>NC_083560.1:145641463-146934933 GCF_019925205.1 Metopolophium dirhodum
AGTTGTTTCCATTATTTTATTATTTATTATATTTTTAATTTTTAAATTAATTTTTTCAATTTCTTTTTAATACATTTTGCAATTAAATATGCTATTTCGATTTTTATTTTTGATAGAACAATTCTATTAAAAAATATTTTAATTATTATTGCATTTCGATTTTGAAAAATTATTTTGGGGTGATTTTGCAAAAAATAATTTAATTATTATTGCATTTAGATTTTCTTAAAAATATTTTGGGGGATCATGGCATTTCAATTTTTAATTATTAATAACATAAGTTTTGCGAAAAATATTTTAATTATTATTGCATTTCGATTTTCATTTTTAATAATTAAGTTTTGCGGAAAATATTTTAATTATTATTGCATTTCATAAGTTTTGCGAAAAATATTTTAATTATTATTGCATTTAGATTTTCTGATCTTTTTACACATTGTTTTCTTTGTGATCTTTTATTGATATAATATGGACTGCGCCAGGAATGGTATATATATACTACTGGTGATAATTGATAAGTGATACTGTGATAGGTCGTAGGTGTTGTGGACTATAGTGAAACTGCACGAGTTACGATGATAATGACGCCGAATGCCGATTAACATGGATTGAGCACATTGAGTCTCCGGGTTTTTTGGCTTGCGCCTTACCACTGCTCGTCCGTGCCTTAGCGCGATGCGCTACTTACGGATGGATTGAGCACAGTGCAAATGTGATCAGTTCGCGCATGCGCATATGCATTTTCATTCCCACTACTCGCGTAAAAATGATGTATCCGTCATGGTATCTTGTTCACGGACGAGGTTGTGCTCACAGCAGCGGCGGCGTCGCCATGATGGTCGGGTGGTGGGTGGCGGTCGTTTCCCAGACGTTCCGCTATTGCGTACTGTTGTAGTAATACGTCTTAGAATTAGAACTATTTTTATCAACAACGTTAGAATATTTTTTCTAAATACATTATACATTATTATTTACTGTATAAACCAAATTAGTACTTATTATCAGCTCCAAACTATCGTAGGCTGCAGACGACAGTCTTCGTTTTAAATTGTTATTGTTAGTTACACAAACAGTTTAGTTGCGGTATCGCCGTTCTTAAATCCCTACTAATATAAGATTATAGTATATTTTTTAAATATTAGTGTTAAATGTCTCAACTAAATTCTATAAGTTCACTTACTAAGTTGAATTTTTCTTTGTTGTCATTAGAGCAAAAAATTGCAATTAAAAATGAAGGTAGGCCAAAATCAAATTTAATTATTGTCAAAGAATCAAAAGGTAAAGATTTAAGAGAAATTTTAATATCGAAACGTATGACAAAAACGATTGGATATGTGGATGTGACATAACTAATAAGCTGTTTTGTTTTCTTTGTGTTATTTTTAATCGGTCCAATGAAATGAGATGGAGTAAAATAGGTATTGATGATTTAAGTCATTTATCGGCGAAAATTAAATCCCACGAAAAAACACAAACCCACATAAATGCTCAGTTAAGTTTAAAGTTGTTAGGAAAACAGGATATTCGTCAACAATTAAATAGCGCATTTCGTTTAAACATTCAAAAATATAACGAGCAATTAAAAGAAAATCGATACATTTTGTCTAAAACTATTTATTGCATACGATTTTGTGGTGCGTTTGAACTTGCTCTACGTGGTCATGACGAAACAGCTGATTCTGTGATGTATCCTGTTGCTAAAGCTCCAGATGAGTGGTTTGTTTACGGTCAGCGCGTCGGGAACAAACTACGAGGTTATAATAAACATGCAAGTTCAGTAGTTCAACATCTTATGAACAACTTATTATTTGAAGCCGATATGGGGAAATATGAGGCCAATTCGCATAATCTTATTGAACCACAATCTAATTACCAAACCTTTCCAACACCATCTACATCTTTCTCTTATAGCTCCGTAATGTCATCTACTTCAACCAATGATTTCACATCTGTTTCTTCACTTACAGGACCACACACAGGACAGATGTACGATTTTATTTCTATAAAATAGTCATATCAACTTGTTAAACCAACTACCACAAGTAGATATAAATATCACCAACAATTTTTAATCAACATATTTAATTATTGTTTGTTCGCCGATACGCTCCTACGAATTAGGCGGTTGGCGTTGTCGACTCGCAGTGTAAAGAGCTTAGTAGGTAAACACAGAAAGGGTGACCCACCGGTGAATAATACTGGCGAATAAAATATAACGCTATATATATATATTAGCGGCGTACGAAACGCCTAACAAAGCAATATATTATTATATGAACAGAGTATTTAAATAATTAAGGGCGCCCCAATATACAATGGTATAAATTATAAATAAACAAAAATAACGATTACAAAATATGTAGAAATAACCTGGTCCGCTGTCGATAGTTGATCGGTAGGTGGTATGTGGCTCCGACGTTGACCGTAGTCTCGAACGGCGGCACGCAAATGATCGATGCGGCGGCACACTCACGGGGCACACAATACGTAATGGCGGCTCGCTTAACTATGAACGGCAACACACTAAACACAACCGTCGGTATGAAATAATCGTGGCGCAACAACACGCAGTTGACGTCGAGACGGTGTCACAAGCCCCGGGCCGCACTCGATCAGCTTAGCAGCAGCACACAATAGTAAAGGCCACTTGGGTATACGGAAAACCACGAGGTTTCGGGCGGCCAAGACGTCGCGGCACCAACGCTCAACCGAAGTTACCGATGTAGGTATATAGCTGGTCCGCTACGAAAACGCACTTTCAGCTCGGCCACGCACACGGTAAAACAATTGCTTTCGATAATCGACCACTCGTCGCACACGTGGTAGCGAGGCGCATACAAACTTGAGGCACGGCGACGCAGACAAAAGGCGTCGTGCCAACGGTTCGGAAAAGACAAAAAAAGAGCGCGCAGTCGCCGAAGCTGGGCTGGCTTCGCCGTCGTGCGATCGAAGCGCTAGAACACCCAGGCGGCTTCGAGAATGTTCGGCGCCGACGGCGCAGCTTGTGGTCAAGTCGGCGGGCGCGAACCGGTGGTTCGACAGTCCGCGTTCGAACAATTATATTTTTTTTTATTTTAAGCATACATTTTTGCACGGAATGGGACATTTTGGCGTGGCCCTTTTGGCGTGACCGTTTTGGCGTTGCCGTTTTGGCGTAGCCGTTTTGGTATGAAGCCATTTTGCCGTGAAGCCATTTTGGCGTAAATGTCTCAGGTTATTAACTAATTTACCATTATAAGTATATTTTTTATTTTTATTTTTTGATAGTAATTATTGTATACGTATTGTTGGAATTTAATGATAAGTTTATATTACTATGCTGTATTTGTGCCCTATGGGTTTTTAACTAAAGTTAAAATTAACCAGTTGACCAGTCAAAACGTATACTATCGATTAGATCGATTATCTACGTTTTGAATGATTTGTACCCGTTGTCGTTTCTTGTCTGCCGTGCGATAAGTTTATTATTTCATAATTTCTTGTTATTTAATATTCCTAGCTAGATACAGCATAAATATTTCACACAAATAGTGAGTTTTTACTTTTTATATACATTTAAATCTTTTATACAAATAGTGAATTTTATTAAATTATTAAATTAATTAATATTTATTTATAATGTCAAAATTAATTGAATCCACGAAAGAACGAGATGTTTTAGTGAACAATGGTTATATGAATTTATTTGATGCATTAAGTAGTGATGAAGAACGTCGTTTTTGGAGTTGCCGAAACAAAAATGAATGCAAAGCTCGGGTACACACAACGGTAAACGATATTGAAATAATAAAATCAATAAATGAACATACTCATGATTCTGAAGCACCAAAAATCGAAGGAAATATAGCAGTTAACCGTATAAAACGACGTGCAGCTGAAACCACGGAATCCACATCAAATGTCATAAATGAATGTCTGGCCGGATTATCAGAAGCAGAGATAGATGGAGGCAAGTGGTTGTTGCGGCAATGGTCCTAAATGGCCCGTAAAAAGCAAAAAAAAAAAAATTTATATATATTATAAATATCAATATTAATATTGATTGTATTATCGAATACGGTAGCTCAGGTTGTAACTTTAAATTATTAATTAAATAAGTCGTAATATTAATATTATTTTTACTTTATTTCGCATTATTTCGCCTTTAACATCATAATATTATTATAGATTAAATTATGGTCCCTATTAATTATTATGTTATAATTTTTTTTTATGGAGCAATTCAATCTAATTATGCATTAAAAAAACAAGTACGAAGAAAACGAAATAATATACAAGCCGTACCTGAAGCACCGAAGGATCTTATAACTTCAGAAATACCTGAAGTGTATAAAATGTATTCACCTTCTGAAGGGCATGAAGAACAATTTTTATTAGCTGATAGTGGACCTGGGGCAGAAAGAATTTTAATTTTTGGAAGACGTCGATATTTGGATATTCTACGAAACTCTAAGACATGGTTAGGAGATGGGACTTTTAAAATTTCACCCCCACTTTTTACTCAAGTGTATGTCATACTTGCCGAATATTTAAATGGTGTACACCCTATTATATATGCATTACTGCCTGATAAATATACAAAAACGTATGAAAAACTTTTTAAAATGTTAATAAATCTATGTCCTGGGTTAAATCCTACATCAATTTCATTAGACTTTGAATTAGCTGTTATAAATGCAGTGAAAAAACATTTCCCAAATATTATTATGTATGGTTGTTTCTTTCATCTCACAAAAAATTTCAAAAAAAAAATTGGCGAATTGCATCTTATATCAAAATATAATAACGATGCAGATTTTTCTATTCATGTTAAAATGATAATTGCAATTGCATTTGTTTGCATCAACAATATTGACATGGCAATCGACGCGTTAGATGCATATTTACCAGAAGAACTTTAGCCCTTGCTTCAATGGTTTGAAGATAATTATATCGGAAGGATAAATCGAAATGGACGTGGACGGAGACCTGCTAGATTTCCACCATCAATTTGGAATTTATACGAACGAGTACTAAATGGTATACACAGAACAAATATTCATGCAGATGCTGCCAACCGTAGAATAAATGTTGAAATGGGAATGGTTCATCCTACATTATGGTAATTTATAACGTGCTTAAAAAAGATTCAAGCTGGAAGAGATACATATTTATTTCAATTGGAATCAGGAAGGAGTCCCCCTAAAAAGCTCAAAAAATATATTGACACAGACAAACGTATTTTAAACATAGTTCAAGAAGCAGATACACGAGACATTTTAACAGAGGTGTAGCACATAATATTTCTTTACAATAATAATGTTTTTTTAGTAAGTTAATTAATATGTCAATTGTATTTTTTAAATTTTTTTAATCAACTGAATTTTTTTAAATCGAATAAATAATAAATAATTGTATTTTATTTATTTTTATTTTATACTATAAATAACCAGACATTTACGCCAAAACGGCTTCACGTCAAAATGGCTTCATGCCAAAACGGCCACGCCAAAATGGTAGGTAGGTAAAAGTTATAAAAAAGTCATAATTTATTCAAAAGAAGATAATTCATATTATATATAAATAAATATTAAATTACATAATCTAATATTTTTTATAATATAATCACATGTTTATTCTATAAATTGAAAAAAATATTAACAAAAACAAATTATATTTAGACTTAAAAATATAATATACTATTTTTCAAAAAACTTTTTTATGAATGAACGATTTTGATATGTTTCTTGGTCTAGAAGATTGTAACGTCGTTCCTTTTTTCTTAAAAACGTAGCCACTGCTGGTCCAGGATCGAAATTCGCTGTTCCAGTGCTGTTTAGAGCAATATACATCCTACTATTAATTGCATCCCTCGAATAGCAAGACTGTTTATTGGTTTTCAATAAAGTGTGGCACGATACAGCACATTCTGGTCCACAACTATGTGGTGTTATTGTGGAATATCGTCGTTGACTATGACGTTGACAATATAATTAATGATAATCGGACTTTAACTGATATATTTTCTGAAGAGATTGTAACTAGTGATCAACCTATAGCTGAACCTGCCAACAAGTCCGTTAAAACCAGAAAAAGAAAGGCTAAACATGAAGATTGGGCTGTTAATGCAAACAAACATAATAGATTAAAAGGGAAAGCATATAATGGCAAAAATTTGATAGATGGTAAATGGAATTATGAAATAAAACGATCTGCTAAAACTATGAAAGAACCATGCAATTGTAAATTTAAAAATGAAGATAATTCAAAATTGAAATGTGGTGAATTCACAAATGATCAAAGACATGAAGTATTTAAGTTATACTGGGACTTAGATAAAAATGCAAAAACACAATTCGTAACCAACTACACAACTGTAACAGCAACTTCACGAAAAAGAACTTTGGAAATTCAATCAAGAAGAAACTCGTCTATTGAATACTATTTACTAGCAAATAACAAAAGAATTAGAATTTGCAAAACTATGTTTTTAAACAAATTAGGTATTAGTGACAAAATAGTTAGAAATTTGGTCTGCAATAAAAATGCCATTTCTAATAATGATATTATTGACAACGATTTAGACAGTGTTAATTTTACTAATGTTATTGAAGCAAATAATGTATATGAGAGAAAAGAATTACTGCGTTTTTGGATTCACTACCAAAAATGGAAAGCCAATACTGTAGGTCTAGTTCCTATAAACTATATCTAGAACCCAATTGGCTAACTAAGAAAAGTTTATATGATTTTTATTGTTCAGATTTTTGTCAGTCGAGAAATACTAAGCCAATGAGTAGTGCAGCATTTGATAATCTATTAGAGGAAAAAAATATTTCACTTTTTCAGCCAAAAAAAGATGCATGTGATATATGCACCGCTTTTCAGACAGGTAACCTTAGTATAGAGGAGAAAGAAATACATGATCAGATGAAGAATGAAGCAAGACAGGAAAAAGAAAATGATAAGTTGTCCATTAATGAGGTGTTTACAATGGACTTGCAATCAGTACTTCTTTGTCCTAAGTCTAATGTATCATCGCTTTACTACAAAACAAAATTAATTGTTCACAACTTCACTATTTATGATATAAAAAAAATTAGGTTACTGTTTCTTATGGAATGAGTCTGAAGGTGGTCTATCTGCCAATGAATTCACTACAATTATAGTATACTTTCTTCAAAAATTTGTTATTGACGTAGCAAAAGAAAACAATGTTAATATTATACTATTCAGTGATGGGTGTACATATCAAAATCGCAACTCAACATTAGCAAATGGCCTACTAAATTTGTCTATCCTAAGTGGTGTCACAATCTTACAAAAATTTCTTCAGCGTGGTCACACTCAAATGGAGGTCGACAGTATGCATTCTATAATAGAACGAAAAATTATGTGCCTGTACTAAAAGTCCCTATACTGTTGAATACTTATCACATGATTTTTTTAAATCATTTACTTCCCTTCAGTATTGCAAATCTATTCGTCCAGGGAATAAAAAAGGTGATCCAGTAGTGAAAAATATTAAAGCATTGATGTATGAACCTCAGAAACAAATAAATTATAAACTTGGATTTTCCGAAGATTGGTCAGTACTTCCTCTACTAAGGAACAGTAAACAAAGTGAAATTAATTTTGAAGCATTGCCCCAGCTGTACAAAGAAAGAATAAAAATCAAAAGAGAGAAGTATGAACATTTGCAACAATTAAAAATATCCATGGAAAAAGACTTTCATTCATTTTTTGATAATCTTCCTAAACAATGATGTAAAATTATTTTAATTATTATTAGTGACGAATGTGATAATAAACAGTTAATATTATAATATTTATTTCTTACTAGTATTTTTATTATGTTTAAGGGTGTTATAAAATTTGATAATGTTATTTTTTATATTATTTAAAAGATTGTTACATTTTAGCTATAGTATGAACTGTGATTAAATTAAAAGGACTTGAAATACATTTTATTTTTTACTTATACAATATTTATGTTTAAGAGTGTTAATTTTGTTATAAAATTTGATAATGTTATTTTTTATAATATTTAAAAGGATGTTACAATTTAGCTATAAGTATGAACAGTGATTAAATCAAAAGGACTTGAAATACCTACATTTTATTTTATACTTAAACAATACTAATTTGTAAGATTATTTAAAAGGTCATACTATTATTATGATATTAAATTTAAATAAAAATACATTTCATCTACATTAAACACAGTAATAATAATAATAATAATTATATTATGATTAATATTATAAATAATGATGTTCCATTATTTTATTTTATTTAAGTCGTATCTCCATTTCTTTGGAATTATAAGAAGCAAAAGTCGTAAGTCCTTTAAATTTTAATTAAAAAAAAAAAAAGTTTAAATTGATAAATTATAACAAAAATATAATTACTTACCGTAAAATGGCCTTACTTGGGACACTTTTGAACTTCAGATGAATGCTGATCGATAAGTATTCAAAATATGATAATAATAGTAAGGACCAAAAATGCAGGTCTTGGCTTAGGCTTTAAGACCCATATGTTGTTTTGTTTTTGATTCCCCCTCTTGCCATTTTTTTTAAAAAAAATATGCTTGTCCCAAGTTACCCTAAATTTTGGCAAACTTGGGACAACTATTGTTTTATATGGAAAAATAATGTTACACTACACATATTTTAACTTGGGACAGATATATAGTTTTAAAAAAAAACAGCTTTTAAAATATTACAATTTTTAATTTTTAAAATTTTTATAACACAATTTGTTAACCTATTTTTGATTAAATAATGAAACTAATTTTTTTTTTCTTTTTAAGATTAATTAGTCACTTTTTTTATTTAAAATTACATTAAAAATAAAATGAACACAACTTGGTCAGTTTAAATTACTTTATAATATCACATAGGTAGTTTAATTTTAAGGTAATTTATAAGTACATATTTTAGATAAAACAATAAAATAAAAATTTTTCTTTTTCTTTAACAAATTAGTCACTTTTTTCACTTATAATAATTACAATATCTAGGTAACAATTAAAACACTCCTTGGTTTTAGTTGCCTACTTAATAATATCACATGGTTTAATTTTAAGGTACCTAGGTATAACATTAATAATAAGTACACCTTTTAGATAAAATTATAAAATAAATATTTTTCTCTTTTTTTAACATTAATCATTTTTTTTCACTTAAATAAAAATTAAAATTAGAACACTCTTTGGTTTTAGGTAGGTACCTGCTTTAGAAAATAACATTGTTTAGGAACATAAAATATAAACAATTTAAGTAACAATTGTCATGGGGAACTTGAACCGATTTCTTTTTAATACGACAGGATAAACAATATCTGCAATTTGATCAGCTGTAACACAACCAATATCTTCAACGTCAGGGAATATATATATTTCTTTTGACCCAACAGACTGTTTAAGATATTTAACTGTTAATTTGATAGGTTCAGTAGTATCAGTCACATTTTCATGTATATCTAGTACTTGTGCATAAAATGTTTTCATTTTATCTTTTGAAGAGTTTGATTTGTATAATAAATTAACAGTTACAAAATCATCCTTAGAAAAACCAGAAATAGTAACTTCTTCAAGTTCTACACTTACTTTTTTATGCTGTTTTTTTTGGCTATGACTTGCTGTATTTACCTTAGGATTTGGAATATTACATTTACTTGTAGATGGCTGATCAATATCATCATATTCTTCATCGCTTTGGTCTGCCTTGGAAGCAATACTCTTACCAGGTTGTGCACATACTTTTTTACATTTATTTTTTCTTAAGTTATTTGTTTCATTTGATCTTGAGTCTGATAAAAACTGCTCAAAAGTTTTACACCATTTTGACCCATTAATTTCACTAGTCGATTCGTCAAGATTTGTTTGAATGGTAGGCAATTTACTAATTACCTTATTTTTGTCAATAGGGTAAATTCCTGTAGCTTTAAATCCAGCTATTAAATTTTTTGATGCCATATTTTCAATTTGTAGTTTATCTAATGCATTTTTAAAAATTCTTGGAAATTCAGTTTTTGGAATACAACCTCGGTTTTTATTTTTGTAAGTAAATAAAGATTTTCGCCATTGGATTTTTAGCGGCCTAAAGAACGCCACGTCTAAAGGTTGGCACAGATGTGTGCTATTTGGTGGTAATAAAATAAATCTAATGTTATACTTTTTACATTCATCAATAACAGATAATGATATGTGGCTCGCTAAGTTGTCGCCTATCATAGCTTTTGGGATGTCCACTGGAAATTTTCGAAAATACGGTAGTACTATCTTATTAAACCAGTCTTCAAAAATGACTCCGTCAAACCATCCAGACTTTGAGCGATTGTATCTTGTTCCTCTCGGCCCTCCATCTATCCAACTATCATACAGGTGCTCTGCTTTGTAAACCACATACGGTGGTAGTAAGAAACCCGAAGCTGTTCCTGCAAACATGACGGACACGCTTGACTTAGATGAATCCAGTATACGTTCAGGGTGCTTACATCCTCGTCTTGTAATAACTTTACATTTTCCAGGATCATCAGTCATATTTGTTTCGTCATAATTAATTATTAATTGTGGTAAAACATTTGAAAGGGCATTAGGCCTACCAACTTTCAACGTATTTTTTTCATTCACTTTTCTTTGAATGGTTGATTTTGAAACCCCGTACTTCGCTGCTGCATCACGATATGTAAGTTTTTTGGATCTAACATCATTAATAGCTTTTTGTAACGACTGAGTGGAATAATTTTGATATGCTCTACCTCCAATTTTTTTTTTGTAGTTTCCCATTGTATGTCTAAATAAAAAAAAATATTTATATGTCATAGATACCTAATCAAGTTTTATATCAATAGTTTTATATTTTATATCAAGAAAAATAAAATGATGTTACATCAAAATTACATAACTTGGGACACTAATTCTAACTTGGGACGTTGTCCCAAGTTACCATAAAAACTATTAATTTTCAAAATTTCACGATAACAGCAAAAATTACATATAATTGATAACAATGAAATATTGTATATTATTCACGTGTAGTTGCTGCAACTAATGTTGAAACCCACATTTACATTCAACTAATAGCAAGCCGTGTATACACTAAGTTTTAACATGGTTTTATAACATATAATAATCTACATATCTATTTATATTTAAATAATAAGTACTTACAATGTGAGAACGTCTGCGCATCAAGACGATCGTTGTGAAAGTGATGATAAACAAATGTGTGATTATACGGAGGTGATAACAACATTTCTAGTGCTCAAATCTTATCATTGATAATACTATATAATTTGTATTCAAGTTACCCACATGTCCCAAGTAAGGCCATTTTACGGTAATTAAAGAAAAACATATCAATACTTATTTTAATAATGTGAATTTACAAACTAATTTTTTCCTCTCCTGTAAAATTTACTATTTTGGACATACAACCTTTGCGAATTAGGCCGACGATATACTTGTACCACTTTTGCAAAAAATTTCGTTGATCTGCTTATTTTTAAATAGTAATACAATTATCCTGGTGGGTCTGTAATGTTAATAGGACATAGAAGTTTATCTGTTGCATATAAACCAATAACTTCGTCACAAAAAGTTGTTACATTTTCATTACCGAATATACCTTCAATGTCGCATCTTATCGCTTTGATTGTATCTTGAGGCGATCTCGCACTTAAAAAAGTTGTAAATCGTTGTATAATACTTGATTGATCATCGGCAAGTCTATTACTTAAAAATTCCTTTGCGCTTTTCACTATTTCCGTTCTAACGATCAATTATACCCTCTACTGGCTCTACTTGATTTATAGTATAAGAAGTATTAGAATTTGAAGTTTCGGCTGGTAAATTTTGAGGTAAATTATAAGATTCGGGATTAGATGATTTTAGTTTTTTTGAGGATACTCCAAAAAAGTCTGTAATGCGTTTAGCCATAGTGATTTGTATTTGAATTAAGCTAAAATGTAATAATTAAAGAATTATTAATTGAAAATTGCTTATAAAATGTATATTATATACTACACCTAATACCTATACTCTTTTAAGAATATTTTTAATTATTTAAATCATGATTTTGTATTATAAAAATATATTGTATCATAAATCATCTTAAAGCTATGAAATTAATGGTGACAATAAGGGTTTGGTAATTACGACTGCTGTACAATAATAATTAATAATAAGTAGTAATAGTTTTAGTATTTAACACGTTGACGTCCGCGTATATTTCAGAGGTCGCACCTACCCAGCCGCGTAAATATTGATAACATAACGCTCGTGACAGCCAGTTCCCCCTCTTTAGGGTTACGAGAAAAATGTAAAGCCCGAAGTAACAACATGAATCTATTTCGACTCATGTGCTCGCGGAAAAATGGGATGTTGAATAACATGTTTGTCTTCCAATAATCTTCTATCCTAGCTAGTTTTATTGTACCCATATGGAAGAGTAATGAAAAAAATAACTTCATTTCTGATTTATTAGTATCAAACCAAGTAGAAATTCGCGCATTATTTGAAGTAGTACTAAGTACAATATCAACCGCATAAGCATTTGTTTCTTCGACAAGAAGGTCCAACAATTCGTCATTAAATAAAAAATTAAAGTTATCTATAGGTTAGGTTCTGGTATATATTTTAGACCAGGTGTACCTATAAAGACAATATTCTCTACAGTCGGGGATTCAGTAAACCAGTCGTATTGATTTTCATTACAACTCAACAAATTATTATCAATACTGCACGAATTATTATCTTCATTTTTCTATTTCATCTGATAAATTACCTGTATCCAATACATCATCATCATTGTAGCGAGCTGTGACTTAATATCATTTTACCCAATATATAACACTTATTTAGGCAGTGTAAAAGTGTATAATATATAATCATATATTATAATAGTACGCGCCGCGTAACATTAATAGTAATAGTAATAGCGTCCGCGCTGCGTGTGTAGTAGTACAGCGAATATCGAGCGCGTGACCCTGAACGGCGTGCGTCAATATATATATGCTTACGTATATAAATGCATGTAATCAAACGGTACAGAAGAAATGACATCAAATTTAGGTATATCTACCAAAATTGTTTTTCCACAATGAAAATCTGAATCAGAATATAATCTAAATTCTTCATGATTCCTAAGTGGTGCATTTAATTGAGGAAAATAAATACGATTATTCCCAAAAGAACCAATAGTATGACAACGAATACACGATTTTTTTCCTGTGTGCCCCTTAAAATTTAATGCAAACGATTTTGCTGGGGCACCACATATAAGAGCTTTTAGATGAAGTTTTACATGGATATTATTATACGTCACACCATCATTAATCAGCACACGGATTTAATTTACAAAATCACTGAAAAATTCATTACTGTCTTCTGGTTTTGGTTTACCATAATATGAACCAATAATGAAAACACTAGGGTCAGAAATATTTGAAAAATACCCTAAAATAGGCCATAATTGACTTGAAGGATTTTTTGTGATGGGTAATCCGTCTATTCCAACCATTAGCATGATTATTGAAGGGAGTGGAGTACCAGACTTTATCAAATGTTCAATTAGATCAAAGATTCCAAAATGATGGTAACTACCCCCTTTAATTTCTTTAATAATAGTTTTGGTGGGTGTTTTTAATAATGTTCGAGAATCTATGGGTAATTCCTTAAATTATGGATACTTTAATAAATTTTTGAGAAGATCGTCTAAAGCCATGTGAGTAATATTATTTCGAATGGCCCATTTAGCAATAGTTAAATTAACCCCACCATCAATTTCTGGATTAAATTCTTTTTCATCATAAGAACTATAGCTAGAACTTGGTTCACTACAATCTTCAACATCATTAGTTAAAGTTACTTCTTCCTCTGTGTGTACTATTGGTGATGAACAACGTTCATAAATTTCTGAATTTGATGGACATGGAATATGAGGAAGGGGGTTTTGATGAGGATCACTATTAAACTCATTACCAGAACTAGATGATGAATACATTGAAGTAAGAACTGTAGCAGCTCGCTTTCTTCTGCGATACCGACTAGATTTGCTTAAGTCCACTTTAGACCTATATAATAAGAACACAACCAAATTAAACTTTATATTGTTAACACGCGTACTGTTATTTTTTGTATTCATAGATATACTATATAGTATCTATATAGACTATGTAATAGACATTTCATCACAAATTAGGTACAATAACATATAATAACTATATATAGATATTTAAACATATTATTTTAATGTATTCTATTCGGTATTGAATTATAAAAGTAATAAAATGTTCTGTTTTAATGATGACATTTTAAAGCAAGCCAAAATTATGGTGCCTATACATATTATTTTAATCCAAATTTAGTATATAATATATATGTAATTTCTAAAAAAATTACCTAATTAAAATATGATGACATGTTATTAAATTAAATTTAATATAATAGTATACCATCCTGACTAATTACATTATATATTATGATTAGTTTTAACTAAACATAATTACTATTCAAATGGCAGTCTACAGATTTATACATAGGTACCTATATAAAAATAATTTAAACTTATGTTACATATGTATTGTACGAGGTATTGTAGGTACTATAAAAGATTTTATAAGTAAAAAAATAAATTTGAATTAGGAACCTATACTTAATTAATAAATAAAACCATCATTCAATCATTCCAGTCTTTTTAAAATTTATAAGACCCAATATTATTTTAATAAATTAAGTTATATAAATTGGTTCTTTTAAATTAAATTTAGAATGTGAATATTATACCTATAGGTACTTTTCATAACTAAGTATCTATATATATCTTATAAGTTATAAGATACTAGATTGGTATAATTTTACTAACTTGGAAATCAAAATATGTAATATATACCTACCTATATTATAATATTTTGATTTCCAAGTTTGTATAATTATACCAAATCTATAATACCATGGCTAAATATATAAATAGTGTGTTTACCATGCACATATAACTACATATTAAGTAATATACAATATCTGAGAAGTAGGTATAAATGATTAAGGTAGAGATATAATAATATTATAATATAATAATATTACTATTAAAACAATTGCTAAACTTAAATAAAATATTACTAGGTATATTATTATATCCAACTACCTATATATGCTATGTATCGAGATATGTTAACGATTGTTATGTTAAATAGGTATATCTAATAATTATGTATGTAATATAAGATAATTATATAGGTAGGTATATATAATAATATATAATGTGCAGTAGACTGCTGTTTATATATAACAGATATATAAATATATATATTTGTAACACCTTATATATAATATATAACACACTGTATTATTTACATATATTGTACTTACATTTTGAAATGTTGAATATATATTATTATATAATTTATAGTATAATATATAAACTGTCCTTAGCTAGAATTCAATATTCATACACTTCACACTTGTTCAATATTGAATGCACATAAGTCAGTAAGTCACATATAAACTGTTTAACGGTATGAAATAATAATTAATAACGTTATAATTTTTAATAATTAGGTAGTTAGGTTAGGTTAGAAACACAGCTGAAAGGTTAACAAAGAAAACAACGCGGCACGCGCCAAATAGTGAAAAGCGGAACGCCTACAACAGAATGAAAATAATTATATGATTTCAATAATAATATTATTATACCTACTCGCTATATTATCAATCTAAATCTAAATCACGTGGTTTAAATAATTTGCCCATTATCATATAATATTATATTATAAGTTCACCGTGTGTGCTTTGCACGGACACACGTTATTCAACCAGAAACATAAACAACTGTGGGGACACAGTACTTGAAACAATTTCCACACTGTAAGTTCACCGTGCGTACTTAGCACGGACACACGGTATTCGACCAAAAACACAAATACCTATAAATATGTTTCACGGTTTCGCCTCTATGTAATATATTATATATAGCACACTGAGAACACCGTACTTGAAACAATTTTCTCACAGTTATTTCACCGTGTTTTTTTCACATTTACACACGCAATTCAACCCAAGAATATATTAACACTTTTATTGATTGGTTATTCTTACACCGTCAACCCTTCCTAGCATAAATGTTAGAGTTTATTGAAGCTGCACAGTGCTCACACCGTGTATGAACGGTCTTTTAAGCACCGTGTAAATACACAGACGTTGCACCTTCAAATTGCTACTCGGGTCTCAAAATCAAAAAAACAAGTTTAAAAGAAAAATTTTAAATTAAAAAAAAAATATTAAATAACTTGAAATAACATTAAAATAAACACTATCCTTTGTGTATACATAGTTAACAGTTAATAAAACAACATAAAATAATTATGGAAAACACTATAACTTTTAGTGCTATATAATAATTGAAACAACTTAATAACTAACAATGTAATTTTATTTATGATTCCTTTGGAAATGTTCTAAATACAGGTATGGTTTGTCATCACATGTAGAACAATAAGTATATACTTGCTTACATTTTTTTTGTGCCTCTTCTCTCCCAAATACTTTACTCAAATTGATATAGCATTTACCACATCTACGGCGTTTTTTCCTATTGCCATTATTGACTTCTGATCCTTCAACTAAATAATGTTTTTTAGTTTGTGAAGATGGAGAACTAATGTCACCCAGCTGACTCAACTCTTGACTAATATTTTGAATGAATTCAGATATTTGAATATTCTTACCAGTTACTTCTTTGTATAGAATTAAAGAATTAACCACTGCTGTACCTGTAGCGAGCTGTGACTTAATATCATATTACCCAATATATAACACTTATTTAGGCAGTGAAAAAGTGTATATATAATCATTTATTATAGTACGCGCCGCGTAACATTAATAGTAATAGTAATAGCGTCCGCGCTGCGTGTGTAGTAGTACAGCGAATATCGAGCGCGTGACCCTGGACGGCGTGCGTCAATATCTATATGCTTACGTATATAAATAACTCGTGTAAAATGACCGTATAGATCTGTGTGGTTTTATGGAATAAAACAAACACCACAAATGCGCAACAACAACACATATATGTTCATCCGGCCGTGTGCAAGCGTGTGACAATCCCACGGTAGGCCTAACCGCAAGATGACTATGTATGGTCATCCAGAGTAAAGTAGGGAGAGGGACAGAACTATCGAGGAGAGCTGATGGACAAGCGTTCATCAGACGAACAAACGACGAGCTTTGGAACAGTCATCAGTAAACTAATGTCACATCTCGCTAGCTTCATTTATTAATTTTGGACTTATAGTAATTTTGTTATAATCAGTCACAGTTGAATAAGTTAAATAAATCAAACATATTATACTAAACACTCGAGATTTACATTTATTCCATCATCCTTCAATCCTATTGACTGGGGAACGTTAAAATTGGCGCTGTGGACAGGGTATCTCAATAGATACTTAGAGAACAGGAAAAAAATAATTTTAAAAATTTTTTTTCGAATTTTCGAAAATTTTTGAAATTTTTTCTTCAATCTAAGTCCATTCAAGGAGGCAATTTCTTCATCGAAACACCGTTGGGAGACCGATCACCTACCAACAACTCCGAGAAAGGACCCTGTACAAGTAACAATTACTAGTCAATACGTCGAAGCAATGGAATTGCCAGCGAGAAAGTCAACAATCATACCAGCTGCGTTGTTGTAAGTATCTAGTTAAGTTCCATTATTTGTTCGTCTCCTATGGTATAGCGTATGACCATAGTATATTATTACAAAAAAAAAAAAAAGAGTTGTGTTAATTAAGATTGTGGAACATGAATTTTCGATTTAATTAAAAACATATTATAAAATTGTTCAACCTTTTTACTTAAATTAAATAATAATTTAGAAACAAACTGAATTAAATTAAATAGTAGTTCGAATATTTTAAAACAAATAATAGTTTATTAATTTAATAATTTAATAAATAATTAAATAAAATAAAATTTACAAACATTTGAATAAATTAAATAAAATTTAATATTAGAATAAAACTTAGAGCAATTTAATAAAATTAAAATAATACTTTAAATTTTTAAATTTTTCTTTTAATTAAAAACATTTTACAGTCATTTAAATTAAATTAAATAATATTATAATATAATTAATACAATCAAATAAATTTTTAAAATAAACTAAAATAATTATTTAATAATTATTTATTATTTAAATAAAAATAATACTTTTATTTTTATTTTTTAATAAATTTTGCAATCCTTTAAATAAAATAAAGTATTAATATTATATTATTATTAATATAATTAAATAATTTTGAATTAAACTAAAATAAATTTTTAAAACATTTAAATAAAATAAAATATTATTATTGAAACATTATTGCTATAATTAAATAAATTTTTAAAATAAAATAAAATAAATTTTCAGTCATTTAACTAAAATAAAATAATAAATTATTTTTAAATTCAATCATTTTAAATAAATAAATTAATAATAGTTTTAAATAAAATAAATAAATAATTATTCAGAATTTAAACTAATAATACGTAAAGAAATAATAATTTTTTTTAAGAGAAATACATCGGGTAAATAAATAAATTAATAATTATTTTTAAATTAAAAAAATAAATCATTGAAATAAAACAAAAAATTGAATAAATTTTTTTAGATATTTAAATAAAACTTTTACGATTCATTAATAAATAAATTAAATTACTTAGGTTGAACAAAAATCCAGATTTTACGTAACAATTAATTGAATTAAACCGTGCTTATTATTTATAATAATTTTGAGAATTATTATTTGATATTTTAATTATTGAAAGGCAGTCAAGTCCTTATTGTTGAATATAGCCACAATCTATATATATAAAAAAAATAAATAAAAAAAATTAGGAATCTATTTTGAAACAATATTTTATTAAGGCCGTGTGGTAAGTCCTTACGTTTTGTGAATTATTTTAGGACATTGTTGTCCATATTGGGGGAATTTATTAAGGCTGTGTAGTAAGTCCTTACGTTTTGTGAATTTATTTGAGAATTTTATTAAGGCCGTGTAGTAAGTCCTTACGTTTTGTGAATTATTTTGGAACATTGTTGTCCATATTGGGGGAATTTATTAAGGCCGTGTGGTAAGTCCTTATATTTTGTGAATTTATTTGAGAATTTTATATAAAGGCCGAGAAGTAAGTCCTTATATTGTTGAATTTATTTAAGACATTGAAGTCTTCGTTGAGATTATTTTATAGGCCGTGTAGTAAGTCCTTCTGTTTATGTGAATTTTTAAGACAATTATTGAAGTCGTGTTTTATTGAATTTTATAGGCCGTGTAGTAAGTCCTTCTGTTTATATTGAATTTTACGACAATTAAGGTCGAGTTATATTGAATTTTGAATTTTTACGACAATTGAGGTCGAGTTATATTGAATTTTACGACAATTAAGGTCGAGTTATATTGAATTTTGAATTTTTACGACAATTGAGGTCGAGTTATATTGAATTTTTACGACAAGTTGAAGTCGAGTTTTATTGAATTTTGAGTTATTACGACAATAGAAGTCGATTTATTGAATTTTATAGGCCAAGTTGTAAGTCCTGATATTTTGTGAATATATTTGAAGACAGTGAGTCTATATTTTGAGATTTATTTTATATAAGGCAGGAATAAGTCCTTAAGTGTTGAGTTTAATATAAAATTGAATTAATTTAATTAATACAGTTGGTAGGAGTCACTATTTAAGTATAGATGTCCTAGGATTGATTAATTAAGTTAAAAAAAAATTGAATAAAAAAATTTAAAAGGGTTTTAAATAGGGAATATAATAACGGTGTTATTAATTATCGTTAGTTATACGAATTTAATATTTTGTTTAGTATTCATTCATTGCTGCTATTAATTGTATATTTAATTATTATAAACGATTTAATTTATTTTACGCTAGTGTGTCATTTACGTTTTAGTTAAGTTTAACAATTAATCTATTTTAATTAGAATTATATATTTATTTAATTAAATTATTATGACTATTATTTAATGAGTCAAAAAGAAGTTAATGTTAGCCTAACTGATAGCGAAACCGGAAGTGTTTAAATAATAGATCAGGTTAGAGTTTCCGTAAACACAGAAGTAACAAGTGATAGTGAATTAAATAAGGGAACTGACAAGGAAAAAGATACAACAAATAGCGATAATAAGGATTTATTAATCGACTTAAGTACAGACGAAGGATATCAATATTCTGTAGATTTCGATAGGGAAAAATATTTAACAGCCATCAGGGAAAAGAATTTGTTGAATACAAGTATAAGACCGATATTAGTAAGTGAAACGGAATTACGGAAAATAGGTACCCGGACTCAGAAAGGGATAGTACATACTCAGTTGGAAGAAACTAAACGAGTTAGGAAACCCAAAATGACTAGCAAAATTCCATTGGACAAAGCCACCCTAATGATCCCCACCTGTACTGTGTTGCGGGCCTAGTGAAGGCCGCGTGGGTGCGGTGATGTTGAGGTAGAAGGTTCACACGACAAAACGAAAAAAGAAAAACACAAATTTTGCGATGTGAGGGTTAAATTTATTTCACGGATGAACAAAAAAGAAATGCGTTTGTGGCCCTGTCGGTCACTGAACAAAAACAAATCAAACGGAAAACAAAAGAAGAGGAAAAAAAAAAAAGACGATTGGCCGGGGACGTGTGTGTCAGTCTCGTGCGGGTCGTCGGTGAAAACTGGTGACATTACAATCCGGTTCACTCAACGGCCGGCCGACGGTTCACAGCGCGGGTGTCGCGCGCCGGCGTCGTCCATCGTCGATTGGCGGTTTGTTTGAGAAGCGTTGCGCGGCTTTCCGCGTAAAAGGCTATTTGAATTCAAACAGCTATTACGCGGGACCGCGTCATACTCCCCCCCCCAAACCGCCAACGGCGGTGGTGTTCCGGCCGTTGCCGGTGTTTTCAAAGGGTGGGTGTGGAGGGTGGGTGTGGTAGACACCTGTCCGTGGGCACGTTTTTCCAGCTGTGTTCAGCGGACGTGGCCCTGGTGGTATCTAGTCATGTTGGGGGGACGTGGGGGGACTGAAGTACATGAGGCTGACCTCCATGTCTTCAGTGCCAGCCATGCCTGCGTCGGTCTCACCTAACAGGTCCGCCTCCTCTTCCGGGGATATTTCCATATCCGCGGTTTGAGGGGTCGCGGCTGTTGGTTCTTCCGCGGTTCCGGTTGTTCCGGAAGTGTTTGTCACTTCCGGTACCGTGACCACGGTGAGGTCCGGTGTCGCAGGTTCTGGCTGTGGCGGGACGGGGGCTGGTGTTGGCGCCGGTTTTTCCAGGCGGTGTTGCTGGGACGTCTGCTTTGACTTGTAGTCCCGCATCCGCTGTTTGTTCCGGCGCTGGCGGGCGTTGAGTGAAGCCGGTGGTGTTGCGTCGGTGGTGTTGTCCCTTTTTGGCAGCGGGTTGACGGGCGGTCCTGGAGGCGGGATGGTTGATGTCCTCGGTGCCGGTACTGGTCTCTCCATCAGTGGGTGGGGAGGCAGTCTCGCCGGTGCCCGACTTGTTGTTGTTGGTGGCGCCGGTCGAGTTCGGGTCGCCGGTCGTGCTGCGGCTACCGGTCGTGCCATGGCCGTCGGTCGAGTCACCCGCCTGGGGCTGCGCGACCTATTGAGCCGCATTGCGGTTGCGGGTTCGCCGCTCGTCGCCCTTTGGAAGACGACGGTCCGGTCCTCCCACCCACGCGTGTAGGCGGCCCACAGTACCGGGTCCCGCTGCAACTGCGCCGTGGTCATCTGGCGGACCCGTGCCGCCGTGGTGGTGTTGGTGCCCTCCTCCATGCTGACTGACCTCAGCAGCTGCTGGCTGCGTTCCAGCAGTTCCGCCGCTTGTTGGAGGGTGCTGGATGTGGCTGGTGGTTGGCGCTCCATTGGTGCTATTCCGACTGAAATGATGTACACCAAATGCTATTGTGGATTTATGGTTGGGGTGGGGGTTGGGTGGGGGGTGTTTTGGGCGCTGCGGTGTTTGCGCGTTTTAGGCAGGACACGTGGATCTTGCGTGTTGGCTGTTGGTCTGTGGTGAACACACCTTTGCCTACGCGTTTGTGTAGCTTTACCGGTCCCCACCATTTCGGTGCGAAGCCGGCGTGAAATTTTTTGTGCGCGTTTGACAGGTGGTGTGCCTTGTAGTACACTGTGTCACCTGTTTTGTACTTTGTGTCCGTCGGCCCACCTGTTACCGGTGGTGCGGTCAGTACATTGTTTTCGCGACTCGCCCTAGCCATGTTTATTTGTTCGATCGGGTTGTCCGCTGTCCGCGACAGTATCCAGTCCCCCGGCCTTTTGCCCTCTCTCCCGAGGACGAGTACCGATGGTGGATATCCTGTCCGGTCGTTACGCCTGTTCCTGATCGAAAAAAGAATGGGGGGCTAGCTTGGTGTCCCAGGTGTTGTGGTTGCCGTCGATGAGTAGCGCGCGTAGACCTTTTTTTAATTCCTGGTTACGGCGTTCGACTGGGTTGGCCCTCGGGTGATATACCGGAGTTGTCCAGCCCTCGGCCCCCCACTGTTCGATCGCTTTACGCATATCGTTTGCTACGAACTGTGGGCCGTTATCGCTTAAGCACACACGGGGGTATCCGAAACGTGAAAAGAATTCTCGTTCAAGCGTTTCGGTTATTGTTTTTGTAGTGGCTGTTCCGAGGGGGTATGCCTCGGTCCATCTACTAAACAGATCCGTGGCGACCAGTATGTATTGTTTTCCCCTACTCGTACGCGGGTAGGGGCCCATGAGGTCTATGCTAACCACCTCCCAGGGGTGTCGGGGTATTCTGGTGGTCGCGGGGTCATCTGCGCGCGTGTTCAGTGGTTTGGTACACGCGCATATGTGACACGACTTGACGTACAGTCGGATGTCGTTTTTTTGTCCTTTCCAAAAAAACCGTTGTTTTACCGCTCTGTACGTTTTCCAGCCCGGGTGGTTTGCGAGTACGTGATCGTGGTATGTCCAGATCACGTTCTGCGTCTTGTCCTTTGGGATGACTACGGGTGTGTGTTCGCCCAAATTTATCCGCAGAAGACCGTCGGTAAAAATGTATTTATTTTTTTTATCCGTGGTACTTCCGGTATTGGGCGCTGGGTCGTCCGTTGTCATGTTGCGCGCTGTGTCTCGTGTATTGGGGTCATTGGCCTGCCATGTCACGAGCATAGCGTGTGTGATTTTGGGACCACTAGTGGTGTTAGCCGGGTCCGTCGTGGCGAACAGATTGTCGGCCGGTGAGCTAGTAGCAGTGGTGAGTGGTGAGGTGGGTACTCCTACTAGTCGTTCCTCGAGGTGTACCTCGTCTACCGGTGGCCCGGTGGTTGGGTTGCGGGATAGCATGTCCGGCGCCTCGTTCTGTACGCCGGGCACATGTGTGGTTTTGTAGTCCAGGTTAGCCAGCTGTAGTGCCCACCTGGTTAACTTGGAATTTGTGTTTTTGGCTCGGTGGAGCCATGTGAGTGCCGAGTTGTCGGTGAATAGGTCAAAGCGGCGGGCCTCTAGGTATGGTCTAAACTTGTCGGTTGCCCAGATTATCGCGAGGCACTCGCGTTCTACCGCGGCGTACCTTGTTTGCGTATCACTAAACTTTTTGCTTGCGTAGGCGATTATCCGCCTTTCGTCCGGGCTGTCACCCCGTTGGAAAAGGACGGCACCTGCTCCTATTTCGCTAGCATCGGTTTGTAGGCAAAACGGTTTTCCGTAATCTGGTGTCGACAGTTTTGGCGAATCGTACAGGGCGCGTTTTATTTTGGTAAATGCAGCCTGTTCGGTTTCGGTCCACGACCATTTGGTCCCCTGTTTGAGTCTATTCGTTAGGGGTGCTATGGTGTCCGCGTAGTTGTCGACAAACTGGCTGTACCAGTTGCAAACGCCCAGGAACTTCCGTAGGTCCCTCAGTTTGGTTGGTGGGGGGTAGTTTATGATGCCCTCTAGTTTCTCCGGTTGTTTGTCTATTCCTTCGGAGGTGACTAGGTGTCCGAGAAATGAAATTTCGGTGGCTCCGAATTTGCACTTTTCGGGGTTGCATGTGAGCCCGTGTCTCTGTAGACGTTCTAGAACTTTGTCCAAGTGGCACTGGTGTTCGTCCACAGTGTTTGAAAACACCACTATATCGTCTAGGTATCCGCGGACGAACTCGTCCAGGTACCCCCTCAGGACTTCGTCCATTAATCGCACGAAGGTCATGGGGCTGTTTTTGAGGCCGAAGGGGAGGACTCGGAATTGGTATAGGCCCCGACGCGTCCGGAATGCCGTGTATTTTCGCGCGTTTTGGTTAAGTGGGACCTGCCAGTAACCCGACTTAAGGTCCAGGACGCTGAATACTTTTGCGCCTCTCATCTGACGTATCAGCGTATTGAGGTCGGGCATTGGGTAAGCGTCGGACTCAGTGATATCATTGAGCCGCCTATAATCAATGAATAGTCGGGGTGAGCCGTCTTTCTTTTTTGCTAGGACGATGGGTGCGGCCCACGGGGATGTGCTCTGTTCTACCAGTCCCTGCTCTTCCATGTCCCGTATCATGGTGTCGATTGTGGCCTGTTTTACCGGTGGGTAGGGATATGGTTTGAGTGCTATGGGTGTTTGGTTTTTGAGGAGGATGTCGTGTTCAATTAACCTGGTGCGTCCTACCCTACCGTTGAATACGTCCGGATAGTTGCGTACTACTTCGGCGAGTTTCGCGCGTGTGTGGTGGTCACCGTTTATTGTTAATTTGTCGACATCTAGTGCTGGGGTTGGGGTGGGTGTCCGCCCTTTCCAGCACGCTGTTGTTCTCCTATCCGAACCTAAATGGATAGTGCTCGTTGTGTAGTCCCAGGTGACTTCGTTTTGTACGAGAAAGTCGTGACCTAGGAGCATGTCGCAGTACAAATTGTCCAGAATGGCTGCGTTGAAGGTGACCGTGAGGTCTCCGATTCTGGCTACGAATGTGGAGGTACCACTTGTCGTGGTGGTATGTCCGTCCGCCATTCGTACCTGAGTTGGTTGTCCGTGTGGGGTTGTGCCATATTTATGTGCTATGTTCGGGCTTACATACGATTTTTGTGCTTGTGAGTCGAGTAGAGCTGTTACGGGGCCTGACCTAAATTCGAGTTCGACCGCGGGGGTCGGAATTTTGTCGGGGCATACACGTTTAGCGTTATTCGACGGTGGTTGTGATGTATAGCTGGGTAACTGGTTCTTAACCGCGTTATCGGTACTATGGGGAGCGGTTTGTACCGCCATTACCAGAGCATCCGTTTCGGTTACCTCTGTGCTATGGGTGTGTACCGTATGAGTACGTGTTAATTCCGTAGTAGGGGTCGTTGTGTGTGGTGATGATGACCTGCTACTTAACGGAATTTTAATGTTTTTGATGGGTGATATATCTGATGACGCCGAGTTTATCGATGCGCGTTTGATAGTTATATCCCCGTCTGTATTGCCGAGCGTTGTGTGTGGTGGCGTGGTTGTGTGTGTGTGTGTGTTTGAGGCGGCGGCGTGGACAATTGTCCGTCGACTCATTTCCCGTTTCCCGAACGCGGCGTGTTCCCGGGGCAGTCACTGTTCCAGTGAGGACCTCCACAGTACCTGCACGGGTTGGGCGGTTGCGGTTTACCAGCAGTACCGTCCCGTGTACGCGTTTGTGGCTTCGGTTGGGGCGGGCGGGTTTGGGAATATGTTTTGTACGCCGGTTTCTGCTGTTGTTGTGTGGGCGTTTCGTCTGGTGTGTATTCCAGGATTCCAGCGACCCGGCGGAGGTCTCCGAAAGACGCTGGTCTCTGCAATCGGATATGTGTGCGGTATTCGTTGCGCGTTAGACCGGCTATCGTACCGACTAGCTGTGTTTCAGATAGCCCGGTATTGACGCGGCGCGCGAGTTGGTTTTTTTGTGTCACGAACTCCGTAAGCGATTGCGTTTGTGTTTGTCGGACGGATACTATCTCGGCCCGCAGTCGTGATTGTATTTCCACGTTGTCGAATTTTTCTAAAAATTCGGCGCGGAACTCATCCCAGGTGAGGTCCAGTAGTCTGATGGTGTTCCACCATGTACTGGCTGCACCCTTCAGCTGCTGCGTGACAATATTAGTCCAGGCCGACCTATCTATACGCGTTTGGTACAATATCGATTCCGCCTTGTGTATGAATCGTACCGGGTCCTCAGGCGTTGTTCCGAGGAACTCCGGCAGCGAATGTTTCGCTGCACATACGTCGTCGTATGGTATCAGCGTCGATTGTTGTGACGCATAGGTGTGTGTGGAGGAGGGGGCATGGTATAAATTTGGCGTGTCATCGAACCGTACCGAACGTTCGGCGTGTTGGTTACCCGCGGACGGCGGTTCGCGTGCCGCGGAGTACCTCGTACCGTATTCCGTGTTGTTCGATGACACATTGTGTTGGGGGCGGGTCGGTGCTGTCCCTTCCGGTTGGTGTTCCGGTGCTTGGCGTGCCATACCCATTTCTAGGCGTCGCATTGTTTCTGCAATGCGGCGTTGGTCGTCGCCAAAGCGGGCCATGCAGTCCTCGAGCATGGTCAGTCGCGATTCCAGACTGTGCCCATGCGCCGAGTTTTCCGCCGCTTGCCGTACCTCCTTAAGGGGTATCAATAGCATGAAAAAATGCTAGGAAAAATAATTTTCGTATTTCCAATAATATGGCTTATTGAGCGATTTCAGTGTAAAAATACCTATAATCAATATTGTAGAACAGAAGTTTATCTGTGCTTGTATAGAAACCAATTTTTAGATATTTTAATCAATAAGCCCAAAAAATTAAAATGCAAATGGTAAAATATTGCAATATTTAGAATTAAATATTGGTCATTGAAAATAAAATGTCGAAAATCGACTCCTATACAGGCCTAAATTAACTTCTTCACTACAATTTAAATAATAGGTGTATACCCACTAATTTCACTCAGTAAGCTATATTATTGGAAATACGAAACTAAGTTTCAGTAAAAAGTAAAAACACATTTGTAATAATTTGTATGTAAGGTGCTGCTCTCGGGCGTGCAGCGGCAGGCAATAATCCTCCTCCACTCCGTAACACCGCAGCACCCATGGTGTTATCGTGAATCGTGATCAGCCGTCGATTGCTTTGGTGTGGCGGGTGTTGGTGGAAGGGGCAGTTTATTTATATAATTTCATAGCGACTAATGACTATATGTATAATATTATTTTCGTATTTTATGTCTGCGGTCTGCCGGTTCATAAATATCCGATATCGAATAATTACGTATTTACGTGTCATCTGTGGACTGTGAGTCGCTGTCCATACTGTACGTTACTTGTTTGATATTTTTTTGTTCAATACGTTACGTGTTTATAAGTACTTTTTTTTTCGCTCTGCTTATTTAAATAAGTAACTTTTGAGCACGAACATGAAGCCAACAAAAACTAGAGGAATGACATCCAAAAAAAAGGCATTGAAAAATGTCATGAAAAGCCGTTTGAAAAAGACAAAACCCAAACTGGAATATAGGTGAGATTATTGTGGTTATAATGAATATTATGTGGTATGATGTAAATAAAATGTGTATTTTTTGAATAGATTCCCCAAACCTGGCGATAGTGTTGTAAGCCCCTCAAATTTGGTTGCAGATTTTACTTTGACTGATTCATCAGATTCATCAAATAATGTTATAAGAGTTAGGTAAAATAAATAATTCATACTTATACTACATATCATAAATATATATAGGTATTCATAACTTATAATTAATACTACCACTTTATTTATTTTAATACAATAATATAGTACTCCTACACCGGCTAGACTCATTGAAAATGTTTTGAGTCCCCCAACTTTGGTTACCGACGGTTTCAGTCCTGAAGCTTCGTCGTCTATTCTTATAATAGATAGGTAATGTGAAAAACTAATTTAAATTTCTTTAAGCTTTCTTATATAAGTAAACAGTAAACATTTTTACGTATATTTTACATTTATATAACGTTTATTTTTGGTACCTACAAAATTCGTGTAAGATATGAATTTTTTTGTGTAAGATATGAATTTTTTTCGTATATAATATACCTACCATACATACGTAAATTAACAAATTTTAACGTTTATTAAACCGTTATTATATAAAAATTAGCTACGTATAATATGTATTCAGTATTCACCAAAGTTACTCATTATATAAACGTATATTATATGTGATATATGTTTACTGGGTATTATATGAATAAGAGAAATAAACATTTAATTTTTAATTTGTAGTTTGAATGATAACGTTGAAAATGAGAGTGATACATTTATGTCATCTACAGTAGTTAATGAAGTTGAACCTGAAAATGGGTAGGCTGATTTTTATGTAACTACTATAATTTATATTTTTGGACATTTTCAAATGTCTGTTTACTTATTATTTACCAGTCTTGTAAAGAATCTTTTATTTCGTATTCGAATCATATACGTAGAATGAAGGGGCTAAAGGGGCTCGGATTTATTTTTAACCTCCCTGTAACAAAATGTTATAGATTCTGAACGGAATGATGAATGTATTGATTTTAAAATGATAATTGATTTTATTTGGTGTGTTTGTCATTACGTTTTAGGGGGCAGAAAAAGTGCTCCGATTTTCTCGATCAGCAACATTTCTGTGTTTTTTTATTTATTTATTTTTTTTTTGTGTCTGTCATCACGTTTTGAGGCAGTAAAAGTGCTCCAATTTTCTCAATCAGCAACTTTTCTGATAGGAAAGTGAATCTAGTTGGTACTTTGAGGGGTCAAAAGTAAAAAAATTTCAATACTTTTTAAACGCAGCGGGTTTACCTAATGAATCTGATTTGATTAATTTACAATTTATTTTATTAGTACATTTTTAATATTTGAATTCATAAAAAGTAATTTAAAATATATAAAAAGAAGTCAATAATAACACTACTAGGAATTTATATAAAATATTAATATTAATATAGTCATATATTAAATTTATTATACCATGAACATTGAAAACCACACTATCCAGTAAATAATACAAATAGGCGTCACATTAATTATAAGTTCATAAAAAAGTGGAAGTGAGGAATTCTTTAAGGTGTTTCTACGGTGACATACAAAAATTATCAAAATTTACCAAATTTACAGAGTTTACGTACATTTAAGAAAATTTTTCTCGGTAAATAACCAAAAAAAAAATTGACGTAAATTTTACATCTCTACAAAAAACCAAGGAAAACCTGGATAATTTTACGCAACGCTTTTTTTTCGCGATTTTTCTAATTGATATAACACATAAAATAATAACCGCAGAGACATGAAATTTTCACTAAACTTTTATACAAGCAATATCAATACATCATCAAATTTTCAAAATATTTTGACTTTTTTTGAGCTATTTATAAGCAAAAGAAATGTTCGGTTTTTCCAAATTTTTTTTTTTTAAATATCGATAAGAAAAATTTCGTTGGGTCAAATTTCTTGAAAATAATACAAGATTCCTCACAAGTTTATAAACTAGCAGATCAAAAATAATAAAAATACATAGGCACAATTTTTTTTTATAAGCATTTAAACATTAAATTTTGGCCAAAATTCATAATTGAACGTTTGCAAATGGTTTTGTTGTTAAAAAGTCATAAAATGTTCAGTTTTAATATTTAAGGATTGAAAAATGAATGCAAGGTTTTTTGTAAACAGTTTATAATTTAACCAAAAAATCAGAAGAAAGTATTCAAATTATAATTTTTTATAGACCTTTTTAGTAAAAATTTGGACGTCAAAATATCGAACATTTGCAATTGTTTTGTAGTTAAATATGTATAAAATGTTTAGTTTTTATAACTAAGGATTGAAAATTGAAAACAAGGTTTTTCGTAAGTTGTTCTAAAAGTTGGTCTTAAGTTGTAATTTTTACAAAATCTCCGTTCATTATCTTTTTCTTTGTAAACAATGATTTATCATTTAATTCAAATGTAATACATCCATCACAGTGATCTAATCAATGAAAAGGTTCACTCAAACCTACTATACAGCAGAGCTTTATTTTTAATTAATTAATTATTTTTTTATTTAAAAGTATTAAGAAAAGTATAAAATACTTTTATTCGAATACTTATACCAGAATACTTTACAAGAATGTTATTTGCTTTGGTAATTACCTCAAAATAAGTTCATTCAATTGATGGATATTATTTATATTCTTTAGCAACTCTTTTGAGATACAAGGAAGAAGGTTCATAGATATCGGCCATCTTTTTAAATCAATTCAAAGTATTCGACATGAAGCTTTTGATTGTACAATTGCTAGTTTAGATTTAGTAAAAGAAATTCGCAAAGGATATTTTAGTAAATTTATTTTCAAATGCAAAATGTGTTGTAAGATGGAAGTAATTAGTTCAGAACCAGAAGAAAAATCATCAGCATTAAAAATAAATACGGCAATTGTTTCGAGTGTTATCAATACTGGTCAAGGCTATGCACAACTCGAACAATTTTCAGCCATTTTAAATATGCCTTGTATGTCAAATAATACTTATCAAAAAGAACACGAACTAATAAGTGGGTATATAGAAACAACTATGTGGCAATCTCTTGAAATAGCGGGTAAAGAAGAGGCTAATATGGCAATCGAAAGAGGTGATATAAATAAGGATGGAGTACCGTTAATTACAGTGGTTGCTGATGGAGCATGGTCGAAACGTTCTTACAAATCAAATTATAATGCTTTATCTGGCGTTGTGAGTTTTTTATCATTTAATTTTTAAATAATAACATAATTTCAATATGTTAACTTTTGTATTATAAATATATATATTTATACATTCGTAGGCATGTATTATCGGTTACCAGACTGGAAAAGTGTTATATTTAGGAGTTCGCAATAAAATATGTTCCGTTTGTAACAAAGCTGAGTTCTTGTCAAAAGAACCTAATCCACATAAATGTTACAAAAATTGGTCAGGAACTTCGACTTCAATGGAAGCTGATATTATTGTTGATGGTTTTTCCCATAGCATGGATATGCATGGGTTAATTTATGACAAATTAATTGGTGACGGTGACAGCAGTATTATGAAAAAATTATCAATTGCCAAACCATATGGGATTGAACACCGTATAAAAAAAATTGAATGTTCTAATCACATACTTCGTAACTACTGTAATCGACTACGAGATATATCTATTCGACGAAAAAATAATTCAGGCTCTATAATTCCTGGGTATCATCGAATTAAATTAAAAGACAATATATTACGATTAAGGTAGGTACATGCAGTTTATACCTCTATAACACTTATATTGTGTCAAAGATAATTTAAAATATCATTAAGTACAAACTTTACACTTAGATATGCCATAACAGAAGCGTCGAAATACTGGAAGTCAAATAAATTACTTTCTCAGAGTGAAAAAGTTCAGTTTCTGAAAGCTGATATTTTGAATAGTCCTCGACATGTTTTTGGTGATCATGAAAAGTGCGCTAGGTAAAATTAATTACCTACTATAAACAAAATAAATAAACAGTAAATACATTACTAATGGACTCGTTTTTCTTTTAATTGTTAGCTATTTTTGTAAAGGCTACAAACCAAATGAGACAAATTTAGTTCCTGAATTTAGGCTGAGTGGTCTTTGGGATGAATTGTCGGGCGCAATTAATTTAGTTGCCCACCATAGTGACAGTTTGCTGTACAGTGTAAATAATAATTGCGCTGAAGCTTACAATAGTGTAATAGCAAAATACGTTGGAGGCAAAAGAGTTAATTATTCTCTACGAGGTAACTGTATATATTAAATATCTTATAAATAATTATATTTATAAGATATGTTAATATGTATATTGTATATTTCATCAGTAAATTGTGTTGACATAATAAAATATTTGCAAGAGATTGTATCTTATCAGTTTTTTTTATCGATTTATACACGAATAAATTTATAATTTGTAGGATCTTATAAGACACGATGTAATACAGCACTGATTTCTTATAACTATGGTCCTGATTACTTACACAGGCTACACAAAAATGCTACCAAATTCAGTCCTGGTAGATTTACTAAAAAATATATAGAAATTAAAAAAAAAAAAAGAATCTGTGAAACAAGAAGACAACTTGAGTTTAGGTAAAACGTAATATATTATAATTAATTTAATTTTAGCCTATTAAAAACATTGTATTTTAAGAAATAAATTCAACAATAATAAAAAAAAGAAGACGGTGACTGCAGGTCCTGATAAGGATTATGGAGATGTTGATGATATTGGTTGCAGCGTTCTAAATTTGACAGATGAAGAGGTTGAAGGGAAAAAAAAAAATTTGTTAAGCAGCCTTCAGTTAGATTTGACAGAAATAAAATCTCTAGAAAGACGAACCATTGGTCAATCCTTAAATGAGATTTGGAAACAAGAGCGAAAATTTAGGTTGACTGCTTCAAATTTTGGCCGGATATGTGCTCTAAGACCTAAGACATCCAGGACCAACACATTAAAATATATATTGTACAGTGACGATTTAGTGGGTACAACGGCCGCGATGAAGTTAATATGAATATAGTAATAATTTATAAACATTTAATAATTAAAATAAATTTACTCATTTAATAGGTATGGTATCCAATATGAGAGTGTAGCAAAAGACGCTTTTGAAGCTATTACAAAAATAAAAATTACGCCTTGTGGAATGTTTGTCGATCAATGTTTTAATTTTTTAGCTGGAAGTCCAGATGGTATCATCGGAGATGATGGTATCATTGAAATAAAATGCCCTCCTAGCATAAAAAATACTACCCCTCAAGAAGCTGCTAAAATGAAAACCATAAAATATTTAATTATCAATAAAAAAGGAGAAGTAGAATTAAAACGTACTTTTCAGTACTATTACCAAGTACAAGGGCAGTTACACATTACTCAAAGACAGTATTGTTATTTTATAGTGTGGACTCCCAACGGTACCTATTTTCATTAATATTCTATGTATATAAATATATTTACAATTTTAAATTTACTATATACATTTTATATAGTTATTAAAATGTTTAAATAATATTTGCAGGATTATTTTTCGAAAAAATTATTCGTGATGACAATTTTTGGAAAGAAAAGATGGAGAATCAACTTTTTTCATTTTATATGGATTATATGCTTCCCGAAATTGTCAATCCAAAAATTGATTTAATATCAAATTGTTACCGCAGAATATGCAACTAGTTATTATTAAAAATAAATGTGCCATTATAAATTGTTTGTAGGAACAATAAATTATAATTGAAATGTTTGAGTTTTGTTATATAATTTAAAATATATTCATTTCTATTGACTATTTTATTTGTAATTTAAAAAGTAATTAGGCTATTAATATAAATCAAGCTCTGTACTAGATACATTGTTGTACTTTAAATATTGGTACACATATCAAAGTTAAGAGGAGCTTTAGTTAATTAGTAGGTTGTGAGCGCAAAGCTAGGAGCGAGTGCGCTGCGTGCATAAAATTATATGGGCGGGGATACATTGACACGAAACGCACAGTATGACTATCCGTGGAATAATAATGCGTGGTTACGGCCTGCCACGACGGCGGTGATACAGCGAACAACGCCATCTCTGGAGCGTTGTATACGTTTTAATTTTGGTGTGCAGGCGCCTTAATTATGGACCGACTCGCTTGAATCATGTCCATAGCCTGTTGGTGTGTGGGTGTGTGTGGTTTATTGGTGGTGGTGTTCGGTGGCTGGGCGGGTGATGATTCGACCGGTTGGTTTTCCCTTTGTCCGGCGTCAAGTATTTGACCTGTTGTCAGGTTGTTTCCGGTATGTCCGGCGGGTTCCATAGGCGGAAACCGGACTTCATTGGCCTGTAGGTTCAGGTCCGTGAAGTGTTGTATCAACCGGATTTCAAGATCATCCTTCGCGCCCGTATCCGACAACTCGCGCTGCCTGCATTCGTAGCGCAACTCCGCGGCGGTCAACTCATTAATATATTTTCCCGACATGACGTCCGGTTGTTTTTCCGGTGTTGTTTACGGAAAAATATAAAATGTGGCTGTTGTCGGTGGAACGGTCGTCGCGTTCCTTCGATCAGCTGTGTTGACCGTTTATCGGTGTTTATTTGCGTACGGGATTTAGGTCAGTGGGTTGTTATTGTTTTGTTATTGCGCTTGCCGATCACAGTAACCGGTTTTCGCAGAGTGTTGTCACGGCTGCGCGTGTGTGCGTTCTCAGGCCCACTACTGCGATTAGGGAAGACGGCGGCTGTCGCTTTGGGCGGCGGCGACGGCAGTCCGATTATGTGGTATTTCTGTCCCAGGTAATCGCGTGTTGACGTTATCGGTGGTGGTGCTGGGCGGTGGTGGTGTGACCCTCTCGCGCTCTTGCGTTCCTACCTACCTACGTCGTGTGTGTGTGGACTTTGGAGCGTCGCGCGCGGTGTAGTCGGTGCGTCCGTAAATCGGGCGGCGCGGCTGGTCGTTACGTCCTTATGTAATATATTACGTAACGCCGGTTTTTCCGTTTTCGCCAGCTAACCACGTTTTTGTCGGATCGCGTCGGGGACTTTTTTCCAAGTCGCGCAACGGGAAGGGTATATGATGGTGGTAGTAAGGGGTAAGTTAATAAGTTTTCACTTACCGGTGATTCCTGTACGGGGAGCCAGTTGTTGCGGGCCTAGTGAAGGCCGCGTGGGTGCGGTGATGTTGAGGTAGAAGGTTCACACGACAAAACGAAAAAAGAAAAACACAAATTTTGCGATGTGAGGGTGAAATTTATTTCACGGATGAACAAAAAAGAAATGCGTTTGTGGCCCTGTCGGTCACTGAACAAAAACAAATCAAACGGAAAACAAAAGAAGAGAAAAAAAAAAAAGACGATTGGCCGGGGACGTGTGTGTCAGTCTCGTGCGGGTCGTCGGTGAAAACTGGTGACATTACAATCCGGTTCACTCAACGGCCGGCCGACGGTTCACAGCGCGGGTGTCGCGCGCCGGCGTCGTCCATCGTCGATTGGCGGTTTGTTTGAGAAGCGTTGCGCGGCTTTCCGCGTAAAAGGCTATTTGAATTCAAACAGCTATTACGCGGGACCGCGTCAACTGGTGAGAGAGATGTATACCAGTTCATTAAGGCATGCGACTTAGCATGTTCCGCCGTAGAAAAAGAAGATCTGCCCATATTAACAAAATACATTAACACTAAATTGTTTGACCAGGCTTTAACTGCGTGTCGATATAGGGACACTAGTGACTGGGAAGGAATAAAATTAATTTTATTAGATGCATTTGAACCACAACAGTCGACATCATCATTGCAAGTAGCATTAAATTCCGTCCGAATGAGGAATAACGAAGATGTAGGTGCATATGCACGACGCGTAGAACAACTATTTTACAATTTATGCATAGCTAGTACAAAAAATAGAGTACAGAGCAGGCAACTACTATTCGTGACCAGTTAAAAGAACAGACATTAGTAGTATTTATTAAGGGATTGACACCTAATTTAAAGAACATAGTAAAACCTCAAAAGCCACCCACTTTAGAATTGGCGATACAGGTTGCTAAGGACGAAGAAGTTGAACTTAAATCTGAATCGGAAGCATACCAGTACTACGGAGGTGATAACCCTCGTAGACAAGCTAATAACACTAATCACAATAATTTCAATAGGCAGAATAATTATTCTAACAATAATAATCGTAACCACAATAATAATTATAATCCACCAAATAATAATAATAATAGACCGAGTACAAGTACATTTAATAGGCCACAATACAATCAGAATCCGAATTTTAATAGACCCCAGTACAATCGGAATCCGAATTTTAATAGACCCGATATAAATCACGGTAGTAGGAATAACAATACCAGCCTCGAAATAGTAACAATGGTTTTAATAACAATCAAGGAGGTAATTATCGAAGTAATGTCATACAGTGTTATCAGTGTGGAGGTAACCACATTGCGCGGAATTGTAATCAAAATTCGCGTCCATCCAACAACAATTTTACGCGACAACCTACTAATTATAACGCACCGGTAAATCTTATGTGTACATATTGTAAAATTCCTGGACACGACGTCACCAAATGTTTTAGGAAGCAGAATAATGATAGGCGTAATAATAATTATTCGGGAAACTTACCAAGATCGGACGACAGGAGTGGCGCTCGACCGATAAACTTAATAGCCACAGTAGAGGAGGGTTGCCAGGACGATGTCTACACATCAAGTCAGTCATAAACAAAAACCATATTACTTGTCAGTCTGCCAATGTAAAAAAAGAATTCATGGAACTATTAATTGACAATGGGAGCGATGTTAATTTAATTAAATTTAGTACTTTAACTGGAGACACACTAGTGCAGGAGGATAAAAATATATATTTAAAGGGAATTAACGATAGGATAGTGCCAACAGTAGGATTAATAAAAATAACCTTAAGATTTAATGATGTTAATATAGAAACAGAATTTCAAGTAGTACGTGATTCGTTCCCTATACCTAAGGATGGTATTTTGGGACAACAATTTTTAATGGATAATAAGGCAGTAATAGATGTAGCAAACAACACTTTAGTAATAAATAATAAGATAGTTAATAAGATAATTAAGGATAAGTTATGTTTTAAGTTGGAACCAAGAACTGAAACAGTTGTGACCGTGCCAATTGCCGATCCGGCTATGGAAAATAAAGATGTTATGGTTCTTAAACAAGAACTAATTAGGGACGTATACTGTGCCAATGTGGTAGGAACAGTAAGGTCGGGAAAGGTTTTAGTCAGTATATTAAATGTTTCTGAAGTAACTAAAGAAATTAACGAAGGTATTATGAATCGAATATTGTATGATACCGCTACGACCTATAGTATACATGCGGTACATTCTGAGATTAATGATGACAATCGAGTCAATAGAATTTTGAATTTAATACGAAGTGACCATATGAGTATTGATGAGAGACAATCCATATTTGAAATATGTGAACAATATGCGGAAATATTTCATTTAGAAGGCGATCGATTAACTTTTACAAATGCAGCCGAGCATGTTATAAATTTGAACGTTAACCAACAACCCATTTATCAAAGACCCTATAGGTTGCCACATTCGCAACAAGCCGAGATTATACAGCAACTAGATAAGATAAAAAAATAAAAAAATAAAAAAAAAACACACATCATTGTAAAATCAATACATTCATCGCTTCGCTCAGAATCTAATATAATCAATAGTTACACAATCAGAATCTAAAATGTTAACCTAGTGAAAGAGAAAATCTAAGAATGAATAGTAAACACATGCTGTATAAATAAATTGATAAAATATATTTTACTCACCTTTAAATCTCAAAATTTCAAATTACCTAGATTTCATCCAAACGCGATCATAGACTAGCTACTACAGGCGGAGTAATTTTACTTTTCTGAGATTATACGTTGATTTGATACCCAATAATTGATTAATAATTTTTACTTCATTATTTCAATAACTAATAGATTATTCGATTTTCATTATTTACATAAACGAAATATACTTACTTTGGTTTCCATTTTGTATTTATTAAATATTATTTTTATTTATGATTTTAAACAATATTAATAATATTATTTAAACACGACAGTAGGTACAAAAAAAGAATAATTAAACACAGTTAACAATCCAATGTTTCTGCTTAGAATCGACTTACTCGAGTAAATGCAGATTCAACAATGATATTATAATAATATTATAGACATTAAAATAAAATAATTTCTATAAATAAAATATTGGCTATTCCGTTTTTATAAATTATTTTAATACCACAATGGTTTTATTAGTTAAATTTTTGCTATATTTAGATCGCAGACTAGATATATAGGTGTATAGCATTATGGACAGTCATAGCTGGAGAGTGAAGGGGGACTGTTGTACAAATGTTGATGATTGGGTGGTGTACGGGGAATTAATAACACTGCGTTATATCTTAGTGGCTATCGTAAATAATATACTCCCGTACTCCGTCAAACCAATATTATTTATATAATAATAACTTCGTGTTAAGTCCTGTATAATATCTTTGTCCGTGACCATACGGCATGAATGCATGATATCCAAAATATTAATAATCATTAAAATGTTTTTGAATCGTCATAATTCTGTATTGTTGAGTTACAAATTGTAATATGTTGTTTACGCCGACTGACGAGTTTTGAAGGGCTATAAAAAACTAACAGTAAAACTTAGAGAAAAAATTTTTTTTATTAAAATAAGTATTTAATCCCATTTTTAAAAATTATTGTTTGAAAATTATATCTCCAAGATGGCGGCCGTTAGCATCAATACATTGTTGTAGACGATCTCTGAAGCGATCACAGAATGATTATTTTCGTAATACGCACGCACGACGAAACCACGATGTAATTATAGTATAAGTAATGCAGTAGTTAAGTTGTGAATCCTATTCAAATATTTGTTACAAAAACTGGATAAACATTTGAAATTTAATAAAAAAAAATTATATTTTATTAATTAGAACAAAAGTTATTTCATTTGTTCGGTTTATCGGTGATAAGTTTTTATAAAAGTTCAAAAGTCATTGAGATAATTTAGGCAATTTGGTGATATGGTATTTAATTTCGTGATATAATGGTAAAGTAATTTCGTGAGTACACAATAATTTCAATTATATTTATTCAACTAATTCTTTATTTTTTACGTAAAATGCACATCACTAGTTTTTATTTTAAAGAATATGGAGATTCTAGTGTTACTAAAAGGCTACTAGAGGTAATTCCATACGGTCCAAATTTTTTTATTCAAAAAATTGAATGCCGTAACCATTTATTACGGAATTATGGCACAAAATTGACAGGAATAGTAAAAAATACGAAATATCCAATTTAAATTAGGAACCATATAAAAAAAAATCCCGTACGATTTCGAAGTGCCATAACTAAGGCCATGGATTACCGCAGCAAGTTGCATTGTGAGACAAAAGAAGAGAATATATTTGGAAAGTCAGTTTATTTTCCATAAAAATAATGTAAAATAAAAATGTATAATTAATAAATACCCAGGTTTACGATAAATAATCCGTTGGCAGAATACGGTTATTTCAAATAATAAAAGACGCTTGCCTACGGTATTGCGTAGCTTAATCGCGGTAGTTGTATTTATTAAAAACCAGTAGTTAAAAATGTTAAAATATTGTTATCTTTTATCTGAAGATAGGCCATAAATTGTGTGCACAATAGTTTATTGTCAATGGTACTAATTGGATAGATATTAAAATAATAAACAGTGATAGCGGATCAATAATCCAGATTCAAAATCAACCACATTAATTATTCTTTACATTTTATAATGAAATAATTTAATTTTAATAGTTAATTATTTATTATAAAATTGTTTACATAGTAGACTTGAAATTAATATCAATTTTTTTTAAATTTTATTTTTTTTCTGAAAATAATAATAAGACACTTATGTATATACACAAATTTACAGCAATACCATACGTTAGACAAACATTTAAAAAATAAAAATGTTGAAAGTAATTATTATGCTGAAGATGTGATACGCCTTCAAACAGAAAATAAGTCACTTGCTGAAGAAATTGTAAATAACTATAGCAGAATAAATAATAAAAAATAATTACATGATATACAATTTATTATCAATAATATATTATTAGGTAACATTAAAAGTTCAAGAAAAGGCTTATAAAGAAAAAAAATGTATGTTTATAAAACAAGGTTAGGATGTTTATGATTTTGAAAATTTTTTTTTATTTTTTTTTTACTGACACAATTTGTTGATTTTTTATTAATAATTTAATTTATCCCTACATATATATTTATATTGCATTTTTTTCACATTTCTTTATTTTTTTATGCATATTTAACTGTTTTTTAGTGCATAAACATCCTAACCCTAATTATAGGTATAACATTAAAATTGTATAAATACACTCTTATAGCAGTAATAATATAAATTACAATATTTTTATAGTCTGTACTCAAAACAAAAAATGACGGTTAAGAGAAAGACATTGTAAGTAAAAGTAAGAAAATTATTTAAAAAAAATATGCTAAGTGTTATTTTTATAGGAATTACTCAAACAAAAATTGGCCACTATTGAGGTGAATGATAAAACTGCAATAGATTACAAAGAAAAGAAATTGGTAAAAATAAATTTAGTAAATAATAAAATACACAAATAAACAAAATATCCAACACATTTCACTAAATTAAAATTATTTACATTCAGGAGCAACAAATTTTACATAATTCCCCCTCATCTAATATGAGTAATTATGTAAAAATAGATAATTTACAGCCACTTGAATCAAAGATTTCATTTATAGAAAAACTTGTCCGTTCAAAAATGAAAAAATTCATTACCAGCAACCTAAATGCTGGCCGTAACAATATATGTTTGTTGTACATATAATTTGTTTTAATTTAAATAAAAAAACCCTATTATAATAATTATTAAATATCAATTTCTTTATCTTTAAGTATCTTAACAGCAACATTAACAAACTTGCACAAATCAATATCTGTGATGGATAATTTTTATTTAATAATTATCAATTTTGTAATATACAAATCAAGAAGATTGTAGGTTGAAATTATTTTTGTTTGACTTAATTGTTTTAAACAGTAGAAAAATATTAAAATATACATATTATATTAAAAAAAAGCATCAAATATAATGTAACTGTTTTAGGCATGCTCATACATTTAATTTAAAAATCAACTTTTTTTATTCAACTTTAATTGTAATATATCAGTAATAATTATTATAAATAAACAGTTCATGAACATTAAACAACCAATATTCATGATCATAACTATTTTTAAACTATATGTATACCTTATGCTTATTAGTATTGCAGTATAGTTTATTAATTATTGAAGGAAACCTATGTCAACGGTATACAGCTGTGCACGCTAATGATTGCTGTTAAGATACAAATTTAGTAAAATAATTTTATTTCTGAAATACTGACTAAATTCACTTAATTAACTAAAAACTTTTAGAATTTATACCTAACGGATTGCATAAGCAGAGTATTTGTGTATAATCTAAAAACTCTTAGTAACTAAACAAATTCAGTCATTACTCCAAAAAAAAAATTAATTATCTGTTTATAATTCACCTCATTAGTGACGGAGAAATAAATTTAATTTTTTTTTTAAATTATTAAAAAATAATCATATTTCAGAACCAAATAAAAGGTCTCTATTACCTAGAAGTTTACGACCATAAGTCTCATATTTTGTGAATTCAGAATAACCTTTCTTTGCTTAGCACTTTATAAAGTTTTTGATTTTGAGTATTCCTAAGATTCTAATTATAACACCTATAACATTTTTTTTAAAATAATTTAATTAATTTAATCATGCTATTAACTTAAATATAAATACATAATTTATCCATTGGTACATAAATTGATGATTTTCCAACACATTAAACTGTAGAGGATTGTAGAGATAGTATAGTAGTGTATATACTATATAGCTTACATACTATATGAATGTTAATACTTAAACAGACAAGATATTGTGTGATCATCAATGTTGTAGGTATACATTTTGAATCACAAAATTCATTTCGAAAGCTACTTTTTTACCTATAAGATAAAATAAAATGATAAAATATTAATTAATAATATCTATTAATATTAGAATGTAAAGATCTTATTCAGTTATATTTACATTTTGAGGTAAGACTTTCTATTTGATTTTTTTTTTTGACAATGTATGTTGCGGCACATCAAACATTATGTTACTTGTAGTAATTGGATCATATTTTATGGAACTACATACAAGATAAAATACAATTTAAATAGTATGTAAAATAATTAATAAATATATAGTATAATCAAATTATTAATACTTACATTTTATACATAGACTTTTTTGACAGTCATTGACGGACAATAAATACTCAGTCATTGTAATGACACATTGTATTAAAAATAACCAATTAATTAAACTTGTAAGCTTTATCATGGTAATTTATTTATTAATAAATCAATATTCATATCTACAATATTCACATCTACATATTGTTCATAAAATTATCTGAATGGTGAATTATTGTTTTCATTTAGTATATTAAAATAAGCTAGACACAAAGATATGTATAGTAAACTAAACCAGTTGACAAAAATTCAAACGCACTAATTACAATGACTTAAAAATATCATCTTGATTGAAATAATGAAATAATTAGATGCGTATTTAAATTTAGTTTAACTTTTTGTTTTAAGTGTTTTAACAGTCATATAAAAATTATGAAGAACACGAGCGTTATCAGATTATCAACCAACAACCACATGGTATCTTATCATTTATCACTATTATTTTAAGGTTATAAATTATAATCACTAACTTTAGAAATCTGTGATTATAATATCTTATATTATTGATCAAGAACACGGCCCAAGAAAATTTACCATTTATTCTATTCTTAGTCCGTGGTCCGTAATAAACAATCAACGTCTTTATCAATTGGACATATTCTGTGATTATCATTATATTTATTGTGTCATAGAATAATATTATATAACTGTGTAAGTTATGGGTGGGGACGATTTTTTTTTGTGTTAAACAGGTTATGGACGGGTAATAACTCGTCTGCCACCGCAATTACGCAATACCGCAGGCAAATGTGAACAGTAAACGCTAAAAGCGTCTTCTATTTTCCTATTACTGCGTTTTGAAATAACTGTATTCTGCCAACGGATTATTTAAAATGAAAAGTATAAACACTAAAATTAATTGTAAAAATAGTATTATATATTTCTGGTAATAAGCACATGAATTAATATAGTTTATACACCAGTACACAACTTATTATTATAATAAATACAATAAAAAAATAGTTAGATTTTAACATGCACCTGTTTCAAAATGTTCATATAAAATTATTTCAAAATGAATTATATTTTTTGAAATTATAATGTTTCTAACATAAAATAGATCGTATATTACTTAACAAGAATATTGATATTTAAAAAAATATTAAAAAATCAGCCACTTGACTTAAATAAATGTTCTTACGATATAAATTTTTCTGAGAATCAGATTTACAAATTGGTTATTTTGGATATTTTGGAAATTTTTTTTATCATTTAAGTTTTTTATTTTCAGTATTAAAAAATAAAAATAAAAAATGTATACTAAAAATGTAGCGCAATAGTCTATGAATTATATTTAAAAGAAATTTTTTAAAAATATTAATTAGAACAAAAGTTATTAGTAGTATATATGTACCAGTCCTGGCACAGTCCATATTATATCAATAAAAGATCACAAAGAAAACAATGTGCAAAAAGATCAGAAAATTGAAATGCAATAATAATTAAAATATTTTTCGCAAAACTTATGATATTAATAATTAAAAATTGAAATGCCATGATCCCCCCAAAATATTTTTAAGAAAATCTAAATGCAATAATAATTAAAATATTTTTTAATATAATTGTTATATTAAAAATAAAAATCTAAATGCAAAAATGTATTAAAAAGAAATTTATATTTAACACTCACCCAAATGGGGCACACGTTATTATTATATATTTTTCTAATCTTTTTGATTTTGATTTCTAATTAGTGTATTGAGATGGTCTACAAAATCATTTCTGTCTATTTTTGTTATATAATGTCCCCAAGCTAATGTATCAATACCATTTTCTAAAATAAATCTTTTATCATCATAAACACTTAAAGCTTTTTTGTTTTGTTCTACAGTAAAAATATCATGTTTCTTAGTTCTAAATAAATTTTGTTTAACATATTTTGATTTTTTTGTTAGTAAACAATTTTCAAAATCATTAAAACATATTTTATTTTCCACAACATTTTTTTTAACACCTTTAGCTTTTTTAATTTCTTTTTCAGAATCTAAGATTCGATGTGAATATAATTTGGATCTTAAACCTATAAATTCAGTCATAATTTTTCCATTTAATTCATCTTTAAACTTGCCTAAGACTTTTTTGTTAACTAAAGGTAAACCATAAATATTATCTTTTGGATAATCTGAAGTGTCAAAATGATCTAACATAATTTTCATATCTTGATAAAAATCATTAGTTTTTATTTCTAATATAAGTGAATCTGTATCTGTATATAACAATCTAACTCTATTTCCATATTTTTGTTTAATTATATTATAATAAAAATCATACATTAACATTTTAGATAAATCTAAAATACACATTCCTACATATATTGGTTGATTGAAAGTTATTTCACATCTTTTCATATGTACTGCAGCTAAATTTTCAGTAAAAATTGTTCTTCGATCAAAATTTGGTTTGACAATTAATTTTTCTACTTGAGAGTGCATTAGAACATAATCTTATATCAACATGATTTCGAACATTCATCATAGTACGTCCATAAACACTATTATTCATTAATTTGAAAAATTCTTTTTCAAAATCATTCTTAGCTTCTGATCTAAGATTAGTATTAAAATCAATATAAACTTTTAACCAAGGAGATTGACTAAATTCTAAAACTGTGAATTTTCTCTATTTTTAAACCTAATTTAATAAATAATTTTAGTGTTTCATAATGTATTATATATTTTTTCTTATCATACAAAGTTGTTAATAATTTTGGGAGTTGTTTGTCATCAAAATGTCTTTCCGGTGCTAAAGGGAAATCTGAATGTAGATCATGAAGTTCTTCAGGATAAGTTAAATCGACTTCTAAAATATAACCTTTAGATGATTTGTCAGAAATATTCATTACATCAATATCATTTAGATTATCAACCCATTTGAAATCTCCAGTAGGTAAATATTTACTCATTGCCCAACCGTAAAGATTATTTGCATCCAAGTATTCTAAAAATATTGATTCCTCTTTTTTTTTAAATTTATCTCCCATATATTTATTATTTGCTTTTGAATATCTTTGACTACATTGAGATAAACCACCTCTGATTCCATTTTCAAACAACAATATTTGATCTATATCTGTTAATAAATGTTTCATAACTAAGTATCTATATATATCTTATAAGTTATAAGATACTAGATTGGTATAATTTTACTAACTTGGAAATCAAAATATGTAATATATACCTACCTATATTATAATATTTTGATTTCCAAGTTTGTATAATTATACCAAATCTATAATACCATGGCTAAATATATAAATAGTGTGTTTACCATGCACATATAACTACATATTAAGTAATATACAATATCTGAGAAGTAGGTATAAATGATTAAGGTAGAGATATAATAATATTATAATATAATAATATTACTATTAAAACAATTGCTAAACTTAAATAAAATATTACTAGGTATATTATTATATCCAACTACCTATATATGCTATGTATCGAGATATGTTAACGATTGTTATGTTAAATAGGTATATCTAATAATTATGTATGTAATATAAGATAATTATATAGGTAGGTATATATAATAATATATAATGTGCAGTAGACTGCTGTTTATATATAACAGATATATAAATATATATATTTGTAACACCTTATATATAATATATAACACACTGTATTATTTACATATATTGTACTTACATTTTGAAATGTTGAATATATATTATTATATAATTTATAGTATAATATATAAACTGTCCTTAGCTAGAATTCAATATTCATACACTTCACACTTGTTCAATATTGAATGCACATAAGTCAGTAAGTCACATATAAACTGTTTAACGGTATGAAATAATAATTAATAACGTTATAATTTTTAATAATTAGGTAGTTAGGTTAGGTTAGAAACACAGCTGAAAGGTTAACAAAGAAAACAACGCGGCACGCGCCAAATAGTGAAAAGCGGAACGCCTACAACAGAATGAAAATAATTATATGATTTCAATAATAATATTATTATACCTACTCGCTATATTATCAATCTAAATCTAAATCACGTGGTTTAAATAATTTGCCCATTATCATATAATATTATATTATAAGTTCACCGTGTGTGCTTTGCACGGACACACGTTATTCAACCAGAAACATAAACAACTGTGGGGACACAGTACTTGAAACAATTTCCACACTGTAAGTTCACCGTGCGTACTTAGCACGGACACACGGTATTCGACCAAAAACACAAATACCTATAAATATGTTTCACGGTTTCGCCTCTATGTAATATATTATATATAGCACACTGAGAACACCGTACTTGAAACAATTTTCTCACAGTTATTTCACCGTGTTTTTTTCACATTTACACACGCAATTCAACCCAAGAATATATTAACACTTTTATTGATTGGTTATTCTTACACCGTCAACCCTTCCTAGCATAAATGTTAGAGTTTATTGAAGCTGCACAGTGCTCACACCGTGTATGAACGGTCTTTTAAGCACCGTGTAAATACACAGACGTTGCACCTTCAAATTGCTACTCGGGTCTCAAAATCAAAAAAACAAGTTTAAAAGAAAAATTTTAAATTAAAAAAAAAATATTAAATAACTTGAAATAACATTAAAATAAACACTATCCTTTGTGTATACATAGTTAACAGTTAATAAAACAACATAAAATAATTATGGAAAACACTATAACTTTTAGTGCTATATAATAATTGAAACAACTTAATAACTAACAATGTAATTTTATTTATGATTCCTTTGGAAATGTTCTAAATACAGGTATGGTTTGTCATCACATGTAGAACAATAAGTATATACTTGCTTACATTTTTTTTGTGCCTCTTCTCTCCCAAATACTTTACTCAAATTGATATAGCATTTACCACATCTACGGCGTTTTTTCCTATTGCCATTATTGACTTCTGATCCTTCAACTAAATAATGTTTTTTAGTTTGTGAAGATGGAGAACTAATGTCACCCAGCTGACTCAACTCTTGACTAATATTTTGAATGAATTCAGATATTTGAATATTCTTACCAGTTACTTCTTTGTATAGAATTAAAGAATTAACCACTGCTGTACCTGTAGCGAGCTGTGACTTAATATCATATTACCCAATATATAACACTTATTTAGGCAGTGAAAAAGTGTATATATAATCATTTATTATAGTACGCGCCGCGTAACATTAATAGTAATAGTAATAGCGTCCGCGCTGCGTGTGTAGTAGTACAGCGAATATCGAGCGCGTGACCCTGGACGGCGTGCGTCAATATCTATATGCTTACGTATATAAATAACTCGTGTAAAATGACCGTATAGATCTGTGTGGTTTTATGGAATAAAACAAACACCACAAATGCGCAACAACAACACATATATGTTCATCCGGCCGTGTGCAAGCGTGTGACAATCCCACGGTAGGCCTAACCGCAAGATGACTATGTATGGTCATCCAGAGTAAAGTAGGGAGAGGGACAGAACTATCGAGGAGAGCTGATGGACAAGCGTTCATCAGACGAACAAACGACGAGCTTTGGAACAGTCATCAGTAAACTAATGTCACATCTCGCTAGCTTCATTTATTAATTTTGGACTTATAGTAATTTTGTTATAATCAGTCACAGTTGAATAAGTTAAATAAATCAAACATATTATACTAAACACTCGAGATTTACATTTATTCCATCATCCTTCAATCCTATTGACTGGGGAACGTTAAAATTGGCGCTGTGGACAGGGTATCTCAATAGATACTTAGAGAACAGGAAAAAAATAATTTTAAAAATTTTTTTTCGAATTTTCGAAAATTTTTGAAATTTTTTCTTCAATCTAAGTCCATTCAAGGAGGCAATTTCTTCATCGAAACACCGTTGGGAGACCGATCACCTACCAACAACTCCGAGAAAGGACCCTGTACAAGTAACAATTACTAGTCAATACGTCGAAGCAATGGAATTGCCAGCGAGAAAGTCAACAATCATACCAGCTGCGTTGTTGTAAGTATCTAGTTAAGTTCCATTATTTGTTCGTCTCCTATGGTATAGCGTATGACCATAGTATATTATTACAAAAAAAAAAAAAAGAGTTGTGTTAATTAAGATTGTGGAACATGAATTTTCGATTTAATTAAAAACATATTATAAAATTGTTCAACCTTTTTACTTAAATTAAATAATAATTTAGAAACAAACTGAATTAAATTAAATAGTAGTTCGAATATTTTAAAACAAATAATAGTTTATTAATTTAATAATTTAATAAATAATTAAATAAAATAAAATTTACAAACATTTGAATAAATTAAATAAAATTTAATATTAGAATAAAACTTAGAGCAATTTAATAAAATTAAAATAATACTTTAAATTTTTAAATTTTTCTTTTAATTAAAAACATTTTACAGTCATTTAAATTAAATTAAATAATATTATAATATAATTAATACAATCAAATAAATTTTTAAAATAAACTAAAATAATTATTTAATAATTATTTATTATTTAAATAAAAATAATACTTTTATTTTTATTTTTTAATAAATTTTGCAATCCTTTAAATAAAATAAAGTATTAATATTATATTATTATTAATATAATTAAATAATTTTGAATTAAACTAAAATAAATTTTTAAAACATTTAAATAAAATAAAATATTATTATTGAAACATTATTGCTATAATTAAATAAATTTTTAAAATAAAATAAAATAAATTTTCAGTCATTTAACTAAAATAAAATAATAAATTATTTTTAAATTCAATCATTTTAAATAAATAAATTAATAATAGTTTTAAATAAAATAAATAAATAATTATTCAGAATTTAAACTAATAATACGTAAAGAAATAATAATTTTTTTTAAGAGAAATACATCGGGTAAATAAATAAATTAATAATTATTTTTAAATTAAAAAAATAAATCATTGAAATAAAACAAAAAATTGAATAAATTTTTTTAGATATTTAAATAAAACTTTTACGATTCATTAATAAATAAATTAAATTACTTAGGTTGAACAAAAATCCAGATTTTACGTAACAATTAATTGAATTAAACCGTGCTTATTATTTATAATAATTTTGAGAATTATTATTTGATATTTTAATTATTGAAAGGCAGTCAAGTCCTTATTGTTGAATATAGCCACAATCTATATATATAAAAAAAATAAATAAAAAAAATTAGGAATCTATTTTGAAACAATATTTTATTAAGGCCGTGTGGTAAGTCCTTACGTTTTGTGAATTATTTTAGGACATTGTTGTCCATATTGGGGGAATTTATTAAGGCTGTGTAGTAAGTCCTTACGTTTTGTGAATTTATTTGAGAATTTTATTAAGGCCGTGTAGTAAGTCCTTACGTTTTGTGAATTATTTTGGAACATTGTTGTCCATATTGGGGGAATTTATTAAGGCCGTGTGGTAAGTCCTTATATTTTGTGAATTTATTTGAGAATTTTATATAAAGGCCGAGAAGTAAGTCCTTATATTGTTGAATTTATTTAAGACATTGAAGTCTTCGTTGAGATTATTTTATAGGCCGTGTAGTAAGTCCTTCTGTTTATGTGAATTTTTAAGACAATTATTGAAGTCGTGTTTTATTGAATTTTATAGGCCGTGTAGTAAGTCCTTCTGTTTATATTGAATTTTACGACAATTAAGGTCGAGTTATATTGAATTTTGAATTTTTACGACAATTGAGGTCGAGTTATATTGAATTTTACGACAATTAAGGTCGAGTTATATTGAATTTTGAATTTTTACGACAATTGAGGTCGAGTTATATTGAATTTTTACGACAAGTTGAAGTCGAGTTTTATTGAATTTTGAGTTATTACGACAATAGAAGTCGATTTATTGAATTTTATAGGCCAAGTTGTAAGTCCTGATATTTTGTGAATATATTTGAAGACAGTGAGTCTATATTTTGAGATTTATTTTATATAAGGCAGGAATAAGTCCTTAAGTGTTGAGTTTAATATAAAATTGAATTAATTTAATTAATACAGTTGGTAGGAGTCACTATTTAAGTATAGATGTCCTAGGATTGATTAATTAAGTTAAAAAAAAATTGAATAAAAAAATTTAAAAGGGTTTTAAATAGGGAATATAATAACGGTGTTATTAATTATCGTTAGTTATACGAATTTAATATTTTGTTTAGTATTCATTCATTGCTGCTATTAATTGTATATTTAATTATTATAAACGATTTAATTTATTTTACGCTAGTGTGTCATTTACGTTTTAGTTAAGTTTAACAATTAATCTATTTTAATTAGAATTATATATTTATTTAATTAAATTATTATGACTATTATTTAATGAGTCAAAAAGAAGTTAATGTTAGCCTAACTGATAGCGAAACCGGAAGTGTTTAAATAATAGATCAGGTTAGAGTTTCCGTAAACACAGAAGTAACAAGTGATAGTGAATTAAATAAGGGAACTGACAAGGAAAAAGATACAACAAATAGCGATAATAAGGATTTATTAATCGACTTAAGTACAGACGAAGGATATCAATATTCTGTAGATTTCGATAGGGAAAAATATTTAACAGCCATCAGGGAAAAGAATTTGTTGAATACAAGTATAAGACCGATATTAGTAAGTGAAACGGAATTACGGAAAATAGGTACCCGGACTCAGAAAGGGATAGTACATACTCAGTTGGAAGAAACTAAACGAGTTAGGAAACCCAAAATGACTAGCAAAATTCCATTGGACAAAGCCACCCTAATGATCCCCACCTGTACTGTGTTGCGGGCCTAGTGAAGGCCGCGTGGGTGCGGTGATGTTGAGGTAGAAGGTTCACACGACAAAACGAAAAAAGAAAAACACAAATTTTGCGATGTGAGGGTTAAATTTATTTCACGGATGAACAAAAAAGAAATGCGTTTGTGGCCCTGTCGGTCACTGAACAAAAACAAATCAAACGGAAAACAAAAGAAGAGGAAAAAAAAAAAAGACGATTGGCCGGGGACGTGTGTGTCAGTCTCGTGCGGGTCGTCGGTGAAAACTGGTGACATTACAATCCGGTTCACTCAACGGCCGGCCGACGGTTCACAGCGCGGGTGTCGCGCGCCGGCGTCGTCCATCGTCGATTGGCGGTTTGTTTGAGAAGCGTTGCGCGGCTTTCCGCGTAAAAGGCTATTTGAATTCAAACAGCTATTACGCGGGACCGCGTCATACTCCCCCCCCCAAACCGCCAACGGCGGTGGTGTTCCGGCCGTTGCCGGTGTTTTCAAAGGGTGGGTGTGGAGGGTGGGTGTGGTAGACACCTGTCCGTGGGCACGTTTTTCCAGCTGTGTTCAGCGGACGTGGCCCTGGTGGTATCTAGTCATGTTGGGGGGACGTGGGGGGACTGAAGTACATGAGGCTGACCTCCATGTCTTCAGTGCCAGCCATGCCTGCGTCGGTCTCACCTAACAGGTCCGCCTCCTCTTCCGGGGATATTTCCATATCCGCGGTTTGAGGGGTCGCGGCTGTTGGTTCTTCCGCGGTTCCGGTTGTTCCGGAAGTGTTTGTCACTTCCGGTACCGTGACCACGGTGAGGTCCGGTGTCGCAGGTTCTGGCTGTGGCGGGACGGGGGCTGGTGTTGGCGCCGGTTTTTCCAGGCGGTGTTGCTGGGACGTCTGCTTTGACTTGTAGTCCCGCATCCGCTGTTTGTTCCGGCGCTGGCGGGCGTTGAGTGAAGCCGGTGGTGTTGCGTCGGTGGTGTTGTCCCTTTTTGGCAGCGGGTTGACGGGCGGTCCTGGAGGCGGGATGGTTGATGTCCTCGGTGCCGGTACTGGTCTCTCCATCAGTGGGTGGGGAGGCAGTCTCGCCGGTGCCCGACTTGTTGTTGTTGGTGGCGCCGGTCGAGTTCGGGTCGCCGGTCGTGCTGCGGCTACCGGTCGTGCCATGGCCGTCGGTCGAGTCACCCGCCTGGGGCTGCGCGACCTATTGAGCCGCATTGCGGTTGCGGGTTCGCCGCTCGTCGCCCTTTGGAAGACGACGGTCCGGTCCTCCCACCCACGCGTGTAGGCGGCCCACAGTACCGGGTCCCGCTGCAACTGCGCCGTGGTCATCTGGCGGACCCGTGCCGCCGTGGTGGTGTTGGTGCCCTCCTCCATGCTGACTGACCTCAGCAGCTGCTGGCTGCGTTCCAGCAGTTCCGCCGCTTGTTGGAGGGTGCTGGATGTGGCTGGTGGTTGGCGCTCCATTGGTGCTATTCCGACTGAAATGATGTACACCAAATGCTATTGTGGATTTATGGTTGGGGTGGGGGTTGGGTGGGGGGTGTTTTGGGCGCTGCGGTGTTTGCGCGTTTTAGGCAGGACACGTGGATCTTGCGTGTTGGCTGTTGGTCTGTGGTGAACACACCTTTGCCTACGCGTTTGTGTAGCTTTACCGGTCCCCACCATTTCGGTGCGAAGCCGGCGTGAAATTTTTTGTGCGCGTTTGACAGGTGGTGTGCCTTGTAGTACACTGTGTCACCTGTTTTGTACTTTGTGTCCGTCGGCCCACCTGTTACCGGTGGTGCGGTCAGTACATTGTTTTCGCGACTCGCCCTAGCCATGTTTATTTGTTCGATCGGGTTGTCCGCTGTCCGCGACAGTATCCAGTCCCCCGGCCTTTTGCCCTCTCTCCCGAGGACGAGTACCGATGGTGGATATCCTGTCCGGTCGTTACGCCTGTTCCTGATCGAAAAAAGAATGGGGGGCTAGCTTGGTGTCCCAGGTGTTGTGGTTGCCGTCGATGAGTAGCGCGCGTAGACCTTTTTTTAATTCCTGGTTACGGCGTTCGACTGGGTTGGCCCTCGGGTGATATACCGGAGTTGTCCAGCCCTCGGCCCCCCACTGTTCGATCGCTTTACGCATATCGTTTGCTACGAACTGTGGGCCGTTATCGCTTAAGCACACACGGGGGTATCCGAAACGTGAAAAGAATTCTCGTTCAAGCGTTTCGGTTATTGTTTTTGTAGTGGCTGTTCCGAGGGGGTATGCCTCGGTCCATCTACTAAACAGATCCGTGGCGACCAGTATGTATTGTTTTCCCCTACTCGTACGCGGGTAGGGGCCCATGAGGTCTATGCTAACCACCTCCCAGGGGTGTCGGGGTATTCTGGTGGTCGCGGGGTCATCTGCGCGCGTGTTCAGTGGTTTGGTACACGCGCATATGTGACACGACTTGACGTACAGTCGGATGTCGTTTTTTTGTCCTTTCCAAAAAAACCGTTGTTTTACCGCTCTGTACGTTTTCCAGCCCGGGTGGTTTGCGAGTACGTGATCGTGGTATGTCCAGATCACGTTCTGCGTCTTGTCCTTTGGGATGACTACGGGTGTGTGTTCGCCCAAATTTATCCGCAGAAGACCGTCGGTAAAAATGTATTTATTTTTTTTATCCGTGGTACTTCCGGTATTGGGCGCTGGGTCGTCCGTTGTCATGTTGCGCGCTGTGTCTCGTGTATTGGGGTCATTGGCCTGCCATGTCACGAGCATAGCGTGTGTGATTTTGGGACCACTAGTGGTGTTAGCCGGGTCCGTCGTGGCGAACAGATTGTCGGCCGGTGAGCTAGTAGCAGTGGTGAGTGGTGAGGTGGGTACTCCTACTAGTCGTTCCTCGAGGTGTACCTCGTCTACCGGTGGCCCGGTGGTTGGGTTGCGGGATAGCATGTCCGGCGCCTCGTTCTGTACGCCGGGCACATGTGTGGTTTTGTAGTCCAGGTTAGCCAGCTGTAGTGCCCACCTGGTTAACTTGGAATTTGTGTTTTTGGCTCGGTGGAGCCATGTGAGTGCCGAGTTGTCGGTGAATAGGTCAAAGCGGCGGGCCTCTAGGTATGGTCTAAACTTGTCGGTTGCCCAGATTATCGCGAGGCACTCGCGTTCTACCGCGGCGTACCTTGTTTGCGTATCACTAAACTTTTTGCTTGCGTAGGCGATTATCCGACTTTCGTCCGGGCTGTCACCCCGTTGGAAAAGGACGGCACCTGCTCCTATTTCGCTAGCATCGGTTTGTAGGCAAAACGGTTTTCCGTAATCTGGTGTCGACAGTTTTGGCGAATCGTACAGGGCGCGTTTTATTTTGGTAAATGCAGCCTGTTCGGTTTCGGTCCACGACCATTTGGTCCCCTGTTTGAGTCTATTCGTTAGGGGTGCTATGGTGTCCGCGTAGTTGTCGACAAACTGGCTGTACCAGTTGCAAACGCCCAGGAACTTCCGTAGGTCCCTCAGTTTGGTTGGTGGGGGGTAGTTTATGATGCCCTCTAGTTTCTCCGGTTGTTTGTCTATTCCTTCGGAGGTGACTAGGTGTCCGAGAAATGAAATTTCGGTGGCTCCGAATTTGCACTTTTCGGGGTTGCATGTGAGCCCGTGTCTCTGTAGACGTTCTAGAACTTTGTCCAAGTGGCACTGGTGTTCGTCCACAGTGTTTGAAAACACCACTATATCGTCTAGGTATCCGCGGACGAACTCGTCCAGGTACCCCCTCAGGACTTCGTCCATTAATCGCACGAAGGTCATGGGGCTGTTTTTGAGGCCGAAGGGGAGGACTCGGAATTGGTATAGGCCCCGACGCGTCCGGAATGCCGTGTATTTTCGCGCGTTTTGGTTAAGTGGGACCTGCCAGTAACCCGACTTAAGGTCCAGGACGCTGAATACTTTTGCGCCTCTCATCTGACGTATCAGCGTATTGAGGTCGGGCATTGGGTAAGCGTCGGACTCAGTGATATCATTGAGCCGCCTATAATCAATGAATAGTCGGGGTGAGCCGTCTTTCTTTTTTGCTAGGACGATGGGTGCGGCCCACGGGGATGTGCTCTGTTCTACCAGTCCCTGCTCTTCCATGTCCCGTATCATGGTGTCGATTGTGGCCTGTTTTACCGGTGGGTAGGGATATGGTTTGAGTGCTATGGGTGTTTGGTTTTTGAGGAGGATGTCGTGTTCAATTAACCTGGTGCGTCCTACCCTACCGTTGAATACGTCCGGATAGTTGCGTACTACTTCGGCGAGTTTCGCGCGTGTGTGGTGGTCACCGTTTATTGTTAATTTGTCGACATCTAGTGCTGGGGTTGGGGTGGGTGTCCGCCCTTTCCAGCACGCTGTTGTTCTCCTATCCGAACCTAAATGGATAGTGCTCGTTGTGTAGTCCCAGGTGACTTCGTTTTGTACGAGAAAGTCGTGACCTAGGAGCATGTCGCAGTACAAATTGTCCAGAATGGCTGCGTTGAAGGTGACCGTGAGGTCTCCGATTCTGGCTACGAATGTGGAGGTACCACTTGTCGTGGTGGTATGTCCGTCCGCCATTCGTACCTGAGTTGGTTGTCCGTGTGGGGTTGTGCCATATTTATGTGCTATGTTCGGGCTTACATACGATTTTTGTGCTTGTGAGTCGAGTAGAGCTGTTACGGGGCCTGACCTAAATTCGAGTTCGACCGCGGGGGTCGGAATTTTGTCGGGGCATACACGTTTAGCGTTATTCGACGGTGGTTGTGATGTATAGCTGGGTAACTGGTTCTTAACCGCGTTATCGGTACTATGGGGAGCGGTTTGTACCGCCATTACCAGAGCATCCGTTTCGGTTACCTCTGTGCTATGGGTGTGTACCGTATGAGTACGTGTTAATTCCGTAGTAGGGGTCGTTGTGTGTGGTGATGATGACCTGCTACTTAACGGAATTTTAATGTTTTTGATGGGTGATATATCTGATGACGCCGAGTTTATCGATGCGCGTTTGATAGTTATATCCCCGTCTGTATTGCCGAGCGTTGTGTGTGGTGGCGTGGTTGTGTGTGTGTGTGTGTTTGAGGCGGCGGCGTGGACAATTGTCCGTCGACTCATTTCCCGTTTCCCGAACGCGGCGTGTTCCCGGGGCAGTCACTGTTCCAGTGAGGACCTCCACAGTACCTGCACGGGTTGGGCGGTTGCGGTTTACCAGCAGTACCGTCCCGTGTACGCGTTTGTGGCTTCGGTTGGGGCGGGCGGGTTTGGGAATATGTTTTGTACGCCGGTTTCTGCTGTTGTTGTGTGGGCGTTTCGTCTGGTGTGTATTCCAGGATTCCAGCGACCCGGCGGAGGTCTCCGAAAGACGCTGGTCTCTGCAATCGGATATGTGTGCGGTATTCGTTGCGCGTTAGACCGGCTATCGTACCGACTAGCTGTGTTTCAGATAGCCCGGTATTGACGCGGCGCGCGAGTTGGTTTTTTTGTGTCACGAACTCCGTAAGCGATTGCGTTTGTGTTTGTCGGACGGATACTATCTCGGCCCGCAGTCGTGATTGTATTTCCACGTTGTCGAATTTTTCTAAAAATTCGGCGCGGAACTCATCCCAGGTGAGGTCCAGTAGTCTGATGGTGTTCCACCATGTACTGGCTGCACCCTTCAGCTGCTGCGTGACAATATTAGTCCAGGCCGACCTATCTATACGCGTTTGGTACAATATCGATTCCGCCTTGTGTATGAATCGTACCGGGTCCTCAGGCGTTGTTCCGAGGAACTCCGGCAGCGAATGTTTCGCTGCACATACGTCGTCGTATGGTATCAGCGTCGATTGTTGTGACGCATAGGTGTGTGTGGAGGAGGGGGCATGGTATAAATTTGGCGTGTCATCGAACCGTACCGAACGTTCGGCGTGTTGGTTACCCGCGGACGGCGGTTCGCGTGCCGCGGAGTACCTCGTACCGTATTCCGTGTTGTTCGATGACACATTGTGTTGGGGGCGGGTCGGTGCTGTCCCTTCCGGTTGGTGTTCCGGTGCTTGGCGTGCCATACCCATTTCTAGGCGTCGCATTGTTTCTGCAATGCGGCGTTGGTCGTCGCCAAAGCGGGCCATGCAGTCCTCGAGCATGGTCAGTCGCGATTCCAGACTGTGCCCATGCGCCGAGTTTTCCGCCGCTTGCCGTACCTCCTTAAGGGGTATCAATAGCATGAAAAAATGCTAGGAAAAATAATTTTCGTATTTCCAATAATATGGCTTATTGAGCGATTTCAGTGTAAAAATACCTATAATCAATATTGTAGAACAGAAGTTTATCTGTGCTTGTATAGAAACCAATTTTTAGATATTTTAATCAATAAGCCCAAAAAATTAAAATGCAAATGGTAAAATATTGCAATATTTAGAATTAAATATTGGTCATTGAAAATAAAATGTCGAAAATCGACTCCTATACAGGCCTAAATTAACTTCTTCACTACAATTTAAATAATAGGTGTATACCCACTAATTTCACTCAGTAAGCTATATTATTGGAAATACGAAACTAAGTTTCAGTAAAAAGTAAAAACACATTTGTAATAATTTGTATGTAAGGTGCTGCTCTCGGGCGTGCAGCGGCAGGCAATAATCCTCCTCCACTCCGTAACACCGCAGCACCCATGGTGTTATCGTGAATCGTGATCAGCCGTCGATTGCTTTGGTGTGGCGGGTGTTGGTGGAAGGGGCAGTTTATTTATATAATTTCATAGCGACTAATGACTATATGTATAATATTATTTTCGTATTTTATGTCTGCGGTCTGCCGGTTCATAAATATCCGATATCGAATAATTACGTATTTACGTGTCATCTGTGGACTGTGAGTCGCTGTCCATACTGTACGTTACTTGTTTGATATTTTTTTGTTCAATACGTTACGTGTTTATAAGTACTTTTTTTTTCGCTCTGCTTATTTAAATAAGTAACTTTTGAGCACGAACATGAAGCCAACAAAAACTAGAGGAATGACATCCAAAAAAAAGGCATTGAAAAATGTCATGAAAAGCCGTTTGAAAAAGACAAAACCCAAACTGGAATATAGGTGAGATTATTGTGGTTATAATGAATATTATGTGGTATGATGTAAATAAAATGTGTATTTTTTGAATAGATTCCCCAAACCTGGCGATAGTGTTGTAAGCCCCTCAAATTTGGTTGCAGATTTTACTTTGACTGATTCATCAGATTCATCAAATAATGTTATAAGAGTTAGGTAAAATAAATAATTCATACTTATACTACATATCATAAATATATATAGGTATTCATAACTTATAATTAATACTACCACTTTATTTATTTTAATACAATAATATAGTACTCCTACACCGGCTAGACTCATTGAAAATGTTTTGAGTCCCCCAACTTTGGTTACCGACGGTTTCAGTCCTGAAGCTTCGTCGTCTATTCTTATAATAGATAGGTAATGTGAAAAACTAATTTAAATTTCTTTAAGCTTTCTTATATAAGTAAACAGTAAACATTTTTACGTATATTTTACATTTATATAACGTTTATTTTTGGTACCTACAAAATTCGTGTAAGATATGAATTTTTTTGTGTAAGATATGAATTTTTTTCGTATATAATATACCTACCATACATACGTAAATTAACAAATTTTAACGTTTATTAAACCGTTATTATATAAAAATTAGCTACGTATAATATGTATTCAGTATTCACCAAAGTTACTCATTATATAAACGTATATTATATGTGATATATGTTTACTGGGTATTATATGAATAAGAGAAATAAACATTTAATTTTTAATTTGTAGTTTGAATGATAACGTTGAAAATGAGAGTGATACATTTATGTCATCTACAGTAGTTAATGAAGTTGAACCTGAAAATGGGTAGGCTGATTTTTATGTAACTACTATAATTTATATTTTTGGACATTTTCAAATGTCTGTTTACTTATTATTTACCAGTCTTGTAAAGAATCTTTTATTTCGTATTCGAATCATATACGTAGAATGAAGGGGCTAAAGGGGCTCGGATTTATTTTTAACCTCCCTGTAACAAAATGTTATAGATTCTGAACGGAATGATGAATGTATTGATTTTAAAATGATAATTGATTTTATTTGGTGTGTTTGTCATTACGTTTTAGGGGGCAGAAAAAGTGCTCCGATTTTCTCGATCAGCAACATTTCTGTGTTTTTTTATTTATTTATTTTTTTTTTGTGTCTGTCATCACGTTTTGAGGCAGTAAAAGTGCTCCAATTTTCTCAATCAGCAACTTTTCTGATAGGAAAGTGAATCTAGTTGGTACTTTGAGGGGTCAAAAGTAAAAAAATTTCAATACTTTTTAAACGCAGCGGGTTTACCTAATGAATCTGATTTGATTAATTTACAATTTATTTTATTAGTACATTTTTAATATTTGAATTCATAAAAAGTAATTTAAAATATATAAAAAGAAGTCAATAATAACACTACTAGGAATTTATATAAAATATTAATATTAATATAGTCATATATTAAATTTATTATACCATGAACATTGAAAACCACACTATCCAGTTAATAATACAAATAGGCGTCACATTAATTATAAGTTCATAAAAAAGTGGAAGTGAGGAATTCTTTAAGGTGTTTCTACGGTGACATACAAAAATTATCAAAATTTACCAAATTTACAGAGTTTACGTACATTTAAGAAAATTTTTCTCGGTAAATAACCAAAAAAAAAATTGACGTAAATTTTACATCTCTACAAAAAACCAAGGAAAACCTGGATAATTTTACGCAACGCTTTTTTTTCGCGATTTTTCTAATTGATATAACACATAAAATAATAACCGCAGAGACATGAAATTTTCACTAAACTTTTATACAAGCAATATCAATACATCATCAAATTTTCAAAATATTTTGACTTTTTTTGAGCTATTTATAAGCAAAAGAAATGTTCGGTTTTTCCAAATTTTTTTTTTTTAAATATCGATAAGAAAAATTTCGTTGGGTCAAATTTCTTGAAAATAATACAAGATTCCTCACAAGTTTATAAACTAGCAGATCAAAAATAATAAAAATACATAGGCACAATTTTTTTTTATAAGCATTTAAACATTAAATTTTGGCCAAAATTCATAATTGAACGTTTGCAAATGGTTTTGTTGTTAAAAAGTCATAAAATGTTCAGTTTTAATATTTAAGGATTGAAAAATGAATGCAAGGTTTTTTGTAAACAGTTTATAATTTAACCAAAAAATCAGAAGAAAGTATTCAAATTATAATTTTTTATAGACCTTTTTAGTAAAAATTTGGACGTCAAAATATCGAACATTTGCAATTGTTTTGTAGTTAAATATGTATAAAATGTTTAGTTTTTATAACTAAGGATTGAAAATTGAAAACAAGGTTTTTCGTAAGTTGTTCTAAAAGTTGGTCTTAAGTTGTAATTTTTACAAAATCTCCGTTCATTATCTTTTTCTTTGTAAACAATGATTTATCATTTAATTCAAATGTAATACATCCATCACAGTGATCTAATCAATGAAAAGGTTCACTCAAACCTACTATACAGCAGAGCTTTATTTTTAATTAATTAATTATTTTTTTATTTAAAAGTATTAAGAAAAGTATAAAATACTTTTATTCGAATACTTATACCAGAATACTTTACAAGAATGTTATTTGCTTTGGTAATTACCTCAAAATAAGTTCATTCAATTGATGGATATTATTTATATTCTTTAGCAACTCTTTTGAGATACAAGGAAGAAGGTTCATAGATATCGGCCATCTTTTTAAATCAATTCAAAGTATTCGACATGAAGCTTTTGATTGTACAATTGCTAGTTTAGATTTAGTAAAAGAAATTCGCAAAGGATATTTTAGTAAATTTATTTTCAAATGCAAAATGTGTTGTAAGATGGAAGTAATTAGTTCAGAACCAGAAGAAAAATCATCAGCATTAAAAATAAATACGGCAATTGTTTCGAGTGTTATCAATACTGGTCAAGGCTATGCACAACTCGAACAATTTTCAGCCATTTTAAATATGCCTTGTATGTCAAATAATACTTATCAAAAAGAACACGAACTAATAAGTGGGTATATAGAAACAACTATGTGGCAATCTCTTGAAATAGCGGGTAAAGAAGAGGCTAATATGGCAATCGAAAGAGGTGATATAAATAAGGATGGAGTACCGTTAATTACAGTGGTTGCTGATGGAGCATGGTCGAAACGTTCTTACAAATCAAATTATAATGCTTTATCTGGCGTTGTGAGTTTTTTATCATTTAATTTTTAAATAATAACATAATTTCAATATGTTAACTTTTGTATTATAAATATATATATTTATACATTCGTAGGCATGTATTATCGGTTACCAGACTGGAAAAGTGTTATATTTAGGAGTTCGCAATAAAATATGTTCCGTTTGTAACAAAGCTGAGTTCTTGTCAAAAGAACCTAATCCACATAAATGTTACAAAAATTGGTCAGGAACTTCGACTTCAATGGAAGCTGATATTATTGTTGATGGTTTTTCCCATAGCATGGATATGCATGGGTTAATTTATGACAAATTAATTGGTGACGGTGACAGCAGTATTATGAAAAAATTATCAATTGCCAAACCATATGGGATTGAACACCGTATAAAAAAAATTGAATGTTCTAATCACATACTTCGTAACTACTGTAATCGACTACGAGATATATCTATTCGACGAAAAAATAATTCAGGCTCTATAATTCCTGGGTATCATCGAATTAAATTAAAAGACAATATATTACGATTAAGGTAGGTACATGCAGTTTATACCTCTATAACACTTATATTGTGTCAAAGATAATTTAAAATATCATTAAGTACAAACTTTACACTTAGATATGCCATAACAGAAGCGTCGAAATACTGGAAGTCAAATAAATTACTTTCTCAGAGTGAAAAAGTTCAGTTTCTGAAAGCTGATATTTTGAATAGTCCTCGACATGTTTTTGGTGATCATGAAAAGTGCGCTAGGTAAAATTAATTACCTACTATAAACAAAATAAATAAACAGTAAATACATTACTAATGGACTCGTTTTTCTTTTAATTGTTAGCTATTTTTGTAAAGGCTACAAACCAAATGAGACAAATTTAGTTCCTGAATTTAGGCTGAGTGGTCTTTGGGATGAATTGTCGGGCGCAATTAATTTAGTTGCCCACCATAGTGACAGTTTGCTGTACAGTGTAAATAATAATTGCGCTGAAGCTTACAATAGTGTAATAGCAAAATACGTTGGAGGCAAAAGAGTTAATTATTCTCTACGAGGTAACTGTATATATTAAATATCTTATAAATAATTATATTTATAAGATATGTTAATATGTATATTGTATATTTCATCAGTAAATTGTGTTGACATAATAAAATATTTGCAAGAGATTGTATCTTATCAGTTTTTTTTATCGATTTATACACGAATAAATTTATAATTTGTAGGATCTTATAAGACACGATGTAATACAGCACTGATTTCTTATAACTATGGTCCTGATTACTTACACAGGCTACACAAAAATGCTACCAAATTCAGTCCTGGTAGATTTACTAAAAAATATATAGAAATTAAAAAAAAAAAAAGAATCTGTGAAACAAGAAGACAACTTGAGTTTAGGTAAAACGTAATATATTATAATTAATTTAATTTTAGCCTATTAAAAACATTGTATTTTAAGAAATAAATTCAACAATAATAAAAAAAAGAAGACGGTGACTGCAGGTCCTGATAAGGATTATGGAGATGTTGATGATATTGGTTGCAGCGTTCTAAATTTGACAGATGAAGAGGTTGAAGGGAAAAAAAAAAATTTGTTAAGCAGCCTTCAGTTAGATTTGACAGAAATAAAATCTCTAGAAAGACGAACCATTGGTCAATCCTTAAATGAGATTTGGAAACAAGAGCGAAAATTTAGGTTGACTGCTTCAAATTTTGGCCGGATATGTGCTCTAAGACCTAAGACATCCAGGACCAACACATTAAAATATATATTGTACAGTGACGATTTAGTGGGTACAACGGCCGCGATGAAGTTAATATGAATATAGTAATAATTTATAAACATTTAATAATTAAAATAAATTTACTCATTTAATAGGTATGGTATCCAATATGAGAGTGTAGCAAAAGACGCTTTTGAAGCTATTACAAAAATAAAAATTACGCCTTGTGGAATGTTTGTCGATCAATGTTTTAATTTTTTAGCTGGAAGTCCAGATGGTATCATCGGAGATGATGGTATCATTGAAATAAAATGCCCTCCTAGCATAAAAAATACTACCCCTCAAGAAGCTGCTAAAATGAAAACCATAAAATATTTAATTATCAATAAAAAAGGAGAAGTAGAATTAAAACGTACTTTTCAGTACTATTACCAAGTACAAGGGCAGTTACACATTACTCAAAGACAGTATTGTTATTTTATAGTGTGGACTCCCAACGGTACCTATTTTCATTAATATTCTATGTATATAAATATATTTACAATTTTAAATTTACTATATACATTTTATATAGTTATTAAAATGTTTAAATAATATTTGCAGGATTATTTTTCGAAAAAATTATTCGTGATGACAATTTTTGGAAAGAAAAGATGGAGAATCAACTTTTTTCATTTTATATGGATTATATGCTTCCCGAAATTGTCAATCCAAAAATTGATTTAATATCAAATTGTTACCGCAGAATATGCAACTAGTTATTATTAAAAATAAATGTGCCATTATAAATTGTTTGTAGGAACAATAAATTATAATTGAAATGTTTGAGTTTTGTTATATAATTTAAAATATATTCATTTCTATTGACTATTTTATTTGTAATTTAAAAAGTAATTAGGCTATTAATATAAATCAAGCTCTGTACTAGATACATTGTTGTACTTTAAATATTGGTACACATATCAAAGTTAAGAGGAGCTTTAGTTAATTAGTAGGTTGTGAGCGCAAAGCTAGGAGCGAGTGCGCTGCGTGCATAAAATTATATGGGCGGGGATACATTGACACGAAACGCACAGTATGACTATCCGTGGAATAATAATGCGTGGTTACGGCCTGCCACGACGGCGGTGATACAGCGAACAACGCCATCTCTGGAGCGTTGTATACGTTTTAATTTTGGTGTGCAGGCGCCTTAATTATGGACCGACTCGCTTGAATCATGTCCATAGCCTGTTGGTGTGTGGGTGTGTGTGGTTTATTGGTGGTGGTGTTCGGTGGCTGGGCGGGTGATGATTCGACCGGTTGGTTTTCCCTTTGTCCGGCGTCAAGTATTTGACCTGTTGTCAGGTTGTTTCCGGTATGTCCGGCGGGTTCCATAGGCGGAAACCGGACTTCATTGGCCTGTAGGTTCAGGTCCGTGAAGTGTTGTATCAACCGGATTTCAAGATCATCCTTCGCGCCCGTATCCGACAACTCGCGCTGCCTGCATTCGTAGCGCAACTCCGCGGCGGTCAACTCATTAATATATTTTCCCGACATGACGTCCGGTTGTTTTTCCGGTGTTGTTTACGGAAAAATATAAAATGTGGCTGTTGTCGGTGGAACGGTCGTCGCGTTCCTTCGATCAGCTGTGTTGACCGTTTATCGGTGTTTATTTGCGTACGGGATTTAGGTCAGTGGGTTGTTATTGTTTTGTTATTGCGCTTGCCGATCACAGTAACCGGTTTTCGCAGAGTGTTGTCACGGCTGCGCGTGTGTGCGTTCTCAGGCCCACTACTGCGATTAGGGAAGACGGCGGCTGTCGCTTTGGGCGGCGGCGACGGCAGTCCGATTATGTGGTATTTCTGTCCCAGGTAATCGCGTGTTGACGTTATCGGTGGTGGTGCTGGGCGGTGGTGGTGTGACCCTCTCGCGCTCTTGCGTTCCTACCTACCTACGTCGTGTGTGTGTGGACTTTGGAGCGTCGCGCGCGGTGTAGTCGGTGCGTCCGTAAATCGGGCGGCGCGGCTGGTCGTTACGTCCTTATGTAATATATTACGTAACGCCGGTTTTTCCGTTTTCGCCAGCTAACCACGTTTTTGTCGGATCGCGTCGGGGACTTTTTTCCAAGTCGCGCAACGGGAAGGGTATATGATGGTGGTAGTAAGGGGTAAGTTAATAAGTTTTCACTTACCGGTGATTCCTGTACGGGGAGCCAGTTGTTGCGGGCCTAGTGAAGGCCGCGTGGGTGCGGTGATGTTGAGGTAGAAGGTTCACACGACAAAACGAAAAAAGAAAAACACAAATTTTGCGATGTGAGGGTGAAATTTATTTCACGGATGAACAAAAAAGAAATGCGTTTGTGGCCCTGTCGGTCACTGAACAAAAACAAATCAAACGGAAAACAAAAGAAGAGAAAAAAAAAAAAGACGATTGGCCGGGGACGTGTGTGTCAGTCTCGTGCGGGTCGTCGGTGAAAACTGGTGACATTACAATCCGGTTCACTCAACGGCCGGCCGACGGTTCACAGCGCGGTGTCGCGCGCCGGCGTCGCGCGCCGGCGTCGTCCATCGTCGATTGGCGGTTTGTTTGAGAAGCGTTGCGCGGCTTTCCGCGTAAAAGGCTATTTGAATTCAAACAGCTATTACGCGGGACCGCGTCAACTGGTGAGAGAGATGTATACCAGTTCATTAAGGCATGCGACTTAGCATGTTCCGCCGTAGAAAAAGAAGATCTGCCCATATTAACAAAATACATTAACACTAAATTGTTTGACCAGGCTTTAACTGCGTGTCGATATAGGGACACTAGTGACTGGGAAGGAATAAAATTAATTTTATTAGATGCATTTGAACCACAACAGTCGACATCATCATTGCAAGTAGCATTAAATTCCGTCCGAATGAGGAATAACGAAGATGTAGGTGCATATGCACGACGCGTAGAACAACTATTTTACAATTTATGCATAGCTAGTACAAAAAATAGAGTACAGAGCAGGCAACTACTATTCGTGACCAGTTAAAAGAACAGACATTAGTAGTATTTATTAAGGGATTGACACCTAATTTAAAGAACATAGTAAAACCTCAAAAGCCACCCACTTTAGAATTGGCGATACAGGTTGCTAAGGACGAAGAAGTTGAACTTAAATCTGAATCGGAAGCATACCAGTACTACGGAGGTGATAACCCTCGTAGACAAGCTAATAACACTAATCACAATAATTTCAATAGGCAGAATAATTATTCTAACAATAATAATCGTAACCACAATAATAATTATAATCCACCAAATAATAATAATAATAGACCGAGTACAAGTACATTTAATAGGCCACAATACAATCAGAATCCGAATTTTAATAGACCCCAGTACAATCGGAATCCGAATTTTAATAGACCCGATATAAATCACGGTAGTAGGAATAACAATACCAGCCTCGAAATAGTAACAATGGTTTTAATAACAATCAAGGAGGTAATTATCGAAGTAATGTCATACAGTGTTATCAGTGTGGAGGTAACCACATTGCGCGGAATTGTAATCAAAATTCGCGTCCATCCAACAACAATTTTACGCGACAACCTACTAATTATAACGCACCGGTAAATCTTATGTGTACATATTGTAAAATTCCTGGACACGACGTCACCAAATGTTTTAGGAAGCAGAATAATGATAGGCGTAATAATAATTATTCGGGAAACTTACCAAGATCGGACGACAGGAGTGGCGCTCGACCGATAAACTTAATAGCCACAGTAGAGGAGGGTTGCCAGGACGATGTCTACACATCAAGTCAGTCATAAACAAAAACCATATTACTTGTCAGTCTGCCAATGTAAAAAAAGAATTCATGGAACTATTAATTGACAATGGGAGCGATGTTAATTTAATTAAATTTAGTACTTTAACTGGAGACACACTAGTGCAGGAGGATAAAAATATATATTTAAAGGGAATTAACGATAGGATAGTGCCAACAGTAGGATTAATAAAAATAACCTTAAGATTTAATGATGTTAATATAGAAACAGAATTTCAAGTAGTACGTGATTCGTTCCCTATACCTAAGGATGGTATTTTGGGACAACAATTTTTAATGGATAATAAGGCAGTAATAGATGTAGCAAACAACACTTTAGTAATAAATAATAAGATAGTTAATAAGATAATTAAGGATAAGTTATGTTTTAAGTTGGAACCAAGAACTGAAACAGTTGTGACCGTGCCAATTGCCGATCCGGCTATGGAAAATAAAGATGTTATGGTTCTTAAACAAGAACTAATTAGGGACGTATACTGTGCCAATGTGGTAGGAACAGTAAGGTCGGGAAAGGTTTTAGTCAGTATATTAAATGTTTCTGAAGTAACTAAAGAAATTAACGAAGGTATTATGAATCGAATATTGTATGATACCGCTACGACCTATAGTATACATGCGGTACATTCTGAGATTAATGATGACAATCGAGTCAATAGAATTTTGAATTTAATACGAAGTGACCATATGAGTATTGATGAGAGACAATCCATATTTGAAATATGTGAACAATATGCGGAAATATTTCATTTAGAAGGCGATCGATTAACTTTTACAAATGCAGCCGAGCATGTTATAAATTTGAACGTTAACCAACAACCCATTTATCAAAGACCCTATAGGTTGCCACATTCGCAACAAGCCGAGATTATACAGCAACTAGATAAGATAAAAAAATAAAAAAATAAAAAAAAAACACACATCATTGTAAAATCAATACATTCATCGCTTCGCTCAGAATCTAATATAATCAATAGTTACACAATCAGAATCTAAAATGTTAACCTAGTGAAAGAGAAAATCTAAGAATGAATAGTAAACACATGCTGTATAAATAAATTGATAAAATATATTTTACTCACCTTTAAATCTCAAAATTTCAAATTACCTAGATTTCATCCAAACGCGATCATAGACTAGCTACTACAGGCGGAGTAATTTTACTTTTCTGAGATTATACGTTGATTTGATACCCAATAATTGATTAATAATTTTTACTTCATTATTTCAATAACTAATAGATTATTCGATTTTCATTATTTACATAAACGAAATATACTTACTTTGGTTTCCATTTTGTATTTATTAAATATTATTTTTATTTATGATTTTAAACAATATTAATAATATTATTTAAACACGACAGTAGGTACAAAAAAAGAATAATTAAACACAGTTAACAATCCAATGTTTCTGCTTAGAATCGACTTACTCGAGTAAATGCAGATTCAACAATGATATTATAATAATATTATAGACATTAAAATAAAATAATTTCTATAAATAAAATATTGGCTATTCCGTTTTTATAAATTATTTTAATACCACAATGGTTTTATTAGTTAAATTTTTGCTATATTTAGATCGCAGACTAGATATATAGGTGTATAGCATTATGGACAGTCATAGCTGGAGAGTGAAGGGGGACTGTTGTACAAATGTTGATGATTGGGTGGTGTACGGGGAATTAATAACACTGCGTTATATCTTAGTGGCTATCGTAAATAATATACTCCCGTACTCCGTCAAACCAATATTATTTATATAATAATAACTTCGTGTTAAGTCCTGTATAATATCTTTGTCCGTGACCATACGGCATGAATGCATGATATCCAAAATATTAATAATCATTAAAATGTTTTTGAATCGTCATAATTCTGTATTGTTGAGTTACAAATTGTAATATGTTGTTTACGCCGACTGACGAGTTTTGAAGGGCTATAAAAAACTAACAGTAAAACTTAGAGAAAAAATTTTTTTTATTAAAATAAGTATTTAATCCCATTTTTAAAAATTATTGTTTGAAAATTATATCTCCAAGATGGCGGCCGTTAGCATCAATACATTGTTGTAGACGATCTCTGAAGCGATCACAGAATGATTATTTTCGTAATACGCACGCACGACGAAACCACGATGTAATTATAGTATAAGTAATGCAGTAGTTAAGTTGTGAATCCTATTCAAATATTTGTTACAAAAACTGGATAAACATTTGAAATTTAATAAAAAAAAATTATATTTTATTAATTAGAACAAAAGTTATTTCATTTGTTCGGTTTATCGGTGATAAGTTTTTATAAAAGTTCAAAAGTCATTGAGATAATTTAGGCAATTTGGTGATATGGTATTTAATTTCGTGATATAATGGTAAAGTAATTTCGTGAGTACACAATAATTTCAATTATATTTATTCAACTAATTCTTTATTTTTTACGTAAAATGCACATCACTAGTTTTTATTTTAAAGAATATGGAGATTCTAGTGTTACTAAAAGGCTACTAGAGGTAATTCCATACGGTCCAAATTTTTTTATTCAAAAAATTGAATGCCGTAACCATTTATTACGGAATTATGGCACAAAATTGACAGGAATAGTAAAAAATACGAAATATCCAATTTAAATTAGGAACCATATAAAAAAAAATCCCGTACGATTTCGAAGTGCCATAACTAAGGCCATGGATTACCGCAGCAAGTTGCATTGTGAGACAAAAGAAGAGAATATATTTGGAAAGTCAGTTTATTTTCCATAAAAATAATGTAAAATAAAAATGTATAATTAATAAATACCCAGGTTTACGATAAATAATCCGTTGGCAGAATACGGTTATTTCAAATAATAAAAGACGCTTGCCTACGGTATTGCGTAGCTTAATCGCGGTAGTTGTATTTATTAAAAACCAGTAGTTAAAAATGTTAAAATATTGTTATCTTTTATCTGAAGATAGGCCATAAATTGTGTGCACAATAGTTTATTGTCAATGGTACTAATTGGATAGATATTAAAATAATAAACAGTGATAGCGGATCAATAATCCAGATTCAAAATCAACCACATTAATTATTCTTTACATTTTATAATGAAATAATTTAATTTTAATAGTTAATTATTTATTATAAAATTGTTTACATAGTAGACTTGAAATTAATATCAATTTTTTTTAAATTTTATTTTTTTTCTGAAAATAATAATAAGACACTTATGTATATACACAAATTTACAGCAATACCATACGTTAGACAAACATTTAAAAAATAAAAATGTTGAAAGTAATTATTATGCTGAAGATGTGATACGCCTTCAAACAGAAAATAAGTCACTTGCTGAAGAAATTGTAAATAACTATAGCAGAATAAATAATAAAAAATAATTACATGATATACAATTTATTATCAATAATATATTATTAGGTAACATTAAAAGTTCAAGAAAAGGCTTATAAAGAAAAAAAATGTATGTTTATAAAACAAGGTTAGGATGTTTATGATTTTGAAAATTTTTTTTTATTTTTTTTTTACTGACACAATTTGTTGATTTTTTATTAATAATTTAATTTATCCCTACATATATATTTATATTGCATTTTTTTCACATTTCTTTATTTTTTTATGCATATTTAACTGTTTTTTAGTGCATAAACATCCTAACCCTAATTATAGGTATAACATTAAAATTGTATAAATACACTCTTATAGCAGTAATAATATAAATTACAATATTTTTATAGTCTGTACTCAAAACAAAAAATGACGGTTAAGAGAAAGACATTGTAAGTAAAAGTAAGAAAATTATTTAAAAAAAATATGCTAAGTGTTATTTTTATAGGAATTACTCAAACAAAAATTGGCCACTATTGAGGTGAATGATAAAACTGCAATAGATTACAAAGAAAAGAAATTGGTAAAAATAAATTTAGTAAATAATAAAATACACAAATAAACAAAATATCCAACACATTTCACTAAATTAAAATTATTTACATTCAGGAGCAACAAATTTTACATAATTCCCCCTCATCTAATATGAGTAATTATGTAAAAATAGATAATTTACAGCCACTTGAATCAAAGATTTCATTTATAGAAAAACTTGTCCGTTCAAAAATGAAAAAATTCATTACCAGCAACCTAAATGCTGGCCGTAACAATATATGTTTGTTGTACATATAATTTGTTTTAATTTAAATAAAAAAACCCTATTATAATAATTATTAAATATCAATTTCTTTATCTTTAAGTATCTTAACAGCAACATTAACAAACTTGCACAAATCAATATCTGTGATGGATAATTTTTATTTAATAATTATCAATTTTGTAATATACAAATCAAGAAGATTGTAGGTTGAAATTATTTTTGTTTGACTTAATTGTTTTAAACAGTAGAAAAATATTAAAATATACATATTATATTAAAAAAAAGCATCAAATATAATGTAACTGTTTTAGGCATGCTCATACATTTAATTTAAAAATCAACTTTTTTTATTCAACTTTAATTGTAATATATCAGTAATAATTATTATAAATAAACAGTTCATGAACATTAAACAACCAATATTCATGATCATAACTATTTTTAAACTATATGTATACCTTATGCTTATTAGTATTGCAGTATAGTTTATTAATTATTGAAGGAAACCTATGTCAACGGTATACAGCTGTGCACGCTAATGATTGCTGTTAAGATACAAATTTAGTAAAATAATTTTATTTCTGAAATACTGACTAAATTCACTTAATTAACTAAAAACTTTTAGAATTTATACCTAACGGATTGCATAAGCAGAGTATTTGTGTATAATCTAAAAACTCTTAGTAACTAAACAAATTCAGTCATTACTCCAAAAAAAAAATTAATTATCTGTTTATAATTCACCTCATTAGTGACGGAGAAATAAATTTAATTTTTTTTTTAAATTATTAAAAAATAATCATATTTCAGAACCAAATAAAAGGTCTCTATTACCTAGAAGTTTACGACCATAAGTCTCATATTTTGTGAATTCAGAATAACCTTTCTTTGCTTAGCACTTTATAAAGTTTTTGATTTTGAGTATTCCTAAGATTCTAATTATAACACCTATAACATTTTTTTTAAAATAATTTAATTAATTTAATCATGCTATTAACTTAAATATAAATACATAATTTATCCATTGGTACATAAATTGATGATTTTCCAACACATTAAACTGTAGAGGATTGTAGAGATAGTATAGTAGTGTATATACTATATAGCTTACATACTATATGAATGTTAATACTTAAACAGACAAGATATTGTGTGATCATCAATGTTGTAGGTATACATTTTGAATCACAAAATTCATTTCGAAAGCTACTTTTTTACCTATAAGATAAAATAAAATGATAAAATATTAATTAATAATATCTATTAATATTAGAATGTAAAGATCTTATTCAGTTATATTTACATTTTGAGGTAAGACTTTCTATTTGATTTTTTTTTTTGACAATGTATGTTGCGGCACATCAAACATTATGTTACTTGTAGTAATTGGATCATATTTTATGGAACTACATACAAGATAAAATACAATTTAAATAGTATGTAAAATAATTAATAAATATATAGTATAATCAAATTATTAATACTTACATTTTATACATAGACTTTTTTGACAGTCATTGACGGACAATAAATACTCAGTCATTGTAATGACACATTGTATTAAAAATAACCAATTAATTAAACTTGTAAGCTTTATCATGGTAATTTATTTATTAATAAATCAATATTCATATCTACAATATTCACATCTACATATTGTTCATAAAATTATCTGAATGGTGAATTATTGTTTTCATTTAGTATATTAAAATAAGCTAGACACAAAGATATGTATAGTAAACTAAACCAGTTGACAAAAATTCAAACGCACTAATTACAATGACTTAAAAATATCATCTTGATTGAAATAATGAAATAATTAGATGCGTATTTAAATTTAGTTTAACTTTTTGTTTTAAGTGTTTTAACAGTCATATAAAAATTATGAAGAACACGAGCGTTATCAGATTATCAACCAACAACCACATGGTATCTTATCATTTATCACTATTATTTTAAGGTTATAAATTATAATCACTAACTTTAGAAATCTGTGATTATAATATCTTATATTATTGATCAAGAACACGGCCCAAGAAAATTTACCATTTATTCTATTCTTAGTCCGTGGTCCGTAATAAACAATCAACGTCTTTATCAATTGGACATATTCTGTGATTATCATTATATTTATTGTGTCATAGAATAATATTATATAACTGTGTAAGTTATGGGTGGGGACGATTTTTTTTTGTGTTAAACAGGTTATGGACGGGTAATAACTCGTCTGCCACCGCAATTACGCAATACCGCAGGCAAATGTGAACAGTAAACGCTAAAAGCGTCTTCTATTTTCCTATTACTGCGTTTTGAAATAACTGTATTCTGCCAACGGATTATTTAAAATGAAAAGTATAAACACTAAAATTAATTGTAAAAATAGTATTATATATTTCTGGTAATAAGCACATGAATTAATATAGTTTATACACCAGTACACAACTTATTATTATAATAAATACAATAAAAAAATAGTTAGATTTTAACATGCACCTGTTTCAAAATGTTCATATAAAATTATTTCAAAATGAATTATATTTTTTGAAATTATAATGTTTCTAACATAAAATAGATCGTATATTACTTAACAAGAATATTGATATTTAAAAAAATATTAAAAAATCAGCCACTTGACTTAAATAAATGTTCTTACGATATAAATTTTTCTGAGAATCAGATTTACAAATTGGTTATTTTGGATATTTTGGAAATTTTTTTTATCATTTAAGTTTTTTATTTTCAGTATTAAAAAATAAAAATAAAAAATGTATACTAAAAATGTAGCGCAATAGTCTATGAATTATATTTAAAAGAAATTTTTTAAAAATATTAATTAGAACAAAAGTTATTAGTAGTATATATGTACCAGTCCTGGCACAGTCCATATTATATCAATAAAAGATCACAAAGAAAACAATGTGCAAAAAGATCAGAAAATTGAAATGCAATAATAATTAAAATATTTTTCGCAAAACTTATGATATTAATAATTAAAAATTGAAATGCCATGATCCCCCCAAAATATTTTTAAGAAAATCTAAATGCAATAATAATTAAAATATTTTTTAATATAATTGTTATATTAAAAATAAAAATCTAAATGCAAAAATGTATTAAAAAGAAATTTATATTTAACACTCACCCAAATGGGGCACACGTTATTATTATATATTTTTCTAATCTTTTTGATTTTGATTTCTAATTAGTGTATTGAGATGGTCTACAAAATCATTTCTGTCTATTTTTGTTATATAATGTCCCCAAGCTAATGTATCAATACCATTTTCTAAAATAAATCTTTTATCATCATAAACACTTAAAGCTTTTTTGTTTTGTTCTACAGTAAAAATATCATGTTTCTTAGTTCTAAATAAATTTTGTTTAACATATTTTGATTTTTTTGTTAGTAAACAATTTTCAAAATCATTAAAACATATTTTATTTTCCACAACATTTTTTTTAACACCTTTAGCTTTTTTAATTTCTTTTTCAGAATCTAAGATTCGATGTGAATATAATTTGGATCTTAAACCTATAAATTCAGTCATAATTTTTCCATTTAATTCATCTTTAAACTTGCCTAAGACTTTTTTGTTAACTAAAGGTAAACCATAAATATTATCTTTTGGATAATCTGAAGTGTCAAAATGATCTAACATAATTTTCATATCTTGATAAAAATCATTAGTTTTTATTTCTAATATAAGTGAATCTGTATCTGTATATAACAATCTAACTTTATTTCCATATTTTTTCTTTATAATATTATAATAAAAATCATACATTAACATTTTAGATAAATCTAAAATACACATTCCTACATATATTGGTTGTTTGAACTTTATTTCACATCTTTTCATATGTACTGCAGCTAAATTTTCAGTAAAAATTGTTCTTCGATCAAAATTTGGTTTTGCAATTCATTGTTCTACTTGGACTGCATTAGAACATAATCTTATATCAACATGATTTCGAACATTCATCATAGTACGTCCATAAACACTGTTGTTCATTAATTTGAAATATTCTTTTTCAAACTCATTCTTAGCTTCTGATCTAAGTTTAGTATTAAAATCAATATAAACTTTTAACCAAGGAGATTGACTAAATTCTAAAACTCTGTGAATTTTCTCTATTTTTAAACCTAATTTAATATATAATTTTAGTGTTTCATAATGTATTATATATTTTTTCTTATCATACAAAGTTGTTAATAATTTTGGGAGTTGTTCGTCATCAAAATGTCTTTCCGGTGCTAAAGGGAAATCTGAATGTAGATCATGAAGTTCTTCAGGATAAGTTAAATCGACTTCTAAAATATAACCTTTAGATGATTTGTCAGAAATATTCATTACATCAAAATCATTTAGATTATCAACCCATTTGAAATCTCCAGTAGGTAAATATTTACTCATTGCCCAACCGTAAAGATTATTTGCATCCAAGTATTCTAAAAATATTGATTCCTCTTTTTTTTTAAATTTATCTCCCATATATTTATTATTTGCTTTTGAATATCTTTGACTACATTGAGATAAACCACCTCTGATTCCATTTTCAAACAACAATATTTGATCTATATCTGTTAATAAATCTAATTTTACGTTTGTCATTCTTAACATACAATCCCATGCAAATCCTGGTGTTGTAAAATACCACATAGGATCTAATTTATAATTTTTTAAAGAAATATCTCTAAAATTTTCTATTATGTCTGTTAATAATAAAACATCGATCTTATTATATAAACTAGTGAATTCACGCATATTTTGTATATTAAACACTTTCCAAATTTTCTGTGAGTTTTCATATTCCTCTTTAGTTATATTTTTATCAATGAGAGAACTATAAAATTTTTCAATAGGAGGTAAACATGTTTCATTAAATTTTTCTTCACAATCCATATACTCATAGGGATAAGCTAACTTTCTAGTAACTAAATCTAAATGTCCTTCAGGAAAATATTTACTAAGTTCTTTAAATTTATTTTTTAAATTTAATTTTGAATCATTTCTTAAATTATTTGTTAACTTGTCTAAAGAACTAGGTAAAAATTTGAATGAATCTATAAATCTTAATTCTGTAGATATTTTTATGTCTTTGCCATTCCTAGTTACTACACGTGGTATAATTTTTGAAAAAGAAATATATTTTTCCTCATTATTTGCGAGCAATTTTATTCTTTCATTATCGTTCCCAAATTCTTTTATAAATAGATGGGCATCATAACCTGAAAGATTATGAAAAACAATTGGAATAAAACAAGGATTTTGGTAATTGAGATTACATATAGAATGTGCTGCTCCTCTATATTCTCCAGTTAAGTGGTCATGATCCCGAACTTTTCTCATATTTTTATTTTTATTTTCTATTTCGTTTTTAAGTTTATCTTCACACAATTTAAAATTTTTAACATCATCAGTATTTTTATAATAATCAATAGTGTTTTTATATATTTTAAATTTTTTCTCTAACATTGGAGGTATTTCACTTAAATATCTTTCACAAATATGACATTTATTAGATTTATTATAATAATTATTTAATTGTTCTGCATTCAATGATTTCATAGGAACTATTTTATCATATATTTCAGAAATACTTATTTCTTCATTTTTCATACATTCATAAAATACTTGAGCTACGTTTGGACCAGAATATTTTACAGGAGGTTTATAATCACCATTACTATATTTAATATAATAACAAACATTATTAGGTATATGTTTCTGATAACATTTTGTAAAAGACTCTGTATCATTGGGTTGACAAGTATATATTGGTTTAAGTGTACATTCATAGTCAGCATAAACCACAAAAGGGACTCTTAACGAATTATTATATTTTTCAAATACTAAAGTTTTATTATAGGGTTTTGGTAGAACTATTTTAGCAGCTTTATTATTAGCACAATAATGTTTATGTTCATTTAACTTATTTTCTGTATCAAAACTATTTAAACACATTTTACATATTTTTCTTTTATGACCATCTTTTGTCATTTGACTTCCACAAAGTTTCCATAAATCCTTAATCCAACAATAATGACCTTTATTCTCATTATCCTCTCTTAAATACATCAAATCTATATGATTTGTTTTTTCATTTATAGTTACTTCTAATGGTACAATTATATGCTTATTTTTACTTTTTTCTTCTAGGTAGTAAATATTAACAGATAAATTGTTAATTAATTTAACAAATTTTGGAACATCTTTGGTACTTACTGGAAATTCTATTTTAGATTTTTTAATTACATCATCATATTCATTTTCCCATTTTTTATATTTTGTAACTCTTTGTCCATCTTTTTTAGCAGGATGTAAAGCTGAGAGTATTGCCCAAAGAAAACATTTATCATCTTTATTTTTAACATTTATAATAGCTTTTTTATCTCCAATGTTTTTAGGTAATTCAATATATGAAGAACCCTTAAAAGGAACATATTTATTTATATTTATTCCCAAACTTAAAATTTCATGAAGTCTCCATTGAGAACCTTTCAATATAAAATCTTCTTCTTCTTGTACAATTTTAATTTTTACTTCTGTATAAAAATCATTTAAGTTAGAATTTTTTGTTAAGATTATATTTTGTGTTTTAAAATTTTTTTCCTCATATTCCATATTTTTTTTATTTTTACCTCTCTTATATATAGCAATAAACATAATATTAACTTTTAAATTTTGTTTCTTTAATTCATGTTTAACTCGTCCTATTACTGGATTATCTAAACGATTTAAAAATGTTTGTATATCTTTAATACCCATATTATTTTTAATAATATAAGTTTTTAATCTACTTTGAAATGCTGTTTCTTCATTTTTTAAAATAGGTCGAATCGTGTTGTTTATTTCAAATATTTCTTCATTAAAATTAAAAACTCTATGTGATTTAGGTATTATCTCTCTTGATATTCTTGGTCTTATACCATTATTTTGATGACGAATAGACTGTAAATGTTTAGACCAACTGTTGTATTTAACTGTTAGCTTACAAATATCACAAGTTTTATCTGTTTTTGGTATTCTCTCTTGTTTTGTTCTTACATTTTTTGTTGTTGTACCTCTGTATGTTCCTCTAAATCGAGGTATAATTGTTTGATCTGGATCATTGTTTTGATGACGAATAGATTTCAAATGTCTAGACCAATTTTTGTAACTAACTGTTAAGTTACATTTTTCACAAGTTTTGTTATCCATTTTATTATTGTTAACATTTCCTTTAACACTTGTTTCAATTTTTTTATTATCCATTATTTATTATAGATAATATTATTATTTTTTTACATTCAATTTTTTAATAAAAATAATTTTTATTAAAAATAATATTTAAATAATATTAAGATCCCATACTAAATTCACACATTTTAATATTTCCTAAATCTTGAACAATCTTAATATCGTCTAGATAATAGTGAATATAATCATCTGTTGCAATAATTTGATCATTGGCTATATGACAAAGTTCTAACCAAGTTGGTGAATGTAATAGTTTAGAAACATAAGGCTTTCCATTTCCAAAACCATCATCTCCTTGATTAATAATGAAAATATTTCCATCAATTGGAATTTTATTTAGATTATATTTAATACTCTCAGAATATTCATAGTATTCAAAAGCACAAAATTTCACATAACATTTATTATTTTTTTTTTGTATACTTTTTTTTATTTCATTTCGCATTACTTTCAAAAAATTAAAATTTTTTAGTCTATATTGATTAATTGGTACACCATTATATTTTGTATTAACTCTACAAGGTAAAATTGTTTGATCTATATCATTTTTTTGATGTCGAATAGATTTCAAATGAGCAGACCAACTTTTGGAACCAATTGTTAAATTACATTTATCACAAGTTTTAGCAGGATATATTTTTTTATTTAATACATCCATTTTATTATTGATATCAATTTCTTTAACTAAAGATTCAATTTTATTTAATCCTTCCATTCTTTATTATAGAAAATATTATTTTTTTTTTTTACATTCAATTTTTTAATAGAATAATTTCTATTAAAAAATATCATTTAAAATTTTGTTTTTTGTAACTCTTGGTTATAAAAACTCCCTATAATCTCTTCATTGTTTAAATCTATAATTTTATAAGTAATAGGATTTGTGTATAAAATTTCATTAACTATAAATATTTCTTTTGTCCAATTATTACTATATTTATTACCAAATGTTTTTTTAGAAGCTGTTATTCTTACTCTATCACCTACACTAAATTTAATTTTTGGTTTAGGTTTGTTTTTTGTAGAAAATAATTTATGAAAAACATCATCTTCGTTAGATTTATTTACTTCACAAGGTCTCATACCAATAGATCGATGTATGTCTTTGAAATTATATTCATATATTAAACTTTTTAAAATTTTAATCCATTTTTTAGAATTTGTAACTTCAAAATGTAATCTCATTTTACTGTTTAATGTTCTGTTAAATCTTTCAATAATTGACGATTTTTCTTCATTTTGGGTGTGATACATTTTAATTCCATATTCTTGCAAAACTTTTTTAAAATGTTTATTTTCAAATTCCAAACCTTTATCTGCGTGGAGTAATTTTGGTGCTTGATGATTTTGTGATATAGCTTGTTTTATTATTTTTTGAAATGTTTCTGAAACATTAATTCCATCTTTCTTTTTGAGTTCTAAAGCCCAAGAAAATTTTGAAAACGTATCTATAACAGTTATTATATAAGAATAACCCTCATTTTCATCAGAATAATTTCTCATTATAACTAAATCAGCAGCCCATAAATCATCAATACCTTTAGTAATTATTCTTCGTTTAGGAAATTTTTTTCCAACTGGTTTATGAAGTTCATTAGCTAATATCATTTTATCTGGGTCATTTAATTTTTTATTGGAAATATTATGTCCAATTGTAGGATTTTTTATAAATTTACTTTTATTTGTGTTACATTTAAAACATATTGATGAAATTCTCCATCTACCATTAACTGTTTGAATTTTATTTGCATTAATATTTTTTGTTTGAATTTTACATTTAAGACAATATATAGTTTCGTTCATTTTTTATATTTATATTGAAAAAAAATTTTTAAATAGAAAATTTTTAAAAAAAATTATTGAAAAAAAAAAAAATATATTTTCTAATATAAATAAGAAATGGAAATGGAAAACTTTAAAGATGCTTTAAATAAAATGAACAATGGATATACATTTATAAAATTTAATGATTTGGAACAAGGAAAACCATACAAAGTAAATAAGTTCATAATGATTGATACAAAGTTTGGAAAAAGAATAAGTGTTGTATTAAACGATGAATATATGTTAAATTTACCAGAAAGATATACAAATGAATTTACAGAAAACAAAATAACACAGTATAATACATGTTCGGAAACAAAATTGAATCTTATTTATAATTGTGAAAAAATTTTAAAGAATGGGAAAACAAGACATGATTTTGATTTTAAATAAAAAAATAAATTTACTTTTATAAATGGTATTTATAAAAGTTAAAAAGGGTTGTATTCATTTAAACAAACCTATTCACAATAATGATAGTGATCATTTTTTAGGTCTCTATTCATTAGTTTTGAAAGGCAACAATTTTATTAATATTGAATCAGAGTGTTGTATAACAATTAAACAGAATATAATACATATAAAAACAGGTAGATATAGTATTGAACAATTGAACAAAGAAAAAGAACCACTTATTATATCATTTTCTGTTGAAACTAATAGAATTACAATCAAATCTCCTTGTTATTATAAATTAGATGAAAAATTAAAAAAATATTTAGGTTTTAATGGTAATATAGATTTTTCAATGACAAGTGAGAAAAAAATGTACTTTCCTATTGATGGTGAATATTACATAAATATTGAAAAAGAATGTGAATTTAGATTAGGTCGAAATGGTCAAATCCCACTAGGTACAATATTTATTGGTATTTATTCAATAGGTGAAATTGAAAATTTATTTAATTCATTCGGAACTAAATTTGTGGAAAATTTTCCTAAAATAAATCTTGAAATAAATAAAAATTTATTAAAAATAACTGCTTCAATTGGTCTGTGGTTTGATGAATATTTATCAAATTGTTTAGGCTTTAATTTTATAAAAAAATTAATCCCTATTAATAAAACATGGCCTAAAGGGAAAGAAATTGAATTAGGTGTTGTGTATACAGCACCAGATATTGCTTATACAGTAATAGGAATAAAAACTCCACAATTTTACACTCAAGGTTTCTTAAAAGAAATAAATGGTATTATTTCTAATGAAAATAGTAAAACATTATTAAAAGGAAATTATTCAATTGAGCATTTAAATATCTTATTCAATTCGATTATGAAGTTTGAAAATAATAGTGATTGTATTAAAATAACAACAAAAGATTATTTTTCATTTGATAACGATTTAAATTTAAGTTTAGGATTGAATGATACAATACATACACATTATGGAGAAAATTCATCATTAAATAATAACAACAAAATATTAGAAGTACATTGTAATATAATTGAAGAATCTATTACACATGATATTGATGAGCTATCTCATTATGATGAAGTTTTATTTTTATTTCAATATAATTCTAATAGTGCTTTGATTAAACCTCATAAAATGATATATAGACCAGTGAGTAAAAATCGGTTTCAAAAAATAGAAATTTATATTTTAGATTTGAAAGGTAATATTGTTAATTTTGATGAAGAATTTATTGGTGTTCTTGATCTAATCAAAAAATAAATATGAAAAGTTGCCCTTGGAATTCCGAGGGCAACTTTTTTTTCAAGATAAAATATCTTGAAAAATTAAAGTATGGAACGATTTTTTTTAAAAACTTTCATCAACTATTCCTCTTTCAATATCAAACGTATACACTGCACTAGAAATTAAACAAACATAACAAATTGTGTTCTCAGGTAAATTTTTACTGAAATCTACGTTTAAAATTAGTGTACAGTTGGTGACCGCAATTTGACTTTGATGTCTACTCATGTTAACAACAAAAAATGGTCTCTTTTTAAACATTTGTTTATCTAAATACATTAATGGATTTTCTTCATGTGATTTATAATAGGTTTTTTTATAACTCATATGATCTTCATATGCTTGACAAAATTTCATATCATTAAAATCAAGATTTTGCAATTCATTAGGATATTTTTTTCCATTAACTTTAAAAGAATAATTTACAACATTACAATCATCAAAAAAAGCAGCATTACTATCTTGATTGTCTAGTTTATTTTTTTGAAAATAAACAACACCAAAAAATGGATGTTTATTATTTCGATAATTAGATGATAAATCGTATCTTATATTTTTTCCAGTAAGATTTCTGATTTCAATACATTGCCATTTTTTAAAATCTAAAATAAACGGTTTCTTAATTAATTCATCAACTATTTGAATTTTTGTTATTTCATCATATTCTATATTTTGCATTTGAACTTTTAATTCTAAAATATTAACTTTACCACGTTTTGCTTTAACATTTTTTGACTCTGCTGTAGCTTCAGTGTTTGTTTCTAGAATCAATGCATCATCATCAGTATTTTTTGTAAAAATTATTTCAAATCTAGCATTGTAAATTTGTTTTATATCTTTCATTGACCCTAAACCTAAGTGTGATAAAGGAATGATGAGCTCAACACTTCCTCCTCCTTCAGATGTAGATTGAAATCCTGAATTTTGTGTAGGACCATTTCCATCAACAGCATAACTCATATAACCTTTTACTGTACTTAGTCTTCCAGTATTCTCACTTTCATCTATAATTTTATTATTTAATTTAATTGTAATTTTTTGAAACGAAAATGCTCCACCATTATCAGATAACATAACATTAGATTTTGCTGGATATTTAGTACCATCTTCTTGTACATATTCAAGTAATAAATAAAGTTTTGAATTTTTAACATTCAGAAATTTATCTTTACCATCTACTATAACTATTGTATTTCGGTTTGGTTTATTTAATTCTGTTGTGATTTGAGGTATATAACTTTCATATTGGCTATTTATTATATAATTATCATATTTATTTAAAATATTTTCCATTTTCTTATTTATATTACCAAATATATATTTTTTTTTAAATAAATGGATAAAGTAAAAGTAAAATTTTTTATTGAAGATGAAAATAAAAAAAAATCTTTATTTGAATTACCTTCACGTGTTTTAATTATAGGACCATCTGGTTGTGGTAAAACAAACTTGTTGTATAATCTGATTATAAATTATTGGATTCCTTATTTAAATCTATATATTTTTACAAAAAATATTGATCAACCAGTCTATAAATATATTAAAAAAATATTTGATGATATACCTTCTATAAACACACATTTTTCTAATGATGAAATAATATCTGTAGATGATTGTGAAGAAAATAGTTTAGTGATTTTTGATGATTTTCTAAAAGAAAAACAAGACATGATAATTGAATATTTTATAAGATCAAGATCAAAGAATATTAGTGTTATTTATTTAACACAAAGTTATACTTCAGTAGATATAAAAACAATAAGAAATAATTTGAATGTTTTAATTGTTTTTAATCAATCAAATTATTATATTGAAAAAATATGGTCCGATTTGATTAGTGAAGATGTACCTTTAGAAAAATTTAAAGAAATTAATAGAACTTATTGTAAAAAATATGATAAAAAAACTAAAATAAAATCATATGGTTTCATAACAATAGACTTGATAAAAAATTTAATCTATGACAGTAAAGGTAATACGATTTTATATATCGATGAATGATTATGTTTTATTTTTATTTTGTATAATAAATGGATATTAAACAAATTCAAAAAGAATTAAAAAAAAAAATTTAAAAAAATGTTACATTTGAAGATCAAAAACAAAACAATTCCAAGGTAGGAAATAATTTAAAAAACACATCAGATGTAAAGATTCAGACAATAATTAATACTAAAAAAAAATTACAAAATAGATTTAAAGATAAATTTTTTAAACCTAATGAAAAAGAGACTGTTATTATAAAAAAAGATGATGAAGATGAAGATAATATTAAAAAAGAAAAAAAACAACATAAATCTACAGATGTAAATAAAATAATTAATATTCAAAAAAATTTACAGGATAGATTTAGAAATACAGTTGTAAAACAAAAACATGTAATTGAAGAACAACAAAAAAAGTTTGGACCAATAATAAACGCATTAACAAATGTTAATACAACAATGAATGCAGTTAAAGATGTTGCTATTAAAACTGAAGGAGACATTCAAAAATTAAATAAACCCTATTATTATCAACCTAGAAATCCAGAATTAAAAAGATTAACAAGTTCAGAAGAGACTTTTGGAACTCCAAAATATTCTAGTCAAAAATCAACAAGTAATTCTCCATTACCTAAAAATGTTATAAACTTAGGTGCTATTTCGACAAGATATTTACCAACTGTAAAAGATACTAATTCTTTTGGAATATATTATAATAAAGAAGATGATATTCATATGATTGGAAAAGATAAAATAAATTTTGAAAATGATAATATAATTTTAAATGGAAAAACATATACAGGAACTCTAGGTTTGTGGAGATTATTAACTCATGTAGATACTACCAATCCGAAATTTTATACAGATGATGATTTTAATATTTATAAAAATATATTAATTGAAACTAATTCTATATATCAAAACAATGATCCTTCAACGAAAAGAGCTAAATCAAGTCGTGGTGAAAAATATAATGATATGATTAAAAACATTTGGAGAGAAATGAATGGAATTAAAACGAATGAAAATGATGAAGAAACTACGGATAATAAAAAGAAAGAAACTACTGATAATAAAAAAAATAATAAAAAAATTAATAAAAAGAAAGAAAATAATGATGATAATGAAATTATGGAAAAGAAAGAAAATAATGAAATATTAGCTGAAGATAATCAAATAGGGGAGGGTTTAAAGAAATACACAGAAAATCGTATTGAATATCGTTATATTAGTAATGTAAACCAAGTTATAGATAATTTACAGTTTATTTCTGCAGAGGAAAGAGCTGGAAATAATAATTTTAAAAACGAAAAACTTGGTATTCTTCATTTGTTTAAAATAATTATGGAAAACCATATTGATACTCCTGAAGGTATTGAATATTTACTAAAATATGTAACTTGTTTACCAAAGGAAGTGAAAATATCAAAAGAAAAAATAACTAAACGTATACATTATATATCAATTGAAGAAAGTACAGGAAATAATATTTACCATGATGAAAAACTTGATATTCTTAATATTTGTATTAGAGAAATGGAAAAATTAATTGATATACCTATTATTGGTGCAGATTATTTATCATCATATGTTTCATGTTTACCAAAGAAAATTATTACAGGTTCAGGAATTGTTAATTTTCTTTTGAATTGTTCAAGTTTACCTCAAATACATTGGCCTGGTTATAATTATTTAGGACCGGGAACAAAGTTAGAAAAAAATAAAAAACCTATAAACAAATTAGATGAAGCTGCGAGAGAACATGATTATTTTTATAAAGATAATAAAGATACTAAAACAAGACATATTGCTGATAAAATTTTAGAACAAAAAGCAATGGAAAGATTTTATGATCCTCATAGTTCTATAGGTGAAAAAACTGCAGCCTATTTTACAGCAAATGTAATGAATGTTAAAAGACAATTTGGAATGAATGTTAAAAGACAATTTGGAATGAATTTAATTTAATTTATTTTTTTTGTATTATAAAATGAATCTAAATTTAAATAAAAAACAATTTAATAAAATATTGGAAGCTCATAAAAATAATAAAGATGTATCAATTCTAATTGAAAATAATCAAATTGATAGTGGAAAACATAAATTTATTCTTGAGCCAGAACAAATAAGAAAATTAAAAAACGCTAAAAAAAATAATACCAGATCAAGATTAGAACTTAAACATGTTCAAATTAAAAAAGGTGGATTTTTACCAAGCTATTGCTGTGATTGAAGGCGTAAGTGCTTTGGCTGCAGGTGCAAGTGCAGTTTATACTGCAATAACTGATGCTAAACATAAAAAAAAATTGGAACAAGAAACAATTCGACATAATAAAGAGATGGAAAAAATTAGATCAGAAGGTTCTGGTTTGAAAAAAAAAAAAAAAATATTGAAAAAAAAATTAAAAAAATGAATAAATTTGAAATAAAAACATTTAGAAATAATATTGAAAAATTTGAAGGTATTTATACACGGTTTTGGATTAAACAAAATAATGTAAAAATTGATCCATTGAGTAATATAGATATAAATTATTTTGGAAATAAAATAAAAAATTATAGAGGGTGTTTTATGTTAAATGAATTACCTAAAACATCATGGGAAAATTAATGTGGAGTATTTAATTTAAATGATTCTACTCAAAATGGTTCTTATTGGGTTGCATGGAAAAAAATAAACAATACATTTAAAATATATTTTGATCCATTTGGTCATATAGTTGGCGTCTATCGTTTTTATAGTTTTTGGCAAACATAATTCATTAATTTGATTTTTATTTTCCATTACTATTATTTATTATAAAAAAAATTAAATTTTTTAAACATTGAAAATTTAATTAGAATATAACACTTACGAATTTACTTTTAAAATAGTAGTTATCTTTTTAATTTATTTATATCCTATAATATTAACGAGTCGTTGTTTTTTACGTTAACGAGTCGTTTTTTTTTACGTTAACGAGTCGTTTTTTTACGTTAACGAGTCGTTTTTTTACGTTTTTACGTTTTTAAATATAGTATGTTATTTAGAAATTAATATAATTTTAAGAAGTATTATATATTTATATATTATAATACCTATACAGTGTTGTATAATAATAATAATAATAATATATATATATCAACGTTAGACTGATTATTTTTTAACATCCGGTATTGAATATCTTATCATAATATATATGTATAGTTTATATTGTGATGTTTTTTTTATCGAATTATTTAAATAGTGTTTAAATAATCATTATACATGCCCAAGTGTTGTAGCTCAGTGGGTTAACGCGTTTGATTTAAATGTGTTCTTGGTCGGATTGAAACTAGTGGGAGAATGTGTGGCTCCCATATTCACCTACTAATTTCATCAGGCTTTGAAGACGTTTACGGTAGATTGTATAGGTGGGTGCACACACCTATGCAATCTACTGAAAAACTGTCGTTGACCTGCGAATAAAGCACTTGGGTAATTTCACTGTCCCACGATAGCTTTGCAGATATCTGTAAAAGAGTTCCGGCCTCCTTTTTCCTAACGGGTATCTGCAAAGCTGGGAATGATTTTGTAGATTTTTTGCATTTTTTTCCATGTTTCTATTAAAAATATTAAAAAATAACACGATCGTATAAGAACTATATTTCATTTAATATTTGATATTATCAAGTCGGATCAACACAGATATGTTTTATATGCTTATCTACACTACATATTAAAAGTTTACCCCCCGCTTCATATTTTTCATTTAAGTATAATTCCGTTGCTATTTATGTAAGAATCTTCATTTTTACATTAAACATTTTTGATTTTAATTCTTTATAAGTCCCCCTCATAGTATCATAGTGTAAAATCGTTTTCAAAGATTTTTGGATTTTAATAACGCGCACCCTATTCGGGTGCGCGTTAAATATCAAATATTTTTTTAATGGAACAATTCTATTAAAAAATTTAATTAATTATATTATTATATTCTAAGCATTTTGTGATCGGAATCTGTACCTCCCATGCTAAGACAACATATTTTAATATTTCCGAAATTTTGAACAACACAAATATCATGGAGATATTTGAAAAAATAAGTACCGGTTGTATTTATTAAATCATTAGCTATTTTACAAATTTCAAGCCATGTTGGTGATTCTAGTATTTTAGAAGCATACGGCTTTCCATTTCCAGAAATATTGTTTCCATGATCGAAAATTAAAATATTTCCTTTAATTGGAATTTTATTTAGATTATTTTTCATAATTTTAATTTTAATATTTTTATTATTAGTATTATAGTATTCATATTTACAAAACTTAACAAAGATTTCATTATTTAATATTGAGTTTTCTATTTCGTTTTGCATTTCATTTTTTCGTAATTTATTAAAATCATTGATAGTTGTTTCCATTCTTTTATTATTTATTATATTTTTAATTTTTAAATTAATTTTTTCAATTTCTTTTTAATACATTTTTGCATTTAGATTTTTATTTTAAATAGAACAATTATATTAAAAAATATTTTAATTATTATTGCATTTAGATTTTCTTAAAAAATATTTTAAGAAATATTTCATTTGGAATTTAATTAATTAATTTCATAAGTTTTGCGAAAAATATTGAAATGAAATTATAAAAGGTGGGAGACACTATGTCTCCCACCTTTTAGGACATTTTTTGCATTTAGATTTTGTGAAAAATATTTGATATTTAACACGGCCGGAAATTCCGGCCATGTTTAAATATATAAGTTTTTAATACATTTTTTCATTTAGATTTTAATTATTAATATCATAAGTTTTGTGAAAAATATTTTAATTATTATTGCATCTAGATTTTAATTATTAATATCATAAGTTTTGCGAAAAATATTTTAATTATTATTGCATTTCAATTTTCTGATCTTTTTGCACATTGTTTTCTTTGTGATCTTTTATTGATATAATATGGACTGTGCCAGGACTGGTACATATATACTACTGTTATTTCATTTGTCAGATCTCAGTGGGACACCCTGTATTCTTGGTGACCATAGATTATGTGAACCGTATTTTTGCAATGGTACTAAGCTAAACGAAATTAATTATATTGATGAAGCTCGGACTACTGGTTTGTTAGACGAATTTATTCAAATAGTAAACCGCTTAGCAAATAATGCTGAAAGTTTATCGATGAACGTTGACAATAATATTTGTGAACAATTTAATAGCATCATAAATAAACACCTTTCCGGCAAACGAATAAATTGTTCACAACGACATAATTACAATGTCCGAGTAGAAGCAGCTTTACTATCTCACAACACATCTGGAAAATACATACGTACTATTCATAAAGCATTAGTTCAAGATAAAAGTCCTGTTAAGAAAATAAATAATTATAATATAGATTATAATATGTATTATGTATATCTTGGGAGAATTTTAATTGAATACGTTGATTTCAATTTTCAATTCTACAGCAAATAGATAATTATAATACAACTTATAAATTATTTATATGATAATTTTGACGTTTTATTTTTTTAGGAGATGTTGGTAAAAAATTCATAATTTTAAAATAAAATAAAAATGATAAGAGAAGAAGACGTATGATATTTAATGAAAATGTACCCAGTAACACTAAACATTACGGTCCGGATGCTGATATCCGAACCTCTAGAAAACGACGAACCCTTTGACTATGACGAAATTAAACTTAAATTTTTAAACACATTATGTATGAATATGTATCAGTTGTATATATTTGTATGTTCACAGCCAGCTTTTCCACGGTAAAAGGGGGAATGTTCCCCTTGGAGCACTCAGATTTACCGTGTAACACATTACACACTGAATTTTCATCAAATGTCCTCTCCACATAGCCAGTGGCGGCTCGTGAACCGTTTGAGGGGTGAGGCAGATATTTTCAAAATGTATGGGAGAAAAAATGCTATTAAAATATAACAATGAGTTTCAAGTTCACTTTTAATATAACTCAATTAATATTTATTAATTCTAACCTTTAAAAATATATTAATAATAAACCATATAATATTTATTTCATGTCATAAACATAAAAAAATAAAATACTTATTTCATAAATCTCTTATACTAAAACAAAAACAAAAATATTATAAAAATAAATGTTTTTTTATATTATGTTTTGGAAATTAAGTCTATTTTTCTGTCTTTGAGTAATGCAAATTTGTCAATTATTTTTTCATAAAATTTTTCATCATTTTTTGATAAAGTGTTTATTAGATCCTTCTCAATAGAGATTGTAGCTAAGGAAGATAATCTTTCTTCTGTCATAGAATTTCTTAGATAACTTTTAATGCGTTTTAAACATGAAAAATTTCTTTCAACAGATACGCTGGTGGATGGTATAGTCAAAACAATACAAAACAGTTTATATGCTTCTTTTAATAATCCAAACTCTTCAAAATCTTTTAGTAATTTCACACATTGTTGAATACTTTGGTTATGGAATTGCTCATCAAAGTAAATAACTGACAATTCATTTTTCAATTGATCTGTATCAAATATCTCTTTATATATTAAAGTTAAACAAATAAATCCTTCATAAGGAAAAGCAGTTTTGTATGATTTAAATTTGGAAGTATCAACTAGAGATAAAAATTTTAGTTTATTTAAGTCTTGGAAACGGTCAGTCAATTGACATATTATAATATTATCAAATATTTCAAATTGTAACATTTTATACTTATTTAGAGTTTCAGCTTCAGATAACCTTTCTGACCGTTTAAGAAAATTATATTTTTTTGCTTCATTAAAAAAAAAAATGGACTGATCATCATTTCTTAAAGATTTTATTTTATTAATAGCTGAATTTACTTGCTCAACACAATAGGCCACATCTAAATATTTAAGTTGTAAAATTGAAAATAATGTATCAGTTATATTAAAAATGTCTTTATATATCATCATGAAAAATACAAATTCAAATTTTTTTAAGCTATTTATAAAACCTTAAGCTCCATTTATAGACTCCATTCCTGACTCTGGATTATCTCTAATACATTCCATTACTTCCAATAACTTTTCTAAATTTGAAACAACAAAATTTAAAATTTTTGATCGTGTGCACCAGCGAGTCTCATTAGCTATAGGTATACGCTTGCCAATAATTGTATCCAAAACAAATGTTCGTTTTGGAGACTTTTTAAAAAATACAGATATTCCTAAAAGGGTTGCAAAAAATATTCGAGATTGGGGCACACAATAACTTCCTTGTTGTAAAACTAGATTTAACCGATGTGCACAACAATGAGTAAATAGAGCATTTGGTGCTTCATCTATAATTCTTTTTTGAAGACCACTAACATGGCCAGCCATAACGCTGGCCCCGTCGTAACACTGTGCTATCAACTTAGTTCTAAAATTATATGGATCTAATACACTAGTTATTAAATTAAAAAGAGATTCAGAAGTTTTGCTACTACTCACATCATGGAAACCTAAAAAACTCTCCTTTAACTCACCAGTTTTTTTACATATCTCAAAGTAATTGCACATTGAGATTTTTCCACAATATCAGTTGTATCATCTGATATAACAGCAAAAAAATGAACATCATTAATATCAGATTTTATGACATCAATTATGTATTCATAAACACAGTGTATAATTTCATTTTGAATTGTTTTTGATTGGCCTGTAAAAACATTGCTAATTTTTTCATAATGAGATAATAACTCAGCATTTTGTTTAATGAGCAAATTAAACATTTCACGAAAGTTTCCCTGGTTAATAGATAAAGCGCTCTCATCATGACCTCTAAAAGCCAACTCTTGTTTACCTAATAGTATTACAACCTCAATTATTTGTAACAACACTAATCTGTTTTTTCTAACATTGTCGTTATACAATATTTTGCTTAAACGAGAACCTTCATTTAAGGCATCAATAATTGTTCCTTTATTTTTTTCTAAACGGACCAACCCAATGAAGTTATTTATATGGTCTTTTGATGCTTGATGTTTTTTTACACTTCTTGACAAGTTTTTTAAATCAAAATAACCATCAGAAGACCAAACATTTTTTACTTTACCGAGTAAAACACAAGGCCAACAATACAACCGCTGTTCATAAAAGCTACCATATAATCATTTGTGTGAATCATACCAAGATTCCTTAAAAGAACGAGAACACATCTTAGAATTAGAATTTTTTATATTTAAATTATGTAAGGAAACTACAGGACGACCGTCATCTAATATCTGACGTTTGTTACTTTCACTACGCCGAGAAAATGGTGTTTCGAGTAAAATCATAATCAAATCATTAAACGGAAACATAATTAGTTATGACTCAATAAACTATAGTAACGTACGCTATATAAACTATATGTACGTATAACGCAGAACGCTACAAACGACAGTCGACAATTTATTAATTGTGTTAATTATTATTTGATTGATATTAATTGATATGAACCAATATCTTTAGTTTGTGATAAAAGTATTGTGGGTAAGTACCTATACACTTACACTACACGACATTATATCCATTATAACAACCTCCCAGTTCCTATTTCTATTAGTGGAAATTACGTCGCTTCGACAAAAGACTAATGGATAATGTTAACAAACTCTGAGGCCCGAATCGTTCAGCCTCATTTCATAATAAAATTCCGATTTACCCCTCTACCATTAAATATTTTATCATTGTACGGCCGTCCCATCACGTCTGAGGCTAAATATTACTGGCCTCTCGGCACTCTTCGGCTGTCATCGACTATCGAGATCGGTATATCGTTCAACGAACGTCTTCGTCGTGATTTTTGATAACAGTGACAAAGTTTGTAGTATGTACTCATTGTGTACTATGATAATTATATTATATACGACAAAATAAATTTATTTTGTATTTTAAAATGTACATTATTTTCAATAAAATAACTATAATATTCTTAAAGTCGATTGGAAATAACTATAAATATAGTATATATACCTCCTTTTTCTGTTTAGTAGTTAGGTGAGGCTCAGCCTCACTTGCCTCCCCTGACGAGCCGCCACTGCACATAGCAAATTTTTCAGCAAATCTTAAAAATGAAATAATTATTTCAATTAAAGAACACAAATTATTAAATAATAGTTTTTTATTGTTAAAAAATAATTCTTAATTATATTTACACAAGTTTTCTTACTTCTCTAGTAAAAGGCACATATTCTACAATACGATCATGAATTAATAAACAGTAAGCAGTTGTACCTGCAAGTGATTCTGAAGCCTCAATTTCCAATTGAACATCCACTGCCGAGGCAGTAGCTGAATCGTTCTGTTTCGAAGTATCGATGACTATAATTGGAGCGTTTGTCAGAAAAGTAGAAGGACTCAATATCGGGTTACGAATACTTTTTTCATAGTACGATTCTTGAAACGATGTATACATATTATATAATAAAGTGAAATTATTTTTAGTAAAATCTAAATTCAAATTATTGTATGGATAAGCTTTTGAGTTCAGAAATACTTTAACGTTTGTTAAATTACAATGGTCAAATATACTACAATCTTTCGATAACATATTTTTGCGTCCTTTTTGCAATCCAATTATGATAAATCGTGGTTTTTCTAATTTTGAAGCAGTTTTCAAATTCCATACAACTTTTTTAGCGGTTCCGAGTTCAGGATATTCAAAAGTTTCAAAAGATCTAAAAGGAATAAACAAACTTTTTTCTTTTTCTATAAGTTTCAATAATTTTAACCTTTCTTCATCGTCAACAGTTATAATATGTGGAACCATCCAGGCTATTTTATTTAAAACGACTTTACCTTCAGAAGCAGTTACTCCAGTTTTTAAACTTAAAGCATTTAAATCGCTATGACTTCGAGTTAATATTAATTCCAATCTAGAATTCACTAATATTCTTTTATAATCTTCAAACAAACCTAACCAATATTTCAATGGAATGCAAGCACTAAATTCACCTTTATCATTTTCCGATTGCGTTGCATTTTTAAAATTCCATCCAGAATTTTCATAACAATTGTAGTTGTCTGGTGTACCAAATAAGTAACCTTTCAACGAGCTAGTGATTCCAAGAACACGTGTACTATCTACTTCTATCCCATTGATTTCCAATCGTATTTGCTCGAAGAGGTAAGAGTAACCGTTATTAGATAGTTTCACTTTGGTGGCATCAGTAATTTTTCCTTCCAAAAAAATAAAGCTTTCATGTAGATATGGATAAACATCTGTTTGATGGATTGATATACGTATTTCGTCATTATTATTAAATGATGCTGTATACGGTGTGTATGAATGATATTCAATTTTTGTAATCTTAGAATCCGTTTCGTACTGTGAAGTTATAACCAAAATATCACTCCCAGAGCTTGCAAAATTTTTTTATTCTTCACTGTCAATTTTTTTATTTTATTTGATGTTACTGGTAGCACTTTAGTTTTATGACTAGTTGTACTGATCCGATGTAGTGGGCTTATATTGAATTTTAATCCCATCTCAAGACCCGCAACGTTTAATGTGTAACACAATTGTCAATGTCTCACCAAATTTATCAATCAGATTATTAAATTGTGTTTAAATTAACAGCTTTTCCAGACCGAATAGCTTCATACATTGGCTCATAGGTTCTTTTTTCAAATCCAAAAACAGATGCTATACTGTTTGAAATATTTAACTTTAGTCTTCCATTGCATTTAATGTATGTTCTAAAATCGACGGGGTCAATAGATACGTGGAATTTTAGCTGTGTTTTAAATTCATTATTAAAATGAAATAACTCTTTCGTAATTTTGTTGTTAATATCTTCAATTTCATAACATCCTTCTTCAAAAATAAACATAAACGTTTTCATGATGAATCTATTACTTGTTGAAGGAATAACCTCTATCTCTAACCGGTTATTTGCTGAATTTATATTTGGGAATAAATTGTATGTTTGTAAACATAACAAAGCTATTTCCGAATCCTCGTAAACGTTTAGAGATGGAAAATAGTTTGTAGATAATATAATTGAACCTAAAAATTCAAGACATAAATGACCAAAGTTAAATGTATTGAAATCTTGATAGTTAGAATAGTTGTATACTATTTTGAACTGTCTGAAATAATGTTGTAATTCAATAGGTGGAGGTAAATCCCCAAAGCTATCAAAATATATAACTTTGTCCTTATTTTTATAAAACGCTACCCATTGACTTCCGTCGCCTGAAGATATATCCTGATTCTAAGACAGGCAGAGGTTTATATAAAGATATATTACCTCAAACACAATAAGTTTATTATGACGATCCGAATGAGCTGGTAACTAGATTAAATCTTTTGACATCATCACAAAGTGTTGGCAATACTGGTGTTAATAATGAAATTATATCTATTTTAGAAGAACTTCGAGAGAGAAATATTATAGTATAATGACAACCTTAGAGAGTATAGCTAATGAGCTACATCGACCAGCGAGAAAAATATTTCCTAGACGTAGTGTGGTAACACGGTTTATTGACGATCTCTGGCAAGCGGATTTAATGGATATGCAATCTCATTCTAAAAATAATGATGGTTTTAAATTCATATTAATTGTTATAGACACATATAGCAAATATGTATTTGTGGAACCGCTGAAAAATAAATCAGGTAAAGAATTTACAAAAGGAATGTTTAATATATTGAAAAAAGCTAAACCAAAATTTTTACAGACAGATAATGGTACAGAATTTTACAATGTTCAATTCTAAGATTTAATGGAAAAATATAAAATTAAACATTACAGTTCATACAGTGTTATCAAATGTTCAATCGCGGAACGTGTGATTCGAACTCTTAAAAATAATATATATAAACATTTAACTGCAACAGGTACATGGAATTGGTATAATACAATATCAAAAATTATACATAACTATTATAATACAAAACATAGAATAATCAAATGCACACCAAATGAAGCTCGAATGGATACAAACAAAAATAAATTTAATACATATAAAAATTCTGAAAAATTGTGTAAACCAAAATTTAAAGTTAACGATCAAGTACGAATATCTAAGTATAAACATATATTTACTAAAGGATATACACCAAATTGGACAACGGAAATATTTACAGTTTCAAAAGTTTTACCGACAAATCCAGTAACTTATCAACTAAAGGATGAATCAGGCAGTATAATTTTAGGTGGTTTTTATGAACAGGAAATTAAATTAACTGATTTTCCAAACACCTTTCTCATTGAACGTATTGTAAAAAAAGTTGGGAATAAAATGTTTGTTAAATGGTTAGGTTTTGATTCAAGTCAAAATTCATGGATAACATCATCAGATATTTTAAAATAATGTTTCTTTTTTATGTATAATATTTATTTATTTATTTTTTAATAAAATAAAATATCAGTTTTTTTTATTAAGTCGAATTAATTATTTCACATGATCTCCTGATCCTCATTAGTCCGTTTTGAAAACTATATATATATATATATATATATATATCTACAATCGATAAAAACAAAAAGCGTCATCTAGTGGTAAATAAATCAACGAAAATAATAATACTGCTGTATTTTGTTCCGCTAGATAACGATTTTTATACTGAACCATTAAGTTTATAGTGACCATAAGCTAAAGTATTTATCCCGTCATCCATTATATAACGTTTATCGTCGTTTGCACTTAGAACAAGTTTATTCATTGTTTTCGAATGAACAACATGTTTATTTGATTGGATAAAATTCATTTTTCTATGAGTTTGTTCATCCTTGAGAGTTTTATGGTTTATAAAAGCGTTTAGTATATTCATATAATTGTTAAATTGCATGTGATTTTTAATTAGATATCTCTTTACACCTTTTGCTTTTTTTTTCTCAGTGCCATCTGTAGTTTTATAAGCATATAATTTCGGTCTTAATTCGGACCCTGGCTGATTTTTATGAATTTCACTAAAGCAATAGTGGTCTTTAGGATAATTAGATATGGTAATAAACTATTTTTTAAATCGTCAAAAAAATTTGTTGTTTGGATAGCATATATCAAGGAATCAGTATCCGAATATAAAGAACTAATTTTAGTACCATACCTTTTCTTCATCACATTATAATGGAAGTCATACATAAATGTTTTCGAAACGTCTAAAATTGCAAATCCTACATAAATTGCATTGTCGAATTTAATTGTTTCCTTATGCTGATGAATGGCCATGAGATCCTTAGAATATATAGTTCTGTCTTTAAAACTAGTTTTCGCCATTAATTTCCTGGCTTTTTGTTCTGAAGAAACCAGTTTTATAGAAGTTCTTGCTCGAACATTCTCCATACATTTACCGAAAACGCTATTAATTAACAACTTCCAGAAATCCTTCTCAAACTCGTTTTTAGCTTGTACTCTCATAGATGTACATAATTTTATGTATGATGCTGTTGTAAGCCCAGTTGAATCCGTGCTTACAGAGTTCGCGGTTTGCCGTTTGTCTGGGTTTAGCCAACTAGTACTTTCGAACTGAGACGTTTATTACAACGTTGGTTAGGTTTCCCTTAAATAAATTTACACTCGACTGTTGGTTCTAACTACTGGTTTTTATTGTACACGTTATAATAATCATAATAAAGACAATCTCGTAGCTCTACGTAATACAGACTGACGATCGTGTGAACCCACACGGCCGCTCAGCGCTCATACCCGATATGCTGAGTGTACATAACCGTGCGGCGCGTGCAGGGGTTTACAACACCCCCGGGGCTAAACGAAAGCCCTGTTGTCCTATGGGCTTCCTTTTTTAAAATTATTTCGGGCAATAGGCTTTTCGCTCTTGCGCCTGTTGTTGTGCAAGCTATAGGCTCTTCCTCTGTATTGGTGCTTGCTGTTGAAGATAGGACGTTAGGACTTCCGGTGCCACCGGGTTTCCATTTATTTTTTAATGTACTTAATTTTCTATACAATAAATATAATATAAATAATATAATTAGAATTATTATTATTACAATTATAGTCATCGTTGTCGTGGTGTAAGTGTGCCTTTGTTGATTATTATTACTATTTAGCTCGGCGTTTATTTGTTCCTGTAAGGATTTTAAATCTCCCGCGTCCCTAGCTAAATTCTTGAAATTATACTGAATGACCTTAATAGTTGAAATATGTCGTCTATCGACGCCTCCGGTATTTTTAAAATTAATTGGAATTACATTTAGAGGAATATTAGGGAAAAAGTCAATGAAGACTTTTGATTTAAATTTTTGCGTGGGAATCAGTATGGTATTTTTTGTGTATATTTTACATTTGGGGTTGATACTTATTTTCCCTATGTTGTTTAATGTTACTCTTACCCAAGTAACACATAAATGTTCTTAATATATTATAAGAATATTCATAAAGAAGATATGTTTTATTCGTGGATTGTTCGTGATTGTTATATAGTTGTTCTATAAATCTGCTTACAGTCTGCAAAACTAGCAAAATGAGCCGATTATAGATACTCTATGAATATTCTATCTTCTATAAATATTTTTTAAGAATATTCAGGTCATATACCCAAATATTCATATAATAATCATTGGATGATTATTGCAAATTGCTTAATTCATATTAGAAGAATATTCTTACTAACAATTTTATAGTTATTCTTTGAGTATTCATTGACTAACTAAGATGCTCATAAAATATTATTAGAATATTCATAGCAAACATATGTATTAATCGTAGATTATTCATAATATGTGCTCTTTATATATCCTTACATTCAGCATTATTATAACCAAAACTTGCAAAATAAGCTGACCATATATTTACATCTAGAGATATTCTATGGATATTCTATCTTCTATTAATCTTTTTCAAGAATTCCATATCTCTAAATGTGTTATACCATTATTATAATTATGAGTACTATATTCATAAATCATAATCAATGTTTATATGTTAATGTTAATGTTAATACCTACATAATATAATATAGGTACTATAAATACATCCATCTATATATAGATATGATATTATTATGGTATCTATCTTTAAGATCAAATAAATTTTTTCAACTTTGGTATTTATAATTAATAATATATAAAACATCATAAATTAATAACAAAACTTTTTATTTATAAATCTGAAGTGTTAAAATTATAATGGAATTTCTGCTGCTTGTTTGCACCTTTCGTTTGCTTTGGTAAGCCAAATACTTGCCACCAGCTCAATTTGTTTAACAGAAGTATCAGCATTGTTGGCGGATGAATGGATAGCCTCTAATAAACATAATAATTTATAATTTTATCAACTAGTTAACTTTTTAAGCCTATTTTATTACCATTGCAAATTTATCATATTATATACAAAGCATGTTAATATACAAGTGTCTATAATAAGAGATGAGTATAAGTAGGTAGTACTTAATAATTATAAGTATAGTCGCAATCAGTTGGCGCCAATCACCTAATTTATCTATGACATATGTCATAGTAGAATTTTTAGATGAGGGAGGGGGAGGCTACTGCAGAGTACTGCAGGATTTACATTAAAACATATAAAAATAAATTTTTAAGTTTTATTAATTAATTTAATTATTGCTTTAATTGCACCTGGTTGATAAATTAACTCTTTGCGGCACACGTTTTTCAGATTTTTCTACCCCGTTGTTGCACAACCTATTAAATTTTACTTTAATTGTCATAGCTTTTATTGTAATTTCTTTTTAATCCACTCCATAAAATTATTATTACGTAAAAAAAAAATATATGAATTGAATGATGTGTTAACTATAGGTGGGATCACATGTATCCCACCGTGTACTTTGAGAGGTTATTTTGTGAGCAGGTAGTATAGAATTTAGGATTTCAACATTTTTTTTATTTATTATTACAGCAAGTTATAAATTTTATAATAAACCAATTTATTCCTTATAATATAAGTTATGTCCTTTATAACTAAGAATAGTGTTTTTAAAATAAAAAAGTAACAAATTTTTATTTCGTACAACAAAAAAAATCTTAAAAACAATTAAAAATTACTTTGATTACTTTTGTGAAAATTAAAAAAAAATTATACAACTTCCATTAACTATTTATGGTAATCATTAAAACAGTTTTTGTTCTTATTTAAACACAAAGGTATGTTACACACTGAACATATCCATCCAGTTCTTACTTCCTTTACTTTAGTACTGCAATTTCCGCATCTTCTTCGACTAGATCTTATTGGTTTGTGTGCAGATTGATCGAGTCTAATATTTTTTGAAACAAACGGCTTATTTTTTTTGAGTTGAACTGGAGGTGATTCTGAAGTTTGCTTCATTCGACGTTTTTCTAACATTTTTTTTCTTACTAATTCTGAAGAAATTTCCCTGCGAAAGTCCTTCATTTTCATTTTAGTTCCAGTTTTTTGAGTGTATATCACATGCGCGTTTACAATAGCGACATCGATAAAATGAAAAAAAATACGATGCCACCACTTTTTGCTTTTTCTATCGATTTGGCAAGTTTTTTTATTTTGGTCGAACCTATCGACACAATTCATATTTTGATTGTAATCTTTTAATGCACTAGGGCAAGGAACATATGAAAGTGTTCCATCTTTAGCTTTTCGCTGAACTGTTTCTTCATTTTTGGGGTCATGAAAGTTAGAAAGTAAGCTTACTGTTCTCTTGTCTTTCCATTTTACAATAGAAGTTGAGTACTGGTCAACACGCCAATCATATTCTCCTGTTTTTAATTCCTTGTCTAATCTTAATGTAGGTAAATATTTTCTTGTCATATTTACAGTTCCACATGCATGAATATTTTTTGATTTCAAAAAAGTCATTAAAGGATAGCTAGTGAAATAATTGTCAAAGTACAGATGATGATTTTTGTTTTGTAAGGGCTGGGATAATTGTTTGATAACGCGAGCGCCTAAATTTTTCTCAGCTAAATCTCCAGATTTTCCAGTATAAATCTCAAAGTTCCAAAGGTAACCATTTTTATCGGCAAGGGCCCATACTTTATAACCCCTTTTAATAGGTTTTTTTGGTAAGTATTGCTTTGCGCTATGCCGGCCTTTGAATTTAATCATTGATTCGTCAATGGCAATTATTTTATTTGGATTGTACAAACGTTGACTATTTTTTAAAATAAAATCAACAAATGGCCTTATTCTATAAAGTTTGTCATAATGTTCATCACCTTTTTTGGGCATGACTGAATTGTCATTGACATGTAAATGAGATAATAACCAACTAAATCTATTGACGGGCATTAGACTGCTAATATACGCATCGTTTAAGTCAGGTGCAGATGACCAATAGTCACGGTAGCTACATTCTTTTTTAATACCCATTAAGATGTTCATACCAATAAATAAACTAATTTCATCAAATGTTGTGGGTTCATATATTTTTCCTTTTTGTTGATATATTTGTTGACTATACAAGTTTGTATGAAAAGTTATATGCTCAATAACTTCATTTGTAATCAGTAATTTAAAAATGGAAAATGGTGTACACTCTATTATGATATCAGTTTCATCAGTAGGGCCTTCTAAGTGAGTAAACGGAGGAGTTGACAAGGTGAAATTTGTCGATGTAGACCAAACAGGTTCAACAAAATTAAATTCATCAGCAACCGCTGTATTATTTTCAGAAACATTTACATTTTCGATTGAAACATTAAGTTCTTCGGAAAGTGGTTGGGCTAATAGGTGTTTTTGATTAGGCGTTATATCATGTGAAATAGTAGTTGGAAAAATATTTCGGCGACTACGAGGTTTGTCTTGATAATCTACAAATTTATTTCGAGTTTTCCGAATACTTGAAGACGGTTTTACAGGACTTGGCAATATGTACGTAATATTATCATCTAGATTTAAAATTTCTACATCACTTCCTACCTCACAATTCGACGAATCACTTGATTCTTCAACTATAAAATATTTGGGTTTTTAATTTTAGGAGTATAGTCTTCGTCTTCATCTGTATCATCAATTGAAGTAAGGCTATCGTCATCTGAAGGTATACTTTCAAACAATACATCACATATTTCACGGTCGTTTATTTTCATGTTAATTGCTTAATAATTAAATAATATAGTATAGTTAAAAAGTTTGTAAGTAATCAAAAATAACGAAGAAATAACGATATGAGACACGAGTGTACTACACGAATGATATTCACTTACTACCATACTAACAAGAAATGAATGTTGTCGGTATCGCACGGTGGGTTATTTATTGGACGGTCACATTTATCAATATTACACAGGTTCTAAAAATACGAATTAATTTATTTTTATATCATAATAATGTTCACTAATATTTACGTCGAATGAAAAAAAAAGTAAACAAATCGGTCAACAATTTACTGAGTAATACAAAATAGAAATAATTATAGTGAACTGATAACGTGGACAAACATAAGGATAGAAGAAATTCGTAATGAACTCGTACAAATTATCCATAGTCCGTTTATTTTTATATCAAGGTCTTTAGAATGTGCAACGATATAAATGTCAAGTTATTAATTGAAGAAATATTTGATCGGGAAAAAAATAAAAATCAAAGAAAAGGTGGGTTATTTTTCGTACCACCGTGAAGAAATGCTTTTTTTTTTGGTGGGACATAACGTGTACCACCATGCCGCAAAGAGTTAAAAAAGGGGGTAAGGGGGCCCTTTGATGTACGATGGAATAATATATTTTTAACACTTTGGTGCTACTGATTGCAACCAACTTACGAACAATATTCTTTTGCATAATTTGCATAATATTTTAACTCACAAATAATAGGTAACAGGAAATAGCCTGTTTTGGATAAAATACTTATTAAATATATTCTAAATAAAATTTGAATAATTTGTTTTCTTTTGACATAATAAGCGGTGTTATTTTTTTTTTACAATTTTAACAATAACAATAATTTTACTGTAATTATTTATTGTTTTGTGAAATACTTAAGTCTGGGAATAGGGTTGTATATTGAAAAACAAATTATGAATAAAAAATAATTTAAAATGCTCACTAGTAAGTAATGATGCCAGAATAGTATTGTTCAAAGCAGTTTTGTTATTCTTGTGCCCCGTGTAACTGAAAGATTTAGCATAATCATTGGTTATTAACTTTCTTAATATCCGTCTGACTGACACTTTAAAATTAGATCCACCAAGCAAGGCCAACATTTTCACCTAAATTTCCAACAAATTTTTATACACAATTATTTAAATTAATGTTATAATTGCCTATAATAACTTACCATTTTATCATATAATGTTTTATTGTTTATCAAAGTTTCTTTAAAGTTTGTTAGTGATAACTCATTTTATATCGGAAGCATTGCACATACATTTTCAAACTCATCATTAGTAGCTGATGATACTGCAATAGATGAAGTTTGTTTATCTTGCTTCTCTTGAATGTTGTTTACTACCATCATTATTGTATGAAGGTAGTCGCCTTGTTCTTTACATCTGGCGTTTAAAGTAATGGTATATTTCTACTTTACCGGACACCTTTTTTTTTGCGATTTTTGTAATTGAAATATATGTAGGTAAGTACGCTGAAAACGATGGTGAAGTCAGAATTTGGGGCTCGGACTTAGTTTCGAAGTTATCGGCGAATGAAGTTCGCTATTTTAAGTTCGCTGTCCCTATCATGAAGATTGATGCTAGCAAAGCATCACTGCCCATACTACGCGGGGTCGAAGATCGCCCACCTTGTCGTGGTGACCCTGCCCGACCGGGCATTTATGCCCGGCGCTAAGAGGCGTTCAAAACTGTCCGGAGCAGGCCGACTCCGGACTTCTAACCCCTGGCACGAACAATGCAACCGCCGATCTAGCCCGCCGGCGGCCAGAGGGTGTAGGGCTACCCGAGGGCAGCCCCCTCTTACTAACAAATATGTACACACAAAAAATAAAAGATGATGTTAATGGCACAGAGGCCTTGGAAACCTCAGGCCCGGCAGGTGTGGGTGAGCTCGCCACACCGGTCGTTATCAGTAGCTCCGGAAATGCGCAATTGAATACGGAACGGAAAAGTTGGAAAAATTGGACAACGGACGTACTCAGGTTAAGAGGAGGGGGAGACCCCAAATCTGAAACCGCAAACAATGATGATGGCACAAATGCAAGTGCAAGTGGTGCCATGGCCGTAGACCAGAGTGACAGCAGAAGGAAACACAGGGGCAATATAGACAGTGTAGCCCTCTTGAAAGAATTAAACAATCACATCGGGTGTATTGAGCAAACAATAATTGTTGAAAGGAGTAAAAAGCTCACAGCAGGCCGTGCGGACATTATCGCCGGCAGACTAAAAGCTATTAGGGATATACATAGTGACATCTGTATGGAAAATAGCAGGCTGAAAGGAGTCACCCAATTTAGTGCGTCCGAGCTTAAGGGACTATTGGACACATTCTCCAGGGCCCAGGCCGAGAAGGGCAAGGAGATTGAGGAGCTCCGCCTTGAGAATTTAATTCTCAAGGAAAGACTTGAAGAGGCATCTAAAGGTGAGGATCAAAACCAGGAGAAAAGAACTGTTACCTATGCCACTATAACAGGCACAAGTGCGGAGGTGGATGCCGCTCCCAAACCAGCAGTGGTTAAACCCGCTAACAATAAAAAACCAACCTCCAGAGCTTCCAAGAAAAAAGTCTTGGAGAAATGCAGGCAGACAGAGGTTAAGACACGCTTTGTTGTTGAGGTGCCGCCGGGCATGACGGTGGCCCAGGTCAAGACTGACCTGTGGCAAACAGTCCAAAGGAAGTTGCCAAACCCCAGGGCAAAAACAATTATACAGGGCAATTCACTGATTGTTCTACCGAACGACAAGCAGACGTTCGAGGTGTTGAATAGGGTGAATAATGTAAGGGCGGTAGGGCCAAGACAGCCCAAGGTCATCATCTACGACGTAGATGATGACATAGCAAGTAACCAGATTGCCCACGGCATTATGGAGCAAAACCCGGAGCTTGAGCTCAGTCAAGATGATGTCGAGAGCATGGTAGTTAGCCATAAGCTGGGCCCTAGGGATAAGGGTACTTCCCACTGGGTACTGGAGACCCACCCTAGCGTGCTCAAGAAGCTTGAAAATAAGTCGGTCTTCCTTGGTATGACCAGATGTAGGGTCAGGTTGTACCAAAGCATAACGCAGTGCTACAAGTGCCAGAAATATGGGCACACATCGGCTAAATGTAAACAGGAAACGTCCACCTGCAAACACTGTGCAGGGCCGCACGACAGTCGCGAGTGCAGCGACAAAGCCAACAAAAAGTGCATAAACTGCAAAGGCCAGCACACAGCGTCAAGTGCCGCATGTAAGACCCGTGAACAGGCATTGCGAAGCCTACTGAGGCGAACGGATTTCGGTACTCAATGACCGGAACCATCAGAATAGTGCAGCACAACCTCAACAAACAGAGGATCGCGAGTCAGCAGCTGGCTGACTACTGCAGAGAAAGCAGAGCCGACCTGGTACTGCTGCAGGAACCTGTAGTGTCGCAGGGCAAAATTGTCGGCTTTGAGTTGTGCAGACAGGTTCACTCAGGCAAAAAGGCTGGTGCCGCCATCGTCATTTTGAACAATAACATACAAGTGCTCAGTCTAGAGCAGTATAAGACTGACTATACTGTAGCCGTCAGTATAGGCACAAGAGGACATGAGATCACTGTAGTATCCTCTTACTTTAAGTACTCGATGCCTACAAATGTCTTTATCGAGCAACTGCGGCCGATACTCGACAGGGAGGCAAGGTCAATAATCGGGGCAGATGTGAATGGCCACTCGACCCTATGGCACTCCCCAGAGAGCAACGACAGAGGTCGTCAAGTTGAGGATCTGGTTGAGGACTACCTGCTCCATACAGTGAACCAAAGAGGAACGCTAAGCACCTATGATCGACCTGGAATTGGCTCATCCAACATTGATGTGACCCTGGTGACAAGAGGCATGATCAGCCTAGTGACGAACTGGTCCATTATCGATGGCACGGATAGTGATCACCGCGTGATAAGCTATGATGCTGTAATGGCGAGATCATCCCTCGAGCCGGGTTCCATAAGGTACCGCACGGATAAGGCGGATTGGATCAAAATGACCGCGCACCTGACGAGTCACGTCGGGGATATCAACGAGCAGACTGTAGATAGCCACGCGAATAGCCTCGTAACGCTTCTCAAAACCGCGGCAAACTTATCTATCCCGCGCACAAAGACAACTGGCCGACCACCAGGTAGACAGGCATGGTGGACCTCCGAACTCACCGGGTTCAAAAAGATCCGTGAAAGATCGCGAAGGCTCGGACAAAGAGGAAACGAACCTAACATATACAGAGCGCACCGGAATAAATATCTTGCCGAAATAAGAAAGGCAAAGATGGCAACATGGCGAGCCTTGGCCGGTGACCTTAACACAAACCCCTGGGGCAAAGCCTTCAGGTGGGCGAAGAGGAAAGGCTCTCCCCCAAACACGGTGAAAGGTAACCTACGGAAGGTAGATGGCTCATACACAGAGACCGTTGAGGGGACGGCGGAATTGCTACTAAGGGCTTTTGTCCCGGATGAGCTGGATGGTGAGAGCTCTAAGCACCACGGACCGCTCGATGATCGTGGAGAACCACCCTCGATCTCAGAGGTCAAAGCCTCAGTGTGGCGGATCAAGCCAAATAAAGCACCCGGACTGGACGGACTAACTGCAAGAATAGTAAGGAAAGCTTGGCCAGTAATTGGACCAACCCTCACCCGACTATACGGTACGGCGCTCAGGGAAAGCTACTTCCCCAGTAATTGGAAAAGGGCCAATGTTATAGTGATTCCCAAAGGTGGAAATAAGGACCCGGTGACTACGGGAGCTTATAGGCCAATAAGCCTACTCCCGGTCCTAGGAAAGGCGCTAGAGACCTTCCTCATGAAACAAGCCTAAACGACATAGGAGAACAACACGGCTTCGTACAGGGCAAGTCAACGATTACGGCTATCGACACACTGTACCAATGGGTCCATGAGACCAAAAGCAGGCACGTCATGGGCACCTTCTTAGACATAACAGGAGCGTTCGATAACGTAAGCTGGAACCCTCTGCTTAACCAGCTGGGGAAAATTGGCGCCTCTTTAAATACGATCCGAATGACAGAGTCATATCTGGAGAACATATGGGCCCAACTGACTTTGGAAAGGAATAGATATGAAAAGAAGATGGAGAGAGGCTGCCCACAAGGATCGCAGCTGGGGCCTACTCTCTGGAAGGTTGCAATGACAGAACTGCTAGGACTGCAGCAAGAACCCAATGTGAAGGTCATTGCCTACGCAGATGATATCGCCCTCCTGGTAGGGGCAGCCAGGCACGACACAGCCGTGGCGAGAACTGAGAGATATCTGGACAAGATAAAGAATTGGGCTAGCAAATATAACCTGTCCTTCTCCCCGACAAAGACTCAAGTCATGTCGATAAAGGGTGGAGTTAAGCCAGGATATACAATAGGGTTCGGCACGGATGCAGCTGCCCCTAGATTCACAGCTGATGGCACTGTAAGGTACCTGGGAGTCGTTCTGGACCCAAGAGAGGGATACTGGAGCCACATAGAATCGCTGGCTGAAAAATCGAAGAGCCTATACAGCAGACTAAGAACCCTCGCCTCAGCGAACTGGGACATAAGTCAACTGACGTCTAGGGCACTATACAAGGGGGTGTTCCTACCCAGAGTGACATATGCATCCGAAATATGGGCGGAAGGTGCAAAATTGAAAAAGTCAATAAAGAAACTCGGCAGTATGCAAAGGCCACCGCTGCTAGCCATGACTGCAGCCTATAGGACATCGTCTACCAACTGTTTATCGGTAGTAGCAGGTGTGCTACCCCTAGACCTGGAGGTAGAGAACAGCGCTCTCAAGAAGCGGCTGAAGAGAGGGGAGATTACCCAAGGCCAGTTCGAAAACCACGAAACCATGTTATTCACAAAGTGGCAGGAAAGATATGAATCCACAGAGAAAGGTGAGTGGACTAAGATCATGATTCCCAAAGTGCGTGAGCGGTATATGCTGCCTATGCCGCTAGACCACTACACGACACAGATGTTGACTGGCCACGGGGACTTCAAGTCCAAACTGTTTAAATTCAAACTAGTGGCATCACCCAACTGCGGATGCAAGAGCGGTTCCGAAACGGTGCAGCACGTGCTATATCGCTGCCCTAGAACTGAAGACCAGCGCACGGAACTAAAGGCAGTTATGGCCGTAGAACAAGAGGGCTGGCCGCCTAGGAATGGAGCATTCCTCAAAACGAGGAAGACATACGAAGCGCTCCGAAAGTTTGCGAGAAAATCGCTTGTCAATAGGTCCGACAGATAATGTCCTTAATATGGACTACGGTCAGGACGCAGCCACACCAGGCGGTGTAAGTGCATAGTCTCGGGGTGTCCCGGATGAGCACGCACGGCGTAAGCGGCACAAGCGGCGGGGCACGCTCGAGCGCGTCCTGACCAGGGGCGTGCTCATGCGCCAAGTGCGAGGAGTCCGGCCCTGTTGCTGGGGCCGTCCAGAATTCAGCATCAGTATTCCCTGCTTGTCGTAAAAGGCGACTGAAAGGGAGTCTGGCCAGTCGGGGCCGGCGCCTGGGGCGTGGACACACCGAAACCTCGGGGGACTAGGGTGTTGGAGGTTCTGACCGCGACCTCGAGAAGAGCGGGTCGATCGCCTCGGCGATGCCTCTGGGAGGCGTGGTACAGGCTACCGAGCCTCTAACTTGGGGGTCGCGGCCACCGCGCCGGCGGCGAGTGCCGCTGGTTAGGGCCCACCGCGAGCCCGTGGTACACGACCCTAATCATGGTAGGATCACAGCAGAGGCTCTCAGCCGACGACGCTCGGTCCGCCCATCTCTCACCATTGATGTGCCTTCCTAACGGGGGCGAGAATGGTACTTCGGGATGTGGGGGAGCCCCACAGCGCCGAGAAATTGGCACTGTGCCCTCACACGGCGGTCGCGCACCGGCCTCGGTCGTGGCGCGGTCGACGGCGGTTTGGTTTCGGAGTGGCAGTTAGCGGGAGCTAACTTTGTGGTTAACAGACCTAGCTTGGTCTAGGGGAAGGCTGCCGAGTGAGTATCTCCTTAGCGCCCACCCAGCCTACCGGTGAGGCTATATGTACCGGAGGTTGCCCGTGACCAAAAACGGGAAGCAACGAGGATAGCCTGCGGCCCGACCAGGGCGGCGAAGGGCACGTGCACGCCTTAGCCAACGGTACGGTTACACTCTCTCCCGACTTCGGTGGGAATGGGTGTGTGACCGGTGCTCGTGGTTCATAGACGACGCACGGCCGGCGGATTGTGTGGGTAAAACCACCGTACGCCGTCCGTGAACCTCCGCGGCTCTCGACTAGCGCAAAGCGCTAATGTGAGGTCCGCGGTTGTAGCCGCAAGGCACCAAACCCGGGAGTCTTCGTGCCCATACTACGACATAACTTACCCTATGACCTACTTAAGCCGCGCATACACTAGACCCGAACCGGCCGAACCGACCGAACCGAAAAAAATCAAAATGCCGATTTTATATGTGAGTGCATACACTTGTACCGAACCGATAGCCCGAACCGAAATTCGGGTCGGTTCGGATTTCAACCGTTCAAACATGTTTGAATTTTTCGGCCGAAAATTAGCGGTACTATTCTATGTATAGGTCCTACCTCTTGATTTGAGACGCTAATAAATGAAATATTGTGGTCATATCACATTTGGTGTTTTAATAACATCGTTGTGTACCTATAACCCATTATCTACTATGTCCTAGTATTAAGTATTTTAGATATATCTTAAATCGTGATATTTTAGTATATATGTTTTGAAAACGTGCGTTTTATCTACAATTTTATCAACCGTTTCACATTGGTATTTCGATAATGTAGTCGTACTAACTAAGTATTTTAGTAGTTGTAAATACGTCGCACGTGAGAGTTGCTAAGATGTCATCTATAAAATTTGAAAAAGAAAGACTCATAAGTTTAGTATTTGCGGAAAACCAAATTTGGAATCAAAAACATGACAAATACCATAATAGAGATGAAAAAATTTTAATATGGACACGTATTGCTACAAATCTGGGTACAACAGGTAATGCATTATTTAAACTTGTATTAATATTAATTATAAAAAGAAATTTGTTTTGTAATCAAAAGATTAAAGTTATACAATTATAATAATAAATGTAGCTAAATTATCAAAAATAATAATAATAATAAATAATAATACCTATACAATACAAGTAATAATACAATTTTAACATAATACTTAATAGTCATTACTCATTATAGTATTATACCTACAATTAAACTAAACTACTTTTGAACGTTTGCATACTGTTCTTGAAATGAAATCGATCCTATAGGACTAATAAAATAATTTTTTAATGTATCTCTTACGAATGTCGCCAAGTTTGAACTCCGATTAAATGGTCTTATTACATTTGTCCTTACATTTTTTTCATTTCTATCGTTTTCATACGAACTCGCAGCAGATATTAGTGTTTGTGCACATGGTTGCCCTTCTTTATCTATTATAAGGTTATGTAAAAGACAAATACACTGAACTATTTTAATTGCATTGTCTACTGTTGTTTCAATGGGTTTATGCAAGAGTCTCCATTTTGATACCATAATTCCAAAAGCATTTTCTACACATCTACGGGCACGAGCATGACGATAATTATAAATACGTTCTTCTTTTGATAATAGTCGTTTAGAAAAGGGTTTCATAATATTATGTTTTAATGGATAAGCGTCATCACCTAACATAAAAAACGGTATTTCTACAGATGTTCCCTCCAAATTAGATGATTTTGGTAGATTATTTTCATTATTTATAAAAGTTGACAAAGTTGATGATGCATATGTTCCTCCGTCGCTTTGTTTTCCGTACGCTCCAACATCAACAAATATAAATTTATAATTGGCATCAGATACACCTTGTAGTACGATGGAAAAAAAATGTTTATAATTATAATACATAGTCCCAGAGTGAGTAGGACTTCGTAAACGTATATGTTTTCCGTCTATACAGCCAATACAATGTGGGAAGTTCCATTTCACATTAAATTCATTTGCTATACTTAAAAAATCTTCTGGAGTTGGAATAGATAAATGTGTTGTCGATAGTCTATTCCATATTGCGTCACATACTTCATATACAATTGCACCAACCGTAGTATTATGCATTTTAAAGCAAAGTGCTAATGCTCGAAATGACATACCAGTTGATAAATATCTGCAAAATATTTAAAATATTATATAAAATCTTAACTAAACATATACTAAACATTATTTAAATGTGTTGATATTTTTTTTTACGGCTTTTACAATATAGTACATATTAATGAATATAACATATTACTCAATATAAACATACCTACTACATACTTAACCAAATTAATCAAACAATTTAATTAATTAAGTATAATTACTGAAATTTAATATATATAATATGTAATGCATTTTAGCCGAAGAAGCGAAGAAAAAATGGGAAGGTTTAAGAGACACGTTTAGAAAAGAGTTTAAGAAAGTGCCTAAACCTAAATCTGGATAAGGATTCACACCACAATCCTCAAAATGGCCATATTTTAATCAGTTGTTATTTTTGAAAGATAATATGACACCTAGAAATACAGCGACCAATATACCTCGAGACCCTATAATTCCCACACTCGACGATTCTGATAATAACAGCGAACTTGATTTAACTGATGAAGATGAACATGTTGAACAAAATGAACACGAAGATGAAGAAGTTGGGTTGAATAATATTCCTAATGTGCAAAGTACAACACCTCAATATAGGAAACATTCGAAACGTAAATCGTATCAAACAGAAGCAATAGAAATCGAACGGAAAAAAATAAAACTGTTTGAAGAACGTCTTAAAACGAAAAAGAATGCTGATAGTGATGAAGATTACCACTTTTTAATGAGTTTGTTGCCAAGTTTTAAAAAAATGGATTCATTAAAAAAGATGAAAGTTAGAATGGAAGTACTCAGTATTATCACCAAAACGCTTGAATCGGAAGAAATGACACCTAGCAGAAGTTCCAGTGCATCTGGCTATTCAGATTATACGCAACAACCATATAAAAATTATGAAAAATCATCTGTTGTTCAAGATTGCCAATATTCGTACACTAATTTATAAATAATAGTTACAAACGAGTGTCAATAATTAATATAAAGTTATGTAAATGTACAATATTTTTAATAATAATAGTATTTTAAATAATAAGTTATAATAAAAGTTAATATAGTCTATAATTCTGATTATAGTAGTTACAGTAATTTACAATATTTTTTTTCTCTTTGAATATTTAAATACCTATATTTTATTTAAAAATTAATATTTATATATTTGATAAATTTTTAAATTTTAAATTAATAAAATTAAAATAACTTTACCTGAGAGTAACAGCTAATTTTTCTTCGGGCTCAATGCAGCGTCTAAAATTTGAATATTTTGTCAAATCGTTTTTTATGGCATTTAAAATATATTCAAACGTTGATATATCCATACGAAAGTAATTATAAAATTTTGATGGGTAATTTTTTATAACAGTGCACACATTTTGAAATTCGCCACTATCATCTCGTTGTTGCCAAAGTTCATGCACCCAATATCTTTTCCGTGATTTGAAGATCGGGCTCTCTAATAAAAATGAATCCCATTCATCATCTGAAGAACTATTATATTCCATATTTTTTACAACTGCACACCATGCGATGCATTCGTCAACTGTCGAAAACTGATTGTAGAAGATACAATATATGGTTTACTCTAGTTATTATCACAAGTCACGACATAATATGATTATTTAATTATCTATTTAGCTATTAACTTTGTTTTCGGAACGAAAATTCGGGGACACTCAATGCAGCTATACCCGAAAAACTTCGGACCGAATATTTTTCGGTTCGGTCGGTCCGGCCGGTTCGGGTCTAGTGTATGCGCGGCTTTAAGGTGGTGTTGCACAGCAAGTCGAGGGATATTTTCGATTTGCGGAGCGGAGCGACGGCGCCGAGGAGCGTAGCGACGAGTGCCGCTAGCAAGGCATCACTGCCCATACACGCGAATAAGTCCCAGCGCATGCGCAGTAACGCCACAGATTATATGAAAACAGATTGTGCACTTCCTATGCACAACAAATTTTTTCAACTATTTTAATTTTTATTCACTATCAACTAAGTACAATTCTTATAATTCTACAATTCTTCGTCGTTGCCGTCGTCGTCGTCGTCGTCGTCACCGCCGCGGCCGTCATTAAATATAACATTTTCGTTATCTTTATGGTACACTCTACCAGCGTTTTTGAAAAACTCAGCTGTCTAATCAATTAGAGGCGGGATATGCCAATCAACCAAAAGATATGTTAAGGCAAACATACCAAATATCGAAGGATTGGACTATAATGCAAATGAACCGATCACATGGATTACATATCTCGATTGTGTGAATTTGTATGGGAAGTCTATGTTAACAGAATTACCTTTTAAAGATTTTGAATGGGTTGACGATCTCAACATAGATGTAACTAAAATTGCTGATGATTCTGAAGTAGGATATATATTAGAAGTTGATATCGAGTACCCTAAACATTTACATAAAACCCATAATGATTTTCCGTTTTTACAGTTTAACGAATGTCCACCAAATTCGAAAGTTGAGAAATTGAAACTACTCTATCACCGAAAAAAAACTATATTGTACATTACAAAAATTTAAAACAAGCGATTTCTCACGGTCTTAAATTAGTAAAAAATCATCGAGCTATCCGCTTTTCACAAAAAAAAATGGATGGCATCATACATTGAATTCCGCACAAAAATGAAAGCAGAAGCAAAAAATGAGTTTGAAAAAAATTTCTGGAAGTTGTTAATTAATAGCGTTTTTGGTAAATGTATGGAGAATGTCCGAGCAAGAACTTCTATAAAACTGGTTTCATAAAAAAAAAGCGAATAAACTAATGACAAAAACTAGTTTTAAAGACAGAACTATATACTCTAAAAATCTCATGGCTATTCACCAACATAAGGAAACTATTCAATTCGATAAGGCAATTTATGTAGGATTTGCAATTTTAGACGTTTCGAAAACATTTATGTACGATTTCCACTATAATGTCATGAAGAAAAGGTATGGTACTAAAATTAGTTCTTTATATTCGGATACTGATTCCTTGATATACGCTATTCAAACTACAAATTTTTTCAATGATTTAAAAAATGATTTATTACCATATTTTGATACATCTAACTATCCCAAAGACCATTATTGTTTTAGCGAATTACATAAAAGTCAACCAGGCTTTTTCAAGGATGAATTGAAAGGAATTATACTTAAAGAATTCGTTTCATTAAGACCGAAATTATATGCGTACAAAACTGTAGACGGTACTGAGGAAAAAAATGCAAAAGGTGTAAAGAAATATATTATTACAAAACATATGCAATTCGAAAATTATAAGAATATACTACACGCTTTTATAAACCATTTATCTGGTAAGGATAAATTAACTCACAGGGTCATGAATTTTATCCAATCAAACAAACATGTTGTTCAATCGAAAACAATGAACAAACTTGTTCTAAGCGCTAATGACGATAAACGTTATATAAATGACGACGGGATAAATACTTTGGCTTATGGTCACTACAAACTAGATAAATTATATAATTAAAGAAAAAAAAGACTTGATAAATCTCCAATCGGTATAAACAGAAAGCGCTATCAAACGGTAGTGAAGTAAATTTTTTTTTTTTTTGTTTTTAAAAAAATTACAAACTGAAAACAAATAATTATTTCAACTTTTTTCTGGCATTTATTATAAAAGTATTACATGTTATACATAAAAAATTATTATTTAAAAATATCTGATGATGTTATCCACGAATTTTGACTTGAATCAAAACCCAACCATTTAACAAACATTTTATTCCCAACTTTTTTCACAATACGTTCAATAAGAAAGGTGTTTGGAAAATTAGTTAATTTAATTTCCTGTTCATAAAAACCACCTAAGATTATATTGTTTGATTCATCCTTTAGTTGATAAGTTACTGGATTTGTCTGTAAAACTTTTGAAACTGTAAATATTTCCGTTGTCCAATTCGGGGTATATCCTTTACTAAATATATGTTTATACTTAGATATTCGTACTTTATCGCTAACTTTAAATTTTGGTTTATACAATGTTTGTAAATTTTTATATGTACTAAATTTAATTCTGTTTGTATCCATTCGAGCTTCATTAGGTGTGCATTTGATTGTTCTATGTTTTGTATTATTATAGTTATTTATAATTTTTGATATTGTATTATACCAATTCCATGTACCTGTTGCAGTGAAATGTTTATATATATTATTTTTAAGTGTTTGTATCACACGTTCTGCGATTGAACATTTAATAACACTGTATGAACTGTAATGTTTAATTTTATATTTTTTCATTAAATCTTGAAATTGAGTATTATAAAATTCTGTACCATTATCTGTCTGTAAAAATTTCGGATTAGCTTTTTTCAATATATTAACCATTCCTTTTGTACATTCTTTTGCTGATTTATTTTTCAGCGGTTCCACAAATACATATTTGCTATATGTATCTATAACAACTAATATAAATTTAAAACCGTAATTTTTTTTAGAATGAGATTGCATATCCATTAAATCAGCTTGCCATAGGTCATCAATAAACCGTGTAACCACACTACGTCTAGGAAATATTTTTCTCGCTGGTCGATGTAGCTCATTAGCTATACCCTCTAAGGTCGTCATTATGCTATAATATTTCTCTCACGCAGTTCTTCTAAAATAGATATGATTTCGTTATTAACACCAGTATTACCAACACTTTGCGATGATGTCAAAAGATTTAATCTAGTTACTAGCTCATTCGGATCGTCATAATAAACTAATTGGGTTTGAGGTAAGACATCTTTATATAAACCACTACCTGTCTTAGGATCAGGTGATGAAGTAAAATTAATCATATCTGTAGACATACGATCTGAAGGTGAAAAACTGCTTGCTGATTGATTAAAATCAAATGGATCATTTTCTTGTGTTATTTTTCTACGTTTAACGTTTAATAAGCCAAAAGGACTAGAAGGTAAAGTATTGTTAAATGATTTTAAGTTAATTCGTGGAGTTGTATTCTCATTAATTTTATCTATTTCTTCATTAAACTGTTTTTCCTCCATTTTCATTCGATCATACAACGGTTTTACAACAGTCACCCATTTATGATACCTTGAGGTTCTAGGTTTTCCATCTGCTTTTAAATGGACTCCAGAAGTTTTCAAAATATTGTAATAAGATTCTATATCTTCTATAGTTGTTTTTTTTGGTTCCTTCTCACATAATAAAGACCATAAACCTGGTGTGAATTTATAATATTTATTAAGCAGCAGTAATTTACCGTGACTAAAAGTTACAGAATGTTTTCCTATTTTATATGAATCACTATTTTTATCATAATGCATACCATAGGATTTATCATAACGTATTGATTTAGGACGGTTATTTAAAAAATTTTCAAATGGTGAATTTAATTCGTTATCATCATCATCTTCACTAGTGCATGAGGTTTCTGATTTATTTTCTAGTACAGTTGACTGTGTGTTACATATTTCATTTTGTTTTGCATGTGTACTCAATGGTTCAATTATTGGTTTAAATGCCTCACGGAAATAGTTTTCAGAATCTATAACACCACGTTTCATTTCCATTATTTTTCGTTTAATATTTTTTTTTGATGTTATTAAATTTTCCAATAAAACTTTTTGTTTGTTCATTGTAAATAATAAAAGTACTATACCTGTATCGTATGACTGTCGATAACACTATGTAGATAATAACTGTGTGACGGTATATTTATATAGGTATAAATATATAAAATTATTTTATTTTAATGAACGTATGAAACCCACATCTATACCTTCCTTCATTCATTTCCCGAGTTTTATCGATGACCATAAACCCATAATCACTATGATTCCAACATAAATGAGAAATTTTACGAAATTCTGAGAAATCCATATCTGTAGACGAATGATCGTTGAATATATGTCGTAAATTTGTATCATCTTGTTTAAGTATCATTAAGAAGTTTGCGTTATCTCTTACTAGCTGTTTTGATATTTTAGAATATGTCTGTGCTAAATAAAATACAGAGCTAGCACCTGAATGTCTGCCCATGCTAAAGTATTCTCTGATTACGGATTGTGGACCACATATCACATCATCAAAAATGATAATTGAATTTTTTTTGGTTAAGTTTGGTTTTATAACCTTATCAGCGCTTGTAAATATGAAAAAATTAGCACCTTTTATATCATCTATTATTTTTTTCAGTAAGACATATTTTTCCTGATTAGAGGTTTTCGAGTATAAATAAATATTTTCAAATCTTAACCCGTTTGCATGTGTGATCAGATTATACATTATATTTGTTTTTCCTGAACCACTGGGGCCAACTAGTATAGCACGTATAGTATCGGGTAATAACGAACCATGTCTTGATGGTTTTTTTACTACCTGAACATCTACATTTATTACATCTAATTTATCTTTCTGTTCAATCAAATTCATATTATTTTCGTATAAATACTCTAGATTTTTTAAATTTATAACCAGTTATAGATGGCGTGTTCAACTCGTAAGTACAATTCAAACAAGACTGGTAAAGGATTTGTAAACTCCCTTATAAATAGTCTCCCGTTCGAAGCTCATATTTCAGGATATCAGTATTGTGGTCCTGGTACGAAATTAAAAAAGAGACTAGATCGTGGTGATAAAGGAATAAACCCATTGGATGCTGCTTGTCGTGACCACGATATTGTGTATGCAACAAGTAAAAATTTAGACGATAGACATAAAGCTGATAAAGTGTTAGAAAATCGAGCTTGGGAAAGATTTAAAGCAAAAGATACACCTAGAAAAGAGAAATTAGTTGCGTACGCAGTAACAAACGCAATGAAAGCTAAAAGAAAAATAGGTATGGGTTGCAAACGGAAACGTGCTATAAAAACAAATTGTATACTAGCAGCGAAAAAAAAAAGAATCTCAAAAAAAAAGAATGGTGGTAAAAGGTTGATTTTAGTACCGAGACAATCAGGAGGTGCAATTCCCTTAATACCTATATTTGCAGGATTGTCAGCACTTGGTAGTTTGATGTCTGGAGGTGCTAGTGTGTATAATGCGGTTCAAAATTCAAAAAGAAAAAAAGGCAGTGGTTTGATATCAAACAAGAATAGGTTAAGGAAAAAAAACTGATGATCACGCTACCTGATAGACCGCTTTCGTCTCAAGATATTATAAAATATATCGGAAAGTTGAAAATCAATCATTTCCGTGGTGTCTTTTCACGTGATAACTTACCTAAAAAACCACATACGATTGAATGTGGTATATTAAACTTGGATACATCTTCAGGCGACGGAAGCCATTGGGTAGCGTTTTATAAAAATAAGGACAAAGTTGTATATTTTGATAGCTTTGGTGATTTACCACCACCAATTGAATTACAACATTATTTCAGACAGTTCAAAATAGTATACAACTATTCCAACTATCAAGACTTCAATACATTTAACTGTGGTCATTTATGTCTTGAATTCTTGCAATGCATGAATCTATTACATTAAATCTAACTGGAAATTCAACTGTATTGTCGGTAAATTATTTTCCATCTCTAAACGTTTACGAGGATTCAGAAATAGCTTTGTTATCTTTGCAAACGTGCAATTCATTTCCAAATATTATAAATCCAACTAATAACCGGCTGAGAATAAAATCAATTCCTCCAGATAAAATAGCAAAAATTCAATTTTTTGTACCAGTCGAATGCCGTGACATAGAAGATATTAACAAATATATGGTAGAAGAGTTATCTCAAGTTAATAAAGTCTACGGAACAAAGCTGACATTCAGTGTACGTATTGATCCTGTCGATTTTAGAACGTATATAAAATGTAATGGAATACTAAACTTTGAGCATCCGTATAGTATAGCACCTGTTTTTGGGTATAGAAAGAAAGTTTGTGGACCGTTTCATGAAGAACATCGATCGGATAAAGCTGCAAATTTAAACACAATTAATTCTATAAAAGTAATGTGTAATATAGCACATGGGTCATTCAACAACCAACTTCAAAACCATTCGATATATGAGTTTTTCCCAAGTGGGAGAAGAGGAACAAAGGTTGTTCAATCTCCGGTAAACCTTATATATTACAGATTAAACAAAACAGATATTAATTCAATTACTGTTCAGTTAGTTGACCAAAACAATAATCCAATTGACAATTTTAACGAAACGTTAACAGTTGTTCTGCATATTAAACGTCACGGATCTCATCATTAAATTTATATCTTAGATTTTGTAATGTATGAGTCAGTTACTTTAAGTTTAACTGGGAATGCTACCATATTATCTGTAAATTATTTTCCACCTATAAACCTTTACGAGGACTCAGAAATAGCTTTGTTATGTTTACAGTCATTTAATTCGTTTCCAAATATTAATGATAATAATAATAAATTTTCTATACAAGTAGCTGAGAATGAAAACAATAATGATCCTATGATATGTTTTATTACATTGGAAGAGGGTTGTTATGAAATTGAAGATATTAAGCAACGAGTTAAGAAGCAAATAGATGACTATAATAGTAAAAACTTAACCAATTTAACATTCGACATTACAGTTGATCCTAACGATTTCAGATCGTATATAAAATGTAATGGGATACTACACTTTGAGCATCCGTATAGTATAGCACCTGTATTCGGTTTTGAAAAACGAGTATATAAGCCACACAATGAAATTCTTCGATCGGAAAAAGCTGTAAATTTAAACACAATTAATTCTATAAAAGTAATGTGTAATATAGCTCAAGGATCATTCAACAACCATCTTCAGAGTCATTCGATTTATGAGTTTTTCCCAAGTGAAAGGACAGGGTTGAAAGTAATTCAGTCACCACCAAATTTAATATATTACAAATTGAATAAAACAAATATTGATTCGATAACCGTTCAGTTAGTTGATCAAGATCATAATCCGATTGATAATTTTGGTGAGGCATTGACAATTGTGTTGCATATTAAACGTTACGGATCTTGAGATGGGTTTAAAATTCAATATAAACCCACTACTTCGGATCAGTACAACTAGTCATAAGACTAAAGTGCTACCAGCAACATCAAATCAAATAAAAAAATTGACGGTGAAGAATAAAAAAATTTTACAAGCTTTGGGTTATCAATTAAACCAGAATGCCTGAAAGTGATATTTTGGATATAACTTCACAGTACGAAACGGATTCTAAAATTACAAAAATTGAATATCATTCATACGCACCGTATACAACATCATTTAATAATAATGATGAAATACGTATATCGATCCAGCAAACGGATGTCTATCCATATCTACACGAAAGCTTTATTTTTTTGGAAGGAATAATTACTGATGCTACCAAAGTGAAACTAACTAATAACGGTTACTCTTACCTTTTTGAGCAAATACGGTTGGAAATCAATGGGATAGAAGTAGATAGCACGCGTGTTCTTGGAATCACTAGCTCGTTGAAAGGTTACTTATCCGGTACGCCAGACAACTACAATTGCTATGAAAATGCTGGCTGGAATTTTAAAAACGCAACGCAATCAGAAAATGATAAAGGTGAATTAGTAGGATAAAAAAGAGAGTTCTGGAACCGCATCCTGCTAGCACATCCCTATACCTGATGGCACATCCCGCGAAACCCGTTGCTCAACCCATATACATCTATACACCTCTGCTCAACCCATGGGTTGAGCAGATCTATCCATACGTACACGACATTCCCCCCGCTACCCCGCTCTTCAGATACCCCCACCATCAATCACGCACTTGTACGATAATCCCCCCGCCACTCTTCCCTATCAATTAGCCGCGGAAAATAATTTAAAAATTTTTTTGCCGAACCGGGATTCGAACTCGAACAGGTCGCTTCCCATACGACAACCACACCACTGCGCAACTTACTCGCTTATGATTAAAATGTAAATTCTATCTCATTTAACTGGTGTTTACGACAATCGTTCACATACGTACGAGATGTATAATTTCCCCCACCACCACCACCACAACCACTATACCTTACAAAAGGCCGCCGCGAACGCGCGCGAGCCCGCCACCGCGTTATCATACCTATGTTATCAGTTATCACATCTATAAATACTTACATACGCACTTACGTACAAACACACATACATACATATATACACGTTATACATCTCAAACAAACACACATTCAAATATATTATAATATAGTCTACATATAATATACATAGGTACTTACATATATATAAACAATTATACACACATCATTATCACAGTGACTTGAACATATAATATTCCACTGATATTTCTAACAATAAACATTCTATAATTTCCCCCCGCCACCACCACCACCAACACCACCAACGCTACACCTTACGAAGGGCCGCGCGAGCCCGCCACCGCGTTATCATATCTATGTTATCAGTTATCACATCTATAAATACCTACTTACATACGCACTTATGTACAAACACACATACACATACATACATACATATATATATATATATATTCATACATACATACATACATACATATATACATACATACATACACACACGTTATACCTCTCAAACAAACACACATTCAAATATATTATAATATAGTCTACATATAATATACATAGGTATTTACATATATCTAAACAATTATACACACATCATTATCACAAACCCCTGAACATATTATTATACAATTTATACACTTATTACTTACATATCAATAAAACGCATCATATAAATATGATATAACCATACACATACAAACTATAATATACTATTAAACATTATACAGTACTCTTCAGTTTTCATTCTGAACTTATATATACATACATACAAACACACATACACATACATGCATACATACACACTTACATACATACATACATACATACATACATACATACATACATACATACATACATACATACATACCCACATACACATACATACATACATACATACATACATATATACGAACATACGTTATGCTCATAATATAATATAAGGTACCTACAACATCACACATACCTATATACAAATATTATACCATAATATTATATACTTATTACTTACATATCAATAAAACGCATAGGTATATTTATTCATATAAATATGATATAACCATACACATACAAACTATAATATGGTATTACACACTATACAGTACTCATCAGTTTTCATTCTGAACTTATATAATAATATTTACAACACACACAAGCTCAACATATATATTATATACCTTATCATACATAGGTACACGCATGCATGCATAGATACATACATTCATATCACATCACATCACATACACACACACACACACACGATTCCAGTATTCCATATAGTATACAAACAAGCCACCCAGTCCTTCGTTATACATGAGAATAAATCTCAAACACACACAGACATAAACTTGTAAAAATATTTATTTTCAAAATATACACGTCGGAATATAGGTACATTCGCTTGCATTCACACATTCCTCTCCCCGACAACATACGGAAATATTAATTATAATATATATATATATGTATATATGGTCAATCGTTTAATCGTTTACAGATGATGATGAGTTTCATTCACACATTTCTCTAGCACAACACACTTACACTCATATACCCATAGGATAGTTCATACATATTTAGATACTTACATAGTCGCATATTATATACATACATACACACATTCATCAGGTATCACAAACACCCAAACATATTATAATATATATGTATATGCAGTATTCATTTATATTTAGTTTATGTACATATATTCACACATACAACATCACAAACACACACACAACCAAACATATTATACAGCTTAGGTACATATCAATATATTAAGACACAAAAGTCATACTTACAAAAAACATAGTCGCAATTACGTAGATGCATTTAAACATTCCAATCCATCCACCCTAGAAAGTATTTTCACCCCCGCCATCCCTCGTCAATTACGACTACAAAATTGTAATTCCTATTAAAATACATAGATCTAACTATTTTATACAGCTCAAAGGATTACTCGACAACATACACAAAATTATATATTTATGACACACAATATTATGAATTTGTGTAACTAGTAGGTATACTGACTAAGGAGAATAGACGATATCGACTCTGAGGGTCTTGGACGTCGTCTTTGAGTATATAGTTTGGTCACTAAATGCAAAAATTATAGTATCCTATTTCGACTTCACCGTTTATATACCTACTACATTTATTTTAATGTTTGAAATAATACAACATTTAATCTAATATATTTGAATTAAACACAAATATGCTTATACTTACTTTTCATTTTAATATTTTAATTTTTGTGTAAAATAAAAACAACCGTGATATTTAAAAACAAGTTGTAACAATTATAAATATAATAATATAACATATTTATATGTTTCATAACACTTATGTATATAATACGAACTCTACCTTATGTACGATTAACTGCTGATCGATACATTAATATTAAAACACACACACATAATTGCAAGGGCTATGACCAACACACACCATGGATTAGTAAAGCAGTTCACTATACACCTCATATCTCAATACACACTACGACTATGTATGACTACGATACAGTCACATATTATAATAGAATATAGCTTAGGAATATTATATTTGCGAGTATTATTATTATTTGTCAGTGCTTAGTAGACAATAAACCATAATTATAACTGAAATGGAATCCTAGTAATTTAAATATATTATTTAAGATTCTGATATTTACATATCTGCCCCTAACCTATTTATATCTATAGGATCCTACGATTCTCCCTGAATATATTATATTTAACTGCTCGTCCCCCCGATCATGATACAAAGTTTTTTTATTTATTGGTAATAATGCTACATAAGGTTACACCACAGCCGTCTCAATCAACATTCGCCAAACACCCCGCACCAGCACCTACGCAATGTGAGACGTAGATTATTCTAATATTTATAGGAAATTAAATAGTTTATATGAAACAAAAAGACACGATATATAAAAAGTATTTTCAATTATTAAAATAATATTAAGGTTTACAATAAATATTTACAAGGTTCTTACTTATCCATTAAATGGATTATAAAATTGTATCATTATCTGAGTAACATATATTTCTCGGTATTTCGTCATCTTCTAGGTAATAATATATAAAAACGTATATGATGCCTCATCCATATTATATATCCAACGGTATATTAATTTTCATATCTCCTTTATACTTTCGAACCAACGGATACATTATGTATCAAACAACGTCTTGATCAATTGTTATGTAATACATCTGAGAAAAACAACATTCATCAAGACTAGTCATGCATCTACATGTTTGTTTGCTAATAAAACCTTAACTATTGTTAATCAACAATATTGATATATTTTAAGAACGAATGAGAAAAACATACATGTAAAAGCCATTATCACTTGTGTAATATTTATTTTTTACATTATGTATCACACCTACCATATTATTATTACACAATATATACCCCTCTTGATCACTAATCCTTAATCATTACCTATCACTTATTCAGTATTCTTGATCCCTTGATCCTCTGATCTCGTGTTCTATATTTTTCATACCTGTGCATGAGAAAACACATACACGAACGCGCATACAACAACTTACATATTATCAATAACCTGACCGACATATATATATATATATATTAATTCATGCATGTACACGGGAAAAACACACAACATTACCAGTCACAGTCACCACCAACGAAACACTCTCAAAAACATATTTTTTCACGCTTACATATGAGAAAACGCATGTGTGCTTGCACATCAACAACTTACATATCACTCAAGTGGCCGATGCGTATATTTTATCAGCACATACGTACAACAGTCATATCACTTGTATAATATTTTTATTTTACCGTCATACACACAGGCATATAACACCACCGCCATATATTATTGTATAAGTTATAATATCGGAAAATTAAGAACTATTAACAATATCTCTCATTTCAGCTGATACTTTATGCGGTTTATTACCTAAATTTAGAAATATACAATAATTAACGGCACATCTGTAGTACCTATCTTACCAACATCTTTATCAATTTAACAATTAAAAATTTTCATATTATTAGTCATTTTCCATACAGGCTCATGCTACAATGTGCATACATGTGGGAACATACATACATTCTTGTTATTGTATGTTTATATACACAATACTATCAGGCTAACCTATCCTGAATAATATTACAGATACTTATATTTTTAATCAATCATACATACATTGAAATATTGTATGAGATTACATTAGACTAAAATCATAGCTTATATATACATACATGGATTATAGGTATATACGAGAAAAAATAAATCTCTTTAACTGTTATTATTGTTATTATTATTCGTCATGTGTAGTGAGAATTATAATATATATATATATAACAATAAGTAAAAATAAAAATAATACTAAAAACTATTATCAACCCATCACTTAGTTCTATACCCACATAACACAACTCATCCAATGGATATTTATTAGACATACCAAATATCCATTTTATATCCAGTACTTTTATGACATTTTGTAGATATCCATTAGATATTCATAGAAAGTAACTAGTAGATAAACCACAATGGATTTTTATGGATGTCCATTAGACATTGATATTTTGTAATTGATGGACTTCTCATTATGGTTGTTAATATACGTTCATTAGATATCCAAAAAAGTTCCAAACACCATGGAATAATATTTACAAAAAATTTTTATTATTATAATTCAAACATATAAATAATAACCTATATTATTATTAAACGGCTCCTACGGTCTCACAACAAGACGCCAAATTTTATCAACGACCTTCATACTACCCAAATCTCGAGTTTCAGACCATCATACAAAAACTAATTTTTTTTCAAAATACACCTAGTAGCAGGGGGGGTCGAGGCCCCCGACTTTTGGGGTACGTTTTAGAAAGGCTTAAGCCGAAACCTTTGGTGAAAAAAACGGTTCCCTTAAGTTGAAACCCAGCCGAGAAATACTTAATTAAAAAAAAAAGTGGAAACTTTAAATATGATATGTTATGCACGTGGTCGTCTCCATCCATAAGCCGTTTACAAAATTGCTCCAAGACGATCGAAAATTTAATTTATACAATCCCGTGCTGAAATAATAAAATATTATGTTTGTTTGGAACCAAACGCCATTACGGTTATTCTTATCACACTAACTACGCGTATTATAATTAATAATATACCGCATAGAGTTATCTATGATACACCGTGAGGTTGATTAACGCTCATAGACCAAGTATTAAAGAAAAAAATACTGATAACAGTAATAAACGGTAGAGCGTGATTACTGCTGATTTACATAAAGCATTCCGATTTCCATTTTCCGTCTTTCCGACATTCATCGTGTATAGTTTTATATGCTAGAATATAGACGTCAGCCATAGACACTCGTTGTGTATTGTTTTTACCGTTGCTATTAGCTACGTTGTCGGTTATATTGTTACCACCGTTTGATGCGTTGTTCGTCGAAGAAATCATACTGTAAGTACCTGCAGTTACATAATATTATACATTATTATAAATACATTTAATGCTTTTAAGGATATATTAACTGTAAGTTGATTTATTATATTAATATCATAAATTTATATGTAACATTTTTCGATACATATCTTGTGAAGTATATTTATTTTATTATTACTGTATATATAATATATATTATACTAAATGGTGTCCTATTGTACCTAGTTAGACTTAATATTGTTATTATACAGTTAATTTTTAACTTAAATTTTGCAAAATGTATTTATGCTAGGTATATATTTTATATTTATTATTATGTACACTGCATATTTTGCCTAATATAAGTATAGTGTATTGTACACATATAGTTTAGTACAATAAATATAAATACATTATAATTATAATTTATTGTCCGAGCATAATTAATTCACATAACTGTTTTTATAATTTTGTAAATTATAATTTACCATATATGGTATCATTTCCTGATATTAGTTTTGACTGTTTTAAGTTTATGTTGATACTATTTTATTTTGTACTTCATTTTGGACATACTCATTTCAATAGGAGGTACATAAAATTGGATTATTTAAATAACTAAATAATAAATTGATAGAAATAAACAGAGGTGTTTATATTATTTAAATGTATGATTAAATTATATAGATAGGAGTCACTATTAGTATGTCTGTAAAACGCAAAACCAACCAACAAGATCTTTCGGCCAATGTATCTCAAAGAACTTTGCGACGTAGAATAGCTACAGAATTAGAAACAATGCTTAATATTTCTGATCAAGACTTAGCTTCAGATTCTGATGTTTGTTATAAATCTGATGAGTCTGTTATGAATCTTAATATACAAGACAGTAATAATCACAATGAAAATAATTCTAATATAAACAATTTATTTATTAATTTGAACGAATCCATCGTAAGTGATTTAAACTATTCCAATACTATTGATTTAAATCAATCAAGCCAAAGTTGTTTAACAAAAAAGGATGAGTTAGATTGTAATCACTTGAACAAAAAAACCACCATTAATATATCAAATAATGATCAGAACTTCACAGAAAAACTTAAGTGTTGGGCTGTTGAATATAAAATAAAACAAAATGCTTTGGATGCTCTTCTTGGAATACTACGAAACGAAAAAATTGGTGAAAACCTTCCTAAAGTGTCTAGGACATTTTTAAAGACTCCAAGAAATACCTTAATACACAATGTAAATCCAGGCAAATATTGTCATTTTGGTTTGAAAATTGGACTCAATAAAGTGCTGAATAGATTAAAAAATGATGATTTACTTAACAGTTTAAACTTTAAAATTGATCTTAAGATATCAACTGACGGATTGCCTTTATCAGAAAGTAGTACTAGTCAATTATGGCCTATACTGGGTTGCATTATTCAAACAAAATATGTATTTGTAATTGGAATTTATCATGGCTTTAGTAAACCAAATGATGCTAATCCATTTTTACAAAACTTTGTTGATGATATGATAGATTTAACTTATAATGGTTTTTACTTTAATGATATTTATTACAAAGTAAATGTACATTGTATTATTTGTGATGCACCTGCAAAATCATTTATCACCAAAACAAAGGGACATACTGGGTATAATAGTTGTTCTAAATGTTGTCAAGAAGGAGAGTTTTTGGATCGTATATGTTTCCCTGAAGTTCAAAATATTATTTTAAAAACTGATGATGGTTTCTTAAGACAAGAATATGATGATTACCATCAAGGTATACCTATTCTTTTAAACATTCCCAATTTTAAACCAGTCTCACAAATACCATTTGACTACATGCACTTAGTTTGTATTGGTGTATTTAAAAAAATTATGAACATGTGGTTAAAAGGAAAACCAGAATCCAAAATAGTACGTTTACAACACTGTAAAATTGTTACCTTAAATAACAATTTATTAAATTTGAGAAGTCATATCACAAATGATTTTGCTCGGCGTCCTCAAGATATTGTTAACTTGGGAAAATGGAAAGCTACTGAACTTCGGCAAATGTTGTTATATACCTCTCCTGTTGTTTTACTTGGGGTTGTTCATCCTCAAGTATATGAACATGTTTTAACGTTACATGTTTCAATGCGAATTTTGTGTTCTCAAAAACTATTGGATTTACATTCTGCTTATGCAAAATTATTACTTGAACATTTTGTTGAAACATTTATAACCTTATATGGAAGGCGTTATGTTTCCCATAATGTCCATGGGCTAATACATTTGGTAGAAGATGCAAAACTGCTGGGACCTTTAGATAATTTCAGCGCATTTGAATTTGAAAATTATTTAAGGCTACTCAAAAGGCAATTAAGAAAATCTGCTAATCCACTACAACAGCTCCATCGAAGATACAGTGAAGAATCGTCAAATATCTCATATGTGCCTGTAAAAAGTAATAGTTTTTATAAAAAACATGCTAACGGTATTGTTTTAAATACTACTGACACTGGTGAACAATTCAAAAAAGCAAAAATAAATAATTCTATAATAACAATTACTAATCCAGATAATTATTGCATGATTAAAGAAAGTAATATAGTTGTAACTATTTGTAATTTTGTTTATGACAAAATAATGAAATGTATGGTTATTGTTGGTAAACGGTTCATAGATTATTGTGATATTTACCAAATCCCATGTAAATCATCAATAATTGATTGCTATTTGGTAAAAAACTTATCTTCAAATATAGAGATTTGGCCAGTAAAAAACATTAAATATAAATGTCTAACATTACCATGGAGTCATGATGGTTGTGAAAACATGTTAGCTGTATTTCCAATATTACATAGTGACTGTACTGCTCCGCAATGAAAATATAACTATTTTTAATTTATTATTCTTACTACCTTTATGTATATTTTGTACATATTATTATTATAATTATAAATGTGTATTTTATTTTTGACTATGTGATATCTCGTAAATACTAATATATAAATATCCTATTTTATAGTTAGTTCTTATAAATACTATTAATGTGTTGATTAGGTCCATTAAAAGTTTTTGTTCGACAAAATATGTGGAATATTGTGGAATTTGATGACAGTACAGTACAAATAGTACCAGATTGCTGGGTATCTTCTGACCAAAAAACGTGTTACTGGCCTCCAAATGGACTATTTAAATCAAATACAAACTACCTCAAAGATGTAAAAAAATGTGTTTCACCTTCTATTAATTGGTCCATTTACAATGTACTCTTAGTTCTCGGAAAATATGGTAAATAGTTTTGTTTTAAGAGGACATATTTATTAGTATTAAAATACAATGTATTATTAATAAGAATATTAAAAATTATGACTTGTAGATAATTTTGAAAAAGCTTTAAAAAAATTAAAAAAGGCTGAAGATCATACAGATTTAACAACTGATGTAGAAAAGGAAAAAAAAAATCGTAAAAACAGGAAAAAGAAAAAATATTCATCAAGTTCAAGTGAGGAACTAAATCCAACAAAAATCAATATCAAACCTCTGCCTGAACCACCTACAGTATCAAATGTGAATTTAAATAAACCATCCACATCTAAGTTTCATAATTCTATCCATCAGACTACAACTCCATCTTTAGCACATAATAAACAAATAGAATGGTCGACATTGTTTTATTCATCTGAAGAATCAATGTCAAGCGATGGATCTTTAAGTTCAGATGAACTAGATAAAAATGAAAATCAAGAAAATTCAAAAAATCTTTTGAATAATGCCAACGATGAACATAAGTCTGACAGTGATGGTAAGAATAGTATAAACTATAATTTAACTGTAAACATAATATGTAATTTGGCGTATATTCTACTATCTATATAGTATATGTTAGTAACAAATAATTATAAATATAAAAATATTAATAAATTATTATGATCCATAGGAAATATTTTTCTTATTTGCAAAATCATAACATAAATGTATAAATAGTATGAATATACCAAATTAAAAATAATAATCAGCTATATCTATTATTGTAATTATATAGCAGTAAATTATACTCCTACAATCAAAGCAAAGAGGGCACTTGAATATTCAACATGTGATACAACAAAAATAAAGAATATGAAGCGAAAAAAAAAAGCAAGCAGTTTAAGTGATACTGGTAAGTACTGAAAAATTGGTTTATGCTTAATTTACCAAAGTTTATATAAATAAGAGATTCAATAACTTGTTGAATTTATAATATTTGATTAATATTCATAATTTTATTTAAGTAATTTATTTAACACGATTTAAAAACCTTTTTTATTTGTTAATGGTGTTCTAGAATTCAAAAGTTTGGTTTTAAGGCAGCTTGCTGTCATAAAAGTAAACATTAAAAAACTTGATGACCGTATAAAAAATCTAAAACATTCAAATACTACTATTTTATCCAACTCTACTCAGGAAACTAATCTAAATGATTTGATGAAAGAATTTCCAATTAATACAGAAGAATCATTAAAGAAGATAGAATTATCATTAACTGATAAAACCTATAAACTAAACTTGGTATGTATTATAAACAAATTTATGTTATGTTGAGAAATTGGTAAATAATTTATGATTAAATAAATCAATATCTAAACTTTTACTCTCAATTGATGAAAAATACTTCTGAAGATGTGATCAGTGCCCTTTTTGTTTTCTTTCTGACCCACATACAACAGCAAACAAATTGTGCTGCACAAAATTGGTGTTGTTAACATAGATATTATAGTGAATTGACCAATTATTAAATTTTTAAGTTGAAATTATATCAAAGAAATCATATAGGGTTTTATTGATAATTACTAATTACTAAATATATATACTGAGTTATTATTATGTTATATAATACAATTTTACAATGATCAAGACTTGTTTTAAAACTAAGGTATTAATAATAGCTTATTAGATACAATAGAATTTTCAATTGATATAATAGGTAGTTGACATCCTCTTGATGGTTGTTATTGTTATATTTTTTAAACTATGGATAATTATTACTTAATAATTTTATTTTAATTTTAGACTGCAGCTCTAAGTAAATTGGGTGGTTCGAAAACCGACGAAGCTACTAAGTTTATCCTTCGAAAACTTTTTAGTGACAAACTCGCTATGACTTATAGTTGGTGTGGTGGCAAAGGCAAAAGAGTCATGTCTAGTTTGAATATATCAAGAGTTATAATTGGTAATAATAATTTAAACAATTAAATTATATATATATGATATCATAAACTTGAAAACATAGCACAAATATTTTCTATTTACTTTGATTTAAGATTCAGTATTTAAAATCATTAAAACAGCGACGGAAGCGGAAATAATTTTAAGCATCAAAAACTGGATGAGACATGCCAAGAAAAGAAATGAAAATTGGTAATAATTATAAATCCATACTTTATATAATATTTTATTCTATTAAATGATGTAAAATAATGAAAGTATTCCATTAAAATTAGTGAGAAAAGATATGCAGATTCCATTGAACAAATGTCATTGCCCATAAATGAATGATCACTTTATCACAAGTCAATGTGTAATATTATTATTATTTTATTTTATTTTTTTTTGTTTATGCTAAGTCAGCTCACTATTAAATAGTCACATAAGTCAATGTGCAATATTATTATTTTATTTATTTGTTTTTCTTATAATATGAAGTTAAGTAATGAATATACTAATAATCAGTTAAATATTACATAGTCACATAAGTCAATGTGCAATATTATATTATTTTGTTAATTTGTTTTTGTTATAATTTGAATTTAGCTAATATCAAGTAATGAGTAAACTATGTTTTTATGATATAGAAGTATTAGTGTTATTATTTATTTTTAGTTGTTTTGTTACATTATATGAATATATAATATTATATGTATGTTGTATGTACTTATATAATATATATAATAAGGTACCTGCATGATGTTAATAATATTTTAAAGTTAGAATATTTTTACTACATTGTTATATATTGCTTATTAAATAAAGAATTTATTTAAAAAATACACACACTTTTCCAATTTGTATTCTAATAATATAATTTCTGTAATATATAATTTAATAATTATATATATTTTTTATAAATTGCAATGAATTATGAATGTCTTATGGATATCCATTACACGTGGTAAATGTTGGTGAAATATATCTAATGGATATTATAATTCAATTATTTTTGATATCTAATGGATATCCTAGTGGATATCCATAAACTAAGAAAAAAGTGGCCAATTGGATATCTACTGGATGTGTTATAGATATACACAAATATCTAATAGATGTTATGGATATCTATAAATCATAACTATTATATATCCATTAGTTATACCTGTGTTATGTGGGTAGTTACCTACATGGATACGCGATACCTAGTATGATATTATGAAAACCCACATTAAATCATATATACATATTCGATATTACAAACGCCTAAACATATTTTATAGTTAACATAACTATATATATATATAAACATTCATATATATATATATATATATAGGTACACATCAATAAGTCATCTACATAATATAGGCATACACATTAAGGTGGTCCTTATTTTAAACTTTCAAACTTTTTATTGAGCACCCCCATATTTTGTTCATTACTATAAGAAAATAATTTAGGTTAAATTTGGTGATGATACCTCACTCCCTTCACGTGCCGCAAAAGGGTTGAAAAATGACTAACGAGGGTAGTTTTCCTGTTTTTTGAATTTAAACCAAAAACTATAAAATCCACAAAAAAACACATAGAACCTTAATTGTAGAACATTAAATTACCTAAAAAAAATATCTTCATAAAATTTCTTGTCAATCCTTTATTTTTCGAGAATTTGTTAAATAACCAAATTTTATATATATTTCGAAAATTTGATTTTTTTATGGTTATTCTAATATATTTGACGTATGGTTCAATTTACGACGAAGTCTTTTATATAAAAAATGTTCAAAATATAATTTTCTGAAATAATGTTATAAGTAAAGTTTGTATTAGACCATTAACTTTGTTTTTACAGTAGGATTCGTGAAATATTTTATTAAACAACTCTTCTACCACTACGAAGAACCAAATACAACATAATTATTTTATTCATAAGAAAAAGATTACTTTATAATAAAGTTTGATAAGTCAAACAAATTATTTTATACTTAAATATTTATTGTATAATAGTTAAATATTATTAAGGTGAGTATTTGGAGATTAAATTAATTATTGAATTATTAGGTATATGGCGTTTTCAACTTTTCTCTGCTATGTCCTGGGTATTTACGACGATAATCTTGCACAGTCTGAAATTATATAAAATATAATTAAAATATTAATCATATATTTAGGCACAATTTGTTATGACTATAGTAATACTTCCTACTAATACTTATTACTTATATAAACTACTAACTTTCAATAAAAATTGTTTTTGGTCTTCATCTTTTGTAATTTTTTCATTAAATTCTTCCATCAGTTTCACTCCACGTTCAGCTGTACCATTTACAACCTTAAGTGACCTAATTATTTGTTGACCTTGGATGTAGTCATTTTGTGTGTTCCATTCAGATGGATCTATTTTTAAGAAGTTAGTAGATAAACCAAATCTCTTAAACATCATCATCGATTTAGCCGAGAGTAATGATGTTGGGAGCTCATTATTTACAAAATTAGAAACTTCTTCTGATTTAAGGTAAAATTTCTTTTGTACTTCTTTTTCTTCTTCTTTGTCTTCTTCCAATATTTTTTGAACCATATTACGTTTTTGTTTTACATTAATTCTGTCATCAAATAAACTGCGCACTCTTCATTAAGATACCATAAATGGTTTAAAAATTTATTTAAAGCTATTTCTGCAATAATTTTATCGTCCTTTTTATAAGAATTAAGTTTTTTTATAAATATTATATCATTAAGTGGTGCTTGCACTGCATCTGGAGCAGTGAACCACGATTCCGCATAGCATTTTACAATAAAACAGCAAATGGTTTGTAAGGCTTTTTTTTCTCCTACACTTAATTTAAATTGCTTCTGAAATAATATAATTTTTAGGCAATATATTCCTTTTGCCATCCATCTGGCCAAATGATAGGGTCCTGGCTGCCGAAATTTGATACCACCTGGAGGAACGTCTCCTAAAAATATGACTATTAATTCAAGGAATTCTTTATAATCATCCCGAGGAAAATCGTCTCTAAGTTTTTCATGAGCAAATATTAATATTTGTTGCCTTACGTCATTGAGAACATTACTGGTCTTAACATCCATCGACCAAATTGAAAACTGTGTTAAATCAATTGTTTTCCATTGATTTTTAAATCTTTTAAATAATGGGATATCAGGGCCTGAAGATGGAGCAAACTTAGATCCAACGAATACACTTTGGAGAATAATTTCAAAAACATGATGTCTACAAGCCAAGTATAAAATATTACGTCCAAGTTTATGTTCTAAAAGAACACAAGCACCATTTAAACGTCCAGTATTAGATGCCGTTGTATCAAATACAAATGCTTGTAACCAATCTTCAAGAGTATCGTACACAGCAGATGAAACTTCATAACCGGTTCCAGCAGAAAGTTCGGGAACACCAAGAAGTTGTTCAGTATTTGGAGCTGTTGCAATAATAGGAAGTCTATCGACTTTTGTTTTACCAGTTATATCGAGAAGAATTTTTGAATCCCAGTGTATAGTTATAAATTTTAAATTTAAATCAAAAAAATTTTGTTTTATTCTAAAAGCATTTAACTCTCGAAAACGTTGACGAGATAGCCGAATTGAAGTTCGATTTATGACAAAATCTAATGGATTTAGAGAAGTTGCTTCCACGCAGGCTGTTAATAAATGAACAGCATCTCTATCGCTGATCTTACATTTATCAAGTACAGCAGAAAGTTGAGGTGTCAATATTTCTAATCGTGCCCTTTTCATTTGCATTGTACACGGGATTGGAGAACTAGAACTTTCGGTCTCTGTAACAGAATCAATAGATTCTACTTCTTCCGAACTAAATGTAGAATTCAATTCAACTGAAATCAAAAATAAAACAATAAGTATATTCTTAATTATATTAAATAAATTATTAAATAAATATAATTTAACATACCTTCTTCAGATTTTGACGAACACGGCTTTTCTTGTACTTCGATGTTTTTTTTTTACACGATTATGTTTTCGTTTTTCAATTCCGGCTAATTTTACATCCGTACCAATCATACACCCAGGGCGGCCTTTTTGTCGTTGAAAGTTTAAAAATTCTTTATCTTCATTTATTTTTATCATATCCATAGCAAATGCATGCGCAATATCAAATAAATCATTTAAATTTTCTTCGAAACTATGCTCTCTCTGCCTACATAACTCACTATTCCGATTTTTACTTTTTTCGAGGTTTCGTAATTCTTCATAGAGTTTTTTCAATTGTTTTAAGCAATGACATCGATCTCGAGTTGGTATTCGGGCTTTTTTCCAAAAAATTAAACATTCATCAATAACCAATGAAATACTATCTTGTAGCGTTAATTTTACCATCCGCATATTAAAAAATAAAACACTTAAAACGTCTTTTTTAGATGGTAATTTACTACCAGGTATTTGGTTTTTCATAACACCAACAATAAATATTTTTTGACGAGGCATGATACTAAAGATACGAACAGAAAGACGAATGAACACTGAACAGTGAATGTGACATGATGGTTTCAATTATACGACAATCAACCACAATAAATAATCTAATCTAATACTCAACAACGATAATGTGTATAACCGAAAGAACATATTATGTGCTGTCTTATCTCAAACTTAAAAATAGTTTTAAGAAATTATTATATAATAAATATTTAGGTATAATAAAATTTGTTTGATTCATCAAACTTTATTATAAAGTAATCTTTTTCTTATCAATAAAATAATATTTTACTTATGACTTTATTTTTAGAAAATTATATTTTAAACATTTTTTATACAAAAGACTTCGTCGTAAATTGAACCATACGCCAAATATATTAGAATAACCATAAAAAAATCAAATTTTCGAAATATATATAAAATTTGGTTATTTAACAAATTCTCGAAAAATAAAGGATTGACAAGAAATTTTATAAAGATATTTTTTATAGGTAATTTAATGTTCTACAATTAAGGTTCTATGTGTTTTTTTGTGGATCTTATAGTTTTTGGTTTAAATTCAAAAAACAGGAAAACTACCCTCGTTAGTCATTTTTCAACCCTTTTGCGGCACGTGAAGGGAGTGAGTTATCATCACCAAATTTAACCCAAATTATTTTCTTATAGCAATGAACAAAATTTGGGGGTGCTTGAAAAGAAGTCTTTAATTTTTTTTTTCATCACTTATATATAAGGACCACCCTAATACACATATATTACTTACATAGTATGCACACACTTGTATACCTATATCCTTACATATTTGATATTCTTATATATTTAAACAGTATTCATACATACATACATACATACATAGACTCGATTATTTCAAATAATAATTCACATAAAATATTTTCGGTATATAATTTATTCAATACCTGGATTCTTTAACATATATTAATTATTATATATTTACATTAGATAGGTACATGAAATATATCACAACGTCGCCGTGGATACTGATGTAACGATATCCAATATACAACAATTAAATGCAATATAGTACCTGATCATATATTATAATTTACTCATTTTTTCGTTAAATACGTAGGTAGAATTTATGCAGAAACCTAAAAATATACTCAACAATGTGAATACACATTAAAATGTACTGATTTTGATAAAAAAAAAAAAAAAAAAAACATTGCTGTCTGTGTGTAAATACAGAAATCTTGCTAAAATAAGTAAAAATATCAAAATTTCAATAAAGCATATTATGGAAACATCACAATATTTTAGTAAAAAATGGGCAAAAATATCATTATTTCATTAAATAATATGTAATATTATAAAAAATATCATACCCATGTCTAGTTTATTACCATCAAAGGCATATATACAGTTTAGTTATTAAATGTATCTAAATGCATGACCATCACTATAACGAGTCATTATTACAAGTCTCAACATCCGAAACATATCGTTGCACTATAATATAATAGTTAATACATACATACATGCACACACATACACACGTACATACATTTGCATACATATTTACTTAAACAGCATTCGTGCATACATATAGACGCGATTGATTATTTCAAATAATAATTTATATAAAATACTTTCGATATATACCTATTTTATTTAATACCTGAATTCTTAAACATATATTAATTATTATATATTTACAGTAGATACATGAAATATATCACAACGTCGCTGTGCATACTAATACTACAATTAAATGTAATATAATACCTGCAAAATCATATTTAAATTCCATGGTATTCGATAATGAGAAAGATAATATTATATTATAGTTATTTTCATCACATATTAGCAAAAACAAAATAAAATGTACCTACGTCAAGCTGTGATAATCTTTCACTTATGATATCATATAGTAAACCATATATATTTCAATTATTTTTAACGCATATCTTACACAGACGGCCCAGCAAAATAATAGGAGTTAATTATTATTTATACAGTTATATCTATACTACATGGATGCTTATCACTGATACTTGTCATGTATTAGGTATTCTATATGCTTACTTTGTAAAATAATCATGGAATCGCTTGTATATTACCTTCACAAGCTTGGAAATATATATATATATATTTTTTTCTAGTGAAAATTGATAAAAATACCTTAATTTCTCCCAAATTATTATATTAGGTATATTAATGTCGATAAAATCTTATACAAATATAATTTCTATGTCAAGGACATGTCTAAAATATCGAAAATCTCAATAATTACATATAACTATAGTCTGCAAATCATTCCATCAATCATATCGCATTAGATATATTTCAAGTTTTATGACTCATTCATTATATTATGTTAAAACATGTAAACATTTCATAAATTCAATAAAAATGTGTTCAATTATCATAATCTCACTGTAAAAATAGGTATATATAACTAATACATTACCTTTAAAAACCGGTATTTTCATAGATACTTTTGCTAAAAGTTATTATTTTTATTTAAACATCATAAAAACTGTATTCATAGAGCCTCACTCGTCAGCTATATAATATAATATACCTATACTCTCATAACAATCTTCACTGATTTTCATCATTATACCTGTCTTGAAATACACAAATCTATAACACGTCGATCAAGACCACTATATTTTTATGATTTTCCATCAATGTAACATAGAAATCATATATTTGTCTCCAATTATCGCTAAATACATGAGAGTATTTATGCTGAAACCATTCCCGTTCACCTATTTACTTCACAAATAATGTAAAACACATGTATGTTACCATCACAAGTTAGGATATATCTTGCCATCTCTGGTAGATATTAAATAATCAGTCATAGTTTGGTTTTATATAGGTATAAAATAATAATATTATATTATATTTTTATATTCGATCGTACGTATACATACTGATCATAAATATAAACATATTTATACTCCAACACATATAGACCGAAAAAAAAAACGAAAAAAAAAAAAAAAAAAAAAAAATAAAGATTACTTCATCTACACTCTGTGAACGAAGAAGTAATGAGTCATAATGGATCATGACCTTTATTTTATTTTTGTTTTTTTTTTTTTTTTTAGTCTATTGATGTGTACCTATATATATATATATATATATATATATATGAATGTTTATATATATATATAGTTATGTTAACTATAAAATATGTTTAGGCGTTTGTAATATCGAATATGTATATTAGGGTGTTCCTTAATTTTCAAATTTAATAACTTTTTTGGCTCACCCCCTAAAAACGTGTGTATGCATATAAAAATGAATTACGAAAAATATTGAGGCAATCAAACTAGGTTAACCCGTGCCGAATTGAACCTGAAGTTTGAATTAATTCAAGTTTTAAATATTTATGAGAATTCCTTATATTTTTTTAAATATTTCGCAAACCATTGAGTAAATCGAAATTATTTATATAACATGTTTTAAATAAAACAAAATTGTCTATAAATTATCTCTTAACAAGTTTTTAATAGCTTCTACTGTTCTTGAGATATATTGACTTAAATATATAGAAATACCGTATTCTGAAAATGTTTACTGTTAAATCTAAAAATATTGTAAATAATGAAAATTTTCATTAGATATTATTGTGGCTTACAATTTTATAAATAACTTTATCGTATCGTATGTTTATCGTTTAATAGATAGAGCTTATCTTAATCTCCAACAAAAGTCTAGTCACTTATTTAGTACGAATCGAATAGTCGTGTTATGCGTATCGTGTGTTTAGTTTTGTGTTCATGACAAATTGTTTATTTAAGTATCTTTAAAATAATAATAATTTTTATTATTTAATTCGATTTAATTTTCGAACATGTCTTTAAAACTTCGAAAAGACGAACATATATTTTTAATTGGATCTAAAGAAACTCAAATTCTAGGTTCAAAATTGCCATCATTAAAACAAGTTTTCCAGGTATTTTTTTTTAACTTAAGGACCGTAAAATTAAATATTCGCGAAAGTGCAAATTTAGTTATTCGAGAATGTATTATATTCTGGGAAAAAGCTAGAATTCCGACAAGGGCTGTACAACATTGTGTTAGTAAGTTAATAAAAATGTACGACAACTGGCGAAACTTACAAAAAAATGCTAAAATAACTGGCGAAATTTATCGAAAAAAAGAAAATGAGTTTATTTCGATTTTGGATAGTCTTTTTGATATTGCGCATTCGGATGCATTAAATATAATAAAAATTAATGAGGATAAACAATTTTTAATAAACCAACGTCTTCCCGGGCGACCTGGATGTCTGAGTGGTGTTGATAAAAAAGAAACAATTAAAGAAAATCGTAGAGAAATCCGAAAATCTATGGAATTAAACAAACAAACTCGTTGTTGTGAGCAAATGCAAATTGCATCTACTTCGGTATTTAATTCTATGCAGTTGAATGAAGATGTGGAGAATGAGACCGATAGTTCAGACAATTATGAAATATCTGACACGGAAACAAGTGTTGCACAGGGAGAAACTCAATTGTCACCATTGAAAAAAAAAGGCGAGGAAAAATAAATTTTATTTCACAAAAATTAGCTGGAGCTTTGGATAGGTGCAAATTAAGTGTTCGTGACTCAGTATACGTTTTACAAGCAACATTAGAGGCATTAGGATTCAACAACGATGATTATATAATTAATTCAACTTCTATTCATAGAGCACGAGAATTGTACCGTTGTGAACGTGCTAAAATGATAAAATCACGGTTTCAAGAATCTCGCCCAAGTTATGTTATAGTTCACTGGGATGGAAAATTATTACCTAATATTCACGTCAAAAATACGACAGTTGAACGACTTCCAATTGTTGTAACTAGTAAAAATATTGAACAAATCATCGGAGTTCCAATACTTCAGAGGTCAACCGGTGAAGAACAAGCCACCGCTGTATACAATGCGTTAAATGATTGGGGTTTATTGGATGTTGTGCAAGGTTTATGTTGTGATACTACTTCATCCAATACAGGCCGTTTGAATGGAGCATGTATTCTTATTGAACAAAAATTAGACAAAGATTTACTCTACCTCCCTTGCAGACACCACATATACGAGTTGGTGTTAAGAAGTGTTTTTGAAACTAAAATACCACAAGTAACTACAAGCCCATCTATTCCATTATTCAAAAATTTCCAAAAAAAATGGATTGATATTGATTCTAGTAATTTTATAAGCGGATTAGAAGATCAATATTGTAGTAGTGCCATAGAAAATATCAGAGAAGATATTCTTAATTTTGTACGAAGTCAATTAGAAATTAAAAATTCACGCGATGATTACAATGAGTTTTTAGAATTGGTACTAATATTTATTGGTGGAAATTTTGAAAAAAAAATTAAAATTCATCCACCGGGTGCAATGCATCAAGCTCGATGGATGGCTCGAGCAATCTATTGTTTGAAAATATTTATATTTAGGCATCAGTATCATATTTCTGCCACTGAGAAAAAAGCGATTGGGGAAGTTTGTATTTTCATCGTTAAATTTTATGTCAAAGCGTGGTTTACTTGTACATTGCCAATAAAAGCTCCAAACCTAGATTTACAATTTATTAAATCTTTAAAATCCTACGAAATAGTTGATAGTCAAATCTCCACAGCCGCTATCAAAAAATTATGTAATCACTTGTGGTATTTAACTGAAGAAGCTGCTGCTCTATCGTTTTTCGACGAATCGATACCTTTTGAAACAAAAAAATTAATGGTAAAAGCTCTTAAGAAAAAATCATCCATTAACTCGACTAAACGGCTTACACTTCAACCATATCAGATTGATGAAAAATTTAATGGTGAGTATATTATTTAAAATAATAATAATATAAATTAAATAATAATACAATTTATTTTTACATTTTACAGAAATGAATATTGATAAATTTATTTCAGAAAATAGCCTAAAACTATTCACCAGATTTGGTATCGATACAAGTTTTTTACAATACGATCCAAAATCGTGGGATAACAATATCAGTTTTGTTAATGGTAAAGAATTAATAAAATCTCTAAAAATGGTCAATGATACAGCTGAGAGGGGCGTGAAATTAATGGTGGACTTTAATGAAGCGTTAACAGTCAACGAAGAGCAAAAGCAATATGTACTACAATGTGTTCAAGAACACAGACAAATGTTTCCAAATTGTAAAAAGGAAACATTAAAAAAATTATATTAATTTAAATCATTAATTATATACTTTAATAAATAAAAATATTTCATAATACATTAACTCTGATGACTATTTAGTATTTACCATTAATAATAATTAATAATATGTTTATATAGTTTTAACAATAGAAATTTTCAGAATACGGTATTTCTATCTATTTAAGTCAATATATCTCAAGAACAGTAGAAGCTATTAAAAACTTGTTAAGAAATAATTTATAGACAATTTTGTTTTATTTAAAACATGTTATATAAATAATTTCGATTTACTCAACGGTTTGCGAAATATTTAAAAAAGTATAAAGAATTCTCATAAATATTCAAAACTTGAATTAATTCAAACTTTAGGTTCAATTCGGCACGGGTTAACCTAGTTTGATTGCCTCAATATTTTTTGTAATTCATTTTTATATGCATACACACGTTTTTAAGGGGTGAGCCCAAAACAATTTTGCAATTTTTTTTTCATCATCTATAGCTAAGGAACACCCTAATGTATATATGATTTAATGTGGGTTTTCATAATATCATACTAGGTATCGCGTATCCATGTAGGTAACTATAGAACTAAGTGATGGGTTGATAATAGTTTTTAGTATTATTTTTATTTTTACATATTGTTATATATATATATATTATAATTCTCACTACACATGACGAATAATAATAACAATAATAACAGTTAAAGAGATTTATTTTTTCTCGTATATACCTATAATCCATGTATGTATATATAAGCTATGATTTTAGTCTAATGTAATCTCATACAATATTTCAATGTATGTATGATTGATTAAAAATATAAGTATCTGTAATATTATTCAGGATAGGTTAGCCTGATAGTATTGTGTATATAAACATACAATAACAAGAATGTATGTATGTTCCCACATGTATGCACATTGTAGCATGAGCCTGTATGGAAAATGACTAATAATATGAAAATTTTTAATTGTTAAATTGATAAAGATGTTGGTAAGATAGGTACTACAGATGTGCCGTTAATTATTGTATATTTCTAAATTTAGGTAATAAACCGCATAAAGTATCTGCTGAAATGAGAGATATTGTTAATAGTTCTTAATTTTCCGATATTATAACTTATACAATAATATATGGCGGTGGTGTTATATGCCTGTGTGTATGACGGTAAAATAAAAATATTATACAAGTGATATGACTGTTGTACGTATGTGCTGATAAAATATACGCATCGGCCACTTGAGTGATATGTAAGTTGTTGATGTGCAAGCACACATGCGTTTTCTCATATGTAAGCGTGAAAAAATATGTTTTTGAGAGTGTTTCGTTGGTGGTGACTGTGACTGGTAATGTTGTGTGTTTTTCCCGTGTACATGCATGAATTAATATATATATATATATGTCGGTCAGGTTATTGATAATATGTAAGTTGTTGTATGCGCGTTCGTGTATGTGTTTTCTCATGCACAGGTATGAAAAATATAGAACACGAGATCAGAGGATCAAGGGATCAAGAATACTGAATAAGTGATAGGTAATGATTAAGGATTAGTGATCAAGAGGGGTATATATTGTGTAATAATAATATGGTAGGTGTGATACATAATGTAAAAAATAAATATTACACAAGTGATAATGGCTTTTACATGTATGTTTTTCTCATTCGTTCTTAAAATATATCAATATTGTTGATTAACAATAGTTAAGGTTTTATTAGCAAACAAACATGTAGATGCATGACTAGTCTTGATGAATGTTGTTTTTCTCAGATGTATTACATAACAATTGATCAAGACGTTGTTTGATACATAATGTATCCGTTGGTTCGAAAGTATAAAGGAGATATGAAAATTAATATACCGTTGGATATATAATATGGATGAGGCATCATATACGTTTTTATATATTATTACCTAGAAGATGACGAAATACCGAGAAATATATGTTACTCAGATAATGATACAATTTTATAATCCATTTAATGGATAAGTAAGAACCTTGTAAATATTTATTGTAAACCTTAATATTATTTTAATAATTGAAAATACTTTTTATATATCGTGTCTTTTTGTTTCATATAAACTATTTAATTTCCTATAAATATTAGAATAATCTACGTCTCACATTGCGTAGGTGCTGGTGCGGGGTGTTTGGCGAATGTTGATTGAGACGGCTGTGGTGTAACCTTATGTAGCATTATTACCAATAAATAAAAAAACTTTGTATCATGATCGGGGGGACGAGCAGTTAAATATAATATATTCAGGGAGAATCGTAGGATCCTATAGATATAAATAGGTTAGGGGCAGATATGTAAATATCAGAATCTTAAATAATATATTTAAATTACTAGGATTCCATTTCAGTTATAATTATGGTTTATTGTCTACTAAGCACTGACAAATAATAATAATACTCGCAAATATAATATTCCTAAGCTATATTCTATTATAATATGTGACTGTATCGTAGTCATACATAGTCGTAGTGTGTATTGAGATATGAGGTGTATAGTGAACTGCTTTACTAATCCATGGTGTGTGTTGGTCATAGCCCTTGCAATTATGTGTGTGTGTTTTAATATTAATGTATCGATCAGCAGTTAATCGTACATAAGGTAGAGTTCGTATTATATACATAAGTGTTATGAAACATATAAATATGTTATATTATTATATTTATAATTGTTACAACTTGTTTTTAAATATCACGGTTGTTTTTATTTTACACAAAAATTAAAATATTAAAATGAAAAGTAAGTATAAGCATATTTGTGTTTAATTCAAATATATTAGATTAAATGTTGTATTATTTCAAACATTAAAATAAATGTAGTAGGTATATAAACGGTGAAGTCGAAATAGGATACTATAATTTTTGCATTTAGTGACCAAACTATATACTCAAAGACGACGTCCAAGACCCTCAGAGTCGATATCGTCTATTCTCCTTAGTCAGTATACCTACTAGTTACACAAATTCATAATATTGTGTGTCATAAATATATAATTTTGTGTATGTTGTCGAGTAATCCTTTGAGCTGTATAAAATAGTTAGATCTATGTATTTTAATAGGAATTACAATTTTGTAGTCGTAATTGACGAGGGATGGCGGGGGTGAAAATACTTTCTAGGGTGGATGGATTGGAATGTTTAAATGCATCTACGTAATTGCGACTATGTTTTTTGTAAGTATGACTTTTGTGTCTTAATATATTGATATGTACCTAAGCTGTATAATATGTTTGGTTGTGTGTGTGTTTGTGATGTTGTATGTGTGAATATATGTACATAAACTAAATATAAATGAATACTGCATATACATATATATTATAATATGTTTGGGTGTTTGTGATACCTGATGAATGTGTGTATGTATGTATATAATATGCGACTATGTAAGTATCTAAATATGTATGAACTATCCTATGGGTATATGAGTGTAAGTGTGTTGTGCTAGAGAAATGTGTGAATGAAACTCATCATCATCTGTAAACGATTAAACGATTGACCATATATACATATATATATATATTATAATTAATATTTCCGTATGTTGTCGGGGAGAGGAATGTGTGAATGCAAGCGAATGTACCTATATTCCGACGTGTATATTTTGAAAATAAATATTTTTACAAGTTTATGTCTGTGTGTGTTTGAGATTTATTCTCATGTATAACGAAGGACTGGGTGGCTTGTTTGTATACTATATGGAATACTGGAATCGTGTGTGTGTGTGTGTGTATGTGATGTGATGTGATATGAATGTATGTATCTATGCATGCATGCGTGTACCTATGTATGATAAGGTATATAATATATATGTTGAGCTTGTGTGTGTTGTAAATATTATTATATAAGTTCAGAATGAAAACTGATGAGTACTGTATAGTATGTAATACCATATTATAGTTTGTATGTGTATGGTTATATCATATTTATATGAATAAATATACCTATGCGTTTTATTGATATGTAAGTAATAAGTATATAATATTATGGTATAATATTTGTATATAGGTATGTGTGATGTTGTAGGTACCTTATATTATATTATGAGCATAACGTATGTTCGTATATATGTATGTATGTATGTATGTATGTATGTGTATGTGGGTATGTATGTATGTATGTATGTATGTATGTATGTATGTATGTATGTATGTATGTATGTATGTAAGTGTGTATGTATGCATGTATGTGTATGTGTGTTTGTATGTATGTATATATAAGTTCAGAATGAAAACTGAAGAGTACTGTATAATGTTTAATAGTATATTATAGTTTGTATGTGTATGGTTATATCATATTTATATGATGCGTTTTATTGATATGTAAGTAATAAGTGTATAAATTGTATAATAATATGTTCAGGGGTTTGTGATAATGATGTGTGTATAATTGTTTAGATATATGTAAATACCTATGTATATTATATGTAGACTATATTATAATATATTTGAATGTGTGTTTGTTTGAGAGGTATAACGTGTGTGTATGTATGTATGTATATATGTATGTATGTATGTATGTATGAATATATATATATATATATATGTATGTATGTATGTGTATGTGTGTTTGTACATAAGTGCGTATGTAAGTAGGTATTTATAGATGTGATAACTGATAACATAGATATGATAACGCGGTGGCGGGCTCGCGCGGCCCTTCGTAAGGTGTAGCGTTGGTGGTGTTGGTGGTGGTGGTGGCGGGGGGAAATTATAGAATGTTTATTGTTAGAAATATCAGTGGAATATTATATGTTCAAGTCACTGTGATAATGATGTGTGTATAATTGTTTATATATATGTAAGTACCTATGTATATTATATGTAGACTATATTATAATATATTTGAATGTGTGTTTGTTTGAGATGTATAACGTGTATATATGTATGTATGTGTGTTTGTACGTAAGTGCGTATGTAAGTATTTATAGATGTGATAACTGATAACATAGGTATGATAACGCGGTGGCGGGCTCGCGCGCGTTCGCGGCGGCCTTTTGTAAGGTATAGTGGTTGTGGTGGTGGTGGTGGGGGAAATTATACATCTCGTACGTATGTGAACGATTGTCGTAAACACCAGTTAAATGAGATAGAATTTACATTTTAATCATAAGCGAGTAAGTTGCGCAGTGGTGTGGTTGTCGTATGGGAAGCGACCTGTTCGAGTTCGAATCCCGGTTCGGCAAAAAAATTTTTAAATTATTTTCCGCGGCTAATTGATAGGGAAGAGTGGCGGGGGGATTATCGTACAAGTGCGTGATTGATGGTGGGGGTATCTGAAGAGCGGGGTAGCGGGGGGAATGTCGTGTACGTATGGATAGATCTGCTCAACCCATGGGTTGAGCAGAGGTGTATAGATGTATATGGGTTGAGCAACGGGTTTCGCGGGATGTGCCATCAGGTATAGGGATGTGCTAGCAGGATGCGGTTCCAGAACTCTCTTTTTTATCCTACTTGAATTTACCGCTTGTATTCCATTAAAATATTGGTTAGGATTGTTTGAAGACTACAAAAGAATATTAGTGAATTCTAGATTGGAATTAATATTAACCCGAAGTCATAGTGATTTAAATGCTTTACAAGTTAAAAGTGGTGCAACTGCCACTGAAGGTAAAGTCACCTTAAATAAAATAGTCTGGAAGGTCCCACATATAACGGTCGATGATGAAGAAAGGTTGAAATTATTGAAACTTATAGAAAAAGAAAAAAGTTTGTTTATCCCTTTTAGATCTTTTGAAACTTTTGAATATCCTGAACTCGGGACCACTAAAAAAGTTGTGTGGAATTTGAAAACTGCTTCAAAATTAGAAAAACCACGATTCGTCGTAATTGGATTACAGAAAGGACGCAAAAATGTGTTATCAAAAGATTGTAGTATATTCGATCATTGTAATCTAACAAACGTTAAAGTATTTCTGAACTCAATAGCTTATCCATACGATAATTTGAATTTAGATTTTTCGAAAAATAATTTCACCTTATTGTATAATATGTATACATCGTTTCAAGAATCGTACTATGAAAAAAGTATTCGTAACCCGATATTGAGTCCTTCTACTTTTGTGGCAAACGCACCAATTATAGTTATCGATACTTCAAAACAGAACGATTCAACCACAGCCTCAGCAGTGGATGTTCAATTGGAAATCGAAGCTTCAGATTCGCTTACAGGTGTAACTGCTTATTGTTTATTAATTCATGATCGTATTGTAGAATATGTACCTTTTACTAGAGAAGTAAGAAAACTTGTGTAAATATATTTTAGAATTAATTTACAATAATAAAAAATCTGTTATTACATAACTTGTGTTCTGTATTTTAAATAATTATTCCATTTTAGTAATAAGGTTTGTTGAGAAAAAAACCATTTAGCATGTACACTGTAAATATTTGGACAAAACTGACTTTGAGTGTGCAAACTCTTCATAATTTTTACACGGTAAAATTATTGTGTCCAAGGGGGACATCCTCGCTTGAACGGTGTGAAATTACCGTGTAAAAAGTGTACAAACTCTTCATAATTTTTACACGGTAAAATTATTGTGTCCAAGCGGGACATCCTCCCTTGAACGGTGTGAAATTACCGTGTAAAAAGTGTACAAATTCTTCATAATTTTTACACGGTAAAATTATTGTGTCCAAGGGGGACATCCTCGCTTGAACGGTGTGAAATTACCGTGGTGACACAAAAAGTAGACTGTGAACATACAAATGTATACTACTGGAATAAAATGTTTGTCAAATGGCTAGGTTTTGATTCGAGCCAAAATTCATGGATAACATCATCAGATATTTTAAAATAAAGATATTTTATATGTTATACTTTTTATAATAAAAAATATAAAAGTTTTTTTATCAAGTCAAATTAATTATTTACATAGGTTATCTCCTGGAATAAAAAAAGATTGTTTATTGTATGCAAAAAAGTTTTATTTATAAAAAACAATAATTTATTACACTAATAGGTCTAGTAATATCATATCAGACATTGTGTTAAAATGAAATTGCAATATTTCATGTAAAAATGATGTGTCATCGTTTTGTAGATGCGAATAATAACTAAAGTCATAGTTTTGAATATATTGGTTTGTAAATTCATTCCTTTGGCAAGTGATAGGAAGACCACGGACATCGTTTTTAATCAGTTCGTAAGCTGTGTCAAATGTAACCTGATAACTTGTCAAACGTTTCTGTTTTTCTACAATATACAAATCGATCAAATTTTGTATTTGCTTGAGACGGGCGAAGTCAATGTTCGTCAGACTAATGCAATTGTCGTTTATATGCAAGGTAATTAAACTATGTTTAACATTAATTGAATATGAAAAGTTATCTGTTATTTTTACACGTCTACATCTGGTATGTAAATTATTCATAATTGAATTGTAATTAGATTCAGACATAAGTGTAAACCATTCTTCCAAACTTAATGTAATGATTTTCTTTGAAAGTTTACACTCCAATAGCAAAATAATAGAAATCCGATTATTAATTAATAACCCGACTGTAATATTTTTCTTGCTAAAAGCACGGATGTCGAAAGTAGACTTACAGACAATTATCGGTGAACTCATAGTTAAATAATTTTGATAACTTTTTTATTAGTTAAAAATATTTTGTACACTATAAGCATAAATATAAAGTGAAATATAACTGCTAGAAGTCATACGTTGAACTGTGAGTTTTTTCCCTTTGTAAACATATTATATACTAAACTCTGGGATAAAAAATACAAAAAATGTAAAAAAAATATATATTATAAGCAAAAAAACATGATTTAACAAATGGTATCGCCCGGATCGGTTTCACAATTACAAGTAACTTCGATTTTACAATAATTACTTAACACTTTTTGTATATACTGATTTCCTTTCATTAATAATACAAATACACATTTTGGTGAATAACGAGTATGTTCTATAAAACAATCGTCAAAAATTTCAAAATTATGTAGAATTATCCCACACCAGTGACATTGAACTGCATCCCCGATGTTTAGATACTGGAAACCACACTGGGCCAATTTATATTTGTTCTGGCCTGTATTTGATGGATATGTTTGAAATGATTTTAACCTTGATGAAAATGCAGAGAATTCTGGATAAGCCGGTGTTGAATTGAATCGTATTTGACTAACCAATGACCGGATGTCATTTGTGCATTTTTGGAAATTCATTTTTTTTAAATAAATAATAACTTGAAAAAACAATTTAATGAAATGACGAGAAAATTGGAAACTACAAAACACAACTTAGTAAAACAGTTAGTCGCAAACAACTGAATATAATTAATAATTATTAATAATTTGTTTATCAAATTTTGATAAAAAATACAGTGAAACCAACATAAGTAAAATTTAAGTTTCTCCGGAAAAACACATGGTCTGCTTTAAAGAAAAAGCGATATCTAGCTGTTAATTAATGAATGAAAAAAGTAAAACAGTAAAAACTGGGATAGTAAGCACCCACAAATCTGATCGTTCAAGGGGGAAAGTCGTGGATAACCGTTTTTAAATCTCCCTGTAACAGTAAAAAACTGGGATAGAACCTACAAATACTACCTACTAACAGACATAACAACAACATCATCCAATTTTCACTATACCTCCGTCCTTAGGAATTTTTTGTTTTAGCTGTGGCAAAAATGTCTAATAAGTTCACCCTGTATATCACTTACACCAGAATTAGCTAATAACTCTTTTAAAGAATTATCTGAAACATTTTGCATCTAAAGATGTACATCACTTAAAGCATTTTTCAACCTTTTTATTTCTTTTATGGCTCTATTATTTTTTTTTTAAATATTTTTTTGTGTTAATTGTACAATTTTAATGCCCTTTTGCTTTCTCGTAGAGTAATAAGCACTTAACATATTTTCAAGATTCTCAACAGTTTTTAATTCATAGATACTTAAAATGTTAGTCATATCAAATAGTTCTCCATATAAATGAAAATATATATCAGAATCTGTAATGTAAAAAATTATTAATATATCCTGAGATCTAAATTAAATTAAAATTATATTTCAATGTCAATTTGCTATCATAATATACTTAGTAATACATCATGGTGTTGACGACGTTTACAAAATAAAAAGACAAATTATTACCTTCAGAAATAACCAATTGCTTTTCAGCGACTGTAATTTATACCATATAAACTAAGTTTATAGAAAGAAATTATTTTTTTTTCTCCATTCAAATTAATATCAAAACACCATTTAGATGGAATATCTACTGATGACACATTTTCTAAAATCAATTTAAAAAATGTCATAACTTCATTGTCAACCTGTAATTATATACAAATAACTTGTCTAGTTAAGTATCGATAATTTAATAAATAGTTACCCTCAGCATGCTGAGTTTCATATGATTGAGAATCAGGTGTATTTTCATATTTGAAGTATGTATGATCATGTTGTACACAATGTACATCATTGTTTGAAAAAATTAAATCTTCATTAATTTTCAATATTTTAACTGGTATTGTACCAGCTTTAAGCTTTGGTCTTTTCAAACAAATCTAAAAATAATGAAAAATATTAAAAGAAAACTGTGGTTTAAGAGTTGTGACTATGAATCTTTGTCTGTTGTAAAATGTACTCACAGAATATTTACTCGCACCAACACCACATTCCCACGTTGAAATAATATCATCTGGATTTAAGTGAGTAGCACATATCCTTGAATTGTGGTTTAAATTCATATTTAGTGCTATTTCCCATTCATTTTTTAAATTTTTAGGCACACTAAATAAGGATTTATTGCGATATCCACAATCTTTGACACAACACTTTGGCATTTTTCAACAGTTGGAGATTATAATAATAAAAAAATATCAAATACTCGTAATATAAATAAGCCTCTAGCCCACATTTACAAATTAAAATTATTCAATGATAAAATTAAAACAATTGTAATTTTTTTTTATTTTGGCGGCGTTTTTCTAGTCTTTATTATTTACCGGTGTCTGATAGTATGATCACAAATCACAATAAAATAGTATACTATTAGGATAGTTTTCGGGTTTGCCGCCAGGGTTCACTACAATCTAGTTCTACACGAGTCTTATGGCAAAACATATAGAACGGTCCATCTGCTATAAGCAATTTAATATAGGAGTTGTGTAACCAGTATATCTTAAACCGTGCTTTTAACAAGCTGACCCCGCGTAACGTATCCCCACGATTACACGATACGGTAGACCTTGGGTCTAACATCATGTTGGTGCGCGGAAACGTTTCCGTGTTTTTCGGAGGTTCGTATGGGAAACAGAACCCCGATCCGCTGATCGAGTTTCGCTTCTATATTGCTCTACTCTACTACTAAGCTTATGACGACAAAAATTATTAACGTGGCCGCTGGAAATTCACATAATATTTCCATTATATAATACGCATGGAAATGTTAAATGTTTTTGTAGATCGTATCGTATTATATGGGTTTGCTTATTATGTACCTAAAGTTTATTTAATGTATTATAACCTGAAAATATACATATATATTATTATCCGGATAAATGAGATGACTGACCTGCTAGACACCCAAAAAAGACGGCGGCTATATGATTTGCATGGACGCTCCAAATGTTTTACATTTTTTTTCACGTAATTTATTACCCCTTTCGAAGATGTTGGACCTCCCCGTTGATGACTTATTCGCGTTCCCCGCTAAATTTATTGACCGCCTGCGACCGTACTTCGTTCGCGAACAGCGAGATCGGACGGCGTCGTTATTACTATATACAGGCAGAGGCGGCTTGAACGTAATTACAAGAGGTGCACTCCTAAAAATATGGGGTGGGTGTATTTTTGTAAATTTTTGGGAAACTGTTATGGTTAATACTTAATACAACTACCATGTTTATGCCACTTTATGGACTATGATGATATTAATATATTATACTTATAGAATCAGATTGCTATAGCTGATTATATTTAATTATTACAGTCTATAGATGGTATTATAATATATATAATAATATATTAAGAAGACGTGTCAGTCGTCATTGAAAAAAATTACTCGAAAATGAACACGCGAGACTTGTATTAACTATTAACTTATATAAATAAAATGTTGTTATCATTATTCATTCTATTAACAGCTATAGTGATCGGCAGCAATGGGAAAATGTTTTATAAATAGCTTCCAAATTATATTATCTTAGTAATCATAATATGCATTCGGAATTTATTTCGGCCAATTGGACATTTACGGTGGTCTAAATAACATCTGTGTTTCATATAAAAGCTGTCTGTATTTAATTTAGTGTTCGTTTGCAGACTTTAAATTTAAATTTTAAATTGTATATTGCTTGTTTTAATAGTGAATATTAGTGATTACTTAAAATATAAATTATAATATTATTTACAATGACAAAACCTCAAATATGTGCTTGTGGAAAAAATAAAAGTGATATGAACACCACTAATTGGATTCGACATACATCTTCCTGTAAAATTAGGAAATCTAGAGATGAATCTAGGTCGATTGAATGTTTTTTCGGTAATCCTAAAAAGCCTAAGCTGGAATTAGGTGATTCTATTTCATTGGGTAAGTTCACTAATTTTCTTAATTATTAAATTATAAATATAGAGAGCATTATCTAGTATAATTAATAAAATAATTATGTATTACCTAATAATATTTATTATTATTGATCTACATTATCTAATGTAGTAAAATCATTTAAATAGCTTATAAATTAAAATAGCTAATTTTTATATTATAGAAATTAATTTAAAAATTGTTATTTTAGAACAAGGTAGTAAAAAAAATAGTTTTATGACTATGAGTAAGAATAAACCAAAATCAAATAATAATCCAGGTAATAAATATTTGTATTCAAAAAATTTATAATTTTTGAATTATTCATACAATTTGAAAATAACGTTTTTTGACATTTATAGAAGTAGAAGAAAACTTATACAGTAGTAATTCTACTACTATTACTTGTGAGTCTGTTACTACTAAAACCTCGACTACAACTGCAACTGCCAAGTCTGTTACTACTACAACTGCCGAGTCTGTTTCTACTTCCTCTACTGACAATGTATTTGAAGTGATGAAGACTGATAAATATTCAGGTATTTTATTTTTTTTTTAAATATTATGTATTATATATTTATAAAATACCTGAATTATGTGTATGCATACTGAGTCTGAGTCTATGCAAGATAATGTTTAAAATATGGTTGTTTCATAACAAAATGATTTCATAAATTGAATATTACTTCACATATTGATACATGTTTAAAGAATAATAATGTACTTTGTTAATAGCATATAAAGATGCATATTTTATACACTGTTCATAAATTAACTATTTCCACTTTCTATATCTAAAAAAAAAAATAGAAAAATATTTTCTAATAATTTTCTTATAATCTAATTATTTGTTGACCAATTTAATGTGATATGAAAAATCATGAAAAAATGTTTGATACCTGAGTGAGAATAATTTTTCTATTATACAAATATTAATTGACTACCTATTACTTAATATCTTAGAAATTATTTATTTTAAATATATGATTATCTAATTATTCTCTTATTTATTTTAAATTATTTAAATATATCTAATTATTCTCTTATGTTTAATAATTACATTTAAATACCAACAGTTGGTGTAGAAAATATTAATCTTGTTGATGAAAGTGGAGATACAATAGGTATAGTTCAGTATTATTTACTATTTTACTAATAAATATTAAACGGTTTTCACATATAAAATATAAGATATTGATAAAATTATTTTCAATGTCTTAAGAATTACCATAAACATTATGTTTGTTCTAGATTCAAATGAAAATATGATTAGTTGTATGATTAATGATGGAAATAAAGTTGATCCTATACTTCTGGAATCGACTAACACATATGAATCAGAACAATCTCCTAACAAATTTCGCAATGATCCTGCATTATATTTGAACAAGACAATATCGCATTGTTTGAAAAACAATCTACTTGAAATGGGTCCTTGCCAACCTACTGCATCAGAATTGGTAAACGCTGTTCTTTGATGAAATGAAAATTAAGAATTATCTTGAATATTCCAAATTTTTGGATGTTGTTGAGGGATTTTAAGATTCAGGACCTAAGGGTCGATCAAATAAATTAGCTGGCCAAGCAATGGTATTTATGATTCAAGGATTATACTCTTCTTGGAAAATGCCAATATGTTATTTTTTACCAGCAACATCAATGAAAAATAATATACTGAGTGAGTTGATAGTAGAAATAGTACAACGGCTATTAAATTGTGGATTTTTCATCAAAGCTGTAATATGTGATCAAGGTGCCAACAACGTATCAGCACTTAAACTTTAAAAAGTAACAAAGGAGAAACCATTTTTTGAGGTTGATGGAAGAAAAATTTATTCAATATTTGACACTCCTCATCTGTTTAAAAATTTTAGAAACCATTTTATAAAAAATAATTTTAAATTTCAAAATGAAGAAGTATCTTTCCAAGATGTTAGAAATATCTATAACATTGATAAAAACAGTACTACAAGTAGGTCATTATTGAAAATAACAGAAAACCACATAAACCCTGGAGCTTTTCAAATGATGTCTTGCAAATTAGCAATGCAACTGTTTAGCAATACAATTGCTGCTACGATAAAAACATGTGTGTATACGGGTGAGCTGAAATCCAAAACTGCTCTTCACACAGCAAACATGATAAAGTTTTTGAATGACCTTCTTGATGTTTTAAATAGTAAAAGTTTATACAATTCAAATTCATTTAAGTGTGCAATATCTGATACAAGATCACAGCAACTTCAATTTCTTGAAAAAGCAAGATCAACATTTGAAACTTTAGAAAAAATGGATGTTAAAAATACCCGAGGTATTTTATACTATATTATACCTAACCCGAGTAAAACTACCCGAACTCTATGTTTTGATGGTATGTGCTGGACAATAAATGCAATTATAATGCTGTATAACGAACTAAAAGAAATTGGCTTTAATTATATTTTAACTGGACGATTGAATTCAGATGTTATAGAAAACACATTCTCCGTTTTTCGACAAAGAGGAGGATATAATCGAAACCCTACTGCTAGAATCTTTCGTACAACTTTTAGACTGAATGCCAAAATGAGTTTAATGAAACCATCTAGAAGTTCAAATTGTAAACCTGATGATGATACCCATTTAATGACCAATAAAGATAATGAGACAAGATTGCTTGATATGGACAGTAGCTTTTCTTCTTCATCATCGGTTTCAATGTTGAGTATTGATAATTCATTGGAAGAACAAGAAGCTGTAGTAAATTTAGAAAATTGTTCAAACACTTATTTTGCTGGATATTTAGCCATGAAGTGTTTATTGAAGTTTTCCTGTTCGAATTGTGAAAAATTAATGATTAAATCTGGCATTATTCCAAACCAATTAGAATATTTAATTTTTTGTAGAAATTATGACTCAAAAACATCAAAATTACATTTAAAAGTACCTACAACTGCCATCACAGAATTCGTTATTTCATCTCAAAAAATACTTGCTAAAATATTGGAAAAAAAACCTCATAAAATAAAAATCGCTCAATTTGTTGGCGAACAAATTAAAACAAATTTAATAAATTCACTTAGTATTAAAGGTTACCAAAGACTATGTTACTAAAGAAAGATATACACAAGTATACATGGTTATCTCCAGACGGTAAATACAAATACCAAATAGATCATGTACTAGTAAACTCCAGATTCAAAAACAGCGTATTGAATGTAAGAACATTGCGTGGAGCAAACATTGGTTCTGATCACTTACTACTAGGCATACGGTTAAAAGTGAAACTCAAAAAACTTGGTAAAAAAAATCCAGTAAACTCAAGAAGGCTTGACATAGATAAATTAGAAAATCATGATATAGGCAAACTTTTTGTAAACAGTATCAAGGACGCTTTACAAAGTAAGCAAATAATATTCGAAGAAAATATCGATGAGAGTTGGGAAGAATTTAGAGATGCTTTAAGCAATGTAGCTAACAAGACTTTAGGAACAAAAAAGTTAAAACCTAAACCCTTGGCTCAATAGAATTTGCGAAGAAGCGTTGCAGAGAAGAAAGGTTGCAAGGCAAAATTGGTTAAACGATTCGAGAAACGAAGAACTATTCGCAAGGTACAAAACTCGTCTAAGGGAAACAAGCAACATCCTAAGAGGTGAAAAGCGGAAATATGTTCGAAATATAATGGTTAATGCTGAACTAGACTACAAAGCACATAAGGCTAGAGATATGTACAAACGCATAAATTATCTTACTGGTGTTTACAAGAAGAAGGAAATATTCCTAAAAGATGACAATGGGTCGTTGATAACCACGAATGAAGAATTAGCCAAAAAGTGGGGAGATTATTTTGATACTCTCCTTAACTGTGAAGCACTTGATGAAGTCTTTAGCCTTAACTTAGAAACTGAAGAAGAACAAGAATGCCCAGAACCTACATTGGACGAGATAAGATTCCAAATTAACATATTAAAAAATCATAAGTCACCTGGCGAGGATCAAATTCATGCAGAACTTCTCAAAAAAGGAGGAGAAGAAATGACGTTCAGGATGTGGAAATTGATCCACCAAATATGGCTATCCGAAAAAGTTCCGGAAGATTGGAAAATAGCCTTAGTATGCCCAATTCATAAGAAAGGGGATAAACAAGATTGCAATAATTATCGCGGAATTTCCCTGCTAAGTGTTGCGTATAAAGTTTTCACGAACTGTATCTTGTCAAGGATAAGAACAAAATCGGAGCAAATCATTGGAGATTATCAAGGAGGCTTTAGGCCAGGAAGATCTACGGTAGACCAAATATTTATTCTCCGACGACTTTTCCAAAAGACCTGGGAATTCGACAAGGAAATGCACGTGCTCTTTATCGACTTCAAGAAGGCATACGATAGTATTCATCGCAAAAGCTTGATAAATATTCTTAGAGAGTATAACTTCCCACAAAAATTAGTTAAGTTTATCGAATCATGTATTATGGAAACATTCATTAAAATAAGAGTAGGAGAAGCGGAAACCGACCCAATAAGTGTGAATTCAGGCCTAAGACAGGGGGACTCAATGTCACCTGTTCTTTTCAATCTGGTATTAGAAAAGGTTATCAGGGAAACTAATATTAGACCCCAGGAGGGGATGCCACTACAAGGCTCCTCCGTGGCATTATTGGCTTATGCGGACGATTTGGTCCTCATGGATAAATCACATGATGGATTAAGAACATTATGCGGCCGTTTGGAGGAGGCAGCTAAGAAGGTTGGCTTACAAATAAATGAAGATAAAACAGAATACATGGTGGTGGGGAGAAGAGATAGTACCAGAATGTACCCTTCCTTAAGAGTTGGCAACCATGAATTCAACCGAGTCAAACAATTTAAATATTTAGGTTCTGTTTTGACCGAAAAAAATGAAACTGATAAGGAAGTGGCAGCAAGAATCCAATCGGGAAACAAATGTCTGTACGGACTCATAAGGATACTAGGGTCCCGATCCCTGTCGAGAGATATAAAATTACAATTGTATACTACACTTTTACGTCCCATAATTACATACGGAGCAGAAACATGGACATTAAGAAAAACGGAGGAAAACAAACTGAGTATTTTGGAAAGGAAAATCTTAAGGAAGATCTTTGGCCCAGTAAAAGACGAGGAAACTGAGGGATGGAGAATAAGGAAAAACAAAGAACTAGAAGAACTCTTTCAGAAGCCAAACATATTAAACATAATCCAGAGTAGGAGGTTACAGTGGGCGGGTCACGCATGGCGTAGTCAGAACCCACTACTACACGTAGTATTGACAGAGAACCCAAAAGGGAAAAGGCCCCTTGGACGACCCCGTTTAAGATGGGAAGATTTAATAAAGAAAGACGTGGAATCGCTGAACGGTGGCCCAGATTGGAAAACAAAAGCAGCTGACAGAGAGTCATGGAGGATTGGTTGTTTGACGGGATGGTCCTAGTGGCCGATAATACCCAAGAAGAAGAAGGAGAAAGAAGAAGAACTTAGTATTGAAGAAGATTGTATTCCACATCTAGAATTTTTAACTAAGCATTTGATAATTTGTAAACTTTTTAGAAATTTTAATTGGTGTTCAAACAATTTAAAACATGTTAGAAGTGAAAAATCAAAAAAAAAAATTAAAAATTCTTAATAATATTTAAAGTATTATATTAAATAAAATTATATTATGATGATTGTAAGTAAGAACATTCATGGTTTAGACTTCTTGTATTAATTGTATAATATACTTTGTCCATAATATATAAACTCATATTCATCACTTAAGTTTTTTTTTATTCTGTAATATTGGGATTGTTATTGAATGTACAAAATGTATCTATAAAAAAAATAGTTATACAAATATTGTAATACCTACTACCTATAAGAATTCTCATAAGATTGGCAAAATGTATTATTCTTAAAATCTTCATCTTGACATTCTTCAGGATAACGTTTTCCATTTATTTCAAACTAATAGTTTCTAACACAACAATGATCAAATTCACCAGGATCATGATCTTGAGTATTTAATTTATTTGTTTGTAATCAAATTCAATTTTTATAGTTCTTCCAGATATATTTCTTTCCTCGATACATTGCCACTCTTTAAAATTAAAAGTATACTTTTTTTCTTGAGAAAGTTCAGTTAACTCTTTTAACAATAAAACTTTTTGCAAAGGATTGTATTCTACAATTGGAATTTTAATTGTAAATTCATCAATTATAATTTTACCATCTTCTGTTCCTACGACAACTCTTTTTAATAATGCATCATCATCTGTATTTCTATTAAAACATAATTCCATGTCACAATTGAAAACAGGATATGGATGGTCTTTGAAAAATGGTATGCCAAATTGTGATAAATTACCCATTAAAATGACCTCATTAACATGGGTTCTCATTTGAAAAACATAAGTCTGTATCGCCTCAGGACACTCCTTAAATACTACAAAGAAATGGTTTTTAAGTATAATTAAAAAATTCCAAAAATCAGTACTTGTTAAAATACAATTTTATTTAATTCATTTCAATTCATTTATAAAAGGATAAAATGGTGGTTACCAATTAGCATGCTTAGTTAATTACCCTGTACCTATAGGTGAAAATTAAAATATAATATAAATAAATATAATTTAGGTACCTACATAATATGGGGTAAGGTAATGTATAATATTATGCAGATCTACTTCTATAAATCAAAATCTAAATTATCACTTAGGCAGTTTGGCATTATCTTCAAATACTCTACAGGAATAAAATTATTTGCCGTAACATTAAGATTCCTAAAGATTAGGTCAATATACATTGTATTTTTTAATTTATTTTGTTTTATAATTTGTGTTTTATTTGTTTTTATAATTTGTAAATAAACTTTGTATTTTTGTTATAGGTAGCATAATTATATCTATAGATGCATTTTATTAAGAAGTACATATTAAACAACCAGTAAGTAAAATTACCTTTTCTTTGGACCATTTTTTAGTTGGACCACTAAACAGTTTTGTTTGAATCTCAGTTGTCCTGTCTTTTCCTTGCTTTCTTTACTTTTTGCATCAATAATTTATGTTTGAGCTGTAAATTTATAGATAATTTCTTTATAAGCTTTATAATAAAGAAGACCATTTTTATGGAATTTAACTATTTAACAATGGAAATAGGCATGTAATAACTATGTAAGGATTTGGGCTTTTTAGTTCCACAAAAACTACCCACGGAGAAAGGGGAACACTTTCCTCGTGACCTGTGAGCCGCATGAGCACCGCGTGAGACCCGAGGGTCAAGTCGGTGGAACTCACAGGCTTTGATACACGCATGGGGTATTGAAACTCCAAGATTTATTTTGGGTAAAGGGTGAATTGATAAAGACATAATAAGTTATGATTTTAAGGTAATCACGTGGGTGTATTTTACATAAGTTTAAATGATAAATAATTTAATAATAATATTTTCATAATTTCGTTACAATAAGTATAAGGTGGCACATGGCAAATGCACAAAATACAGTATATCGTAGTTGACACGAAAAAACCTATGTGCCAAATTTTCGATTTTGAGATATTGGTATCCCTGGATTCAGAAAAAATAGGCGGTCATTTTGATAAAAACTCCTATGAGCTATTCTCCATCGTAGAATTAATGAAAAATATTATACAATTCCTCCTATGTGTTACCACCCACACAGCAATTAGAAAATATTTATATTGTAGAAATATGTTTTCTTTATGTTCTTCAAAATATGTTGGTCGAATACGTTTTTACAATATGTTTATATTATGAACAAAACTATATTTTATAAATGCATGTTTAAAACATATTGTAACAATATATATATTTAATGGCCAAGAAAATATTTTAAACAACATCAAGCGAAAATATTGAGACAATGTAGATCTAAAGTTATTGATACCATATATTATGGTATATATTCTGGCAATAAGTTTATTTAATGGACAAGAAAATATTTTAATCAACATCAAGTCAAAATATTGAGACAATGAATATCTATAGTAATTGATAAAATATGTTCCGATAGATAATCTGACAATATGTTTATTTAAAGTACAAGAACATATTTAGTTAAGTATAGGATATTCAGGGAAGAAGTTAGTTTCTTTTGAATATATTTTAACCGTAGCTCGGAGCACGAATGGTATTTATTATTTTAATATTACAATAATAAATTACGATTGATCCAAATAATTATAAATAATACAAAATAATGTTTATTATCACTTGAGTGTCGATTACACTGAGCGAATTTACTCGCTAGTCGTTGGCGAAGAAAGTCGCGCGTGTGTGAGCGTGTAGCGACCTGTCCAATTACATTGAGCGATTGAATTCGCTCGCGGCTCGCTCGCTCGCTACCAGTCACTACTTTCTGGCACACTAGCGATTTTGCCACCTGGCAGCTAGCCTCTAGGGCGGTTTTATAATCAAGCGATTTTACTCGCTGGAGTATAAAAAAGCCTCGATTACACTGAGCGATTTTACACGCTGCGTGTCGGCGATTAAAGTCGCGCACACGCATTCATGTGATATACACGTGACAAGAAGTTGTCATTGATATAGATAATTCATTCGTTTTCTTTTATATTAAACATTTTAAAATTTATGATGAAGTGGAATTGTAATAACATTGTTGACTTTTTAAAAATTTACGAACAGTATTACTGTGGAACATAAAACATAAGGACTATTTGAACATAAAATTAAAAGATGAAATTTTTAAAAAGTTGTATGCAGACCTCGAGAATGAAGGATTGGTAACGGGAATAGATGAAAAGCAACTCAAGGCAAAAATTAAAAATTTAAAAGATGTTTATAGAAATGAGCTTGCAAAAATCGAAAAAAGTAGAAAAAGTGGAAGTGGAACAGATGAAATATATTCTCCAAAACTTACTTGGTTCAACTCTGCCAACTTTTTTCGTGAAGTTTTATCAACAAGACACAGCCAGTCAAATTTGGTAAGTTTGAATATTATATAGTATAATAATATTGTTAGTGTTATAAATTAATAATTAATACCAATATTCAAAGTATGCAGAAACTATTTCCTATTTAAAATTAGTATATAATGTGCAATGATAAATATTCCATAATGAACAAAACTCAGACAATATAAATAAGAGAATATTTTGTTTAATTTTATAGATATAAATGTAACGTAAATTAATAGCTTAACATGTATTTATTTGCTTATTTTAATTATACTTTAAATTTAATTTTTCATAATTGATTACTTAAAAGTACTTTAAATAAATACATTAGGTTTATTTATATAGTTATGCCAACTTTCTCCCATTGCCACGGTAAAGGATTTTCCTCTATAAAATATTTTGACAATGAACTCCTAACATCTTCTGCAGCTCGTTTATAGTTGTTGCTGCCCATTCTATTGACAGTTTCTAGATTATTCACGTGTTCTCTCCATTCCCCAGGAATAATATTGCCGTTGTTAAAATCCTCTTGGTCAACTGCTTGTGGAGGTATATAGCTATTTGGAGTAGTTTTACGTAGCCAGTTGTGTAGACTACAAGCTGCATATATTAATTTATCTATTGTTTTTGGCTGTAGATCAATTGGTTTAGAAAATATTCGGAATCGCCACACCAGAATGCCAAATGCGTTCTCCACCACCCTTCTAGCACGTGAAAGACGATAGTTAAAAATCATTTCATAATTATTAAGTCGAGTTTTACTATATGGTTTTAATAAGTTTGTTCTTAATGGAAATGCATCATCGCAAATAATAACACAGTTTTCGGGCATACCTAAGGTATTATTTTCCAATGCGATATTTAAGGTACTGTTTCGAAATATTGCACTATCACTAGCTCGGCCATTAGCTCCTATGTCGATGTATGTAAAACAATAATCACCGTCAACCATTGCGAACAATATAATACTATAGGTTTTTTTATAATTATAAAATGATGAGCCAGAACCAGGAGGTCGTTTAATTATCACATGTTTTCCATCGATTGCACCACAACACATTGGAAAATTCCAACGATGAAAAAATGTATCCTTTATTTTCCCCCATTCATCAGCAGTCGCAGGCACCTGAGCATTTTAAATTTAAATTAAGTTTATATTGTATAATAATTTTTTTTAAATATGTATGGAATCATATTTTAAATAATCTAAATTTCTAAATTGATTATTATTGTTTAGATTTTAACCAATTTAAGTCAATGTTCGAATGAGGTGGAATCTAACCCAATCGAAGAGATTGAAAATGAAGGTTCAACAAGGGGATCCATAAACGATATTCAAATAGATGAAACAATTGGGAGACCAAGACCGTCGCCAACAAAAATGAAACCACCATCAGAGTCAATAAAAAAAATTAAAAAGCAAACTGCCCCTGATATAGCAATTGCAATTGAACAATTAGATAAAATCGCTCAGAGTGCATATGAAGAAAAAGCGTATGATCAGTTTGGAAAGTATGTTGCATACGAGCTTCGCCAACTACCACAACGCCATGCTATTTTGTTACAGTCTGAAATACAAAGTTGTATTACTCGGATTAGATTATCATCTACTTTGGAACCTCTACATCAACAACCATTACCATACACGGAACAACTTCATGTAAATGTCGCATCACCTTCTACCTCGTCAAGTTCAATAAGTAATTATACATCTACTCCGCGTGTGAACGAGGAATACGATATGTTAAGCCAAGCTATTATAAATTCTTTTTCAGACAATGATCAATAATTTGTATGAATTTAAAATTAATTATTATATTATACAATTTAATAATGATACAGTTTAAAAAAAAAAATAAAATAATTTTGTTGATATTTAGTTTAATTTAACTTTATTTATTAGTACCTTATTTTTCTATAATTATACTAACTTTAATAAATGGTTCCAACACTTGAGAAATCGCTGTAAGTACATCGGGTAAAAATACTGAAATTGTACATTCAGGAACATGAAAAAGATATTGTAAAGACTTAAAATGAATCACCAGTAGCTAAATAACGTAAAGTTATTTCCAGTTTGATTTTCGACGGAATCGCCATCCTCATTTGAGTGTCTTCTTTCTTTATTAGGCCGTCAATCATCTGTAACAATGTATCAAACTGGGCCCCGTTCATCCTTAGAATATTTCGGTAGGCTGTAGAGTCTTCGTGTCTTAACTCTTCTAATAATGTACTGGATGCACCATATTTCTCTCACCTTGAAATCCAACTTCTGATCCATAATCTTTTCTTTTTATACTTTTTCTTTTCAAACTTCTGTCGCAACAAATGAGAAATCACAACAACTCCCGCACGAACTACAGCTTCCGACATTTTGACCAGTCACTACTCACTAGCGATTTTGCCAGCTAGGGAGATTACATTGAACGATTTTACTCGCTGAAGTGTAAAAACGCCAGCGACTTGCGACTAAAGTAGCCCGGCCGTCAACTTTAATCGCGAGCGAGCAGCGAGTATTCAACACGCGGCGAGTAAGCGACTAGACCGATTACATTGAGCGACTTTAATCGCAGCGAGTTAATTCGCCGGCGACTAGCGTGTAAAATCGCTCAGTGTAATCGAGGATAAAGGGGCTGTCACACGAGGCGACTACTCGCTACGACTACGTACCAGCGAGTAAAGTCGCTCCATCTGACAACGTATTCGCTACGAGTTATTCAAGTCGTTGCTATGAATAGTCGCGGCGAATGGAATAGAGCATGTTCAATTCTACTCGCTTGGAACGCGCGACTATGCTGGTCACGTGACCCACTCGCAACTCAAAAATCGCGGTCACCCGTGTGACATCGACACTCGCTGGTCGCCGCTACTAGCTAGTATCATTATTATCATTATTGTTTATCAATATTAATTATATTATCAATTATATTATTTTATAAGATTGTTATTGTATTAATATTACTTTATTTCATTAATTTAATCAGTACACTTCATCAGTTAACTTTTCGATCTTCAACTTTTCAATTTATTTTTCTATATAATATCATGAATAACAAGCAATAACTGACCTTGAAGTGGTCATCTAATGATATAAGTAGATTTTTACTTGTATATAGAAAATATGAATCGTTATGGAATACAGCCGAAGACAATTTCATGCGAAAAAATGCACGTCAGAACAATATGACAAATTTACGCATGGAATTAAATGACATTGGTTTTCAAATTTCAAATGATGAACTTCTGAAAAAGAAAATTAAAAACATTAAGGATGCGTACAGACATGAAGCTAACAAAGTTAAAAAGTCTATGAAAAGTGGTGCTGGAGCTGAAGATATCTATAAACCCAAGCTAAATTGGTTTCACGAAGCTGATGCTTTTTTGAGAAACGTCATGACTGGTCGAGAATCCAGCTCAAATCTTGTAAGTACAATGTACATTTTACCCTGCAGTAATTATTTATTATTTCATGTTTTAATAATAAAATTTGAACTTCAATGATTTATTTATCTTGTTTGCGACTCTTATTTATTTTAAGAACAGAATTGCGTAATTTAATTTAATTTTAGTCAATTTTTAAAAAGATAATACAATATTGAATATTCCCATTGGTGACTACGTCGACGTGTGTTTAATAATTCGTGATTTATTTTGGGTTATTTTTTTTTCTATATTACAATCTCATCGTTAACCATGAATAAATAAAGACATTTTATTTACCCCAATGGCCTAATAATAATAAATTGTCATATTTTTACGGTGTACTGAAAACTAGTAGTCCAAGTCATTATGACATAATATATATTTTATATTATTTAATATTACAATTGTATGGGCTACTGGTTGTTGGTAAATCGAACGCTAATATAATATTCTTTTTTTCTCCTACACATTAGTTATTGCTGTTTGAAAAATAAATAATTTTAATAAAAATCATAATATTATTTTCACATTATAATACTGTAGGTATTAATCTGTAATCATAAAAAATAAAAATGATAAAAAAATAAAAACAAAATTACCATTTATTTGAATTATTTTACTAAGAAATAAATATACTAATATTATTTATTTTAAGTATTTTGAACGGCTTGTGTTTCCACGGAACAGACAATGTTGTGCAGAAGTCTCTAGCATATCTTTTCCTCAATAGTTCCGCATCTGTTGTATAGTGATTGGAGGTATATCCCACATCTCGCCGACCAACTGACAATAATGAATTGGTTTGTCTCCATGTACCCGGGTGAATTTCACCTGTGTTTATATCTTCAGTATTAACACATTTTGTTGTTAAATAATCCCTTGAAACGGTCATTCTTAGCCAATTATGAATGGCACACGCAGTTTTCACAATTAACTCTGTAGTTTCCACTTTAACATCAATTGTCCTTCGAAAAATATGGAATCTGGATGATAGGATTCCAAATGCATTTTCAGAAACGCGCCGAGCTCTAGACAAGCGATAATTAAAAAATTTTTCTTCCAACGACAAATGTCTGTGACTGAAAGGCTTCAATATGTTTGTTCGAAGAGGGAAAGCATCATCTCCTACACAAAGACCACCCCCCCGGCCAATTGAGCAAATTTTTTTCAAGTGCAATATTCAAAGTAGAAGCTTTGAATATTGTACTATCTGAAGCTCTTCCATCACTTCCTACATCGATGTATCTGAAGCAGTAATCGGCATCTACCATTACAAACAAAACGATACTGTAAAATCCCTTGTAATTGTAAAATGTGGATGTACTGTTTGGAGGGCGAATGATGGCAATATGCTTTCCATCAAGAGCCCCACAGCAATTGGGAAAGTTCCACTTTGTTTCAAATGATTTTTGGATAGATCACCACTCTTCTATAGTATCAGGAACCTAAACACATTTGTGAAATTACTAATAAAAATGTTTCTTGTAATTATTGTATAATTAATTTGTAATTAACCAACTAACAGTTAGTGGAGTATTGCTAACAGTAGCTAAAATAAAAAAAAATTGAACTGCACACAAAAAATACACTGAAAGGTGAATCATGAGGGAGAGATACTATACTAACACATTACAACTATATTAAGATCATAATATTGTAACACATTGTACATTCTGATATCAATTAAAATGTTTTATTAACAGGACATTTCATTGATCAACCAAGATTTAGAAAAGTGCAATGATTCAGATGAAGATGAAAAAGTTTCCGTAATATCTGAAAAACCAATTGAACAAGTCACGAATTTGCCACTTGCCTCTTCATATACCGAAAGTATGGCCTCATTACCTCCTCCGAAAAAGAAGAAGAAATGTAACAAGTCCTCGAACTTGGAGCAGTCTGTTAACAAACTTCATGAAATTGCATAAATGACAAATGAAACCGATGATGAATACGATCGTTTTGGAATGCATATTTCAGCTCAACTTAAACAGCTACCATTAAGAAGTTTTATAACACTTCAAGAAAAAATTCAAAGTTTAATTACACAAGAAAGACTGAAAATTATTGATTCTCAAAATAACCAAACTGAATACCCATTCTCCATTCCAACCTCATCTGGCAGATCATCAAACCTTAGCCAAACATCTTTCTCTTCTTCGTCTCATTCAACCCCCATAATTCATACCGGAGAATACCAAGAACTCCCTCAGTGCAATACATTTCAGTCAACTATACAATCAGAAAACACAATGCTGGACCCGATCCAACAAGCAATTTTAAACATGTGTTCTAATAATTAAATTATATATAAATTCTATAAGAGAAATAATTTTTTTTTGTTTTCTATAAAAGGTTTTAATACACGAGTTCGTGGCAGTTATTTAATAATATGTATATTGTATAAATACATACAATAAAAAGTGTGTTGTTTTTTTACGTTTGAAAATATACGATTTGTAAAAGTATATATTTATCACATTTTTTGCCGTTATCGACCTGTAATAGTTTTGGCGAGCGCTTGAGTAGTATTTTTGACATTGCATTTGAAACTTCTTTAGCCGTTTTCGACTTTAAAGGTATAGCGAAAGAGTATTTCGTGTAACAATCTATGATAGTTAGAAAATATTTATAGCCTTTATTCTTTTTAGAATAAGGTATCATTTCCACCAAGTCTGCCTGCCATAGATTCTTTTTTACCATACACATTAACTCTTCGCCTTGTATAATTTTTTCTTGCTGGTTTGTGTAGTTCGTTTGCTATATCGCGTTTAGACATTTGGAATTCGTTTTATTAAACCCGTTTCATACAATTCTTCGTAAATTGAAAGTATTTCGTTGGAAAGCCCTGTATTACCGGCAGCTTGTGAGGCTAAAAGAAGTCGTAACCTATCAACCAACTCGTTTGGATCATTCCAATATACTAAATTATGCGCTTGTAATTTCACACCCGAACCCGAGGTGAATAGCTTGCTAATAATTTGCTCATACTTTGTACCACCCTTCCTAATTTTTGTCACGTCCTGTGTTAAATGTGCTGAAGTATGAATCAGTATTTCTTTATACGTATTTAAGTCATTAGCGGAGTATTGCATTGGATATCTGGAACACAATAACTCGCTAAGCCCCTGTGTCAGTGGATAAGAGTTTTCTCTCACAACTATTGCACCGTTTTTAAATTGTATTACTTCTGTACCTAATTTGATAATGCCATTAGAATATTTTTTTGGGCCATATACTTTATCTTTTTCTTGGTCTTCTAATTTACGAAAGTTTGTAAACCGGTTGTCGGATGCGTTGGAAACCATATCATTATCGACTTTGGAAGTCTGTAATTTGTTCAGAGGTTCGATTATTGGCTGAAGTGTTTGTGATACAAAAGATTGAATATCGGCTTTTCCATGTTTTAATGCAATATACTTGCGTTTAATATTTTCTTTAGCTTTAATCAATTCTCCGAGTACCTCGCCTTTAGACGACATATTTGTGAATGAAGTGTCTTATAAAAAAACAATAGTTTATATAACAACGAACGTATCAAATCCGTGACGATAGCGACCATTGTCACGTTCACTGTCTTTGTTTATGACAATAAATTCAAATCCTCCTTTACACCAACATGAAGTACAAAAGTTTTTAAACTCGGGATATGACACATCACCAGAGCAATGTTCGTTGTAAACATGCTTTAGGTTTGTCTCGTCTTGTTTAAATAAAACAATAAAATTTGCGTTATCACGTAAAAGTTGTTTAGGTACTTTTGAATAACTCTGAGCCAAATAGAAAACATCTACTAAATTATGGCGGCCTCTGGAAAAGTAAGTCCTTGCAATCTTCTGGTTTTCAGTAATAATATCATCGAAAATAAACACAGAGTTTGGTAAAACTTTTTCAGGTTCGATAACTTGTTCGTTTTCGTAGAACGTGAATAATTGTATTCCATTAATACCTGATAAAATATCACTCAATAATTTATACTTTGGTTGATCCAATGTTTTTGAATATATGTATACGTTGTGAAATCGTATACCATTTATATGTGTTAATAATGTGAATATTAAATTAGTTTTCCCACAGCCTGAAGGACCCATGATAAGCGCTCTAATCGTATTAGGTAGAAGTACACCATGTCTTTGTTTTTTATACGAAGTAGGTGGGTCCACGTTTTCAACTGTGAGTTGTATATCTTGTTTAATGAATTTCATTTTTTAAATAAATATCCCTGTAACACTAAGAGCGTAATCAGTACACGATGTCACTCGCTCGAAGAAAGACCAAGAATAAAGGTGCTGGTCTTATAAACACGCTTATAAATAAATTACCATTAGAGCTTCACGTACCTGGTGAGAGTAAATACACGTATCCTAACGTGGTAATAGTAATAAAAAAATAATATTTCTTTATAGGTTATCAATATTGTGGACCTGGCACAAATTTGAAAAAACGATTAGCTCGCGGAGATAAAGGGGTAAATCCTTTAGACACTGCGTGTAGAGAACACGATATTGCATACGATCTTAGTAACTCTATCGCAGATCGCAACGAGGCCGATTATATATTAGAACAACGAGCCATTCGTTGAACTTAATTGCTACTTCTGATATTTCTAAAATTTCAGATGAAACCTATATCAGTTTATCTACAAAAACGTTTAACAAACTACAAACGTTCTGGAACTTATTAAGTAGAAGTACAATGGCATCTGATAAAGTAGTAGAACATTGCAACTGTAAATTTCCTATTCCTGTCGTGACAAGGTGGAACTCAAAATATGATGCTATTAAAAACATTTTGGAACATAAGAAAAAAATAGTGACACTATTTGATATTTTAAAGTTGAATAAACTTAAAGGTAATGAATGGGTATTTTTAGAGGAGTATTGTTTATTGTTAGAGCCATTAGCAAATTCTCTTGATAAGCTACAAGGAGAAAAACATAATTATTTAGGGTATGTTGCGCCTACATTAATAGTATTAAGAAAACTATTAATTCAATCAACCAATTTAAAGCACTGCAGACCATTATGTTTATCATTAATAAGTTCATTAGAAAAAAGATTCAACTATGTATTTGATCTTAGTGATCCAAAAAGCAAGATATATATTATTGCATCTATAAGTCACCCTAAGTTTAAGTTATCTTGGGTTCCAGTAAGGTATACAAATTTGTGCAAAAATATTTTTTTAAACGAATGTGAAATAATAAGTGCCACTATTGAAAATAAATTATCTGGATCTACTGACAATGAAGATAGTGATAGTGATGGATTCTTCAATAGTTTATCTGAACGTTCTACAATAGACATTTATACACCAACACAGTCTCAAGACGATGCTTCAACTGAGGATACTATAAGAGTTTCAAATGCTGCTAGTGTTCAAGCGTTAACATTTTTAAATTCAAAGAAAAAAGATCTGGTGATGCTTGATCAATTTAAAGTTGTCAAGCAAGTTTTCTTAAAGTTTAATACAACGCTACCATCATCAGCTCCAGTTGAACGGCTATTTAGTGGGGCCATACAGGTTTTAACTCCAAGACGTAACCGATTAAAAGACAGCACATATGAAATGCTCTTATGTTGCAGATCTCAAAAATGATCTTTTATTATTTTTCTTATATACATTTACAACTTTTTATATTTTTATTTTGCTACAAAATGCCAAGATGGCCGAATTTTTTTAAAATTTGTTAGTAGGTATAATTTTATATTTATTTCAGTTATTAATTAACAAGTGTTGTCAACTGGAACTTCTACACCATTATTTACATTAATCATATCAATATGAAATATGATTATTAATTACAATAAAATATGTATAAATTATTATGTTTTATATTTAATAAGAAATTAGTGTCAATATAAAAAATATAAAATATAAAAAATTTATTTGATAATTTATCTAGATAAAATAATTTTGTTTTCATCTTTATCTAGATAAATAAATAATTTAGTTATCTTTATCTTTACCTAGATAAAATTATATTTATCTCAGCTCAACACTGCTTCCAACCTTTAGATGTTTGAGGCACCTATAAAAATATAAAATTAACACATTTTTCTTACTTATTGTGTTAACTATTATTTACAGTTGCTAAAAAAAAATATTATTATTTTACTAATATTAAAATTTGCATTTCAGGTTTTTCAAATACCGTCATCACCTCTTCAGTCTAAAAAAACTAAAAAACAGAAGATGGATGATAGCGTTTCTAATTTTATGAAAAAGTGTTCTGAAGCTCTTGAAAACTCTAATGATAGCAAGCCTGATGAATATGAAGCAATGGGGATTAATTTTGCAGCTAAACTGAAAAAAATGAAGCCTGAACAACAAATATATGCCGAACTGTTGTTTCAAAAAGTCTGTGCCAAAGGGCTTCTGGGGCAACTACATGAGTGTTATGACATTGTTGATGTTTCCAAAAATCAACAGACATCTCAATTGCCCGATAACAATTATACTGCAGTATCTTTCCCAAGAGAATATTATTCCACTCCAATAAGTACAATGGCATATCCAAACAACAATTCATCTACAGAGTCTAGTGAATCACCATCAACAAGTGTTCAAAGTTTTCTTTATAATTGGAATACATCAACTAATTCCACTGATGATCAATGAAGTTTTTAATTATTTTATAATTTTTAAAGTTCTTTATTACCTATTATTATAATATTATATTTTAATTCAGATTTAAGTTGTTACACAAAATTCTAAGGGAAAACTATAATGTACCAGTTTCTTTTATTATTATTTTAATTATCAAATTATTACATATAAGTCTGAGGAAAAGACTTTCCTTTTTCATTCAACTCTTTTAATAATGGCATGTGACCAAAGAAGTCCCTTCTAGCAAGCCAGTTTTTGACCCACTTACTCCTCATTTTTCTTTTTGAGATATTATATTGGTACCCAACCATAATTCCTGCAGCAGCTATCAACTTTTTTTTTCTCGGAGGCATATTGTGTTTATTCATTATTATTATAATATTACGATTATAAAATAACATTTTATTAACACAAATTCATAGATGAGTGATAACATAACAATAATAACTGATAAACCAGTTGTAGTCCGTCGTATAAATCCGCAGATCTTTCAGTACGTCTTGAAAGACCAAAGGACTCGGGTCCTCAGCATAAAAATCAACGGATTTCCTCCACTAACCAGCGGACATGGTCCGCTGGTGGATTCGCTCCGCGAAAAATAACGGACTTTTATTTTCACGTAATGGACACGTCAAAGGACCTAGTCCAACGGACCAAATCCGTCGAGGACCTAAGGATTTAGTCCGTCAGACCAAATCCGTCATGAAATCCGCTCGTGTATGGCTACCTATTGCTTACGCTGTAGTATTTTTTTATTTAATAATAACGCATGGCTTAATAAAGGTTCACACCCTATTGATGTTCCTAACGTAGTGCCGTACGCGTCGAGTTCTGTACATAGGGTTTGTAATTTGTGCATATGGTCTTCAATTACGTCCCATTGTTCCGTATAACATGATGTGTCAAGAAAAAATACCAAATCCCATGTGTTAGTAACAATTTTAATTGTACCTATATTTTCGTAATAGATACCGGATCTTGGCGGCAATTGATTGTCCGAGAATCGTAACTGTGACATCACCAGTGTAGAGCCAATTATTAACTGCATAATAATCTGACTGGATTGGACATAAAACAAAAAAAATAATAATAAAAATAAAACTAGATACACGTATTTGTATTGTGATGCGGTCCTATGAGGAGCCGCGAGGATGAGGTGGTGAGGTGTCAGGTGACCACAACAAAATTATAGACACAAAACAGCTTTTGAGGGTGAAGGTTGATTTTTTTATTAACGCGGACCAAAACAAAAAAACAACCACAAAAAAAAAACAAAAAGAAAACAAAAGACGATGGTTGCGGGGACGGGTCAAGAGAAAGTTTCGTCTCGTGCGGGTCGTCGGTAAAAAACTGGTCACATGACAATCCGGTTCACCCAACGGCCGGCCGACGGTTCACAGCGCGGGTGTCGCGCGCCGGCGTCGTCCGTCGTCGATTGGCGGTTTGTTTGAGAAGCGTAGCGCGGCTTTCCGCGTAAAAGGCTATTTGAATTCAAACAGCTATTACGCGGGACCGCGTCAATTGTCTATGTGTATTTTATGTTTATAAACATGTCTATATATATATATATATATATACCTATCTCTACTAATATGTATATATCTATTACTACTTTATGCAAAAAATTAAATAAACCTAACCTCATAGTTCGGTTTCATAAAACAATTTAACATTGTTTATATGTATACGGTAACCCTTACGACCTTTGTTAATAGTAATGTTTTCGTTATCGTGTACCGCGAGTACTTTGTATGGGACCGTCCAATTTCTACTCAACGTGTTACGTTTGTTATGCTCTTTTACTAGGACTTTGTCCCCTACTTGTATATTAATCGCGTGTGAATTTTTATCGTACTAATGCTTATTATTTTCTTTCTTTTTAACTAAATTGGCGCGTGCCAGCTTATGCGCTTCCTGCATAATTCGTTTTAAATCGAGTACGTAATTATCATAATTGTATTGTGCTTCGGGTTCCCTATTAAATGACGACGGAATATTCGGTTTCCGACCGAATACTTATTTGTACGGTGTTTACGAGGTTGACGTATGAACTGTTGTGTTATAGCAAAACATCGCGTATGTTAGCAACCTATCCCAGTCGTTGTCCTTATCCACAAAACCACGTAAATATGATTTCAAAGTGGCGTGACTCCGTTCGAGAAAACCATTCGTCTGGTGATGCCACGGCGTCATTTTAGATTTTTCTATATCTAATAGCTTGCACATATTTTTGAAAATATCCGATAAAAAATTAGTACCACAGTCGGTAAGTATCGAAGTCGGAATTCCGAAAATGCACACAAAATGTTCTACAAATGCTTGCGCTACCGCTACCCTACCATCAGTGGTCACTAACGCCATTGCCAGCGAGTACTGTGATAATTCATCTTGTAGTGTTAAGATGTACGTGTTTCCCCCTGTCGTGGGTGGTAATGGACCCACTATGTCTACACATATACGTTCGAACGGTTTTGTTACCGTCGAGGTGATAATCATAGGTTGTTTCGTTCTGATATGCGACTTATTCTTCTGACATATGTCACAATTCCTAATATATTTTTTAACGTCTTTTTTTAACTTTTTCCAATTGTAGTTTATCTGTAACCGTTTCACAGTCTGTGATACACCAAAGTGCCCCCCAATCGGAGTGCTATGATATTCATATATGATACGCTCCCGCTCTTCTGCGGTCCAGCTTTGCTCGGTATAGATTCTTATACATACCTCGGTTCCCTTGAACACGTACTTGAACATGGTTCTAATACGCTCAAAGTTGGTAAGGGTCGTTAACCCCTCAAAACGAGTAATGGAAAATTGATTTATTCCATTTGTTTCGCTAAATGTTTTTAGTTCGTCTATAGCCAGAAAAAACTGTTCCCCCGTTAATTCGGTCAAATGTGTTTCTTTTAATTTATACAATACGGTTATTCGATTATCTTTATTAACTACAATAAATTTGTTTTCGTTCGTGAATTTCATTTAGGTCGTAATCTCATGTTTCGTTAACCGTGGTGTATTAATTTTATGGGTTACAACGTCCGTTGCAGTCAATAGGTCCCCCTCTAGATGGAAAATATCAGAATACTCATTACAAATGCTTATAATATTTTGTTTTTCTTCCTTATTCAAATGTTCAGTTTTAATTGAATCGTTTAATAATGTTATTCGGCCCAGGTGAGGCCTATCTACCGGCTCGTGATCCTCATTAATAAAAAAAATCTTATCCGTATATGGCTCCCATTTCAAATTACTCGTGGTTAATTCGTCAATAATAAATGATTGTTCGGATATGTTATTATATTACTTATTATGGTGTTGTCGCGCACTGGGCTTAAACTATTTGCTATTATAACATCGTCGTTTATAGCATATTTTTTAATCGCTACTAAATTAGACCGTATATTATCTCATCGGCTTTGACCTGTAACACGCAATTACTGCGCGCAGGTAATATAATAGATTCGACTTTGTTCTCTATGGGTTCGGGTATAATTAGTACTCCTTTATCCCAATCAGTTATAGCTTTATAATTTATTATTTTACTTATTTTATTTAAAATAATATAGAGGCTTTTGGGTTTACTACACGTATATTAACCGTAATACTAACAAATACAAATATATCGGTAAAAATTATACCGAACTCGCTTTGAAGAAAATATTTTTATTCTTAAATTGTTAAATTGTTAATTGGTTATTAGGTACTTACTACTTATTACTCGTTATTAGTTATTAATTTATTATTATTTATTTCGTTTCACTAACTCATTTAAAACAAATACAATGGACAATTTTTTTATTCGAATTACAAAGGTAAGTCAATAAAATATAGAATACATACGTACAGTTAATATAATATTTTAATGTCAGGTACATATTTAATTTACAAAATTAGTAAGTAATTAGTATATTTATTAACTTTTTTCTTAATATAGGGAAAAACACAACTTGATTCAAATTGTGATCCAGATGAACCGGCTCCTATTGCTGAAAATGAGTTCACTCCCCCGACAAAAAAATTAAAATTGGTATGTAGATTTTTAATATTTAAGAAACTATTAATTGTTGCTCTAAAATCTATATTTTTGTAAATGTCTTTAATCTTGACTATTTTACTTATTAATTTTAAGAGTTAAATTATAATTATCATTTAAAAATCATTGATTTTACTATAAAATATAAGCTTTTCATATATCTTTTATCATAACTTCAGTCTTTATTACTATCTTTATTACTTATTATTTTAGATTCTGAGTGAAACGATGAATGTATTGATTTTACAATGATGTGTGTTTTTTTTTTTTATTTTTTTTTTTATTTTTTTTTTTTTTATTTTTTTTTTATTTTTTTATTTTTGTGTCTGTGTACACGATAAGTAGTCGAAATAATGCTTCGATTTTCGACTTCAGTATCTTGTTTGATGGGAAAGTGAATATCGTTGGTGCATTGGGGAGGTCAAAATTTTAATTTCCCAGTAGTTTTCAAAAGCGATGTGAAAAACAAAAGAAAAATTAAGGAAAAACGGGAATTTTTACGCAAAATCGATTTTTAACAAAATCGATTTTGGTTATTGGTGTAACTCTAAAACAAATGACCGTAGATGCATGAAATTTTCACTGGTTGTTTATATTAGCATTTTCTATACACCATAAAATTTTCCAAATATTTTGACTCTTTTTGAGCTGTTTACAGCCATTGTCAGTTTTCAATTTTTTTAGTTTTTTTTTCTATAAATATCAATAAAATTTTATCTATTGAGTAAAAAAGCTTGAAAATTTAATAGAAGGCTCCTAGTTTATTGTTTCAAAGGCAGATGAAAAAAATTAAAAATCCTTAGTCACAGTTTTTAATTATAAGCATTTAAAGTTCAAATTTTGACAAAATACGGAAAAATCACGAAAAATAGCAAATTATTTTGACGAGAATTCATAAAAATTTTTCTTTTTAAATCTAAGATTTGAAAATGTAATATAAGATTACTCATAAGTTTGTCTACCTTTATCAAAAAAAAAATGTCTAGAAGAAACTTAAATTAAATTTTTATGAGCGTCTGAAATTTATATTTTTACAACATTTGATATTTACTCGATTTCTCATGTAACGATTTTTTTATTTTATTGTAATTAAAAAACGAATGACTGTAGATACTTGAAAATTTCACTGAATGTTTATATTAGCATTTTCTATACACCATACAATTTTGAAAATATTTTGACTCTATTTGAGCTGTTTACGGACATTGTCAGTTTTCAATTTTTTTAGTTTTTTTTTCTATAAATATCAATAAATTTTTATTTGTTGGGTAAAAAAGCGTGAAAATTTAATATTAGACTCCTGATATATCGTTTTAATAGCAGTTGAAAAATATTAAAAATACATTTGCACAATTTTTTTTTATAAGCATTTAAAGTTCAAATTTTGACAACATTTATCAAATTTATAATTTATTAATTATTTTGTGGTTAAAAATTTATAAAATGTTTAACTTTTATGGCTAAGGATTGAAAATTTAAAACAAGGCTCCACGTTAATAGGTTATATATAAATTACTTTATTCACAATAATATCATCAAATATACTTGGTAATATCATAGGGTGACTGACCGTTTTCGCTCAGAATCGTTTTTCTTATACAATGATATTATATCATTGAATTCAAATTTAACACCATCCATTACAGTGACCCACTTGTAACCTACCGTACAGCAGAGCGACATCCACTTATCCACCTTTTTTTTTATTAAGTGTTAGATTAGGTATAAAATGAAATTGTTTGAACATCAAAGTTAAACAAAAAATATTAGTATTAAAAAAAAAAAAACTCTTAGCCCTACTTATAAAAATTAGTTATTATAATAATGCTTCAATATTTAGTTATACATTTTAAATATATAAAATTAATTATCAATTAAAATGTTGTCAAAGGTAAAAGTAAGTTATCTTGATTTGATTGAACCTGCCCATTATTATGAAATTTTGTTTTTCCCATAAAATGTTGAAGAAAAATTTGTATCACATTCACCAGTCTAACATGTTCAAGGTGTCTTTCCAAATCATTTGTTTGCAAATGTAGGTTTAATGTGTGAGGATTTTATTTTGATTAGTTAACTTTAAATTTACTAGCTAAATATAAAAAATTTAAAAAAGTATTAAAAATTAAACTAAGTTTTTAATTAAAATTGTTCATACATACTTATTTTATTCTATTGTCAATCCATAATTAATATATCATGAAAATAAAGTATTATTATTTTTCATTATATCAATGCATATTTTGAAAATTTGTGTTGAAGCTTGCTAATTGAAATCTGGGTTATATTTGTATTGAAATGTAGAATCCCCAGAATTTGAATAGGAAATATTAAAATAATAATTCTTATAGATGGTGTCCAAGATGTCTGTTGTCTTGGGTGTTTGTATTGTATTGTATTATTATGTAGCTTGATTATGTTATTTTTTCAATGAATATTGTATAATAAAACACTCATACTTGCTTCACTGGTATTTTTTTCTATAACTGTGTTTGCTTGTAAATAACCAGAAACCTATCACTCTTTATGAAGTGTTGTTTCTTACTGTATAACCGTACAAGTGACACATTTTCTCCGCAAGCAACAGACAATTTAAGTGATCCATATGTATAGGTACAATATTTAAATAAAAATTGTATTTTATCCAGAATAACATATTCGACTAAAAGAAAAACAGATTATAAAGCATAAGGTTATAATCTTAATAAATATTCATTGATTTTTAACTGCTCAATTTCAAGGAAACTTATCAAAAATGTTGCAAAAGTATTCTAGTAACCAAGTATCCAATTTGCTTGCATAATACCAGTAATTATAGCATATCTTAAATTGGATTATTTATAAATGAAATACTTTAAAAATTACATTATTATAAAAAACGCATTTCCACATATTATTTATTACATATATTTTCAAATTCAAATTTAAGTCATACGGAATGCGAATATGCGATGGTGAGTCTTATACAATATACAATATTAAATATTTGAATACTTATCAGTTATCATATTAAATTAGAATTTAGAATACAACAATGAAACAGTTTAAGGTTAGCTTTATAGTGTGACCAGTGACCACAGAATTAACTTAATTTAATTTATTTTGCGGTATCACTGTGTGAAGCTATATCAAAAGGTAATAAGCATAGATATTATAAGCCGTGGGTTCTGTGGTAATCGATGCCACTCGTGGGTACTTATCGATATTCAAAACGAACAATATTCTGCTTATCGGTCAATGGTCGTTACTCATTATAAGTTATATTAAAGATATTACCTTTTGGGTATGATTATTGCTGACGAGGTGGTTGACGATTGATAGTGCAGTGGTTTATCTCTTTTTTCTATGAATAGGTTAACGGGTATGACAGTAGTTGTAAACGAGTTGATAGTAGTGACACTATTAGCTACCTACTTGTTGGCATGGGGTCAATTTATTGCAATTTCTAAAATTTGTAAATAGCTCTCAAGCATAGAGCTTTGCATTAATCAATGTTGTTCATTCACTAAAATTCATTAAAAAAAATTCCCCCACATTATGATTGCAAAAAAAGTATAGGTTTCTATTTGAATTTATAAAGTTGACCCCCCAAAACCCCCCTAAAATGTTGTTAACAATTACAAAATTGTGAAATCATAATAGATGTTTCTAAATCAAAAAATTGAATATTTATATGTTAAAATGGCTGTAACATAAATTTTGAATCACCCTGTATATAAATTTCTATAAATTACTTTATTTTATTGATATGTTGATGGATGTTTGATATACACATGCTGGTTATCTAAAACGTGTTATCATGTGCTCATCAGCATTATCTTCTCTATTACAGATATTAATCCATACATAGCATCCGTTCCTACTCTAAAAGCTACCTCAATTATATGTTTCAATTCTAAATCCTCCCTAGCATTTAGTTTCCACTCAGAAACCATGTTATGGAGACATGCCAGATCATACGATTCACTAGCTTCATATTCTATATCATCTGTTGCTGCATCAGCTATATCTTTCCGGAGATTCAAGATTTCTATTGGCAGTCGACCTTGAGGCACATTGTTGTTAATAATACATGCTAGCTTATTAAGACTAGGGACTTTGAATTTTTTGCAGATTCCAATATTGTTTTAATCTGTTATGAGTCCAACACAGTAATTTCATTCTGAGCATCCTTTTTAAGGATTGACTTGACCGCCGGCCTTATTTTTGATATCTTGAAGATATTAGATTCGTCATCATCTCCCGATTGATTATCCATCGAAGAGTCATAATTGGAGCCACTTTTAGACTGAGAGGGATTCTTTTCGGCATTATCCTCTTGGGTTTTACAATCTGCATTGAACACTGAGGTGATTTTAGAGCCTGAAGATCCTCCTGACTTTGTAAGTCTTTTGATCCTTTACAAATACTTCTTCTTCCTAATGTCTAACTCCCCTTTTGGGATTGAATCTTCAACTGATCATATAATTCGTGTTAGGCTCAAGCCGTTCCACTGTAACAGTAGAAGAGTATACCTGTTGGACAGTTTTAAAAGTATCTAATTATTCATACGGTATTTCAAAACTGTAGACGGTACTGAGGAAAAAAAAGCAAAAGGTGTAAAGAAATATATTATTAAAAAACATATGCAATTCGAAAATTATAAGGATATACTACACGCTTTTATAAACCATTTATCTGTTAAGGATAAATTAACTCACAGGGTCATGAATTTTATCCAATCAAACAAACATGTTGTTCAATCGAAAACAATGAACAAACTTGTTCTAAACGATAATGACGATAAACGCTATATAAATGACGACGGGATAAATACTTTGGCTTATGGTCACTATAAACTAGATAAATTATATAATTAAAGAAAAAAGACTTGATAAATCTTCAATCGGTATAAACAGAAAGCGCTATCAAACGGTAGTGAAGTAAAATTTATTTTTTTTTTTTTTAAATTACAAACTGAAAACAAATAATTATTTCAACTTTTTTCTGACATTTATTATAAAAGTATTACATGTTATACATAAAAAATTATTATTTAAAAAATACCTGTGATGCTATCCATGAATTTTGGTTTGAATCAAAACCCAACCATTTAAAAAAAAACATTTTATTCCCAACTTATTTCACAATACGTTCAATGAGAAAGTTGTTTGGAAAATCAGTTAATTTAATGTCCTGTCCATAAAAACCACCTAAGATTATATTGTTTGATTCATCCTTTAGTTGATAAGTTACTGGATTTGTCTGTGAAACTTTTGAAACTGTAAATATTTCCGTTGTCCAATTCGGGGTATATATCCTTTACTAAATATATGTTTATACTTAGATATTCGTACTTAATCGTTAACTTTAAATTTTGGTTTACACAATTTTTCAGAATTTTTATATGTATTAAATTTATTTTTGTTTGTATCCATTCGAGCTTCATTTGGTGTGCATTTGATTATTCTATGTTTTGTATTATAATAGTTATGTATAATTTTTGATATTGTATTATACCAATTCCATGTACCTGTTGCAGTTAAATGTTTATATATATTATTTTTAAGTGTTTGTATCACACGTTCTGCGATTAAACATTTAATAACACTGTATGAACTGTAATGTTTAATTTTATATTTTTTCATCAAATCTTGGAATTGGACATTGTAAAATTCTGTACCATTATCTGTCTGTAAAAATTTTGGTTTAGCTTTTTTCAATATATTAACCATTCCTTTTGTACATTCTTTTGCTGATTTATTTTTCAGCGGTTCCACAAATACATATTTGCTATATTATGTATCTATAACAACTAATATAAATTTAAAACCATAATTTTTTTTAAAATGAGATTGCATATCTATTAAATCAGCTTGCCAGAGGTCGTCAATAAACCGTGTTACCACACTGCGTCTAGGAAATATTTTTCTCGCTGGTCGATGTAGCTCATTAGCTATACTCTCTAAGGTTGTCATTATACTATAATATTTATCTCTCGAAGTTCTTCTAAAATAGATATAATTTCATTATTAACACCAGTATTGCCAACACTTTGTGATGATGTCAAAAGATTTAATCTAGTTACCAGCTCATTCGGATCGTCATAATAAACTAATTGTGTTTGAGGTAATACATCTTTATATAAACCACTACCTATCTTAGGTTCAGGTGATGAAGTAAAATTAATCAAATTTGTAGACATGCGATCTGTAGGCGAAAAACTGTTTGCTGATTGATTAAAATCAAATGATTCATTTTCTTGCATTATTTTTCTACGTTTAGCATTAAATAAGCCGGAAGGAGTAGAAGGTAAAGTATTGTTAAATGATTTTAGATTTATTCGAGGAGTTGTTATCTCATTAATTTTAGCTATTTCTTCGTTAAACTGTATTTCCTCCATTTTCGTTCGATCATACAATGGTTTTACAACAGTCATCCATTTATGATACCTCGAGGTTTTAGGTTTTCCATCTGCTTTTAAATGAACTCCGGAAGTTTTCAAAATATTGTAATAAGATTCTATATCTGCTATAGTTGTATTTTTCGGTTCCTTCTCACATAATAAAGACCATAGTCCTGGTGTAAATTGATAGTATTTATTAAGCAACAGTAATTTACCGTGGCTAAAAGTTATAGAATACTTTCCTATTTTATATGAATTACTATCTTTATCATAATGCATACCATAGGATTTATCATAACGTGTTGATTTAGGACGGTTATTTAAAAAATTTTCAAATGGTGAATTTAATTCGTTGTCATCGTCTTTATCACTAGTACATGAGGTTTTTGATTTATTTTTTAGTTCAGTTGACTGTGTGTCATATATTGTATTTTGTTTTCCATGTGTACTCAATGGTTCAATTAACGGTTTAAATGCTTCACGGAAATAGTTTTCAGAATCTATAACACCACGTTTCATTTCCATTATTTTCCGTTTAATATTTTTTCTTGATGTTATTAAATTTTCCAACAATTCTTTTTCTTTGTTCATTGTGAATAATAAATGCAATATACCTGTATCGTATGACTACCGATAACATTATGCAGATAATAACTGTGTGTCAACATATTTATATATAAATATATATATATAGGTGTAGACACATTAAATTATTTTATTTTAATGAATGTATGAAAACCACATCTATACCTTCCTTCATTCATTTCTCGAGTTTTATCGATAACCATAAATCCATAATCACTATGATTCCAACATAAATGAGACATTTTCCGAAACTCTGAGAAATCCATATCTGTAGACGAATGATCGTTGAAAATATGTCGTAAATTTGTATCATCTTGTTTCAGTATTATTAAAAAGTTTGCGTTATCTCTTACTAGCTGTTTTGATATTTTAGAATATGTTTGTGCTAAATAAAATACAGAGCTAGCACCTGAATGTCTACCAATGCTAAAGTATTCTCTGATTACAGATTGTGGACCACATATCACATCATCAAAAATTATAATAGAATATTTCTTGGTTAAGTGTGGTTTTATAACCTTATCAGCGCTTGTAAATATGAAAAAATTAGCACCTTGTATATCATCTATTATTTTTTTTAATAAAACATATTTTTCCTGATTAGAGGTTTTCGAGTATAAATAAATATTTTCAAATCTTAACCCGTTTGCATGCGTGATTAGATTATACATTATATTTGTTTTTCCTGATCCGCTGGGACCAATTAGTATAGCACGTATAGTATCGGGTAATAATGAACCGTGTCTTGATGGCTTTTTTAGTAGCTGAACATCTACATTTATAACATCTAATTTGTCTTTCTGCTCAATCAAATTCATATTATTTTCTTATAAATTCTCTAGAAATTTTTAATTTATAGTCAGTTATCGATGATGCGTTCAACTCGCAAGTGTAAGTAAGACAATACTGTAAAAGGACTTGTAAACTCTCTTATAAATAGTCTCCCGCTCGAAGCCCATGTTTCAGGCTATCATTATTGCGGTCCTGGCACAAAATTAAAAAAGAGACTAGATCGTGGTGATAAAGGAATGAATCCATTGGATGCTGCTTGTCGTGATCACGATATTGTGTATGCAACGAGTAAACATTTAGACGATAGACATAAAGCTGATAAAGTGTTAGAAAATCGTGCTTGGGAGAGATTTTTATCAAAAGATACTCCTAGAAAAGAGAAATTTGTTGCGTACGCAGTAACAAATGCAATGAAAGCTAAAAGAAAAATAGGTATGGGTTGTAAAGGTAAACGGAAACGTCCTACAAAAAGAATTGGTATACTAGCAGCAAAGAAAAAAAAATTTCGAAGAAAAAGAATGGTGGTAAAAGGCTGATTTCACCACCGAGACAGTCAGGAGGTGTAATTCCCTTAATACCTATATTCGCAGGATTGTCAGCACTTGGTAGTTTGATGTCTGGAGGTGCTAGTGTGTATAATGCTGTTCAAAATTCAAAATGAAAAAAAGGTGGTGGTTTGAATTCAAACAATAATAAGTTAAGAAAAAAAAAACTGATGCTCACGCTACCTGACAGACCGCTTTCGTCTCAAGATATTATAAAATATGTTGAAAAGTTGAAAATCAATCATTTCCGTGGAGTCTTTTCACGTGATACTTTACCTAAAAAACCACATACGATTGAATGTGGTATATTAAACTTAGATATATCTTCAGGTGACGGAAGTCATTGGGTAGCGTTTTATAAAAATAAGAACAAAGTTATATATTTTGATAGCTTTGGTGATTTACCTCCACCAATTGAATTACCGCATTATTTCAGACAGTTTAAAATAATATACAACTATTCTCACTATCAAGACTTCAATACATTCAACTGTGGTCATTTATGTCTTTAATTTTTACAATGTATGAATCTATCACATTAAGTTTGACTGGAAATTCAACTATATTATCTACAAATTATTTTCCATCTCTAAACGTTTACGAGGATTCGGAAATAGCTTTGTTATGTTTGCAAACATACAATTTATTTCCAAATATAAATTCAGCTAATAATCGGTTAGAGGTAGAGGTTATTCCTTCAACAAGTAATAGATTTATCATAAAAACGTTTATATTTATTTTGTAAGAAGGATGTTATGAAATTGAAGATATTAACAACAAAATTATGAAAGAGTTATTTCATTTTAATAATGAATTTAAAACACAGCTAAAATTCCACGTATCTATTGACCCCGTCGATTTTAGAACATACATTAAATGTAATGGAAGACTAAAGTTAAATATTTCAAACAGTATAGCATCTGTTTTTGGATTTGAAAAAAGAACCTATGAGCCAATGTATGAAGCTCATCGGTCGGGAAAAGCTGCTAATTTAAACACAATTAACTCTATAAAAGTAATGTGTAATATAGCACATGGATCATTCAGCAACCAGCTACAAAGTCATTCGATATATGAGTTTTTCCCAAGCGGTAGAACAGGAACAAAGGTTATTCAATCCCCGTTAAACCTTATATATTACAAATTAAACAAAACAGATATTAATTCAATAACTGTACAGTTAGTTGAGCAAAATAATAATCCGATCGATAACTTAAATGAGACATTGACAGTTGTTCTGCATATTAAACGTCACGTGTCTCATTATTAAATTTGTATCTCAGATTTCGGAATGTACGAGTCAGTTACTTTAAGTTTAACCGGGAACACAACCATATTATCTGCGAATTATTTTCCGTCTATAAACCTTTACGAAGACTCAGAAATAGCTTTGTTATGTTTGCAGACATTTAATTCATTCCCGAATATCAACAAAGATAATAATAAATTTGCTATACAAGTAGTTGACCATAATAATAATTATCGTGCGTGGTGTTATATTAAACTGGAAAAGGGATGTTATGAAATTAAAGATATTAAGCAACGGGTTGTGGATCAAATAAATATTTATAATGAGAAATTTAAAGCTAAGTTAACATTTGACATTTCGGTTGATCCAAAAGATTTCAGATCATATATAAAATGTAATGGAATACTTCACTTTGAAATTTTACATAACATAGCACCTGTATTGGGTTTTTAAAAACGAGAATATAAGCCGGAGTATGAATTTCATAGATCAGAAAAAGCTGTGAATTTAAACACAATTAATTCTATAAAAGTAATGTGCAATATAGCTCAAGGATCATTCAGCAACCATCTTCAAAGTCATTCGATTTATGAGTTTTTTCCGAGTGAAAGGTCAGGATCGAAAGTAGTACAGTCACCACCAAATTTAATATATTACAAATTGAATAAAACAAATATTGATACGATAACCGTTCAGCTAGTTGATCAAGATCATAATCGGATTGATAATTTTGGTGAGCCATTGACAATTGTGTTACATATTAAACGATACGGGTCTTGAGATGGAATTAAAATTCAATATAAACCCACAACTTCGGGTCAGTACAACTAGTCATAAGACTAAAGTGCAACCAGTAACATCAAATAAAAAAAAAAAATTGACGGTAAAAAATAAAAAAATTTTGCAATCTCTAGGCTATCAATTAAAGCAGAATGCCTGAAAGTGATATTTTAGATATAACTTCACAGTACGAAACGGATTCTAAAATTACGAAAATTGAATATCATTCATATACACCGTATACAACATCATTTAATAATAATGATGAAATACGTATATCAATCCAGCAAACGGATGTTTATCGATATCTACATGAAAGCTTTATTTTTTTGGAAGGGATAGTTACTGATGCTACCAAAGTGAAACTATCTAATAACGGTTACTCTTACCTCTTCGAGCAAATACGATTGGAAATCAATGGGATAGAAGTAGATAGCACACGTGTCCTTGGAATTACTAGCTCGTTGAAAGGATACTTATCTGGTACACCAGACAACTATAATTGTTATGAAAATTCTGGTTGGAATTTTAAAAACGCAACGCAATTGGAAAATGAGAAAGGCGAATTTAGTGCTTGCATACCATTGAAATATTGGTTAGGTTTGTTTGAAGACTATAAAAGAATATTGGTTAATTCTAGATTGGAATTAATATTAACTCGAAGTCATAGCGATTTAAATGCTTTAAGTTTAAAAACTGGAGTAATTGCTTCTGAAGGTAAAGTCGTTATAAACAAAATAGTCTGGAAGGTCCCACATATAACGGTCGACGATGAAGAAAGGTTAAAATTATTGAAACTTATAGAAAAAGAAAAAAGTTTGTTTATTCCTTTTAGATCTTTTGAAACTTTTGAAAACCCTGAACTCGGAACCACTAAAAAAGTTGTATGGAATTTGAAAACTGCATCAAAATTAGAAAAACCGCGATTTATCATAATCGGTTTACAAAAAGGACGTAAAAATATGATATAAAAAGATTGTAGTATATTTGATCATTGTAATCTTACAAATGTCAAAGTATTTCTGAACTCAATAGCTTACCCATACGATAATTTGAATTTAGATTTTTCGAAAAATAATTTTACTATATTATAATATAATATGTATACATCGTTTCAAGAATCGTACTATGAAAAAAGTATTCGTAACCCGATATTGAGTCCTACTTTTCTAGCAAACGCACCAATTATAGTTATCGACACTTCAAAACAGAACGATTCAGCCACAGCCTCAGCAGTAGATGTTCAATTGGAAATTGAAGCTTCAGATTCGCTTGCAGGTGTAACTGCTTATTGCTTGTTAATTCATGATCGTATTGTAGAATATGTACCTTTTACAAGAGAAGTAAGAAAACTTGTGTAAATATATTAAGAATTAATTTATAACAATAAAAAAATTTATAATTACATAATTTGTGGTCTGTACTTAAAATTATAATTAAGTTTTATAATAAGGTTTGTTGGGAAAAAATAAAATTTGGTGTGTGCACGGTAAATATTTTTGAGTAAGGGGCAAAACCGATTTTTAGTGTGCAAACTCCCTGTAATTTTAAAATACGGTAAATATTTTGTGTAAGGGGAGAATTCGTGGATAAAAAATGTGAAATCTCCCTGTAAAATGCTATACGGTAAATATTTTTGTGTGAGGGGCAAATAGATGGACAACGAGTGTGAAATCTCCCCGTGATTTTTATCACGGTAAAATCATTGTGTTCAAGGGGGACATCCTCCCTTGAACGTTGCGAAATTACCGCGGTGAAAAAAAAAAAGACTGTGAACATACAAATGTACACGACAAATATTATCTTGACGCCGGCAAGTAGTGAATGACGTCATATTTTGATAATACCCAATGGCCAATACTGTATATATCGGCGATCGGTGCACAAGTTTACCACTACAGTCTACAGTATGGCATGCAATTTTTCAATATACACTGTATTTATATACTATCGTGCATTACGAGATCAATCTAATAGTAAAAATTATTTATAAAATACTAAACCAAAACACAAATTATGGATCTCGGAGCGTGTGATACATTTTCTATAGGTATTCTTAAAAAATGCCTCTACTTAAATAAATCTATTACTATTTAGTAATTAGTATTCATAATCATTTCTATCACTAAAGATCTTCTGAAAATATTTTGCTAGTCCAATGCCACGGTATAATATTAGATATTATAATATAATATATTAAAGTCTACTAAATGTATCTACCATCTAGTAACCAATTCAACTGTGTTCGCACAATTTCGACTAGATGTCTAGATCCTGGGCCGTGTGTCGCAGACAGCTATAATAGTTCATAATCGTTAATCGTACTGTTCCCATTTCGGATCTCACGACGTTACTGAAGTAGTATAGGTAGTGACGTAGTGTATTCAAATGTATAATATATAGATTAATCTAGAATTTTAAATTTGGATCTCATATGGTTCGAATGAACGTCCGTGTTCTATAAAGTGCGTGGGACTCCAAATATCAGTTCTATAATAGGATTCATTATGACGCGATCTTCAGAAGTAGCAAGTACATGATAGTAGTATCATAAAATTATCATAATAAATCCAATCTATTGGCACTATCTATCCAATATATCAAAGTTATTATTTCAATATTAATTATTACCATTATTAAAATTACGCGAACGTAATATTGATGATAATAATGATCTCGGTCGTCCAAACTCTGACCGACCATACGACTACCACCGCCCGACCTATCACATCTCAATAATCCTGCGGGTAATTGTTTCTTACCAAGAAAATATTATTTTTAAAATTATTTAAAATGTGATTTATTAATAGAATTGTCCAATATTATTTTGTATTTTTATTTTATTATAATATTATATTTTTCATACTTATTAAATAATATTGGATCTCATATCGTATATTGTTGCTCGTTTTAGTTAATACGTTGGATCTCATTTCGTATTAAGAGCACATCGTAGAATCGTACCCACATGACGTGTTGTTTCGACATACTAAATTACTAACGAAGCTCATTTTTACGTTTCTCCAGTGGCTCCGAAGTGTAATGTTGACAGTAGATAGGTATTTATTTGTGGAAGGTGTTAGCAATAATTCAAAAATATCGAATATACAATTATTTAATATAAACATGTAGTAGTAGGTACACGATATACACAAAACAAATTATACATGAAATCCATGTTTTTGAAAACGGCTCCAAGTGGTCAACTATGGTCAAGTTACCCACTTTTACGTTACCTATACATACAACAAAAATAAGAACGTTACTATTTAGTTCTGCTGACCACGGTAGTATAAACTTTGTGTATTATATTATTATCTATGAAGATTGTATTACAATTCGTTAAAAGATCTGTTTAAATATAATAATTATCATATTAAAAGTCTCACAAAAAAAATGGTATCTAAAGTACTCTGCGAGATCCACATATTATAGCAATTTATATTTATTTTTAAAATTACTATACACCAAAATACCAAATATATATAAGAATTTTACAAGATCCGTTAACCACAGTAGCCAGTAGGTATTGTATAAACTTTGCGTATTATATTTTGTATGAAGATTGTGTTTTATTTTAACAATTCGTTAAGAGATCTGTTTAAATATAATAATTATCATATTCAGTCTCACACACACACAAGGAAGCTAAAGTACTCTGCGAGATCCACATTATAGAAATTGATTTATTTTTAACATCACTACACAGAACGTTACGAGATCCGTTGATCACAGTAACATAAACTTTGTGTATTATATTATTATATTGTATGAAGTTTGTATTCGTTAAGAGATCTGTTAAAGTATCATAATTATCATATTAAAAGTCTCACAAAAAAAATGGTATCTAAAGTACTCTGCGAGATCCACATATTATAGCAATTTATATGTATTTTTAAAATCTCTATATACCAAAATATCAAACATAAATAAGAACGTTACGAGATCCGTTAACCACAGTAGCCAGGTATAGTATAGTAAGATTGTGTTTTTTTTAACAATTCGTTAAGAGATCTGTTCAAATATAATAATTATCATATTAAAAGTCTCACATACACAAGGTATCTAATGTACTCTGTGAGATCGACAATATATTAATTGATTTATTTTTAAAATCACTGTACACCAGAATACCAAAATATAAATAAGAACGTTACGAGATCCGTAGGAGTATAAATACACTTTACGTATTACATTCAATTTTATAAGAAGGTTGTGTTAGAATTCGTTACGAGATCACATAAAATATGACTTATTATTATTTAATTGCATAATATTATTTTCTTAGTAACTATACTCATAGTATTATAACTATATTTACTAGTAGGTATAAAATAGTAAATATTTATTGGTTTATTTCACGATAAATTACATACGAATTTGTTACAAACGTATTGCAACGCCTACAATTGTAACCGGTGATTTGAGAGTCAACTATCAAAATCTATTATTTACCTTGATATTCACTCAAAATTATTGAATATAACACTGTTCAATGTGAAATTACAATTTCTACAAATTGTAAGTTATGCATTTTTGTCGTAAAATTGACGGATTTCAAAAAAAATTAAAAAACTAAAAACAAATCAATTTACTCTTAGAAATGAGTACAATAATAGTGAATTGGAAACTGGAAAATGGTTGAAAAATTTTTTTGGGCTTTCATTTTACCTATTCACTATTATTGTACTCATTTCTAAGAGTAGGAAAATCTTGATTTAATTTTCTATACCAAGATTGGCCAAGATGGAATTTACAACCTAGTATTTTGCATTCTGGAAAAACAAACTTAATTGCAATATGGGCGCTTATTTCAAAATCGGCTCTTATTAAATTAGGCTTGAACGATAAATTAAAAGAACCACACAACTCCTTTAAAAAGTTCCACATCTTAGTATAACATTCCATACTTTTTCCGTTTAATAAAAAGTATACTAACGGCAGATATATATTATTTTTATAAACATGTATAGTATACATTTGATAAAAATATTTTGGGCAGTAATTAAATGTACCATCAGCAAAGAGTGGAAGAGAAGTACACAGACATTGTAAATTTGTTTTGCAAGTTATAGCAACAATCGAATTATCGTCGTGTACGAAAACAAATCTTTCCTTCAAGGTACGATTCCTATGTACGCGTCTAGAGACGCGCGGCAACGCGGCGCGGTTTGAATTCCAACCGCGCCAAACTAGATAGCGTGTTATTAAATTTAACCGATTCCTACGGCAACCGCCTGGCCGCGCGTCCCACCATGCAACCGCTCATCGGCGCGGTTACTACCGCTCGGATAGCAGTCAAGACGCCGCGCACTTATAAAGTATATTTTAAATTGTTATTTTTAATACGTTATTGTTTTAAAAATTATTTTGTGTTGCAAATTAAAATTAAAATGCCACCAAAATCACAAACGTTATTTTCTGTGGAGGATTATATTAAACTGGCGGAGTTAGTAAGCAAGCATCCTAGTGTGTATGACTTAAAACACAAATTTTATAAAAATTTGGGTGTGAAGGAGAATGCGTGGACACAGATAGCCGAGAAAATGGAGAAGAATGGTAAGTAGTTCATAACTTGTCATATAATAGTAAATTAATATCAATAAAAATTATTATTATAATAATACTTGTAATAATGCTAGTAATAATAATTATAGTAAGTACCTACCTATTAATATTAAATAATAACAACAGAAATTTAAAAACATAGGTTAGGCATGCTTTTACCTAGATATTTTGTAAGTACTTTATAATATTATAGGTTACAGTTAAATTAATATACTAGTAGGTACAATTGCACACACTACACTATAACTTATAAAATTTTTTTTCAATTAATATCAATTTGTCGGACTTGGTGATTTTGCCATTCAACAGCTCCTTGTGGACTATTAAAGAACTGTTTAAATTCGTCTCTGACATTGAATCCCTCAAAATTAGCGTATCCTCCTGATCTGGAAAGTGAAATCATATTCCTAGAAGGTGGTGGCTCATTTGTATCAAAGTTGTAAAAACAATTCCCTTTATTTCCTAAATATCGATCACGTAAAAGATTATGAAGACAGCATGATGATAATACAAGATAATCTACAGTTTCTGTTTTAAGAGATATAGGTGTATAAAAGACTCGAAAAACTTGACTTAAAAGTCCAAAACTATTCTCTGATGTTCTTCTAGCACGAGAAAGTCTGTAATTAAATACGGTTTTTTCGTAATCATCACGTGCTTCGGTTCTAGTATATGGACGCATCATATGAGGTTCTAGACGGAATGCTTCGTCCCCAATATGTACATACGGCAATTTTTTGTTTGAATTCGGCAATATTTCTGGGGAAGGAAAATATTCACCAGTCTTTATTAGTTCGGAGATACGGCATTTGTTAAAAATACCACTGTCCCCTTCTTTGACGTATGCACCTACATCCACAAATATAAATTTACAATTTGCATCGACGATTGCAAGTAGCACAATTGAAAAAAAGTCTTTATAGTTAAAAAACAACGAGCCACTTTTTCCCGGAGCAAAAATTCTGATGTGCTTTCCATCTATGGCACCGACACAGTTTGGAAAATTCCATTTAATCCAAAAATCCATGGCAATTTGTTTTAGATTTTCTTTTGTCGGAGGTGGTAATAAAATAGGTGTTAGTCTTTCACTTAAACTTTTTAAAACTAATCTAATGATACGGCTAATATAACTTTGTGAAATCCTAAACGAAAACGCTAGTGATCTAAAAGATTCACCCAATGCCATGTACCTAAAAAAGTAAAAAGAATAAGATTTAATGATTTGTAAAATATGTAGATAAAATTTATAAAATATTTAAATTTAATTAATACTAAAATATCTATTCAAATTGGATGCCAAAACCATGCATTTGTTAGTATGTTATATACCTATACTATACTAGTATATTTACAAGTATATTTTCTCTTTGGATTTTACGATATTATTTAGGAACTTACATACCGAGTCTTCATAACAGGTAATACCTACATTAGATTACTACCTATTAGTGTCTTGTACTCTGATCATAAGTAAAAACATATTACGATTCACGTCTACATTACGTATAATACCTTGTATTAGGTAGGTATATCTAATTGGTAATCAGCGATATTCTAATACCCACTATTATTGGTTTGCTCTTATCTGTGAAACTTTTATTTTCATTTAATTTGTCAATATTCAATTTGATGACCGTGGCAGTACCCAAACAAATACTGTGTTTTACACGTCACACAATTTTACCACATACAATGTTTGCAATCAAATTAATACAATATTAAATACCTAAGGTACCTAATTGATTACAATACAACACACTATTTATCATTTAATACATGAAAATGCGGGCAAGTGTGTGTCGATCTTCTGTACAGTAGGTTAAAAGATTCCTCATAAGTTTGTCTACCTTTATCAAAAAAAAAAATTTTAATTTAATACCATCCATTATACAGTAACCCACTTGTAACCCATTGTACAGCAGAGCACCTTTTTTAAAATTAAATATAGATTTTCTATTTTTTTATTTTATTTATATTTGTATTTTATTAAATATACATATAATTTTATCAATTAAAGAATTTTTATCACAGATTTTTTTCATTTAATATTCATTTTTATTAATAGAATTCAAATATAAAAATTTAGAATTTATTATTTCCAATTATATTTTCACTAATTAAATATTAATTTTTATATAAAATAAAGATTTTTTTATCAAATATATTTGGAAATTGTTATGCTGTATAGAAAATGCTAATATAAACATTCAGTCAAAATATCAATGAACTACGGTCATTTGTTTTAGAGTTTCACCAAAAACCAAAATCGATTTAGTCGAAAATTGATTTTACGTAAAAATTCCCGTTTTTCCTTATTTATTCTTTTGTTTTTCACGCCGCTTTTGAAAAGTACTTGAAAATTTTTACTTTTGACCTCCTCAAAGTACCAACCAGATTCACTTTCGTATCAGAAAAGACACTGTTGAAGATAACCAATCACTTTTATTGTCCTAAAAGGTGATAACTGACACAAAAAAAAAACACATATCATTGTAAAATCAATACATTCATCGATCCGCTCAGAATCTAAAATCAAATTTTGGATGAGTGGTTTATGAGTTTTAAGTATTTACATTTCAAATGCAAGGAGTTGTGTGGAACGTGGGTATTTAAAAAAGTTATTTAAAGTTTAATTATTTATTATGTTGAAATTTCAATTTTTTAGTTGATGATTGTAAAAGACGGTGGAAGAACATGAAGGACACATATAACAAAAACAAAAGGCAAAGAAAATTAGGGACTGGATCATCGGCAGAAAATAAGCCATCAAAATGGGCACTGACTGACATATTATCATTTCTCTATGTTTTTTCTTACGAACGAGAGTATGTAGTATTATTAGTTATTAATCTAATTATTTATTGTCAATTAATTTGGTTAGGTCATTAGAAAATGATTAGTATACTTTATAAATAAAAGCATATACCTAATATGCTATATTATATTCATATTTTACGATCAAATATTATATTAATATATGATTTCAGAGGGTTGTCTAATATCCCGCCAATGACAACTACTATTGCCAGCGAGGACATCAACAGCGGAGAAGAAAATGATATCTTAGTAGACGATGAAAATTCACAAATGGATTTGAATGTAGAATCACTACAATCTACATCTCAAATAGAGATGGAAATGGACAGTGGCGAGACTGGCGAGTCAAGATTTGCAAAAAGAAAACTGTCCAATGAAAAAACACAAAAAGAAGATCTGGCTGCGTTGTTTTCTAAAAGTATGGAACAAAGACAAAAAATGTTTCTTGCGCTTAATGACAACGAAGAAGATCCGATCGATACTTTTCTGAAGTCAATGGCACAAACAGTAAAAACTTTTAACCCTAATTTAAAAATTAAAGCCAAAACAGAAATTTTTAACATTGTTACGAAACTGGAAATAGAAAATATAAATCCTCCCACTTCTACATCATCACAAAATTATCAGGTTCCGTTTGATAGTTCAAGTTATATTCCTGCACAAGCACAACCTCAACACTTTTTTTGGCCTAGAGAAAATCCAAGTTTTCAAATACCGCAGACAGGTTTTTCGGACCTAATTATACCTGCAACCCGCCACCGCCACATAATATTGTACCAGACACCCAGTCTCAGTTCGGAGAAAATACTGAGCGACAAGATGACAATCTGTAATATATATACCTATTAATTTGTTTATAATAGATCATTTTTTATAACAGACGTGATTATTTAAAGACTGCTAAGTTTTTAATATCTAATTTAAATGTAATTTAGCTTTAAGAATTTTACTAAGATTTTAATGATAATATTGTTTTGTGTAACGTTACCAATATTTTTAAAAAGTGATTTTTCTTACCAAAACTAATAAGACTGTATATTTTATACTATACAGAGAGAAAAACCTGATAAATGAATTAGCTATTTTTTTCTATTCAATATTTTTTAATTTTATTTCTTACATCAGTTACAGACGATTACGCTATAGGTAAATTATAACATTTTTTATTTTCATTCAAAGTTATTATATACTATTAAAAATTGTTGATCCAGTCGTTAGAAACATTTTAAATTTAAAAAGTTTAATTTTTTAAATTTATTTTATAATACCTATATAATATCATTGTATAAGAAAACAATTCTGAGCGAAGACGGTCTGTCAGCCTAAAATATTAATAAGTAGTTATGTTTTATGATATAATTATCATTAAAATAATTAATTTAAGTATTATAGGCATTAATATTTATTACAGTAGGTTAATTCATTCTTGCCAAAAAAATTACATTATGTCATTGTGTGTACAATTTTTAATTACATTAATTTATAAACTTTAAATTATAATTATTACTCTATTTTTAATATTTTCAAATGCAATTGTAACAATATATTAGGAGCCTTGTATTAAATTTTCAATCTTTTTGATACAAAGAATATAATTTTATTGAAATCTATGGAAAAAAAACGAAAATATTGGAAACGAAAAGGCACAAAATAAGTCAAAATATTTTGAAAAATGGATGGTGTATAGAAAATGCTAATACAATATCATTGTAAAATCAATAGATTCATGGCTTCGCTCTGAATCTAAAAATGTTATATTATACGTGTACCTATACTGCACGAGTCAATAAATTAAAAATCAAAAAATATTGATTAGAACAAAAATTTTTCAATTTGTCAGGTTTTCCTGTTACATCCTGTATATCATAAATTTGTTCCTATTTTGTTTTTAAATTCATTATACCTAATATTGTATTTCATAATATAGTAGTCGTAACAGAAAGTAAAATAACTTTAAAATAAGTATTAAAAACTGGAGAAAAATAAAATTTGGACATGGAAACAAAAAATTAAATTTATTACACTTAGAAATTCAAATATATTGAACATACATACTTATTACAACTTCCACTTAAAATTAATATTTAACTTACCTTAATGTCACTGCAAGTTTTTCAGCAGCAGTTATTGGCTCCGGAACTTTAATGCTAGGACTTGTTTTTATGTCTTCTTCTATTAAGTTTAGTACATAATTGAATTGGTCCCAATTCAACCGAAAAAATTCCCTGAATTTTTTACCGTCTCGCCATAAATGTTTTTCAATCAGTATATTGTAAAATCCTTCGATTTTTCTCGACAAAAACATCTGGAGGAATTTGTTTTTTTCAGTTGTTAAATTATATTGTATTATAGCCTCTTCTTCTTCTGCTTCATGCAAAAGAAGAAGTTTTAAAAACTTTTTTTGTTTTCTTGTCATAGGCATACTTGACAAAAATAGGAGAAACACACTTGAAACTGTTCAAAATACACCGAACACTAAAGAGTGAACACTGAATCAATTACCAAAAATAATCAGTGCTCACTAGGAAATGAAATGTTAAATCCCCTACCAAAATAGAATAATATTTTGATCGATTGTAAATATTATTTAAAAATGTAATATTTATAGCCGCGCCGTACCGCTGCGCGGTTGTATAGGAATCTATATTTTGGCACGCGGTTAGAAAAACAACAGAGCGGCTGGAATTCAAACCGCGCCGCGTTGCCGCGCGTCTCTAGACACGTACATAGGAATCGTACCTTGAATGTTTGAATTTCATTTTGTCTGAATGTGTGATTCCTATGGACGCGTCTGCAGACGCGCCGCGGCGCGGCGCGATTCAAATCTCGGCCGCGTTGCACTTGTTTACTTGTTGATAGATTAAACCGATTCCTATGAGAGTCGCTGCAGCGACTGCGGATTAGCAACTGCTCGGAAAGGAGTCAAATCGCGGACGCGCGCGGCTGTGTGTTCATTTTTATATTATACATTTTTTCATAATTTTTTAAAAATGTCACGGTCAACACAAGTTACGTTTTCTCCAGAAGAAGACGTTAAATTAGCAGAATTAGTAAGTGGACATCCTTGCATTTTTAATGCCCAACACGCTTTGTATAAAAATCAAGGAGTGAGGGATAATGTTTGGCAAAAAATATCTGAAGATATGAACAAAAATGGTAATTATACATTACAATATAATTATTAAATATTACATTTCAAAATTAATTTAAACTTAACTATTCTAATATACAAACTAAATTAAAGAATATAACATTATTTATTTATTTATAAAGTGGGTGAAAATTATTATTTAACTAAATTTACATTGTACGCTGTAGTACATTTTATTTTTAGATTACATTTTACACCGTGTATAAATATTTCTGGTATTACCGGTTGGTTATCTTTCCGGCGTCGTCCGATATTTTGAGAAATATGTAAAATATGTAAAATATGTAAAAATGTAAAATATAACTTATGCTTAACATACATACAATACTAAATATATTTCTATATTTCTATTCGAATAAGGCACCAAATACATAGATAAATAAATAATATTTTTTACAAAACAATACATTATAGTTCACTGTGTATCTGTTAGTTGAGCTTGATGATTTTGCCACTCAACAGCCCCTAATGGACTGTTTTTAAAAAACTTTTAAATTTATCTCGAATAACAAATCCCTCGAAATTAGCGTATCCTCCCGTTCTTGTAAGTGGCGTCATATTTCTAGATGGTGGAAGTTCGTTGACATCAAAGTTGTAATAATTGTTGTCTGTATTTTCTAAATATCGATCGCGAAGAAGATTATGAAGACAACATGCCGACAACACTAAATTATCTACTGTTTCTGTTTTCAAAGAAATAGGCGTATAGAAAACTCTGAATACCTGACTTAAGATACCAAAACTGTTTTCAGTTGTTCTTCTCGCCCGAGACAATCTATAGTTAAAAATAGTTTTTTGGTAGTCTTTTCGAGCTTCAATTCTCGAGTACGGCCGCATCATGTGCCGATCCAGACGAAATGCCTCATCACCAATATGAACATACGGTAATATTTCATTTGAACTTGGCAATTTCCCGGGCGAAGGAAAGTAATCTCCGGTTCTTATATTTTCTGCGATAATAGATTTGTTGAAAATTCCACTATCTCCTTCCTTGCCATATGATCCAATATCCACAAATATGAATTTGCAATCGGCGTCAACAATTGCAAGAAGCACAATGGAAAAATATTCTTTGTAATTGTAAAATAACGAACCACTTTTTCCGGGAGCAAATATTCGTATGTGTTTGCCATCAATGGCACCCACACAATTGGGAAAATTCCATTTATTCCAGAAATTCTCAGCTACACGAATTAAATTTTCTTTAGTTGGAGATTTTAACAAAATAGGAGTTAGTTGTTTACTCAAACTTTTCAAAACCACTTGAATGATACGAGAAATGTAACTCTGAGATATTCTAAAAGAAAAAGCCATCGATCTCAATGATTCACCAGTAGCCATATCTGAAAAATAAATAGGTACATTATATAAACAATTGTACTATTGTACCTAATTTTTTAGATTCTGAGCGAAGCGATGAATGTATTGATTTTACAATGATGTATGTTTATTTTTTTTTTGTGTCTGTGTACACGAGAAGTAGTCGAAATAATTCTACACACATATTCATTTTTCCATTTTTTCAGTTTTTTCAGTTTTTTTTTTTTATAAATGTCAATAAAATTTTTTTGTTGGGTCAAAAAACGTGAACATTTAGTACAAGGCTCCTGACATACTGTTACAATAACAGTTGAAAAATATTAAAAATACATAGGCACACATTTTTTTTATAAACATAAGTTCGAATTTTGACAAAATGTATCAAATTTAAATGTTATAATTATTTTGTAGTTAAAAATGTATAAAACGTTAAACTTTTATAGCTAATGATTGAAAATTTAAAAAAAGATTCTACGTAAATAGGTTATATATATATAGATTACTTTATTCACAATAATATCATCAAATATACTTGGTAATATCAAAGGCCAACTGAGTAAAAATTGTTTTACAAGTGTATTTATTTGATGAAAAGAACGCCAGTATATATTATTTTTAAATAATTGTTCCGTAGATGTTTGTCCAGTATTCAACCCTACACAAATGAGTATGCTAGTGAAAATGAAAATAACTCTATTTTAGAAGATTCAGAGGTTCAAGAATTGAATAATACACCATCAATAATTCCATCTACATCACAAGGCTATGTGGGGCCCATAGAAGATATTATAGAAGATAATATAGAAAATATTAATTGAGTACCCGAAAAAAGAAAAAGTAACACTGAAAAATGGCCCCCAAAAAAACAAAATGAAGAATGGATCTTTGTATTAAAACAAGGGAGTGAAGAGAGAAAAAAAATTTTTGAAATTATCAATAAAGTTGAGGAGGATGACCCGATTGATACTTTTTTCAAGAGTATGGCATCAACAGTGAAAACTTTTTCTACTAGCTTAAAAATTAAAGCAAAAAAGGAAATTTTTGACATTGTTAATAATTTGGAGTTTCAAAATCATGGTATTAATAATGATTCAACACCCAGAATATATTCATCATCTCCAAGTACACAATCATCTCAATCAACATTTACGACGTATAATCACCCAGTTCCTGTAGAAGGTTTACCTCCCGGTCACCTGACTCGTCCTGTCCAGTATATTTTTAATTTTGCAATTTTTTTGTTCCTACACATGTTATATTCGACGCAAAAAATTCTCCTGAACAGAACCGTCACCCTGGTGATAGTGCGTTGTGAATAAAAAATAATTAAATAAAACATATATAATCATTTATAAGTAAGAAATTACTTTTTTGTTAATCATTTCAATTATAATTATTAACAAAAATCAGTTATATATTCATTGTAGTGCTTTGTGGTATACGATGTTTTTTGTTTGATCACCTGGCGCATAGACAAACAAATCTGATGGTTTCCCAACACGGGAACAGGCAACATACAATTGACCATGTGAGAAACATGGGTTTTCAGAATTAATACCACAAACACTTAATGATTGCCCCTGGGACTTGTTTATGGTCATAGCAAAAGCAAGCCGCACTGGAAACTGTAGGCGTTTTAACTCAGTCGGCACATCAGTCGGAATCATTGGGATGCACGGTATGAGAACATCCTCTCCTTTAAACTTTCCTTTCAGTATAGTTGCTTCTATCACGTTGTTCAGTAATTTTTTTATCGTTAACCGTGGGCCGTTGCACAGACGCGGTTGGTTGATATTTCGCAACATTATAACAACCGATCCAACCTTTAATTAAGATTGTGAGGTGGCAATCCTGGTAAATCCAGCGAGTTTAAAAATTCCTGTGGATATTAAACAAATCACAGACATCAATAAATATTTTTTGCACTTTTTCTACTTATTCGGTAGACTTTTTAAAAAAGTTCGTTCATAAAAACCTTCTCCTGGCAATTCAGAACAGTTAAAAAAAAATTTCAGCCAAATCGGTCCAGGCGTTGTTAAGTTATGCGCTTACCAACACATTTTGCGATTCATTTTTATATATAAGATTTACGTGGAACCTTGTTTTACATTTTCAATCCTTAGCTATAAAAGTTGAACATCTTATACATTTTTAGCTACAAAATAATAATTACATTTTAAATTTGATAAATTTTGTCAAAATTTGAACTTTAAATCCTTATAAAAAAAAATTGTGCACATGTATTTTTAATATTTTTCAACTCCTATTGTAACAATATATCAGGAGTCTTATATTAAATTTTCACGCATTTTTACCCAACAAATAAAATTTAATTGATATTTATAGAAAAAAAAACTAAAAAAATTGAAAACTGACATGTCCGTAAACAGCTCAAAAATAGTCAAATTATTTTCAAAATTTTATCATGTATAGAAAATTCTTATATAAACATTGAGTGAAATTTTCAAGTATCTACAGTCATTCGTTTTTTAATTACAATAAAATAAGAAAACCGTTACGTAAGATATCGAGTGAATATCAAATGTTGTAAAAATATGAACTTCAAACGCTCATAAAAATTTAGTTTGACTTTCTTGTAGAAATTTTTTTTTTTTATAAAGGTAGACAAATTTATGAGGAATCTTGTATTACATTTTCAAATTTTCGATTTAAAAAGAAATTTTTTTATCAATTTTTAACTCAAAATAATTTGCAAATTTTCGTAGTTTTTACGTATTTTGTCAATATTTGAACTTAAAATACTTATAAAAAATTTGTGACTGGGTTTTTAATATTTTTCATGTCTTTGAAACAATTAAATAAATTTGGAGCCTTCTATTAAATTGTCAAGCTTTTGTGTCCAACAAATGTAAAAATTGTATTGATATTTATAGAATAAAAAAACTAAAAAAATTGGACTGAAAATGTCCCTAAACAGCTCAAAATAAGTCAAAATATTTTAATAAAAGGCATGGTATATAGAAAATGCTAATATAAATATTCAATAAAAATTTCATGTATCTGCGGTCATTTGTTTTAGAGTTACACCAAAAACCAAAATCGATTAAGCAAAAAATCAACAATAAATACTTTCAATCAAAATTGTACAATATTATAGATTACTAATAATCGTAAGTTGGTAACGATCTGTTGTTCATTAGGTGTCAAGTCTTTAAATATATAATAAATAATATTAGGCAAACATATTTTAGGGCAAGGGATGCTGTAGCATCCCGGCCAGTCCGCACCTGGGCACCACCATCACCCCCAAAAATCAACGGAGCCGCGGCTCAAAAAAAACCGCCTCACCACACCACTATTGAATACTGACAAACAATTTATTAAATAATAAATTATTTTTTTTATGAATTTTAATTTTGAGCTGTAATCAAAATACAATATTTTTCAACGAGTTTAGCTACTGTATATCAAATGTTACAATTTTATTTTATTTATATCATTACATTTTAATAAGTATTACTTAATTATATTGATGCAGTTGACGATTATAAAAAGCGCTGGAAAAACATTAAGGACACATACAATAAAAAAAGGAGAGGTAGAAAGTTGGGTACTGGGTCTGCTACGAAAGAAAAACCATCAAAATGGACTCTTGAGGATGCTTTATCTTTTATGGATACAGCAATATATGAGAGACAGGAGTCTCCGGGTTTTGTGGCTCTCGCCTACCGCCGTCCGTCCGTGCCTTAGCGCTGGGCGCTACTTACGGGCGGAGGTGGAGCTAGGACGTCGACGGCTAGCCGCCTACGGCCTAGGGTCGTCTGTGGACCACCAGCACCGGGCCCCGGAGGGCCCGTACCTTTTCTGAGGGCCGGGATGACTCAGTTAAGTGCCACCTTGGGTACCGGACCTCCCACTAGGTGTTGTGGTTTATGTACTACTATCTGGCGCCTGTCCCACAGCCACCACGTTTCAGCCGAGGTAGGCTCCTCAACCTTGAGGGGCACCACGCACAGCTCCGGCTGGCCGTATCTGTGCGCGGTGGGGCTCCCCTCTCCCGTGGTACTGACTAAGTTTTTAGTTGATGTCAGTGGATCAACCCGGGGCGTTGCCCCTACCACTATTTTGGCTCCCCAGCCGGCTAGTGGTGGGCCTTATTATATGAGAGACAGTAATAATATATGATACATTTTTATTTTTTGATGTATATAAAATGTAATATAAATACTAATAATGTTATCATTATGATACTGAATAGGAGCGTAACAAATGTGTCCCACGAAGGAGATGAAATTGAGGAAGATCACATAAGTTCAAATGATAATAGTATTATCACACAAATGGAGCCTGAAATTGAAAATGTATCATCAGTTTTAACTTTTAAGCCAATAGCGGTAGCAGAGATGTCGGAGAAAGAATCAACTAGTCAAAACCGATAAAAAAAACGGAACTAGTCGAAATTTTAAATAAAAGAAGCGAAGAAAGAATCCGTTTAATGCAAGAGCTTACAAAAACAGAAGAAGCAGAGGACTCCATCGATGTTTTTTTCAAAAGTATGGCGCTTATAGTCAAACAGTTTTCGCCAGAACTCAAAATTAAAGCAAAAATGGATGTACTCAAAGTAATAAACGAATTGGAACTTAAGAATCTAAAATCTTTGGATCAAACTGGCAGTACTTCCAATTATGTGATTCCAGTGAAACTTATTACATCTATTTTTTTTTTGTTAGTTGGTTGTCATAATACGACAATGTTTTAATAATTATTGTTATTAAGTTTACACTTATTTCACTCGTAATAAAATGTGATTAATTATATAAAATAATGGTTAGTTAGTTCCTTGTTAAATATTGTTGACCTAAGGTCAGTTCATTATTCTAAATGATCTATTTTACCTAACCTTACAAAAGTTTACGATAGAAAATGTATTTTAATTCTATTCTTCTTTTTATATATATGTCGCATCCACATAGTGAAACCACTCATTTCATGAACTGGATATCCAGATAGTTAAATTCGTCCAGATCGTGAATTTTGACGAAAATACATTATATGGACATCCATTTCATGAAACGGACATCCATTTCATGAAATGGACAATACCTATATCGTGTACTTTGTGTAATTATTATTCTAATAATATAAAGGTTCATAAACTATCATTATACATTTATACGTATATTATATTTAATTTTTTACGATTGATTACTATATAGGTAATTTTCTATATTGTTCTATACACAAAAATATAGCATTTATAGTCAATAAATTATATCATATTACATTATATTTTTATTTTATTTTATAAACAACTGTGTTACCATGTCCTATATTAAGTGTTATAAAATATTCATGAAATGAACTATAATTATAATATTTATCTATAACTATATTTCTCTATTATTTTATTACCTAAAAAAATAGTTAATTGATAAACTTAAACATACCTCAAACGGCTTAAACTTTACATACATTTTGTCCTTATTATTTATTTTTACACGACGATTGATTATGACATCGACTGTTACATTGCATATTATTTTTAAAACAAGCACACCTACTTGATTGGCAAGGATTTTTCGACCTACACGAACAAGACAAAAATCATTGCCCTCCTGAAATTTTTAAAATTAAAATAATTCCTTTTGGGGGTGTTAAAAAACATGTATGCTTTTTCGATTAATCCTAAACAATTTCTGATAGGTTTTATTCCACTTGCTGTTGAAACTGTCAAATTCAAAGAATGTGCAGCACAGTGCACATACAAAGCTTTGGGATTTAGACCGTACAAGAGTTTGGACTCCTTTAAATTGGCCAGCCATATTACTGGCCTCATCATAGCCCTGACCATATAAATAATTACAATCTAGACCACATTGAATTAAACCTAAAATACCAATACACATAATACATAAAATAAACTAAATAAGTTAATTACTAATTTAAAGTTACCATTTAATATGGAGTTTGCCAAGGCATCACCAGTCAAACTTTCAATTTCAAAGAACTGTAAAAAGTCCTCATGTAGCATATTCTGTTCATCAATATAACGGAAACAAATAGAGAGCTGCTCTTTTGTGGATATATCCGTTGTTTCATCGGCGAGAACCGAGAAACATTTTGATTTGTTAACTTTATTTACTTTTTTTCGTAGTAATATTGTATTGCACACCTGGATTATTTCATTTTGAATGACTGGACTAGTGTACTTATTGCGTTTACCTGTACCTTCCAGAACAGTACGTAGAAAGTCGTCTCCTTTGGCTCTATACATCAATAAGGCACGAAAATGACCTTGTCTTATATCATCTAAAAATTCAAAATACCATAAGAGCTAATTAACAAGTTACTTCGCTTAACATTTTTACTAACCATCAACATTGATTGGACCAAAATCTTTACTACCTCTTAGAGCCAATTCTTCTTTACCACATCATTAATTGGTTTAATCCTTTTTCTATTTTCTTCTATTTGTAGTGCTCTAAAATAACATTAAATTAATAAATTTATATAGTTTAAAGAGATATAACTACTATTACATAAAACTACTACTTTAAATTACCTATTTTTATCTAAACGTTCGATCATAGAAGGTTCCTTTTTTTCCCATTATTTTCAAAAATTGCTCAGAATCTAGTACAGATGAAGTATGATATTTTAAATTGGAATGAAATCTATATATCTGGAATATTTGTAATTAAAATTAAAACAAAAAAATTAAAAAAATATATATGATAATATGAATAAATTATAAACCTATTTGGCTTTCTTCCAGTTAGTGAATGCGACTGTAACAAGATTCCCTAAAGGTTGACTTCCAATCCCACCATTTCTGGCAAACAGGACACAGTATTTACAAAAAGTACCATTTTTTACATTAGAATATGCCAGCCAATTAAACTCTTAAAGCCACTTATGTTGAAACCGTAGGCCACGTTTCTTATTTTTTTCCAGTAATGGGAATTTGTAAAAATCATCTGGTACCCACAAATTAGAAAGCACCTAAATTAGGTAAAATGTAGTATATTAGTGAAAACTCAAAATGTATTTAAATAATTACAGTACTTTGTAAATTTGCTTCAAGTCTTCAAGAATGAACTTACAAGCTTTTTATCAGCATCTGTCAATACTACTTTATCCACTATAAATCCAATATCATTATTGGGACTGGCTAGTGTTTTTTCATCTTTACTTCCACAACCAAAATCAGCCTTAATTAATAATTAAAATGTAAAAAATAGCATGCTAGCATAGTTGCATGCATCTAATTATAAATTAAAAGCATATAAAAAGAAACATTTTAGAAGAAACACGTTTCCAACAACTCAAAATATTTTAAATAACTAAATAATAAATTGAACTATAAAAATATATTATGTAGCAAGTGTATTTGTTACATACAATTAAAATATATTTTATTGTATTGCCCCCCATAAATACGTCACTGATAGGAAGCGTATTACAAACAATGTAGAATTAAACATTTTTTCTAAATATTCTTTAAGCAGAAAAAATAATAATAATAAAAAAAATTATAGATAAATTTTAATTTTAGGGACAGACAAAGGGAATTCATTTTGAAACTTGAAATGGCACTCCAACAAGAATTACATGAAACATATGCTATAGGGCCGGAAAACCCACCGAGGTGTTCTGTAGGCCATATCAATACTGCAAATAATAACATTGAAGAACCTTTCACAACTCTCGAAATAACTAAAATAATAGAAATTATAACTAAAATCATGTACGATTTGTCATCAGATTCAGTGACGTCAGTAGATACATTATGTAAACGACTAAAAAATTATATGAAACTTTTATACGATCCAACGGATATGCTAGATTATGATAGGTGGTTTTAACCCTTTGTCGGCCGACGGTACTTTTGAGTACCACATTACAAATAAATGTATATTAAATAATACGATGCATTTATCTTTACTGTGACCCGTCGGTACGCACAAGTACCTCTTTAGCTACGAGAAAAAAATAAAACTATGGTCCAAATTTAGAATTAATATAACTGTGTAAATAGATGTCAAAGTAAACAATGTACACGAAAATTCTTAGAACCAAACATGCCCTCATCAGGCTGGGTTTTAAACACGTACAAAAGCTATTTTTAGTATTCTTATCCGCTAGAATTGTTTGCAATTGTGTCTAGATTATAAATATTGTTATGGTATAAATATCGATATATTAAAAGAGGGGAAAATATCTGATTATATGCAATGGACTCAAAAGTACCGACGGGCCATTAGCTATTTCACAATTTCACGTTAATCGTTATCGATTATGTATTATGGTACCATCGCCAAAATATTGATAATTGTTTATCCGTTTTCGCGTCTTCCTGCAGTGTCGAGATTAATATTTTATATTTACCTATACTTATATTTTCTATAATATAATATAAGATTTTACAATACCTATATCAAAATGAATAATGATAAAAACCACGAATTGGAACAGTGGTTGCTTGAAGATTTTCCATCGGACATTGATACTGACATAGAAATGTCTGATGATGATGATGTCGATATGGGTAAGTGTCTATATGAAATTCTACGAAATTAATTTTTTAATTTTACTGATATTTTTTATTAGTTAACTCAAATCGAAATGATTTTACAATTTTGTACAAATCCTTTGAAGAACAAAGTGAACAAAATGAACCAATTATTGCCGTTGTTCCTCATGATGATAATAATAGTAAGAAAATTGAAATTTGTATAAAACATTTCATTTTTTAAAATTAAAACTGCATTTATTCTATAGAAATCACACCTATCAAACTGGGAGCTTCAAGGTGTTTGGATTATCCTCCGGTAGTTATACCTTTTGAAGAGACAAATTTTCTCAAAAACTCTGGTAAGTTACCAATCATAATCTTTGACTAATTATAATAGTAATATTATGATATAGGTAGATAATAAATATTTATTTTTTTACAATGTTTTATTAGAACAAAATGAAATGTATAGTCGTCCTGTATATGGCTAGTGGCGTGAAGTCACTTCTGCGTTGCTGGTCCAGGTACATCTGTCTTTACTGTGTTCCCAACCCTCCTATATATGATGTCGGTTCCTTTGATGGATCCTGCGCATGGACAGGGCGTCCTTGAGGTGGATGTATCTGGTTCAATAAGTTGTTATTATCGCAACCGTCGCCTCGTAGTGATAACTTGTTGTTGGCCGCTCCCCTTGATTAGCTTGCCAAAATAGAATGTGGTTTCTGTAGCGAGCTGTGACTTAATATCATATTACCCAATATATAACACTTATTTAGGCAGTGTAAAAGTGTATATATAATCATATATTATAATAGTACGCACTGCGTAACATTAATAGTAATAGTAATAGCGTCCGCGCTGCGTGTGTAGTAGTACAGCGAATATCGAGCGCGTGACCCTGAACGGCGTGCGTCAATATATATATGCTTACGTATATAAATAACTCGTATAAAATGACCGTATAGATCTGTATGGTTTTGTGGAATAACACAAACACCACAAATGCGCAACAACAACACATATATGTTCATCCGGCCGTGTGCAATCGTGTGACAAACCCACGGTAGGCCTAACCGCAAGATGACTATGTATGGTCATCCAGAATAAGTAGGGACAGGGACAGACCCATCGAGGAGAGCTGATGGACAAGCGTTCATCAGACGAACAAACGACGAGCTTTGGAACAGTCATCAGTAAACTAATGTCACATCTCGCTAGCTTCATTTATTAATTTTGGACTTATAGTAATTTTGTTATAATCAGTCACAGTTAAATAAGTTAAATAAAACAAACATATTATACTAAACACTCGAGATTTACATTTATTCCATCATCCATCAATTCTATTGACTGGGGAACGTTACAATTGGCGCTGTGGACAGGGTATCTCAATAGATACTTAGAGAACAGGAAAAAATAATTTAAAAATTTTTTTCGAATTTTCGAAAATTTTTGAAATTTTTTCTTCAATCTAAGTCCATTCAAGGAGGCAATTTCTTCATCGAAACACCGTTGGGAGACCGATCACCTACCAACAACTCCGAGAAAGGACCCTGTACAAGTAACAATTACTAGTCAATACGTCGAAGCAATGGAATTGCCAGCGAGAAAGTCAACAATCATACCAGCTGCGTTGTTGTAAGTATCTAGTTAAGTTCCGTTATTTGTTCGTCTCCTATGGTATAGCGTATGACCATAGTATATTATTACAAGAAAAAAAAAGTTGTGTTAATTAAGATTTTGGAACATGAATTTTCGATTTAATTAAAAACATATTATAAAATTGTTCAACCTTTTACTTAAATTAAATAATAATTTAGAATCAAACTGAATTAAATTAAATAGTAATTCGAATATTTTAAAACAAATAATAGTTTATTAATTTATTAATTTAATAAATAATTAAATAAAAAAAATTTACAAACAATTGAATAAATTAAATAAAATTTAATATTAGAATAAAACTTAGAGCAATTTAATAAAATTAAAATAATTCTTTAAATTTTTTAATTTTACTTTTAATTAAAACCATTTTACAGTCATTTAAATTAAATAAAATAATATTATAATATAATTAATATAATCAAATAAATTTTTAAAATAAACTAAAATAATTATTTAATAATTATTTATTATTTAAATAAAATAATACTTTTATTTTTATTTTTTTTAATAAATTTTACAATCCTTTAAATTAAATAAAGTATTAATATTATATTATTATTAATATAATTAAATAATTTTGAATTAAACTAAAATAAATTTTTAAAACATTTAAATAAAATAAAATATTATTATTGAAACATTATTGCTATAATTAAATAAATTTTTAAAATAAAATAAAATAAAATTTTCAGTCATTTAACTAAAATAAAATAATAAATTATTTTTAAATTCAATCATTTTAAATAAATAAATTAATAATAGTTTTAAATAAAATAAATAAATAATTATTCAGAACTTAAACTAATAATACGTAAATAAATAATAATTTTTTTTTAAGAGAAATACATTGCGTAAATAAATAAATTAATAATTATTTTTAAATTAAAAAAAATAAATCATTGAAATAAAACAAAAAATTGAATTGATTATTTTAGATATTTAAATAAAACTTTTACGATTGATTAATAAATAAATTAAATTACTTAGGTTGAACAAAAATCCAGATTTTACGTAACAATTAATTGAGTTAAACCGTGCTTATTATTTATAATAATTTTGAGAATTATTATTTGATATTTTAATTATTGAAAGGCAGTCAAGTCCTTATTGTTGAATATAGCCACAATCTATATATATAAAAAAAATAAAATAATTAGGAATTTATTTTGAAACAATAATTTATTAAGGCCGTGTGGTAAGTCCTTACGTTTTGTGAATTTATTTGAGAATTTTATTAAGGCTGTGTAGTAAGTTAAGGCTGCTCTAAACGATTGGATTTTTCATTCATTTAGACCAATAAGCTGGCGAAAAATACACATACTTCTAGTAGTCAAATTTTAATTTTGAATACTTATTTGAATTCGTTAGCCTCTTTTCTATGATCTGTAGGAAAAACTTTTTCATCTTTTTGTCTTGTTAGCACTTAAAAGTGCAAGTTAAATTTGAGAAATCAAGCAGTCATTTGGAACCGTTATATATGTAAATTATCCAAAATATTCAAAATCGGTTTCCTACAAATCATAGAAAAGAGGCTGACGAATTCAAATAATTTTTCAAAATTGAAATTAGACTATTAGAAGTATGTGTATTTTTCGCCAGCTTATTATTATTAGCATTTTCACTGTTGCGAGTGTGCAAAAATCGAGTGTGATTACGTTGACTTGTGCATGCGCGTACGTGTGCTATTGAACCGTGTGCCCGCAGCCGGGCGATATAAAATCTATTGTTATCGAGTTTGAATTTCTTCGAAATTAAATTGATATATTTTACTTATTATATTATTAATAATACCATTGATTAAAATACTTTAGTAGTAATAATAATAGGTACTACTAATAATAATACTATAATATTTATAATCAATGAAAATAGTAAGTTGTTACCACTAGTTTGTATTTAGTGACGTCGTGTTTCACTACATTTAACGTTTGTGTTCATTTTATGCATTTGCAAATAATAATACATTTATAAAAATGAGTGATTGGCGATTCAGTAAAAAAACTCGTGCAAAATTATCTGCGTCACGGAAAAAATCAAGGCATAATTTGAAAAATCTGCATTCCAAAATTACTAAAACCTTAGAGAACAACGATATTCAGGTATCTATGTGTTTATTTTGTATAATAAATTAAAATAATACCTTGTAATGTTATAGATATAAATAACTAGAGGCAGATTTTTTTACCATTATTTGGCATAGGCATTTATATATTTACATTTATTTACAATTTTCAACATATTTTAAAATAGGCCATACGCTGTAAAAAATAAGTGTTATAATAAATTTTCCGCCCTAGGTAGCTTCCTACAATGCCTAATGGTAAATTCGTCACTGATTATTATTCTTTGATTTTTGTAATAGATTTTGGATCATTCTAATAATTCAAATGAAAATAATGATGAAAACATTGATTTGCCTGATAGCAAGTAATTTCTATTTTATTGTTCTATTATAATTATTAATTTTTAATTTTCTATTATTTTTTAAAAGAAATACAAACGATGCCACAATGACGCATACTATAAATAATAACATATTTCAATCCACATACAGATTAGTAGTATCAGACAGACATAAAATAAACGCAGAAGAGTAAGTGATTAATGTTTTTATTAGTATAACTACAATATACATTATAGGTGCAATGTGTTAAGTTTTTATAAATTGGTTTCTTTGTGAATTAAGTAATTTATATATTATAACCTATTTACGTGGAACCTTCTTTTCAATTTTCGATCCTTAGCTATAAAAGTTGAACATTTTATACATTTTTAACTAAAAAATAGTTTTAAATTTAGTCAAGCCGAAGTGCCTTCGCTGGTTGGTTCTTCGCTCAAGATATTCAAGATCATAAATTATAACTAAAAAATAACCATCACTTATGCTTATTGTACTTTTTTTTTTATGTACAGATTGTACAGTTTCTAGATAAAAAATAAAAAAAAAAAATTTAGTCAAAAATTTAAGTTTAAATGCTTGTAAAACAAAAATTTGCCTATGTATTTTAATATTTTTCAACTACTATTGTAACAATATATCAGGAGCCTTGTATTAAATTTTCAAGATTTTCGGCCCATTAAATAAAATTTTATTGATATTTATAGAAAAAAAAAACTAAAAATATTGAAATATGAAATTGTCCGTAAACAGCTCAAAATAATTTGCAAATTTTTGTCATTTTTACGTATTTTGTCAATATTTGAATTTATATGCTTATAAAAAAATTGTGACTATGGATTTTAAATATTTTTCAAATATCATTGTAACAATATATTAGGAGGTTTTTATTCAATTTTCAAGCTTTTTTACCATATTTTTTTTTATTAGATATATATTACAAGGCAGAAGGATGGTTGATATAGCATTTTTATTCAAGGCAATTCAAAGTATTCGACACAATACGTTTGACTGTACATTTTCTGACTTAAAAATTATAAAAGAAAAAAAAAATGGATTTTTTAGCACATTTGTTTTTAAATGTAAAATATGTGGTACGATAGAAAATATTTATTCAGAAGATCCTGAACGAAAAGGTTTCAGTATAAATACAGCAGTTACATCTGCCATATTAAACACGGGACAAGGATATTCCCAATTGGAAGAGTTCTGTGGTATACTTGATATGTATTGCATGTCACTTCCTACTTATCAAAATATTCACGAACAAGTTAGTCAAAGTATATTTAGTGTAAGTTTGGATGAGATGATAAAAGCGGGACAAGAGGAATCAAAAATTGCAATTGAAAACGGAGACGTAGATGAACAAGGACGTCCCTTGATAACCGTGATTGCAGATGGGGCATGGTCAAAAAGATCATATAAAAGCAATTATAATGCTTTATCTGGTGTCGCTTCCATATTTGGATGGAATACAAAAAAATGTTTATTTGTTGGCGTTAAAAATAAATATTGCATTATTTGTCATCGAGCTTCCCAACAAAATGAACCAACCAGATCTCACGTGTGTTATAAGAATTGGGATAGTACCTCTACTTCTATGGAATCAAGTATAATAGTTGAAGGATTCAAAGAGAGTATTCCAATGCATAACCTTATTTATGATAAGTTAATCGGAGACGGTGATAGTAGTGTGATGAAGAACTTGAGTTTAACTAAACCATATGGACCGGATTTGAATATAAAGAAAATAGAGTGTACAAATCATTTGCTTAGGAACTATATAAACAGACTACGTGAAACAGCTAGTCGGCGCAAGTGTACAAATGGGAATATTGTACCAGGTGTTCAAAGAACTTTTTTAAAAAATAATGTACTCCGTCTTCGATATGCTGTTACTGAAGCCATAAAGTTTCGTAGTAATATGAAAATAAATGCTACAGAAAAAGTAAAACTACTTAAGTCGGATATTTTGAATGGACCTTATCATGTATTTGGATACCATACACATTGTGATCAGTATTTTTGTGATGGCCTAAAAGACGGTGAAAATAATTTAGTGCCCGATTTAGAAAAATCCGGTCTTTGGAATGACATTTTAGCTGCAAGAAATTTATTAGCACACCATTCTTCAAGTTTAATTCACAATGTTAATAATAACTGTGTCGAAAATTATAATAGTGTAGTCGCCAAATACGTAGGTGGAAAGCGTATTAATTTTTCTTTAAAAGGGTCTTACCAAACACGATGTCATATTGCTCTAACGTCCTTAAATGCAGGTCCGTCGCATATAAGTGTACTACACAAAAAAATTACAAAGGCAAGTCCAGGTGTATTTACTAAACGTTTTATAGAACAACGTTCGAACAAAAATAAAAATAAATTAAAAAGACGACAACTATTTGGAAATTCCAAGTCTACTAAAAAAGTTTATAATGGCCCAGACCAAGACTATGGATGTATTCAAGAACAACCTCAAATATTGGATATGGATCCAAAAGAATTTAATATTAAAAAAATAAAATTTTTAGAGCGTGTATCAAAGACTAATGAAGAAATTAAAACATTAGAAGAGTCAACGAAAAATCAGTCTGAAAGCGAACTATGGAAAGTAGAGAGAAGTATACGACTGACAGCCTCAAATTTTGGAAAGGTTTGTAAACTACGATTAACAACGTCAAGGAAAAATACTGTTAAAAGTATATTATATAATACATTTTCCGGTAATTTATCGACAAACTATGGCATCGAAAATGAACCTATAGCAAGAATTTCCTTCGAAAAAGTGATCAACTTAAAAATTAAACCGGCTGGTTTATTTGTTGATAAAACATATCATTTTTTGGCTGCAAGTCCTGACGGGCTAATCGAAGACGATGGTATCATAGAAATTAAATGTCCATACACTATTAAAGATCTCACACCTGAAGATGCTATCCAAAATGGAAAATTGAAATTTGCGACAGTCATCGATGGAAAATTAAATTTAAAAACAAATGATAATTACTATTATCAAATACAAGGACAACTACACATAACACAAAGAGCTTACTGTTATTTCGTCGTGTGGTCATCCAAAGGTACGTAAATTATACTTATATAGTTTTATAGGTATCCTGTCAAAATGTCATGGTAAAAATATCGTGGAATAACTTGCGATACCAAGTAAAATAATATTTTGTACTAAGTATTCTAAATAAGCTAATAACTACGTGAAAAATGTACAGCTTCAGTAGTTATTCATTTTTTATTTACAATTTACAACATAATTCTTACATTATTGCCGCCACATTTTGACGAGGATCCAGTGTTATACACATACATTTTACAATATTACTTGATTCACTAAATATTTCATATATCGTTCTCATTTACGTTTTCAGGTATGTTGTACCAAAAGATTGTACGAGATGACGTTTTTTTCGAACTACGAATGCAGCAACAGTTGATTTCATTTTACCATGACCATTTGTTACATGAAATATTAGATTCCCGTTTTAATCGTGGTTTACCCATTAGAGATTAATTTTTAGCTTTTTTCGTAGTTATAATGTAATATATTTAATTAAAATAACGACTTCAATATTATTATGTATTATTAAGTATTTGATAAAAAATAAATTATATTAAATGTAAAAAATTTTAAAATGTTTAAATACTACCTATTCCTATTTCTTATACTATATATTATATTATTGTAATGTATTAAAACTAAATCCAAGTGGCAAGTACAGTCATAAATCATAATTAACCCTAATATAAATTATTATCGGTAAATATTGTAATTATAAAAACATTAAAATCCCCACAATGGTTTTACGATAAAGACGCGATAGCGACCGCGGACCCAACTCGCAAATACGCCCGCAGTATCAGTACTATAGTCGAGCCAACGAGAGAGTACTATTGGGCGGCGACCAAAACTCACCCGTTCTCGCGCATTCCCACCACTAAAACTCCCTAACTGCTGGCCGCCGTCAACGCTGGCCGCCGACACCGATGTCGCCACCATCGCCGACGCTGCTGCCACCACCGTCGCCGCCGCCGACCAGGAAACGGTGACAGTGTTTGTATACAGCGTGAACTATAATAGCATCTCCGATATTTTAAACACAACATTTTTGTTTTTTCGCGCACCCCGGTGTTTTATACGGTTTTATTTAACTTTTTTTACGTTTTTTACTTAACAATTGTTTAATAGTTTTACGTATAACAATAAGTACAATATGGATGTCGCAGCTGTGTCTCCTTCCAAAAAAAATCCATGTGGAAAAGTAAGTGTTTGTATTTTTACTATTTATTTTTTTATTTTTTTTTATACTATTTTTTAAATTCTTAAATTCTTAAATTTTAATTTTTTTTTAGTTCATCGGCACTGGTCAAAGGAAAATTATTGTCAATTTATATAAGAAAATAGTTAAACACCAGCTTGAAAATCCTGACAGCCCTCGAATGACCTTAAGAGAAATGATCGTCGATATCTCAAAATCTTCGGGTATAGGACAGCGGTCAGTTCAAAACATATTATCGGAGTATAAGAATCAAGGTACAATTACATCGCCGAACAAGAAAAAAATTCGACCTACAATTATCGAAAAAATCGATGAATTCGATAAAAATGCAATAAGACAGAAAATACACAATTTTTGGAGGAACCGCGAAGTACCAACAGTCGATAAAATGTTAATCGCCATTAATGAAGATGAAACACTTCCAAACATTAAGCGGTCGTCATTTCAAAAAGTGTTGAAAGATTTACAATTTCAATACGTAAAAAAACAACGTAATAGTGCACTACTCGAAAGAGAAGATTTAATAACTTGGCGCCGAAGTTATTTGGTCAAAATAAAGCATTATAGAGAGCAAAACAGACCAATTTATTATTTGGACGAAACGTGGGTCAACGCAGGCGAGACACACAGTAGAACGTGGACCGATACCACAATAAATTCATCACGAGATGCATTCCTCAAAGGCCTAACCACAGGACAAAAAGAACCCTCGGGAAAAGGTAAGCGTCTCATCGTGTTACACATCGGGTCGACAGATGGTTTTGTCCCGGGGGGTCTTTTGTGTTTCGAATCAAAGACCAATTCTACGGACTACCATGACGAGATGAATGGCGATACATTCTATGAATGGTTTGTACGAATTCTACCACTATTAAAAGAAAACGCCGTCATAGTGATGGATAATGCTTCGTATCACTCCGTAAAGAAATGCAAAATACCAACTATGTCTTGGAAAAAAAAAGATATTATCGATTGGCTTGAAATGAAAGGTGAAATCGTTAACCATCCAATAGTCAAACATGATTTATTAATAAAAGTTAAAAAAATAAAAAACCAATACGACAAGTACGTAATAGACGAGTACGCAAAAGACAATGGCAAAATCGTATTGCGATTACCCCCATACCACTGCGAGCTAAACCCTATCGAGCTCGCGTGGTCTTCTGTAAAAAGCTATGTCCGGACACATAATAATACGTTTAAAATAAAGGATGTACTGGAGTTATTAAAAAAAGGCGTGGAACATGTGACAGCGGAAATGTGGACGAATTTTGTGGGACATGTCGTCAAGGAGGAAGAAAAGTTTTTGAACATTGAACATATAACAGATGAAGTATTTGACGAACTTCCCCAAGCAGAAGGACGTCATATCATGACGATAACAGGTGATACGAGTTGTTCGGAATCAGACTTCGATTCGGATTGATTTCTTTGTATTTTATTTTTTATCATTCAAATATTTTTTTTATTATTATTTTTTTTTGTAATTTAATGATTTTGTTATGTGTATAAAAATTATGTAATGCACAATTGGACATTTTTGTTAAAATAAATAAATGCATAATTAAAATATTGATATTACACACACATTATTATTTATTTGTATTGTTGCTGTATTAGGTACATAATAGGTTCGGCACTACGGCAGACGCCAGCTGTTATTTTTTTTTGGGGTGGTGTGTTACTTGAGCCGGTGTATACAACCAGTGGTTGGCGGCGGCCGTGGAATTAGTCGACAGCCGCCGTTTAGTGAGTGGGGGTATTTACGGCGGCAACTAGATGGTAGAGTGGGAGAAATTTGGGTACGAAACCGCGGAGCTCGATCATTTGGATGCGCGAAGGAATAGTACTCTCTCGTTGGCTCGACTATACCTGTATGATAGGGCGGAAGGTGGTGGTACATATATAGTACCGCACTCACACTAATAATCATTTACGACTAACACAAAGATTACGGGCGGCGACGACAAGATAAGAAATTGCCTAAATTGTTCCCCTTAAATAATAGCCACTAAGACCCGCCTTAAGGAACTTTAGTGATAAAAAAACGGAAAATTGGTGCGAAATGTTGAGTTTTGCTATGTACATGTATAACACGACACCTCACACAGCGCATAAGTTTACACCATATGAGTTAGACCTTCTACACACGGAGCTACTCATTTGAAACTAAATACTGACGCGAATCACTAACTAGTCCCCGTAGAGTCACTACCAATGTTATTCAATGGAACATAACAGACGGCGCTACTAGTTACTAACCAGTTACTAACGCGTTAGTGATAAGTTCCGAGTGATTCAACTGTCGTGTCACTTTTGAGTTTTCTCACTTTAATATTTTGGTGCTCAACGAAACTTTTTTTGTTTTATCTATTGCAAAAATTTGTTATTTGTGTCAAAATGAACGAACAAAAAATTAATTTAAAGTTGGTGGAAGAAGTAGAAAAACATCCCGTTCTATATAACTTCACGCTCTCGGGATATTCCAGAAAGGATGAAACAGAAAAAGCTTGGAGTGAAGTAGGAAGATCAGTAAACGTGTCAGGTAAATAATATGTAGTAATATAATTATAAATTTAATAAATACATTTAATTAAAAATAAATATACGTGGATTTTTAAACTATATATTATATTATTAGTTATTATTCTTATAATATTTTTTAGTTATTAGGCCTTTATTCCCGAATTGTTGTTAATATTATACCATAATAATATTATACTCGTAATCGGTGCACACCGGGCGACCGTCGCGACGGATTGTTATCGCATCATCGCAATGACAAAAATAGAAATTTCCGACGATCAGACTTTGATAAAATAAATAAACATATTTTACAATTGAAACTTATTTTTTATTATGATTTTACAGTTTTTAATTATTTAAATATAGGCATACTATTGATCACAAATAGCTATATTATAGTTAAAATCTTAAAAAAAATTATTTTATACTTCAAACTAGAAAATAATGATTAAAATGATTAAATAGGTATAATAATAGGGGTTAGATAATTTGTAGATAATAAGTGATTAAATAGTTAAACAATATTAGAAAATATTAGACAAAAAAATAATTATTTTCAAAAACTAATTAATAGCATATTTCCATTGCCAAGGCAAAGATGCTTGAGGTGTAAGAAAATAGTTTGCTATATAATTTCTAAGAGCAGCTGCAGAAGAGGTTATGTTTATAGTCAAGTTTTGTGGTAAAGGTATTACGTCAATGTGGTTATTTGATTCACAAATTGTAGAATAAGTAGGTGTATACTGAAGTCCTTCTTTTTTCCGTACGTAGTTGTGAAGTATACAAGCTGCTTTTATGACCAAATGCACATTTTCTGGATCTCTGATACGAATAGGACCATTCAAAACAGCAAATTTTTCACATGCCATCCCAAACGTACACTCAATGGTTTTTCTCCCTCTGCTAAATCTATAGTTGCATATTCTTTTCACATTATCTAAAATTCTTTTTGGGTATGGTCTCATCACATATTTCAACAACGGAAATGCCTCATCGGCCACAAAGTAATAAGGAAACGGACTATCGTTTTCATCGTATGTTAATGGTGTGGGAGGAGGGATATTAAGTCCTGCATTTTGGATCCAATATTTCATTGCGGAGGCACTGAATATACCCCCATCGCTGTTTCTTCCGGGAAACCCCGTTTCGATAATAGTGAATAACCCGTCAGCATCGCAACAAGCCATTAACACCATAGAATGATACGACTTGTAATTGAAATTAAAAGAACCACTATTTGGAAATTTTTCAATTCTTACATGTTTGCCATCGATGGCCCCTATACACCTATACAATTTGGGAGATTCCAGAGTGTTTCAAAACGATTTGCTATTCCTTTCCACTGCTCTGTACTTGGTATTGGCATGAATGTTTTTTCTAACACTTCCCAAATCACTTTTACTGTTTCCGTCACAATTCCGCCAACTGTAGATTCTCCTCTACCAAAATAAACAGCAATTGACGCAAATGTCCCACCAGTACCCAAGTATCTGTAAAATAAAAGAAACAATCATAAAAAGGAAGTCAAGTCGGTGTCTCTCTGCTGTACAGTAGATTAAAAGTGGGGGGGATGTAGTAAATCGGGTTTGCGTAAAAATAATAGCATAAAACCAGATTGTTATTACAAATTATGAATACTCTGAATGTTATCTTTTTTTTAGTATCTGAATGCAAAGATAAGTGGAAGAACCTTCGTGCTGTTTTTGTGCGCAACATGAAACCAGCACCAAGTGGTTCTGGAGCAAAACCAAAAAAAGCATATTATTTGTTAGAAGCTATGCAGTTTACAGTTCCATATATTAAGGCGTTAGGTATGCCTTCTGGAAATCTTCCTAATCCCCCAGAACAGAAGGAAAGTTTTGAACAATCTGATGAAATTGACCTTAACAACTCCGAACTTGACCCACAGCAATCTTCGCCATTTCAACCACATCTTACGCCAACTCCGCCATTGCCTTCTACATCATTATACACACCTACAACTACTGACATACCCCAAAAGAATAATAATAACATTACTCCGAGTCAATTTGAGTCTTCGCCATCATACGTGTCAAACAAAAAACGTGGATTAAAAAACGAAGCAGTGGACAAAGCATTTTTAGAATATTTCCAGGCAAAAAAAAAAGCCAGAACAGAGAACTCTTCAGTCAATGCTAACCAGGATCCAAAAGCAGAATCTTTAAAAATGTTTCTTCTTAGTATGCTACCTGATCTTTTGAAAATGTCTGATGAAGAAGTACGGCTGTTCAAGCGCAAATCACTTCAGATGGTTGATGACATTTTGTCAAACAATTCGGCATTCACACCTATTCATTCATTCTCGTCTTCATCTACAACGCCTTCAACAGATCAACAAATTCTACTGATATCTCAGAATGAAAATGCTCATGAAACCTCTCAACCTAACATATTCCAAACTATAAACCAAAATAGTTCTGAAAAGTACTATGAAGCAGTTAATGAAGCCTTGTACGAAATAAATCAACAGTAAACCAACCGTAATAAAAAAGTATAATATTTTATTTTATGTTATTTTTAAAATTATTAAAATGTTTTCATATATAAGCAAAAAAAAATGATATGTTTAATAATAGTAAACCAACAGTAGGTAATAAATAAGTATAATATTTTGTTTTATGTTCTTTTTAAAATTATTAAAATGTTTTCATATATAAGAAAAAAAAATGATATGTTTATTGCTATAAGGTAGATGTTACTCATTTAAATAAAGTGTCTAAATTTGCATTAAGTAGATAAAAAAGTAAGTTACTTACCTGAGTGTAATTAATATCCGTTCCTCGGCATTCACGCACTCTCTCATGTTTGTATTTTGCTTGTTTATGGCAGGGGAAATCAGGTTCACCAAATATAAGTAACTTTCTTTTGACATCCGATAAAAACATAAAAATTTAGTATCGGAAAGGTTCAATTCTCTTGCAGCAATGAATAATCGGTGATGAAAATTTTTTTCAAGGTATGGATGAACCTAAAACCTTCTATTTTTTTTATTTCTTCTGTAATAGTAGTATGCTGTTATTACTTCTTCATCACTAGAATCACTGTCAACATCCATGGTGTAGCAAAAAGATGACGAAAAACGTCCTTCATCCATAGTCACTCAGAACAAACTATAGGTTTCGATCACGAGTAGGTATGTTACTAGTAGCCTCGTGTATGGATCTGAGTCACCAATGCGTTAGTAACCGATTAGTAATTTCAATCACTAAACAGTTTAGTTTTTTTTTAATAGCTCCGTGTGTAGAAGGCCTTAGTGTTTGGTATTCAGCCAGTTGTTCCTTCTAGTTTTTTGAAACCACCATCACAGGGTTATAATTACAATGATTACGTAAGTGATTTAAGAACTCGTACGCAGGAAGCAAGGCAAAAAAGCAAAAATAAAATCGAAATCTATTTATGACAAACATATTAATCCAATTGAATTAGAGATAGGCGATAAGGTACTTATGAAAAATATGAAAAAGAAAAATAAGTTAGAACCAAATTGGATAGGTCCGTATAAAGTAGTAGAAGTACATGAACCCGTAAATGTGTCTATTATGAAAAATAATAAAGTTATACGCGTTCATATGAATTATTTACAGTTATTTAAAGAAATAATTGATTAAATGCTTAAAAAAAAAAAAAATTAATGTTAAATAACGAGCTATTAAGTAGGTAAATAAATATATAAACTATTTAGAAATTAGAATAAGTGTAATTTAATAATTGACATCGAAATCAAAGTACTAATCTGGTTATAAATTGTTTTAGGGTTATCATAGGTCTGTCTGTTTTACACAAACCAACACACGGAACACAACACGCATTATACAATATTACACACGTGAGCAATCACTCAGGTCTTTATTTTGAAAATAAAGGATCCGTCAGGATCATAAACACACAATGGACACTTGACATATGTTAATCTAACAATTTATAACGAACGCGAGAAAATTTTTGATACATATTTAGATAGTACAAAACAATATTGCCTGGAAAACGAATTAATACCATCGAAAACTAACATCATTTGTCAAAATTTCAAAACTGTATTTACGGATTTTACTAATGAAATTTTAAACAAAAGGGCAAACATTTTGAAAACGTTAGGACATCCTTCAAAAAGGGGAAGGAGAGGAATAATTGATGGTATAGGTAATTTAGCAAATTTACTATTTGGAATATGCGATAATAAGTGCGTAGAAACAAATACAAATAATGTATTACAATTACAACAATCCGAAAAAAGTACGTTAAATATAATGAAATCACAAACGCGAGTCATTAAAACGGTAATGAAACAAACAGATCAAAGTTATAGGGACACTACATTTTTACGAAATAAAATTAATGAGTTTATGGCAGATATAAGAAATTTATCGGATCAGGTAATAAATAAAACAATTGAGGTAGATCATAAAACACAAATACAAGATTCATATTTGTTATTAAATTTATTATTAAGTCAGTATGCATTCGAGACCAATTAAATATCGGAAATGATTAATTTAGCAAGGGCAGGTCAAATACATGCGGGAGTTTTATCTATCGAGGCATTACATGAAAGCATGAAAGAAATTAAATTATCATTACCTAAAGGTACATCATTACCGATTGATATTGACAATATTGACCCATATAATTTGTATCAATTATCAGAGGTCAGTATTGTGTATCAAAATCAATTACTGATGTTTAATATTAAAATACCATTGGTAGATCAACAGAATTTTATTTTGTATAATATAATTCCGATGCCGATTAAAATTAAAAACAAACATTTCGCGTACGTACAAAATACGTATGATTATATTGCGATAAGTCCTTCTAATGAATATTTTACGACCTTTACACCACAACAATTAAACTCTTGTAAGAGAATAGTTAATTACTTTATCTGTTATGCCGTACAACCTATACATTCTAAAAATGCAAATACTAACTGTGAAATGGCGTTATTTACGAAACAAAAGGAAAAAACGCAAATGTGTAAATATTTATATTTTGAGTTATATGGAAGTATATTTCATAAATTAGAATTTCAGAACACGTGGATATATACCGTAGAACACGAAAATATAGTACTAACATGTGGGGTAGTTGAGAGATCAGAAAATATAGAGCTAGTAGGAACAGGGTTATTATCAATCGAAGAACAATGTAAAGGGTATGCAAGCCAAAATATATTGCAACCAGTTACATCGGTGCAAAATTCACAATTAGTAGATATAATACCGGAAACAAAAATAATTACGGTTGATCTAAAATTAAAGCAGGATGCTACGTTTAGTATACCATCATTTAAAAATATGGGTAAAATTGAAAAACTACACGATTTGAATTCTATATCTAGTTCTTTAGATGACATAAATAAATATATTGATTATCAAATTACAAAACAATCTGTACACGAGGTACAGAAAAATTATAACTATATGTTTTATAGCATTGTAATTTTATTTGTAATCTTAATTGTTTGTAGCATGATAAAAAAATATTGTATTGTTTCAACACCAGCTCCGGTACCATTACGCGATTATAATCCTGTACATTTTGACGCAATCAGAGTAACTGATGTGTGAAATAAATAAAAAAAAAAAAAAAAATATTGTATAAAATTATAATTGTTTTAGAATTTAGGCATAGTATTTAAGTTCTTATTGTATCAAAATATAATTTCATTCTAGGGATGGAGGAATGTAATAATCCTCATTATTAGTATATAAATAATATGTATAATTATGTATGTACGGACATTCGTTGACTTTGCTAAAAGTCCATATTATAGGAAAGCGTGTGCGCAGATCAAAGGTGATGACTAGAAATAGAGCACACCTTGAGATCGTACGGACGTCATCATAACAAGGTGACTCCGCGTAGCATAAATAGGAAGGTGATAGACAAACTCGAGGAGTCGAATACCAGAGACGACGAGAGTATGTACTTCTAAATCCAGTATAGACCTTTTGTATGTTTTAATAAAAATACTTTGAATGATACGAACATTGGTGTATCTTTATTATACTTCTAATTCTATTTCGAGTGCTGAAGCGGACACGTTACAACAACGGTCAAAGAAGTGGTGGCACAGGCTCTTCTGGGGTATGATTGATATCCTATTTGTGAACGCTTATATAATATATAAAGACCTGAACAGACCAATGACACTATTATAATTTAGACGCATTGTTGTTCAAGGGCTAATAAATAAAAAAGAACAGCCAACTCCAGTACGAGGTCTCTTTCAAAGAAAACCTAAAGAAAATAAAGGTCAAATAAATAAGCGCAGAGGAAAAAATTGGTCTGTTCCAAATGATGTAAGATTTGGAAACCGCGGTATACACTGGATTAAATATGTTGATGAACGAGGAAGATGTGAGGTATGTTCAATGAATCAGATACAGTCAAGACCACGTTCAAAATGTACACATTGTGGCATATTTCTTTGTTCTAATGAAAAAAAAAATTGTTTTAATATATTTCATGATATAAAATAATTCTTAGATGCACATTTTTTGGAATTAAAAATAAAATAATAAAATAGTAATCATATGTATAAGATTTTAAATATTTGTTATTATATTAAAGGCATATACATACTTTGATAAATTTGTATTATTTAGAATCCAAACATAATATTACAATTTTAAAAAATTATCTTGCAAAAATAGTTCATTGATTTGTAAGGATTGTATGTAAAAAAATAATGTGCTAAATGACCAACGGTACATTTTAGCAACCTGTATGGCCAATTCTAAAGTGGGTGGCTCTTGAGGTTATACTATGTTCTTTAAATTAGGTGTCAATTCCTTAGTAAATACTACTAATGTCTGTTCTTTTAACTGATCGCGAATGGTAGTTGCCTGCTCTGTACTCTTATTTTTTGTACTAGCTGTGCATAAATTGTAAAATAGTTGTTCTACGCGTCGTGCATATGCACCTACATCTTCGTTGTTCCTCATTCGGACGGAATTTAATGCTACTTGCAATGATGATGTCGACTGTTGTGGTTCAAATGCGTCTAATAAAATTAATTTTATTCCTTCCCAATCACTAGTGTCCCTATATCGACACGCAGTTAAAGCCTGGTCAAACAATTTAGTGTTAATATACTTCGTTAATATGGGCAGATCTTCCCTTTCTACCGCGGAACATGCTAAGTCACATGCCTTAATGAACTGGTATACATCCCTTTCACCAGTACAGGTGGGGATCATTAGGGTGGCTTTGTCTAATGGAATTTTACTAGTCATTTTGGTGAGGGGCTATATTATGTCCGAAAATATTTCAGCCGAAAATATATTATCCGAAAATAAATTTACGAAAATAATTTTATCCGAAAAATATTTTAATAGAAACGAGTAGTATATATATGTATGTCCTGGGACAGTTTTCAATTTTCATATTATATCAATAAAAGATCACAAAGAAAACAATGTGCAAAAAGATCAGAAAATCTAAATGCAATAATAATTAAAATATTTTTCGCAAAACTTATGAAATGCAATAATAATTAAAATATTTTTTAATATAATTGTTCTATTTAAAATAAAAATCTAAATGCAAAAATGTATAAAAAACTTATATATTTAAACGCGGTCGGAAATTCCGACCACGTTAAAAATCTAAATACAATAATAATTAAAATATTTTTTAATATAATTGTTCTATTAAAAATAAAAATGTATTAAAAATAAATTGATATTTAACACGCACCCAAACAGGGTGCGCGTTATTATTATCTATTTTTCTAATCTTTTTGATTTTGATTTCTAATTAGTGTATTGAGATGGTTTACAAAATCATTTCTATCTATATTTATTTTATAATGTCCCCAAGCTAATGTATCAATACAATTTTCCAAAATAAATCTTTTATCATCATAAACACTTAAAGCTTTTTTGTTTTGTTCTACAGTAAAAATATCATGTTTCTTAGTTCTAAATAAATTTTGTTTAATATATTTTGATTTTTTTGTTAGTAAACAATTTTCAAAATCATTAAAACATATTTTATTTTCTACAACATTTTTTTTAACACCTTTAGCTTTTTTAATTTCTTTTTCAGTATCTAAGATTCGATGTGAATATAATTTAGATCTTAAACCTATAAATTCAGTCATAATTTTTCCATTCAATTCATCTTTGAACTTGCCTAAGACTTTTTTGTTAACTAAAGGTAAACCATAAATATTATCTTTTGGATAATCTGAAGTGTCAAAATGATCTAACATAATTTTCATATCTTGATAAAAATCATTAGTTTTTATTTCTAATATAAGTGAATCTGTATCTGTATATAACAATCTAACTCTATTTCCATATTTTTTCTTTATAATATTATAATAAAATTCATACATTAACATTTTAGATAAATCTAAAATACACATTCCTACATATATTGGTTGTTCGAAAGTTATTTTACATCTTTTCATATGTACTGCAGCTAAATTTTCTGTAAAAATTGTTCTTCGATCAAAATTTGGTTTTGCAATTAATTTTTCTAGTTGGACTGCATTAGAACATAATCTTATATCAACATGATTTCGAACATTCATCATAGTACGTCCATAAACACTGTTGTTCATTAATTTGAAATATTCTTTTTCAAACTCATTCTTAGCTTCTGATCTGAGATTAGTATTAAAATTAATATACACTTTTAACCAAGGGGATTGACTAAATTCTAAAGCTCTGTGAATTTTCTCTATTTTTAAACCTAAATTAATATATAATTTTAGTGTTTCATAATGTATTATATATTTTTTCTTGTCATACAAAGTTGTTAATAATTTTGGGAGTTTTTTGTCATCAAAACGTCTTTCCGGTGCTAAAGGGAAATCTGAATGTAGATCATGAAGATCTTTAGGGTAAATTAAATCGACTTCTAAAATATAACCTTTACATGATTCATCAGAAATATTCATTACATTAAAATCATTCAGATTATCAACCCATTTGAAATCTCCAGTAGGTAAATATTTACTCATTGCCCACCCATAAAGATTATTTGCATCCAAGTATTCTAAAAATATTGATTCCTCTTTTTTTTTAAATATATCTCCCATGTATTTATTGTTTGCTTTTGAATACCTTTGACTACATTGAGATAAACCACCTCTTATTCCATTTTCAAACATCAACAATTGATCGACATCTGTTAATAAATCTAATTTTACTTTTGTCATTCTTAACATACTATTCCACGCAAATCCTGGTGTTGTAAAATACCACATAGGATCTAATTTATAATTTTTTAAAGAAATATCTCTAAAATTTTCTATTATATCTGTTAACAATAAAACATCAATCATATTATATAAACTTGTGAATTCACGCATATTTTGTATATTAAACACTTTCCAAATTTTTTGTGAGTTTTCATATTCCTTTTTAGTTATATTTTTATCGGTGAGAGAACTATAAAATTTTTCAATAGGAGGTAAACATGTTTCATTAAATTTTTCTTTACTATCCATATACTCATAGGGATAAGCTAACTTTCTAGTAACTAAATCTAAATGTTCTTCAGGAAAATATTTACTAACTTCTTTAAATTTATTTTTTAAATTTAATTTCGAATCATTTCTTAAATTATTTGTTAATTTGTCTAAAGAACTAGGTAAAAATTTGAATGAATCTATAAATCTTAATTCTGTAGATAATTTTATGTCTTTACCATTCCTAGTTACTACACGTGATATCACTTTTGAAAAAGAAATATATTTTTCCTCATTATTTGCGAGCAATTTTATTTTTTCAGTATCGTTCCCAAATTCTTTTATAAATAGATGGGCATCATAACCTGAAAGATTATGAAAAACAATTGGAATAAAACGAGGATTTTGGTAATTAAGATTACATATAGAATGTGCTGCTCCTCTATATTCTCCAGTTAAGTGGTCATGATCCCGAACTTTTCTCATATTTTTATTTTTATTTTCTATTTCGCTTTTAAGTTTATCTTCATACAATTTAAATTTTTTAACATCATCAGTATTTTTATAAGATTCAATATCGTCTTTAATTATTTTAAGTTTATCTTCATACAATTTAAATTTTTTAACATCATCAGTATTTTTATAATAATCAATAGTGTCTTTAATTATTTTAAGTTTATCTTCATACAATTTAACCGTTTGAGGACAAAGAACTTGTTTTATAAGATTTTTTATTTTACTTTTTTGTTTCAAAATAAATTTGTTAAATTTACAATATTTTATAATATTTAATAATTTATAATATTCAATAGCGTCTTTAATTATTTTAAGTTTATCTTCATACAATTTAAATTTTTTAACATCATCAGTATTTTTATAATATTCAATAGTGTCTTTAATTATTTTAAGTTTATCTTCATACAATTTAAAATTTTTAACATCATCAGTATTTTTATAATATTCAATAGTGTCTTTAATTATTTTAAATTTTTTCTCTAACATTGGAGGTAAATCTGATAAATATCTTTCACAAATATGACATTTATTAGATTTATTATAATTATTTAATTGTTCTACATTCAATGATTTCATAGGAACTATTTTATCATATATTTCAGAAATAAGTATTTCTTCATTTTTCATACATTCATAAAATTCTTTAGCTACGTTTGGACCAGAATATTTTACAGGTGGTTTATAATCACCATTACTATATTTAATATAATAACAAAAATTATTAGGTATATGTTTCTGATAACATTTTGTAAAAGACTCTGTATCATTTGGTTGACAAGTATATATTGGTTGAAGTGTACATTCAAAGTCAGCATAAATCACAAAAGGGACTCTTAATGAATGATTATAATTTTCAAATTCTAAAGTTTTATTATAGGGTTCTGGTAGAATTATTTTAGCTGCTTTATTATTAGTACAATAATGTTTATGTTCATTTAACATATTTTCTGTACCAAAACTATTCAAACACATTTTACAGTAAAATCTTTTTTTAGTATTTTTAGTGTTTTGTCTTCCTACTAGTTTCCCTAAATCTTTAATCCAACAATAATGTCCTTTATTATCCTTATCATCCACTGTCAAATATAATAAATCTATATGATTAGTTTTTTCGATTTCATTCGTTTCTAAAGGTACAATTACTTTGTTATCTAAACAAAACATATTAATAGAAATATCTTTTGTTCTTTTAACAAATTTCGGAACGTCTGTGATTTTTACTGGAAATTCAATATCTTTAAATTCTTTATCAAATTCATGTTCCCATTTTTTATATTTAGTTACTCTTTCTCCATGTTCTTCAACAGGATGTAAGGCAGAGAGTATTGCCCAAAGAAAACATTTATCATCTTTATTTTTAACATTTATAATAGCTTTTTTATTTCCAATGTTTTTAGGTAATGGAATATATGAAGAACCCTTAAAAGGAACATATTTATTTATATTTATTCCCAAACTTAAAATTTCATGAAGTCTCCATTGAGATTTTTTCATTATAAAATCTTCTTCTTCTTTTACAATTTTAATTTTTGTATTTGTATAAAAATCATTTAAGTTAGAATTTTTTGTTAAAATTTTATTTGGTGTCTTAAAACTTTTTTCCTCATATTCCATATTTTCTTTATTAGTACCTCTCTTATATATAGCATACAACCAAATATTTACTTTTAAATTTGTTTGTTTTATTTTTTTTATTTTTAATTCTTGTTTAAGTCGTCCTATTACTGGATTATCTAAACGATTTAAAAATGTTTGTATATCTTTAATACCCATATTATTTTTAATAATATAAGTTTTTAATCTACTTTGAAATGCTGTTTCTTCATTTTTTAAAATAGGTCGAATCGTGTTGTTTATTTCAAATATTTCTTCATTAAAATTAAAAACTCTATGTGATTTAGGTATTATCTCTCTTGATATTCTTGGTCTTATACCATTATTTTGATGACGAATAGACTGTAAATGTTTAGACCAACTGTTGTATTTAACTGTTAGCTTACAAATATCACAAGTTTTATCTGTTTTTGGTATTCTCTCTTGTTTTGTTCTTACATTTTTTGTTGTTGTACCTCTGTATGTTCCTCTAAATCGAGGTATAATTGTTTGATCTGGATCATTGTTTTGATGACGAATAGATTTCAAATGTCTAGACCAATTTTTGTAACTAACTGTTAAGTTACATTTTTCACAAGTTTTGTTATCCATTTTATTATTGTTAACATTTCCTTTAACACTTGTTTCAATTTTTTTATTATCCATTATTTATTATAGATAATATTATTATTTTTTTACATTCAATTTTTTAATAAAAATAATTTTTATTAAAAATAATATTTAAATAATATTAAGATCCCATACTAAATTCACACATTTTAATATTTCCTAAATCTTGAACAATCTTAATATCGTCTAGATAATAGTGATTATAATCATCTGTTGCAATAATTTGATCATTGGCTATATGACAAAGTTCTAACCAAGTTGGTGAATGTAATAGTTTAGAAACATAAGGCTTTCCATTTCCAAAACCATCATCTCCTTGATTAATAATGAAAATATTTCCATCAATTGGAATTTTATTTAGATTATATTTAATACTCTCAGAATATTCATAGTATTCAAAAGCACAACATTTCACATAACATTTATTATTTTTTTTTTGTATACTTTTTTTTATTTCATTTCGCATTACTTTCAAAAAATTAAAATTTTTTAGTCTATATTGATTAATTGGTACACCATTATATTTTGTATTAACTCTACAAGGTAAAATTGTTTGATCTATATCATTTTTTTGATGTCGAATAGATTTCAAATGAGCAGACCAACTTTTGGAACCAATTGTTAAATTACATTTATCACAAGTTTTAGCAGGATATATTTTTTTATTTAATACATCCATTTTATTATTGATATCAATTTCTTTAACTAAAGATTCAATTTTATTTAATCCTTCCATTCTTTATTATAGAAAATATTATTATTTTTTTTACATTCATTTTTTTAATAAAAATAATTTCTATTAAAAAATATCATTTAAAATATTGTTTTTTGTAACTCTTCGTTATAAAAACTCCCTTCAATCTCTTCATTGTTTAAATCTATAATTTTATAAGTAATAGGATGTGTGTATAAAATTTCATTAACTATAAATATTTCTGTTGTCCAATTTTTAATATATTTATTATCAAATGTTTTTTTATAAGCTGGTATTCTTACTCTATCACCTACACTAAATTTAATTTTTGGTTTTGGTTCGTTTTTTGATGAATATAATTTGTGAAAAACAACATCTTCGTTAGATTTATTTACTTCACAAGGGCTCATACCAATAGATCGATGTATGTCTTTGAAATTATATTCATCTATTAATCTTTGTAAAATTGTAATCCATTTTTTAGAATTTGTAACTTCAAATTGTAATCTCATTTTTTTGTTTAAAGTCCTATTAAATCTTTCAATAATTGACGATTTTTCTTCATTTTGGGTGTGATACATTTTAATTCCATATTCTTGCAAAACTTTTTTAAAATGTTTATTTTCAAATTCCAAACCTTTATCTGTGTGAAGTAAATTTGGTGCTTGATGATTTTGTGATATAGCTTGATTTATTATTTTTTGAAATGCTTCTGAAACACTAATTCCATCTTTCTTTTTGAGTTCTAAAGCCCAAGAAAATTTTGAAAACGTATCTATAACAGTTATTATATAAGAATAACCCTTATTTTCATCAGAATAATTTCTCATTATAACTAAATCAGCAGACCATAAATCATCAATACCTTTAGTAATTATTCTTCGTTTAGGAAATTTTTTTCTAACTGGTTTATGAAGTTCTTTAGCTAATATCATTTTATCTGTATCATTTAATTTTTTATTGGAAATATTATGTCCAATTGTAGGATTTTTTATAAATTTACTTTTATTTGTGTTACAGTTGAAACATTTTGATGAAATTCTCCATCTACCATTAACTGTTTGAATTTTAGTTGCATTAATATTTTTTGTTTGAATTTTACATTTAAGACAATATATAGTTTCGTTCATTTTTTATATTTATATTGAAAAAAATTTTTTAAATAGAAAATTTTTAAAAAAATTATTGAAAATAAAAAAATTTATATTTTCTAATATAAATAAGAAATGGAAATGGAAAACTTTAAAGATGCTTTAAATAAAATGAACAATGGATATACATTTATAAAATTTAATGATTTGGAACAAGGAAAACCATACACAGTAAATAAGTTCATAAAGATTGATACAAAGTTTGGAAAAAGAGTAAGTGTTGTATTAAACGATGAATATATGTTAAATTTACCAGAAAGATATAAGAATGAATTTACAGAAAACAAAATAACATGGTATAATACATGTTCGGAAACAAAATTGAATCTTATTTATAATTGTGAAAACATTTTAAAGAATGGGAAAACAAGACATGATTTTAATTTTAAATAAAAAATAAATTTACTTTTATAAATGGTATTTATAAAAGTTAAAAAGGGTTGTATTAATTTAAACAAAACTATTCACAATGATGATGGTGATCATTTTTTAGGTCTCTATTCAATAGTTTTGAAAGGCAACAATTTTATTAATATTGAATCAGACTGTTGTATAAAAATTAAACAGAATATAATACATATAAAAACAGGTAGATATAGTATTGAACAATTGAATAAAGAAATAGAACCACTTATTATATCATTTTCTGATGAAACTAATAGAATTACAATTAAATCTCCTTGTTATTATAAATTAGATGAAAAATTAAAAAAATATTTAGGTTTCGAAAACAGTGAAATTGATTTTTCAATGACAAGTGAGAAAAAAATGTATCATCCTATTGATGGTGAATATTATATAAATATTGAAAAAGAATGTGAATTTAGATTAGGTCGAAATGGTCAAATCCCACTAGGTACAATATCTATAGGTATTTATTCAATAGGCGAAATTGAAAATTTATTTAATTCATTCGGAACTAAATTTGTGGCTAATTTTCCTAAAATAAATCTTGAAATAAATAACAATTTATTAAAAATAACTGCTTCAATCGGTCTGTGCTTTGATGAATATTTGTCAAATTGTTTAGGTTTTGATTTTATAAGACGTTTGTTCCCTATTAATAAAACATGGCCTAAATGGAAAGAAATAGAATCAGGTGTTGAGTATATACACTCAGATATTACTTATACGGTAATAGGAAAAAAAAATCCAAAATTTTACACTCAAGATTTCTTAAAAGAAATAAAAGGTATTATTTCTAATGAAAATAGTAAAATAGAATTAAAAGGAAATTATTCAATTAATCATTTAAATAGTTTATTCAATTCGATTATGAAGTTTGAAAATAATAGTGATTGTATTAAAATAACAACAAAAGATTATTTTTCATTTGATAAAGATTTAAATTTAAGTTTAGGATTGAATGATACAATACATACACATTATGGAGAAAATTCATCATTAAATAATAACAACAAAATATTAGAAGTACATTGTAATATAATTGAAGAATCTATTACACATCATATTGATGAGCTATCTCATTATGATGAAGTTTTATTTTTATTTCAATATAATTCTAATAGTGCTTTGATTAAACCTCATAAAATGATATATAGACCAGTGAGTAAAAATCGATTTCAAAAGATAAAAATTTATATTTTAGATTTGAAAGGTAATATTGTTAATTTTGATGAAGAATTTATTGGTGTTCTTGATCTAATCAAAAAATAAATATGAAAAGTTGCCCTTGGAATTCCGAGGGCAACTTTTTTTTCAAGATAAAATATCTTGAAAAATTAAAGTATAGAACGATTTTTTTTAAAAACTTTCATCAACTATTCCTCTTTCAATATCAAACGTATACACTGCACTAGAAATTAAACAAACATAACAAATTGTGTTCTCAGGTAAATTTTTACTGAAATCTACGTTTAAAATTAGTGTACAGTTGGTGACCGCAATTTGACTTTGATGTCTACTCATGTTAACAACAAAAAATGGTCTCTTTTTAAACATTTGTTTATCTAAATACATTAATGGATTTTCTTCATGTGATTTATAATAGGTTTTTTTATAACTCATATGATCTTCATATGCTTGACAAAATTTCATATCATTAAAATCAAGATTTTGCAATTCATTAGGATATTTTTTTCCATTAACTTTAAAAGAATAATTTACAACATTACAATCATCAAAAAAAGCAGCATTACTATCTTGATTGTCTAGTTTATTTTTTTGAAAATAAACAACACCAAAAAATGGATGTTCATTATTTCGATAATTAGGTGATAAATCGCACCTTATATTTTTTCCAGTAAGATTTCTGATTTCAATACATTGCCATTTTTTAAAATCTAAAATAAACGGTTTCTTAATTAATTCATCAACTATTTGAATTTTTGTTATTTCATCATATTCTATTGTTTGCATTTGAACTTTTAATTCTAAAATATTAACTTTACCACGTTTTGCTTTAACATTTTTTGACTCTGCTGTAGCTTCAGTGTTTGTTTCTAGAATCAATGCATCATCATCAGTGTTTCTTGTAAAAATTATTTCAAATCTAGCATTGTAAATTTGTTTTATATCTTTCATTGACCCTAAACCTAAGTGTGATAAAGGAATGATGAGTTCGACACTTCCTCCCCCTTCAGATGTAGATTGAAATCCTGAATTTTGTGTAGGACCATTTCCATCAACAGCATAACTCATATAACCTTTTACTGTACTTAGTCTTCCAGTATTCTCACTTTCATCTATAATTTTATTATTTAATTTAATTGTAATTTTTTGAAACAAAAATGCTCCACCATTATCAGATAACATAACATTAGATTTTGCTGGATATTTAGTACCATCTTCTTGTACATATTCAAGTAATAAATAAAGTTTTGAATTTTTAACATTCAGAAATTTATCTTTACCATCTACTATAACTATTGTATTTCGGTTTGGTTTATTTAATTCTGTTGTGATTTGAGGTATATAACTTTCATATTGGCTATTTATTATATAATTATCATATTTATTTAAAATATTTTCCATTTTCTTATTTATATTACCAAATATATATTTTTTTTTAAATAAATGGATAAAGTAAAAGTAAAATTTTTTATTGAAGATGAAAATAAAAAAAAATCTTTATTTGAATTACCTTCACGTGTTTTAATTATAGGACCATCTGGTTGTGGTAAAACAAACTTGTTGTATAATCTGATTATAAATTATTGGATTCCTTATTTAAATCTATATATTTTTACAAAAAATATTGATCAACCAGTCTATAAATATATTAAAAAAATATTTGATGATATACCTTCTATAAACACACATTTTTCTAATGATGAAATAATATCTGTAGATGATTGTGAAGAAAATAGTTTAGTGATTTTTGATGATTTTCTAAAAGAAAAACAAGACATGATAATTGAATATTTTATAAGATCAAGATCAAAGAATATTAGTGTTATTTATTTAACACAAAGTTATACTTCAGTAGATATAAAAACAATAAGAAATAATTTGAATGTTTTAATTGTTTTTAATCAATCAAATTATTATATTGAAAAAATATGGTCCGATTTGATTAGTGAAGATGTACCTTTAAAAAAATTTAAAGAAATTAATAAAACTTATTGTAAAAAATATGATAAAAAAAGTAAAATAAAATCATATGGTTTCATAACAATAGACTTGATAAAAAATTTAATCTATGACAGTAAAGGTAATACAATTTTATATATCGATGAATGATTATGTTTTATTTTTATTTTGTATAATAAATGGATATTAAACAAATTCAAAAAGAATTAAAAAAAAAAATTAAAAAAAATGTTACATTTGAAGATCAAAAACAAAACAATTCCAAGGTAGGAAATAATTTAAAAAACACATCAGATGTAAAGATTCAGACAATAATTAATACTAAAAAAAAATTACAAAATAGATTTAAAGATAAATTTTTTAAACCTAATGAAAAAGAGACTGTTATTATAAAAAAAGATGATGAAGATGAAGATAATATTAAAAAAGAAAAAAAACAACATAAATCTACAGATGTAAATAAAATAATTAATATTCAAAAAAATTTACAGGATAGATTTAGAAATACAGTTGTAAAACAAAAACATGTAATTGAAGAACAACAAAAAAAGTTTGGACCAATAATAAACGCATTAACAAATGTTAATACAACAATGAATGCAGTTAAAGATGTTGCTATTAAAACTGAAGGAGACATTCAAAAATTAAATAAACCCTATTATTATCAACCTAGAAATCCAGAATTAAAAAGATTAACAAGTTCAGAAGAGACTTTTGGAACTCCAAAATATTCTAGTCAAAAATCAACAAGTAATTCTCCATTACCTAAAAATGTTATAAACTTAGGTGCTATTTCGACAAGATATTTACCAACTGTAAAAGATACTAATTCTTTTGGAATATATTATAATAAAGAAGATGATATTCATATGATTGGAAAAGATAAAATAAATTTTGAAAATGATAATATAATTTTAAATGGAAAAACATATACAGGAACTCTAGGTTTGTGGAGATTATTAACTCATGTAGATACTACCAATCCGAAATTTTATACAGATGATGATTTTAATATTTATAAAAATATATTAATTGAAACTAATTCTATATATCAAAACAATGATCCTTCAACGAAAAGAGCTAAATCAAGTCGTGGTGAAAAATATAATGATATGATTAAAAACATTTGGAGAGAAATGAATGGAATTAAAACGAATGAAAATGATGAAGAAACTACGGATAATAAAAAGAAAGAAACTACTGATAATAAAAAAAATAATAAAAAAATTAATAAAAAGAAAGAAAATAATGATGATAATGAAATTATGGAAAAGAAAGAAAATAATGAAATATTAGCTGAAGATAATCAAATAGGGGAGGGTTTAAAGAAATACACAGAAAATCGTATTGAATATCGTTATATTAGTAATGTAAACCAAGTTATAGATAATTTACAGTTTATTTCTGCAGAGGAAAGAGCTGGAAATAATAATTTTAAAAACGAAAAACTCGGTATTCTTCATTTGTTTCAAATAATTATGGAAAACCATATTGATACTCCTGAAGGTATTGAATATTTACTAAAATATGTAACTTGTTTACCAAAGGATGTGAAAAATATATCAAAAGAAAAAATAATTAAACGTATACATTTTATATCAATTGAAGAAAGTACAGGAAATAATATTTACCATGATGAAAAACTTGATATTCTTAATATTTGTATTAGAGAAATGGAAAAATTAATTGATATACCTATTATTGGTGCAGATTATTTATCATCATATGTTTCATGTTTACCAAAGAAAATTATTACAGGTTCAGGAATTGTTAATTTTCTTTTGAATTGTTCAAGTTTACCTCAAATACATTGGCCTGGTTATAATTATTTAGGACCGGGAACAAAGTTAGAAAAAAATAAAAAACCTATAAACAAATTAGATGAAGCTGCGAGAGAACATGATTATTTTTATAAAGATAATAAAGATACTAAAACAAGACATATTGCTGATAAAATTTTAGAACAAAAAGCAATGGAAAGATTTTATGATCCTCATAGTTCTATAGGTGAAAAAACTGCAGCCATTTTTACAGCAAATGTAATGAATGTTAAAAGACGATTTGGAATGAATTTAATTTAATTTATTTTTTTTTGTATTATAAAATGAATCTAAATTTAAATAAAAAACAATTTAATAAAATATTGGAAGCTCATAAAAATAATAAAGATGTATCAATTCTAATTGAAAATAATCAAATTGATAGTGGAAAACATAAATTTATTCTTGAGCCAGAACAAATAAGAAAATTAAAAAACGCTAAAAAAAATAATACCAGATCAAGATTAGAACTTAAACATATTCAAATTAAAAAAGGTGGATTTTTACCAATAGCTATTGCTGTGGTTGAAGTTGCAAAAGCACTTTATGATGTAATATCTGATGCTAAACACAAAAAAAAAATGGAACAAGAAACAATTCGACATAATAAAGAGATGGAAAAAATTAGATCACAAGGTTCTGGTTTGAAAAAAAAAAAAAAAAATATTGAAAAAAAAATTAAAAAAATGAATAAATTTGAAATAAAAACATTTAGAAATAATATTGAAAAATTTGAAGGTATTTATACACGGTTTTGGATTAAAGAAAATAATATAAAAATTGACCCATTGAGTAATATAGATATAAATTACTTTGGAAATAAAATAAAAAATTATAGAGGGTGTTTTATGTTAAATGAATTACCTACAACACCATGGGAAAATGAATGTGGAGTATTTAATTTAAATGATTCTACTCAAAATGGTTCTCATTGGGTTGCATGGAAAAAAATAAACAATACATTTAAAATATATTTTGACCCATTTGGTCATATAGTTGGTGAGCCACCAAAAGAATTTTTAAAATATTTGGGTAAAGATAATCTTTTTTGTACTGTTTCCCAATTTCAATACTATAATGATCCACCTATATGTGGTCATTTATGTTTAGAATTTATTGAAAATTATAAAAAATTTATTTAAATATCATAATTTTTTTTAATAGAAATATTTCTATTAAAAAATAACGAGTTAACGAGTCGTTTTTTTTACGTTAACGAGTCGTTTTTTTTATGTTAACGAGTCGTTTTTTACGTTAACGAGTCGTTTTTTTATGTTAACGAGTCGTTTTTTTTACGTTAACGAGTCGTTTTTTTTATGTTAACGAGTCGTTTTTTTACGTTTTTACGTTTTTAAATATAGTATGTTATTTAGAAATTAATATAATTTTAAATACTGTTTAAAAAAATTTTTTTTATTTTTTATAATAAATAAAAGAAATGGTAAATGAAAAATTGGAATCACTTTTAAAATTGATTGAACAACAACGTAATATCCTAAGACATATATTTAATGATAGTGACATTGATAATATGTTATGGGATGATGTAATAAATAAATGTTGTTTCGAAAATTTTTTAAAATATAGATATAACAATAAACTAAAATTAATTCATAATAGTTGTTTCGAAAATATTTTAAGTTTTATTAAAAGCAGATATTATAATGAAATTTTAATTTCACTAAACAAACTACGTAAATTAATAAAAGAGGAATTAAATGATTCGAATAATAATAATAATAATAATATATAGCTAGACTGATTATTTTTCTCAAAATCGAAAATTTAAATCGAATATAATACTTACGAAGTATTATATATTTATATATTATAATACCTATACAGTGTTGTATAATAATAATAATAATAATAATATATATATATATATATATATATATATATCAACGTTAGACTGATTATTTTTTAACATCCGGTATTGAATATCTTATCATAATATATATGTATAGTTTATATTATGATGTTTTTTTTATCGAATTATTTAAATAGTGTTTAAATAATCATTATACATGCCCAAGTGTTGTAGCTCAGTGGGTTAACGCGTTTGATTTAAATGTGTTCTTGGTCGGATTGAAACTAGTGGGAGAATGTGTGGCGCCCATATTCACCTACTAATTTCATCAGGCTTTGAAGACGTTTACGGTAGATTGTATAGGTGGGTGCACACACCTATGCAATCTACTGAAAAACTGTCGTTGACCTGTGAATAAAGCACTTGGGTAATTTCACTGTCCCACGATAGCTTTGCAGATATCTGTAAAAGAGTTCCGGCCTCCTTTTTCCTAACGGGTATCTGCAAAGCTGGGAATGATTTTGTAGATTTTTTGCATTTTTTTCCATATTTCTATTAAAAATATTAAAAAATAACGCGGTCGTATAAGTCCTATATTTCATTTAATATTTGATATTATCAAGTTGGATCAACACAGATATGTTTTATATGCTTATCTACACTACATATTAAAAGTTTACCCCCCGCTTCATATTTTTCATTTAAGTATAACTCTGGGAATATTTATGTTAGAATCTTCATTTTTACATTAAACATTTTTGATTTTAATTCTTTATAAGTCCCCCTCATAGTATCATAGTGTAAAATCGTTTTCAAAAATTTTTGGATTTTAATAACACGTCCCGATTCGGGGACGCGTTAAATATCAAAAAATTTTTAATAAAACAATTCTATTAAAAATTAAATTAATTATATTATTATATTCTAAGCATTTTGTGATCGGCATCTGTACCTCCCATGCCAAGACAACATATTTTAATACTTCCTAAATCATGAACAACACAAATATCATGGAGATATTTGAAAAAATAAGTACCGGTTGTATTTATTAAATCATTAGCTATTTTACAAATTTCAAGCCATGTTGGCGATTCTAGTATTTTAGAAGCATAAGGTTTTCCATTTCCAGAAATATTGTGTCCATGATCGACAATTAAAATATTTCCTTTAATTGGAATTTTATTTAGATTATTTTTCATAATTTTAATTTTAATATTTTTATTATTAGTATTATAGTATTCATATTTACAAAACTTAACAAAGATTTCATTATTTAATATTGAGTTTTCTATTTCGTTTTGCATTTCATTTTTTCGTAATTTATTAAAATCATTGATAGTTGTTTCCATTATTTTATTATTTATTATATTTTTAATTTTTAAATTAATTTTTTCAATTTCTTTTTAATACATTTTTGCATTTAGATTTTTATTTTAAATAGAACAATTCTATTAAAAAATATTTTAATTATTATTGCATTTCATAAGTTTTGCGAAAAATATTTTAATTATTATTGCATTTAGATTTTCTGATCTTTTTGCACATTGTTTTCTTTGTGATCTTTTATTGATATAATATGAAAATTGAAAACTGTCCCAGGACATACATATATATACTACTGAAACGTATTTTATCCGAAAATTATTAAATACGAAAGTAAAATACACGAAAAATAATTTATCAGAAAATATTATGCACGAAAATAACTAAGCCGAAAATATATAAGTCGAAAATATTTTACCCGAAACATTTTATCGACGAAAAATATTTCACCCGAACCGTATTTTATCCGAAAATGATTAAATTCAAAAGCAAAATACACGAAAAATATTTTATCAGAAAATATTATGCACGAAAATAACCAAGCCGAAAATATATTAGTCGAAAATATTTTAACCGAAATGTTTTTTATCCGAAAAATATTTTACCCGAAACTTTTTCTCGACGAAGAATATTTCTTCCGAACCGTATTTTATCCGAAATCAATATTTTTTTTCAAACCAGTGTCACCAAAAGGGTAGACTAATGTGAATTATCTTTTTCTGGCAGCACCAGTTCACAAACAAGTGTAGCAAACCTGCGCCATTAAATCACATTCTGTGCCGGGATGGGTTTTTAGATAAAGCTGGTTTATCATCTATAAACCTTGGACGGTCCACGGACTATCTATAATTCTTAGTCCGTATCTTAGATCATATGATCATTATGATCTAAGGTCCGTATTGTTCTATGGTGATAGTAACCATAGAAAATAGATAAAAATATAATAAAAAAATGATAGTAACTATCTTTAATTGTATCATGTATGTACAAAATACAAATTGATAACAAATAACAAATCATGATTATCGATAAAGCTAATTTGCATATGTTATTTTTACAATTATTGGGAAGAATCTGGATAACTACTTTAATATTCATTAAACTTACCATTTTAATGAAATCATCATGAAATTCCCTATCGATGAACAATTCCACCACCTATCATTCTCTTATGTGGGTATGATTAATTTCACTCGCAAACGCATGGCCACAGTTAAGTTTATAGTTCCATAATGAAACCATAAAGTTAAGTTCAAACGAATTTGACACTTGTAATTTGTGTATTATACACGCAGCAATAATACTTAGTTAGTTTTGAAATAGGTAGGACTAGAAGCCATTAGGAAATGTACAAAATACCTAACAATTTCCAAAATTGACTGATTGCTAAATTTTCAAAATATGCATTTGTAAGATCAATTTAGATAGCAGTAATAAAAAACTAACCAATTATATACAGATTAATATATATATATGCAAAAAAAATATACAAAAAAATATATACTCGTATATATTTTTTACAATAATTTTATTGATTATCAAATAAAGATTAGGTTTAATATACACAGTTTTCCACTTTGTATTCTAATAATAATAACATAATAATCTAATAAATATTATCAATTGGATATCTAATAAATATAGATTTAAAGTCATATCTAATAGATGTTTTTGATATCCATAAATCATCTATTGTACATCCATTAGTTGTACCTGTGTTATGTGGGGCCTAATTCTTTTTTTTTTCAACACAAATTAACAAAATAATTTTTATTAAATGCCGAATATTTGGTATTTTTATACTTTTTTGAAACCTGAAAAGTTAGTAGGTAATTGAAATAAATAAATTTAGTGATTACAATTTTGGCTAATGACTATTCGCCACCAAACAAAGTACTTAAATATATAAACAAATTACAAACTATTGTAAATCCGACTTTCACTATGCGTGTTTGAGTATTCCACGATAAACGTAGATAGTAGATAGGTACTAAACACCTACATGGCTAAATAAGTTAATGGATATATAATTCATTACATTATTCACGACAGTATAAAAAACAGAAAAAAATAACTGTGTGGTAAATATAAAAATAATTATTAGCAAAGGTTATTAATTATTATACACACATACTAATATACTATAAATTGGTTCGTACCTACATGTGTAGACGTAGATACAGAAATTAAATAAAATGTATCGAAATAGACCAAGATCAATACACCTGTTTTTTGTTGAAAAAGTATAATATGCACACCTACCTATATAATATTGTTTAATATATTCTTAGTTTCATGGACTGTATTAAAAATATAATTCTCATAGTTTTAAACCAATATAATATATAATATTCACTGTGATCCTATGATAAGATCTTAAGATATTATCTAATACCTACTTAAAGAAATGAGTAAGTGTTTAAAAAGCAGTCTTGTAAAGTATTTAAATACTTTTATAGTATTTAGAATACTTTTTGGTTTAAGTATTTGGAAAGTATTTTAAATACTGTCTTGGACGTATTTGTATTTGAAAATCAAATACTTTTGAAAATTCGAACAAATTATTCGTCGGTCGTCACTTGTTTGAAAATTATTATACTTTTTTTTATTTATAAATTATAAAAATATTTTTCTTTCATAATTGTTGAGAACTTCTGTCCACTAGCTCTGTATATCCACATCATTTATATTTCATCAAGAACTGTTTAATTAGGTACATATTATTAAAGAATTTCTATAATATAACAAGTTTTATTTATTTTCATTTTTCAGTATACAATTGAAAATGGTACAAAAAGTTCTAGTAATACCTAGGTGAATGTATCATGACAATTTTAAATTAGTTATTACAAAATTAATTTAGCAAACTGACTAGTGCAAAGTAAAATAAAAAAAAGTATTTAAATACATTGCAAGTATTTATATTTTGTTCTTAAATACTTTTTCTTAAAAGTATTTGAAATGTATTTTAAATACTTTCTGAATGGATGTATTTGTATCTGTATTTAAATACAATTTTAAAAGTATCTTTTACAAGACTGTTAAAAAGTAATATTCATATTTCGTGCATTCTCTCTAAATTCTCTGGCAAGGAAAATGTTTTAAACGTAAATTACTTTTACAAATATTTTATTAGTATCAATAGCTTTAGCTTGAACAAATGTCACCTATGTACTTATGTAACTACCTACTTACCTTCCTTATAAACGTATTCAATAAATTTGTATAGCTAGGTATCCAAAGTCAATCACTAACACTATAATACCACAGAATAGATAAATAATAATACCATCTTAATAATTAAGCTGTAACAAATCATATCATTAATGTGATTTACATTCAGTAATATAAAAGTACAAATCATATATAATATAATTATTAATTACTAAGTACTGTGTATAACATACACACCGAAAGCAAAATTTTAAAGCAATGGAAAGCAATCAATAGCAAAATATGTACCTTATACATTTTTTGCAATTTATGGTAATGATTCATTTACTAATGAATAATAGTAATATTAACGGTATTGTTTAAATCCTGTAAATAATTATTTACCTATCAGTATTCACTATTCAGTAATAATAGCACCAATTGTTGTTCAATTACATATATGTATGGAATAAAGGCATAAGGCATAAGCTATGAGCATATACATAACAACCTATTGGCTATTTTTTTAATAGATTTTAAATGCAAATATCAAACCAACTATTATTATTAATTGTAATGTTTTTCTTATTTTCTGTCATAATTTGTTCATACCTATACAGAGTACAGACTTATGTATTATGTAGGTATTATATTATTATAATATTATAAATACCTACCCAATATAGCAGGGTGATTAACTTTAAATATATAAATATAATATGATACATTTTAAATAATAAAAAAACATTACATCAAAACAAAATAAAACCTTTATTTAAACAATCAACTTAATCATATATATTTTTCAGTTGTATTTTCCGTTGCGGCCTGTCGATTGCGGAAATTGTCTATAAGTTGTTTATTATAAGTTTGATTTTATCTGTGTCCATTATGTAATTTTACTATTGCAATAGTTCCATCTAATAATTTTTTTACCGCTCCTGGACAAAAATGTGACAGTGCCTTATTGCATTTAAAATATCTAAAAACAAAAACAATTGTTATGTTTTTCATACTCAATGTCTATGGTATATATCTAAGTTTGGATAGGTAGTTAATTCTTGAGTAGATTACCATAAATTCAAAGCTCAAATTGTAAAAAATAAATTATACTTGTAAAAAAATAGTAGGTAGGTATTTACTAATTTGTATACCTTGTTGTACCCCACACCCGCATACCTACACATTTCATTTTATAATAGAAAGATATTTATTAATTTATACTTCACCGTTTTTAAATAGATATGAGTAATCAATATATTATTATTGAATAATATTAGTCATTAAGTTAATGAGAAAATTAATCAACTAAATAAGAAAAAGTTTTTAAAAAAATTAACATTTTAACTAGTCTTAAAACCAGATCCTGTGCATTCTTTTAACTATATCGTTATTTTAATTTTATGAATTCAAATTTATATCAGAAAGTACAAAACAACTTGTAGTACTATCCTATTCAAAACATATCTATCGTACCCTAATACACGACCTTACATGTTGTTGCAAACCTTAATTTCAATTTCCTGATAAGTTCATAGTTTTTGACTTAACCCCTTATTCACACACACCCACAAATGTTCAGTTAACATTATTTTAGGTAGACATTACCTTCCTCTAAATTATTTGGTGGATTATCAACTTCTGCAGTTGGATGATTTACTAATGCCAGAATATTATCATCTGGTACTGGATTAGTCACCTCATCTCCTGGAATGTTTTTATGTAATGTTTTTTATAATAAGAACGATTTTTTAAATATCCATGTATAAAAGTATTACTTTCAAATAATTTGACATCTGGTTCCAATATGTTCTTTCATTGTGATTTTGTTTAGATGCTCTGAGATGAAACAAACAAATTATTTGACTGGGTATTTATTTTATTTCTTAAAATAAATAATTAACTAACATAAGATAATAATGTATACTTAAAGAAAAATAATGTATCAACTGTACATTTCATAAAGCAAGTATACAAATTAGTGATGAAATGTGCATTTTATTTTGGTAAACCTATTCTAAATCAGAGACATCTATATTCTTGATAACAATTGTCAAGTTGGTACATGCACCAACACGGTACCAACATGGTACCACACACAACATGTATATATTCTAATTATTCATGTAAAATTTTATTTTTAGATTATGAATTTAAAAAAACCTATAACAAAAACAAAAATAAATAATTAATGCTGTATTGTACATTTTATCAAAATATCTTTCTTTTGTTTGAGTTGCTCATCAATATAACATACCGTTGTTACATGTACTATTAATTTTTTTATATTGTGCTTTTAACTGTTGTTTTTTCTGTAAAATATATTATAATATACCTCTACATATTTTATAATATTATCTGTTGTATTAACATTGATTAATTTGTTTTAATAAAAATGGATATTGAGGGATTCTTATATAAATGTACCAAGACTACTCAAGATGGTAAACGGTAAGATATAAGAAAATGTCATAGTTATATGAAATTATTAATAATTATAATAATTTTCAGTTATTATGCATGTGCTACTCCAATTGTAGTGGCACAGCAATTAAATTAGCAAATGGTACATTTGTAGTCAAAAAAGGCCATTCACATGATCCTTATGACAGTAATTTTAATGTGAATCAAATGAAGAAAACATTTAGAGGCATTTTGTTGGACAGGGCTAAATCGGAAACAAATCCGTTAAGAGTAATTTATGACGAGGAAGCCATCAGGTAAAATTCTAAATAATTTTAAGCAATATAAATTTAAACTTGTACTTACCTTATAAAACTTTTAACTCGATTATTCCATAGAACAGATTTTTTATTGATATTAATAAATAATAGTCTTAAATCAAACATAATGATTAAACTTTATAGAAATCCACAAGCAGCTATGCTGTACTCTTGGCCAACAGCCGAATCTTTGATGCGCAAAGCTCGTAAACAAGCGGTTCCACCTTTGCCATCGACATTACGAGAATTGGGCGAATATTTAGACCTAAATATTAATAGGTTAGGTTTTAATATTTAAATTAAATTAAATTGATGCTTACTATTCTGTTTGGTTAAAATGGTCAATAGATATCAGTGTAACAATCAACCATTCTACCAAGAATGGATTGTAGATGGTAATGGCAATTTTAGTGTCATGTTCGCTTGTCAAGACATAATAGATGCAGTTGTCAACCAAGGAGCGACCGAATTACATGCAGATGGAACCTTTAAAGTAGTGCCATCTGTGCCAACGTGTAGACAGCTCTTTATTATTCACTTGATTCTGCAAAATCATGTGAGAAATATCAGTTGTTATTCTTTATTTTATATTGACATACCTACTAATTATGTTTATCATCGTAATATTTTACTTTAGTCCATCCCCATTTGTTTCGTATTGATGGAAACTAAAACCGAGATTGCATACAAAAAAGTGCTTGGGCAATTTAAAACCAAATTCCCAAATGTAAGGCCCACATCAATAATGATTGATTTTGAAACCGGCCTTCATAACGCCTTTCAACAAACTTATCCTGAAGCAATAATATTGTCATGTTGGTTCCATTTTGTCCAGGTTTGAGAAATTTAAATTTAATATAGTTTTGGTATTGAATTTATTTATATTAGATTTATCAGGTACATTATCAGTGTTGAAGTTCTTTAATTAAAAATTAAAATATTAACATTAAATACTTCAAATAAAAACAAGTTTCTTATGAACTTAACTCAACGATTATTTTAGAATAAAATTAATTGATTCATACTTTTAATTTGTTACAAACTATCTACCATAATATGTTTAAAAATAATAATAATAATAATAATAATAATAATTGTTTATTCAATGAATAAAACGGGCAAATTGCCCAACAGTACAATAAAATAAATAAGTTATTACAATAAATTGATACAGAAATCATTCAATAACATAAATTCTTAATAATAATAGGCTGAATATAAACTGAAACGATTGTAAAAGTAAAATATTACATATTGTTAGTTAAGTAAATTTTAAGAATTAAGACTACTAACGGAGTAGAGAAACAATCAATATTAGGTGCAGACGTTTATTACACAAAGCCATGGTTCTAAGAATAGGAATTTTTAAGTAATTTGTGCTGTGTGATGGTATGTAGAATGTGAGAGTGGTTCGATTATTATATGCTGGGATGTTGAATGGAATATGTTCTAATAGGTAAGGGACATCAATATGATTATTGATTAGTTTATATAAACAATAAATGTCAGCTAAATCTTGCCCGGAGGGTAGAAAGGGAAGGTTTAGAAGTGATCTTATTGATGTATGCTGGTTAATAGTTTAAGTTGAATTTATATGCGACGAACATTAAAAATCGCTTCTGAACCCCTTGAATAATCTCAATGTTGGATTTAATATAGGGACTCCAAATAGGAGATCCATATTCTAGGATGGATCTAACTAAATTAATTAATTCAAGATCTATAAAAGTTTGACACCTAAGTTAAACCTAACTTTTATGAATACATATACGATACTTAGGTTGTTTTATTTTATCAATACTATTATGTTCAATAATTAAAGTTACCTTTTAGACAGAACTCCATGAATATCTTAAAACATCAAAAAATAATAACCCTAGCTTGCAATTTAACTAAGAAACGTATTAAAGAAATTCCTAAGAAAAATAAATAAGAAAATCTTTTTTAAACCAAACTAAAAAAAATAATGCTTTTACTTCTTTCGTGCGTTTTTTTTCATTTCAATTCACATATTATTATGATAATTAAGAATTGTACAAAACATTTTAGAGCTTACAGAGAAAAATAAAAAAATTGGGCTACACAAGTTATGTAAAAAACAATATGCATGCAAAAATGTGCATAAAAATGACGGCAGCTTTAGCACTATTACCACATTATGAAATAGAGAGAGGGTATCAGGAAATAAAAAATTACGCACAAGCAAATTTAGTTCAGTTGCCAAGATTCTTTACGTACTTTTCAAGGTAAAATATGAAACTAATTAGAAAATAATATATTGTTCTAATATAAAATATTGAAATTCAAACAGCTTTTGGATCATAAGAAAGGGGCCAGAATGTTTTTCGGTATATGGTCAACCCCGCCGAACAAACAATAATATCGAGAGCTTCCATTCATCCTTGAAACAAACGTTTCAAGTGATGCATCCTAATTTATGGAAAATGCTAGGCGAGTCATTAAAAATTATTTTTGTTAACAAGGTAAACAATTTCATATTATTTTCAAAACTATTCTGAATTAATGAAAACTAGCGTTTCCAAATATCTAACCAAACATAAAAAAACTGTTTTCTTTTCAATATTTAAAAAAATTAAAGTATTTATTAAAATTGTATTTAATCTTCTAAATGTTTTCATTTATATTTTAAAGTTCTAAACATTCAAAAATAGTTACCTAATGTAATGTGATGCCAATAAATTTACTTCATGAATTACATATTCATTTATTATACTACCTATTATAAATTTAAAAATTATTATTTGAACATTTTAATTCTTCTTTCATAGACATTTTTGAATCTATTAAATATAAACTATCATAAAACAAGGTATCCATTAAAGTTAATACATACATGTATTATAAATAGAATATTAAAAATTTAAAAACTAAATAATTTCACGAATATTAAATACGGCCCCTATGTCTAAAGTTTTTATTTAAAGATGTTATCTTATAAATTAGTTGAAAATAACTTGTTGGTCCTAGAACACCTAAACAATATAATGTTGAAACAACATATTGTTGTAAGTCAATTGGCTAGAGGGTTACAGACAACAAGAGGCATCAAAACAAAATACGTAATGAATTCTGTGAGAATTAAAAATTCCACTGTACAATTGGCCACTGGTGCAATTACAGTTAGAGAATTTTTAATACAGTGCTCTCACAGTACAGACAACTACATCGAAAGAGAGCTAGACTGGAGAGATGAAACTCAAAGTATGTATATAAGACCATTTTATAAATCTTAGGGCAGCAATTTTAAACATTAATGATGAAAAATAACAACAAAAACTGAACAACAGTATACCAAATCACCTTGTATAGCAGATGTTTTTGTTTTTTTACATGAAGGGAAAATGTTTTACTTATAAGTTATAACTCTTATTACATAACACCTATTATTTTGCATAGTTTATTAATATCATATAGGTACTTACTACTCTTCTTATCAATAACAATTTATTAATTTGTATACAAATTAATGAACAAATCATTATAATATTGCTAGGTTCTGATGAAGAACAGGAACTAGTGAATATTCCTGATGTTCTGTTACCAGCTGCTGAGGTCAATCTCCCTCCCATAGGTGATATTCAAGCTGCTGAGGTTTATATACCAGTCGGTATTCAAAAAATAGCCGAGATTCCTAATGCTGGAGATGCTATAGCGGAACTACCACAAGTTGTTGCAGAACCAGATGTCAACATTGTAGAAGGTAATACCTATGGAATAAAAGTAATTTTTTATCCAATTATCTCATAGGTACCATTGTCTTTTGATATTTTAATAGTATTATATTATCATAAAATTATAATTAATTTATTACATACCTAGGTACTTTAACAATTTGTTCTTGAATTAAAATCCAATGTTCTATATTATTATACATTTCTAGATGAAAACGAAGCAGATTTTGTAATACCCGAGGATGCCGAAATGGCTTTTTGGCAAAATTTTACGGTTGAAGACGAGATAGAAGTTCCGTTTGTACCAGTACCACAAAATCTTTTGGAACTTTACCCACAAGGACAAGATGAAGATAATATTTGTGTGGTGTGCAGAGTGGCCCCCAGGACACATGCACTTGTTCCTTGTGGGCATAGGGTTCTTTGCGTTGATTGTTTGTCACAGCTGCAAACACAAAAATGCCCAGTGTGTAACAATGAGTATAGCATTGGTATACGCATTTGATAACATAAATATATACCTAAGTAGTTAAAATGTAGTATTAAGTTTAAATCGTGATAATCTAATAATCTATACTAATACATAGACCTAAAAAAAATGTTTATTTTCCAGAGAAACAGCAATTATGAAAGTTCCTTAATTGATTAAATTGTTTTTAATTATTATTTATTTGTGTAAGGTCAACACAAAAATCCTATTACTCATGCCTTGAGAAAATAAAAGTTCTATTAGTGAACTGTGGTTAATTTAAGCAATATTTACATAAAGATACAATAGAAACCAGCTACTTTATATACTTGTATCCTTTTTTATTCAAGTTTGAATTATAATTAAATAATATGAAAGTCGATGCTGTTTTACGGGTAGGTATTTTAATTTATCACCTGGTATCTACTTCCCAAAAATAAAACCATATATTATTATACTATATTATGCTATATATATATATATATTATATACCTAACTTACTCTACATGATGTTGCAATGTTCTAATGGGGTACAGTTCAATTAGGAGTATATATTTTTTCTAATATTAATGATTGATAACTGAATGTATAATTAACTATGATGGTAATATTATAATGTACTATTAGTTATAATATTTAATATTATTTATATAGGTAGGTATCTAACTCCTATTAATCATTAAAAATAATACTGAATTTTACATTTCTGTTCATATGCTAGGTAATTGATTATTGTTGGTACTACTGAAAAAAATCTTGTAATAATACACAGTACACACCTAATAGGTAGTAAATTGTCAAATGTAGCCATATAGGTAGTTGGTTTAAGATATTATCTTTAAATGTCTTGCTAGATAGATACTTGTCAAATATTTACAACTAGTTTGTTTGTCGATCTGTCATATATTTACATCTTACATAAATACATAATATTGTTTTAATGCACAGAATCCTAAATACTAATGAATGTACATATATTATACATTATATATAGGTCATATTATATTTACAAACGTGATACTAAATCAGAAGTATAGAAATACTATCCATAGTAGTATAGTATAAGTATAGTTTTATGTGAACGATAAACAGCATATTATTAAAGGAAGATGGTTCCATTTCCATTACATTCTATTGTGGTGTCAAAACCAATTTCCAATTAATATATAATTTGGCCACAATAGGTGTTTCAGGTATCATTTTCAATTAAATCAACTCTTTTAAACAACCTATGGAAGAATAACAATTTAAACATTTTCTTAGTACAAAATAAAATTCATTTTGACATATGTTATGTTAATAAGAACTTTATTAGTAAATATTATAATTAAAGACCGGATTTTGTATAAAATTCATGTAGCTATATTCAACATCATATATATATATGCAGGCAACGAGTGTCCATAAATCATTACTTGATTGATTAAATATCAAAATTTTATACTGCATATTTTTGCATATTCTTACAAAAAAGCATAAATATACACTTAACAATTTCCACTTACCAAGTGTTTAGAACAAAAAAAAGGATTAAAATATGTATGTTTTAGTATCAAATATTGATATGTTTCAAAGAATTAAATTTGTTGTCAGTAACTACTTACTAAAATGTTATTTACTTGGTTTGCAATCTATTATTAAATAATGATTAAAAATTAACCCCCAACCAAGTCTCTGGAACCGCCCCTGGATCAATGTTGAATTTTAATGAATTATGTTACTCATACTAAATACAACGTGCCAGAAATCTTAAATATCTACCTATTTAATTATAAATTAATTATACGTACCTCAATAAATAATTTGTAAGTTCTGTGCTTCTGTAACATTCTACTTCGATTCATAATCATAAATATTACATAGGTTATAGCCGTTATAGGTAACACAAATAATTTAAACTGTTCATAGAATCATATGATTCCGAATTATTCAAGAATCAAACTAGTTTTTATTCTTGGTTATAGTTTATAATTTATTAAGTGGTTTGGAAATAACGTTTCATATTTTCTAAATATACTTAGAACGTAAACTTTTAAAAGCACAAATATCAATAAACGTAATAAAAAAAAAAACTGGCAGTTTTAACACCAGGCAAAATTTACCTGAATGAATGCTAGAAATTAGAATGCATAAAACTGCGAAGTGACCAGCGCGGCGAGGGCACCGGTTGTGGTATGGCCCGATTCCGATTGCCATAGCCCGTGTTCCCGTATCCATATCGGTCATCGGACATGGGTACATAATTTTATTTGTATTAATAAACTGGTAGATACCTAATTATTTTTATTTTACTGCTGCATTTATTAATACTGGGAAAAATAACAAAAGGTAGGTACTAACTACTAGGTAATAGTTATTCCTATATTATTTTCTCAATCGACGATAAATAAGATAATACATCAATAAAGTTGTAGGTAATAGCTAAACCGGTTTCTAACAGTAAACATTTAGGTAATCAAATTCAATATTTCAATCTAAAAATATATTTGATAAGGTAGGTGGAAGTCCGCACTCAGGCACTCTACACGCGATTCAAAAGTAACAAGTAGGTAACATAGCGTGTACATTGGCGAGCGGCGAGCGTCGAGCGTCGAGCGGCGCGTCGCAATAAAATTTTAAGCCTATGTAAATTATATTGAAGTGTGTACATTGACCGCGAGCGGCGAGCGGCAGCGGCGAGCGACAGTCCAGCGGCGCGTCGCAGATCGAACATGTTTGAATTTCGACGCTCAACGCTTATGAAATTATGATATCACTATTCACTATATTTTCGTGCTAGTTGCTTTTGAACTATGGAAGACACACGTTCTGTAGAAAGTATGAGAGAAATTATTATTTCTGAGGTCCAAACAAGACCTTGCCTGTGGGATGATACACATCCTCAATATAAAAATGTAGAACGGAACAAGAAAATGTGGGAAGAAATAGGAAAATCACTAGGAAAACCAGGTATTATTAACTAAAACAGGTATTTTATCAAGTGTCAACAATAACGTACACAATGTGTAGGTGATCAAAACATTATTTACAAAACATATTATTTAAAATGAATAAAAAAATAAATAAACTGATTTATATTTGCAATATACTTACCTGACTTATGTTTTTCGACATTCAGTAAACATGTATTAATATATAACGAACTTATTAAATATAACATGCATTATGCAGTATTAAGTATTTTCGTATAGCAGTAGGAAACTAATTGTTTTTACGCTATAATAGTCTATTTTAGTTACTATAACTTAAAATTATTATTATTATCTACATCATGCACACACTACGTCATGTGGTGGTGACATTTCAAATATAAATATGTATAAGTTTTAAATTTTATAAATAAAACCACAGAATAGATTAAATTTAGTCTATTCTGCGATAAAGAAAATATGTGATTATAATATAATGATATTATTATAGTTGGTGCAACCAACATTGATAATATTATCTCATGTACAATTTTTTGAATCCGTCCAATAATATAAACACATTAATATTCGTGTTAAAATTATTATATTAGGAATAAATTAAAATTAATACCTACGAGATTCAGTTGTACATCAAGTTTTCTGTGAACTAACAAATAACAATAAGTACCAACATAAATTTAAGGCATTTATTATTTATTTTAAACTAAATTTAATGATTTTATAATTTGTATTAATAAAACGTTGTCCATTGTGTATAATGTATGTACTGATCATGATGCGTTATTTAAAAAATAATCCACGAATGCATCTCTTACTTCTTTTGCCCTTTGAAGAGCATTTGTACCTCTTGCTCGTTGATTTAAATTTTCATTTTCCCAATAATTGTTATGTGTGTCCAACATAACATTACAATAGTCTAAATCAGTATCGCCATCTTTTTCTCTGACAATGTTATGCAATAAACACATACATTTAATTATAATTACGGCTTTTTTTGAACTGACCTCGATCTCCTTTCCAAGCAATCTCCATTTGGCACGTAATATTCCAAATGTACATTCAATACATTTACGCGCTCTTGATAAATTATCATTAAAACGTTCTTTTGCCGGTGTTAAGGTTCGGGAAGGAAAAGGTCTCATTAAATATGGCTTTAACGGGTAGGCTTCATCTCCGATTAAAACATGAGGTACCTTGATATTTGTTCCTGGTAAATTTTTTTCAGGTGGTACATTTAAACTATTACTATCCATTAAATGAAAAAGTGCCGAAGATGCAAATGTTCCTCCATCGCTCTGCTTTCCTCTTGCTCCTACCTCAACTGTCAAAAACTTTTTGTCTGCATCTGCAACTCCTTGTAGAACCAATGAAAAGTATTTGAGATAATTGAAGTAGCTCGATCCTGAATTTTTTGGACACTTAATTTGGCAATGTTTCCCATCTAAAGACCCAATGCAGTTCGGAAAACCCCATCGATTATAATAGTCCTTAGCAACTTTTTCCCAATGTTGTTTTGTAGGAACTGGCATAAAGTCATGTACAAATTCTTCCCATATGACTAGACAAACTTCATGAACAATCTTTGATATGGTACATGCACCCATTCGCATTGAAAACGATAAGTTTCGAAAAGAAATTCCAGTTGATAAATACCTTTTTAAAATATAACATTCATTTATTATTAGTGATTTTGTAAATATAACAAAATAATACAATATAATAAGGTATTAGGTAATATAATATGAATTTAAAATAACGACCTAGGAAGCGTATTAGTGATAATTAAATAAAATATAAGTATTACTATAATATTATAGTTATATATCATATTATGATAGTCATATAATTAATATACCTACCATTAAACACAGGGGCGCCATTTTAGCCATAAGCTAGAATAGCATAATTAATTTAAAAAACTAAAGTATACTGTATGGAATATTGTATTATTATTCATTATAATAAGTTAATAAATAAATATAATGTATTAATTTTATTTGGAATAAATTGCATTAATTAAATGTAGATACCTATACGGATCGCGGAAGAATGCGAAAGCAGTTCCCGTGGCGCCGTCGGTTGAAAACTGGAAAAAAAAAGTTACCTATACGGCTATACCTAGGTACTAAATATTTTTAGATCTATACCAAAAAGCAAACAAATTATTAATGAATAATTTGAATTCATTAAAATATGTCCTTCAAGAGTTTAACCCCATACAAGCGACTTACATACAAACGATATCTGTATTTATCATTCTAAAAAAAAGTTGCTTGCTTAAATTTTGGCACCCCTATTATAAAACTCAAATGGCGCCCCTGAATTTAAACATATTAATATATTATACTGAGTAACTTAGTAATTTCTACTTTTAACCACACAAGTGTCCCGGAAAACCCTGGTTTAATTAACTAAAATAGTAAAATATCTTACATAACTGATTACATAATGTCATAATGCCAAACAGTTTTCAAGTCGAAATTTTAATTATAACGTTACCCTGGCACCCGGAACTTTGAACTCTGTTTTCCGCGGTACTGGTTCGGTTACAAATTTTTTTTTGGTGGTTACAAATTGTTACATAATAGATTACATAATACCAAACAGTTTGTAAAGAATTTGAATAATTATAGGTAATGAAATAAAAGCTAAGTGGAAAAACTTAAAAGACAAATTTAGAAAAGAGTTGCAAAAAGAACCAGTTCGTCGTTCTGGTGATGGTGGTAGTGATTACAAATCAAAATGGCAATTTTTCAATCAGATGATGTTTGTTAAAGATTCATTAATGCCCAGTTGTTTGTCCGGAAATCTTGTTACTGCAGAAGAGCAAAATATCCAATCACCTATATTTGAGGAAACTAACGATGATGGTCACTGCATCGAAAGCGATATTGATGTAATGGGTACTAGTAGTATAACTGACGTATTATCACCCTCAGCTGAATCAACAAAACATTCACTTTCTATGCCAAAATCCAAAAAAAAGAAAAGGCGCGCCGATGAAGACGACACTCACACATTTTTGGAACTGGAAAAACAAAAAATAGCTATACTTCAAAGAGCACAGGAACGAGAAACTAAAACAAATGATGATCCAGATGCACAGTTCCTATTAAGTTTCCTACCATACATTAAAGAATTTGATCCACTAGAAAAACTGGAGGTAAGGACTCAAATTCAGAATGTAGTGTTGAATGCCTATAGAATGAAAAAAAATGTTCATCAAAATAATTACCAGCCTTATCTACTCCCTTCATCAACCGCAGCCTTTCCGTTTACAACTAACGAATCATCTCAGTGGGTTTTACCTAACAACACTACTACAACTAGGTCCAACTCCATTGATCAAAATGTACCGATTACTTCAAGTTTGAGAAATAATCAGAATTCTGAGTTAATGTTGCCGGTAAATAATCAGACTACTGAGTTAATGTTGCCGGTAAATAGTCAAGATCCTTATAATCATATTCTACCGGAACCATTTTGAAAAAAACTTATACAAATATTTTATCATAGATATACTCATAGGCAATACAGTATTTACTATTTTAAACTTGTATGAATATATTGTATATTATGTATTATTAATTTTAACATATAAAAGGAGAACATTCTGTTTATTTAATATTTTTTTAATCACCTCAGTAATAGGTGAGTATTTTTTTATAAATTATGTATTTAAAATGTATTTATCTTGTTATTAAAAAAGTACAGTTTAATTGTTTGTTTAAACTATTAATATCTTTAAAAAAATAATAATAAATAACGAAATTGATTATAATGTTACTTACCTTAAAGTTACATACAACCTTTCAGCATTTGAAATCGGCTTCTTAAAATTAGTCGTTTTCTTTTGAATTCGTTTACCGATTCTCTTTAAAATAAAGTCGTAAGTCCCAATCGACATTCGGAGATATTCGAAAAATTTAGTTGGTGATTTTCTTAAATCAGCATACAAATGATGGAACTCTCCATACATTTTCCGGGTGCGGTTAATCGGGTGAACGCCAACTCTTTTCTTTTTTAACATTTTACTTCGTAAAAACGGATTGTCTAAGATTAAAGAGAGACGTTCCACTGTGATGAACGACATTTTCACAGAACAGATGAACTACAACTGTAAAAATTGGGCAAATGTATATTTGTTGTTGAATGAAAAACAGCATGCCGCTGAAAAATAACGCTCCTCAATGTATACACATAGCCGCTCACCGCTCGCCGAGCGTCGTCACCGCTGACGCTGCCGCTCGACGCTCGACGCTCGCCGCTCCCCAATGTACACGCAGCCTAACAACCCGCATATTCAGTACATTGATGTAATAAGAAATAATGCAATATCACTATTAATTATTATTATAGACCACTATGAACTATGAAGCCATTTGTAATATAATACGTAGTCGTAGATATATTATACGTGCTCGCCGTATCAACTAATTTATAGTTATTACCTAGTTCATATTCTTGTAATACAAAACATAAATGTGTTTTTAGTATTTCTGTCGTATATGATTTTTAACTGTCCGCAGCGGCACGTTTTTCCTAAAAGCACTTGAAGATTGTCAATAATCCGATGACACGAATTTGCAGTGTATTAATTTTATGAATAGACAGCTGATAATCGTTTATGAAGTTATGGTGGATTGCCGGCATTTCGTTTAATTTTAAAATTAATATTTTGGGTATAAATTCATATTTTAGATATATTTTACATTCTAAGCGGAGCGATATTATATTGATTTTACAATGATGTGTGTTTTATTTTTATTTTTAGTGTGTGTACTGGTAAGTAGTGAAAATTGGAAATAATGCTTCAATTTTCAACTGCAATATCTTGTTCGAATTCAGTGGCGTATTTAGGAATTAGTCATGGGGAGGGTCCAGATAATTTTCAAAAACAGAGCCGCGACGGCCGATTTAAAATGTTTGAGTTTTTAATTATTAAATAATAATATATTATTATATAAACAAATTTTAAAAAAGCGGTCAGTGGATGTCGCTCTGCTGTACTGTAGGTTAGGTACTATATTGTTATTATTTATTATAGCCTGGCCTGTAAGTTTAAACTAATATTGAAATATTTTTTTTTATTCGTGTCTATGGTGATACACAAAGCGTTAATTAATTGAAAATGTTGATAACTGCGAAGCTTTGAACATTTTTTACAAAATCCTTCGTACATATCGTATGATAAAATTTGTTTTTCTTAATCATGTAAAAACACAACATTTAACATGTACGAGACACGAGCCAATGGTGGGTGGTCCGGACTCCATGGACCCCCTCCCCGTAAATACGCCACTCTGTTCGATGGGAAAGTGAATCTATTTGGCGGATTGGGGGGTGATCAACATTTATATTTTCGGTAGTTTTCAAAAGCAACGGGAAAAACAAAAAAAAAAAATTAAGGAAAACAGTAATTTTACGTAAAATCGGTTTTCGACAAAATTGATTTTGGTTTTTGGTGTAATTCTATAACAAATGACTGTAGATACTTGAAATATACATAATATGTTTATTTTATAAATTCCGATACCTTCATGACAAAATTTTCTTCTTTAGCTTTTTTTTTTTATACCTGTCAATACAATTTTATTTGTAGGGTCAAAAAGCGTGAAAATATAATACAAGGTCCTGATATATTGTTACAATAATAACAGTTGAAGAATATTAAAAATAGATACCTATGCGAAATTTATTTTTATAAGCATTTAAAGTTCGAATTTTGACAAAGTTTATCAAAATCTCGAAAATAATCAATTATTGTAATCAAAAAAGGCACTGGTCTAGTTGACACCCCGCCAGAAAGGCAATTCCCCCGCCACTCAAGTTTACTTGACGGCCACCACTTACATTTTGTATTTTCGATAACCAATAATTTATATTAAAATGTACGATTAATAATACATTATACATTTATTAAAAATTATACATTTATGATTATACAGAACAATTCAAGCGATCAAAATAAAAATGTATAAAAAATATGGTAATAATAAATAAAAATAAAAAATAATAATAAAAATTATGCAGGTGGCCAAAACTCTGCTATGTCCAGAATAATTCATATATGAATAAATATTTAATATAATAAAATATGTAACGTCACGGAATTTTCAGCCTCATAAATTATGATAACCATCCCTGAACATACCTATTGCTAACGTTGTTGACAAGTCAACGCACCGTTATTCTTATAACCATTAGTAATAAAAGTAGATATCGCGCGCTAATGCACAAACGACCGCAGTGTTATGCAATAAATGCTCCCCGATCCCCCCGTCATCATGGAGTGTCCGTCGCCGACGTGTCGCGGTTGCCCGTCACCCGTCGCCTCCGGCGCTTTCGTCGCGTCCGCCGGTACGGCCCGCAGACAATACTGTACTCCCACGATAATATGTACAATCCCGCCAAACGACGACACTGATCCACCCTACTACCACGACAAAAGCTACGACACCAGCAACGGCCGGACGATCAGCTCACCATCTCATCGCTGGCTATTAAATTTTTTTCTGTCTGTCGACTGGTCACCCAGGGGATGGTAACTGTATAGTAGTTATACAGACATTGGACGTTCATTCACCAGGCACCACGAGCGCTCTAGTCACCGACACCGCCACCCACCCAATGACCCATCATATCAGCTGCGTACCGCCGCTGATACCGATTACCGAATTACTGTTATCTGCATTTTGCATTTCTGCTCTGACTGTTCATCTCAGTACTCACTGTTTCAAATTTTTAGTATTCTTGTCTATGATTCAAGTAGTGTTCTTGTTTATGCTTGTTTTCTGCTGTGACTGTTCAAGTAGTATTCTAAATTCTTGTAAATAGTTCAAGTTAAACTTTTCAAACTGTTGTGCCGGCTTGACTACATCGCCGCCTCTTGTTTTTATTTGGTTTTTGGCAAATTAAAACGATGCCAAGATACGCTTACAAATGTTGTGTGGTTGGGTGTTTTTCAACAGGTTTGTATATTATATTGTAGTTATTTGATTAAAAAATATTAAATTATATAATTTTTAAACCAGGTCCCATATTTTAATTTCATATTTCGAAGTAGAATATTTTCAGATTGATTTAAGTATTTAGAGTTTAAAAAGCGGAGTAGTAGGTACTTAGGCAATGATTTCAATGATTTCACTTAACTACTCACATCTGAACATTAAATAAATAAATAAATAATCAGCTAGCGCTATTAGGCCAAAAATTGTCCGTCTTCATAGAGTAATAAAGCCATTTAGAGTAGAATCTTGGAAATTTAAAAATGTATTAAGGGGTTTTTATGAGTGGTTGCAATATATCTTTCATTCATCATTTTTATTGGGTGTATTTTTGTATATTAAACATTATATAATGAACTTGTGGTGTAATGTAGAGTAAAATAAGTTTTTTTACTACTGGAAATTCCTTACGTAGAGATTATAGAGTGACCTTTTTCATAACTTATCATAAAATATAATTATTGGTTTAATAATAATATAAGTAAAATAACTTAATTACTGGGAATTCCCTTTGCAGACCTTATCTTACTATTATTTGAGTCAACAAAATGTGTTATGTGTCAGTGTTGTTAAATATTATAGAAATTATATTCTTTAGATAGCATAGATACAATATAATATTTATTATATACAGGGTAAATCTTTTAACATTGAATACTCAGTAGATACATGCTATTCTATAATTGTATAACCAAAGGTGGGCATTAACTAGTTAAAAAGTTAATTATAATAACATAATTTTGTAAACAAATTATACCTTCTCTAAACTTCATATTAAATACTATAACATTATAATTTGAATTTAAGGCACATCATCACATCGTTTTCCAAATCCAAAAAAAAATAAAGAGTCTTTTGATAAATGGGTAGAAATTGTTGGTGGAGATTTGAGATCTCTCGATCCATCAATAGTCTATGAGAAAAAACGGATCTGTTCGAGTCATTTTCTAGACAATGATATAAGTCCAGGGACCAAAAAATTGAAATGTTTGGTTGTCCCTTCTTTACATTTATCTGGTAAGTTATTTACTATAGGTTAGTTTCAGTATTATAAACTTATTCATTTTTTGTTATTATTATTTATAGTTCCTATTGTTGATAGTTTTAAGACACTGTCCACTTCTTGTAGTGATCGACCACAGTACAAATCATCTGGTATGCTAATTTAACTGATATGTAACTAGTATAAAAAATCTAATAAATTACATTTATTATTTACAGTTCCTATTGTTGATAGTTTTAAGACACCGTCCACTTCTTGTAGTGATCGACCACAGTACAAATCATCTGGTATGCTAATTTAACTGATGTGTAACTAGTATAAAAAATCTAATAAATTACATTTATTATTTACAGTTCCTATTGTTGATAGTTTTAAGACACCGTCCACTTCTTGTAGTGATCGACCACAGTACAAATCATCTGGTATGCTAATTTAACTGATGTGTAACTAGTATAAAAAATCTAATAAATTACATTTATTATTTACAGTTTCTATTGTTGATACTTTTAAAACACCGTCTACTTCTTGTAGTATAGAAGACACTGATTTAGAAGAAATTTCAATATTTTATGAGGATTCAGTTATTCAACGTATGTATTTTAATTTTTAATTTTTAAAACAACAAATAATTATTAGTTATAGTTTAATGCATATTAATTTTTATACAAATATATGTTTACTAATTTAATGAAATTATAGAATTTTTTAAAAACAAACCCTGGCAGGCAAGTTTTTCAAATGTTACTGTTTTGTTGTTTATAGTTACTTGTACATCAGACAAAGTAATAAATGCATTTGACCTAGGCTCAACTTGTTTACCATCATCTACACCATCACATCTCAACAGAGAACTTGTTGAATGTGAATCCTCAGGTATGCCTATAAAAAAGTCTTTATATCTTCCGTTCAATAAATTTAATTTTGTTCAACAGAAGAATCTGAGTTGGAAGGAATTTCCAAGCTAGACGATGACTCGTTTCTTCAATGTATGTATAATAAACTAGTGTATTTATGCTTCATCTCTTTGCTTGATTTTATTGCTTTGTTTTCAAGCTAATGCAGTAGTTGTAAAATCTATCAAAAAACCAGTAAAACGCTTAAAAAAAACTGGTGATTATTAATGTTTTTCTTATTTTTATCCTTATTGATTGTAGCTTTTAAAAACCAAAAAAAATTTTTTTAATGAATTAGATTTTTTAGTTACAATTAATAGTATTTAATTCAAACATTTTAAAATTGCTTTGAAAATTTTTTTAGGGGTATTGACTAACATTGGTGTAAGAAAAATGAGCCAGTTAACACCAAAATGCAAGTCACTATACAGAGGAAGTGTATTGCTGAGTAGACGTTTGCGATGGGAACAAAAGAAATCATTCACCTTCAAAAGTCGTTTGTCAGCAGCTGAGAAATTTTCTGAAGGGTTTTTAAATTCAAAAGCCGTAAGTCGTATGACTTTTGCAGCTGCCATTTTCACTAATTTACAACTGCGTGCAACAAATCAAAAAGCGCGAGGTAGAAGATTTACTTTAGATGAAAAACTACTCAGCTTATCTCTCTACAGAGTGCAAAATCATATCGAACATTAGCAAAACTATTCACTCTACCTGGCAGAAAAACTTTGACGAATTTACTATCCAAAATCCCAGTAAATCCAGGAATTGATCAAACATTGATGAAAGTTTTGAAAACCAATGTCGTCAAGTTAAGTGCTAGGCAAAAACTCTGTACAATTTTATTCGATGAGGTCAGTCTGGACCCAAATTTAACTTATGATCATAATACCGGCATGATAACTGGTTTTGAAGACAATGGTATAGGAAGGACCCAACATTTTGCTGACCACAGCTTGGTATTCATGATTCGTGGCGTGGTTAAAAAATATAAGCAACCCATATCTTATACTTTTTGCAAGGGCACCACCAGTAGCCACGATTTGTCAAACCAAATAAAAAATGTGATTCAAGCAGTGCACGAAACAGGGTTGCATGTTGTTGCATCTGTTTGCGATCAAGGAGCCACAAACAAAGGTGCCATTAATATGCTGCATCGTGACACTAGAGCGGAGGCACTAAGAAATAATATTCAATTTAAAGAAGAGTTTTACAATGTTCAATGTGGGGCAGATATATTGAATGTTGTACATATCTATGATCCACCTCATCTACTGAAAGGAGTGCGTAACAACATTCTCAATAAAAATGTTTTATTCACCATGGACGGACAACAAATGGAGGCCAGCTGGAGTGACATTACCGAACTATATGAATTGGACTGCAAGATCGAGGATGTGAGAATGCTACCAAGGCTGACAGCCGAACATATAATTCCTAATAAAATTAAAAAAATGAAAGTCAAATGTGCTGTGCAGGTTTTATCCGAAAGAGTTGCATCCATAATGTCATTTTTAGCTTGTAAGTAAAAATATCAGCAATGGACCGTCATTGAGCATTAAGTACAAATGTATCTAATATAATCTAGTCTATAAAAAAATTTTTTTATTTAGTTATTTTAGTTATTTTAGTAGCATGTTTAAAAATGTCCAAGCTATTTAAGCATAGTTATCAATACTGTTGTACTTAACACTCAATAATATTTTCCGACATTAAAAAAATGCATAATTCTATAAGTACGATAATTGTTCATCATGTTTCAGCAAAAAAAATTTTAAAAGAAAAGGCGAAAGACACTGCAAAATTCTGCCAGTTTTTTGACAAATTATTTGATTCAGTAAACGGGAGCTATGACAAGGTAGTAGATGGAAAAATATATCGCACCGGCCTGAAAAGGTACTCTCCACACCATGAGTTATGGGAAGTGTCGCTCAAAGTGTTGCAGTCAATGTATTTCATAGATCCTGTCAGTAAAAAAAAGACAGTTCCTCAACCTCCAACAATTAAGAATTGGATAAAAACTATTAAAGGTAAATATTAATTGTCCATTTCATTACACGGAGTATGTAACTATATATATACTTAACATTTGTAGGATTTCAAGAGGTATTTAAGTTATTGAACAAGATGGGTATAAAATCAATTCTCTTAAGAAACTTTAACCAAGATTCACTAGAGAATTTTTTCGGAGCATTGCGTGCCCTGGGCTACAGAAACACCAATCCGACTTGTTACCAATTCATTTCCTCATACAGAACTCTGCTTCTCAACAACTTAATGTCTTCACATTCTCCTGGGAGCAATTGTGAAGAAGACTTCAGCGACGGTTGCTTAACATCGTATAAGACATTGTTTGAAACGTTTGAAGACAACTTGCCAGAACAATGTGATGAACCTGAACCTAGAGTTTCGGATGGTACTCCAAAACAAATAACAAATTTTAGTTCAGAAATCTTACAAGATTTACAGTTCCAGACTCACAACTATATAGCTGGGTTTGTAATTAAAAAATTAAATAGTATTTTATTTAAAAACTGCACAGTTTGCTTAAATCAAGTGTGTTCCTTAACAACAGCTAAGGGACATCAACTAACTGTTGCCAGAGATTACAATCCAAATGGTAAACTTTTATTAAAGTACCCTAACAAAATTTTTTGTTCTTTAGTAAAAAAATCAATTGACTTGATTGCTCAGTTTTTGCCCTCAATTTGTCATCATAAAACATTAAAAAATGAATTATCAAAAATATTGACACACCAAATTAATGTTAATGTGATAAATTGTGAAGAGCATGGTCAATTGTTTCCTAAACAGTTTTTCGATTTTGTAATTAAATTAATGGTCCACAATTGGTGCACTCAAATCAATAGAATTTTGTCTGGAAAACTGGGCATTGGTAAAAATGAAAGGGACCAAATAAAAGTGAATGCCTTTCATCGTTACCAAACTTTTTGTAAAAAGTCTAAATACAAATAATTTTATTTTGTTACTCATATTTTTAGTATTGTGAATATAACATATTATATTCTTACGTACCTTACTATTGTACTTTTAATTTTAAATTTTATCAATTATATTATTAATATTGACTATGTGTATAACCTCATGTGAATTTTTGGTGACGTTGAAAACATGCAAGACTACATTTTTATTATTTATTATAGTATTTAAGTTGAATTAATATTATAATGTTATAATTTTTTATTCGTTGCTACAGTGATATATTATGTCATAATTTGTCTTAATTGTTAAATAAATAATGAACATGTTAATTAAAATTATTTTGTCATAAAGCATGAAATTTAGTCATCAACGCACGTTTTGTTTTCTATACAAAATTTTTAACGCGTTAAATATGAACATTTTACATTAATATTTTTGATTTACTAAAAAATTGATTTACAAGTACCTCAATAATCAAAAATTATTATTTATTAATATCATTTAACCGAAAAAAACTACCAAAACTAATATGCAAATGCATGAACTCCCGAGCCCTGTTAATAATTGATTATTTACTTACTTTATTGGACTAAATTTATACCTAAAACCTGCTCTATTTTAGTTTTTCGTTTTAGTAGCTCTTCTTTAATTAAAAAAAAAATTCATGACAATTGAATAAGTAGATTAGAAACTAACCCGTAACAAAGATTCCACACCACTATTATATGCATAATAGTGTAGTATATTATAGATATTATTATTATTATTATTATTATTATTATCATTATTATTATTATTACTATAATATTATACTATGGATTATTAAATATAATTAATAATAATTATCAATTGGATGATTTATACTATTTTTGTATGTTATATATATGATTTAATTTTGACTGTCACTAAATTTACAATATTTCATGAACAATTATGATTAATTTAATTTGTTATGGTTTGCCTAATAAATGTGTATATTATTGTTATGTATATTATGCTGTTGAATATTTTTAATAAATGTTTTATATTGAAAAAATATGTTTTTATTTTAATTTCTATTGTTTTCAAAACACCTAATAATTAATAAAAATAAATTGGTAAGGAAAAAAAGAATTTCAATTGGTTAATTCAAAAAAAAGCGGGAATGTATTCTGGCGGCGGCGGCCGCCGCCGCCGCCGTAGTTCTAACACCAAGCACCGGTAGCGGGGTTTGCAATACTCCAATAATTAACACGGCAGTTGCCTATCTATTAGTATTCTTGTCTATGTGGTCACCACTTAAGGCACTTATCGTCTGCCGACACAGTTTATCGTCTGCCGACACAGTTTTTCGTCTGCCGACACAGTTTTTCGTCTGCCGACACAGTTTTCGTCTGCCGACACAGTTTTCGTCCGCCGATACAGTTTTCGTCTGCCGACACAGTCCGTCTGCCGATTCCACCTGGCATCGACCCGGATCCGTCTTAAAAGAGTCAACCACGCTGTCCACAACAAAATGATGGGCTAAGACTAACCACGAGGGCCCGGGCGGCGGCCGGAGCGGACACGTCAACCACGTCAACCACGCAGTCAACCAGTCGTAATATGTCATATCTTTCCCCTTATTCCCCCCCCTTTACCAGCACGTGGGCCACACGTTATGCGAAATTCACGTTCGTATAACGTGTGTGCCGGAGGAGGCGTCGCAAGACAAGTCCCTACAAAAGGTATTCCCCCTGTTTCCCGACTAATGTAAACCCCGCACGCTTTCCCGGTAACCCTGTGAGGGCATACCATGATTGATATGGCGTGTCGCCTCCCGTGGGCCGGGGAAGTATGCGCCAAACTTATATACTTATTGTATTTGCCAAACTTATATACTTATTGTATTTGCCAAACTTATATACTTATTGTATTTGCCAAACTTATATACTTATTGTATTTGCCCTGTGCCCTTATATTATTATTTTATAACCGACATGTAAAATATACCCACATAATTACCCTAATACTATTATTATTTATTTTAATTAACTCATATTCTTTTTTCTCTCCCAACATAAATCCTCTACATTCATTTGTAGTTGCGTGTATCAAAGCCTGTGAGTTCCACCGACTTGACCCTCGGGTCTCACGCGGTGCGGCTCACAGGTCATGACGAAAGTGTTCCCCTTTCGTCATGGGTGGTTTTCGGAGCTCTAAAAAGCGACGAACTCTCACAAATATAATAAAAATAATAATAAATATGAATATAATAAAAGACCTTTTTCTGTTCGACATGATCTTAAATGACATCGCCACCGACCCCTTTGTGTATCCAAAACCATTTCTTGTTCACTGTCACAAGTCCTAGTCTTATGGATAATATTTTGGTTTTGCAAAAAAATTATTGCCGATGAAACATCATGCACTATGTCACTATAAATTTTTCGGAAATTAATTTTATTTTTGTTCAGATGACGACAACTGAATAACTGAGGTAGGTACTTCATAATATTGTATACAGCACCCGCTGTTATACCTATCTTATATAATTATTCATTTTATTACACGGATTTTACCAAATATAATTCTTAAAATATCTAATTAAAGAATTTCACACAAATACCTAACGTATATGATTTCGTACCTTTTTTATCTGCACTCAGATGATGCATAGTATATTATTATACATTTTATAACATCAAAAATACGAGTGGCGGGGGAATTGCCTTCCTGGCGGGGGTCAACTAGACCAGTACCTTAAAAAATTATAAAACAAAGATTTTCATAAATAGTTCATACTGTAACCAAAAAATCCAAAAAATATATGAACACAGTAATTTTATACAAACATTTTAAATTCAAATTTGTACAAAATTACATACCTACTAAAACCAATCATCTTCATTCCTGAATGCATGATTCGCAGCATTATTAGGTATTTAGGTATTTCTTAGTATGTTTTTATCTACTCTCTTAATATTCTTTCTTAATATTACAGACGTTCTCAAAATCTCAACCATTCCGAATGTGAATGCGACCAAAGATATCAACCCAATGTTTCATGACATTAATAATACAAATTATTATAATTAGGTACACGAATTTACGAAAAAATGTTTAAATATAAATAAACAAAAATAACAATAGGTATTACAGTAGTCACTCAATAATTCGAAATTCAGGGGACCTAGTTAAAAATTCGATTTATCGAGTGTTTGAATAATCCGCGATCACTTTTTTTTTTGTCGGCTATCGACAAACACGTCTTGTACTTTACGGGACCCATATTGCGACTGACTACGTTTAATTCGAATTTATATATTTACGTAGAGCCTTGTTTTAAATTTTCAATCCTTAGCCATAAAAGTTAAAAATTTATACATTTTTAACTACAAAATAATTAATAAATTATAAATTTGATAAATGTTGTCAAAATTTGAACTTTAAATGCTTATAAAAAAAAATTGTGCCTATGTATTTTTAATATTTTGCAACTGCTATTAGAACGATATATCAGGAGCATTATATTAAATTTTCACGCTTTTTTACCCAACAAATAAAAATTTATTGATATTTATACAAAAAAAACTAAAATATTGAAAACAGACAATGTCCGTAAACAGCTCAAAAAGAGTCAAAATATTTTCAACATTTTATGGTGTATAGAAAATGCTAATATAAACATTCAGTGAAATTTTCAAGTATCTACAGTCATTCGTTTTTTAATTACAATAAAATAAGAAAATTTTTACATGAGAAATCGAGTAAATATCAAATGTTGTAAAAATATAAATTTCAGACGCTCATAAAAATTTAATTTAAGTTTCTTCTAGACATTTTTTTTTTGATAAAGGTAGACAAACTTATAAGTAATCTTATATTACATTTTCAAATCTTAGATTTAAAAAGAAAAATTTTTATGAATTCTCATCAAAATAATTTGCTATTTTTCGTGATTTTCCGTATTTTGTCAAAATTTGAACTTTAAATGCTTATAATTAAAAACTGTGACTAAGGATTTTTAATTTTTTTCATCTGCCTTTGAAACAATAACCTGGGAGCCTTCTATTAAATTTTCAAGCTTTTTTACTCAACAGATAAAATTTTATTGATATTTATAGAAAAAAAAACTAAAAAAATTGAAAACTGACAATGGCCGTAAACAGCTCAAAAAGAGTCAAAATATTTTGTAAATTTTATGGTGCATAGAAAATGCTAATATAAACATTCAGTCAAAATTTCATGTCCCTACGGTCATTTGTTTTAGAGTTACACCAAAAACCAAAATCGATTTTCTCGAAAACAGATTTTGCGTAAAAATTCCCGTTTTTCCTTAATTTTTCTTTTGTTTTTCACGTCGCTTGTGAAAACTACTGGGAAATTTTTACTTTTGACCCCCCAAAGTACCAGCTAGATTCACTTTCCTATCAGAAAAGTTACTATTGAAGAAAATCCAAGCACTTTTACTGTCCTAAAAGGTGATGACAGACACAAAAATAAAAAAAAAAATTAAAAATTAAAAAAAAAACACATCATTGTAGAATCAATACATTCATCGCTTCACTTAGAATCTAAAATTAGAATTGTAAAGTGTGTCCCACCGACAGACATTTTGATTTATCGAGGAGACCGGAATACAAGTATTTTCTTCTAATTATAGAGGTTTTCTCAGGGGACTTGGCGTTTAGTTCAAATTATGGAGTTTTTCGATTTATCGAGGTTCGAATTATCGAGTGACGACTGTACATAGTCAAAGACTCAAAAGCCAAATTTACATTTTTGTAATAAGACACTAGTCTGTAAAATTAGTATATATCATAATATTATAACGCTTAAGTTGGTTTTTCCCCTTAAGATAAATATTTTAATATACACATATACGATATAGGAATCGCGGTAAAAAAAGTCTGTAGTAAAAAAGTCCTAGTAAAAATGTCCGAGGCGTAAAAAGTCCGTCGTAATAAATCCATATTAACTAGGTATATCGGATGTATAATATAGACTATATATGGTACGAGTAAAACTTGACAAACCAGATAATTGAGATAAAAGAAAAAGTACTTGATTACTACATGCAACTAAAAGTCAAGCAGTGTTCAAAGTCCAAAAAAGTAGTTATTAGTACATACACGATTATTTATTAATTTTGTCAGGTAAATAATTTAGTTCCAATGTATATTTACACTACTTGGAAGTTTGATAGTGCATCACACGGTATTTTTCCTTTTACCTAATTATTTATTATATGTTTCGGACTTTTTCACCTTTGACTTTTTATGCCTCTTAATTTTTACCTCGGACTTTTTGGTAGTATACCACTATATAGACGTCTTTAGAAAGAAATAAAAATTTGCAAAGGTAAAAATTGATTTATCAAAATTCAACGGCTGATTTAGGTAACTATATTGTCTATAATTATACATTATATATTTTTAAATTTCTTATTTTATTTCATCATTGGGATAACTAGGGTAACCACATAAAGTATTGTAAGTAGGTTCCGAAGCGACATTAACTTTGGTTTATTAATTGTGACTCCTTCCCATTGACCTACCTACGTTTTCGGCTAAAATACGGTTCTGATGAAATATTTTTTTTTTAACAAAATGCATAGATATTATAAAGAATGGATAGGCCATAAATTATAGATACATTAATAAAATAGATAAAAGTGTGCCGGAATGGGGAAGAGAGAAAGACTGTTTTTTACATGGACTTTATACTAATAGTCGGAACATCCTTGTGGGATGAGGGTGGGTGTGCGGTCTGTTCTACAGTGATATATATATATAATATATACAGTAATATACAGAGTATTGTTTCATCTAGAGCGCATGTGTGGTGTACGTTTTACTACCTTGATCAGCGCTATCACGCTTGGACACCGGAATTAAAACCACGCACCGTCTATTATAGTATATATTACTCTATGATTAAAATAGTATAAGGTCTATGGTTTTTTATCATTGCCTCTCATTCTAACAGAGGTCTTATCATAAATTTTATACAATTATACATATATCTATTTGTGTTAAAACCTCTATAACCTCAAAATATTTTCATGTTCGTTCCCGTATGATAAGCACAAATGGCTCCATTCTTTAATATCTATGTTCGGATGATACAATTTCGACTAAAATATTTTTCGGATAAAATAAGGTTCGGATGGTATATTTTCGACAAAAATATTTTTCGGATAAAATACGGTTCTGATGAAATATTTTCGACTAAAATATTTTTGGGATGAAATATTTTTCTACTAAAATACGGTTCGGATGATACATTTTCGAATTAAATATTTTTCGGATGAAATACGGTTCGGATGAAATATTTTTCTACTAAAATACGGTTCGGATGAAATATTTTTCTTCTAAAATACGGGTCGGATAAAATATTTTTCTTTGTAAATATTTTCTTATAGTATATTTTTCGGATAAAATACGGTTCGGATGAAATATTTTCTGCTTTATTATTTTCGATGACAATATTTTTCGGCTAAGATATGCTTCTGGCATTATATTTTTCGTATCAAATATAGTTCTGAGAAAATACTTTTCTCAATGTATATTTTTCGGATAAAATATTTTTCGGCCAAAATACTGTTCGGACAAAATATTTTCGGACATTTTACGCGCTCCCATTTTGGTTTTTCTTATTCGTTTAACCTCTTCTAATTGGGTATGTACTATTCCTTTCTGAGTCCGGGTACCTATTTTTTGTAATTCCGTTTCACTAACTAATATCGGTCTTATACTTGTATTCAACAAATTCTTTTCCCTGATGGCTGTTAAATATTTTTCCCTATCGAAATCTACAGAATATTGATATCCTTCGTCTGTACTTAAGTCGATTAATAAATCCTTATTATCGCTATTTGTTGTATCTTTTTCCTTGTCAGTTCCTTTATTTAATTCACTATCACTTGTTACTTCAGTGTTTACGGAAACTTTAACTTGATCTACTATTTGAACACTTCCGGTTTCGCTTTCAGTTAGGCTAACATTAACTTCTTTTTGACTCATTAAATAATAGTCATAATAATTTAATTAAATAAATATAGAATTCTAATTAAAATAGATTAATTTTAAACTCAACTAAAACGTAAATGACACACTAGCGTAAAATAAATTAAATCGTTTATAATAATTAAATATACAATTAATAGCAGCGATGAATAAATACTAAACAAAATATTAAATTCGTATAACTAACGATAATTAATAACACCGTTATTATATTCCCTATTAAAACCCATTTAATTTTTTTTTTTACTTAATTAATCAATCCTAGGACATCTATACTTAAATAGTGACTCCTACCAATTAATTAAATTAATTCAATTTTATATTTAACTCAACACTTAAGGACTTATTCCTGCCTTATATAAAATAAATCTCAAAATATAGACTCACTGTCTTCAAATAAATTCACAAAATATCAGGACTTACAACTTGGCCTATAAAATTCAATAACTCGACTTCAATTGTCGTAATAACTCAAAATTCAATAAAACTCGACTTCAACTTGTCGTAAAAATTTAATATAACTCGACCTCAATTGTCGTAAAATTCAATATAACTCGACCTCAATTGTCGTATAAATTCAAAATTCAATATAACTCGACCTTAACTGTCGTAAAAATTCAATATAACTCGACCTCATTTGTCGTAAAAATTCAAAATAAACGGAAGGACTTACTACACGGCCTATAAAATTCAACAAAACACGACTTCAATAATTGTCGTAAAAAATCACGTAAACAGAAGGACTTACTACACGGCCTATAAAATAATCTCAACGAAGACTTCAATGTCTTAAATAAATTCAAAAATATAAGGACTTACTTCTCGGCCTTTAAATAAAATTCTCAAATAAATTCACTAAATGTAAAGACTTACCACACGGCCTTAATAAATTCCCCCAATATGGACAACAAACGTCCTAAAATAATTCACAAAACGTAAGGACTTACTACACGGCCTTAATAAATTCCCCCAATATGGACAACAAATGTCCTAAAATAATTCACAAAACGTAAGGACTTACTACACAGCCTTAATAAATTCCCCCAATATGGACAACAAATGTCCCTAAATAATTCACAAAACGTAAGGACTTACTTCCCGGCCTTAATAAAATATTGTTTCAAAATAAATTCCTAATTTTTTTTTTATAGATTGTGGCTATATTCAACAATAAGGACTTGACTGCCTTTCAATAATTAAAATATCAAATAATAATTCTCAAAATTATTATAAATAATAAGCACGGTTTAATTCAATTAATTGTTACGTAAAATCTGGATTTTTGTTTAACCTAAATAATTTAATTTATTTATTAATGAATCGTAAAAGTTTTATTTAAATATCTAAAATAATTAATTCAATTTTTGTTTTATTTCAATAATTTATTTTTTAATTTAAAAATAATTATTAATTTATTTATTTACGCGATGAATTTTCTCTTTAAAAAAATATTATTTATTTACGTATTATTAGTTTAAGTCCTGAATAATTATTTATTTATTTTATTAAAACAATTATTAATTTATTTATTTAAAATGATTGAATTTAAAAATAATTTATTATTTTATTTTAGTTAAATGACTGAAAATTTATTTTAAGTTATTTTAAAATGTATTTAATTATAGTAATAATGTTTCAATAGTAATATTTTATTTTATTTAAATGATTGGAAAATTATTTAAGTTTATTTCAAAATTAATTAATTATATTAATAATAATATAATAATAATACTTTATTTTATTAAAAGGACTGCAAAATTATTTTAAAATAAAAATAAAAGTATTATTTTATTTAAATGATAATTATTTTAGTTTATTTTAAAAATGTATTTAATTATATTAATTATATTATATTAATATTTAATTTAATTTAAATGACTGTAAAATGTTTTTAATTAAAAGTAAAAATTTAAAGTATTATTTTAATTTTATTAAATTGCTCTAAGTTTATTTTAATATTAAATTTATTTAATTTATTCAATGTTTGTAATTTTATTTTATTTAATTATTTATTAAATTATTATTTGTTTTAAAATATTCGAACTACTATTTAATTTAATTCAATTTGATTCTAAATTATTATTTTATTTAAGTTAAAAGGTTGAACAATTTTATAATATGTTTTTAATAAAATCGAAAATTCATGTTCCACAATCTTAATTAACACAACTTTTTTTTTTCTTGTAATAATATACTATGGTCATACGCTATACCATAGGAGACGAACAATGACGGAACTTAACTAGATACTTACAACAACGCAGCTGGTATGATTGTTGACTTTCTCGCTGGCAATTCCATTGCTTCGACGTATTGACTAGTAATTGTTACTTGTACAGGGTCCTTTCTCGGAGTTGTTGGTAGGTGATCGGTCTCCCAACGGTGTTTCGATGAAGAAATTGCCTCCTTGAATGGACTTAGATTGAAGAAAAAATTTCAAAAATTTTCGAAAATTCGAAAAAAATTTTTAAATTATTTTTTCCTGTTCTCTAAGTATCTATTGAGATACCCTGTCCACAGCGCCAATTGTAACGTTCCCCAGTCAATAGGATTGAAGGATGATGGAATAAATGTAAATCTCGAGTGTTTAGTATAATATGTTTGATTTATTTAACTTATTCAACTGTGACTGATTATAACAAAATTACTCTAAGTCCAAAATTAAGGAATGAAGCTAGCGAGATGTGACATTAGTTTACTGATGACTGTTCCAAAGCTCGTCGGTTGCTCGTCTGATGAACGCTTGTCCATCAGCTCTTCTCGATAGTTCTGTCCCTCTCCCTACTTTACTCTGGATGACCATACATAGTCATCTTGCGGTTAGGCCTACCGTGGGATTGTCACACGCTTGCACACGGCCGGATGAACATATATGTGTTGTTGTTGCACATTTGTGGTGTTTGTTTTATTCCATAAAACCACACAGATCTATACGGTCATTTTACACGAGTTATTTATATACGTAAGCATATAGATATTGACGCACGCCGTCCAGGGTCACGCGCTCGATATTCGCTGTACTACTACACACGCAGCGCGGACGCTATTACTATTACTATTAATGTTACGCGGCGCGTACTATAATATATGATTATATATACACTTTTTCACTGCCTAAATAAGTGTTATATATTGGGTAATATGATATTAAGTCACAGCTCGCTACAGGTACAGCAGTGGTTAATTCTTTAATTCTATACAAAGAAGTAACTGGTAAAAATATTCAAATATCTGAATTCATTCAAAATATTAGTCAAGAGTTGAGTCAGCTGGGTGACATTAGTTCTCCATCTTCACAAACTAAAAAACATTATTTAGTTGAAGGATCAGAAGTCAATAATGGCAATAGGAAAAAACGCCGTAGATGTGGTAAATGCTATATCAATTTGAGTAAAGTATTTGGGAGAGAAGAGGCACAAAAAAAATGTAAGCAAGTATATACTTATTGTTCTACATGTGATGACAAACCATACCTGTATTTAGAACATTTCCAAAGGAATCATAAATAAAATTACATTGTTAGTTATTAAGTTGTTTCAATTATTATATAGCACTAAAAGTTATAGTGTTTTCCATAATTATTTTATGTTGTTTTATTAACTGTTAACTATGTATACACAAAGGATAGTGTTTATTTTAATGTTATTTCAAGTTATTTAATATTTTTTTTTTAATTTAAAATTTTTCTTTTAAACTTGTTTTTTTGATTTTGAGACCCGAGTAGCAATTTGAAGGTGCAACGTCTGTGTATTTACACGGTGCTTAAAAGACCGTTCATACACGGTGTGAGCACTGTGCAGCTTCAATAAACTCTAACATTTATGCTAGGAAGGGTTGACGGTGTAAGAATAACCAATCAATAAAAGTGTTAATATATTCTTGGGTTGAATTGCGTGTGTAAATGTGAAAAAAACACGGTGAAATAACTGTGAGAAAATTGTTTCAAGTACGGTGTTCTCAGTGTGCTATATATAATATATTACATAGAGGCGAAACCGTGAAACATATTTATAGGTATTTGTGTTTTTGGTCGAATACCGTGTGTCCGTGCTAAGTACGCACGGTGAACTTACAGTGTGGAAATTGTTTCAAGTACTGTGTCCCCACAGTTGTTTATGTTTCTGGTTGAATAACGTGTGTCCGTGCAAAGCACACACGGTGAACTTATAATATAATATTATATGATAATGGGCAAATTATTTAAACCACGTGATTTAGATTTAGATTGATAATATAGCGAGTAGGTATAATAATATTATTATTGAAATCATATAATTATTTTCATTCTGTTGTAGGCGTTCCGCTTTTCACTATTTGGCGCGTGCCGCGTTGTTTTCTTTGTTAACCTTTCAGCTGTGTTTCTAACCTAACCTAACTACCTAATTATTAAAAATTATAACGTTATTAATTATTATTTCATACCGTTAAACAGTTTATATGTGACTTACTGACTTATGTGCATTCAATATTGAACAAGTGTGAAGTGTATGAATATTGAATTCTAGCTAAGGACAGTTTATATATTATACTATAAATTATATAATAATATATATTCAACATTTCAAAATGTAAGTACAATATATGTAAATAATACAGTGTGTTATATATTATATATAAGGTGTTACAAATATATATATTTATATATCTGTTATATATAAACAGCAGTCTACTGCACATTATATATTATTATATATACCTACCTATATAATTATCTTATATTACATACATAATTATTAGATATACCTATTTAACATAACAATCGTTAACATATCTCGATACATAGCATATATAGGTAGTTGGATATAATAATATACCTAGTAATATTTTATTTAAGTTTAGCAATTGTTTTAATAGTAATATTATTATATTATAATATTATTATATCTCTACCTTAATCATTTATACCTACTTCTCAGATATTGTATATTACTTAATATGTAGTTATATGTGCATGGTAAACACACTATTTATATATTTAGCCATGGTATTATAGATTTGGTATAATTATACAAACTTGGAAATCAAAATATTATAATATAGGTAGGTATATATTACATATTTTGATTTCCAAGTTAGTAAAATTATACCAATCTAGTATCTTATAACTTATACGATATATATAGATACTTAGTTATGAAAAGTACCTATAGGTATAATATTCACATTCTAAATTTAATTTAAAAGAACCAATTTATATAACTTAATTTATTAAAATAATATTGGGTCTTATAAATTTTAAAAAGACTGGAATGATTGAATGATGGTTTTATTTATTAATTAAGTATAGGTTCCTAATTCAAATTTATTTTTTTACTTATAAAATCTTTTATAGTACCTACAATACCTCGTACAATACATATGTAACATAAGTTTAAATTATTTTTATATAGGTACCTATGTATAAATCTGTAGACTGCCATTTGAATAGTAATTATGTTTAGTTAAAACTAATCATAATATGTAATGTAATTAGTCAGGATGGTATACTATTATATTAAATTTAATTTAATAACATGTCATCATATTTTAATTAGGTAATTTTTTTAGAAATTACATATATATTATATACTAAATTTGGATTAAAATAATATGTATAGGCACCATAATTTTGGCTTGCTTTAAAATGTCATCATTAAAACAGAACATTTTATTACTTTTATAATTCAATACCGAATAGAATACATTAAAATAATATGTTTAAATATCTATATATAGTTATTATATGTTATTGTACCTAATTTGTGATGAAATGTCTATTACATAGTCTATATAGATACTATATAGTATATCTATGAATACAAAAAATAACAGTACGCGTGTTAACAATATAAAGTTTAATTTGGTTGTGTTCTTATTATATAGGTCTAAAGTGGACTTAAGCAAATCTAGTCGGTATCGCAGAAGAAAGCGAGCTGCTACAGTTCTTACTTCAATGTATTCATCATCTAGTTCTGGTAATGAGTTTAATAGTGATCCTCATCAAAACCCCCTTCCTCATATTCCATGTCCATCAAATTCAGAAATTTATGAACGTTGTTCATCACCAATAGTACACACAGAGGAAGAAGTAACTTTAACTAATGATGTTGAAGATTGTAGTGAACCAAGTTCTAGCTATAGTTCTTATGATGAAAAAGAATTTAATCCAGAAATTGATGGTGGGGTTAATTTAACTATTGCTAAATGGGCCATTCGAAATAATATTACTCACATGGCTTTAGACGATCTTCTCAAAAATTTATTAAAGTATCCATAATTTAAGGAATTACCCATAGATTCTCGAACATTATTAAAAACACCCACCAAAACTATTATTAAAGAAATTAAAGGGGGTAGTTACCATCATTTTGGAATCTTTGATCAAATTGAACATTTGATAAAGTCTGGTACTCCACTCCCTTCAATAATCATGCTAATGGTTGGAATAGACGGATTACCCATCACAAAAAATCCTTCAAGTCAATTATGGCCTATTTTAGGGTATTTTTCAAATATTTCTGACCCTAGTGTTTTCATTATTGGTTCATATTATGGTAAACCAAAACCAGAAGACAGTAATGAATTTTTCAGTGATTTTGTAAATTAAATCCGTGTGCTGATTAATGATGGTGTGACGTATAATAATATCCATGTAAAACTTCATCTAAAAGCTCTTATATGTGGTGCCCCAGCAAAATCGTTTGCATTAAATTTTAAGGGGCACACAGGAAAAAAATCGTGTATTCGTTGTCATACTATTGGTTCTTTTGGGAATAATCGTATTTATTTTCCTCAATTAAATGCACCACTTAGGAATCATGAAGAATTTAGATTATATTCTGATTCAGATTTTCATTGTGGAAAAACAATTTTGGTAGATATACCTAAATTTGATGTCATTTCTTCTGTACCGTTTGATTACATGCATTGTATTCTCATTGGTGTCACCAAAAAATTACTGGTTCTGAACTGGTGGCATAAAACAACACAATCAAAATCTTCCAAAAAATTTAATTTCTGCAATTGATAAAAAATTGACCAATTTATCGCAATATATTCCTCAAGAATTCCAAAGAAATTTAAATGAAAATAGTAGAAAGCATCCTCTACAAGATGTATCCCGGTGGAAGGCTACAGAGTTGAGACAATGTCTCCTCTATACGGGGATGGTAGTTTTTAAAGATTTTCTCAGTAAAAAAACCTATAATCATTTTATGGAATTATGCGTCGCTATAAGAATTCTCTCTACAGACAATATTTCAAATGCATATATTATGTTTGCTAAGGAACTACTTACACACTTTGTTTCAACATTTGGACAAATTTATGGAAAAACATTCATGTCACACAACATTCACATAACTCTACATGTAGCTGATGATGTGAAAGAGTTTGGACCCTTAAATTGTTATTCTGCCTTTCCGTTTGAAAGTTTCATGCAGCCATTGAAAAAAAAAATTAAAAATTGTGTAAAACCCCTTCAACAGTTGGCTAGAAGATATACTGAATATAAATTATTACGGGAACACAGACAAATAAATGAATCTAAATTTGACTACCCAATAAAAGTTTCATGTAAAAATAAAAATAGACCACTACTGCAAGAAGCTTGTGATCCACAGTATTCAGGATGGAAGCATAAACATTTTACAGTTAAACTTAATGACGCTAATAACTGTTTTGAATTGGAAAACGGTGATGTAAAAGTAATCGAGAATATTGCAACTTCAAAAATTAATAAAAACCTGTTGGTCATTGGAAGACGGATTTACTAAATTGTTAGATTTCTTCACCACTTGTTCATCAAAACTATTAGGAATTCAATCTGCCTCGGAACTTGGACCACTTCAGTCATGGGATTTTAAATGTTTAAAAAAAAAAATATGTGTTTACCTCTCAACGAATTAACATCAATTGTTATTCCACTGTTACACTTCCAATGAAATAGTATAACTTTTTTTTTTACATTTACCTACCTTATTACTGTTTATTAGTTTAATAATTTAAGTAACGTAATTTATAAAAATGTTTGATTATACTTTTAATTATTGTACATTTAAAATGCATTTTACTTATATGAATTTTCAAATTTCTCAGGTCGTGGCTAGTTGTTACATTTTTTAAACACAAACGAAGTACAGCATGTACCATTTGTGTGGTTTGTTAAAAAATCAAAAATGAACCAAAGTACTTGTTGGTTTCCGCACATGAAATCTGATTCCAAAAAGGTATCAAATACATCTGCTGCAAGGGTATTATTTAGTGGATCCCAAATTGCCAAAATGATAACCATATGCATTGAACCTAATGAACGTGATGGGTCATATTATGAAGCTTCAAGAACTGCAGGACCATTTGGTTAGTGTTAGTTTAACACATGATTTCATAATTATCAAAAATATTAAATCATATAATTATCTATAATTTTAATTTTATTATTCCAACTATACAAATATTAGTTCTCATAAAACTCTATAGTTACATACTAAATGCAAGTCATCATTTAAATGTGTTTCTTTTGTTTATAATTTATTAAATTAATTATTACCTAATTTGTAAACATAATATTTTTATGTAAGACCTCTTGAAAAAATAATTTTACTAAAGCGTATTACAGAAATGCTTACATTGAGAATCTATCAAATAATAATATTCAATTTATTATCTGACAAAAATGTATATATATATGTTTATAATTTCCATCTGTTATTACTTAATTCACAAATATTTCTTTAAATAAAGCTAATGAAATTCAAGCGAGAAATGTAGCCAAGGCTTGTTCAGACTGCGAAACATGTGATGAAGAACTAATTAGTTCAGATATAACAGCTTCAACAAGAAAAAGAATGCCCAAAATATTGTATTCGCCTGAGATTCTAGTTAAAAAACCCAAACAAATTTGTTCTATAACAGATACAGAAGAAACTGATGAAACTATTGAATACTCATTACCGAATCCACCATTAGTTGCTGTTACTCAATCTGATTTAAACGAAAATACAAGTACCTAAATCAATGCACTATTTATTTTATATTATACTAAAATTAATTGTTATAACTATATTGCAGCAAATGATCTAGAGCCAAAAGATTATAGATCCTTAGAATTAATTTCAATTCAAATTAATGATTTCATAGATGTGGCATCTCAACCAAGTTTATCAGGTATTAAGTCAGTTTATATGTGTCAATCTCATGTAATTAAACCTCTATGCATTATTTTTTCAAATATACTTTCAATTGTTTATTGATTGCTAATCTTATTTTGTTCAGGTATTTGTAATGATGGGTTGAAGGATGCTGAAACAAATCTCGAAAAAGACATTATTTCAAATTTTTTAAAAGAAAGTAGTAGCGCTGAAGATTTTTCAGCATTTTTAAATAATAATAATGATGATGATGCTAACATGATAAATACAAATCTTGATACTACACTTCATTGTAATGAAACTTCCAACACATCTGCAGTTACCTTTTCTTCTAACACAGGAAATACTACTGAGACGAGTAAGTTAGAGAAAACTTTTATTTAATATAGTTCATATTATAAGTAGGTATGTTAATATTTTTACAAAGTTGGTTAAGTATATTACCTAAATCAAATATAACTAAGTAATATTTTTAAACTCTATTTTTTCATACAAACCTTAATTACTCAATATGATATCAAATATAAGTAAAAAATAATTTAAATTAAAAACTGAGCTTTATTTTATCAGAACAATTTTATAATAAAATATTTATCTTGCCGTAATTTGTGAATTTATATGGTTATATTGTCAATCATTTAACATTAAACAAAACTTTTATTTCATATAATGTAGGTTGTTGCTGCAAAAGTATTTTAGATATGAAATCATACTTCAAATCTAAAGATAAACAATTAATGGTTCAAGTAATGATGCTAAACAATTCAAACACCAAACTTTGCAAAGCAGTAGAGAATATGGACAAAAAAATTGTTAGTATAATGAAATCAGATTCACGAATTAGAGCTATGGCTGTCCCACTTCCAAATATTCCTCCTGCGTTCATTGGTATCTTACCAGTGAAAACGATGGATGAATTAAAAACTGTAGAGACATTATTATCTGATGGTAACGAAGAGGCAAATAAATATAAAGAAGAACTGGTAATTTATAATTATTATTTAAATATTAATATTGCAGTTATTAAAAAAAAAAAATATTTCTTTGATTCAAAAAACTTTTAAATTGTATTTAATACTCAATAAAATAAAATATATATTAACATATTAAGAATTATGGATATTGAGAGTTTATAATCTTAAAATTGTGTATTCCATAAGTGTTAAAACATTAAAACTATAACATAAGTTGTACAATAGTACTATTGTAGGTACTCTATACTTCATCACACGGATAAAATGTATTGTAAATCATTTATTAGTCATTGTGCGTTGTGGTTGGTATATTTGTAATTTTGTACTATATGACCCATGTAGTCATATATATATATTTAATCATAGAACATCCACAATAGTTTAGGTATATATTATTATGTATAATTCAGATAGAATCTAAATAATTGTTTTTTTTTTCTACTGGTTTTATAAATGCCATTTCAGAAGTTCTATTTGTTGAATAAAGTTGGCGGGATGCCATTTAACACTGCCATAAGGAAAACAATTGACTGTTGTTTTGAAAAAGAATTACTAACAAAATTTAGTTATAAGGGGAAAACAAAAGAAAAATGTATTGGCCTCCAGATATTCTCAGTCATTTATGGTAACATTACTATCATTTATAACTTATAAGATTTATATTATATCATCATTTTATTAGATTCCTTGTCAAGTTTTCGCCGAAGTCTTGAAGATGAAACAAAATTTCATTCTATTGCTGACAACTACATAAGACATGCCCCTCTTTATAACTGCAGTGGTAAGAGTGAAAAGAAAAATATAATGATTATGTAAAGTATTATATATTTAAGTATTATATATATGTTGTGCGACGGCTGCACATCAAGCCGGGTTGACGCGTGTAGGTATGTGCATGCGCTGAAGGCTGCCTACAAGTGTCGGATCGTGTGTGACTTAACTCGTCGCTGCTGACCTGTCGATAAGCCTGTAGGAGGGGGTGGGTGGACTGTATAGCGGATTAGGTTTGAGAGTAAGAAACGTAAGGTATGAGGTGATGAATAAAGGCTATTCAACAAGAACAATATTTACGATATGAAAGGGTATGATATACAATTTATTATAATATGCTGCAAATAGATAACTTAATACTAGTGTTAGTAGATACTAATACTACGATCACATAACGATCGGCATAATTCAATGACAACGAATAAATAAGAACGTCGCGTAGGACGAGTAATAATTACAATGACAAAATAAACAAACAAATGATAACGGTGTGTACGACCTGATACGACGGCAAGTGATAACACGGTGATGTGGTTGTCCCGGAACGGTTACGACCAGCTGTAGATAGGCAGGACTGCGACAATGCTCCGAACGTCGCCTGCGACGAATAACACGACAACTCGTTGACGTGCGACTGATGGTCGACCGGTGGAGCGGAGGTAGTTTAAATTAACTGACCGACGCGTGTGCGAAAGAGTACTTATGGTTGACGAAGTAACTCAAAATCGTCACGCGTGGACGTGCGTTGGCACGATATGAACGGCAACAAAAAGTCGGTTTTACGCCACGGTTCGCACTGCGTTGAAATGGACGGGCGAAACACGTGATACACGGGTACGTGGATGAGCAGGGCTCGAATCACACACTTAACGATCGAACGACAGGAGCCACTACAATATTTATGGCTCGTGACACGGGCGGTTGAAACGATGCAACCGGGTGCACAGCGCACGATAGCAAACAATAACACGGCGGCTACGACACGGTTCGCACTGCGTTAGAAACGGACGGGCGGAACACGCGGTATGTGGACGAGCAGGGCTCAAGTCACACAAAGATCGGACGAGCGACAAAGGTCGCTAGAAACACTGTCATATCGCGACACGGACGGTCGAGACGAGAAAAACTCGTACAACGCCGGAGCTTGGATGCTCGACGTAAAACAAAAAAAATGGCGTATAAACGGCGACGACGCACCGGGTCGTGGAAAAGACATAAAAAAACTATAGAACGCCAAGACGACGGCTGAGTAACGACAGACACGGCGGTGGCGGGTGTCGGCGACCAACGGCTAGACCGCGACAGTACCCGTCCCCTCCTCATAGTAAAAGGTTCGGTTCGCGTAGATTTCGTCAGGGTGACAAACATTGCAACAAATTCGGATCGCATGCAGCGCGCCGGATTTAAAATTTGATTGTATATCCAACATATATAGTATTATATGTCAGTTTTATTTTTCAATTTTATAATTTTTAATTAATTCAGTTCCTATACTGTTGTGAGAAGATAATTTTTTTTTTTTTTTTAATATTGAATGTAAAAGAAATAATGTTACTAATGTGTATTTTTGTAATAAAGAATACAATAATTGTTAAAATAATAAATATTGTTATTTATGTTATTTTTTAATATTTATACTCTATAATTAGATTATAATAGTGTGCTGTTAGTTTTAATATTAGAGTGAATTGACCTATCATCAAACCTCTAGGTAAGAACTTTATATGTGCTCTAGTGCAGTCGGTGTTTATTAAATATTTTCATTTTCAAGTGAAATTTTTAATTTGTGATATTTCACATAATTGTATTTATTACATATACAAATTAAAATATCAATAATTCATTGACGCTTGAGATTTTTACTTTAAGTTTTAATAATAGGCAATTTATTCTAATTTAAAAACAAACAGCACACTATTGAAACTATAGTGATCGAAAATTTGCTGTCGTATGTTGTAGGTAGTATCAGGTAAAACAGAGACAACAAACTCGCGCGTGGTTATATAGTATCCTCTAATAATTATATAAGCTGGTATATAGGCCCAGGCCTGTACTTAAGGGAGGGCCAGGATGGATCATAGCGCTCCTCATGGTGGAACTTGGAGGACGGTAAATTTTCATGAACTTTTTTTTATAATGATGTAAAATAGTTTTTCCTTTTATTATGTATATTGTGATTTAGTGGAAATTTATTCACGCTAGGTAACTAAAGTAAATTGGTTCCTTTATTAAAATACAAGTAATGTTTTATAATTTTATATAAGTATTCATAATTTTTATTTTTAACATTAGACATCCCCCTCCATGCTAAATACGGGTCTGGGGCGTATAGCTATAGTCAGTGCTCGAATTGGGGGTGGACGCAGGGGGACGGAGCTCCCCTTCAAATTTTAATTTTTTTTAGCGTACCCCTTCTTATATTTTTAATTTGAATGGGGGGACGGTACGTCTCCCGTGTAAATTATTATTGAAAAACTTATAAAACGTTTATTTATAGATATTTATTATGTATTATCAATTTGAACAAAATATGCGATAAATTGTAAATTTCATTAATGATAAAAATCAAAATATATAAGATAATTTATTATTATAATCACGGACCACAGACTATAAATCTTAGTCCGTGATTATAATACAGGCTTACATATACTGATATACTAATAATGTGTATAAATAATGTATATTATATCGAGATTAAAATTAAAACCACCAGTGCACATGTTTGTACCTGAGCCTTATGTTGTATCATGGATACAGAGAGGCAAACAATGTGCTGATGAAGTTAACTGCCCTAAACGACAAAATATTGAAGAGAACCATTCATATGTAGAGCTATGGAATATATTAAAAATTTAAAAATTTAAATAATGTATAAAATATCTTAAAATAAAATAAAAGATTTGTTTGTAATTTAATAATATTTATTTATTGTTGTAGTGTAACCTTTGTTTAATTTTAATGATTGTTTGATTTGGGTTGAAAATACTACATGGGGGGTGTTGGGGGCGAAGCACCCCACGGGTTAGTTTGGTTTAAATCATTGAGTGGAACGCTAAATTTTTATAAGTTCTTTAGCACCCCTTCTATTATATTTCCAATTCGAGCACTGGCTATAGTTAATTAATACACTGTTGCACGGTGTTGAACCAGACCTACACACATACAGTACATGGTGTTTCAACCGACAAATGCCCAATAAGTACACGGTGAAATATTAACATAGTTGCACAGTGTTTGAACTGACAATAGCACTCTGAGTGCACAGTGCTACCCATGTAAAAATTTGGTATTCAAAATGACTGAAAACACAGTGCAGGGACAGTAACTACACCGTGTTCTACACAATTAATTTATTGATGATTTGACACAATTATAGCACAGTAATTGCTACTCGGGGAGTCACTGGTGATACCCCAAGTGGATCATATAATGATAACACAATTTACAATAATTTAGTGCAAGAATTATTGAGAACAGCTGTTTGGATTTACCAGTGTGACCACGTTAAGTGGAAAATATGTGAGAGTCACAGGTAACTCACATGGTACTTCGAGAATCGTGCAACGTGAGACACCCGTGACTCCTATGGTATATGAGAGAAGTTCTTTCTTATCTTATCTGGTACGCTAGGATAGTGTATGTGAGAGTCGCCCGTGATCTTCATGGTAGCCAACGTGTTAATGAATTTGAATGCATATTTTCAATTTTTTATGTGCATATTTTTCCAATTTTACCTCCTATAACTTCTCTGCCCTATGTTTATTTCTGAAATTCCGCGTTTTTGGTCGAGTATTATTTATAAGTATAAGTATAATAATTCAGGCAGTAAGCACGAATAAAGTATTATGTAACACTAATATTATTAACTTTTTCAAATAAAAAATTGATGCCCCTTGAAATTTGATGCCCGGGGCGATTGCCCCCTCTCGTCCCTCCCTAAATACGCCACTGCCTTGTTCAACTTTAGCACAACTAGGCCAGGACCTCCCATTTTTTTTACGTTTTTGAAATTCAGCTACTGCTACGTCTCAACATAAATTATACCAGTCAACTATAGTTGGTCTTGATTTTTTCTAAACGCCTCGGCTTGTGTTACCTTTATTTGAAATACCCAATACCAAACAAGTTCTACGATATCACACAAACTTAAACCACTGTTACACTTCCCATTTTTATCCATATACGTAAAAAAGTTGTTGTTCTTGCGTATGGAATAAAATGTTTGGCATCCTTTTTTCGTACATCGATTATAAATTGTTTTCAAAATATTACCTTCCGAATCACGTTTTCGACTATTTTTCAGAACTTTTATTAACTCACCACAACAAATTGCTTGGTTTTTAATTTTTGTACAAGTTTGGTCGATTGGTAATAAACCGCGTATACTTAAAAAATTTTCGCACATCTCTTCATTTTGAATTATGTGTCGATATAAATAACTCTAAATAATAATTATTAAATAATATTTAATAATAAATAAATCACAGTAAAACCACGTATATAATCGACACGAAACAGAAACACACACGAAACTAACCTACCTAACTTACTTAGGTATAAAATATAAATATAATATGATTTGAGGTTTCAATAAAAGCTTAATCTTAAATCGTAATTGCAAAATGATAAAGTATGTATAATATATTAATATACAGCATACGGGCATACGGTAGATAGCATATTGAACGAGTACCAGTAATTTATATATAACCTATTTACGTGGAGCCTTGTTTTCAATTTTCAATTCTTAGCTATAAAAGTTGAACATTTTATAAATTTTTAACTACAAAATTATAATTAAATTATAAATTTTGTCAAAATTGGAACTTTAAATGCTTATAAAAAAAAATTGTGCCTATGTATTTTTAATATTTTTTGATATATCAGGAGCCTTATATTAAATTTTCACGCTTTTTTACTTAACAAATAAAATTTTATTGGTATTTACAGAAAAAAAAACTAAAAAAATTGAAAACTGACAATGTCCGTAAACAGCTCAAAAAGAGTCAAATTATTTTCAAAATTTTATCGTGTATAAAAAATGGTAATACAAACATTCAGTAAAATTTTCAAGTTTCTACAGTCATACGTTTTTTTAATTACAACAAAATAAGAAAATCGTTACATGAGATATCGAGTGAATATCAAATGTAAAAATATTAATTTCAAACGCTCTTAAAAATTTAATTTGACTGTCTTGTAGACATTTTTTTTTGATAAAGGTAGACAAACTTGTGGATAATCTTGTAAAACATTTTAAAATCTTAGATTTAAAAATAAAAATTTTTTTGAATTCTCAACTCAAAATAATTTGCTAATTTTTGTGATTTTTCCGTATTTTGTCAAGATTTGAACTTTAAATGCTTATAAATAAAAACTGTGATTAAGGATTTTTAATTTTTTTCGACTGCCTTTGAAACAATAACCTAGGAGCCTTCCATTAAATTGTCAAGCTTTTTTACCTAACAAATACAATTTTATTGATATTTATAGAAAAAAAAAAACTAAATAAAATGGAAACTGAAAATGTCCGTAAAGAGCTCAAAATAATTCAAAATATTTGGAAAATGTTATGGTGTATAGAAAATGCTTTTATAAACATTCAGTCAAAATTTCATGTATATACGGTCATTCGTTTTAGAGTTGCACCAAAAACCAAAATTGATTTTCTCAAAAACAGATATTGCGTAAAAGATCCTGTTTTCCTTAATTTTCTTTTTTTTTCACAGTGCACCTGAAAACTACCGGAAAATGTTTACTTTTGACCCCCCAAAGTACCAACTAGATTCCCTTTCCTATCAGATAAGTTACTGTTAAAGAAAATCCAAGCACTTTGTAAGAATTTGGTAGATTTTACCCTACCAAAAACTACCCACGACCAAAGGGGAATACTTCAGTCGTGACCTGTGAGCCGCACCGCGTGAGACCCGAGGGTCAAGTCGGTGGAGCTCACAGGCTTTGTTACACGCATGGGCTAATGAAAGCCCAAGATTTATGGGGGGAAATAAGGTAAAATAAAATAAGTAATACAAATGCTTTTTTACGAGTCATTAGTGATTAATTTATAAGGTGGCACATGGCAAATACAATTTAAAGAAATATAATATAAAATAAGGTGGCGCATAGCAAATACAATTTAAAGAAATATAATATACGAACGAAACATGGGGACACTTTTCCCGGCCCACAGGAGGCTACACACCGTATCAATCACGGTGTGCCCTCACGGGGTTACCGGGAAAATGTACAGGTGGTTCGTTTAAACCGGGGAAAGGTTACAGCGGGGCCATGTCTTGCGACGCCTAATATCGTGCTTTTCAGGGGGGGGACAAGGGAAAGATATAGTTACGACATCGACGGTGCTGGTGTGGTCTGACTTCGCCCCATCGGGCCCATGGAGGTCGGCTTAGCCCATCATGACTGGTATGGACCTCGTTGAGACAACAATAAAATCGAAAAACTGCCGTCCGTATCGTGGGTGACGTGACGCTGAACAAGCGTGCGCGATCACGTGGTCCGTGGTAACCGTGAGACCGGAGCGATTGTTACCAATTTGTTATGAAGAAAAGGCACGTCCGACGTGTTGGCCGTTGGAAAAAGTATTAACTCGTCGGTGGCCAAGCAGTCAGGCCGTTGCTGAACTTGGTGTTGGGTCTTGATGGAGTGGGGCAGGTCAGTGTCGTAAGTTTGCGGGAATTTATACAGTAATTGGGATATAGAGACAGTATTGCCTGCGGGCCGTGCCAGCGGACGCGACGAAAGCGCCGGCGGCAACGGACGGCGGGCAACCGCGACACTTCGAACGACGGACACTGCATGGTAAAGGGGGGATCGGGGAACAACTATTACATAACACTGCGGTCATTAGTGCACTACAAGCGCGCGATATCTAGTTTTATTACCCATGGTGGGAAGAATAAAGGTGCGTTGACTTGTCAACAACGTTAGAATAGGTATGCTCGGGGATATTATAATATATTAAGGAGGCTAAAAATTCCGTGACGTTACAACTTTTACTGTCCTAAAAGGTGATGACAGACACAAAAAAAATTTTTAAAAAAATTAAAAAAATTAAAAAAAAAACTCACATCATTGTAAAATCAATACATTCATCGATTCGCTCAGAATTTAAAATTAAGGAAAAACTGAGATTTTTACTCAAAGCCAGTTTTTGACAAATTTGATTTTTATTTTTGATGTAACTTGTAGATACGTGCAATTTTTATTGGTTGTTCATACTACCGTTTAATATACTTTGTATCAATGTATACTTTATATATAATTTTAAATGTTTATCCTTAACTACTTAGATATTGGGTATTTATAATTTTTTTACTGTTAGGACTCTCAAAAAAGAATTGCCCCGGGCATTAGAAATTCTAAATCTGGCCCTGCCCACAAACATATGTTGACATTGTGTACCTGTTTGCATTTTACTATTTTAATTTTAAGCATGTGCTATACTATTGTAACATATTCAATAACTTCTCAGATATTGAGACGGTTTATTACCTACTGAGTATGCTACCTTATACGTTCAACGTTTAATATTTTACAATATTCACAGTTTGATACACTTCCCTATGGTAGTAGGGTTTTTGGTACGTGGACCACTTGAAAATTTTAGTGTATTTAGGTATGAGAATTATTAACAACAGAATACAAAGACACTTTTTTAACTTTTAAGTCGATAAATTATTCATAACATGAAATATTAAATAGTATAACAGTATTATAGAAAAATAAAAAAACTCCAAACTCCAGTGACAGCACCTGAACTTCTTGTCTGGGTGGCCAAGTAGAGGCCATTTATTTATAGAGAGTACCAGTAGCATAACAGGTCAACAAAAACATAAACAGTCAAAGGTGGATATACCAGTCAATTTTAAAAACACAATAAGCACCTCCCTCTTTGGTACGTTACGGTGAAGGACCATAATTAAGGCAGTGACCTATACTTCTTTTTAATAATAATAAACATTTTCAAAATTACAATGTTCCACATAACATTTTATGTAATAAACTAATCAAATAAAAAAAAAAATTTAATAATAAAAACAAATTTCAAACATTTTGAAATTATTGAATTATATAAATATTAATATACACTATACATGACCACATAAGTAATATTCAATTACAAAATATTTGCAAATAATGAACAATATATTTTGATATACCTATAAATTACAATTCAATATATTATAATAAAAACAATGATATTTGTTTTAATAGTATTCTACGATTATTAGAGAATCAGCAAATTTATCCAAGTATTACCTACCTATATTATATATTAATATATCTAAAAGCTTAGAAAAAGTAGGTATTTAAATTGGAAAGATTTAAATTATGTAGCATGGAATTTCTTAGATATTTCTTAATTATTTTCATACCAATAAAAGTTCCTTTATATAAATACTACAGATTAAACTGGTATAGTGGTATGCTAGGTAATTGCTTAAATCATTCAGAAAATTCCATTTCATTTTGCATTAGAAAATCATTTTTATATCATAATAATTAATTTCAAATTGTTTAATTTACTTTTAATGATTTTTAATTCTGAGTTTAGTGTATCAATGTGTCATCTGTAAGCTAGGGCAAAATGGCAAATGGTCTAACTTGTTTTTCATTCAAAAAATTATAATTTTGTATGTTAAATGTACACATTTTATAATAGACAGATCAATATTAACTTTAGAAACAATTTCAGAATTTAACATTGTATATTATTCTAAATGAAATTCAACTAAATGTTTTTTTTTCTTTATAGAAGAATGCTTTATATTTAATTTACTTGCAATCAACTTAGATGCACAATGTTTGCTTTTGGGTAGTAAAAAGATTATTGGAATTCAGGTTAGAGAAAAGGGACATTAGTCATTAGGTTAGGCTAAGCCAAAAAAAAAACAAACAAATAAACAATTAATTGCTCGGTTGCATAATATATTGAAAAAAAAGGTTAGTGTGAAGTCAGTGGAACTTTTTAAAAAAATTGTATAAAATAAATGGAGATCCAACAAACCGTTATTATTAATTTTGAATAGTTTTTGATATGTTTAATTTAGTGATGGCCGTTGATGGGAAATTAGCGACGGTTTTAGAAATTTGTTTATAACTTTTTAACGATTGTCTCAGAAACTGTAAAAAGACTAATAATTAAAATTGAGACTAAAAAATGTTCTTAATCAATGATAAGAAATCATTGGAAAGTTCACCCACACATTCATTAAACTAATGTATAGTATAATGTGGAACATAAACTACATTTTTCAATTTTGTAAAAACTCTCCAACCATTTGAACTCAGAATAATTTCCAAGCGTAAACAATTTAAAAAGTAGTTTACTTAAACGGCCTTTACTGTTTTTACTAATGTCTTTTCTAGCGGGAGAGGTAAAGTTAAGTGCAGCAACCCCTTCTCAATTCTGCAATATTTATGCATTAAAATCACATATTAAATCAAATCTAGTTTTAATTTTTTATCATTATTTTACTTTAAAATAATATTAAATATAAATATAAATTATGAAAATAAATTAAAATTTGAAGATTATTTGTATTTATTAAATGAGTATAATATATAATTACAATTTTTTTATAATATGACAATGTCTAAACCTGCCGATAATATTGAGAATAAAATAAACATTTTTTTTGTTTTTATTATTTTTTAATATGTTAAAAAGTGTTTGTGATTTACCTATATTAAATCTATAATACAAAATTGTTTGTACTTTAGAAATCGTTCCAGCTACAAATTATGTATGGACAGAAATAATTTGTCATCTTGATTGGTGTGTAAGTAAAAATGCACTTCATACTTTTGTACAGCAAGGCCGTCACGGAGTGAAAGAAAAACTTGGTATTTCATCTGAAAAAATTATATCAGCTATTCCAAATCTTAGCGAAACAATATCTAATCATACAGGTATGCACAATTTTAAATATTTTTGTAGTAATTATATTATATTATTTATTTTTATACATAGATGAATTTAGATTTGATATAAGTAGTGATGAGGAAATGTTACCAAAAAAAAAAATTTGTTATAACATTTTCTGAGAGTGAATGGGTTAAGATACATCCACAAGAAGTTGCGTATACCAATAATGACAAAACACGTTCATTCCAAAAATTAGGACATATAACGTTTTGCCAAAAAATGTGTGGACACCTGTAGTTGCCGAACATTTTTGGATCCACACACAGCTTTCTTGCTGTCTATCATTTCAAAGAAGTAAAGTTTATCCGAGTGGATCCAACTTTGTAGTAATTGTAGGACGATGTACAATTTGTGAGTCATATCTCAAGGGTATAATTGCTGAGAAACCACCAGAAAATGCTAGGTATTTAAATTTCTTATGTATACATTTATAATATAAATTCTATTAATTTATAGTTATTATTTTATAATATTCTTATGCTGGGTTGCATAAACAATTTATTAAATTTAATGGTTCACTAAAAATTTAATGGACCAATCGTGGGCCACTAAATCTTGTTTAAGGGACCATTAGCTCACTATTGATTAATTAAATGTTTTGTGAAAATAAGTGAAGTTATAACTGAATATAAATTAAATACATTGGGTTTTAAACATTAATTTAATAATTACAGAGTATTAATGGAATGTACATACACTGGAAATTTTTATAAAATGCACACAAAAACTAAAAAAAGAAGATTGATTGGGCCTACGTCTGAAAAAGCCTTAGCATTAATGATAAATGAAGGGATATCATGTGAGACTTTCAGAGAAAGAGAGGCAGGTCGACTAATGAAAGAAGGAATTTATAAATGTAATTTTGAACAGGTATGATTTTAGATAGGTTTTTTTAATATACGCTGTATTTAGTTGATAATAATGAAGATGTAGATGTAATAATAAATAAGGTGTGTATACTATATATGATTAAGTGGATGATTTCAACAAAAAAATATTTTTGAATCTATCGATTATGACATATTCTGATACTAAATAAAGAAATATTGTTATAGATAGTTATTTAAATCTCCTGTGTGAAATTTGGAAAATATTTTTGAAATTTACAACTCCATACATAAACAGCTACACGCATTTATGCGTCGAGGGGCTGGCTACTAAATATTTCCCAATAAGGGGTAAAAAAAATAATAAACACAATTTTTTTTAAATATAGTAGGCAGTTAAATTATTATAGCGGCTTCTCATATTTTGCAACTTATCTTAAGTTTAATATGAACAAACATATTAATTTTTTAAATGATTCTTTTATTAGGTGCCCCAGAACCTGCCATCATTCCAACTGGAGTTGCCTAAAGGTGGCTACACACGTAACTGCAAGCTTGTCAATCATGCACATACTATCTTTTTGTACAAGCATACTTGAGCGTCTGTATGATAATTTTGTGCAAGCATTGTGATTGTACAAGCGGAATGAAGATTGATGATATTTTCATCTGCATGCTTGTACAAGTCACGCTGGTACAAGCAAATCTGAACGTGTGTACGTACGTCGCGATGTGCGTATAGTACGCGTCGTACAGCTAATCAGAACAATCAGTAATAAACTGTGATTAAACGTGATTACGTCTTGTTTTGTTTTGTGGAGAAATTGTAGTTTGTGGTTAGTAATTTTAAAAAAAATTACATAAAGATGACTTCAGATATACGAAAAGGGCATAGAGAACTTCTTGAAGATTTTATTCGTGCTTACCAAGGACAACCATGTTTATGGCGGATTAAATCTAAAGAATACCACGATAAACCGAAAAAAGAAGCGGCGTATAAAATATTATTAGAAAAATATAAATTAATTGATCCGAACGCAGACCGTGATGCGGTTGTAAAAAAAATAAATAGCTTCAGAACTAATTTTAGAAGAGAAAAGAAAAAAATTGAAGAATCTCGTCGCTCTGGTGCTGGTGCAGATGATGTATACGAACCAAGTCTTTGGTACTACAACTTGTTCGCCTTTCTAAGCGATCAAGAGACACCAAGAAACCCATTCTCTAACATTGATGAAAGAGAGGTACATTTTATTTATATTTGGTTAATATTTATTTTATATGGCATATTTTTATAGTTTTTATTTATTTTTATGTTGTATCGTAATTGAAAATAAAATCAAATCATATAAAAACTATTTTTGGTTTGATGAATAATCACATTATATTGATATTAAAATAACAATTAAATATTATTACAAAAAATTATATAGGACCTTCTGATAAGTAATAAGCAATAAGTCCATAAACAAAATAAATATGTAAATATCAAGAAGATTGAAAAAAATACATTTTTTTTTAGTTACATTTCAATTTTTAAATTACAATTTTAAGTAAATATTCTAATGTATAAAGTTATCCTGCCAAGGTACTTGTCCATCAGTGTTAAAGTAGTTCATAAATTCACGCCTTACTTATTTTGCGTTTGTCGGTATGTTTCCAATATTTGCTGAACATTGTAAAGGCAACATGTTCGAATTACTCGATGACAATCCTGTGCGGAATGTACCATTATCTATGTCTTCAGAGTCCATATATTCTGATGGAGCGTACATTTGACCGACGGTTGACATTAAATAATTATGTAAAGCACAACTTCCTTTAACTACTGAATCAATATGTTCTAATTTTAAATTTATTGCGGTGTGAAATATTCTAAAGCGTGATGTTAAAATTCCAAATACATTTTCAATAATTCGCCGTGCCCTTGATAATCGATAGTTATAATTTTTTTTTTCATTACAATTTAAATCATTCTGTCTAAATGGTTTAAGTATATCAGACCTTAGAGGAAAAGCATCGTCTCCAATAAAAACATATGGTAGTTTTCGAAAACTATTTGTGACTTTTGTTTCTTTTGGAATATTTAATAAATTATCTTTTAGTTTTCTATAGAAAACTGTATTCTGAAGAATACCCCCATCGGATACTCGGCCGTTAGTACCGAAATCGAATAAAATTAATCTATATTTTGCATCTGCAATGGCAAGTAGGACCATACTATGTCTTTGTTTATAATTATAAAAATATGAACCACTACCAGAAGGTGGAATTATCTCAATGTATTTTCCATCTATATATCCAAGGCAGTGAGGAAAATTCCACCTCTTTTCGAATTCGCTCGCTATAATATTCCAACCATTTTCTGTTTGTGGGAATTGAAAAAATATGAACGATTTCATGTTGAAAAAAATAAATCACTGTAAAACCAACTCTTTTATTTCATTGCTAATCTAAAAATACGTATTAATAAATAATTGTTCAGATATTTTATTTATACTATGCAATTACATTATTGAGATTTTATTATTAATTTTAGGAAGAAAATGTATTAGATAATTTAGAGGAATCTGATACCCAGGAAGCTGATAATAATTATACAAAAGAAATCAAATGTTTTCCATCTGAAGATAATTCAATTTAATCAACCTCGTCTAAAAAATCGCCAAGACCCTCTAAACGAAGTAATGACAAATGCGATTCATTAATAAACACAATTGAACATAATTTCAAAAAACCAAAAATAAAGGATGATAGATATGATGTCATGGAAAAACATGTGGCTCTAAAAATGAAGGACATAAAAGATAACAATCAAAAATTGTTCGCTGAAAAAATAATAAATGAAGCTCTATTTATGGCGGAAACAGGTCAGTTAACCATGTTACATTCCATAACATCTTCTATGCAATTACCACCGCCATCAATTTTCGGATTTGGTGATGAAACAGCAAGTTCAGCTGCAGTAGAATCTACTTTTAGAAAAATAAAGAATATCACTTTTAAAAATATTGTTCTTCCAACAAACATAGAACATTTCATTGAACATCATTCTGCTTCACTCAAAGGTACATCATTATTACGGTCAAGTCATTACACACCTACATCAAACGCAAATGATTTGGAGAAAGTTATACCAGTTAGTACAGACGATTCTATCGATTTCGTCAAATCGCCAATTCACCACAACAACTGTGATGAACCAATAGATGGATATTTAGTTGTATCATCAACTTCAGTTCATCATAATGTTTCTACTGAAACTTGTAGTGATTGCCCATTATGCAAAAATGGAGATTTTCCTTCTGAAAACGGATCACACAAATGCTACAAATCTCATGTTCATGCTCTTCTATTGTGTTCAACACATAAACAAGGACAAGAGGAAAGACAATATTGTTTAAAGTGCTCAAAGAATGGTGAATATATAACTATAAATTATTTAACAGAGAAAAACAACTCGGTCGAAAACTGGAATAGAAAGTCCAATAAGCAACGCAATTCTAATTCATATCTTTGTTCAAATCCAAACTTGTAGCATCTTCAAATAAAGAATGCAAACAATATTCAATTTTTACCTTTATTAAAGAACAGATCGCGTGTGCAAGAATTGATGAGTTGTAGAATTAAAAACATTAGGAAAGTTATTCTAAACAACACTTGCACATTTTATACAGTTTCATCTATTTTGATGGTAGCCATCTGTGATAGCAGTCAATATTATAATATGGTTAATGAATTTGAAAACTTATTTTATACATTTATCCTGGAATTGGTAAATAGTGGTATCACTTCAAAGACATACACTACAAGAGCTGACTTATTGGTAACATTTCAACTTTTTATCAAAACATAAACAAAACAAAATAAAATAATAAGTTGTTTTTAATTACAGATGCCTATAATGATGTCAATCACTGTTATAATGTTTTTGATAAAATAATTAAAAATGCAATTAATAAATCTACTACTTGCATAATATTGAGAGCAAAGAACAAACGTTTAAAAGAATGGATGACTAATGGATTATTAACCTCAGCCCGTCACAAACAATTTCTTTCAATGAAATGCAAAAAATATCCTAATAATTTAACGCTAGCTTTGCATTATAAAAAATATAAAAATAATCTCACAAAAACTATAAGGCTAGCTAAAAATAATTTTTATGAACAAAAATATAAAAATGCAAGTTCTAATCCAAAATCGACATGGAAACTTATAAACGAAGTTACAGGTTCTAAATTAAGATTTAAAGATGATATTGTGAAACTAAAAAATATTGAGTGTGAAGTAAATGTGAAAAATGATCCAATAAGTGCATCTAATATGTTTAACAATTTTTTTATAAATATCGTTCAGAATAATATAAAAAAACAAATCATTTCAGATAATAGTCATGTTCCTTATAACGTTTTTTTTAATGATGTGTTCCTAAAAAAAATCGAAGCGTCGGACATACTTGATATTATTAATAGCTTTAAAGAGGATACAGCAAGTGGTTTGGATAAAGTGTCAGTAAAAATGTTAAAATGTATTAGTAATTTGGTAGTGGATCCTCTTGTTTATATTTATAACTTAAGTATTGAACAAAGTATTTTTCCTGATTCCTTAAAAATAGCTGATGTTAAACCTTTGTTTAAAAATGGTGATAAATCGATTATGAGCAACTATAGGCCAATATCCATGTTGAGCAATTTTTCTAAGATATTTGAAAAAATTATCAAAGCCAGACTGATTGAGTTCTTAGAAAAAAATAACTTATTATCAAAAAACCAGTATGGCTTTAGACCTGGGTTAAGTACTGAGAATGCTCTTTATAAAGTCACTCAATTTTTATACAGTTTGGTAGTGGATCCTCTTGTTTATATTTATAACTTAAGTATTGAACAAAGTATTTTTCCTGATTCCTTAAAAATAGCTGATGTTAAACCTTTGTTTAAAAATGGTGATAAATCGATTATGAGCAACTATAGGCCAATATCCATGTTGAGCAATTTTTCTAAGATATTTGAAAAAAATATCAAAGCCAGACTGATTGAGTTCTTAGAAAAAAATAACTTATTATCAAAAAACCAGTATGGCTTTAGACCTGGGTTAAGTACTGAGAATGCTCTTTATAAAGTCACTCAATTTTTATACAGTAATCTAGATAAAAGCAATAAATCATTAGCAATATTTTTAGACATAGCCAAAGCCTTTGATACAGTGAATCATCAAATCTTATTAAACATACTACCTAGCTTTGGAATTAATAATTCGAGTCTAAACTGGTTTAAAAGCTATTTGCATAATAGAAAACAGTCAGTAAAAATTAATGAAGTAAATGGTAACACATATACAATTAAAAATGGTGTACCTCAAGGTAGTGTTCTTGGACCCATTATATTTATAATATATATTAACGAAATTTGTAATACTAATTTTGATGGGTCTATAGTTACTTATGCTGATGACACTTGTCTTCTATTCTCAGACAAATCATGGGATGGGGTATATGAGAAAGCCTGCAGAGGTTTCAATCAGATAATAAACATTTTAAACAATAGAAATCTATCTCTAAATGTTGTTAAACTGTGTTTATGCCATTTTCAATAAATAAAACAGATTGCAACTTCAATACTATAGCAGTACATGGCTGCGTCAATAATAAAATATGTAATCAGGAAAACTGCAAAATAATTAAAATTGTTGGAAAAATTCGATATCTGGGTGTTATATTTGATAACAACTTAAAATGGAATTATCATATAAACAATTTATTAGGAAAGCTACGTTTTATTACATTTAAATTGATCAAACTTAAAAACATGGTTCCTAAACAAACTATGAAAATAGTATATTTTGCTCTATATCAATCAAATTTCCAATATGGTCTATTGGTATGGGGTGGCCTTCGGGATAACATATTAAATGCACTAATAGTTAATCAAAATAATATAGTCAGAATTTGCCTAAATAAATTCACTCTAGAAGGATCTACGAAAGCCAACTATAGAGAACTTGGTGTTTTGCCAATAAGGTTATTGTATAAAAAAATTGCTATTATGAACTTGGTCAAGAAATTTAATTTAGATAAATATCATAAAGAGTCAAGCAATAAAAGAGAATTTAGGAAATTTGATTTGACTGTTAATTATACTAATAAATGTTTTGTAGATTATCTTGGACCAACTTTTTTTCAATTCTATGCCTTTTGATTTAAAAAAAAAAATATTTGTAGATAAAACGATTAATATTAAAGGCTTGATATATAAATATTTATTTCTTGAGTTAAACAATGAGTTACTATAATTTTATTTTATATTTAAGCTTAATAAATATTAATCTATGAGGTTTTATTTGTGATCTTAGACTAACATGTTTATTTTATATTTCTTTCTTTATCAGTACTTTTTCTTGAAAAAATTTCTAAACTTTATTTGTATATTTAGCTTTATACGTACTTAGAATTTATACTCTATATTTTGTGTATTCTATAATTATATTATATAATAACTCTCTTTCTCCAACACAAGCATTGCTTAAAGGAGAAAGATAATCGAAAATAATGTTACTCAATAATAATGTATGTATTTATGTCTTTTTCGATTTTATAAAAAAAAAAAAAAAAACACAGATAAACAATATGCACCCAGAATTAGAATTTTTAGAGTACAATACAACTTTAGTAAAATGTGAAACCGCTGGGAGTAATATATTTAATTCGGCGTTAAAAGGGTTTCCAACAGCCTATGACTATATAAATTGTAGTATTTCAACTTGTGGAAGAACAATTGATACTCCAGTTCCAATAATGATAATTTCCTATACCATAAATAATGGAAACTTAGTCTACAGAAGTATCTAGATTCTAGAATTGATTTAGAAAAAACTAAATGTGGTTATAACGATGATAATGGTGAATCATGCCTGGGAGTTAAAACTAAAAAAACTATACTGTCCGCTTTCATACTTTTGTCGATGTAATAAACCGGGAAGGTATGTATTGTTAATTTAGGTAAATGTATTAAAATTTACAAATTAGGCTGTTTTATTATCTCAGGAAATAGCAGTTTAAATTATAGTAGTGAAGCTCTTCCACAACCTACAATCTCACTAAAAAATATACCACAGATACTATTAGCTTCAGGCAAAATATACGAGTTGAGAGGTGTGGGTTGTTTCCGTCGAGGACTAAGTCGTCTAAGGACATCTATTGGCCATTATTATGCGTGCTGTAAAAGAGGACACAAGTGAGAAGTATATGATGATGTAAACAAGAATGTTAAATACATAAATGCAGAAACAAAAGTTCCATGTGAATTTTTTATTTATACAATTTAAATAATACAAAATATTATCATTCAAAAAAAATAAGATTGATAAAAGCCAGATTTAATTTTAATTTTTTTGAATTGTAACGTAATTTAAACCATTTAATATTTATTATTATATTATGTAGTATGTATTATGTTCGTTATAATATCTCTAAAAAAAAGCAAATATATCAAGATATAACCACATTTATATTGTCTGTAACTAACATCATAGATATACTTAGGCTTATTAAATTGGTGAAATTATGTGTTTGGCAATAACTTATTGGAAGGTTCTGTACAACTGATTAGCGTACCTCTTATAATGTATCTATATAAATTATTAATCACCTACAGCTCAAATGTTTTTTTTCAATTCGAGTGAATAAAATAATATACAGAGAGCTATTGAAATAAATATGTAATCATGTGCTTAACATAACATTGTATATTTATTTATACAAGTATAAAGGTAATCAAAATTGCTAATATAAAATTATAATTAGGAGATGAATTTATTGTTTTAAGGTGGTAACAATTGGCCATATGTAAATATAAATGTATACCAGTAATCAATTATCTTTTGGTTAATTTGCATGGTGCAAAAACAATTTCATTGCTTTTCCTAGTGCGAGCAATTAATTTTAGAGTACAGTTCTGATAAAATATATAATAAAAAATGGTTGGTAACGGTTCCAAGGCTAATGAATGTCTACAACTTCCACTCACTGTTCATAATATATAATTAGTGTTAGCTAATATCATGCTGACAAACTAATCAAGTACAGGTATTGGTACTAGTATTAGATGTCAACAAAATACCGAGTAAGAGCTGCCATTAAAAGTCAAAATCAGTTGAATTTGATTACCTACCATATTCATATTATCCATCTCAAAAACCTCGAACCTTGTAAAATACTAAAATACCTATGTATTATGTATAAAGTAGAATTTAAATAGTAAAACAGTATAAATCTATAACTAGATCCCTATTGTGCGTCAAGAAAGTCAAAAAGGAAGTACCTATCCTATATTAATATAGATTTTAAAATAAAAACATAAAAGTTAATATTTAATTAAGACATCATAATGTTTGCATAAAGTATAATACCTAATTAAGTAGGTATGTACTAAAAACTTATGTTGTAATATATATATTTGTTTAATGTACGTATTATAATATTATATTTTCAAAAATACCATTGGAGAATTTTTATGATGATGACAATGATTATAAGTTCTTCTTAAATCAATAATGATTTAGGTCAATTTTATTAAGTGACTGAAGTTTATTTTGTTAATATAATATAAATACTACTTAGTATTGTTTTTCTTTGAAAGTGCATCAAGATGTTTTTTATTTGATTTAGTATTTTTTTTTACTTTGAAAGATGAAATTCATTGCATGCATAATTATTATTATTAATAAACAATATTTTTATTTTTGAAAGTTGTGTTTTAAAAAAATATTTAATAAATTAACATGGTGATTTTTTTTTGAACGAGGCATTATTATGGTATTTTTTTTATTTGTTTTTGTACAATTTATTTTGTTATTAAAGATTGAAACTCGTTGCATTATATTATGTAAGATTATTATTATTATTAACAGTAATTATTTTTAAATTTATGTTCTAAAGAAACATTTTATAAGCAAACAAGTACTGGATGTCAATCCAATTCTGAGTAACGACTGCCCTTGAAAAGGCAAATTCAGTTGAATTTGAATTTGATTGCCATTATATTTAAGCTAATAGTTAAGACCCCACGGGGAAATTACGGGTTTCCCAATGTTGAACAAAATTCAAAACCGTCAAACAAATTCAAACAAATAACGTACTAAATATTGGCAAAAGAAAAATGTAAAAAAGTCGATTATTTACTTATGAGGGTGGCTGGTTTTCTCAGCCCCCCACGGGGATTTGAATATTCCGGGGTATCTGATGTCAAACAAATTCTGATTCGGGTCAAACAAATTCAAAGAAATAACGTACTAAATATTGGCAAAAGAAAATTCACAAAAATTGATGTGGGGTTTTTTTTTGGTTGGGGGGGGGGGCTGGGGAAACGTACGTCACAGGCGCGTTTCTCGTAGTTTACAGTTTACACGATGCTAGTTTTCTAGCGAAGCTAGTTCACTATCTAATAATAAAAAAGCATTGTCTAGTTGTCTAGAAACCCACCGATCTATCTCGAACGAGAGCAGCCAGCGGGGGACCGTCAGCCTGGCGCCAGGGCGCCCTGACGTAACCCGTCGGAGGGATGTTTCCGCGTCACCCAAAGGCGTGAAGGAGTCGCCCTCGCGACATATGGCTAAAGGTGTAAAAACCCCCGAGGGAATGGTCTTATAACTCCCCGTCACACAGTGGTTAGTAATGTCTAGTTGAGTGTGCTAGTAAACTAGCAAACTATTTTGATACTAAACTAGTTTACGAGTTAAGTTAAAATATTTCAACTTTACCAGCAAACTAGCGCGCTATTTTATCCGATGCGAGTAAAAATAGTATCGTGTAATTGGGCAATAGTTGTTTATTTTGGACTAGTAGCTTGTATTTCCCCGGCAGTGTGTGTGGAAACAACGGCAGTGAATTTGTGAAAACACTAAAAACGATACCGAATATTCATTATTCAGTTATTATTCAGATATTATAATACATTTTAATTATTTATTGTTTCTGTTAATTTTCTTGTTGAATATATTATCATAAACAAATTCATGATGAGTCAAGTGAAGTGGAACAATGATGATATTTTCCAATTTCTTGATGTATACGAACAATTTTCAATATTATGGAACTTTAAACATAAAGATTATTTAAATAGAAACTTGAAAATCAGTAATTTTGAAAAACTTAAAAATAATTTAAGTAGTATCGGACTTGTTGTGGACAGTGATCAATTGCGTCTTAAAATTAAATCGATTCGTGACGTATACAGACAGGAAATCGCAAAAATCAATAGGAGCAAAAAAACTGGAGCTGGTACTGATTCCTTTTATAAACCAAAACTTATTTGGTTTAATCGAGCCAATACCTTTTTGAGTGAAGTTACCTCAATGCGTGAATCGTCGTCAAATTTGGTAAGTTTTACCTAACCTAACCTCAGCCTGATAAGTGGTGGATGGTGAAGAATATATTGAATATGAGAGAAAAAAGATAGTAGTAAGTCATAATGTTATAAGACCACCAAGAAATATTAAACCAACATGTATGTCTCAGTATTGTCAAAATGCAAAAAATAGATTTTGTAACATTTTTGACAAAACACAAAGATTAGAAATTTTTTTTACATTTTGGAAAGCCACCTGGGAAGAAAAGAAAACTTTAGCACGTAGTTTGATTAACAAAATAAAAAAAAAACGATCTACTAAAGGCAACAGTGATGATAGTAGACGAGGAAATACTTATGACTTTATGATACTATTGTCTATTCAAGTATAATGTTGCGTGCACCCGTTTTACAGGAGAGATGGTAGTAGCGTCAAATGATCAACAAACTGTAGTTCGATGCAAATGTTTATTTAAAAATTGTAAAAGACAAATAAGTTATACTGTTTTAGCTATTCGAATTAACGACAATCACTGGTGTCTTAGAAAATAAGCGATTGCTCGAATATTCTCCAAGTCCGAAATACGCCGTTAATTAAAATAAACTAAGTCCAAAAGAGAAAAATGGTGATTTACCAGAAGCGAAGAGGTACAGGAGTGCGTACGTACGGTGGCAAGATCACGTCTAAATAATGGGCCGCTCGCCCAGGGCTCCTATATAGTCCTATCCCCTCCCTTTACTAGATCCCTGGCGGACATTGTCGGTAGTCCGTAGGGCCTTCCATAATTAGATGGTTGATCGTAGTGCGAACACTGACCTATGACTCAGGGTTGCAGATGTGCCTTTGGTCGATACGTGGTATCGTTATAATAAGTGCGTATACCCACGGCCATGTTGTCACAGTGATCTAATTCATAGAATATATTGCGCGTCGCGGAGTTCCCGCAGATATTCTTACCGGCTCGGGTTCTATCATCTGGCCGTTGGCGGATGCTGAATCTGTTGCTAACAATTATAATGTTGCTCTCCCAGGGTTTTGTGCACTACGCTGATATCATCCCAACCATCTATGTGTTACCCTAGTACATTAGATATTCGTATATTATAACTATGTGTAGGGGCGGAGTAGACGGATCCCATACATAGCACCTCCCTCCTTGGAAAAAGGATTTATGTCTCTAAAGGACAGAAATCTTTTCAAAACACCATCGCATTTACAAGTTTATGCAATTTGTTAACAATTTAGTTAATTCCAATTACATCATATACATGGTTACAATTAAGTTATTATGTATTTACAATGTTGATGAATTTCATTACATCAGTATTATTTACAATTTAGTTGATTTTCATTACAATAATCTATGTTTTATAATTTCGTTCCAATAATTTTCATTTTACAATTTTCATTACAATAATATTTGTTTGTTACATTAAAGGTGTGATTCCTTAGAAGGCGTCTAGTGACGCGCGACAGGCGTGGCTGACGCGGCGCGATTCTATTTTTGGTCGCGTCGGGACTGCTTTGCCTATTTTTAAATGTAGGCGATTCCCTACAATGCGTCTGCCACGCGCGATGTTATGCGCGTCTACAGCCGCGCGACTCTGACCGCTTCAGAGGCAGTCGAGACGCGGTCGCGCACGCGTTTTAATATATAATTATATACAGTAAAACTCGCTTAAGACGCTCTCGCTTAAGACGCTTTCCCGCATAAGACGCTGTTTTTAGTCGGTCCCTAGACATTTCCTATACTAGTCAATGTAAAAATCACCTGTTAAGACGCTCAGTTTTTCTCTGTCTAATCGGGTAAAACGCTCTTTTTTTCAGCAGATTACGATAAATTTTAGTAGTTTTGTGAAAATAAAAATAGAATTTTTAGTATTATACGTGTTCTTATCGTTTTATTTTATCGCTATACCTATTTTATCATTACTTATTATAACAGTTTTACTGTATTTCATCGTCTTATGAGATTTAGTAAGTGCTGTTCGTTCGCATGTGTATAACCGTAATTTCGTTATGGCTAGTGGTATAAAACGTAAAGCGCTAACGATTTCGGACAAACTCAACATTTTGAAAAAGTACGATGAAGGATTGGCTGAGAAAAAAAAACAAAAAGATATTGCTAATGAACTGGGGATACCTCCTTCCACTTTAAGAACTTTATTGAAAAACAGACATGAAATAGAACAAAGCAGCTTGTTAGGTGGCAGCAAACGACAAAAATTAAAACACGGGAAGTATGAAGAGTTGGAAAATATTTTATTGGAGTGGTTTCAACAAGCTCGTAGTTTAAATTATCCAATAAATGGAGGTATAATCACGGAAAAGGCGATGGAGATTGCCGCACGTCTCAACTTAACCGAATTTAGTGGATCGACTGGTTGGCTGGATAGATTTCGGAGTAGGCATAGCATTGTGTACCGGCAAATATCAGGTGAGGCTGAATCTGTTAATAATGATGATATAGCTTCATGGAAAAATAACGTGTTGCCTTCATTACTGCGTGACTATGCTCCTGACGATGTATACAACGCTGATGAATTCGGATTGTTTTTTAAGCTTATGCCAGATAAGTCTTTTGTTTTTAAAAATGAGACATGCCATGGTGGAAAGTTGAGCAAGGAACGTCTCACGGTTTTAGTATGTACAAATTCTACCGGAACCCATAAATTGAAGTTGGTCGTCATTGGAAAAAGTAGGTCTCCTCGCTGTTTCAAAAATGTTCGTACGTTTCCATGTGAATACCTTGCTCAAAGTCGTGCTTGGATGACAGGAATACTATTCATAAACTGGATTCAACAGCTAGATGCATTTTTCGGTAAACAAAAGAGAAAAATTATTCTATTCGTCGACAATTGTCCGGCTCACCCTAAAGATATCCCTACTACCAATATAAAACTTGTTTTCTTTCCACCAAATACTACATCTAAGTTACAACCCCTAGATCAGGGTATCATTAAAGTGATAAAACAAAAGTACCGAAAAAAGTTAGTTCAGCGGTACTTGAGAGACATGGAGAGTACCAACCAAATTTCAACTAAAGTTAACGTTTTGGACTCCATACATTACGTTAGTGCCGCTTGGGATGAAATTAAACCAGATGTAATAATAAACTGTTTTCGGAAAGCTGCATTTGGTATGTTGAACAACTCTGAACAGGCTGATAGCTCACCTTTAAAAGAAGAGGACTTTCAGCTTCTGCAAAATTTTGCTGATTATGCAACAGTAGATGATGAACTCGTAACCAGTAGCACTCGGACTTTAGATGAAATAATCGCTGATACGAACTTAGTGGACAATGAGAAAGAAGACGACGATCAAGAAGAAGAAGATCAAGACTTTCCAGTATCTACTCCTACAATAACTACTGGTTTGCAACATTTATCGGAAATTCGGAAAGTATTATTCTGTGTTGAAAATTCCGAAGAAATGTTAGGTTGTCTTAATAAAATTGAAAACTTTCTTGCTGAAACACATTGTCAGAACCTTAAACAATCAAAAATAGATCATTTTTTTAATAAACAATAATAAAATATGTATGTAATAATAATATTTTTTTAAATTAAATTCAGTAGCACAAAAATATAAGTATGTATGTATATCGTAATTATAATTAATTTTTAAGTGTATTTCTCATTAAATTATGTTTAATAATAAAAAAATAAACTCGATATTTCAACCACATCATTTTGTTTCATTCCCGCATAAGACGCTTTCCCGCATAAGACGTTTTAGAGAGCTGGTCCCTTAAAGAGCGTCTTAAGCGAGTTTTACTGTATTCGCTCCCCCATAGATTGTCCCTTTATTAATACAGCCCTGAAGATAGGGTAAGAGATACTACAAAATTGTTAAAGGGCAAATAACAAAAAGATGCGGGTAAACGGATGTCGCTCTGCTGTACAGTAGTTTACAAGCGGGTCACTGTTATGGATGGTGTAAACAGTTAAATTTGAATTCAAGGATATTATATCAATGTATATAAGAAAAACGATTCTGAGTGAAAACGGTCAGTCAGCCTATGATATTACCAAGTATATTTGATGATATTATTGTGAATAAAGTAATTTATATATAATCTATTTACGTGGAACCTTGTTTTACATTTTCAATCCTTAGCTATAAAAGTTGAACATCTTATACATTTTTAGCTACAAAATAATAATTACATTTTAAATTTGATAAATTTTGTCAAAATTTGAACTTTAAATCCTTATAAAAAAAATTGTGAACATGTATTTTTAATATTTTTCAACTCCTATTGTAACAATATATCAGGAGTCTTGTATTAAATTTTCACGCATTTTTACCCAACAAATAAAATTTAATTGATATTTATAGAAAAAAAAACTAAAAAAATTGAAAACTGACATGTCCGTAAACAGCTCAAAAATAGTCAAATTATTTTCAAAATTTTATCGTGTATAGAAAATGCTAATATAAACATTGAGTGAAATTTTCAAGTATCTACAGTCATTCGTTTTTTAATTACAATAAAATAAGAAAATTGTTACGTAAGATATCGAGTGAATATCAAATGTTGTAAAAATATGAACTTCAAACGCTCATAAAAATTTAGTTTGAATTTTTTTTTTTTTATAAAGGTAGACAAATTTATGAAGAATCTTGTATTACATTTTCAAATTTTCGATTTAAAAAGAAATTTTTTCATCAATTTTTAACTCAAAATAATTTGCAAATTTTCGTAGTTTTTACGTATTTTGTCAATATTTGAACTTAAAATACTTATAAAAAATTGTGACTGGGTTTTTAATATTTTTCATGTCTTTGAAACAATATAGTAAATTTGGAGCCTTCTATTAAATTTTCAAGCTTTTGTATCCAACAAATGTAAAAATTGTATTGATATTTATAGAATAAAAAAACTAAAAAAATTGGACTGAAAATGTCCCTAAACAGCTCAAAATAAGTCAAAATATTTTAATAAAAGGCATGGTATATAGAAAATGCTAATATAAATATTCAATAAAAATTTCATGCATCTGCGGTCATTTGTTTTAGAGTTACACCAAAAACCAAAATTGATTAAGCAAAAAATCAACAATACATACTTTCAATCAAAATTGTACAATATTATAGATTACTAATAATCGTAAGTTGGTAACGATCTGCTGTTCATTAGGTGTCAAGTCTTTAAATATATAATAAATAATATTAGGCAAACATATTTTAGGGCAAGGGATGCTGTAGCACAGTGGTGGCGGGATACAGGATTATTTGAAGCAATTGCTTTACGTCGTCGGCCTAATTCGCAAAGGTTGTATGTCCAAAATAGTAAATTTTACAGGAGAGAAAAAAATTTATTTGTAAATTCACATTATTAAAATAAGTATTGATATGTTTTTCTTTAATTAAGTAATTATATTTTTGTTATAATTTATCAATTTAAACTTTTTTTTTTTTTTTAATTAAGATTTAAAGGACTTACGATTTTTTCTTCTTATAATTCCAAAGAAATGGAGATACGACTTAAATAAAATAAAATAATGGAACATCATTATTATTATTATTATTACTGTGTTTAATGTAGATGAAATGTATTTTTATTTAAATTTAATATCATAATAATAGTATGACCTTTTAAATAATCTTACAAATTAGTATTGTATAAGTATAAAATAAAATGTATTTCAAGTCCTTTTGATTTAATCACTGTTCATACTTATAGCTAAAATGTAACATCCTTTTAAATATTATAAAAAATAACATTATCCAATTGTATACCTAACAAAATTAACACTCTTAAACATAAATATTGTAAGTAAAAATAAAATGTATTTCAAGTCCTTTTAATTTAATCACAGTTCATACTTATAGCTAAAATGTAACAATCTTTTAAATAATATAAAAAATAACATTATCAAATTTTATAACACAATCAACAAAATTAACACCCTTAAACATAATAAAAATACTAGTAAGAAATAAATATTATAATAATAACTGTTTATTATCACATTCGTCACTAATAATAATTAAAATAATTTTACATCATTGTTTAGGAAGATTATCAAAAAATGAATGAAAGTCTTTTTCCATGGATATTTTTAATTGTTGCAAATGTTCATACTTCTCTTTTTTGATTTTTATTCTTTCTTTGTACAGCTGGGGCAATGCTTCAAAATTAATTTCACTTTGTTTACTGTTCCTTAGTAGAGGAAGTACTGACCAATCTTCGGAAAATCCAAGTTTATAATTTATTTGTTTCTGAGGTTCATACACCAATGCTTTAATATTTGTCACTACTGGATCACCTTTTTTATTCCCTGGACGAATAGATTTGCAATACTGAAGGGAAGTAAATGATTTAAAAAAATCATGTGATAAGTATTCAACAGTATAGGGACTTTTAGTACAGGCACTTTTGCATATAGATACATAATCTGCTGGTACATTAATTTTTTTATTTCTAATTTTTCGTTCTATTGTAGGATGCATACTGTCGACCTCCATTTGAGTGTGACCACTGTAGTAAACCGCCGTTTCAACAGAAAAATGGCGTTCCAAAGTCCAGGCGGCTAGATCAACATCACGCCACCTGAATAGGCCACTAATGCCGACACCTCATTGGATGATGCCGATCAACTACGCATCACGCTATTCCTATGACGTCAATAACTCTTCCTTCTCTCCTGGCATGTCTCATATAAATAGGGGCCCTGTTTCACAAGTCTTTAGAAGTAGTTATCCCAGCTTTCAGTACTTGTGGGTCGCGGACTAGTATCAGCCGCATCGCCGCCCACGCTAAAAGTACAGTAAAACTCGCTTAAGACGCTCTCGCTTAAGACGCTTTCCCGCATAAGACGCTGTTTTTAGTCGGTCCCTAGACATTTCCTATACTAGTCAATGTAAAAATCACCTGTTAAGACGCTCAGTTTTTCTCTGTCTAATCGGGTAAAACGCTCTTTTTTTCAGCAGATTACGATAAATTTTAGTAGTTTTGTGAAAATAAAAATAGAATTTTTAGTATTATACGTGTTCTTATCGTTTTATTTTATCGCTATACCTATTTTATCATTACTTATTATAACAGTTTTACTGTATTTCATCGTCTTATGAGATTTAGTAAGTGCTGTTCGTTCGCATGTGTATAACCGTAATTTCGTTATGGCTAGTGGTATAAAACGTAAAGCGCTAACGATTTCGGACAAACTCAACATTTTGAAAAAGTACGATGAAGGATTGGCTGAGAAAAAAAAACAAAAAGATATTGCTAATGAACTGGGGATACCTCCTTCCACTTTAAGAACTTTATTGAAAAACAGACATGAAATAGAACAAAGCAGCTTGTTAGGTGGCAGCAAACGACAAAAATTAAAACACGGGAAGTATGAAGAGTTGGAAAATATTTTATTGGAGTGGTTTCAACAAGCTCGTAGTTTAAATTATCCAATAAATGGAGGTATAATCACGGAAAAGGCGATGGAGATTGCCGCACGTCTCAACTTAACCGAATTTAGTGGATCGACTGGTTGGCTGGATAGATTTCGGAGTAGGCATAGCATTGTGTACCGGCAAATATCAGGTGAGGCTGAATCTGTTAATAATGATGATATAGCTTCATGGAAAAATAACGTGTTGCCTTCATTACTGCGTGACTATGCTCCTGACGATGTATACAACGCTGATGAATTCGGATTGTTTTTTAAGCTTATGCCAGATAAGTCTTTTGTTTTTAAAAATGAGACATGCCATGGTGGAAAGTTGAGCAAGGAACGTCTCACGGTTTTAGTATGTACAAATTCTACCGGAACCCATAAATTGAAGTTGGTCGTCATTGGAAAAAGTAGGTCTCCTCGCTGTTTCAAAAATGTTCGTACGTTTCCATGTGAATACCTTGCTCAAAGTCGTGCTTGGATGACAGGAATACTATTCATAAACTGGATTCAACAGCTAGATGCATTTTTCGGTAAACAAAAGAGAAAAATTATTCTATTCGTCGACAATTGTCCGGCTCACCCTAAAGATATCCCTACTACCAATATAAAACTTGTTTTCTTTCCACCAAATACTACATCTAAGTTACAACCCCTAGATCAGGGTATCATTAAAGTGATAAAACAAAAGTACCGAAAAAAGTTAGTTCAGCGGTACTTGAGAGACATGGAGAGTACCAACCAAATTTCAACTAAAGTTAACGTTTTGGACTCCATACATTACGTTAGTGCCGCTTGGGATGAAATTAAACCAGATGTAATAATAAACTGTTTTCGGAAAGCTGCATTTGGTATGTTGAACAACTCTGAACAGGCTGATAGCTCACCTTTAAAAGAAGAGGACTTTCAGCTTCTGCAAAATTTTGCTGATTATGCAACAGTAGATGATGAACTCGTAACCAGTAGCACTCGGACTTTAGATGAAATAATCGCTGATACGAACTTAGTGGACAATGAGAAAGAAGACGACGATCAAGAAGAAGAAGATCAAGACTTTCCAGTATCTACTCCTACAATAACTACTGGTTTGCAACATTTATCGGAAATTCGGAAAGTATTATTCTGTGTTGAAAATTCCGAAGAAATGTTAGGTTGTCTTAATAAAATTGAAAACTTTCTTGCTGAAACACATTGTCAGAACCTTAAACAATCAAAAATAGATCATTTTTTTAATAAACAATAATAAAATATGTATGTAATAATAATATTTTTTTAAATTAAATTCAGTAGCACAAAAATATAAGTATGTATGTATATCGTAATTATAATTAATTTTTAAGTGTATTTCTCATTAAATTATGTTTAATAATAAAAAAATAAACTCGATATTTCAACCACATCATTTTGTTTCATTCCCGCATAAGACGCTTTCCCGCATAAGACGTTTTAGAGAGCTGGTCCCTTAAAGAGCGTCTTAAGCGAGTTTTACTGTACTTAATTCCCAGTCATAGTGCATAACATAATTACTCTCCGGTAGTATTAACATTCTACCGACAAATTTCTAAGTAATAAATTAATATATATAATGACGTAATAAACAAGTGTTTCATAAAATTATAATTGTGTTACAATATTATTATATCCAAAACTCATCTACCGTCTTCCGATCTAGAGTACCGACGTGTACGTGCCTTCGTCGTAAAAGAAGTGTGCAGTAACCAATCGGGTGAGAGCGACGGGTTACTACATAAAATTTGGTGTCAGGTGTGGGGTACGCTTCATCAAACGAAAAATTTTCGAGTCCATCGGAAAAAGTACTTTAGTAGTAGTAATTTGGGGAGTCTGAGTTAATTTTTACGGGGAGATGAAAAAAGTTCAAGCGGGAAAGTCCCCCTTGCAGTACATTTGATCACCGTATACCTAAAAATTCTAATATATATGGTTGGGGAGTCTGAGTTAATTTTTACGGGGATATGAAAAATGTTCAAGGAGGAAAGTCCCCCTTACAGTACATTTGATCACCGTATACCTAAAAATTCTAATATGTATGGTTGGGGAGTCTGAGTTAATATTTACGGGGAGATGAAAAACGTTTAACCAGGAATGTATGCCTTACAGTGTAACCAATATCCCTATAATTTTCTTGGGAAAATTCAAAACAATTTTTAATATCATTTTCTGAAATAAATAAAAATATTTTTTTTCTTATAATCATTTTGTTTATTTATTTTTTAATCAGTTAATAGTATTTTACAACAAATATTAAAATGTACAATTTTGATTTATTATTTAGACTAGTTTCCTTACTTCTCTAGTAAAAGGTACATATTCAACAATTCGATCATGAATTAATAAACAATAAGCAGTTACACCTGCAAGCGATTCTGATGCTTCAATTTCCAACTGAACATCTACTGTTGAAGCTGTGGCTGAATCGTTCTGTTTTGATGTGTCAATAACAATAATTGGAGCATTTACTAGAAAAGTAGAAGGACTCAATATAGGGTTCCGATTACTTTTTTCATAGTATGATTCTTGAAATGATGTATACATATCATATAATAAGGTGAAATTTTTTTTTGTAAAATCTAAATTCAAATTATCATATGGATAAGCTATCGAGTTCAACAATACTTTAACGTTTGTTAGATTACAATGATCAAATATACTGCAATCTTTTTCAAACAAATTTTTACGTCCTTTTTGTAAACCAATTATGATAAATCGTGGTTTTTCTAATTTTGAAGCAGTTTTCAAATTCCATACAACTTTTTTAGAGGTCCCGAGTTCGGGATATTCAAAAGTTTCAACTAAAAGGAATAAACAAACTTTTTTCTTTTTCAACAAGTTTCAATAATTTTAACCTTTCTTCATCGTCAACAGTAATATGTGGTACCCTCCAGACTATTTTGTTTATAACGACTTTAGCTGTAGAAGCAGTTATACCACTTCTAAAGCTTAAAGCATTTAAATCAGAATGACTTCGAGTTAATATTAATTCTAATCTAGTGTTAACTAGTATTTTTTTAAAGTCTTCAAACAAACCTAGCCAATATTTCAATGGAATGCAAGCACTAAATTCACCTTTATCGTTTTCTGATTGTGTTTTGTTTTTAAAATTCCAGCCAGAATTTTCATAACAATTATAGTTGTCTGGTGTACCAGATAAGTAACCTTTCAACGAGCTAGTAATTCCAAGAACACGTGTGCTATCTACTTCTATCCCATTGATTTCTAATCGTATTTGATCGAAGAGGTAAGAGTAACCATTGTTAGTTAGTTTCACTTTTTCATGTTCTGTAATAGTTCCTTCCAAAAAAATAAAGCTTTCGTGTAGATATGGATAAACATCTGTCTGCTGGATTGATATACGTATTTCATCATTATTATTAAATGATGTTGTATACGGTGTGTATGAATGATATTCAATTTTAGTAATTTTAGAATCCGTTTCGTAGCGTGAACTTATATCTAAAATATCACTCTCAGGCATTCTGCTTTAATCTATAACCTAGAGCCTGCAAAATTTTTTTATTTTTCACCGTCAATTGTTTTTTTTTATTTGATGTTGCTGCTAGCACATTAGTCTTATGACTAGTTAAACTGATTCGAAGTAGCGGGTTTATATTGAATTTTAATCCCATCTCAAGACCCGTAACGTTTAATATGTAACACAATTGTCAATGTCTCACCAAAATTATCAATCCGATTATGATCTTGATCAACTAGCTGAACGGTTATCGTATCAATATTTGTTTTATTCAATTTGTAATATATTAAATTTGGTGGTGACTGTACTACTTTCGATCCTGACCTTTCACTCGGAAAAAACTCATAAATCGAATGACTTTGAAGATGGTTGCTGAATGATCCTTGAGCTATATTGCACATTACTTTTATAGAATTAATTGTGTTTAAATTCACAGCTTTTTCTGATCTATGAAATTCATACTCTGGCTTATATTTTCGTTTTTCAAAACCCAATACAGGTGCTATGCTATGTAAAATTTCAAAGTGAAGTATTCCATTACATTTTATATATGATCTGAAATCGTTTGGATCAACCGAAATGTCAAATGTTAACTTGGCTTTGAATTTCTCATTATAAATATTTATTTGATCCATAACCCGTTGCTTAATATCTTTGATTTCATAACATCCCTCTTCCAGTTTAATATAACACCACGCACGATCATTATTATTATGGTCAACTACTTGTATAGCAAATTTATTATTATCTTTGTTGATATTCGGGAATGAATTAAATGTCTGCAAACATAACAAAGCTATTTCTGAGTCTTCGTAAAGGTTTATAGACGGAAAATAATTCGCAGATAATATGGTTGTGTTCCCGGTTAAACTTAAAGTAACTGACTCGTACATTCCGAAATCTGAGATACAAATTTAATAATGAGACTCGTGACGTTTAATATGCAGAACAACTGTCAATGTCTCATTTAAGTTATCGATCGGATTATTATTTTGATCAACTAACTGTACAGTTATTGAATTAATATCTGTTTTGTTTAATTTGTAATATATAAGGTTTAACGGGGATTGAATAACCTTTGTTCCTGTTCTACCGCTTGGGAAAAACTCATATATCGAATGACTTTGTAGCTGGTTGCTGAATGATCCATGTGCTATATTACACATTACTTTTATAGAGTTAATTGTGTTTAAATTAGCAGCTTTTCCCGACCGATGAGCTTCATACATTGGCTCATAGGTTCTTTTTTCAAATCCAAAAACAGATGCTATACTGTTTGAAATATTTAACTTTAGTCTTCCATTACATTTAATGTATGTTCTAAAATCGACGGGGTCAATAGATACGTGGAATTTTAGCTGTGTTTTAAATTCATTATTAAAATGAAATAACTCTTTCATAATTTTGTTGTTAATATCTTCAATTTCATAACATCCTTCTTCCAAAATAAATATAAACGTTTTTATGATAAATCTATTACTTATTGAAGGAATAACCTCTATCTCTAACCGATTATTAGCTGAATTTATATTTGGAAATAAATTGTATGTTTGCAAACATAACAAAGCTATTTCCGAATCCTCGTAAACGTTTAGAGATGGAAAATAATTTGTAGATAATATAGTTGAATTTCCAGTCAAACTTAATGTAACAGATTCATACATTGTAAAAATTCAAGACATAAATGACCACAGTTAAATGTATTGAAATCTTGATAGTTAGAATAGTTATATACTATTTTAAACTCATGAAAATAATGTTGCAATTCAATTGGTGGAGGTAAATCGCCAAAGCTATCAAAATATACAACATTATCTTTATTTTTATGGAACGCTACCCAATGACTTCCATCACCTGAAGATATGTCTAAGTTTAATATACCACATTCAATTGTATGCGGTTTCTTAGGTAAGTTATCACGTGAAAAGACTCCACGGAAATGATTGATTTTCAACTTTTCAACATATTTTATAATATCTTGAGACGAAAGCGGTCTGTCAGGTAGCGTGATTATAAGTTTTTTTTTGACCCCTTATTGTTTAAGTATAAGCCATTACCTTTTTTCTTTTTGAATTTTGTACTGCATTATACACACTGCTACCACCAGACATCAAACTACCAAGTGCTGACAATCCTGCAAATATAGGTATTAAGGGAATTACACCTCCTATCTGTCTTGGTGATGAAATCATTCTTTTACCACCATTCTTTTTCTTTATAGATCTTTTTTTTTTTTTTTGCTGCTAGTATACCATTTTTTTTTGTAGTATGTTTCCATTTACCTTTACAACCCATACCTATTTTTCTTTTAGCTTTCATTGCGTTTGTTACTGCGTATGCAACTAATTTCTCTTTTCTAGGAATATTTTTTTCTTTAAATCTTTCCCAAGCACGATTTTCTAGTACTTTATCAGCTTTATGTCTATCGTTTAAATTTGAACTCGATGCATAAGCAATATCATGATCTCTACAAGCAGTATCTAATGGGTTTATTCCTTTGTCACCGCGATCTAGTCTCTTTTTTAATTTTGTACCAGGACCACAATACTGATAACCTGAAAAATGTGCTTCGAACGGAAGACTATTTATAATAGAGTTTAGAAATCCTTTACCAGTCTTGTTCAATTTGTACATACGAGTTGAACACACCATCTATAACTGATTATAAATTGAAATTTCTAGAGTATTTATAAGAAAAAATGGATTTGATTGAGCAGAAAGATAAATTAGATATAATAAATGTAGATGTTCAGTTGGTAAAAAAACCATCGAGACATGGCTCGTTATTACCTGATACTATACGTTCTATACTAGTTGGTCCCAGTGGTTCAGGAAAAACAAATATAATGTATAATCTCATTACTCACGAAAACGGGTTAAGATTTGAAAATATTTATTTATACTCTAAAACCTCTAATCAGGAAAAATATGTTTTATTAAAAAAAATAGTAGATGATATACAAGGTGCTAATATTTTTATATTTACAAGCGCTGATAAAGTCATAAAACCCAACTTGACTAAAAGAAATTCAATTATAATATTTGATGATGTAATATGCGGTCCACAATCTGTAATCAGAGATTATTTCAGCATCGGCAGGCATTCAGGTGCTAGCTCTGTATTTTATTTAGCGCAAACATATTCTAAAATATCAAAACAGTTAGTAAGAGACAATTCAAACTTCTTAATAATATTGAAACAAGACGATACAAATTTACGTCATATATTCAATGATCATTCGTCTGCAGATATGGATTTCTCAGAATTTCGGAAAATTTCACATTTATGTTGGAATCATAGTGATTATGGTTTTATGGTTATCGATAAAACTCGAGAAATTAATGAAGGAAGATATAGATGTGGATTTCATACGTTTATTAAAATAAATTAGTGTTGTATGTGAACAATATAAGAAAATAATTTTTATAATATATATATACACCATGACACTGATATTATCTACATAATGTTAACAGTAGTCGTACGATACAGTTATATTAAGTTTATTATTTACAATGAATACAGAGAAAGTTTTGTTACAAAATTTAATAGCGTCAAAAAAAAATATTAAACGAAAAATAATGGAAATGAAACGTGGTGTTATAGATTCCGACAATTATTTTCGTGAAGCATTTAAACCAATAATTGAACCATTAAATACACATACAGAACAAAATGCTATATGTAACAAACAGTCGACTGAACTAAAAAACAAATCAGAAACCTCATACACTAGTGAAGAAGATGATAACGATGAATTAAATTCACCATACCAAAATTTTTTAAATAACCGTCCTAAATCAACACGTTATGACAAATCTTATGGTATGCATTATGATAAAGGTAGTGATTCATATAAAATAGGAAAGCATACTGTAACTTTTAACCACGGTAAATTACTGTTGCTTAATAAATACTATCAATTTACACCAGGACTATGGTCTTTATTATGTGAGAAGGAACCAAAAAATACAACTATAGAAGATATAGAATCTTATTACAATATTTTGAAAACTTCCGGAGTCCATTTAAAAGCAGACGGGAAGCCTAGAACCTCGAGATACCATAAATGGATGACCGTTGTAAAACCACTGTACGATCGGATGAAAATTGAGGAAAAACAGTTTAATGAAGAAATAGCTAAAATTAATGAGACTGCAACTCCTCGAATTAACTTGACATCATTTAACAATACTTTATCTTCTACCCCTTCTAGCTTATCTAGAGCTAAACGTAGAAAAATAACGAAAGAAAATGAACCATTTGATTTTAATCAAACAGCAAACAGTTCTTCGTCTACGGATCATATGACTCCAAAGATGTTTAATTTTACTTCATCACCTGAGTCTAAGATAGGTAATGGTTTATATAAAGATGTATTGCCACAAACACAATTAGTTTATTATGATGATCCGAATGAACTAGTAACTAGATTAAATCTTTTGTCATCATCAAAAAGTGTTGGTAATACTGGTGTTAATAATGAAATTATATCTATTTTAGAGGAACTACGTGAGAGAAATATTATAATATAATGACAATTTTAGAAAGTATAGCTAACGAGTTACATCAACCAGCGAGAAAAATATTTCCTAGACGTAGTGTAATAACTCGATTTAAAGATGATCTTTGGCAAGCTGATTTAATTGATATGCAGACACATGCTAGAAAGAATAATGGTTTTAAGTTCATTTTAATTGTTATTGATACATATACAAAATATCTTTGGTTTGAAGCACTGAAAAATAAAACAGCAAAGGAATGTACAAAAGGAATAATAAAAATACTAAAAAAAAATCAACCAAAATTATTACAAACAGATAATGGTACAGAGTTTTATAATAGCGAATTTCAAAGTGTTATGAAAAAATATAATATTAGACATTATTCAACATACAGTAGTATTAAGGCAGGGATAGCCGAACGTGTAATAAAAACTATAAAAAATAAAATGTACAAACATTTTACATCAACGGGTTCATGGAATTGGTACAATTCAATTTCAAAATTAGTATATAATTATAATAACACAAAACATTCAACAATAAAATGTACACCACACGAAGCTCGGACCAAGCCGATTACAATAAATAAAAAAAAAATACAAATTAGTACATCAAAAAAATTAAAATTTAAAATTAATGATAAAGTAAGAATATCAAAGTATAAACATAATTTTAGTAAAGGTACACCAAATTGGACAACAGTGAATTTTGAAATGATAATAAAAATTAATTAATGTTTTGTTGTATTATTTGTATGTTTTTTTTATTTGATCTACATTTAATTTACTTAGTATTAATTTTTACATTTTTTTTTTACATATTATTCACTTTTATTCGATTAAAAATAAAATACAATATGTACTATTTTTTTAAAAGATAGTGGCCATATGCAATAGTATTAATACCATCATGCATAATAATTCTTTTATCATCATTAGCACTAAGAGCAATTTTCTTTACAGATTTAGAATAAACAAAATGGTTTTTTGACTGTATAAAATTCATAGTTTTACATATTTTTTGATCAGATAAATTATTGGTATAAGCATTGAATATTTCCAAATATTCGTTGAATTTCATGTGTTTATCAATTACATACTTTTTTACACCTTTAGCTTTTTTTACTTCTTCGTTATTTATTTTATATGCATAAAGTTTAGGACGTAAAGCAATGAATTCTAATAATATTTCAGACTTCATTTCATCTTTAAATTTCCCTGGTTGATTTTTTCTAAGATCACTATAACAATAGTGATTTTTAGGATAGTTTGAAGTATCAAAGTAAAAAAACAATTTATGTTTTATGTCATCGAAAAAGTTTAAAGTTCTAATTTCAGTGAATCAGTATCTGAATATACAATATCAATTTTATTTCCATACACGTTTTTCATTATATTATAATGAAAATGATACATTATCGTTTTTGAAATATCTAATATTGCAAATCCAACATAAATAGGTTTATCAAACTTAATTTTTTCTTTATTCATATGAATTGCCATTAATTTTTTTGAGTAAATTGTTCTATCTTTAAATGTTACTTTACACATTAAACGATGAGCTTTTTTCTCGTTAGAAACTAGTGTCATTAACATCCGTTTTCTAACATTTTCCATACATTTTCCAAACACACTGTTAACCAATAACTTCCAAAATTGACGTTCAAACTCATTTCGTGACTTTACCCTCATATTTGAACATAACTCAATATATGGTGCCATCCATTTTGATTGCGAAAAACGAAGAATCCTATGAACTTTTTTTACTTTTAATCCATTGGCAATGGCTTGTTTTAAATTTCTATAATGAACTACATAATTAAATTTTGATTCTAAAGTTGTTAAAAGTTTTTTTACTTTAGAATTTGGTGGACATTTATTTTCTGGTAAAAATGGAAAATCGTTATGATTTTTATGTAAATGTTTAGGGTAAATAACATCTACTTCTAAAATATAACCATATTCAGCATCATCTTCAATTTGTGTTATATCTATAGATAAATTGTCAAACCATTCAAAATTTTTATAAGGTAAAGCGGATAGCATAGACTTTCCATATAGATTTACACAGTCCAGGTAAGCTAACCACGTTACAGGCTTATTCGAATCATAATTAATATTTTCGATATTAGGAATGTTTGCTTTTACATGTCTTTTAACCGAATGACAAATGCCACCGCGTAATCCATTCTCCAGAAATAATTGGAAATCGTATTGTTTAAGTCGTTCTAGTCGGACATTAGTATGTTTCAACATGCAATCAAATGCAAATCCTGGGGCGGTCATGTAATGTGAAGCATCTAATTTAAGTGTTTGCAAACAAAGATCTCTAAAATTTTCAAAAACGTCAGCAAGTAAACATACATCAGTGGCTAAATATAAATCACTATATTCTCCTAATGTTTTTAAATTAAATCTTTTCCAAATCTTATGAGCATGGGTATAATCTTCGTCACTAATTTCTTCGTCTCTTAACGAATTATAAAAGGATTTTTTTGGTGGCAAACATGTTTCATTTAATTTACTAGGATGATCAATATATTCATAAGGAAACACACCTTTACGTGTAACTAAATTTAAAGTCGACAGAGAAAATATTTTTAAGGTTTCCCTAAATCTAGTTTTATCATCAGATAAATTATCGGCTAATGAACTAAGAGACTCTGACATAAAACGAAATGTATCAATAAATTTTATACTAAATTTATCTTGAATTGATTTACTAAACGATATATATTTTTCTGATGAATTAGGTATTACATGAATATCATTTTCATTACAACCAAGTTCACGAACAATGAAATGACTGTCATAGGCTAAGTTATGAAAGTATATCGGTAGAAACGAAACGTTACACAATTCAAAGTTACAATTTAAACAAACAACTGATCTAAAACGTCCTGTAAAATGATTATGATCTCTTAATTTAATTAATTTATTTTTTTTAAATGATTTGGAACAGCATTCACATATTTTTGCATTTTGAAATTTAAGCTCTTCGTTATTAGTTAATTTATTCATAGGTATATTTACTTGATAAAGATTATAAACCTTTGTACCTATATCTATCATGGTCTTTAAGAAATGTTTTGCAGCATTTTGATTTCTGTAAACATGAAGTTTCGTAGGAATTTTATATTTTTTTATTAAATATTTAGGTATAATATTATAATCTATTTTCACGTAATATGCATAACTCATTGGTTTATGTTTATGTGTTATCAGTGTTTTAATTTTACAATTTTGTTTGGTGAATTTAGGTTTTAAATAACATTCAAAGTCAGAATAAATTACTATTGGTATTCGTTGCGTTCTTTTAAAATTTTTAAAATAAATAAAATCATCATCATCGTCTTCAAACATTACAGGTCTTCCTAGTTTGTGCTTTCCACAATTTTTTTTATGTTTTTTTAATCTATTAACACCCCACAATTTATATTTACAAGGAGTATTACTAAAAACTGTAAAACATCTTTTACATATAATTAATTTAGATTTATGTTTTGTCTTTTGACTACGAATAAGTCTGTCGAAATTATTAATAAAACAATAATGCGATGTTTCACCACGATTAATCAAAAGCAGATCGAAATGATTTTTACTTTCTACATTATTCATATATAATGGGAAAACAACATTTGTATCATCTAAACTAAAAACATTAACTGACACATAATTTAAACGTTCAAATATTTTAATTTGTTTGACTGGTGTCGGATAATCGATACAGTGAAAATTTAAATCACTTTTCTTTTCAAGCATTTTAAAATATTGTTCGTTAAATTGACTTTTATTTGAATGATTATTAAACTTAGATAAAATTGCATACTTAAAACATTTTTCATCATTGTTTTTTACATTTATAACAGCTTTCTTATTACGTATTGAGTCAGGTAAAATTAAATAACTAGATCCATTTAACGGGTTTACAATATTAATTCTTAACTGTAAGACATCAATTGAGTCTAAACTCCAACCACTCCCTCTAGTGACAAAGTCACTTCTTCCTTAATAAGTTTATTAAACATTTTTTTTAATAAATTTTCGAAATTTGAATTTGTAAACGCTAACATATTTTCGGTTTTAAATGAAATATCTCGGCGTTCCTGTGTTAACACATGCACGTAAACACAATCAAGATACAAGTTAAATTTAATACTTGATTGCTGCGTCATTTTTTTTAATTTACAAATTATCATATCAAAACCGTAGTCAAAAAATTTGATAAAGTCTATAAAATTATAATCATTTTTTAAGACATAAGTTTTTGAACATTTTTTAAACCGATCTAACTGAATGAGTCCGCTTCCAATTATGTTCATGCGTGTTTTTTTTGTTAAGCATATTGCATGTTATTACAAGTCATAATCTAATTATAAATTATAATGTGATTTATGATAGTGATATTTATAATATATTCATGTTAAAATATTAAGTTAGGTATAACTCTATAGATAAAGGTTAATTTTCAATTTTAAAGTGCAATGCATACTTTACTTAAAATTTTCTGATAATTATTTTTTGAACATAAGTAATTGAAAATACATTTCGTTAATATTACATCATTAACTGCGCCGTGTATAAAAGTAATATCATGGTTAAGATCACAAATTAAATCATGAGTTTCTTTCAATGATAAATATCTGCCATTTTTATTTATATAACCTAATTTATAGCTTAAAATAGTTTCATTACTTTGAAAATTAACTAATTTTAAATAAAATATTTTATTATTATCAGTATCGTATGCAGTCATATTCAACATTATATAGGTATTAAGACCTAATCTCAATAAAATATTTTTATCTGAACTACCATTCCATAGTAAAATAATTGAATTTTGATTTTTAAAATTAAGATAGTTTTTTAAATAGTTTTTGGTTAAGTTCGAAGTTTTTGTTTCCATAGCTAAATTTAATTCATTCAGTATAGTTTGAAGTTGATCTGGTTTCTTTTCAAAAATGTTTAGTAACAAATTTCTAGTTTTCAAATAGGTATAATTATTCATTAATGTTATTCTTCCATCAGGCGATATTATCAAAGGTCGACCTCGCATACGTTCAATTTTTGATTTAATATGAGTCTGTGATATTGCTGCAGAAATAAGTATGAAATCAGTACGCCGATAATTTGTGAATTCAAAATCAATAATTATTATTTTATTTTTCGGTTTTTGTCTGAAAATATAAAACATTTATATTCAACATAAGTATTTTATATTTTCATCTATTTAATATAGTATATAAAAAAGTAAAAACACAAACATAATATTTATTTTTTTATTTGTATTGATTAAAATACATTATAATAATTTAGTTTAGTTCAATTTATACTCGGTTTTTATGTATGGTCTCATACCAGTTACAGTAGTTAACCTATAATATATTATTAAAAAATAAAATAATATTTTTTACAATAATTTTCACATTTTTTAAGTTTATTTTTTTTTTATACTAATTTTATTTGAAATTGATCATGATATAGACACTGAATTATTAATATTTTTATTTTATTCAAATTTTATATTATTAAAAAAAATTAATATTATGTTATTTTATATTTTATTAATCATTTAACATTTAACTTACATATTATTGTTGATATGATTCATTTGATTATGGTACAAATCTTCAATTGTTAATGTGTGTTCAGTTTGTCGACGTTGATTAGGCTGTAGTAAAAATAATGAATTTACATATACATATATATATATATATTTGAGAATTAGTTATATTTTATATTTCATTATTAATCTGATTTTTTATTTCACTGAAATTTAAAAATTATGCGTTAAACATATTTATTTTTATTTGATTCATAACTTACTTATAATAGTAGGTATTAATCTACTTGTTTGCTGAACAAATCTTGAATTGCACGTTCACGTTGAATAGGTAGTAGTTAAAAAATGAATTGATACATACACAGATTATTTAAGAATTAGTTATATAACTGTAATCATAGACCTAATAAACTCTAGAGTTCAATGAAAAATGAATCTATATTTATATATACTATCATATTTATTGAAAATATACAGAACATCATTGAACCACATTAGCACTAGTTAATACATTTCTAATATTAGATGACATGCTGATGCAGTTATTATACATAGGTCTTGATGTTTTTTTATAAAAAATTGGAATTAATATGTAGATAAAAAGTTTACAAATATAAAAAAATCATTACTAATTATTGAATAAAGTGGGTAATCTAATCAAATGATGACAATGTGCAACACAATTATGCATTGCATTTATTTTATTTATACCTAATTAATCAGACCCGTTTACCTGAAAATAAAATAACCATGCAATATTACACCACATCATAATATTAGACTGATTATAAATTGCAAACAGACATTTTTTCATTATATGTATATTTATGCAAAAGTTGTTTAAAATTATAAACTAACATAGGTAATCTGATAAAAGAACCTTTATGTTCAATTAAATGTGGAAAGCCTAAAAAAAAATGAGTACACTGCATTTATTTTATTTATACCTAATTAATCAGACCAGTTTACCTGATAATAAAATAACCATGCAATATTACACCACATCATAATATTAAACTGATTATAAACTGCAAACAGACATTTTTTCATTATATATATATGTGTAAAAGTTATTTAAAATTATAAATTATCATAGGCAATCTGGTCAAAGGACCTTTATGTTTAATTAAATGTGGAAAGCCTAAAACAAAATGAGTACACTACATTTATTTTATTTATACCTATAATTATCTGACAATAATACATAAACCGATGATCACTTACACACTCATACAACCTTATTAGATTGTATATAAGCAGTCGGCATGCATTGATTATAGACAGTGTTAAATCTCAACATCATTTACTAGACTTGATGCGTCGTCGCTTCACAACATTACAAAACCGCTACAAGACTACATAACAAGTAATATATTTTGATCTGGTACAAGTTTTAAAAACTAGTATATTAAAAATCTTAACTCGTAAATTTTTATTAAAGGTAAAAATACAATGTCTTCATATACCAATGTTACTGACGAAAGCTCATCAAATGAAGATGTAAGTATTCCCATTTCATTGTGTTTGTGTGTGTGTGTGTGTGTACATTTATTATAATAGATACAAAACATAATTTTATATTTATATTATTGATATTTTATTAAATAATAGCAGGAAAGTTCATATTCAGTAAAACCTGTTAAACCAAAAATCAGTAAAAGAAAAAATGTTGGCGAGTCAAAAACTGGTAGTAAAAAGACCAAGATCGGAAAGGTAATAATTAATATTATTTCTAAAATATTATACACACACACACACACACACACACACACACACACACACACACACACACACACACACACACACACACACACACGCGCGCGCACGCGCACACACACACACACACACACACGCGCACGCGCACACACACACACACACACACATTTTTAATATCAATTGAAATGTTACTTTATTTCATATATCAGCAATCGGAATCATACAAGGATATTTTTATGGATTTGATATCAAAAGGGAAAGTTGAAAATGATGTATTGAACACATTAACAATGAAGGAAGGAAATAATTCATACACTTTTAAATGTCCTGTTGCACCACACTGTGAAGACTACTATGTTATTCAGCATTACAAAATTAGTACAATTCAAGATATTCCGTCAGATGAAAGGTTAGTAAAAAACTATGGACTATAACATGTTTAAAATAAAAAATATAAAAAGTGAATTTTTATACTAGATGGAAACATGCGGAAGCTAGTATTAAAATTCATACATCTACTAGAGATACAAAAGATTCGAACATTTCAAACAAAATCAATGACGTTGTTCGTGAAATATTGGACCGGTTTTCAGCAGATCCTAAGAAAAAAATTATTAAAAATACTAAAAAATAAATTAACAACAATTTAAATGTATATACTATATTATCAATATTGCAAATTATAAACATTTATAATTTAATGATTGTATAATAAAAATAGTAACATTATAATAAAATAATTAATCTTGTTTCTATTTTTACAATAATATTGGTAATTTTTATTTAGTATTAATGTAATATTATTAATAGTATAAAGTTTAAAGAGTAAAAAAAAAAAATAATGTTAGAAAAGTATAATGTTATGATTATGTGCAATACTTACAGAAATAAATCATAGCACTAGAAACACAACGGTTGTCAATATAAAAATTAATAATAGTCATATAATATAATATTGTTATAATATAACAATAGTCAGCAGCTGTATGATCGCAACTCGTAAACAACCTGCTGCTGCAGCTGATGATAAAGCAGTCGTAGATTGCAACGTTATATTTTAATATCATTTAATATTATATCTGATAGTGAATTATTGTGGAATTGAAGTATTTCATACATAAAACTAAAATCCTCGTTCTGTACAAAATAATTGCTAAAATCAAAATTTTGTATATACTGGTTTGTAAAATCATTTCGCTGACAAGATAATGGTAGAATATTAATGCTTGATTTAATTAATGAATACACTGTATCAAAAGTTGACTTATATGAAACCAACTTTTTCTGCTTTTCAACAATATACGAATTTATACATTCTTGTAATTCTTTTATTCGATGGAGATCATTATATGATAACGTGATAAATTGGTTATTAACATACAATTTGATAGTAAGCTGATTTAAATTAACTGAATAATACATGATATCTGTTATTTTTATACGTTTACAATTATTAGTATGTAGATTATTAGTTATTGAGCTATAAATTGAATCCGAAATTAGTGTATACCACTGTATTAAATCGACCATTATCATTTTTTTTGTGAAATTACATTGGAGTAATATAATAACATTAAACATATTTTTATCAACCAAAAATCCAACAGTTGCACTTTTCTTGCTAAGAGGTCGTATATCGATTACTGACTTTGAAACAACAATTGGAATCATATTGTACTGCTACGTGTTCTTTCTGATATAGTCGATTTTTTGATAATTTTTTTAAAAAAACGCATAAATGTAAAAAATATTTTAATTTTAAATAACGTGGAATAAAATAACGGATGATCCTTACAACACACATATTTGAAAACTGAGTATATTACTTGAATCCTGTATTATTATATACAAAACTTATTTGGTTGAAATTGATATAAAAACTAAAGTGACCATGAAACCAAATCAAATAACGCGTAGAGAGGGGATACTTACCTGGATCTTTGAACCTGTAACTTTATTGAATTTTAAACCTACTATATTTAATTATGACTTGACGCGTTATCCTACTCGGCTACAGGTCCACGACATATAAAATCAATTATTAACACATTTAAGTTGATTAATACAATATTTATTTTTTAAATGATTACAATTTATTGAAGTGTAATTAATTTCTTCAAGTAAAATAACATACTATGAATAAGACTGATTACAATCACAAACATGTGTAGATTTTAAATATTCGTTTTTTACATTTTCTATAAATTCATAACCCTTACAAAGTAAAACAAATATACATTTAGGATTCCATTTTGCGTGTTCAACAAACGGAATGTCATCTTTGGTCCATTTTTGTAAGACCAGTCCACAACAAAAACATTCGACAATGTCAGCAGTTCCTGAATACTTAAATCCGGCCTCAGATAGCGAATATTTATTTTGATACAAAGTAGGTGGAAATGATTTATACGATTTTAATCTCGATAAAAATGTAGTAAAATCTGAATGTACTGGATACGAATTATGTCTTATTAAATAAACCAACGAAGGAAAATCGTTAGAAAACTTCTGTAAATTCATGGTTTTTAATAAAACTAAAAATAATTGGTTGGAAAAAAAATCGAATGAATAAGATAATTTACTAAAAAAAAAAATAACACAACTTGATTGTACAACGGTTCGATAATAACTGGCTAAATGTTTTCAATAATATCTTGTCTGCCAAATAAAAAATCGTTTTGATTTTTTCCCAAGAAAATTATAGGGATATTGGTTACACTGTAAGGCATACATTCCTGGTAAACGTTTTTCATCTCCCCGTAAAAATTAACTCAGACTCCCCAACCATACATATTAGAATTTTTAGGTATACGGTGATCAAATGTACTGCAAGGGGGACTTTCCTCCTTGAACATTTTTCATATCCCCGTAAAAATTAACTCAGACTCCCCAACCATACATATTAGAATTTTTAGGTATACGGTGATCAAATGTACTGCAAGCGGGACTTTCCCCCTTGAACTTTTTTCATCTCCCCGTAAAAATTAACTCAGACTCCCCAAATTACTACTACTTACTTTGAGACCCACCGACGAAACCACGTTCACGACAACAAAGGAAAGGACGACAACAGAGCATTCAAACCAGGTCCATTCAAGGAGGACAGCAGAGCATTCAAACCAGGTCCATTCAAGGAGGACAGCAGAGCATTCAAACCAGGTTCATTCAAGGAGGACAGCAGAGCATTCAACCCAGGTCCATTCAAGGAGGACAGCAGAGCATTCAATTCAAGGGCGATCCAGGAAGGACGTTTTCAAACAAAATCAATTTTTCGCGGGCAATTGGAAAGATGCAAAATTTGTAAGTTATCTGAATAAAATATTGTATGTCTGCATCGAATTCTAATTGGCAAATAGTTGCATATAACCCCGTTTCACTAAAAATTAAAATGGTTAACCCGGACCAGCTAAGTTTTGAGGGGGCACTCAAGTTAGTACCTTCATTCTCGGGAGGACCAGAATCGGATTTAGCTTTATTTTTGACTAAATGCGAATTCATTTTTAGGAATATTCCCGAGACATTAAAACCAATTATTTTAGAATCTATAATAGCACAATTAAAGGGTAATGCATTCGAGGCCGTTAGGTATAAAGAAATTACCACTTGGGACGAATTAAAAAGATTATTCAAAACTGTTTTCGGGTCAGCACATTCTGTGTCGTACTTACAAGTACAGCTGAGCCAAATGCGCCAAAATCCAAAAGAATCGGTTAAGGAGTTCTCTATTAGAATCGAAAAAACTACGCACGAATTAACACACGCGTTAACGGTAGATAAGGAACAAATTCAAGCTAATATAATAGCTCAAACGGTACAAGCGCACGCACTAAGCGTATTCATAGCGGGAGTCTCACAATCTATCGGAATAATATTAAAAGCGCGCAATAAAAAGGTATTTGAGGAAGCGGTTTTACACGCGATGGAGGAGGAAAAAACAACTGAATATTACAACAATGCGATCGGAAATAGTAAATCTCAGAATAGTAAAAATAAATTCGATAAAAACAAGTTCAATGATAAGAGCACGATTAAATGCCATCGTTGCGAGCGATTAGGGCACTACGCAAACGAGTGTAGGACAAGCGAACATAAATTACCTACCTTTAGAAATCCGAACAGTGGTCAAAGTCCAAAAACGGAAATGAAGCGTGAATATTCTAGTAAATTTTGCAAATACTGTAAAAAACCAAACCACGACATTAGCGAATGTCGTAAATTAAAATATAACGAGAAAAAGAAACTCGAAGAGAAAAATAGTCAGGGAAACCAGAATAGGTCTATTGAAGAAATACAATCCGGAAGTAACATACGCATAATAACGCCTATAACGCAGGAACACATAACCTATTTTTCCGATAAATTCGTTAAAGGTGAAATCAAATTTTTAATTGATAGCGGTTCTGAAATGAACATTATTAAAATCTCAAGTTTAAAAGGGCATATAATCGTAAACGAAAACGATAAGAAAAAGATTAAAGGTATTCATGCAAGTCCAGTAGAGACAGTAGGATCAGTAGTGATTCCAATTTATATTAACAAACAACCTTTCATAGTAAAATTCGACATTGTACAAAATATTTTTCCAATACCCGAAGCAGGTATAATAGGCATATCATTTTTAAAATTGAATAAAGTCGTATTAGATTGGGATAAAGAAGTATTAATAATTCCAGAAAAAATAGGTAATAATGCATTAATTATTCCACCGAGGAGTAATTGTGTATTACAGATTAGAGCCGACGAAAAAATCGATCACGAAACAATAACGATAAAAAAAACGAAATTAATGAGGACGTAATTATAGCTAATAGTATCAGTCCGGTCAAAGGTGATAAGATTATAAGTAATATCGTAAATATATCCGAACAACCGTTTGTAATTGAACAATTAACTACGAGTAATTTGAAATGGGAACCGTACCATGATAACATTTTTCTTGCTAGCGAAAGCAGTAACTCATTTAATAGAATTAAAAAGATCAAAGAAACTATTAATACGGAACATCTTAATAATGAAGAACGCGATAACATATTAGACCTGTGTAGTCGATTTTATGATTTATTTATTTTCGATGGTGACCTTCTAAGCGCCACTGATATAGTTACACATAAAATTAATACACCTAGGTGTGTTAAACCGATTAACATACGTCCATATAGGCTACCGCACGCGTATCAGGACGAAATAGAAAAACAAGTGAAGGAAATGAAAGACGCAAGTATAATACGCGATTCGTTATCACCATTTAATTTTCCACTCGTAGTAGTAAAAAAGAAAAAATATGCGGACGGTAACCAAAAGTTACGAGTTTGTGTAGATTTCCGGAAATTAAACGAAGTTACGGAAAATGAAGCATATGGCCTACCGAATATATTAGAGATACTCGAGTCCTTAGGTTCATCTAAATACTTCAGCACGTTAGATTTGGCGAGCGGTTATCACCAAATAATGATCGATAAGGGGGACACCCATAAAACAGCTTTTTCTACAAAATCTGGGCATTACGAATTTTTACAATTACCCTTCGGACTTGTTCCGCGCCAGCAACATTTACACGAGCTATGAAATCAATTTTAATGGGTTTGGAAGAATTATGTACAGCGTATCTAGATGACATTGTAGTCCACGGGTCAAGTTTAGTAGATCATCAGAATAAGTTAGAACAGGTGTTTACGCGATTACGACTGCATAAGCTAAAATTACAACCTAGGAAATGCATGTTTCTGCGTAAAGAGGTTTTGTACTTAGGGCACGTTATTAACGAAAACGGGGTAACTCCAGATCCTAACAAATTAACTTGTATTAAAGAATATCCGAGACCACTAAACGAGAAAGACGTCAAGTCGTTCTTGGGTTTATTGAATTATTATCGACGCTTCGTTGATAACTTCGCCAAAATAGCAAAACCTCTAACTAGTTTATTAAAGAAAAACACACCGTTCGTGTGGACAGACATGTGCGAAGACGCATTCCAAGAATTAAAAAACGCGTTAATGAATCCACCTCTTCTTATCTATCCCAACTGGGAAAACGGAAATTTTAACCTCATGACCGATGCGAGCCAATATGCGATTGGAGCGGTCTTATCCCAAGGTGACGTACCAAAGGATCAACCCATAGCTTATGCAAGTAGAACACTGAATACCGCTGAAACGAACTATAGCGTAATACAAAAAGAATTGTTAGCAATAGTATGGGCTGTAAAATATTTTAGGCCTTACTTGTACGGAAAAAAATTTAAAATAATAACTGATCACCGTCCATTAACGTATTTATTCAATATAAAAGACGTTTCGTCTCAGTTAATGCGATGGCGATTACAACTAGAAGAATACGATTACGAAATTATCTATAGAGCAGGCTCACAACATTCGAACGCAGATTGTTTGTCACGTATACATGTTGTTACTAATGATGAACCAATTAGCGATTTCGAAGAATTTAAAAGAGCAGAAGCTAAGCCTATTTTTAATTCTAAAATAACAGAGATAGAAGGTAGCATTAAACACGTAAAGCACGGTGAAAATGTAATTTTACCTATTTCGGATGATAAAATAATAACCCATCCGGCGATAAGAGAATTAATAAACAATAACAACTTACCAACACAGGTAAATTTCGATGTGAATAACAAATTCGTTATGACCAAACAAACCGACAAATTGATAGTATTCTACAATCTTAAAAGTAATCATTACACGGAAATTAACGCCGAAAGTTATTACAATGCGCTTAATGAAATAAAAATATATTGTATCGATAAACAAATTAATAAATTCTCGACAATCAGACTAGAAGGGTTAACAACGTTGACCTTTTACGAACGCGTACGTACAATGTTCCGTTACGTATTCCGTAACACTAGTATTGAAGTAATAATTTATAAAGAACAATTTTTTACCGATAGCGAGAAAAATCAGATCATTAAAGAATATCACGATACATTAGTAGGGGGTCACCAAGGTACATCCCGAACCGTAAAGCGTTTAAAATTAAAATATCAATGGAAAAATTTGAAACAAGACGTAGCAACATATATTAAACAATGTGCAATTTGTCAGAAAAACAAATCGGGTAAAAAAATAAAACAACCCATGTTAATTACTTCAACAGTGACCACGACATTTCATAAAATTTGTTTAGCCATAGTAGGTCCCCTTCCACAAACTACTGCAGGTAACATTTATATTCTAACATTACAAGACGAGTTATCACGATACGGTGTGGCCATAGCGTTAGCCTCAACGGACGCAGCCACGGTAGCGCAAGCTTTCGTAGAATGTTTTATATGCATTTACGGTATACCCTTAACAATTCTAACGGATTGCGGAACAAATTTTCTATCTAATTTGTTTAAAGACGTTTGTAGACTATTAAAAATCGAAAAAACGAAAACAACGCCGTGGTGCCCACAGTCGAATGGTTATCTTGAAAGATCTCATAAAACTCTAAAAACCTACCTGCGGAGTTTCGTAGACAAGGATAATAATTGGGACACACTAATCAGCTACGCAATGTTTTGTTACAACACTACAGTACACACTTCAACTAAGTATACACCTTACGAGTTGGTTTTCGGGAAAAAACCGATAATTCCATCGGCCTTTGTACAATCACCGAAACCATAATATAATTACGATGATTACGCGTTAGATTTAAAACGAATAATGCAAGAAACGCATCAAACTGCTAGAGATAACTTAATTGAAAAGAAAAATACGAATAAACAGTACTATGATCAAAGTTCAAATCCACTCGAATTACATGTAGGAGATAAAGTGTTATTAAAAGAACATAATAAAAAGAATGCGCTATGTTTAAATTGGACAGGTCCATACGAAATAACTATGGTACATGACAACGAAAATATAACAATAAAGAAAGGGAGGAAGGACTATAGGATCCACGTAAATAATACAAAAAAATATTTCGAGACCGATTTATGAACACTTTGGTGTCATAATATATGTGTATATTTTCTTTAGCTATAGGCAGTGGTGTAGTGGAGGGTACACGCGGGTACACGGCGTGTACTCACCTCCCAATTTTAGATTAATGCGTGTACCCTTAACGAAAATCGTGGTTCGCGGGTACACGGACCATGAACCATACGTATAAGCGTTACCTAGTCAATACAATTTATTTAGAAAATATTATTGGGTAATATAATTTATTAAATTTTGATATTCAATGACAAAAAAAAAAAAAATAAGCGTAATTTGTTTACTATTGTCATAGAACAATATAGAAGCGAAACTCGATCAGCTGATTTACGTTTACCTCCTAAATATAATCTGAAGTCTGAAACTAGAAAACGACTAAACCATGGACTAAGATATAATGGACTGGAAACGACAAGGTGGGCGGGTAACGGCCCGCAAAAGGTTCCTCTGTTATCATCAACACTCATAATCGAATGTTTTCAGCGCTACCAGTTGTTTTATTTATATCTTAGTCCGTAGACTAAACTGACTAAACGAGCCCGACAGGCGGCAGTCCATAACCAACATGATGTTAGATCCTTGTTTACCCGTATTCAGAAAACGTTTGCGCGGTACGTTACGCAGGGTCGGCTCTTTTACCATCGTGAAGCGGCCGTCCAACGCGAACACAGATCTATTTTTAAATCATTAATTGGTAACTTTTACATTATTGTTGTTTTGTCCAGTTTCCAGTTATCAGTTATCGTTTCGAATATCCATTACAAATTACAATAAAATTATATCATAAACCTGCTGTCGGTTATAAAATAATAATATTATTATTATTATATTATATTCTTATTTTAATGTTCTATGAGTAATAATTAATAAATACCGTGTTAAGTATTAATTAATTATTAATGAATACTATACTTATACATTAACATACAAAATGGAAAAGTTTCTTACAAAAACGACCAAGGTAAGAATATTTTAATTAATTATTGATATGGCATCAAGTTTTTTTTTTTTATGTTATATTTTAATTGGTCTCTACTAGAGAGCCTAGATAATAAAGGCACTCTATATAGTCTCTACTATCTATTTTTTTCAACGTAGGTAGGTAATTAACTGTTACTAGACAGAACCTATTACCTACCTAATTTAGAAATGTTGAGCTCTAAAAAATATGGTTGGTTAAATATGATGGATCATAGATACCTAAATATGATATTTACAAATGTTTTTTTGAATTTTAACCTAACCTTTTTGTGTTTAGGTTAAATGTAGTAGTAATAATTCAGATGTTGAAGATGATCCATCACCAACGAAAAAATCTAAAGTGGTGAGTTGTTTTTAGATTTAGTTATTTGAGTAATTTAAAATTTTGATTAGATTTTAATTAGATTTTTTGTGTTTAGGTTAAACGTAGTAGTAATAATTCAAGTATTGAAGATGATCCATCACCAACGAAAAAGTCTAAAGAGGTAAGTTGTTTTGAGATTTAGTTATTTTTTTTTTTTTTTTAGTTATTTTGAGTTATTACTTATTAACAATTTAGTATTTTCTGTCCATTTAAAATAATTAAGGCTTATTGATATATTTTCATTTTACATCAGTAATGAATAAGCTCAATAAGCTATTAAAATAAATAAAAGTTATATTTAAAAAATCTGTATTTAGGTATCTTAATATTGTTGAAACAATTATTAACAAGCAACAAATTTAACCTTGGTAAATAATAATCAAATTTAAATTATTGAAATTTTTCAATTATTCCAAGAGTTTTGAAGCTATAATAATAATATTAATTTTCTGCATAAAATAATAAAATTTATGCTATATGGAATAGGTTTACTGATAACTAGTTCTTAATTAATTTTTATTTTTCAGGTATGCGATAATACAATTCAACTGGGAATCAAAGTACCTTGGCCATCAGAATGGTCTTATAATCAATGGGTTGAAAAAAAAAACAAATACCCTTGGCTCATATGCATTGATGGAAAAATTGGTTGTGAATATTGTAAGTCAGTAGGTACATTAAAAACATTTCAAAGCAAAGGTGTTGAAATATCAAAAGAATGGTGCTTAACAATGATTGATGGTGGTTCCAATACAGTTAAAGCTGCCAGATTGACTAATTTACGGCACAAAATTTTAAAACATAAAACCTCCAAAGCCCATATGGAAACTGAAAAAATTTCGCAACAAAAATGTTCTATCTTGTTAAGCAAAGCTTCTTTTCAAACTGGTAAATCTAATTTCTACGATACAACGCAAAAAGTTTTTCGATCAGCTTACTATATTTCTAAATATAATAGACCTTATGATGACCACTCAAAATTAATTGAATTACAGCAGCTCAATGGACTTGACATGGGTACTACATTGCATTCAAGGTACTCTAGTACAAATATTATTTCCCATATTGCAGACAAAATGAAAACTAAAATAGTCCAAAATATAATAGCAACATCATCTAAGATTTCTATTCTTATAGATGAATCCACTACTGTTAGTTCTTTATCAGGTATGGTGGTTTATGTTAAAGCATCAATATTAAATTCAGAACCTGTTTTTTTATTTTTGGATTTGGTAGAATTAAAAAGTCAAACAGCTTCTAACATAGTCAACCAATTAATAGAATGTCTTCATACTTCTGGATTCACAGAGAATTTTTTGGTAGAACATTGGGTATCATTTGTAACGGATGGAGCTAGTGTACTTCTTGGTAAAAAAAATGGAGTGGCTGTACGTTTGAAAGAGAAGTATCCCTTAATTTTTAGCTGGCATTGTCTTAATCATCGGTTAGAGCTAGCAGTCGGTGATACTTTAAAGGAAATAACTGCTACCAACCATTTTAAGTATTTTTTAGATTCTTTATATTCTTTATACAGTAGATCTCCAAAAAATCAAATTGAGTTAAGAGAACACTGCACAAGTCTAAATGAAATTTTTTTAAAAATTGTAAAAGTTCTTGATGTTCGCTGGGTAGCAAGTAGTTTTAGAACAATTAGTGTAATTTGGAAAATATATCCAGCATTGTATAATCATCTTGTTCAAGCCTCTAAAGATACACTTCGTGATAGTAAAACGAAATCTAAGTACAGTGGGCTAAGTAAGCGTTTAGGATGTATACAATTCTTGTTAGACTTAGCCTTAATGTGTGATATTTTATTTGAAATATCACAATTATCTCTTGACTTACAAAAACAAGATATGTCACTATTACAAGCTGATGTACTAATTAGAAGAACAATTAGAGTTATTGAGTCATTGAAAACCATGGATGGTAAATATTATTCGGAAGCTGTTAAAGCAAAAGAAAAATTGATGTTTAAAACTGTTGTTTTATCTAGTAATGAAAAGATAACTTGTATAAATAAGAACCAATTTATAACAAGTGTTGTAAATAATTTAAATATGAGACTTATACCAAATAAAGGTGAAGAAAAAATAATACTTGAAGACTTTCAAATATTTGATAAAAAATTATGGCCTTCAGAAGTTGATATACGGCTTTGGGGAAAAAGAAATACAACGTATATGTAACAGATTTTGTATTAATGAAGTAAAGTCGTTAAAAGGAATGCGAATCTATGTTGATGAAAATGATAAAGTAGATAATATAACCTTAATATAAGAACTTAAGGACATAAATATTTTAATTAAGACATTCCCATGCTCAACAGCAGAGTGTGAACGTGGGTTTAGTCTTATGAACAATATATGTACAGATCTACGTTCAAGACTGCTAATAAAAAATATTTCAAATTCAATGTTCATAAATATTAATGGTCCACCTTTAAACAAATGGAATCCTAAAGACTATGTTGAAAGTTGGTTAACCTCGCATAGAGATGCTGATGACAATAGGTCAAGAAAAGTTGCCACTACAGTCCCAAACCAAGACCTAAAGTCCAAATTATGGGAATTACTATAATATTATAAATTATAATTAAATGTTTAAAAATATCTTATAATAAATAAACAAAAATAATAATATGTTTCATTGATTTGTTAATTATGTTTTGAAAAAAATGATAGTTTTGAATTTTTTTAATGGCTTATGAGTTTAAAATATACCAATCATAATATAGTTTATGAGGTTTTATTGTATAATATATAGACAAATAGATGAAGTATTGTATGAGTATCGAATAATGGTGAGGCGATTGGGGGTTTGGGGGGCGTAGCCCCCCAAGTTATTTTTTACAATGATTAAGGCGTGTACCCATGATTTTTTTTAGGACTACATCACTGGCTATAGGATCCTCTAAATTTCTTTTATTGTTATATTGGTTGTAGGTATAAAATAGTCGTTATTATAGTATAGTTTTTTTTGGTGTTTTAGTAAGAATAAAAAGTTCATCATCATGGATTTCGAATTTTCGATGCTCGATAGGACAAGCATTGTACTTATTTCTGGAGCAATGTCAAACAGTCTAGACCGGGTTTAGGACAATCAAGATCGAGGGGAAACCCTTACTTCTTACGAAAACTCAACAGGTCAAAACAATGAGCGAAACAGACGTAATTAGAGCTATCCGCGAAATATGTAGAATCTTTAAGAAAAAAGAAGAACTATTATTTCCAATTTTAAAAGTATAAAAAAGTATTTAGATAAGGGGAAGGAAGAACCCATAGTAGTATTTTGGAACGGTAGTACGGATAAGAAAATCATGATAAGACTAGGTTTTTACTAAAATATACTATGTTAGAACTAACAAGTTTTGATGTATATAACAATCGCGTTTTCTATCTTCAATTAAAAATAATGAGTACAAAACAAATTATAGTCCAAGAAGAGATAGGCTATGCCGACAAAAGCGGCCGTTTATTGAATCTAACGGAAACGCACAAATTAATATGTAATCGGGATCACCCGATAACATACGCGCATGACCCGTGCACAGACGTGATATGGACTAAATGTTTATTTGATAGATTAATGCGCGCGTGTAGGAAAAAGCATAATAATGTAACCGTTTTTATATAAGAGTAAATTAATATTTACGTGTAAATTATACGTAATCATGTAGTTTTAATTTTAAAAAAAAAAAAAAAACCACAACACAAGTCCTATAATTCGTACATTTTTTCAGACTAATGTATGTACTAATGGGCGTATGTTCCGCTCACGGCGTTGAAAAATATACCGATGAAAAATTAACTACGCAAGCCGGCCTGTATTTTGAAAACCAAGGTCCGATGAAAATAATGACAACACAGTGGACCATAGTAGCTTCGTACGATATTTCACACTTTTACGAAAGGAAAAATGTAATAGACGAATATATGGGGGCAACGTACAAATTGTGTAATTATTTAAAAGACCGGAATATCACTCAAACCAATTGTGAGACTATTTATTCATTAACTAAATTAGTTGCATTTATCGCAGAGGAAAAAAGAAATATAATATACGAAACAATAGGTCGCTCCCGTATCACAAAAAGGGGGTTCCCGTTGAAAATGATAGCAAAGGCAGCCCAGATTATATTTGGGTTATGTGACCAATTCTGCGTTCTACGCCACAACGCTAATGTAAAAAAACGTATTGATACAAATACCTCTGAAGTAAACGACGTAGGAAAACAACTAAGGGTTATCAAGCTCGAGGATGAGCACGAGAGGGGGCCAGCTGTTTTAATTGATTTAAACGATGCTATCCATCAGCTGACAAATATGACAAACGAACTGAACATAAAGAGCTATTTAGCTTATCATTTTTTTCAGACGAACCTCGTCTTACAATTATATTTATCTGAGACAACTATGTTGTTCGACGTCATACAAGCAGCTAAGGTAGGGTTAGTTCATCCCAGTCTAATGAGTGCACCAGAATTACTAAAACAATTCATGGTCATTAAAATAGGGTTACCCAGTGGGACAGATCTACCCATGGAACTAAACGTAAATAACGTAGAAGAGATGATGCCTCTCTCAGACATTACAATATATTATTCAGACGACAAAATTGTATTTATTATAACTGTACCTTTAGTATATCAACATGAATTAACTCTTTTTCAGCTTATACCAATACCAATTTGTAACCAAAATAATTGTTTATACGTAAAACCTAATCATAAGTATTTAGCAATAAGTAAGTCAAAAGAATTGTATTCCACTTATGACGAAATCGATAGAAGTCAATGTAAGCATGCCAATGATTTCCTCATGTGTCCTGAAATATATCCTTTACATCCTAGAAGTGTACGCCCAGTATGCGAGGTACTTCTACTACAAGATCCGAAGGAAGTTCCGGAGAGTTGTGAGATAATGCATGTCCAGTTACAAACGAATCTATTTCATAAATTAAAGTTCAAGAATGATTGGATCTACGCTACTCCAGGAGAAACCGTATTTATCACATGCGATCACGACAAGCGAAGCAAAAATCACTTCTTAGAGGGAGTAGGAATATTGTCAATTAACGAGACATGTAGAGCATACGCAACACGAGACATATTGATTCCACACAAAATAGAAATGGACAACGAATACGTCGATTTCATACCAAATTCCAAAATAAGGGAATCCACGGAAGCATATATTGGTTTAAACAATAACATTTTAAAAAACAAACACGTACGAACAAATCAAATGTTCGACTTAAATATAGTTGCACAGTCTACATCGGAGATAAAAGAAAAAATGTCACGGGACGTCGAAGCGGAAGAAATCAAAACCAGTAAAACCAAGCATGACTATTTACTATATGTAATTAGTGCTATAACTATTGTCAGTCTCATTCTGTTCTTAGTAAGTTGCATCGAACAATTACCTTGGTGCGCCCAGACGCGCCCTACACGACAAACGCACGCAAACAGTCTCGGACAAGAAACAGAAGTTGTCCGACTTCCGATTTACGAGCAACCCGAGATAACCGAGAACCAGCAGGCAACCCTCAGTTCCAGACATTCGCCGAGAAACGAAATCCAACAGGAAACATTAATACCCAGGAGCACGGCATATTCCGTGTACCCGGCCATCCCATCTTTATGATACGGTGTATCATTCTTACAAGGGAGGGATGTAGTAAACCGCCGTTTCAACAGAAAAACGGCGTTCCAAAGTCCAGGCGGCTAGATCAACATCACGCCACCTGAATAGGCCACTAATGCCGACACCTCATTGGATGGTGCCGATCAACTACGCATCACGCCATTCCTATGACGTCAATAACTCTTCCTTCTCTCCTGGCATGTCTCATATAAATAGGGGCCCTGTTTCACAAGTCTTTAGAAGTAGTTATCCCAGCTTTCAGTACTTGTGGGTCGCGGACTAGTATCAGCCGCATCGCCGCCCACGCTAAAAGTACTTAATTCCCAGTCATAGTGCATAACATAATTACTCTCCGGTAGTATTAACATTCTACCGACAAATTTCTAAGTAATAAATTAAATATATAAAATTACGTAATAAACAAGTGTTTCATAAAATTATAATTGTGTTACAATATTATTATATCCAAAACTCATCTACCGTCTTCCGATCCAGAGTACCGACGTGTACGTGCCTTCGTCGTAAAAGAAGTGTGCAGTAACCAATCGGGTGAGAGCGACGGGTTACTACACCACGCTGAAGAAATTTTTGTAAGATTGTGACACCACTTAGGATAGACAAATTTAGTAGGCCATTTGCTAATGTTGAGTTGCGATTTTGATATGTACACCCATCACTGAATAGTATAATATTAACATTGTTTTCTTTTGCTACTTCAATAACAAATTTTTGAAGAAAGTATACTATAATTGTAGTGAATTCATTGGCACCTTCAGACTCATTCCATAAGAAACAGTAACCTAATTTTTTTTTATATCATAAATAGTGAAGTTGTGAACAATTAATTTTGTTTTGTAGTAAAGCGATGACACATTAGACTTAGGACAAAGAAGTACTGATTGCAAGTCCATTGTAAACACCTCATTAATGGACACTTATCATTTTCTTTTTCCTGTCTTGCTTCATTCTTCATCTGATCATGTATTTCTTTCTCCTCTATACTAAGGTTACCTGTCTGAAAAGCGGTGCATATATCACATGCATCTTTTTTTGGCTGAAAAAGTGAAATATTTTTTTCCTCTAATAGATTATCAAATGCAGCACTACTCATTGGCTTAGTATTTCTCGACTGACAAAAATCTGAACAATAAAAATCATATAAACTTTTCTTAGTTAGCCAATTGGGTTCTAGATATAGTTTAGAGGAACTAGACCTACAGTACCTAATGGCTTTCCATGTTTGGTAGTGAATCCAAAAACGCATGTAGTAATCCTTTTCTCTCAGATACATTATTTGCTTCAATAACATTAGTAAAATTAACACTGTCTAAATCGTTGTCAATAATATCATTATTAGAAATGACATTTTTATTGCAGACCAAATTTCTAACTATTTTGTCACTAATACCTAATGTGTTTAAAAACATAGTTTTGCAAATTCTAATTCTTTTGTTATTTGCTAGTAAATAGTATTCAATAGACGAGTTTCTTCTTGATTGAATTTCCAAAGTTCTTTTTCGTGAAGTTGCTGTTACAGTTGTGTAGTTGGTTACGAATTGTGTTTTTGAATTTTTATCTAAGTCCCAGTATAACTTAAATACTTCATGTCTTTGATCATTTGTGAATTCACCACATTTCAATTTTGAATTATTTTCATTTTTAAATTTACAATTGCATGGTTCTTTCATAGTTTTAGCAGATCGTTTTATTTCATAATTCCATTTACCATCTATCAAATTATTGCCATTATATGCTTTCCCTTTTAATCTATTATGTTTGTTTGCATTAACAGCCCAATCTTCATGTTTAGCCTTTCTTTTTCTGGTTTTAACGGACTTGTTAGCAGGTTCAGCTATAGGTTGATCACTAGTTACAATCTCTTCAGAAAATATATTAAAGTCCGATTATCATTAATTATATTGTCAACGTCATAGTTTTCAGGCTGTTCATGAAAATGTGAATCTAAAATTTCACCTACTACATTATCATTTACAGTATTTTCTAATTCGTTGCTAAATTCGATTATGTTTTCTGTTATATACTTATCAACATCAAAATCTATAAAATCAAATAATATTATTTATATTTACCTATATAGAAAACTGTATTGTCAGTAAAATAATACAACCTTCTAAATTATCATCTGCCTGTAAGTTATTAGAAATTACAGGGGTATTGCTATTAACAGCTTTAGAAATATCTGTTTGTATATTTTTTAAAAGCTTAGTTGTATTGGAAACAAATACTTCATCATGCATTTGTTTAGTTAAATTAGAAGTGGTAAATTTATGGTTTTTAGCCATTGACAGTAACTTTTGACTTCTAGAAGACATTTCTTACCGATAGCTTTACTTAATAAATAATATATCACATAGTAATTATTAAACACTATATTACAATTAACTAACTAAGAAACAGTATAATATATTATTATAAATTAAAGTTAAAACTTAAAAATAATTAACAAACTTAATGTTATTTTGATAAGAATAATATTATAATATTTTATTGATATGGAGATACGACTTTTTCATGATCTCATCATATATTGGATATACGACGATTTCTAATTATCAATTTCTTGGAGGATAATATTATAAAATCGGAAATTTGATTGTATCAACAGACGCAGTTTTTTTTTCTTTATTTTATGAGTAAATAATCCCAAAATGACAAAAAATGGAGATACGACTTTTGCAAATTAGGTCGACGATGTCTGAAATGGGTGGGTGGTGGGTAGCCGGTTCCGGGTGGATGTATAATTGTAAGATCTCAACATAAATATCATGACAAATATTATAATTAGTATAATATAATATAATATGCAGTATGCTAGTATACTACCAAGTCACTGTATCGACATGCGTGTGTTGTCGTAGTTATTTTAGTTCTGTTTTATCTAATCCAATAACAATTATAATAAGAATTAAGAATACAAACTCGGCACTATAAAATGTATCATGCATGTTTAGTAAGTAATATGCTCCGTATATTTTTCTATTTATATAAAAACTACGGAAATCCCAATATGTTACATCGATTGTGCCTGCGACCCTCACCGTCACACCATTACTATAACAAAAATAATATGGTCGACATTGGTTAGATATACACACTAACACAGTTACAGTTTATAATTTATATTATTACTTATTAGTTCTAGAGCGTATAGCGTATTTGATTAATGGATAATTTGATAATCATAAGCATAACGTTTTGTTTTGTACTTGACAATGTTGACTCAGAGATTTTTTTAAATATTATTCCGTGGTTTTGTGCAGACGTGCAGTTAATAAGTATTTTTAATTTTATATATTTCTTTTAATTTATTAAATTCTTACAAAATATCAAATTTTTTTTTTTTCAAAAAAAATTTGTCTAGGGGAGGGCAAAATATTTTCCTTTTTAAATTTTTTGTTTTACTATCCTATTAGTAATAAAATATTGTTTTTGATGTTTTCTTTCATATTCATATAGGTAGTAGATGTAAAAATTATTTATGAATTATTTATAGATATTAGATATTAAATATTATTGCTAATTACTAGTTAAAACTTTATCTTACAGCATTAACTTTAATTAATTTTTTATATAATTTTAAATTAGCAAATGCATTTGTTTTTATAAATAAATTGTTTATATTTTAAATATTTTTGTTAATCATTTTTTATATATATTATATATTATAATATTTTTAGCAAACTGTCATAAAGCTCAGTGTTGGTTTATTAAAAAATTGTTTTACATTTTTAAGATTTAAGTCTTTTATTGCCGAGAAATATGTGTACTGAAACTGAATCATCAAACTTGAGTATTGAATCATGGGTTCAGGTATAAACATAATTAAGATATTTATTTTATTAAATAATAAAATTATACATTTTATAGTTGAAGAGCCTGAGTTAGAAGTTAAAACAACGCGAACGCCAACTAAATCTTCTCATGATTTAAGTCATTTAATGCTGAGAAATATGTGTACTGAAACTGAATCATCAAACTTGAGTATTGAATCATCGGCGTCAGGTATAAATTTTAAATATAAATATTATTTATAAATTTGTAATTAGATAGCTGTGTATTTTTTATCCATTTTTTTTTTTTTTTATTAAGTTTAGTGGTATGATTTTTTTGTAGTTTTAATAATTGAAATAGTTTATATTAAAAAGTTTAACTACCGTCAAATGTGGTGAATAGAAACAGTTATTAACTTCTAAAGCTTGTAGCATCTTAAATATTTTACATAGAATAATGAGTAGTACTTTAAAATATGGGTCTTTGCGAGTATTTTATTATAGCACCATTGATAACATTTAATATTTAATGCTTGATTTTATATATTTTTTTAAGTGTTTTATTTCTATTTACCTGCCGAGTGGGGTGAAAAGAAACATGTATTGTTTTTATCAACTTTTGCGATTTAAACTCGTAGAAGGTGAATAAAAACAAATACTTAAATTTTTAAAAATATTTACTAAATATTTAACACTTAATCAGTTATAATAGTTCTTTTACTGTTTATGTAAGTTAAGTAATAATTAGTAGTAATTTAACAAAATTAAAGAATAATAGATAAAATTTATTATCACAGATAAAACCACAGTAATATTTGATGATGATCCTGGTAAATGGCCAAAGTTGATACCCAGTGGTTTAAAAGGTTATTTCTTAAATCTTGGTGTTTGTCAGCCTTTCCCTATGGAGTTGAGTAACTGGCAGTTTCCAAAAACAAATGACTCTCATGGCAGTGTTCGTTGTTTTCATGAAAAATATTATTTTAAAACACAGTCATGTGGTGAAATTATCAAACGTTCGTGGCTATCATACTCATCATCTCTTGACAAAGTATTTTGTACTACCTGTAAAATATTTGGTTTGCCAAAAGCTCAAAAACTTACAATTGCCTCAGATGGGACTGGAGATTATAGAAATATAAAAAGAAATATTGAAAACCATGAAAGCTGCAACAATCATATTCAATCTGTTTTAAGTAGAGTATTGTATGAAAGTCACAATCGTATTGATGCACAAATTATCCAAGGTTCTAATATACAAGTTTCTGAAAACAGAGAAATACTTAGGGTTATTATTAATTCTTTAATATTTATGGCTCGACAGAATATTGCACTGCGAGGTCATGATGAATCGACATTTTCAACCAATCAAGGAAACTTTTTAGAATTAATTAAAATGTTTGCCAAGTATCATCCAACCTTACAACACCATTTAAATACAATTGAACAGCACAAACGAAATCGACTTACATTCTTATCACACGATACCCAAAACAAACTATTAAGTATATTATCAAATATTGTTCGTTCAAAAATTTTGAGTGAAGTTAAAAAAGCTGGTATATTTTCAGTAATAATTGATACCACTACTGACGTATCAAAATTAGAGAAATTTTGCTTAGTTGTCAGATATGTTTTTGATGGAGAAACCTATGAACGTCTTCTATTTCTAACAACCACCCAAGATGCATCTGGATTTGGCATGTTTCAGGTTTTTTGTAATATAACTGAAAACAATAATTTGAACTGGAAAGAACATCTTTGTGCTCAAGAATATGATGGCGCAGCATCAATGTAAGGAGTGTATTCCGGTTTGAGAACACATATACAAAACCATAACCCACGAGCAATTTATATATGGTGCTTTGCACATGTACTTAATTTAGTCATTGTAGACACTTGTAACATATATTTAGAAACTAGGAACTTTTTCGGCGATGTACAGGCATTAAATGAATACATGAAAGCTCATAAAAGAACGGCAAAATTTGTAGAATTACAAAACAAGAACTATCCAAATAAACCTATACGCCGTCTTAAACATTTTTCGACAACTAGGTGGACTTCTCATGATAGAGCATTAACTGTAATATTTGAAAAATATAAAGCATTAGTACAAACATTAAAATTTTTGCAAACTTCTGATGATTCTGACCGTGACTCTTTATCAAAAGCAACAGGTTTAGAAACAGCTATAAACTCTTATATGTTTGTTATTACAATGATTTTTATTCAATTACTTCTCCACTGTCTAAATATCTTCAGTCTAAGAACTTGGATTTTATACAAGCATTAGCACTAGTCGACGATTCCAGAAAAAGGTTGCAAAGTCTTAGAACAGACGAAGAATATTTGAAATTAGTTGACGAAACTAAATTGTTTGTAAATAAAAATAACGTACGTGAGACAGAGTTTAAAGTTCTCCGACCAAGACGGCGGAAAGTAATGCCAGGAGAACTTGCTGTGGATGAAGTAAGTTTATCACCTAATGACCGTTATAAAACTGGATTATATTTTATTGTCCTTGACGCTATTGTAATGTCCATTTCTACGAGATTCGACCAGTCAAGAGAAATATTAAAAGATATATGTCTATTATCTCCTCAACGAATTTTGAAGTACAGTGATGGTATAAGCAAGACATTACCAGAGGATGCATTTAATGAAATTGAAGATTGGTTACCTGGGATTAATATAAACGATTTAAAAAATGAATATTTAACTTTGAGCTCATCATTAACCCTTTATAGGGCACAGAAAAAAATATCGTACGATTTCTACCAAATTTTCAAATTTACTTCTTAACAGATGTAAGTTACTGTAAAAAATGTAAAAAAAATTGTAACTTTATTTGCATTGGTAAAAAAAGGGTGGGGAATAATTTCCCACTGAGCACTTAGTGTCATAGTTATGGACCATGGGCAGAGGGAAATAATTTCTCACTTAACACCATACTACAATTTTTTTTAATTTTAACTATTTTTATGCAAACAAATGTATATATGACATGATAAATAGGTATTTAATTGTATTTTAAGATTTATGACACCTGAAGATACAAATCTTCTCAACTGATAAAATATATTCTCATGAGATTATAGTAAACCTTATACTTTATTATAACAATAGAAAAAACAAAAAAATAATTAATAATGAAAACATAAATAAAAACCTTTGTAGAATTATCTTGATTCATACATTTCAGACCACATAATATAAAATTATAATAAAAAATAAATAAAATTAACTTTCTAAAAAAAAAACAATATCAACTGTAGTACCTAATTTGGCAATAAAATCAATATAATGTACTAAGTTTTATGGTATTCAGCAAAACAATCTTTGCATAAAACTTTGTTGCAAGTTGCACACATTACATTGGATCTTTTGTCATGTTTTTTGGTACTACATCTAAAACAGCGTCTATATGTAACAATTTTAGTTGCAATATGTGGTTCAAAGGTTGAAATTACCTCCACAATTGATTTTGACCTTTTTTGGGATGGTGATATAGTAGGTCTTTTACGAGATGAATAATTTGAAATGAGTTCATTTGCTAATGTAGATCTAAACTCTAAATGTTTCATATATTTTGTTTTATGACTATTGCAGCTTTTTTTATACATCAAAAATGAATTTACTATAGATGTATCTAATAAATAATAAAATATTTTTACCCACCAACGGCGTGATTTTTGACAAATACTGTAGGAAGCCATATATTGGTCAAATTTATCAACACCCCCCATATATCTATTGTAATCTGCAATACTAGATGGACATGAAATTGCTATCTTTTCACCTCTAGAATTTTTTCTGTGTACAATTTCTGAGTGGGAAGCATTATGCATACTGCTAATTACAGTTACTGGTTTTGAACCCCTGTCCTTCCATCTACAAACACTGATATCATCACACTGAGCAAATTCAATATCTCCAGGCTTATAAAGTGAATCTTTTTTCATTAAATCTTTTGGGTAATATTTTTTATTTATTCGAAAAGTCCCACATGAGAATATATCATTATTTAATAACTTTTTAGCAAGTGGCAAACTAGTAAAAAAATTATCAAAATAAATGCAATGAAATTTCATTTCTAAATATTGGGATAGATTTAGTACAACATTTTCTCCTAATCCAAATTCTGTTAAATTATTACTGTTTTTACCAGTATAGATTTCAAAATTAATAAGGTAACCACTTGCAGAGTCAGCATGGGCATTACATACTTTGAAACCTCTTTTAATTGGCTTCATTGGCATGTATTGTTTCATCCCTGATCTACCCTTGAAGGCAATCATACTTTCATCAATTGATAAGTGCCTAGAGGGACATTCTAAACTTGAATACATTGTTTGTAAATGAAAAATTAATGGTCGAACTTTAAATAACTTATCAAAATAAGGACCTCGAGGGGGCATTTTAGAATTGTCATTTATGTGCAAAAATCTTACTAACTTTAAAAACCTTTTTACTGTCATAATACTTGCAACTCTATAACAATAAAAGTGTTTATCATTAGACCAATAATGACGAATACTTGGTAATGAATTGAAACCCATAATTATAAGTATCCCGATGAATGCTTTAATTTCTTCAGGAGTTGTATCTAACAAATTATTAATTTGTTCAGCATAAAGATTTGATTCTCTAACAATTAAATCAATAAGAGGAGAAAATATTTTTTCCCAAATGTTTACTGGAGTTAATTGAAAAATATTATCACTTATAGGACTTTTCATTTGGAAAGTTGATTTTGAAAAATGTTCAGGTTGTTTACCAATTTTTGTAAAATGAAATGTATTAGTGTTGGAATCTTTTCTCAATTCATTATCTACATAATTACTAGTAGATCCTTCATTTGAAATATTTCTTTCATTCAAATCAGTATAACTATCATCAGCATCGTCATCACTGAAATTAATATTAATTTAATTTGATACAGGACATGGCTGATAATCTTTGTCTTTATCCGTATCATCTGCATCTGACTCAGAATTTGAATCCCATTCATCTGTAATATAAGTTTTAAATTATGTACATGCATGACATAAATAAGTAAAAACTAAAGATTCATACTTAACACATCTGAAGCTGTCTCAACAATTTTGAATAAGCTTCGTCTAGTTCTAGAATTACAACCACTTGAAGATGGTTTATCTTGATCAGAAATACTGGCATTCACTAAGAAAAAATATAACAATTTATAAACATATTCACAACTTTTATTATTATATTTTAAAAGTACACTTTTATTGATTTTATAAATTATAAATTTTATTATTATTATAAATATATATGTACATAAAACAAATAAATATACAATAAATACATATTTTATATAATATATTACAATTTATTTATAAAACATAATAAAATTAATAAAATATGTAAAAATAACTTGCCTAAAGTAGTAGTACATTGTCCATGAAGATCAATATTTTCACATTGATTAGTTGTTTGCATATTTGATCTTGTTCTTTTACCTAAACACATGTAAAAATTATAATATTTCATAAAAAATAGCATCTGCCTAGTGCCTATTTTAGATTCATAATTTGATATTGGAAATTCTATATATTACTACCTAAGGATGTTTTTTGTCGACTAATTGGTGTAATATCATCAGCATCAGAATCTCCACCAATGTCTGAATCTATTGCCATTTCATCTGTTATATTAAATAACTCATATAATATATCATCATCCTTAAGTTTATAAGCCATCTGCAATTAATGTAAAAATTAAATTGATTATTCATTAAAAATTCACAATTAAGTGAAAATATTAAGTTTGTGGTGTATGTAATACACTTACTGTGTATATATATTGATTCCTTAAGACTTATTTGTTAAATTGATACATACTTTGAGTTCCTAACAGCAATCAATCTTCTGTTGTAGTCGTTTTAGTTTGAATAAAAAAAAATTGATATGAAAAATGTGTCACGAACAATTAATAATAATAGTACTTGAAGTACGATATGATATTTCATTATCACACTAAAATAAAGAACAAAAACTAAGCTATTTAATCATACTGATAACAGATAAATTAAACGATTTCATCAACAATAAATTTCAATTGAAACAAAATTATAAATAACTCTCGGAATAATCAGATACCGTGAGTGTGCAGTGGGAAATTATTTCCCACCTGGAACGTTTTATTTCAATAACTCATTACTAGAGTGCGCTAGGGTAAAAATTCCTATATAATAATAAAAACAAAAAATGATGAACATTCGTTTGATATAAGTGGGAAATTATTTCCCTACGATCACAAGCTACAGGATTTTTTTTTCTAAGGTGGGTGTTGCGGCTGGTACGCCCGACAAATTATGTTGTGTTCTCTTTGAATACATCTAAAAAGTTATTTAGATCAGGTAACGATTCATTTTTTATGGGAGTAAATCCGAATAACTTGTCCAAGTGCGCATAAAGTATAAGACGTGTACTGTCAAATCAATGCAGTGCGTTCCAGGCAACTTCGTAATTGGGACCAGTAAGAGGGACCGAACGTACCACAGTACTCGCACATCCGGAGACTGAAGCAATTAAATAATGAAATCGCTCAACACTGTTAAGATCTGAATTTTCGTGGACAAGCGATGTGAATGTGTCACGATAAGACCGCCAATTAATTATGTCACCATTAAAGTGCGCTAACTCAATTTTTGGTAAATTAATGTGAGAACCTGATCTGATTACCGTATCCAACTTACAACCGGCCACCGCACCCGCCACGGCTTGTATAGAATAGTATTGATCGGTGACAACAGTTTCAATGACACTATGTTCCCGTATGAACTCCTCAATCCGCCCTAGCTCTACCATTTGATCCATAACGTGCTCCTAGTCGAGGCGAAAATCTGACATGAGTGTTTCCAAATCCCGTTTACGTGCATCGAACATAAGTTTAATTGACGGATCAGAGGATTTGAGCATTTGAGCATTGGATGCATTGGAGCTAAAAACTGAATTACAACTTTGGAAATCAAGTTGGATTAGAAAAAAAAATGAAGGTAATTAAATTAATAGGTAGTATAAAAACTTTTTAAAATTGAATAATGAGTAAAGTACACATAATATTTTTTTCTCTTTTATTTTTAGGTGAATGTATTGACTGTGATGCCATTAAATGTATTTCAGATTGTAGTGAAATAGTTTTTCCTAATATTAAAAAACTTCTTGGTATAATGGCTTGCTTGCCTATAAGTGTAGCATCTGCTGAACGATCCTTTTCTACTCTAAGACGGTAAAATTTTATCTTGTCATACCTATTTTTTAGTTAAATATTTGTATTCTATTATAATAATAGAATACAAATATAATAGATTGCCTTATAAGTTTTAAAAATATTTATAGGACTAAATATTATTTTTAAAAAGCAATTGAATGCTTAATGCTTTTATACTTTCTACTGCTTCAGTACTTTAGTTTAAAAAAAAAGTTCTTAAATGTCAAACATTTATAGAACCTATCAGCGTCGGGTTACCCTACAGGCAAAACAATCAGGTGATTGGAGCGGCAAATTTGTTAGGGCGGCAAATTTGCCGCACTTAACAAAAAAAATGTATTTATAAAATTATATTATAACGTTTTATAAGATGAGTATTAGCAACTATGTTATTAACTCAGTAAAATACTGAAATGGTTTTGGTGACTAGAATTGTTATTACTAGAATTGTTATTATTAGCGAATCTATGTTTTTCCCGGAAACGGTTTATATTAAATATATATGATTACACAATACACATATTATACATTATGGCGATAGCCGATATGAACTAGACGAATGTAGTTCTAGAGCAAATGAAGTAACTCAGAAAACAACTGGAAATGAGACATTCTGGGTATGAAAATATTTACGATAAATTCAAATTTTTGATCAACATAGACAATAAGTCAATTGATACCGATGATATTGTCCAAGGAGCCAACAAACTCCAACAGTTTTATGAAACGGACATTGACGAAACCACATTTACTCAAGAATGCATACATTTCAAAACTTATATGCAAAATGCAACAGAAAAAAAACAACAACATCAAAGTTTGTTTACATTTTTTAATGTAAGCATCGCTTTGAGAATATATTCCTGTATGGCGGTTACTAATTGTTCAGCAGAGAGATCGTTTTCGTGTCTCAAAAGAACCAAAACGTATTTGAGATCTACAATTGGCGAAAATCGATTAAATAATTTGGCTCTCCTTTGCATTGAATCTGAATTAGTGTCGACAATTGATTTTCAAGACTTAATCGAAACATTCGCTAACTTAAAAAGCCGAACAAAAATATTTTAATAAATTTATTATATAATATTTATAATATTTTAATAATATTTGACGATTGTATTAAATTTAATATAATAAAGAATTATTAAACTAACAATGTATTTCTATATGTATTTTGTTTTAAGTATAAAATGAAAGGGCGGCAAATGCCCTGCTTGTAGGCGGCAAATTACTTAATCCGCCACTGGAACCTATTATTTATAAAGATAAATTAATAATCTACAAAATTGGCTTATAAATCTAGGTACCTATACACCTAGTACCTACCTATTGCTGTCTGCTTTTTAGTTATTTATATTTATTATTTGCTTTATTTTATGCTTGTGCTGTAGACTAAAAACATGGCTACGTTCAAAAATGGGCCAGGATCGCTTATGCGGGCTTGCACTATTGCACATTTATCAAGAGATAAATATACCAGTGGATGAAATTATTGAACGATTTTCTCGTATGAAAAACAGAAAATTAGACTTTGTATTATAAATTATAATTATAATAAAATTATTTTATAACATGCATTATACTATATTATTAAATTAAACAATAATTTCTTTTTTATGTACCTATTAATATTAAAATGTTTTATTTCATAGGTATTTTATAAGTATGAAATTTCCGTTAGGTTAGATTAGCTGTGACGTAAATTTTTAAGATATTTTAAGAATAGATAAAAATATATTTCGCCCCCCCCCCCCCCCCCCCCGTAAGAGAGGCCTAGGTACGCCACTGGATCAGACTCAACTGTCTTCGATAAGTTGAACAAGATTAACATCTGATTAACATGCTTATCTCGTTTAACAATAGCGCGCTGTAAGGATCGCTCAACACGTTCCTTTTCTTGTTGATCTGTTGGCGCTATCGCGCAATATTAATACCTACGTATCTAGATAGCCACCACGCACGCTACCATACAACAATACAATAAATAGACTCGAGACAGCTATGAACACCAAGATGATGACTAAAATTCACTTGTTTTATCGAATGGTTAAGTAAATTAATTAAAGTGGACTGTATTTTCGATATCCGGCCCGAAGGACCAAATGTTGCGGCTGGTACGCCCGACAAATTATTATTGCTCAGGAGATTACCAACAATATAGGAATATCAATGAGATATATAATAATATGTAAATAATATTCGATAATAATTATAATAATACAAATGACGCCTTAACCTATGTTAGTACCCTTAACTCGGGCGTTCACAGACGATCCACCGTAATAATTACAGCACATATAAAATATAGACAATTCAATAATAGGTATAATAATAAGATAAACAATAATAACGATACTATCACGGTACGACCTGACGCTGGTGATATGGCACCGCGGCGGAACAGCTGGTTTATGACGACGGTGTGATATCACGTGTATGTGCGTGTGTGCCAATGATAATATTATATAATACTTGAACGGCTGGCTCGCGCTGCGCTTTCGCGGACGGGCGACAATGATGAGCCGTAAAAACACTTAGGTAATGCATTCGCACTGCGACGAGGGACGGGCGATAATGCATAAACCGAGCGAATTTCAGTCGTGCGAAAAGTCGGACTGACGACGGTTGCATGCGTATTACACTACTACATGCGTACGAATCACGGTTGTACGAGCAGCCGACCGCGACACACTCGTTGGGGCAACCACACCGGTACTGGAGAAGCGTACGCGGAGTCACCGCCGCCGTGACCGGTCGGCCGACAGATAAGCTTATCGGGCCTTTGGTGGTGGACACGGCGTGCAGGTGCAAACGTTGATTGTGGCGTCAACAGTGGGAAATAATTTCCCTCTACCCTATAAAGGGTTAAAGGGTTTACTTGATAGCTGTCCAACTATAATGGAATTTAATTTACTAAAAGTAAAAAATCCAATATAAAGAAAATTATTTAAAAAAAAATTTACCTTAAAAAATAATAAATTTCATATTAATCTAAAAAAAAAAAATATTAAATAAAGAAAATATATATTTTATAGAAAATAAAAAATTATTAAGTTCAAAAAAAAATCAAATTCTAAAAAATACCTAAACATAAAATCATAAATATAAAACTTATTTGACTTAAAGTAGAAAAAGCAATAATTTTCTTTAAATCAAATTCAAAAATTGCATTTAAACCAGATATTAATATAGTTAAACAAGAAATTACTATTAAATAATTTAAAAAAGAAAAATTTAAAAAAATTTCATTAAACCGAATTATTAAATAAATACCAGCAGTTACTAAAGTAGAAGAATGAACTAAAGAAGAAACAGGTGTAGGAGCTGCTATAGCTAAAGGCAACCAAGAAGAAAAAGGAATTTGAGCTCTTTTAGTCAAAGAAGCAAATATAATTATCAAACTAATAAAAAATAAATAATTTAAATTTCTATAATAATTAATTAAAATAAAATTTCAAGAACCAAAATTTAATATTCAAATTATAGATATAATAATAAATAAATCACCTAAACGATTTAAAATAACAGTTACCAATCCCGAACTATAAGATTTTTTATTTTGATAAAAAACAACTAAACAGAAAGAAACCATTCCTAAACCATCTCAACCCAACAAAATTCTAATTAAATTAGGACTAAGAATTAAAAAAAATATAAACATAATAAAAAAATTTATTAATATTAAAAATCGATTCTTATTAAAATCATAATTTATATATTCTATTCTATACAATAAAATTATTGAAGAAATCAAAAATACAAAAGAAATAAATATTAAAGATATTCAATCCAATAAAATAACATATAAAACTATACAAGAATTAAAAAAAAAAATATATACTCAATAAAATAAAATTTATCAAAATAAATTAATAATAAGCCTAAAATAAAAAAAATAATAAATGATATAAAAAAAAAAAAAATTAAATTAAATTATTTAAATATAACATATAATCTTTAATTCCACAAATTAATATTTTAATTAAACTATTTAAATAACAAAATAATTCTATAATTAAAAAAATTATATTCAAAGGTAATCAATGTATAAATAATAATAAATATTCTGTTAAATTAATATAAACTAAATAATTTATATTAAAAAATAATTTACCATATTGAGTATATAAATATAAATAAAGACTATATAAAAATATTAAAATCATAATTAATAAATAAAATATATAAAAATAATCTAATCAAATTATTAAACTAATTAATAAAAATAATTCACCAAATAAATTTAAAGAAGGAGGAAAAGATATATTAGAAGAACATAATAAAAATCATCAAAATGATAAAAAAGGATAAATATTAATTAAACCTTTATTTAAAAACATTCTACGACTTTTAAAACGTAAATAACAAATATTTCTTAAACAAAATAATCCAGAAGAACATAAACCATGACCAAATATTAAAATTAATGAACCAAAATAACCTCAATTATTTAAAGTTAAAAACCCAATAATAACTAAACCTATATGAACAACAGAAGAATAAGCAATTAAAATTTTAAGATCTCTTTGAAAAAAACAAACTAATCTTAAAATTATTATTCCTAATAAACATAAAGAAATTAATAAATAATTAAATTTAAGATTAATCTTAAAAATTAACATTAAAATATGATAAATACCAAAACCACCTAATTTTAATATAATACCAGCCAAAATTATTGAACCACAAATAGGAGCTTCAACATAAGCTTTAGGTAATCAAATATGAAATATAAATAAAGGTATTTTAACTAAAAAAATTATTATTAAAAATATATAAAAATAAAAATTTAAATTATTTAAATAATCAAAATAATACATAAATATAAAATTAAAATTATTTAAACTTAATAAACATGAAAAAAAAGGTAAAGAAAAAAAAATTATATAAATAAATAAATAAAATCCAGCTTTAAAACGCTCATATTGATATCCTCAACCATAAATTAAAATAATTACAGGAATTAAATTAATTTCATAAAAAATATAAAATAAAAAAAAACTATTTCTAAAAAAACAAAAATAAAAAATAATAACAAAAATAAATATTAATAAATTAAAATAATTAAAATAATTATTTTTAAAATTAAGTTTAGAAATATAAACTAATCTAATAATCCAAATACCTAGTATAAATATTAAATAAGAAAATATATCTATACCAAATAAATATCTAATATTTAAAAAATAATTGAATATTGGAATCTTAAAATATATAAAAAAAAAAAAAAAAATTCTGGGCTAATCATCATCTTTTAACCTTCAAGCTAAAAAAAATCATTCTAAAAATAATTAATATTAAAATTATTAACATTGTAAAATTATTAATGATTTTATATAATCATTTCCATATATACGAACTATTAAAATCAAAATTGTTAAACCTAATACTCTTTCACTAATACAAAAAATAAAAAAAACTAATAATAAAATATATTGCTTAATAAATATTATTAAGTTTAACAAAAACAATAAAGATAAAATTAATAATAAATATTCTAATCCTAAAAGTATTATTAATAAATGATTAAAATTAAAAATATAAAATAAAACTCCAGAAAATAATATAAATATTAAAACTAAAATAAATAAATTTATCATTTTAATAGTTTAAAAAAAACATTGATATTGTAAATCAAAATTATAAAATTATTTAAAATAAATCAGTATAAATATATACATATTATCATTAATCTCCAAAATTAATATTTTAATTAAAATATATACTGAATTTTAAAAATTATTTTATTAACTAATTTAATTATAGCAATTATATTAACAATAATGAAATCACCTATTAGATCAAATTTAATTATTTTAATTCAAACAATAACTTTAACTATAATAATTAATTTAATTAATAAAACATCATGAATTTCATTTATAGTTTTCATTTTATATATTGGAGGATTAATAATTATTTTTTTATATATCTCAAGAATTGCTTTTAATGAATTAAACATTAATAAAAATTATAAAAACATAATTTACAAAATAATTTTTATATTTTTAATATTAATTTACTTTAAATTATCTCTAAATATAGAAAATATGATTTATGAAAATAAATTTATATTTGAAGATAACTTTTACTTATTAAACATATTTATAATACCTAATAATATTTTAATTTATATAATTATATTTATTCTTTTTTTTATATTAATTTTAATTATCTGAATATTAAAAATTAATAAAGGACCAATTCGACAAAAAACCAATTAATGAAAAAAAACATAATAAAAATTATATCACCAATATTAAACTTACCAACACCTACTAGAATTAGTTTTATATGAAATTTTGGATCTTTATTAATAATCTGCTTAATTAATCAAATTTTAACAGGATTATTTTTAGCTTTCCATTATAAAACAGATATTAACTTAGCTTTTCAAAGAATTATTAATATAAATCGAAATATTAATTTTGGATGATTAATTCGTTCTTTCCATGCCAATGGGGCATCAATATTTTTTATTATAATTTATATTCATATTAGACGAGGAATTTATATAAATTCATTTAATTTTAAAATAACATGAATTGTAGGAGTATTATTATTATTATTAACTATAATAACAGCTTTTGTAGGATATGTATTACCATGAGGACAAATATCATTTTGAGGTGCAACAGTAATTACAAATCTTTTATCAGCAATTCCATATTTAGGAAATTCAATTGTAATTTGAATTTGAGGAGGCTTCTCTATTAGTAATGCTACATTAACACGATTTTTTTCAATTCACTTTATTTTACCTTTTATTATTATTTTATTTACTTTTATTCATCTTTTTTTTTTACATATAACAGGATCTAATAATCCATTAGGTATTAATAGAAATTTTGATAAAATCACATTTTCACCTTATTTCTTAATTAAAGATTTAATTGGATTAATTATATTTATATGAATATTTTTCATTTTAACTTTAATTTTTCCTTATTTATTAAATGATCATAATAATTTTGATATAGCAAATTCAATAATTACACCTAATCATATTCAACCAGAATGATATTTTTTATTTTCATATTCAATTTTACGAGCAATCCCTAATAAATTAGGAGGAGTTATTGCCTTAATATTATCAATTTTAATTTTATTAATTATACCTTTATTAAATAAAAAAAACTTTTTAAGAAATAAATTTTATCCTATAAATAAAATTCTATTTTGAATTTTTATTATAACATTTTTTATATTAACATGAATTGGTATACAACCTGGTATACCAATCCTTTTATTTCAACAAGTCAAATTTTTACAACAATTTACTTTTCATATTTTTTTATTAATTTTTATATTATAAAAATATGAGATAAATTATTAACTTAATAAAATCAGTTAATTAATTTATTTAAAATATTTATTTTGAAAATAAAAAATAGAAATTAATTCTATTAACTTAATACTAAAATAAATGATATAAGTTAAATAATTTAACAGAAAAATTAAATATAAATAAAAATAAAGATAAAGGTAAAATTAATTTTCAAATTAAATATATTAATTTATCATAACGAAAACGTGGTAAAAACCCACGTAATCAAATAACTAAAAATATAAATATTAAAATAAAAATATTTAAATAAAACTTATTCATTATTAAACCAAAAAATATTTCACATAATAATATACCTATAAATATAATTCTTATATATTCAGATATAAAAATAAAAATAAAAGATAAACTTCTAAATTCAATATTAAAACCAGAAACTAATTCTGATTCTCCTTCAGAAAAATCAAAAGGAGAACGATTCATTTCTGCTAAAAATCTAATTAATAATAAAATAAATATTAAAAAAAGAAAAAAAAAATTTAGAATTTATTTGATAAATATAAAAATCATTTAAATTAAATCTATTAATTAAAAATATTAAATTTATAATAATAATTATTATTCTCACTTCATAAGAAATTATTTGAGAAATAAAACGAATTATCCCTAAAACTGAATAATTAGAATTAGATGATCATCTAATTATTAAAAAAATATAAACTATTAAACTCGAACAACAAAACATATAAATTAAACCAAAACCTATAATATAATTTATACCAATATAAGGATAAATAAATCAAAAAAAAACAGAAATTAATAAACCTAATATAGGAGAAATTATAAAAATTAAAAAATTTATATTTATAGGATAATTAACTTCTTTAAAAAATAACTTTAAACCATCACCTATAGGTTGAAAAACACCTTTAATAAAAAATTTATTAGGACCTTTACGTAATTGAATATAACCTAAAACTTTACGTTCTAATAAAGTAAAAAAAGCTACTCTTATGAAAACTATTAAAAATAAAATCAAAAAATTAATAATTATAATAAATATAAAAATTACTATCTATAATTAAAATTATATAATTAAATTCTAAATTTAACACAATTATCTGCCAAAATAGTTAAATTAATTTAATTCACTTAATAAAAAAATTTAATTTAATTATTTAATCCTTTCGTACTAAAATAAATTATTTTTTAAAAGATAGAAACCAACCTGGCTTACACCGGTTTGAACTCAAATCATGTAAGAATTTAAAGGTCGAACAGACCTAATACTTAAAATTTTGCACCTAAGATTAATCTTAATTCAACATCGAGGTCGCAAACTAATTTTTAAATTTGAACTTAAAAAATTAATTACGCTGTTATCCCTAAAGTAACTTTTTCCTATAATTAAAAATTTTAATTCAAATAATCACTAAATAATGTAAAATTTTAAAAAAAGTTTAATAATTTTTTTTATCACCCCAATAAAATAAATAATAAAATTAAAATATTTATAATCCAAAAAAATTAAAATTAATATTTATAAAGTTTTATAGGGTCTTATCGTCCCTTTAAATAATTTAAGCTTTTTTACTTAAAAATAAAATTTTAATTATATAAATAATAAAGTTTATTTCTCATCAAATCTTTCATACAAGTCCTCAATTAAAAGACTAATTATTATGCTACCTTTGCACAGTCAAAATACTGCAGCATTTAATAAATCATTGAGCAGATCTGTTCAGACCCAAGCACTAGAGCGCGCCAGATAATTCGGATAAAAAGAACGTTATCGATTCCGGTCACGCCTGCGCCGCTATCACCGGTATACGACTGTCCTGCTCGCGCTATACAGTCGTAGTCGTGTGTTGTTGTCGATACTTGTCGCAGCTGTTACCGACCCGTCTCGTTATTATTCCAATGCGCAATAGTGTGCCTTTAAAAAACCGCGTGTGCCGCCTTTGTCGATTCGCCGTAAAATCGGTGTGTAGCCGTGTCTTTTGTGCCGTCGCCACGATTGTTGGTCCTTAGCGTTACGCGTAGATAACGTCTTCGTGTGTTGTTGTGTCGCCGCCATTAGCGTCCGTTACGCACACGCACGTTTGTTTGTGCTCGGCACCTTCCGCCGCCTTGTTGTTATGTCACAGGCGCGGATAGATGCGCGTCGTTGAAATTCGTGGCTCAGCTTAAATCGTAATTTTACCGGTTCGGTTAATTTTTTAATTCGACATCACCGTGTACACTTGATACCCACGTGTTTGGATACGTCGTACTCATTGTCCACCGTCGGTACGTCGCGTAGTGCAAGTATACACCTCCGTATGGGAACAAGTGCTCCGGTCAACTTCAACCAGGTCAGACGTATCATACCCATACTGTTTATTATTTGATAATTGTTATCAACGCTGATACGCAGTTGTTTGTATTATTAATTTCATGATTTAATTTTTTAATTATTTGTAATTTGTGTAGGACTAACATAGTAATAAGTTATTCTCATGTATTCCAATGAATGAAATCCTATATGTACAATAAATTTATACAGTCCACTATTCAGGATATTTTGTCGTTTCTTATTAATTTTATACATATATATTATTAAGACTCAATCAGGTTTTATTTACCAGCAAATAGTTGAGATACAACCGTGTTCATTTGAATCGGCTATCATGACTAAACATTTGGTCCTTCGGGCCGGATAATTTGTGTAATTTTAATTAATTAATTTGTCCGTCTTATCTTGCTTGCTCTTTATTCCTTAAAAATCGTGTAATATGGGAAGGCCTAAGCGTCAAGATTTGGACAATGCTGCTGATAGTAAACGGTCGTTAGTTCGTGCTCGTGCATCGCGGGATGCATCGTTGCGGTCAATTAAAAAAATAAATACTATAGCCGAAGAAGTTAAATTAGATGTTGATCGTCGCGCATTATTTGAGGCTCACTATTTGTCATTGAAAAGGTTCGTTGATCAATTTGAGTTAGAACAGCAAGCAGTATTAAATGCCCTTGTTGATTTAGATAATGTAGTCGAGTTTGAAAATGTTGATGCTGTTGTCACTGATACTATGGAAGAGGTATGTGCAAACATTCAACTTATTGCTACTGGCTTCCATAGCACTTCTGTTAATGTGACTGCAGATAATAATGTTTCTACTGGTGCACGACAAACAGCACAGGCAATTGTGTTACCAAAAATTGAATTGCCAAAATTTGATGGTAATGTCCTGGGTTGGGTATCGTTTCGTGACATGTTTCAATCACTAGTTCATGACAACCCTGATATTTCTAATATTCAACGTTACCATTTTTTAATTTTAAGTCTGTCCGGTCCAGCACTTACAGTAGTGAAAGCGATCCCTTTGACGGCTGATAATTATATCATAGCTTGGAACGCATTGAAACAGTCGTTTGAAAATCAAAGACTATTAGCTTCGGCACACATTGACAAATTGTTTTCATTTGTGCCATTGAAAAAAGAATCATTGTCGTCACTGTCGTCATTTGTTCATGTATTCACTGAAAATGTCTCTGCTATTAAAGCACTTGGTGTCAAGGACCTAGCTGGTTTTATTTTGTTTCATATTGGTGCTCGTGTAATTGATACAGAGACAAGGCGACTGTTCGAAGCAAGTATTGAACAAAATGCAGTCCCTAATTTAGATATTTTATTACAATTTGTCGCACACAGATGCAAAATTTTAGAAAATGTGGGAACGTCGGTTGGAATTAATGACAAACCTGACAGCACTCTTAAAGGTAGTAGTAAGAAAAACAAAAGTGGCTCCCTTGGCAAAACTTCACTGTCAGTGTCTTCTACATCCACAACATCAAAATGTTTATTTTGTCAACACGAACATCAGATTTATCGTTGCTTTGTATTTAAACGCAAACCAGTTACAGTACGGCGCAAGTTTGTGAGCGATCATAATTTGTGTTTTATATGCTTAAAAACGGGACATAGTGTTGGTTCTTGTACTGCTTCTTTTACATGTAAAAAATGTGAAGGTCGTCATAATACACTGTTACATATAGAAAATGTCGGTACAAAAAATAACAGTGAGACGACACAGAAAGAGAAGTCAGATGTTCAGTCCTCTACGTCCAAACCTGTTGAAAATAACACTGTGTTCGCAGGTACGATAGCGACACAAGCAACTGTAGTGTTAGGTACTGCGGTTGTTCGTATACAAGATGACACAGGTGTTACTCATCAGGTTCGAATTTTATTAGATAGTGGGTCACAGGTTTCGGCCATTACTGCAGGTTGTGCCACCAGACTTGGTCTTAAACGCACCAGGAGTCATGTAGAGGTAGTTGGCCTCTCTCAACAACCGGTGTCCAAGGTAAAAGGTGTTACTCAGTGCGCGTTTTTTCCGCTTCAGTCAGATCAACCACTGTTTAAAGCAAATAATGTTATAATATTGTCCCAAATTACTGGATTAATGCCAATGTGTTCACTCCCTGCTACGGTGCGCACGCGATATCAACACCTAGTACTAGCTGATCCGGAATTTGATCATCCTGGCACCGTGGACATGTTAATAGGAGGTGATTTATACCCGATGATTTTGCAGCCCAAAGCGGACATCATCCATACGCCTGGATTGCCGTCAGCAATGCACACAAATCTCGGTTGGATAATTGTTGGTTCACTCAGGGATCCTACTTCATTACCTCTGATGTCGTTGACTATTAGTGCAGTACCAGTCCTGAATGAAACGTTGCAACGATTTTGGACGGTTGAAGAGCCGACTGCCCCAGTACACTCGACCACCGAAGACGAACGATGCGAGGAGTGGTTCTGTAAAACAGTGTCACGGGACACATCAGGCAGATTTTGCGTTGCTCTCCCTTTTCGGTCTACAATAGAAGTTCAAGGTAATCAAAATCAGGACTTGAGTACGGCTAGTGGTCTTGGTTCTTCGCGTGCGATGGCTCAAAACCGGTTGTTTAATATTGAACGTCGCCTAGCAAAGGATCCTGAACTATATTCCGCGTATCGTGACTTCATGGATGAATATCTGTCGCTCGGTCACATGCGCCTAGCTGAGAAACCAGGGAAGTATTTTATCCCACATCATGCGGTTGTTAAACGGCAAAACGAAAAATTAAAAATTCGGGTAGTCTTTGATGCGTCGGCCAAGTCATCTTCTGGTTTATCACTTAACGACTGCTTGGCAACTGGACCAAAATTGCAGAGTGATATCACCGACATATTACTTCGTAGCCGTTTCCACAAGTTCTTGTTCATCGCAGATATTGAGAAAATGTACAGGCAGATCCGAGTCAATGATGCAGATTGTGCGTATCAACATATACTTTGGCGAAATTCGCCCACTGAAGAAGTCAAAGAGTACGAATTATGTACTATCACTTATGGTGTCAACGCAGCTCCGTTTTTGGCAATCAGATGTTTACACCAACTGGACTCGGAAAATGGATCTGAATTTCCTTTGGCAGAAAATTTGTTGGTTACATCAACGTATGTTGACGACATTGTGGCAGGTGCTGATACCGAAAAGGAAGCTCTGGAGCTTCAGGATCAAGTCATATCCCTATTACGCAAAGGTGGGTTCCATTTACGAAAATGGGCCAGTAATTGTGAGGCAGTATTAAAAGGTATAGCTGCTGAAGACCGCGCAATGGACCCATCCTTTGAACTTAAAGATGACCAATCAGTAAAGGTATTAGGTTTACATTGGATTACTACGTCGGATGCCTTAGGCTACCACATTAACATCAACAAGGTCGAACCAACCAAGCGCACCATACTTTCAACCATCGCTCGTCTATACGATCCTGTTGGAGCGTTGGGCCCTGTGGTATTCTGGGCCAAGTGCATTATGCAAGAATTGTGGATAGAGAAATTAGATTGGGATGCTTCGCCTTCGTCCGACATAATCGATAAATGGCATAAGTTCACAACTGAACTACCTGCGTTATCTTCCTTCTCACTCTCTCGTTATATCAACGCATGCTCATCAAAGACCATACAGTTATTGGGTTTCGCGGATGCTTCTCAAAAGGGATACGCGGCGGTGGTCTATATGAGAGTCATTGATATGCAGGATGAGGTAACGGTGCATTTTCTTACGGGTAAAACAAAAGTCGCCCCTCTTAAGGCATCACAGACGGATGAGTCACTGACAATACCACGGCTAGAGTTGTGTGCCGCCTTGTTACTTGCGCGACTGCTGTCTCATCAACTCTTCGTGCTTCGTGATATCGTAACGATAGATTGTGTTCGAGCATGGAGTGATTCTACCATTGTCTTGGCTTGGCTTAATGGGGACCAAAAGCAGTTTAAGATATTTGTTACTAATCGAGTGGCGAAAATTCGCTCTCTGCTGCCACACTGTGAATGGTCTCATGTACGATCATCGGATAACCCTGTAGATCCTGCATCTCGAGGCATGCTGCCAGAAGAACTTCTTACCAATCGATTACATTTAAATGGTCCAGAGTTTCTGCAAGATCCCAATTGTCAGTTTTCAAGTTTGATGCCGAATGAGTTTTCACCTGAGCAACTTCCAGAGATAAAAACCTCAGTTAAAAATGTTTTATTTGTTCAGGACAGTATCCAGCCTTCAGACATGATCAGTCAATTTTCAACATTAACAAAAATGCAACGTGTGTTAGCGTACTGTTTTCGTTTCGCCCGTCGTCGAAATATTCCGAAGAGCAGTGGACCAATCACTCGGATGGAATACGAACGTGCCATGAACGCAGCTATTTTATGTACGCAAATGACATACTTGTCGGATCTACAAAAACAGATACAAAATCAAGGTTCCATAACTCCGACAACGATAGCCCAGCTAGCTCCCTTCATCGATTCGAATGGAATCATTCGAGTTGGCGGAAGATTAAAACGGGCGCTATTAGACGAAAATGCAAAATATCCAATTCTTTTGCCTCAAAAAACACATCTAACAGAATTAATCATTCGACATTTTCATCATATCTCGTTACATGGAGGATCAAGATTGGTACTTTCGATGATCCATCAAAAATTTTGGATTATTTCTGGTCGAGCAGCTGTCCGTAATATTACATATTCTTGTATTCCTTGCACAAAGTTTAGAAGTATAAACCCGCGACCTTTCATGGGGGATCTGCCAGCTGCTAGAGTTGTAGCGAATCGACCATTCTTTAACGTTGGAATGGATTATGGCGGACCTTTCATGGTTCGTGAAAGTCGACGTCGCGGTGCACGTACGAATAAAATATATTTAGCTGTATTTGTGTGCATGTCAGTGAAGGCTGTGCATTTGGAAGCCGTGTCAGATATATCCACAGACGCGTTCCTCGCCGCATTGGACAGATTCGTTGCTCGACGTGGAATTCCCGACAGCATGTACACCGATTGCGGGACAAATTATGTAGGTGCTGCAAAACAACTGAAGAAACTGTTTGATGAAGCTTCCAATCAGCATAGCTTATATGGTCGTATACCGTGCAAGTGGCACTTTAACCCACCGGGAGCCCCTCATTTTGGTGGGATATGGGAGGCTGCCGTCAAAAGTGCAAAAACCCATTTAAAAAAAGTGATTGGTGCCCAAGTATATACTACCGAGGAATTCACAACACTCATCACGCGAATCGAAGGCGTGTTAAACTCTCGGCCGATTGTACCGCTGTCCAGTGATCCAAATGATCTAAACGTGTTAACCCCAGGTCACTTTCTAATTGGACAACCATTGCTAGCACTTCCAGAAGAGGATGTAGTGAACACTCCAACCAACCGTTTAGGTCGTTGGCAATTACTCCGTCAAGCTCAACAATCATTTTGGCGTCGATGGAGCCACGAATATCTGCATACACTACAGGGGAGGCAAAAGTGGTTTAGGCAGACACCAAATCTAATGGTTGGCGATCTTGTAGTTATCAACACACCATCACGACCACCCATGTCCTGGCAGATAGGTCGAATCATTGAGGTTCATCCAGGGGAGGACAACATTGTGCGTGTAGCGACCGTTAAAACCCAAGAAGGCACCCTCAAACGTCCTGTCATCAAGTTGGTAAAACTTCCAGTTGATCCAAGACCTTAAGAGGGCTCCCATATTACCGATATCCTTAACATTTTTCCTTTGTATATACACATTGTAATTATAATTATAATTTTTTTTTGTTTGTTTGTTTCTTATATGTACTATGATACAGTCTGACCGAGAAATGTTTTTTCCTTTTGAAAGCATGCTTTCAAAGGGGGGAGGATGTTCAGACCCAAGCACTAGAGCGCGCCAGATAATTCGGATAAAAAGAACGTTATCGATTCCGGTCACGCCTGCGCCGCTATCACCGGTATACGACTGTCCTGCTCGCGCTATACAGTCGTAGTCGTGTGTTGTTGTCGATACTTGTCGCAGCTGTTACCGACCCGTCTCGTTATTATTCCAATGCGCAATAGTGTGCCTTTAAAAAACCGCGTGTGCCGCCTTTGTCGATTCGCCGTAAAATCGGTGTGTAGCCGTGTCTTTTGTGCCGTCGCCACGATTGTTGGTCCTTAGCGTTACGCGTAGATAACGTCTTCGTGTGTTGTTGTGTCGCCGCCATTAGCGTCCGTTACGCACACGCACGTTTGTTTGTGCTCGGCACCTTCCGCCGCCTTGTTGTTATGTCACAGGCGCGGATAGATGCGCGTCGTTGAAATTCGTGGCTCAGCTTAAATCGTAATTTTACCGGTTCGGTTAATTTTTTAATTCGACATCACCGTGTACACTTGATACCCACGTGTTTGGATACGTCGTACTCATTGTCCACCGTCGGTACGTCGCGTAGTGCAAGTATACACCTCCGTATGGGAACAAGTGCTCCGGTCAACTTCAACCAGGTCAGACGTATCATACCCATACTGTTTATTATTTGATAATTGTTATCAACGCTGATACGCAGTTGTTTGTATTATTAATTTCATGATTTAATTTTTTAATTATTTGTAATTTGTGTAGGACTAACATAGTAATAAGTTATTCTCATGTATTCCAATGAATGAAATCCTATATGTACAATAAATTTATACAGTCCACTATTCAGGATATTTTGTCGTTTCTTATTAATTTTATACATATATATTATTAAGACTCAATCAGGTTTTATTTACCAGCAAATAGTTGAGATACAACCGTGTTCATTTGAATCGGCTATCATGACTAAACAAGATCCTATATTAAATTAAACTTAATACAATGTTTTTGTTAAACGGATGAAAATAATTTTTGCCGAATTCATAATTTATAAGTATAAATTATACTAATTTAATCATTATTACTAAAAATTTAATATTAATTAATAAAATTTAATAAAAAAAATAAATAAATTTATAATAAATTAAAACTAAATAAATAATACATTTTTACAAACTTATAATAAAAATTTCTATTCCTATAAATTATTAAAATAAATAAATTATTATATAAAAATTTTAAGCTTATCCCTAAAATAATTTAAATTTAAAATATTAATATATAAAATCAAAATAACTTTTAAAATTTTAAATTAAATTTAAATCTTAAATAACTAAATATAATATAACGAATTAAATTTCAAAACTAATATTGTTTTATAAATATTTATAAAACAATAAATTAATAATAAAATTAACTCTATAAATTTTGAGAAATTAAAAAAAAATTAAAAATTTTAATTGACCCTGATACAAAAGGTACTAAAAATATTCTTTTTAAAATTTAACTAATTCTTTTACAATACTATTAAACTATAAATCTAAAAATTAATTTTTACTTAATACTAAAACCCTAAATAAATAAATTACTTTTATAAAAAATCAATAAAAAATAAATATATTAATAACTTTAATTTAAATAAAGTTTAACAACATCCTATCATTGTAAATGACATACTTAAATTTAGATATTTATTTATAGAAAATATAATCTTTCTAAATACACTTTCCAGTACATTTACTTTGTTACGACTTGTCTTATTTTTAATAAGAATGACGGGCAATATGTACATATTTTAGATCTTTATTCATATTAATTAAATAAATAAATTTACTATTAAATCCAATTTCATTTTAATTTTCATCTAAAATCCAAAAATAAAATTTAATGTAACCCATTATAAACTTATTTATTAACCACATCTTGACTTAACATAAATCATAAAAATAAACAAAGAAAATAAATTTTTAAATATATTCATGACAGCGATATATGAACTATTTAAAATAAGTAAAATTAATCGTGGATTATCAATTAAAAAACAGGTTCCTCTAATAAGACTAAAATACCGCCAAATTTTTTAAATTTAAAGAACATAACTATTCATTTTTTAGTAAATTAATTTAAACTTTTATAATAGGGTATCTAATCCTAGTTTTAAATAAAATTTAATAGAATAAAATAATTATAATAATAATTCTTAATTAAATTTTACTTTATTAAAAAAAATTAAATTATAAATTATACTTAATACTAATAACCAAACTATTTTACTTGTATATTATGTTTAACCGCAACTGCTGGCACATATTTAGTTTATACTTAAATTAATAATTAAATCTAAATCTCTTTAATATTTAATATTTAATACTGAGAATTATTAAAATCCTTTAAGAACTTATAAACAATCAAAAAATTTCATGTATTTTCTTAATTAAATAAAATTTTATAATAAAATAAATTATATTTATATATCAAATAATAATAATATGGTTTAATGTTATTAAAATAAACAATTTTTAGTTAAATTTTAATTTTATTGAATTTATAATAAATTACAATTTTTAATTAAACAATAAAACTCGAATAAATAAAAATAAATTTTCCAAATTTGAAGACAAAATCATACACAATTATGTAGTTATACCCAAAAATTTCTCACAAAAATATTTTAGTTAACGAATTATGATAAAAAATCGAATAAAGAATTTTTATTTTTGCAATTTTTGAAAAACCAAATTATACAATTTTTAATAATTTAACTCAACTTTTTAAAATAAAAAAACTAAAATTGTAATTTTTCAACATATTTTTTTTTAATAATGGACATTTCTAACAAATTAAAATTAATTTTATAGCTAAAAAAAGTATACTTTTTTTAGTTAATTTATACGACTATTTACATATATTTAAATATTTATATACTGATTAATTCCTAAATTAAAATTTTAATAAAATATAAATATTTTCTGTAATCAGGTTTATACATTTAATGAGCTAAAATTTTAAATTAAACAATAAAACTCGAATAAATAAAAATAAATTTTCCAAATTTGAAGACAAAAATCATACACAATTATGTAGTTATACCCAAAAATTTCTCACAAAAATATTTTAGTTAACGAATTATGATAAAAAATCGAATAAAGAATTTTTATTTTTGCAATTTTTGAAAAACCAAATTATACAATTTTTAATAATTTAACTCAACTTTTTAAAATAAAAAAAACTAAAATTGTAATTTTTCAACATATTTTTTTTTAATAATGGACATTTCTAACAAATTAAAATTAATTTTATAGCTAAAAAAAATATACTTTTTTTAGTTAATTTATACGACTATTCCTACTTTAATTTTTCAAATAATTAAATTTTCAAACTAGAAACCTTATATATATATATACAATAAATATATGTATATATTCATATAAGGATTTATATACATATATATATATATATATAAGATGTATAGATAATATTACTATATAAGGATTTATATATATATATAATATAAGCTATATAGATGTATATATGTATTATATATATATACTATATATATATGAAGTCTATATATGTATACTACTATATATATTAATAAATCCTCTATATACTCTTTCTTCTTTCTTTTTTTTTTAAAGGAGGGCTACGCCCCCCTTTTTAGACAATTACAAACGTCATGCCTCACTAAAACATATTTTTTTTAAAATTTTATTGAGATTATTCCCAATCTCTATCTAAACCAAGAAACATTTTTTTACTAAACAATATTTTTAAAAATAAAATGCCTCAAAAAGGGTTACTTTGATAGAGTAAATCATGTATTATATATACTTTTATTATACTTTAAGAAACTATCTAATCCATAAATTTCAAAAATGTATATGCATAAACACCTAAGTATATATCATAAAGAAAAATAAGCTAAAATAAGCTTTTGGATTCATACTTCAAATATAGAATAAAATTCTTTTTTCTGATAAATTTAAATTTAACAAAAATTATATTTTTTACATTATTAATATTTAGAACTTTAATATCAATTTCAGCATCAAATTGATTATCAATATGAATAGGATTAGAATTAAATCTATTTTCAATTATTCCAATTTTAAACTTTAAGTCATCAATTTACTCAATTGAAGCTACAATAAAATATTTTTTAATTCAAGCTTTTGCTTCAATTTTATTACTAATTTTTTTAATTAATAAAAATCTATTATTTATAAATAATGATAATATTTTAATTATAATATCACTATTAATAAAATTAAGATTAATACCTTTCCATTTATGATTACCTTCAATAATAGAAGGACTGAATTGAATATCATGTTTATTAATAATAACTTGACAAAAAATCACACCTTTAATTATAATTTCTTATTTAAATATTAATAAAAATATAATTTTTTTAATTGTATTAATCTCAATAAATTCAATTTTTGGTTTAAATCAAAATTCAATACGTAAAATTTTAGCTATATCATCAATTAATAATACTACCTGAATACTATTTGCAATTTTAATAAATGAAAATTTATGAATTAATTACTTTTTAATTTATTCTTTATTAAATTTTTTAATTATTAAAATACTTAATAATTATAATGTTAATTATATTAATCAAATAAAACTATTTAATTTAAATTTTTTTTTCAAATTAAATATATTAATATTAATTTTTTCAATTATAGGTTTACCTCCCATAATAGGATTTTTAATAAAATGAATACTAATTAAAACTTTAATCTATAATAATATATATATTATTATAATAATATTAATTATACTAACTATTTTAAATTTACTTTTTATATTAAATTAACTTATTTTATATTATTTAATTTTAATCTTTTTAATAAATGATATCTAATATATTAAAAAAAAACAATTATGATTTCATTATATTAATAAATTTTTTTAGATTATTTTTTAGTTACTTATTTATTTATTAAGGTTTTAAGTTAACTAAATAAACTATTAATCTTCAAAATTAAAAATATTATATTTTAAACCTTAATTAAATAATTAATACCTTTAAATTTGCAATTTAATATCATTTAATATGAATATAAGATTTAATGATAAAAAGATTATTTAATCTATATATAAATTTACAATTTACAACCTATTATCAGCCATTTTATCTATAAAATGAATTTTTTCAACTAATCATAAAGATATTGGAACTTTATACTTTTTATTTGGTATTTGATCAGGTATAATTGGATCATCTCTTAGAATTTTAATTCGTCTAGAACTAAGACAAATTAATTCTATTATTAATAATAACCAATTATACAATGTAATTGTAACAATTCATGCTTTTATTATAATTTTTTTTATAACAATACCAATTGTAATTGGTGGATTTGGAAATTGATTAATCCCTATAATAATAGGTTGTCCTGATATATCATTCCCACGTTTAAATAACATTAGATTTTGATTATTACCCCCATCATTAATAATAATAATTTGTAGTTTTTTAATTAATAATGGAACAGGAACAGGATGAACTATTTATCCGCCTTTATCAAATAACATTGCACATAATAATATTTCAGTTGATTTAACTATTTTTTCCTTACATTTAGCAGGAATCTCCTCAATTTTAGGAGCAATTAACTTTATTTGTACAATTCTTAATATAATACCAAATAATATAAAATTAAATCAAATTCCTCTTTTCCCTTGATCAATTTTAATTACAGCTATTTTATTAATTTTATCTTTACCAGTCTTAGCCGGTGCTATTACAATATTATTAACTGATCGAAATTTAAATACATCATTCTTTGATCCAGCAGGAGGAGGAGATCCTATTCTTTATCAACATTTATTTTGATTCTTTGGACATCCTGAAGTTTATATTTTAATTTTACCTGGATTTGGATTAATTTCACATATTATTAGTCAAGAAAGAAATAAAAATGAAACATTCGGTAATATTAGAATAATTTATGCAATATTAACTATTGGATTATTAGGATTTATTGTATGAGCTCATCATATATTTACAATTGGTATAGACGTTGATACACGAGCATATTTTACATCAGCAACTATAATTATTGCCATTCCTACAGGAATTAAAATTTTTAGATGATTAGCTACTATTTATGGATCTAAAATTAATTTTTCACCCTCAACAATTTGATCTTTAGGTTTCATTTTTCTATTTACAATTGGTGGCTTAACAGGAGTTATTCTTGCTAATTCATCTATTGATATTATTCTTCATGATACTTATTATGTAGTAGCTCATTTTCATTATGTATTATCTATAGGAATTGTATTTGCAATTATTGCTAGATTAATTCATTGATTCCCAATCTTTACAGGATTTTCTATAAATAACTTTATTTTAAAAATTCAATTTATTTTAATATTTATTGGAGTAAATTTAACTTTTTTTCCCCAACATTTTTTAGGTTTAAATGGAATACCTCGACGTTATACAGATTATCCTAATAATTTTTTATTATGAAATATAATTTCATCAATTGGATCAATAATTTCAACATTTAGAATTATCATTTTAATTTATTCAATTTGAAATAGAATTTTTTTAAAAAAAACAACAATTTTCAAATTAAATTTAAGAAACTCTATTGAATGAATTCATAATTTACCTCCATTAGAACATTCATATTCAGAATTACCTTTAATTATTAATTTCTAATATGGCAGAAATTATATGCAATGAACTTAAAATTCATTTATAAAGAATAATCTTTTTTTAGAAATTATAACTTGATTAAAACTAAGATTTCAAAATAGAAATTCGCCATTAATAGAACAATTAATTTTTTTCCATGATCATACAATTTTTATTATTATTATAATTATATCAACAATTACTTACATAATATTATTTATTATAAACAATAAATTTATTAATATTAAAATTTCAGAAAATCAAATAATTGAATTTATTTGAACAACAACTCCACCTATTATTTTAATTTTTATTGCTATACCTTCTTTACATTTATTATATTTAATAGATGAAATTAAATGTCCTATTTTAACAATTAAAATTTTTGGGCATCAATGATTTTGATCTTATGAATACTCAGATTTTTCAAATATTGAATTTGAATCATATTATACTGCATAAGAACATTTCTAAGGAACAAAATGAATGCTCTGAAAGTTCGACCGATAGTGACGGTGAAGAAAATACATCAATTACTCACAACAAATTATTAAAGTTTTATATAACTACAATTTGAGTCAAATTTTCCCCAATTTATACTTGGCTTACAAAGGTTTACTGACAATACCTGCCTCATCTGCATCTGCAGAGAGAGCATTTTCAAAGGTAATATTATGTTACTAACATAATTATTGATTTTATTTAATTTGTTATCAAAAATAGTTTGAACTTTGAAGTAATAGTCTTTCATGTACATTTTATTATACAGGTTAAATTAATCAAGACTAGACTACACTCAACCATTGGAAAAGACCGATTGGAAAGTCTGATGATTCTTAGCTGTGAAAGAGATATAAGTATCAATTATAAAGAAGCAATTAACGCATATGCTATGTCATCAGATTTATTAAAAGATAAGCTGATATTTAAATAAATGTGATTATGCCACTTTTGCAGTTATAAATGTATACATATATCTATAAAATTAAGTTATACATTAATATGTACTTACACTAAAGAAAAATGTATATTTATATAATATTATAAAATATTATATATAATGTATTATTATTTTTATTATAATAATGTGTGAAATTATTGAGGTTTTATAGTTGCCTATATCAGTGGTTCTTAACCCAATTTTGGGTCGCCAATAATGTTAAATAGTTCGATTATTTTATGTCCCCCCATTGAATATTATTTATAAAAAGGTTGCATGAAAAATTGGATAAATATCTTGGGTCGCCACTACGGCACTACTCAAAGGTTGAGAACCGCTGGCCTTTATGATATTCAGAAATTTTTTAATTTTTCGGTGGGGGGTGAAGTGCCGAAGTCCCTTGATACTTATTTTGGTCCAATGAGGGGGTGGTGGTCAGAATTTTTAAAATATATAATATGCTTCAAAGACTAAAAAAGTTCGCACCGCCACTGCTGTAGCATCCCGGCCAGTCCGCACCTGGGCACCACCACCACCCCCAAAAATCAACGGAGCCGAGGCTCAAAAAAAACCGACACACCACTATTGAATACTGACAAACAATTTATTAAATAATAAATTATTTTTTTATGAATTTTAATTTTGAGCTGTAATCAAAATAAAATATTTTTCAACGAGTTTAGCTACTGTATATCAAATGTTACAATTTTATTTTATTTATATCATTACATTTTAATAAGTATTACTTAATTATATTGATGCAGTTGACGATTGTAAAAAGCACTGGAAAAATATTAAGGACACATACAATAAAAAAAGGAGAGGTAGAAAGTTGGGTACTGGGTCTGCTACGAAAGAAAAACCATCAAAATGGATTCTTGAGGATGCTTTATCTTTTATGGATACAGCAATACAGGGTGATTCTTTTATCAAACAACACTTATTATTTGAAAAAGTATTGACTTTTTTCAAAAATTTTTTTTTTCAAAATTGTAGATTTACGCTGTTCTAGAATTGAATATTTTTTTTATATTTTTCACCCTTATATTTATTAGGTAAACCACCATCAACTTTTGATTTTCAAATGGTAACCTATACTTAAAATTTCATAATTGAATAAAACTATTTTTTTCATTAATTATTACGTTCAAATTTTCATTTTTCGTTAATCCGTTGATGAGATATTGTTCCTCAAAGTTGGGTGGTTTTGGGAGGTAGTTATTGTGTGTAAATGTGTTATACCTCGTCAGTAGATAATATTATCTCTACTAGGATTTTTATTTCCCAGGGTTAAAAGATATTACACTTTTCAAATCAGTTCATAAAGTACTTAGAGCCCCTAAATGTATTTTATTATGCCGATTTTTCAGGGAGTCACACAGTTTTACCCCACGAAGGTGATTGCGGCACTGGTCATTGGTCGTAATAATTATTATCAATTATAAAGACCAGAAGTTATAAGTAATAAATTTGGATATCGTTCGACCCAAGATATAGCGGTGATTATCTTTGTACCTGATAGCTGATAATACCTACATACAATAACAGACGATCATATTATTGGGTATACGTATACCTAGCTAATTGGACTGCTTCTGTTTGTAGATTTGATCACGATTTAATCTCTATTCTATGCCGACTACAACACACCATAGAGTAACATACAGAAATACAGAATTATTTTAGTCCATAAGTTGTCCATGGTTTATCACTCTTATAATCTAAGACCGTGATCATTACAACTGTCTATCATAAAGAAAATACAGTGTTACCAGTATGTGTATTTACAAAATAAATAGTAGCAGTAACTTACTGTTAATTTATGTCACAAATAAAATCCTGTTTTTGTTACTCAATTAGACAGTCTGTACTACAGTTGCAACAACTAGATTACTGATAATAAAACTTCTAAAATTTTTAAAAATCTGTATTTCAATGATAAATGTATACAATAACAATTAATAATAAATGTACAAATTATGATATAATGGACCATAATATTAACAATAACTTAACTTAATTTTTGTTTTATACATATTTTAATAATATACATATAACTGTGTATAGCTTTGGTAGATTTAACTAATACAAAATAATGTGTTAATTATTATTATACATTTAATATTTATATTTTCTACTGTTTACCATATGGATACTATAAACATGTAAATACCAGAATACCTATGAGGATTTAATATTTTTAATAATAATTTTTTTTTTTGAACAAATCAAATATTGTACCTCTTCTTATACATATAAAATATCATTTAGGCACATGCACATCGAATAAAGAAGTTTGACAAGTACATAACACTAGGGTCTGTGAGAATTTAACATTTTAACTTTTTTTATAGTCCCGAAGAATCAAGATAAAAATTAATTTTACACATAATATAACACTAATTGTACAGTGGTATTAAAATTACAATTTATTACAAATCTGGAAATACAATACCAACATAAATTTAAATAATATTTTCAACAAGTTAACATTATATAATACCTAATAAATATAACTCTGAACTAATTTAATATTAGGTATAAACAACTTTTTTTTATGTTTACAATTCCAAATCAAATATTAGTATAATATAAATAATTCGCCATAGGTCACTTCAATAGTTGTAATATACTTGGTAGGACTAGGTCTTTTTAACCAATCACATGAATTTAATCAATAGGTAGGTATTTAAATAATAATGATATACATGCAAATACATAAGGCACTAATAAACTTAAATAATTATAAAAAAAATCATATTCTCAATGTCATGAACAGGGTTTGAGACCATTGTCACAGAAGGGTCTTTAGCACGCCAAGCTCTAATTTAGCACCCCTTGTTTTTTTAGATTTAACTATCATTATTATAGTGAAATGCCATCAATTTAATGTTTTTAAAATATGAAATATTATAGCACCCCACATTTTAGAGTGTTCTTTTTAACACATTTTAAATTTTTTAATGTATATTTTCTACTTTAATATGATGCAAGTGATAACCACTAACAAAAACTAGGGAGAGAATAACCATTTTTTAGATTGCTTAATTTTGATTATTTAAATGTTTGATTTGATGATTTTAGGTTCTGTTTAGCCCTGAACCCTGTTCACGACCGAATTTCTCACATTTTATACTGATATTATCGTGAACCATTAAACAATTTTACTTTAATAAGCCCAGGACTATGAAAAATCTATTTCAAAATGATGATACAGTTTAATCAAAATGTTCGTTTTGCAGTTATGCAAAATATGAGTAAAGATAAAACATGTATTCAAAAAATTAAAACAAACTTTTCAATCACCCCAGACTTAGTAAAATTTAAAAATGGTGTTAATAATATTCTTATTTGAATTTAGTACTAATTATTATTTAATGACAACACCAATCATTGACAAAAGTAATTAAGTATTTATCATTATACAATGTAATACTAATATCATTAAAAAAAATATATGTATATTAATAATAATACATTTATATTTTTTTAAATACTTTACATTGAGCATTTATACTATTGTTAAAGTAATAACTGAAAAATAATTATAAATCACATACCTATTTTATTTTTTTTTAAATTCTTTTAATTAAAAATATTTATACATACTTTATTTTGTTCTGTAGTCTGTTGAAATATTTAAATCCAATATGTGAAAAATTATTTTTATTTTTCACAGTTACCATTTTAAAATGTAATTAAACATAGCAGTATGAATATAATTTTAACATACAGGATCTTCTGAATTGTGTGTCATAGGTAGCTGATTCCATTATGGCATATTTAAATTAGGTAAAATGACCTATGTGAAACTGATTTTGAATCATCACATATTATGTAGATAAATAATTTTCTATTCACTTTTAGTTTAGGAACTAAAAAGTGGAGATTTTGATATAACATTTGTAGAGTAGGTATAGACTTTCATGAAAAACCCAGTGTCCAGCTGAGTATTGTAATGACTAATTTTAAATAATATGGAAATATTATCACAATATTTCTGTGTTGTCATATTATGCCACTTCATTGTATAACAACTCATGTATTATCCAGTAAGTACCAGTGTTCCTTGGTTAGGTATACATTTGAACAAAAATAGTGTATTATGTATAAATGATTAAACTGAAATCAAAATGTCTAAAGTTAATGACATACTCATTGTATTATTTATTTTAATTTTGACCACTACCAACTAGTAAAACTTAGTACTTACCAATAAATTGTACAAATGTAATCACCAAGCATCTAATTCAAGTGTAATAAGTAAATTTAGGTACTTATATGATTGATAAAGTATTAAATTATTAAATAAAATACGTAAAATACAATATGTGGTGAATAAGACAATAATTATATTATATTATACAAGAACTAATAGGTATTTCAAAAATAAAATACCTACGACCACGAGTCACGATTAAATTAGGTCCGAGTTATTATCTTAACCATTTGTCTACTAACGGATTGTTATGTGATTAACGCTAACCCAGTATAAGGTATACTTCCATATCATGTAACCACGGAACCACGATATCAGCGCAGAGCACGATAAACATAGTAGATGATAGTAGGTACTATCTAGTATCTGTTATTACCTAATCGCAAATCCACCATAGATATTATAAGATATATGCGCATATCAGTCTAATCACTAATCAGACAACAATCACGTATCGTTGTGTCCGTTGTCACAAATTGTCGGTACTCCATACTTAATAGGTATTTAATGGGGTCGACGGAATTACACGCGAGTATGCGCAAGTGACACTAATGGTCCAATTACTTAAAATATGACATTATGACAATAAGTTATCAATTATCATTACCTTGGGTTCGAACGATATAGGATTTAAAACTTTTAACTTCTGGTTTTTATAATCGATAAGAATTATTATGACCAGTGACGAAATCACCTTTAGTGGGGCGAACGGCGGACAACCAGCCAAATGGATATTATACAATACATTTAGGGGCACAACTCAACCTTACTGCACCTACTTGAATTGATTTTAAAATGTAATATCTTTAGCCCCGGGGCATACAAATCCTAATAACTGCGGTATCTACGGACGAGGTATAACACATTTACTGTACACACACCCAACTACCTCCCAAAACCACCCAACTTTGAGGAGCAATATCTCATCAACGGATTAACGAAAAATGAAAATTTGAACGTAATAATTAATGAAAAAAATAGTTTTATTCAACTATGAAATTTTAAGTATAGGTTACCATTTGAAAATCAAAAGTTGATAGTGGTTTACCTAATAAATATAAGGGTGAAAAATATAAAAAAAATATTCAATTCTAGAACAGCATAAATCTACAATTTTGAAAAAAAAAAATGTTGAAAAAAGTCAATACTTTTTCAAATAATGAGTGTTGTTTGATAAAAGAATCACCCTGTATATGAGAGACAGTATAAATATATGATACATTTTTATTTTTTGATGTATGTAAAATGTAATATAAATACTAATAATGTTATCATTATGATACTGAATAGGAGCGTAACAAATGTGTCCCACGAAGGAGATGAAATTGAGGAAGATCACATAAGTTCAAATGATAATAGTGTTATCACACAAATGGAGCCTGAAATTGAAAATGTATCATCAGTTTTAACTTTTGAGCCAATAGCGGTAGCAGAGAAGTCGGAGAAAGAATCAACTAGTCAAAAACGATAAAAAAAACGGAACTAGTCGACATTTTAAATAAAAGAAGCGAAGAAAGAATCCGTTTAATGCAAGAGCTTACAAAAACAGAAGAAGCAGAGGACTCCATCGATGTTTTTTTTTCAAAAGTATGGCGCTTATAGTCAAACAGTTTTCGCCAGAACTCAAAATTAAAGCAAAAATGGATGTACTCAAAGTAATAAACGAATTGGAACTTAAGAATCTAAAATCTTTGGATCAAACTGGCAGTACTTCCAATTATGTGATTCCAGAAAATCAAACTTTTAGTCCTCAAGCATTTGTTCCAATAAATTATACATCCTATTCAACACACTCCTCTGAACTTGATGGAAGTTCTTCAGAATCTAGATGGACAGAACATTTTCATAATAATTAATCATTATAATCATTGGAGCCATATTATCATAGTTTTTATGTTTATGTTTCAACAGAAGTGTTTTTTATTTATTTATAAATTTGTTTTGTTTATTTTAAAAATGCTATAGGTACTAGCTAAATGACAGTAATGTTATTATTTTTATTTTCATTGAGACAATGTTTTGTTATTTTTATTAGTTATTTTCCTCAACTAAGTGATTTATACCTCAACTACTTAATTTATAGTTAACCTTGGTTTAAAATTTGAAACTATTTTTAATTATATTTCTTGTTTATTCTTGTTACAGAGTATCATTACCTAGTCATAAGTATTTAGAATCAATCGATGGTTATATTTTATAATAGTGATTAGCGAGAGTGCGAGACTGTTATTCATAAACTCTCTTTTTTTAGAACATATATTATATTTCAATACATTTAAAACTAATATTATAGCACTTAAAGTTATAGAATTTTCTGATTTCGTTATTTTATATGAATAATTAAAACATTTACGTAAAAACGTACTAAAGTTATGTGTTAATCATGCGGCTGTTTCATATTTGAACAAAAAAAGCTTACCTTAAAGTTATAGCTAATTTCTCCGCCGGTGAAATAGGCTCTCTCACTCTGTTGGTGCGATTTGATTTTATGTCGTCTTCAATTAAATTAAGAACATAGTTAAATTGTTCCCAGCTTAATCTAAAAAATTCTCTCAATTTCTTTTCATCGCTAAACAAATGTTTTTCAATTAAGATACTAAAAAATCCTTTTTTTTTTCTGGATTGAAACATATCATGAACTTCTTTCGTCATGACTTGATCAATAATAATTTCTTCGTCTTCTATTTCTTCTAATAGAAGATTAATCAAAACATTGTTACGCAACATGGTTCACAATTAAATTATTAACAAATTATCGGAAATAATCAAGACACTAGTGATCAATGCAACGTGCAAGGTTGTAATGATTGAATTAAATATGAATATTATGAATATAATCTAAATTCAAAATCCGTGCCGCGCGTCTGTTGCGGCGCGTTTCGCAGTTAAAGGATTCCGCAGTCAGCCGCGTGGCTAAAATTTGAGCCGCGCCGGTCGCGCGTCACTAGACGCGTTCTAAGGAATCACACCTTCAAGGAGCCAATGTAATGAAACGCAATTGGTTGGTAATAAATTGTTTTTATTTATTGAAATATCATGTTTTGAACCAATGTGCTCATCATCTTAGTTTTGTATAATTCAAATGTTTTGTATAACAATATTTTATAATTTATTTTAATTATACTCATCAGAGTGTACAATAAAAATAGTTAATGGGGTTACATAAAGGGGTGGGAATGCGAACATATAACTCACAGTTGTTCGGTAGCTGGTGAAGTATTGGCTCTGCTCTCAGTTTACTACTGTACTACTGTCAATAATAACGGCTCGTACAGTGGTACGGTAACACTTTATAGTGACTTACCGGCGTGGACGGTGAATGGGGTGTAGATGAGGACGGCGGCGGCGATGGCTCGGCGTTCTCAACTTTACTCAGTGGAATATAACGATATGACGGCGGCGAGTTCTCCCGGCACGAGAAGGGGAACAGGGGAGTCAACCAGACTTAGAGAAGTCTTAGGTTGGGGGGAAAAGTCTGTAGCATATACGTGTCTAACGGTCACGAGTACCGTCCGGCTTATGCAGGCCAGGGAGTGGTGCTGTTGTCAGTACAGTAATTGCATCCGTGTCTAACGATCTCAAAGTATCGTCCGGCTTGAACATTTAACTGCACTCGGCAGGGAGTAAGGTGGTCTGTACTGGGTCCGCTGGCCTCTATTTATGATATACCTGACCGTTGTGATATATGTAATACATGTGTGGCGGTCTTTGTACATCTTGTTCATGCTGTTCGACTTAAAACCCTTTTCAAGATTATAGAAGGTAGATGCTCTTCTACTAATTCAGAATATTGAAAGATTTTGGTTTTAAGTCTGGGGGTTTTCTGGTAGTGGATGATTTCCCGGAGGGCGGCGGCCGTTCGAAAACAGTATACTGCGTGGTACGTGATCTGTATTTATTTCGAACAATCGCTGTTGCGCATTCGACCATGTTTCGGTCGTGGCGTGGGCGTGAGAGCGCGCGGTGGTGCAACGGGGCAGAAACGCAGTAACGAGTAACGAGAGTGCACCACCTAAATGGGCACTCCGTTTTATCTCGTTACATAGTCCCCTTTTTCATTATCTCAAAATATGGAGGCTCGAGATATTTTGAGAGAATGGAAACTTTGTATGTGATGGTGGCTGACTTGAGATATTGGTTACGGTTGGTGTTATCTCTTCAGGGCTGTAATATGTTTCATTTTTTTTTTTTTGGTGTATATGCGTTTTTTTTTTTTTTTTAAATTTTAAATTTTTTTGTATTATTGTAAAATTATTTATTGTTCTGAACTGGTGGATATACGAGCTGGTTGGTCATACTCGTTATACGGTTTGATATTCTTGTAGTTATATGTTTTCTGATGTCCAGACTGATTTCGTACGGTAACCGTATTATTGTGTACCTCACAAATCTGGTAAGGGCCATGGTATAGAAGGAATAGTTTATGAGTCTCATGGTCTTCAGCTGAAGATAGCCGGTGTTCTTTTACCAAAATCTTCATACCTGTTTCATACTCAGGGAATATTTTTCCGCGGTCTTTGTATTTATTCCGGATTTGAGATTTTTCCTTAGTTCTTTTGATAACAATTTGTATGATGTCCGTAGTAGGATCCGTTATTGTGTATTTTGGAAATGCTACTAATTGAGTTATGGATAATGGTGTGTTCTTTCCAAACATGATGAACTGAGGTGTGAATCCAGTAGTTGTGTGGGTGGTGTTGTTGATCCAAAATTCCACATTATCCAGCCAACGTAGCCAATTGGTGTGTTGTTTGTGGCAGTATGTCCGAAGCAGTCTTCCTATTTCTCGGTTGGCGCGTTCGACAGGATTACTTTCTCGATGGTATATGGTAGTGTGAATGCTTCTGATTTGCAAGCGCTCCATAATTTTGGTCCATTTTTGACTGGTGAATTGGGTGCCATTGTCGGTGAGTATTTTCTTGAATAATCCCATGGTTGGGATGTAGTCACTTACTATCCTTTTGATAATTGAATCGGTGGTGGCTCTCTTCAGTGGGTAGAGCTTGATGTATTTGGAAAAAATGTCAAGGATGGCCAGGATGTATTTGCATCCCCCCTGTCCCCTAGGCAGTGGTCCCATGAGATCAGCGGAAACCATCTCGAGTGGTTGTTCAGGAAGTAGGCTTAATGCTGGTCCCCTGGCTGTGATACTGCTGAATTTTGTCCGTTGACAAAAGTCACACGCTTTGACAATACGTTTTACGGTGTGGTACATACTCTGGAACTGGTGGTTTTGTTGCAGCAGTTGATACGTTTTATAGGTACCGCAGTGTCCGTAGATCTGGTGAGTCTCGATTAAAAGTGGTTGTACTAGTTCTTTTGGAACAATGATCTGGTACTCCCCTTGGTCAGATTTGCGAAATAGTAATTGATTATGTATGATTAAGTTGTGGTCGGCTCGGTTATCCAAGCGCTGTTTCAACTTGGTAATGTGTTCATCTGCATGTTGTAGTGTGTGTAGCTTCTTGAATTTTTCCCTTAATTCCGGGCTATAGTCTAACAGGGCTAACTTGTTAATGATGATAGTCCTATTACTGGTTTGTGTGTCTTCATTAGTGGATTGGGGATATCTGGTCAAGGTATTGGCTCTGACATTTTCTTTACCAGGTATTTATTTATTTATTTTTATTTATTTATTTATCGACGCCTCAGGGGCATTAGTTTAGTACAGATTTTAATAATAGAAATTACATAATGTTACAAGGTAAGAATAAAGTACATTGGTGCACGAATAAAGAATAGGCTAAAGAAAATATTAACAAGTACAATTTTATAGTTTTAGAATTAATGATGGCAAAGAATCGTTAAAAATATCAATATTTGACATATTATTAATAGATCGACAAGCACGATCAAGAGGGGCTGCGTAACCATAGTTAGTGGTGTGAAAATTCGTTTTAAAAGTTTGGGGTTTCTAGAATAAAAAGAAGGAACGGCTAAAGATAATTTAGAAAGTAAATCAGGAGCATCAATATCATTGTTCAATAATTTGTAAATAAAGGTAACATCAAATTCAACACGTCTATCAGTTAGAGATTTAAAAGTATACGGGTTAATCCCACAACGAAATGTGCTTATTTTTATAAATTTATTTTGTACTTTATTTATACGATTAATATGTAATTGTTGATGGGGTGACCAAATAATAGCAGCGTATTCAAGTATTGAACGGACTAGTGACATATATAGAGTATTCAACGCGTTAATATTAGAGAAACCAATGGTGTTACGGTTTAAAAACCCAAGTATTTTATTGGACTTGTTACAAATGTAATTAATGTGGTCATTAAATGAAAGGTCGGAAGAGAAAATAACACCTAGATCTTTTATTGTGGTAACTGGGACAAGTTGATTGGAATTAATGGAATATTGGAAGTTAATATATGAACGAGTACGGAAAAACGATATATAATTACATTTGTTAATGTTTATTAATAAACCATTATCAGTGCACCATTTATAAAGTTTAACTAAGCAACTTTGTAAATCTAAGCAGTTAGATGTGTTATTTATAACATTAAAAATCTTCAAGTCATCAGCAAAGAGCAAGAATTTACAGTTAGAAAAGCATTGGGACACATCATTAATAAAAATGTTAAATAGCCACGGAGAAAGTTGGCCACCTTGCGGGACACCCGAGGTAACGGAAATGGGAAAAGAAGAATGGTTTTGAATTTTTACAATTTGGGTACGGGAGGAGAGATATGATTTGAACCATGTTAATAATGGATCCGATACACCATACAGTTTTAACTTATTTACGAGGGAAGTATGATTAACGCTATAAAATGCTTTTTTGAGGTCAGTGTATATAACATCAACTTGTAAACCTGATTCAATTGCCTCTAGCAGAAAAGAATAAAAGGATAAAAGGTGTGTTACCGTAGATCTACCAGGTCTAAACCCGTGTTGCTCATTAATAAAAACATTTTTGAAATAGTAGTTAATTTTTGAAGCAAGTATTTTATCAAAAAACTTAGGGATTGCAGATAAAATGGAAATAGGTCTATAGTTTTCGACATTTGATCTGGCACCAGATTTAAAAATAGGTTGAATGTAGCTAGATTTCCATAATGTAGGAAAAGAGCTAGTAGATAAAGATAATTTGAATAATGTATAGATGGGTAGTGCTAATGAATAACGGCAATTACGTAATAGTATAGGAGGTATCCCATCAGGACCATATGAACACTTAGGTTTAAGAAAACTTAAACCTTCAAAAATATCACCTAGCGTAAATTCAATATTATTAAGATTAACAGTATTAAAATTAGAAAAACTAGATAATGGTGTAAGTGGGCTATTAATGGGGCTAAAAACAGAGCTAAAATAGTTACCAAAAAGATTAGCAATATCTTGGCTTGAATTGGCTGATACTTCGTTGAGAGACATGGCTTGAGGGATAGAGCTATCTTGTTTTTTAGAGCGGACAAAATTCCAAAAACGTTTTGGGTTTAATAATAAATCCGATTGGATGTGATTAAGATAACTATTATATGCGTTATAAGATTCAATTTTGATTTGTTGCCGTAATAGTTTAAAAGTATTGAAATCATTAGGATTATTATAACGTTTGAAAGTTTTATGTGCAATTTTTTTTTTGATAATTAAACATATTAAGTACTTGCTATACCAGGAGGGGAAATTAGTTTTTTTTGGAGTAATTTTAGGAACGAAATATTCAATCAGAGTGTTAAGTGTTGAGTAAAAACATGAAGTGGCTATATTAATGTCCGGACTGCTTAAAATGTCGTTCCAATTACAAGAATTAAGAGCGTACGATAAGCCACAAAAGTCAGTTCGGTTAAAATCGAAATAACTTGGAATTGGGTCCGAATTACTACAATACGTAGAAATATTAAAGCTAATGTACAGAGCAGGGTGATATAACGTGTCTAAAGGTAAAATAGCTTTATCAGCGTCATTAAGAACACAAACATTTGGAATGTTAGAAAATATTAAATCAAGTAATGAGCCCGATAAATTATACCATCTATTAAATTGTCGACAGTTGAGATAAGCGAATTCATCGATAACGGTTGCTGCCTGATTATAGATATTACCGTAGCACTTAACATAGTCCTTATGAACAACCCAGTTTAACTTAGGTAGATTAAAATCACCGCAAATAATAATTTCATAATCAGGATGTGATGATACAATTAAATTTAAAGCGTTAAAAAATGAAACGTTACTATCATTGTTACTATTGGGTGGAAAATAAACACCAGCGATTATTAAGTCTTTATTATTAACACGGACGTGAATAAATAAGTGTTCAAAATTTGGAGTATAAAGTGCATTTAAACGTTTAGAAAAAAATTTTTTTTTTACACAAATTAAAACTCCGCCACCAAGGTTAACGCCAGAATTTGTATAGTCACGATCACATCTATAGATCTCAAACGAGGAAAAACCAAGTTCAGATAATAAGAAGTTACTATTTAAACTAGTCTCAACAATTACATAAAAATCCAAAGTAAATAACGGTTCATTGATACGTAATAAATCTAACTTTGTACGCAACCCCCTAACATTTTGAAACAAGCCATCAATATGTTTGCATTTAAATTTAGATGAATTAATATTATTATTTATAAAAGTATTATCTGTATGTGTATTACCTGAGGCAGTATTTAGTTTTTTTGTAGAATAGTTGGAACTCCTTTGATATAGCCGATGTAAATGTTGTTTTCACCATTGTTTTTACGTATTGAAAGTTGTTCACGTACTTTATTGTAGAAACTGCGTTGTGAAGTGGTCCAATCAACCGTTACGTGGATAAATTTCTTGTCAGGTAGATTCCGGAGGCGATTTTTTGACTTAAGTATTAACCCAACGTCGGATTTTTTTTCACATGTGATCTTTATCGGTCGAGGTTTTGGTCCACGTTTACCCAGGCGGACTATTAGTGAAGTAGCGATAGGGGCATCAATTTTAGCAAAAATGTCATTAACTAATGTGGTGTCATCAACATCATTAATCGACTCGGGTACGTTAAATAAAATTATATTTTTTTCTCGAGATTGGCGATCATGTAGTTCGTTAAACATGTCAGAATAAGAAACGTTGGCATTAGAAGTTGGATTTGATTCTAATTTGACGATTCTTGATTCAAGTAAGCATAATTTTTCTTGAAAACGAGAATTTTCAGCTACAACCCGGTCTAATTTTTTATTGGTAGAATTTAATAGGTCGAACAATTTTTCGATTTTAGAGAGTAAATCGAAATTAGAAGGAGAGCAAATACTGCATTTCCAAGAAGATGCGTTTTTAGGAGAGGATCCAGTAGTAGTAACGCAATTACTATGAGCTGTAGTTTTCTTACAGGCACAACAAGTTAAATAGGTAGTACTACGGTTAATAGCCGATGAGCAAATTAAGCAAGTGAGAGGCATTATGAAAAACCGAATTATAATTAACTAGATAAAAACGTATCGATAACGGACGTAATCACAACGGGAAAAGACCGAACGTCTTACCTGTACGACGGTTAGAACTGTACTATGAATGATTTCCAGCTGATATTCTTGTAAAAATGCTGACCACCTTATCAACTTGGTATTTAGTAGTTGGCAGGTGTTGAGAAAAGTTAGTGCGTGATGATCAGTGAGCACTTTTATCTTGTGTCCCAACAAATAATGTCGAAATTTCTTGCACGCAAATACAATGGCCAGTAATTCTAATTCTGTGGTATTGTAATTACGTTCTGCGGTGTTTAGGGTTCGACTGGCAAATCCTAGTGTTTGGTGTTGTCCTTCTGCCATGACTTAATATAATTCCGCGCCCACATGTGTTGTTGAAGCGTCGGTGTTGAGGTAAAATTCCTTAGTGAAATCCGGGAATTGTATAACAATATCCTCTAAGAATTTTTCCTTTATGTTGTTGTATGCTTGTTGTTGTGCTGTTCCCCACATCCACTTGGTGTCCTTCTTCGTTAGTACACTCAATTGATCCGTGTCATGCGATAAGTCCCGTATAAATTTACGGTAGAAGTTAATAAATCCCAAGAATGATTGTATTTGTTTTTTCGTTTTGGGTGGTTGAAAATTATTTATTGCCTTCTCCTTGTCCGGATCCATGGAGATACCTTTCTCTGAAATGATATGTCCAAGGAAAACTACTTGATATTAGTTATATTACAGTTTATGGTGATATTATGATGTTATAGTTTCTGAAAGATCTGTTCAAGGTGTTGCATATGTTCTACGAAACTTTTTGAGGTGATGTGAATATCATCGACGTATATTGCGGCAATTTGCAATATTTCTGGTCCCAGCACTTGGTCCAATATTTTCTGAAATTCTGCCACGGAGTTTATCAGGCCAAATGGTAGTACCTTGAATTGGTAATTTCTTCCTCGGTGTAGAAAAACTGTGATCTCACGACAATGTTTTCTGAGTGGACACTGCCAGTATCCTGCCGTTAAATCAATGGAACTGAGATATTTCATCCCTTGGAACTTCATCAATGTTTCTTCCATGTTCGTCGGGCATTCGCGGTCAGGTATTATGACAGTATTAATTTCACGAGCGTCCAGGCATAGTCTAATGTCGCCATTTTTCTTCTCAACACATACTATGGGTGAGGACCATGGGGATGTAGATTTTTCGATGATTCCCAATGTCAACATGCGCTGTATTTCTGCATCTACCCTTTGAATCCGGGCTACTGGTATAGGATATTGACGTTGGTGAATTGGGTCCCCTGGCTTAACTCGTATCTGACATTGGAACTCTTGTATTTTTCCTGGTTGATTGGAAAATACTCTTTCTAGTTATTCAGTAAAGACATAAATATTTGTTTTTCATCGCTGGTGAGTACTATTTGATTGTCTTCAGGATTTTCATTGATCCCAACATTGAATAGCTGTTATTTTGAGTCGATTAGTCGTGGTTTCTGGCTCGCAAACGGTATGGTATGTGTTATTTTGTCAACCTTGAATTGGACCGTTTGTTCGCTGAATTTGATCTGTGCTGAATATTTCTTCAAAATGTCGGCGCCAATTATTCCTTTCTCATTCGGGTTTTCAACTTGAATAAAATTAGTTTGTATGTATATATCAATTTTACACTCACAGAAGATCTGTTTTGATACTTAACAGATCTTTTTGCCTACTGCGTTGCTTATTTGTATCCCTGTTACTGGAAGCTGTGGTATTTTTGGGTTTCTCTGTGTTATTATATCAACTACTTCTTTGGTGAGTACACTGATCGTGGCTCCAGTATCCACAAGCAACATTACCTCCTCTCCTTCGATGGTGCATTGCATGTATTGACTTATGGATTGATTGTTTGTGTTAAACGAATTTATGGCATGTTGTTCGTTACCACTAGGTCCTGCTTGTTCTTCATTGTTTGTTGACACTTGGTTGATTTTTTCCGTCTGCTGTGGGTTGCTTTGTTGGGTCTCACCGCGTTTGTCATTATTGCGATATGGTTGATTCTTCCACCGGTTGTTGCGCGGTGGCATGTTGTTCCATCCGCTGTTTCGTTGGTTGCTCCAATTGTTACTTGTCTGCTGATTATTATTGCTGTTTTCTGCAGCTGGTGGTTCGACTTTTTCTCTCCGATGTTCCTCTGCGCTAAGTATTTTCATCGCTGAAATTATTGATTTTTCTGGCAGTGATATTAATATTGCTCGGAGGTAGCCTGGGTAATGACTGGCAATATTTGTTACTATTTCTTCCTCGGATATTTGTGGTACTTGCAAATGACGTAGTTTCGTCGACCATTGTGCGAAGTGTTCTCGGTACGTTATATTACTCAGTACCTGGGAAGTGTTCAAACAGCTGCTCCAAGTTTGAATCTGTATCTCTCTGGACCAAAATTCGTCTATGAAAGCATCTCGAAATTCTGAATATTTTCTGATTTGAAATCGGACGGTGGCAAACCAATTTCCCGCTGCGTTTTTAAGACAATCTCGTATAATCAGTAATTTTTCTTCATTATTTATTTGTTTTACTTTAAAGTATTCTTCGAGATTTTGCAAAATATCTATTGGGTGTTGATCTCTGTTATTGCCAAAAAATATCGGTTTGGATATTTCTATGTTGGAATTTTTTCGGTCGTCATTTATTAATGGTACATTTTTATTTTGTTGCTCTAGATTTTGTATATCTCTGTAGTGGTCTTCCGCGATTTTTTCGATTTTTCTGGAATTTTCCTCTTCCATATTGCTGCATTTTTCTTCAAGCTGATTAATTTTTTCCAGTAATTGGTCAACTAAATATCGGCTGATTCTTTCCACTTCCTTTTTAAATGCACTGAATTCGTATTTGCTGATTGTTTCTTTTTTCGGCGGCATTTTGAATGATATAGATTTTTTTCTTTGTGAACGATGTAGTATTTTTTGATCTCGAGGTTCGAAGTAGAATTTCTTCTTAATCGAGCACTGCAGTTGGGCGCCAATGTAATGAAACCTAAAGAGTTCTGGCCTATCGTTGATTTTCACTGAAACATAGCACGTTTTTTCGGATATTTCCATATGATATCACATGTGTTTAGTTCATTACATTTTGTATACATATATTCATGCACGATCATTGCTGGAGCACCTCTCTTCGATTGTATCACATGTAATGTAGTCATTTTATACTTATATATTTTATAATATTTTTTTTATATTTAAATGACCGTTAATATGAACGACTGTTAATATTTAATGATAACGAACTGTGATGATAAGCTTTTCAAGCTTTTGTATCTACGTAACCTCAAAAAAACAACAGTTGTACATATTGTTGATTTTCGTATAAATCTACAACCGTGGTTGATAGGCTTATAAATGATCATTTATTAGTTATATATATTATTATCTCACCAATATATCCGGTCATATCACTAATAGGTAGATAGGTAATAGGTAGTAGGTACCTTTCTATTGTTAAAATTTGCGATGCGCAAACGACCTACCAAATTTCTTACCTGAGGTACTAATGATGCGCAAACGACAAACTCCGATAAATTAATCGTAATTAATGGCTTCTCGTTCTCTACACTTGAAAGGATGCACCAAGAGGAAATTAAGAGCACAAAGATAAGATGCAACTAAAAAAATGTCTGGATTATTAGATCGATTTATTAAACCAATAGTTTTGGCCGAGGCAACACAATATTATAATAGTATTGCTAATAATACTAACGGTAAGTAATAACACATTTTTTAAATTAAACACAGTTTAAGTAGACTAAAATCTTTTAAAACATATTTAATTTTTGACTTAATGTGCTTCTAACCTACCAAATTATGTTCCTAATTATCTAAGTCAGAAAAATTATTGTAAAATATGACTTATGTCTGATTTTGTTGTGTTTTTTTTTTAAGTTTATATCTTATTATAATAGTTGATTTTGTTTTTTTTATATTTTTCTCATATGTATAAGAATATTTATTTTATACAAGTTGTTTGTTTTTGTTAAAGTTTATTGGTTAATTTTGAACTTAAGACCTTTTATCTGAGCAGTGAGCACTGAGCACCACAGAACTATAGAATGCTTTAAGAATACAACTAAATAATCACTATTTTCAAACCTAATTAATAATTTAAGTATCAATGAAAATATATTAATTTTACTTTTCATTAGATTTTAATTTTATATGGATAGGACTATATAAAAAAATCATTATTTTCAGATATGTTAAATGAAAATTATATAAGAGCAATAGAGCATAAGTTATAACAATATTACAACAGGATTGTCTATAACAAATGTCAAATAATAACAAATCAAATCAAAATATATTATTTTAATTAAAATATTACAGGTATTAATGAAGTAAACCAAGTTTCTGTTGATAATTCATTTGACAATGTTTTATCTAGTTCGGTTTCCACTCAGGCTTCTACGTGGAACATTTCACCAGGTAGAATATGTAATTTAAATTTAAAAAAAATGCAATCATCTTATGTCTTATGCCACATTAATTTAATTGATTTTAAATTGTATCAAAATATATTAATTTAACTAAAATGTTTACAGGTATTAATGAAGTAGACCAAGTTTCTGTTTATAATTCATTTGACAATGTTTTATTTAGTTCAGTTTCTGTAGAAACGTCACCAGGTATTATAACTATTAACACACTTAGGGTTATAATTTTATAAGATAGGTAATGTAAAAGGGTATATATTTTCAACGTTTTTTGATATTCATAGGTAATTTATTTAAAAATGATCCAGTGCATTTCATTAATAGCAAGTTAACTCCTGAAGAAATTAATTTGATCATTCAATTAGGCCCTTGTCAACCATACTCAAAAACATTTTCCATTTGATAAAACTTCCAGACATGGCCATTTTAATGAACAGTGGTACTCTCGGTTACTTCCTGATGGTTCTAGAGTTATTAGGGATTGGTTATCATACTCACCTACACTAGACACAGTTTTCTGTTTGCCGTGTATGATCTTTATTGGCCACAGTAAGCATACATCTGTTACAACATGGACAAAAGTTGGATAATCTACATGGCTAAATGGTCGTCAAAATATTATGATACATGAAATAAGTAATATACATGTCAATGCTTCAATAACACTAAAAACAAAGAAAAATTCTATGCCAATCATTCCAGCACTTGAAATTAGTCGAAAAACCTATGTTGCATTAAACAGACAAATTGTTTTTGAGTTAATAGACATTACTTTGTATTTAGCCCGACATAATTTATCTTTTCGTGGGCACAGAGAAGGTTGGGAAGAAAAAAATAAAGGACATTTTAAGGATATTTTATTGTTGATGGCTCCAAATTCATATGCATTATCTTCCCATATAAATTCTATTAAATCCCAGGGCAAACATGTGTGCTCGTTTATAAGTTGGGAAAGACAAAATCAACTTATCAGTTCTATATCAGAATTTATCGGGTCAACCATAAGATCAGATATAAAGAGATCTCGAATGTTCAGTATTTCAATAGATTCGACCTTTGATGCTGCTAGAAAAGAGCAGGTATCATTTATAATAAGATATGTTAGTCATTCATCTGGGAACATTTTTGAACGTTTATTGGCTCTTAAAGAATCTTCTGTTATAACTGGAGAATCGTTGTTTGATCTTTTTGAATTAGTCATGGATCGTGAAGGCCTTGATTGGAAAAACGAACTTGTTGGTCTGTCATACGACGGTGCTAGCAATATGAGTGGGGAATACAAGGGCCTACAAGCAAGAATTAATGCAAAAAATAATTCAGCTATCTTTGTGTGGTGTCATGCTCACCGATTAAATTTGGATGTGGCCAATGCAGTTTCATCTAATTTAGATGCTGTTTATTTATTTGGAAATCTAGAATTCATTTACTCTTTTATTTGGTGTAGTATGAAAAGAGCTGCTTTATTCAGAGAATTTCAAGACAAACATTATCCTAATATGCAAAAGAAATCTATGAAATGTGTTGCAACAACAAGATGGGGATCACATGATTCAGCACTTGAAACTGTTTTACAAAAATGTGATGCAATATTAGAGACTCTGGAAGAAACAAGAAGAAATGAAGGATCTGGTGATGTAAAAGTGGGTTCTACTATTGCAGAATTTATGAAATACTTTTTATCATATCAATTTGTGTGCATTCTGCTATTAAAATTGCCGTAACATTACCAGTTTCTAGTTGGAGCACTGAAAGATCATTTTCAAAAATGAAACTAGTCAAAACAAGATTAAGATCATCGACATCTGAAGACCGCCTAGAAGGCCTAGTTAAAATTTCTAGTGAGAATGATATTGTGATTGATAAAGATTTAGTAGTAGATATTTTTGCACAAAAAAGTAGTGTATTGATTAAATTATTAATTTTATGAGAACACGTGCGTTAAGAGTGCAAGGATAGTTCAAACACCGAACGAAAGTAAAACATATAACTGTGCAAGGATCAGTTCAGACACCGTGTAAACTAAAAAAGTTGAACAGATGGGTTCTGGTACAGTGCAAAAGAACAGCGGCGTATTTATGAGGAGGGGGGTCCCTCCCCTTAGACGGATATTTATTATTGATTACCTATTTAATAATTTACTTTTAAATTTTAATGGTTTTGGTTTGGAATCAAACAAATTATAAAGCTCCCCCCACCAAAAAAAAAAATAAATGAAAATGGTTCACAGCTATACTCTTGAAAAAAAAACTCAGTCACAGTGCATTATCTTATGATAAATTGATGTACCACATCAATAAACCGTGCAGACGCTTTCTGAGGAAGTATATAAGATGATTATAATAAAATAGCATAATAATTAAAATAATAGTATCTTTGAAACTTTGGATTTAATTCCACATAGTCATTATTAATAATGATTTACTAAGTTACAGAAATACATTTTAACTATTAATAATTTGAATAGTTAAATATATTATCTTTATTTCCTTTTAGATATCCTTACAGGTAAAACTGATTCTCTTAAGTATTCTATCTCAAATTTTCTTTAAAGCCCCTCTCCCCCACAACACTCGTGAAACTGTTATTATATATATTCTTATAAGAATAAGTTCACAATTATCCGACTACTGCTTACTACAAATCATGACAAATATTTAACCATCCATTTAATGTGAGGTAACTATATTTAATAGCCAGCGTTACCTATACATATTATATTCTGCAAGTCATTAGTTCAGTACTAGTCTTATTCTTAAGGCTTTAACCTTAATGTTAATTTAATCGTACTATCTGTCGTACTATGTTTGGGCTTGTCCTATATAAATAAACAAATAAATAACTATATCTAGTATATTTTATATTACGTATTTTTATACATATTATATGACATATTTTTTGTAAATTTTAGAATGAGATAAGTAAATACATAAACAATAAGATACTATTAACTGATATGAAAAGTATACTTGGTAAGTACAAAATTAATTTTATTAATAAAATACTTAAATGACAATAGTTATTAAAAACATTTTTGATCAAATATGAAAAATATAATAATAATAATACTCTGAAATAGTAGGTAAATTTTATGGAAAGTAAAAACTAACTTGTTCATAATAAATTAAACAAAAACCAACTTGCAAAGGTATATTATATAATTTATAAACAAAAAAAAATACTGCATAATGTAAGCCAAAATCAAGATTTATATTTTAGGAAAATTATTCTTTTGGTTTTGAATGTCTTAAATAGTTATTAATAACTTTTTTAAACGTGTTTTTATCCTCAATAGAAGATCTTAACCCAGACAGAGCATCTAACATTTAAAAAAAAAACTATTTACTGAACTTTATAAATATTAGGCAATATTATAATATAATATTTACATTATTTAGTTAAAAATATTTAATATATTCAATGTATTGTTGATTGATATTCCCTAATAGGGATATATTACCTATAAATACTATACAATAATGAAAATAATTTAATTTATAAATATATATAAGTACCATAAAATAATCTTATATAAGCCCAAGTTTGAGAACTTCTTTTTTTGTTTTTCCGTGGTAACTATAATGGTACAAGATATTTTTCTCAAAACATAAATCAATAGCAGTTCTAATGGCTGCACTTAATGGTAATCTACCAACTTTTATATAAATATATGATTTCTGAAACAAAAAAATTTAATTATAATCAGGTATAATAGTATTTCACATAATACCTAAAAATACATTCAGTGATCATTTAAATATACAAAAACTACATCAACAATACAATTTATACTCACTAAATCTTCTTTATTTTTTCCAACTTCATTACTATTTATAAGATTTTTCACAGTTAAAAGATCATCTTCACTTTTCACTGGAATTAAATCAAAAAATGGTGATGGTATCGTTGGGATTGGTATAGCTAAAGCTCTTAAGCGACTGTTAGCTGTCATAATAGTATTCAGCTTTTTATCTATCTGCTGAAGAGCCGCACATATACATGTATTAGATCCATTTAATGTAAATACTTGATTCATCAATTGCTGATCTCTTTTTTTGCACTGATCTGCTTGCTTTAATATTAATTGTTTTATAGCATCAACATTTTTGCAACAACAATCTATAATTATAATTAATTTGATCAAGTTAATTCAAAAAAATAATACCTGTTATGGTACCCTCGTCAATGAGAAAAATGTTGGTAATATAATTAGAGAGTAGATGTAAAGACATTTTAACATATTTGTATTGGCTTTATGCAGATCAATGAGGATGAAAAATGTGGCACTGACCTAGCATATTTTGGAGACTAGAGAATATTTAGCCTATTTTTCATATTTAAGAATATATACAAAATACATTAGAGTAAATTTAAATAATTTATCAAAGAAATGATCTACAACAGTAATTTATTGTTTTTATTACTTTTTTTGTATATATTTTAGCTTGACATCAATTAATAATTAGTTGATTTTACCAAGCCATGTATTTGCTTTATAATAAATTGCAGCTTTAAAAGTTACTATACTCTGTTCCACGAGAGACCGTACTCGTTTTTTCGTCCGTCGCTGCGCATCCCCCACCATTTTCTCCTGTTCGGTTACGATCATCAACTGTTCGGTCCGGCGGTCGTCAACGACTCCTCTCATACGAAGCGCTTAGCATTTACAGCGATGGGCACGACATCCATGTGATATCGCAACCACGCACTACGCTCTTGCTGTATGTATTCGTAATACACACCTGCAATTTTACTCCGCCGCGCGCCGTTTTTTTAATTTATTGATAATTATGCACTTTTCTGATGAAGAAGATGAACCAAGCACATCAGCTTTACCAACACCATCGCCCGTTAAAAAGAATAAACCAGGAAAGGTAAGCATCTTCTAATATTTAATTAGCTTATATTAAATTGTGATAGTCACCTTAAAAAATAAAAATGTTACACATGGATAGATTTTTTAATTTAATGATTTTTTAATATTTATTTTTTAATTTTTTATAAATGTTAAACTCATATAATATATAAATATAAGTTTACCTTAATTTACCTAAAACATGAAACATGTTTGAAATATTTGTAATTTAATATGAATAATGAATAAATGTTTTTATTTCCAAATATATAATTTAATTGTTATGAGTGCGTAACACGTAACTACATATAACTCATAAGAGTATTTTTATTATTTTTTAGTTTGTTGGGACCTGCCAAAAGACCATCATTATTAATTTGTACAAAAAGTATCTTCTTCAACAACCAAAAATTAAATACATAGATATAATGATGTCGTTGTCAAATGATACAGGGATTGGATTAACCACTATAAAAAATATAATTCGGGATTACAGACAAAAAGGAGTAGTTTGTTCACCTAACAAAAAAAAAGCAAGATTTACCATCATCGAGAAAATTGACGATTTCAATAAGAATGCTATTCGTCAAAACATACATGGATTCTGGTACAGGCATGAAATACCTACGTTAAATTAAGTGTTGGTTGCCATTAACGAAGATTCGAGTCTTCCAACTCTGTCTCGTACTGGTTTGTATCGGCTGTTGGGAAATTTAAATTTTGAATTCACTAAAAGACAGCATAATAGTGCACTAACAGAAAGAGAAGATCTTATAATGTGGCGCAGGAATTTCATTAGAAATATAAGGCTCTATAGAAGTGAAGGTCGAACAATTTATTATCTCGATGAGACGTGGGTCAATGCAGGTGAGTGTGCAAACAAAGTGTGGGTCGACAAAACCGTAACATCGAGTCGAGATGCTTTTTTGAAAGGACTGACTACGGGACCCAAAAATCCAACAGGTAAAGGGAAACGATTGATTGTGGTACACATAGGTTCATCAAACGGTTTCGTCGAGGGTGGTCTACTGTGTTTTGAATCAAAAAAAAATACAGCAGAATACTCCGACGAAATGAACGGCGATTCCTTTTATGAATGGTTTTGTAGAATTTTACCTCTGTTAGACGATAATTCCATAATTGTAATGGACAATGCATCGTACCATTCGGTCAAGCTGGATCCCGCACCAACAATGGCTTGGAAGAAACATAAAATCATTCAATGGTTGGAGGATAAGAATATAGTAGTTGACAGGAAAATGGTGAAACTAGAATTAATGGAAAAGGTCAAAGAGATTCGAACCACTGAAAAGTACGTCATTGACAAAAAAGCAATGGAATGTAATAAAATTATTCTGCGTTTGCCACCGTACCATTGTGAGTTGAACCCTATTGAATTAGCATGGTCGGTGGTAAAAAATCATGTGAAGCAGAATAATACTACATTCAAATTAAACGATGTACGACAATTGCTGATCGATGGTTTTCAACGAGTTACTCCGGAAATGTGGGCCAATTTTGTAAAACACACAATTAACGAAGAGGATAAGATGTGGGATATTGAGTCCATTACCGATGAAATGCTTGATGACTAGCTCCAACATCTCAACATGTTCTAACCATCACAGGAGAAACAAGTACCGATTCCTCAGATTGAAATTAAAAATAATCAATATTTTAAATTAAAATCAATATCTTGCATAATAATTGTTACTTTAAATATTATATTGTATTGCATTTATTTATTTAAAATACACACGTAAATTCGTTTATGATAGTATTTGTTTATTATTAATTTATAAAAAATAAATATCTGTATCTCTATAAAAAAAAAAAAATTAAACTTTTTGCGTAATGTTAAACACTACAGTACGCTGTATATACGATGTGATTAATATTATCGGTGTGTATAACCGATGTTGCGCGCCACCGGACGGTAAAGAGTGGGAGAAATTGGGGTTCCGCGCTGTCGGCGGCGTCAGTCAGCTACGCGAAACGACTACAGTCTCTCGTGGAACAGAGTATACACATTTTATTTAACTTTGAAAGAAATAATGCACAGCAATTAGATATTTATGTATACATATTTTTTATTGTAACTTATGTGTACAACTTGTACAGGTCTATGAGTTATTATAAATAAAAAAAATCATATTATCTACACATTTACAAGTTTAAGGAATATTAAGAGAATACTTTATGTGTTTTTAGAGCATCTAATATGAGCATCATATTATAAGCGTTCAAGAACCTTAACATTTAGAGGTAGGTACTGAGTTAGTTAGGTATGGAAATATAGACTACCTAGTACCTATATACTCAACAGACACCATAATCACAAAATTAAATTACATCAATTAAATTAATTTATTTACATACCTCTAAAAATTGAATCCACTCCAATCACAACATTATGCTCTTGGTCATCTGATGGTTCTATAATGTACTCACTGGATTTAGCTGATGTCAAAAATTCCAATAAATTTTCCTCATCGTTGTTGTTAGTCTTATTAACATTAAACAAAACATCTAAATCATCAAATATTATTATTCATACTGTCATGATTATGATAATAAATATTTATAAAATATTACCGGTGGTGACATCTTGGGAGCAAGAATCTATTGGCTTTATGTACTGAATATTGGAAGTTACAACTTTCTGTAACGACTGAGTAGATTCAACATCAGTTAATGATTGAGGAGAGGAAAAAGTAGAAAATAATTAAGGAGATGATGGCATTTCTGATTTCAGGTGACAACTGATATGTTGATCGAGGAGATAAGAGTATAACAGGTAAGGATTTGGGAGATGCCACACCAAGTTTATATTGATCGGTCGAAACATCATGTTGCGGAGACCCCATCACAGGCGATAATGTATGATCAGTATTTGGCCTGATAGTAGTTGTGACTATCTGTGATGCATAAGAAGTATTTTGTTGCTTTAAAGATGTATCTTGAGATGCAGAAGTAATCAATGCAGGTGGAGTAGGAAAATATGGTAAATTCAAACTATTTGGTAAGTTAGAACTTGTTGAGGAAGTATTTTTTGTGTTTTTAATTTTCTTTTGTTTGACTTCTTGAGTGAATACTTTTGTGGAACTTCTCTTTCTAGTGTTACAATCAATAGTCTCTATTTCACTGTCATCATTTCCAGACCATGCTTTCGCTACACGTCGAGCTTGCATTTCATTATCTAATACAATAATAAAAAATATATTAAGTATATATTTTATTAAAATTATAACTAATAACATAAAAATTGAATATTTCTACTGCCCCCAAAAAATAGTTCAAATACTTTAAGAGTTATACCATACATAAATAATGCCAATATAAACATTTTGTGAACATTTTAAGTTGGTACCTATTTAAAGTTTTTAAAAATGTTTAAATTACAGCCAAATAAAAAATAGATTTTTTCAAAAACTGATCTTAGCTTGCGTAAAAATTCCATATTTTCCCAAATTTCTTTTTGGTTTTTCATGACGTGACCTTTCCGATTAATTAGCTTAAAATATCCCCCCTCCTAAGTACCAAATACATGTAGTTTTCTACCAGAAACCACCCCTAAAGTATAAAATTGAAGCATTTCTACTGCTCTAAAATTTGATAAAACAAAAATAAATAAAAATAAAACACATCATAGTAAAAAAATACATTTATCACTCCGTTAAAAATCTAAAAAATATACATACTAAATGGTCCAGCTACTTTTTCTCAGTTTTTGTCAAGTTCCTTATAAAAAGGAATTCGTTCCGTTCCTTGTTCCTTTTAAAAAAAAAAGAATTCGTTCCTTTGGAAAAAGAACTAGTTCCTTCTTTAGTTCCAGATAAAATTAAAATTCTTATTTAATCATCAATTTTTTTTTTAAACAGATATATTTAGGTACTTTAATTTTTAATTATACTTATACATACCTACAAGTAAATTTATAATTTACTATTAAGTTTAAGAAAATAATACTGACTGCAGTTTTTTTTATTCATTTATATTTTTATATTTTACTCATTATTTTTTAAACAATATAAAATATAAATATTATATAGCATTATAACAATAGACTATACTATAAGTACTATAGTCTAAATAGTAACTTTGTTCTGTTTTAGAAGAACTAATTTCTCAAATAGTTAGCACCTAATCTGTAACGTTTAACAGTCATGATATTGGATCCAGTAGAAAACAATCTCTCAACAGGAGCGGTTATAACTACTGTAGTACTGTATAACAAATGCAAATCACAATTCACTTCAAGTCTTCACATTATTCACAATATGAAAATGAAACACTGATACCGGCTGTCGACTCTCGACTATACGATTATTTGACTTTTCAGACATTTGGGGTTTTCGGTATAATCAAATGACGTATTTTAGTAATCTATTTTGAGATTTTCTTCAAAATTAAATTGCTGGCCAACGTATGTCAATTATCTTATCATTTATTGTTGTTTTAAATAATTATCATTAAAATAATATTGTAACGTCATATTAATATAGTAATATATTATTATACATTTTAGCTGTAGGTCCCGACCCGCATCGTAATTCATAAATGATTTTATTGTTCAGTCTTCGGTGTTCACTGTTCATGCTATTTTATTTTCCGTCGACGCAACGACAAAGATTTATATTTTATATGTAATAATAATGTAATATAATAGTATATTATACCCATTTCTATATATTAAGTTATAACTTATGAGTTATGACTTATGAGAAATATTAATAAAGTTACTAATGACCAATAAGTAATGAGTACTCTGTACCAGAATACCTACCTAATGATTAAGGACTAACACTTTAACGATGAAGTTTGATACTCGGATACTCGATAACGATCATAATATTGAAAATACACACACTAAGAAAAAAAAATATTTCAATTTCAATTATTTATATATCTGTGTAAATTGGAACTTGAAAGGAACGAAAAATTTCGTTCTTTTTCCTTGAAAAAAAGAACTCGTTCATTTTCTCGTTCTTTTTTTTATAAAAAGGAATTCGTTCAACGTGCCGTTCCTTAAAAAGGAATTCGTTCCAGGAATCCATTCCTTTTGGAACTCGTTCCTTCCAAACACTGCTTTTTCTATACTATAGTATGTACCATCATATACACTTGGCGTCATACATTGCAATATCATTTTAGTTACTTTTGTAGGTCCAAAATATTTATCTTGTTTATCAGTTTTAGTAAACGGAAACAAACATGTCCCTTTATTATTATTGGTTAATGTTGTCCAATTACATGGAACATGTTGTATTTCATCAGTATCCAAGAAGATAACAACTAACCACGACCTTAAAACAAAATGTAATTATTAATTATTTATAATTATTATATATGTGAATAATACCTATATAGTATATATGTATCTTCATTTATACTTCATGGACAAATGGTATTATTAATGAAGAATTATCATCTATTGGAAAACGAACAAGTTTTGATTTTACTTGTCCAATATTCCATGCTTGGAGATGTCCTAATTCATTTACTATTTGTAGACCGAACATTGATGATGAACAAGGATTATGGAAAAATTCATTAAACTTTTCATAACACCTTCCAATAACTATTGTTGATTGATCTGATTTTTTTGTAGCAATGTTTTCAATTTCTACTATATTTTCATTAAACATTTTCACACAATTATTGGCGTCATCTATTTTTAAAACCAAACCATCAAATATTCTCCATCCAGAATATTGAGGTGAACATGAATCATCCACCATTGGTCTGATTTTTTGTTTACAGTGAGTATTTATTGGACCACAGAAAGATTTCAAGTCTTCAGAGTTAGATTTTTCATAGTTATAATATACCCGTCTTTCTGAATAACGTCGAGTTAATTGTTGTAAGGGTATCATTCCAGTTTTAATTTTTTTTTTTGAGAGGTTGCATAAAATTCTCATATGGAAATGCTGAAGTGTAATTTAATGAAACAAATTGTTTTGCATCATCTGCTAAATGCAGAGTAGAATGTATATTGTGGGACATGAATATTTCACCATATATTAATTGAAATGAAGTAACAAAATATACTAAAATTTGCTTAGCATAATCATTGAGTTCATTGGTTATATTTTTTTTTAATAAAATTCGTATAGCAATGGATAATGCTAAAAAAATATTATATATATCTTTACTAAGTATATCTTTGAATACAATAATACCAGTATAAAGTAAGCACTGACGTAATTCAGTAGCTTTCCAGCGATTTGCATCCCGTATTGGATGTCTTCGACTATTTTGTTTTCTTTGAAATTCAATTGGGATATATTTAGATAAATGTAATAATTTTTCATCACTAACATTAATTAAATTTGATGGTAGTGTTTCAATGGTCATGAAGTTAGCCCCCCACTTTGGCGGATTCACTTCAAACCAGCGGCAATATTTAGCAAATTAATTGCAAATAATTGCAAATTGGTTTTTAGAATTTGCAAATCAAAATTGGAATTTTGGCGAATTTTTTTGCAAATTTGGTCAGCCCCCCTACTTCGTTCGATCCGTTCTAACCCAACACCAATATTTAGCAAATGAATTGCAAATAATTGCAAATTGGTTTTTAGAATTTGCAAATCAAAATTGGAATTTTGGCGAATTTTTTTGCAAATTTTGTCAGCCCCCCCCCCCCCCACTTCGTCCGATCCGTTCCAAACCAACACCGATATTTAGAAAATTAATTGCAAATAATTGCAAATTGGTTTTTAGAATTTGCAAATCAAAATTGGAATTTTGATGAATTTTTTAAAAAATCGATAAAAGTCGCATTTTTTTTTATAAAGTACGAATTTTTTTATCAAAATCGATTTTTTTTTTTATTATTTTCCTTGAAATACAGATTTTTATTGATTTTTATCCAACAGATACATTTTTTCAGACTAGATTTTTTAAATTATGAATTTTCCATCAAACAGATTTGTATTCAATTTATATTTTTTACAAAAAATCTAAATTGAATTAAATTCTAAAAAAAACTGTTGGATAAAAAAGCAATAAAAAAAACTAATAAAAAATGTAAAATCAATAAAAAAACATATTTGATAAAAAAAAAAATTTGGGTAAAAAATTCACTTTAAAAATATTAATTAAAATATGTTTGATAAAATAATCTTATTGTATAAAAATTCTTAGTAAAATTAAAATCTTAAATGATTAAAAAATATTTAAAACAGAGATTTATCATTTTGGATCATTATAATTATTATATTTAATATATATTATATCTTTAGTCACTTTAATTTTTAGTTTTTATTAGCATTGATCATTTTATTAAGTACAGATTTTTTATTAAACATAGATTCTTTTAACAGATATATATTTTATATCAATTTTTTTATCAAATATAGATTTTTATTAAATATAGATTTCTTAATTAAATACTGATTTTTTTTTTTTGAATTCTAATGGTTTTATCAAATATAGATTTTTTATTTAATACACACAGCCCCCCACTTTTTCCGATTTGTTTCAAACCAGCGCTAATATAAAATTTAGCAAATTAATTGCATATAGTTGCAAATTGGTGAAAATATATTTGTATTATTGTTATAATGTTTATAAATGTTTATGAATTTTTTTAAATTTAATAATAATGATCAAAAAGATTTCTAAAAATAATTAATTAAAATAATGTAGGATTACTAGGTATAGGTATCTAAAAGTTATAAGAATAATTAGTAACAATGATTTATACATAAATAATTAATACATTTAATTAAAATTAAAATTAAAGTATTGAATTAATTTTAAATAAAAACAATAAATTGAATATACTAATTATGGATTATAAATACAAAATATCAAAACACTAAAAGTAATTAGTAAAAATTATGTTTATTGAAAATTATTAAAAGTAAAATATTTATAAATAGTGCATAAATAATGTATATTACAGAAGCTCGAGACTGTTTAGTAGCATGGTGTAATAAATAAGAGAAACAAAATACAAATAATAAATCATATAATCATAATATAATCGTATTCTAAAAACCAATTTGCAATTATTTGCAATTAATTTGCTAAATATTGGAGTTTGTTTGGATCGGATCGCAAGAAGTGTTAGTTTTTGTGTTCGTAAAATTCATAGACATTCATAAACATTATAACAATAATACAAATATATTTTCACCAATTTGCAATTTATTTGCTAAATATTGCCGTTGGTTTGGAACGGATCGGACGAAGTGGGGGGGCTGACCAAATTTGCAAGAAGATTCGCCAAAATTCCAATTTTGATTTGCAAATTTTAATGGTTTTATCAAATATAGATTTTTATTGATTTTTTTTTCAAATATACCTAAATCTTTTTATCAAGTACATATTTTTTTATTTAATACAAAATTTTTATTGATTTTTTTTTCAAATTTAGATTTTTTATTAAATATAGATTTTTTATCAAACAGATTTTTTTAAGATTTTAATTTTACTAAGAATTTTTGTACAATAAAATTATTTTATCAAACATATTTTAATTAATATTTTTAAAGTGAATTTTTTACCCAATTTTTTTTTTTATCAAATATGGTTTTTTTTATTGATTTTACATTTTTTATTAGTTTTTTTTTATTGCTTTTTTATCTAACATATTTTATTTAGAATTTAATTCAATTTAGGTTTTTGTAAAAAATATAAATTGAATACAAATCTGTTTGATGGAAAATTCATAATTTAAAAAATCTAGTCTGAAAAAATGTATCTGTTGGATAAAAATCAATAAAAATCTTTATTTCAAGGAAAATTAATAAAAAAAAAAATCGATTTCTGATAAAAAATTCGTACTTTATAAAAAAAAATGCGACTTTTATCGATTTTTTAAAAAATTCATCAAATATCCTATTTTGATTTGCAAATTCTAAAAACCAATTTGCAATTATTTGCAATTAATTTGGTAAATATAGAAGTTGGTTCGGAACGGATTGGACAAAGTGGGGGGGCTGCATGAAGTTAGCCCCCCCAAATCATTTTTTTAGTTTGCGAGCGTGCACTAAATTTGCAAATACTAAAAACCAATTTGCAATTATTTGCAATTAATTTGCTAAATATTGCCGCTAGTTTGAAGTGAATCCGCCAAAGTGGGGGGGGGGGGGCTAACTTCATGACCATAGTGTTTCATTATGTTTTGGTGAACCTATCCATAACAATAATAATTTTTTCATCACTCCAATGCATACGCAATGCATGTAATCAAATGGTATATTTCAGACATTATTGTAGACCTAACATGGTACTCATTGTCAGTATAAAATATAAATTCTTCGTGGGTTCTTAAATTTGAATCAAGATCAGGAAAATATACCCTATAATGAGCCCATTTACCTATAGAATGACAACGTGGGCATGAATGTTTTTCCGTGTGGCCTCTTATATTAAAAACAAATGCTTTTGCAGGAGCATCACAAATAACAGCTTGAAGTGAAACTTTTAACTCTTTTTCTTTCACTATCACACCTTCAGCAAACATTTTTATTTCATTCACAAAATCTTCTAAAAACTCATTTGAATCTGTTGGCTTACTTTTTCCATAATAGGCCCCCAATGATAAACACTTTTTGTCTTTTACAAGTAATATTAGTGAAATGCCCTAGAATAGGCCACTTTGTAATAACGTAGAATTAAAATAAAATAAAAATATAAATACGACTCCTGTCGATAGTTATATTAAAATAGTAAAAGTTAGAGTAGTAAAATTACGCTATTACCTTCCTCCAGGTGTTCGGAGGGCTCTCGAGATTGTGTATTCGAGAATTAGATCAAATACACCGTACAATATAATTTTATGGAAAAAAAAGCACATCGAATGTATTAACTGCAATCCACAAAATATATTATATTATATGCCTTACCTGATTCGCAGTTGTTTGTAGATAATATTGTAGGAGTTTTATGTTTTAGATAAAACAAAGTAATACTTTAAATACACAAATTGAATTAACGAACGCACTGATAATTGCTTGCATAAGAAGTCCAGATGTCGCTCGTTGAAATCGGTTTCTTTGGTATTTGAGAGGTTGTTACTCTGGTGGTTGGTGCTCATGCACTGGTTTAAGGGACGGACGCGAGGATGCTGACCAATGAGTGGAGGGGGTGGCTTTGTCACTAACTAATTGTGGGCCTGGGAACTAGATTATTCTTTGGCGTCAGCATAAAATAAGGTCACACACATCCTACGTAATATTGTTATGAGTACGTGTCGAATTCTTAGTTGTCGTTTTCAATGGTTTTATTTGATGCGACCGATTTCTACAAGCGACAGTCTGGCCGTTGTTTATTATTCTGTAAAATTTTAGTTTATTATAAGGGTGTGTGAGCATATCAGTAGTATATAATAGAGAGTTCTGATGGCGTATCCCCTGATCCGCTTATCCTTGCTGATCCTTGCTGAACCGCTGATCCGCTGATCCGCTGATCCGCTGATCCTTGCTGATCCACTCGCCCTCGCCCTCGCCATTCACCATCGTCATCACCGCCGCCCGATCGCGCACGTACGCGACGTATATTTACCCCACCCCACCTCATACACCTCCTCAACCCCTGATCCTTGCTGGCCCTCCCCACCCCACCTGCTGGCCAACCCCGCCACATCACGTGGCCGAAATACCATATTATTGTACACACCATATTATTGTGTATATTATTGTAAACTTTTTTTCATTAAATGAATATTGAAAAAAAGATTGGTGGGATTCGAACCCACAACCCCCGAGTTAAAGCGCTGACGCCTTAACCCACTAGGCCACAGACCTGATATACTTTTAATTGGATTCTTAACGTATATAGATGAATGAAATACACAATGACCGCCTACATGACCAAGACATGTTATCATATATCTGTTATCACTACCAACATATATATTTTTTTTCTATCAATAAATATTGAAAAAAGGCTTTGGAGAGATTCGAACTCTCGATCTCCGAAGTGACGCTTTAACCCACTAAGCCACAAAGCCGTAATACCAATAGAATGATTCTTAATGTATATAGCTCTATGAATATTATTCTATACTTCTCTTGCGCACGAGGAAGGTACTCGCACGCACATGTCGCAACAATGTTATCATATATCTGTTATCACTAACGTATCATAATATACTACTACTTTTGTTATATATTTATATATATATATATATATATTTTTTTTATTCAGCGAGATAATTGAGTCGCCAGTCGTTCGGGAAGCTAACCCTGACACTGTTATTTATTTAAGACGGTTGCACCAAGAATATACACTTATAAATAATTCAGGCGAGAGGAAGAGGATATGGTCAGCACATGCGAGATCGGTTTCTCTACGGTGTAATGTAGAATTGAGAGTTTTGTGTATGTTGATGCGTGAAAGTCACTATGATCGAACGATTCCTGAAGATGAGGATATAGTAAGTTTAAACATACGAATATTCAAATATAGTAGATAATATGATTAGAAATACTAATATCAGATAATTTATTATAGATTCAATTATCGTTTCGTGTGTTATTGCACTCATCTAGAACGATCCGTAGACATACTCAGTATTATATTATTATGCAGCTAGTTTACGGTTTCAAAAGAATAGCGATATTTGATTCAGATCGTATAAGAGAACAATTAGAAATGCAATGGACGATGAATGTGATGACCATTCTGAATGATGACCATTATTTAAATTTTGACTTTCACGCTACTCGTTTTATTCTACAAAGAATAAGAAACCTAAATTAAAAATTAACTAATAAATAATATTTTCCTTATTACCATACATCAGTTTATATTATTTCAGAAAAACTATATGCTCACTATCTTTACTCACATAATATCTAATTTTACCTAGCATAATGTTTCTCCAAATATTTGAAAATATTTCAAAAAACCATAATTCTAACAAAGTAATTGTTTGCATAGGCACCTCTGTATAGGCAATTCGAAGTACACGCACCTCCCAAACTTGTATTAATTAGTCAATATAGGCAACCTGCAACACATATAAACTCGTCACTCGCCACCCGATCCGACACGTGACCGACATATATTTTACGACTTCCCCTTCAATTACATTGCCTCCCCTTTTATTTACACTTTAAACAATTTATATGATATTCAGATGTACATTTGTATCGACTATATCGAACACTTATCCGACATATATTTTACCCCTTCCCCTTCAAATACATTAGCTCCCCTTAAAAAAAAAATATGTATAAAATATTCTGATGTACCTACATTTGTATCATACATACACATACAAACCATAATATACTATTAAACACCATACAGTACTCATCAGTTTTCATTCTGAACTTATATAATAATATTTACAACACACACAAGCTCAACATATATATTATATACCTTATCATACATACACGCATGCATGCATAGATACATACTTTCATATCACATCACACACACACACACACACACACACACACACTCACACACACGATCCCAGTATACCATATAGTATACAAGCAAGTCCAGTCCTTTATTCATTCAATTACATATGGACGCTCATACACACACACATACATACATACATAATATATACAAAAATATTATATATAATCAAATTCGAAAAACATCTCGCTAAGCATACGTTATACATGAGAATAAATCTCAAACACACACACACACACACACACACAGACATAAACTTGTAAAAATATTTATTTTCAAAATATACACGTCGGAATATTATAGGTACATTCGCTTGCATTCACACATTCCTCTCCCCGACAACATACAGAAATATTAATTATAATATATACTTATGTATATATGGTCAATCGTTTAATCGTTTACAGATTATGATGAGTTTCATTCACACATTTCTCTAGCACAACATACATACACTATTATACCCATAGGATAGTTCATACATATTTAGATACTTACATAGTCGCATATTATATACATACATACACACATTCATCAGGTATCACAAACACCCAAACATATTATAAAATTAAAGTATAATATGCAGTATTCATATATATTTAGTTTATGTACATATATTCACACATACAACATCACAAACACACACACACAACCAAACATATTATACAGCTTAGGTACATATCAATATATTAAGACACAAAAGTCATACTTACAAAAAACATAGTCGCAATTACGTAGATGCATTTAAACATTCCAATCTATCCACCCTAGAAAGTATTTTCACCCTCGCCATCCCTCGTCAATTACTACTACAAAATTGTAATTCCTATTAAAATACATAGATCTAACTATTTTATACAGCTCAAAGGATTACTCGACCACATACACAAAATTATATATTTATGACACACAATATTATGAATTAGTGTAACTAGTAGGTATACTGACTAAGGAGAATAGAGGATATCGACTCTGAGGGTCTTAGACGTCGTCTTTGAGTATGTAGTTTGATCATTAAATGCAAAAATTATACTATCCTATTTCGACTTCACCGTTTATATACCTACTACATTTATTTTAATGTTTGAAATAATACAACACTTAATCTAATATATTCGAATTAAACACAAATATGCTTATACTTACTTTTCATTTTAATATTTTAATTTTTGTGTAAAATAAAAACAACCGTGATATTTAAAAACAAGTTGTAACAATTATAAATATAATAATATAACATATTTATATGTTTCATAACACTTATGTATATAATACGAACTCTACCTTATGTACGATTAACTGCTGATCGATACATTAATATTAAAACACACACACACATAATTGCAAGGGCTATGACCAACACACACCATGGATTAGTAAAGCAGTTCACTATACACCTCATATCTCAATACACACTACGACTATGTATGACTACGATACAGTCACATATTATAATAGAACATAGCTTAGGAATATTATATTTGCGAGTATTATTATTATTTGTCAGTGCTTAGTAGACAATAAACCATAATTATAACTGAAATGGAATCCTAGTAATTTAAATATATTATTTAAGATTCTGATATCTACATATCTGACCCTAACCTATGGTATTTATATCTATAGGATCCTACGATTCTCCCTGAATATATTATATTTAACTGCTCGTCTCCCCGATCATGATACAAAGTTTTTTTATTTATTTATTGGTAATAATGCTACATAAGGTTACACCACAGCCATCTCAATCAACATTCGCCAAACACCCCGCACCAGCACCTACGCAATGTGAGACGTAGATTATTCTAATATTTATAGGAAATTAAATAATTTATATGAAACAAAAAGACACGATATATAAAAAGTATTTTCAATTATTAAAATAATATTAATGTTTACAATAAATATTTACAAGGTTCTTACTTATCCATTAAATGGATTATAAAATTGTATCATTATCTGAGTAACATATATTTCTCGATATTTCAACATCTTCCAGGTAATAATATATAAAAACTTATATGATGCCTCAACCATATTATATATCCAACGGTATATTAATTTTCATATCTCCTTTATACTTTCGAACCAACGAATACATTATGTATCAAACAACGTCTTGATCAATTGTTATGTAACACATCTGAGAAAAACAACATTCATCAAGACTAGTCATGCATTGACATGTTTGTATGCTAATAAAACCTTAACTATTGTTAATCAACAATTGATATATTTTAAGAACGAATGAGAAAAACATACATGTAAAAGCCATATCACTTGTGTAATATTTATTTTTTACATTATGTATCACACCTACCATATTATTATTACACATATACCCCTCTTGATCACTAATCCTTAATCATTACCTATCACTTATTCTTGATCCCTTGATCCTCTGATCTCGTGTTCTATATTTTTCATACCTGTGCATGAGAAAACACATACACGAACGCGCATACAACAACTTACATAATATTATCAATAACCTGACCGACATATATATATATATATATATTAATTCATGCATGTACACGGGAAAAACACACACCATTACCAGTCACAGTCACCACCAACGAAACCCTCCCGACTCGAGCAAAACATATTTTTTCACGCTTACATATGAGAAAACGCATGTGTGCTTACACATCAACAACTTACATATCACTCAAGTGACCGATGCGTATATTTTATCAGCACATACGTACAACAGTCATATCACTTGTATAATATTTTTATTTTACCGTGTGCATACACACAGGCATATAACACGACCGCCATATATTATTGTATAAGTTATAATATCGGAAAATTAAGAACTATTAACAATATCTCTCATTTCAGCAGATACTTTATGCGGTTTATTACCTAAATTTAGAAATATACAATAATTAACGTCACATCTGTAGTACCTATCATACCAACATCTTTATCAATTTAACAATTAAAAATTTTCATATTATTAGTCATTTTCCATACAGGCTCATGCTACAATGTGCATACATGTGGGAACATACATACATTCTTGTTATTGTATGTTTATATACACAATACTATAAGGCTAACCTATCCTGAATAATATTGCAGATACTTATATTTTTAATCAATTATACATACATTGAAATATTGTATGAAATTACATTAGACTAAAATCATAACTTATATATACATACATGGATTATAGGTATATACGAGAAAAAATAAATCTCTTTAAATGTTATTATTGTTATTATTATTCGTCAAGTGTAGTGAGAATTATAATATATATATATATTAATAAGTAAAAAAAAAAATAATACTAACAACTATTATCGACCCATCACTTAGTTCTATAGTTACCTACATGAATACGCGATACCTAGTATATGGTATTATGAAAACCCACATTAAATCATATATACATATTCGATATTACAAACGCCTAAACATATTTTATAGTTAACATAACTATATATACATATAAACATTCATATATATATAGGTACACATCAATAAGTCATCTACATATAGGCATACACATATATTACTCACATAGTAAGCACACACTTGTATACCTATATCCTTACATATTTGATATTCTTATATATTTAAACAGTATTCATACATGCATATAGACACAGTTTTTAATTTTTATAAAATATAAAAATTGAAGATTTTTAGTTTTCAAAAATAGTCAAACCAAAAAATTTGTTTCAAAATAATTGAGTTTCGTTTTTTTTCTTAATTCAAAATATACGATGGACGTAACTCATTATGATAATAACGTATAAACATTATGATGTAGCTTAATTTTTATCATAGTAAAAAGTAATCATAATAAGTTACATCCATCGTATAGTTTGAATTTTTTTATCTCCGATGTCTGTAGCCCAGTACCTCAGTATATAATATATACTGAAGTACTGGGCTACCTACTGGATATTATCTCACTGTTTTACATATTGAGTAACGATATTGTACACTCATCGTACACTCATCTTGGTCGATTAAACAGTAGTTATGAAGAACTCTATTCATAATTGTTAATTGTAACAAAAAAAATAACAAAAATGTATACACTATACTACGTGAAAACTCCAACGTCGAATTTAAAACAAAAATCAATAATAAAATGATGATAAAGTGTATTATTGATAACACAAACCGACAGATTTTAGATAACCGGAGGATAACCGGCCGAATTCGGCCGGTTAAAAATCTGACCGTAAAACATCCGGTAACCGGAGACTTTTTGCATAACCGACGTATGTAAGAACCAACTGTCCGTTAAATATCAGTATAACCTCCGGTTAGCGCTAATCGACACTTAACCGGACATTGTAAGAACGGGCCTTAGCATGAATTATTTATATATATGTTTTGTTTTTTATTTTTTTATTTTTTTTTTTTTTGCAATATGTTGAGATTAAAATGAATATATACATGTAATGAACATACTATATTTTAAATTTATAATTGTATTAGGTCACGACACCATTTCCTTTTTAGCCTGCGCCTTGGATTCCCTGGGAGGGTTAGAGAGGAGAGGTTTTTAATAAGAGGATTTTGGTGAGATAGAAGTCGTGTACGGAAGCGCAAGTAAAATGATTGAGCTTCTTCATTGATGGTTTTTAAGTGAAAATCATTATGCAATGTTAGGTTAGAAACGTATGGTGGTGCATTGGACAGACGACGGAGAGCTAGATTTTGGAACACTTGGATTTTATTGGTATTGGATTTTTTTGCTGAGCCCCAGAGCTGTATACCATAAGTCCAAATAGGTTTTAGGAGGGTCTTGTAAATTAGAAGTTTGACTTTCATATTTGTTTTATTATTTCTCGTTATCAGAGGATTTAGGATGCGCATACGGGCGTTGAGAGTCATTCTTTTGGTTCGTATATGATTTTTCCATGTTAGACGTTTATCAAGATGGAGTCCCAGGTATTTTATTGTGTCCGATGTGGGAATTGGGATGTTATTTAATGTAACAGTTGGACAAATACCCTTCTTGAGAGTAAATGTAGTGTGACTTGATTTGTTTTGGTTTATTTTGATACGCCATTTGTCGTACCAGTTAGACATTAGGTTGAGGTGGAGTTGCAGGTTTGATGAGGCAGCTACCGGGTTTTCACTAATTGATAAGATTACTTTATCGTCAGCATAATCAGCCACCATGGTTTGGGGCGTGGTGGGTTGATCGGCGACATATATGTTGAATAGAGTTGGAGATAGGATGCCCCCTTGTGGGACTCCAGCATTAATTTTGGTTATTTCTGAGTATGCAGAGCGATAATGTACTTGAAAGTGACGATCGGTTAAGTAAGATTTGATTAGAAGAAAGAGCGGGTGGGGAAGAAAACTTTTGAGTTTGTACAGTAATCCGTCATGCCAGACCCTGTCAAACGCTTGAGATACATCAAGAAAGACAGAGGTACAGTAAAGTTTTTTTTCCAGCGAGAAAGATATTGCATCGACAATCCTATGCGCTTGATGAATGGTACTATGTGAGGGTCTGAATCCAAACTGAGTGTTTGGAAGAATATTGTTTCTGACAATATATGGAGTCATTCGTTTGAGGATAAGTCTTTCAAAAATTTTCGATAAGAAGGGCAAGAGACTTATAGGCCTGTATGAGGATGGGTCGTCCAAGGGTTTATCAGGTTTAGGAAATAATATAATTTTTGAGAATTTCCAAAGAATCGGAAAGTAGGAGAGTCTTAGGCATGCATTAAATATATATGTTACCAGTACTATTGCTTTTTTGGGGAGGCATCTAGATACTTCTGCCGTTAATAGGTCGAAACCTGGCGATTTTTTTAAGGAGTATTTTAGGATAGCCTGTTTGATTTCGTTGGGCGTGAAATGTTTTTCAAGATGATTAGAAGTTGAGGGAAGGTCTAAACCAGCCTTTACCTCATCAGCAAATTGGGGTATGAATATGTTATGATGTGGCTGGAAGGTTTCCTGAAGGTGTGCTTTAAGAACTTCGGCTTTATCGGTATCAGAAGAAGGAAGTGTATGGTCAGGTTTATTTAAAGGGGTAAAAGGAGTTTTAAAACTAAGTAACTTCTTGGTTTCTTTCCATAAGCTACCGTCAGAATATGAAAGATAGGTTAGTTTTTGTTCTAGTGTATCCGCTTTGTTTTTAGCTAGGGTTTTTTTTAGGGAGTTAGCTAACTTATTATAAGCGCTTTTGTGTGACGGCAGACGCGTGCGTTGATAAACTGCTCTGGCTCTACGTTTTTCCACAATTAGTGAGCGTATTTGTTCAGGAAGGGGAGTCTGCTTCTGGATTGCGTGCTTAGAGGTGGTTAAGGTATTGGATAATGAGGCTGAGGCTGCTGAGTGGATAAGTTTGGATAAGTTATTGATTGCTTCATCAATATCGTGCTCGGACTTTAACTTAATTGAAAGATCAACTTTTTGGGCAATTATGTTATGAAATGTATAACGATTGGTTGATGGTGAGAAAAGAGAGTGACTAACTGGATTTGTTTGAGGAGTCGCATCGACATTTAGTATTACAGATGAGTGATCCGAGTTTAAGTCTAAAATGTTGTTTACAGCACAGTATAAATTACTTGGAGTTTTTGAAACAAATATGTCCAGAATATCAGGTTTTTTCCTGCGCGATGTTGGCCAGTATGTTGGATCAGGTGGTGCAAGTATTTGAAATTTTTTAATATTGGTAAAATTATGAAAAAGGTTGCCGCGTGGGTTAGTAACTCGGCAGCCCCAGCTTTGGTGCTTAGCATTAAAGTCACCACCCGCAATAAAGTTGTTAGGAAATGTGTCAAAATATTCGGTGAGATTAGTGTCTGTTATAAGGTGCTTGGGAGGGCTGTAAACTGCTGCAATAACAACAGGAATATTATTAAGTGTGATTGAGATGGCACAGGATTGGATATGATTTTGAGAGAAGTTGGTAAGAGGATAGAATTTTATGTTAGTTTTAATAAGTATAGCTGCCCCACCATGTGCTGTGCCGTCAGGGTGGTTAGATTTTAGTAGGTAATAACCTGGAATAGAAATGTGAGAATATTTGGTAAAATGAGTTTCTGATATTAAGGCGATATCTATGCGCTTGTCAAAGAGTACTGTCTGGAGTTCATTAACATGATTTTTTAGGCCGTTAGCATTAAACAGTAAAATAGATAATGAGTTATTAGTGTAGGAATTAATCATTGTTTTTGTTTAGGAGTGAAGTGATAACTTGTGTCAGGAGAGCAATTAATGGGTTGATAAGAGATTTTAGTTCACCTACAAAGGAGGACATGAGTTGAGTTAGGTCGGAGGGAGCAGAAGGTTCAGGTGATTGACTAGCTGTGGCCTGTGCATAAGTTTTTGTGGGATTAGATTCATTCTTTTCCGCAAGAGTAGCGAGTGGGTGGCTTTCTTTTACATTATAAGGTTTAACATTTGGTTTAATAGTATCATGTAAAAATTTACTTTTATTGGTCGGCGTTTTTCGGCGTTGGAGTTCCTTGTAGACGCTGCAACCACGGTAGTTGGCTGGATGATCTCCGGAACATAATACACATTTGGCAGGGGAGTCAGGCGACTTAGTGCATTCGGAAGATGGATGATGCGCGCTGCATCTGACGCAGCGTGCTGAATAACCACAATACGCCCGGGTATGGCCGTAATCTTGGCAATTTTGACATTGGCTAATTAACTTAGGCTTGTATGGTTCTTCAACCTTAATTTTTGTGTGCATAAGGGAAGATAATTGGTAGATTTGATTAGAGTGTTCGGTAGGTTCTAAATCGACGAAAAACAACGTGAGAGGGTGCTTGCTGGTCTTGTGTAGGACATTCGTGACTTGTCTGACTTCGAAGAGGCGCGCCTCGAGTTCAGATTTTATTAGTTCAACTGGCGTAGTAGGGTGGAGATTGCGGATGACAATCCTCGTGGGTTTGTCCTCGGCGAGTTGGTATGTGTGGTATTTAGCGTTATGTTCTTTTAAATAATGTATTAGAAGTCTATAAGATTCGGGATTGGCGGTCTGTATTTTTAAGCGGTCTGTGGTGGCTTTGCAATTGAAGTTATCAACTCCTATCAACTCAATTAAAGTTGTGCAGAAGCCAGGAAAGTCATTTATTCTTTTCATAAAGATCGGGGGAGGTGGTTTGGCACGGGGTGGGGTGTCGAGATCTTCAATTATCATGCTTGCGTCAAAAACCGGGCCTGTAGGTTCGGTGACCTTAAGTGGTTCGTAGCGATTTCGGGTTGAGAAAGAGAGTTTTTTGGTTTGTGGCTGAGAAGTTTTATTAGAAGTGGAGGTGGAAGAGGTAGATGATGAACTTGAAAGGTTTCTTTTACCTTTCTGAGTAGTCCAGTTTCCATTTTCAGGGCGGTTAGTGATGTTGTGTTGGTTGCTGTGACCTGGGTTGTTCATCTCCGAGTTTTGTGTTTCTGATTGTTTATACGTATTTGCCTTGGGTTTGGATTGTAATTTAGTGTTGGTGTTTTGTTTGGTTTTTGTTATCGGCATAATATTAATGAGCGAGCGGCGGTGGGTGGTTGTGATTATAAATGTAGCAAGACCGCCTGACGGCGGTCGGCAGATAAGATAACCGCAATGAAGCAGTTACGTAACACAACGGCTTACGTGTAACAACTATAGTGCGTTTTCGCACTTGATCAATATTATACGCACTGCCTAACAGGCAGTTGAGCATGGAAAGTTTAATAAAAAAAAACAAAGTTATTATATTAACGGAAGTTAACACTGTTAGTATAAGTAAAACGCAACTAAGCATTGAAACTAGCGTTCACTAATTAGGTAATTAGGAAGAGCGGGAGCGCGAGATACGTGCGTATCAGTCGGCTGCCACCGCGGAACTGGTTACATACTTAAAAAATTAAACTTACTTCTTTTAAAAAATTGTAGCTGCTTAGCACAATTATGCTCAACTCAATCTAATAACAATCACAATTTAATAACGGCTCGTGAATATTCCCAAACATTTATATCTTTAAAATACCCTAATAAAATATTTTGTTCTTTGGTACAAAAAGTCATTGACTTAGTAAGTGAAAAATTACCAACCATATGCCATACCTTAAATTTAAAATCCACTCTTATAAATATAGTATCTAAACTTATAAATTTAAATATATTAAAATGTCAGTTACATGAACAAATGTTTGGTCAAATATTTTTAAATTTTACTATTACATTTTTAATATACAATTGGTGTAACAGTGTGAACAAAATTTTAAATGGCAAACAATCTATAAATAAAAATGAAAACGATCCCATTAAAATTTCAGCTTATGAACGTTATGTCAAATACTCAAAATATAAACACTTAAAAATCAGAAAGTTTTAGAATATCTTTAATAACCAATTTTAAATACTCTTTTATTTACATAAATAATTTAATTCAAAATCATAACAACTTTAATTAAAAAAATACTATAATATGATAGTTTGTTAAGTTTGCAATTTATTATTATATACTTATGTACTTAAATATTTATTGATATAAAATATATATAGGTGTTTTATATTTAAAAATGCTTAATTTATGATAATTTGTTAAGTTTGCAATTTATTATTATATACTTATGTACTTAAATATTTATTGATATAAAATATATATAGGTGTTTTTTTTAAAAATGCTTAATTTATGATAATTTGTTAAGTTTGCCATTTATTATTATATACTTATGTAATTAAATATTTAATAAAACAAAATTTTGTTGATAATTTGTCATTGGTATCACTTTCCTTTAGTTAATTCTGAATTTACGGGGTTAACGGCATAGAAAAGAATACTAACGTTAACGGTTAACATTATTTAACGTTAAATATTTTCCTTTCCAAAATCAATTTCTTTGGTATCATATTGTTTATAGGTAATTCAGAGTAATATTTTCAAAATGGAATGCCACAAACATAATTTATTTTATAATATAGGCAGGAAATGAAATAAAAACGCATAGTGGAAGTGGATTAGTGAAATAAAATGGATTGTCTGTTAAGAATCCATGTCACTACACTTAAATAAATTATTTTTCTACTAATCACCGTTCCGGTATGCGGTGCAGTGGTAATCCATAAGAATTCGGCGCGGACGAACAGAGTTCGAATCCCATCCGACCATCATTTTTTGATTTTTTTTTCCATGTTAGTTCTTCCATCAAACACGGACAGCGCTAGTGTGCTACCTAAAAACATTAACATTGAGTTTCCGTTCTATTTAGTATTCTTTTCTATGGACCCGGCGACGGCGGTGGTCTTATGCCGGCGGCGGAGCTTTTTATTGTTGAGTGGGGCAGGTCAGTGTCGTCATATTGCGGGAATACATCATATTTTCGGGGTGTACAGCATTGTTCCACCGGTGCGGTGCCGCCGGACGCGACGAAAGCGCCGACAGCAACGGCGGCCGTGTGTGGCGACATGTGGACACCGTACACTGCGGGTTTGTTGGGGCCAGGGGACAATTATTACATAATACTGCGGTCACTTCTGCATTAGCGCGCGATAATCATAATAATATATAACTAAGGTACGCTCATTAGTGGCAATATGGGTACAGGTATGTTTGTGATATAATAATATTAATGCAAAAAATGCTGTGACGTTACAAATTACATATCAAATATTGTGTATCAATTTTCCATCTTATATTTTGAAAATATTTTATCTCCAAATATTTAAACCCGTATATAGTCACAACATTTTCAGACTCATACATATTAAATATTATACATCAATTTTCACTAATGTTTTGAAAATATTAAAATAATATATTTATACTATTTTTTATTGTTATCGAATTATAATTAAGTTAACTATTATAAGTTATATAATTAGCTGTATATGTATAGTTATAAATTATAACTATATAATAGTATAAGTAAAGTACCTATACTAAACGTCTCAACGTGTATTTGAATTTTTTTTAATTAAATTGTATTGTATCAAATGAAGTATAAGTGTAGTAGGTTATTATTATATTAATCTATAATATGATATAATGATACTTTATAAATTGTTACGACAAATATAATACCAAAATATAAAATTAATAGTGATAACTAGGGCTCGGAAGTTGTAGGAGCTAAAAAAGGTAAAATATGCATGCAAATATGCACGAAAAAATTGCAAAAAATGCATTAAAAATGTTAAATATGCAATAAATATTATTCTGAATTCCAAAAATTAAATACATCAGTGATGTTGTTTACAAATTAATCATATACATAAAAATTATTTATAACTAAAAAAAAGTATAACTGGTTGGCATTTTGACATCTTATTGAGCTGAAAATAAAATTAATAATATTTTTTCAGTATTTTTTAAATTACGAAAAAAATACATATTTTCTAATACCTGTTAAGTTATTGCATTGAACCACCAATATTTTCTTAAGATTTTCTATTTCAAATGAACGACGATTATTCGATAGAAGATTTTTATATCGAGAAAACGATCTTTCAACGTCAGTTGAAGTCATCGGTGCATATTTATAAAACTTTAAGTCATCGCCTGTCAACTCTTCCGGAAGTCCATTGATTCACTATCTCCCGTTAGTATCATAGAAATCTTCATCATAGTCTCGAAACCGCGATTTTTTTCCAATACATATCTTAACTTCTTCTGAATGGCAACTCCTACTTCACTAGTTACCTCTTCTATTTTTTTTTTAGTTTGTGTAATTTCTTTTATTGTTTTAGATAACTCGACCCTTTGAGTTTCAAGTTGCTTAATTTTTGTCGGTAAAAACCCGTAGTTTGAATCTATAAAAATTAAATTAGGTTCCATTGAACACTGGTTGACAAGGTTTTGTGCTTTTTTTATTGATACAGCATCAATAGGATCGAGCTGTCTCACTACATCACGAATTTTACTAAAGTATTTGCAATAGTAAGATGTGGCCTCAATCCAAGTTCCCCAACGAGTTAAAATCGGCTCTGGAGGAAGAGGTATTCCAGGATTTACAGTTTTAAATAATACAGTTCGTGAAGGGGCTTTTAAAAAAATTTGTTTTACACTTGACACTAATTTGTCCACTTTAGGGTAATTTACACGAACTTCCTCTGCAACTCTGTGCAATCCGTGCACTAAACATGTTACGTTTATTATTTTAGGATAGAGAACTTTTATAGTGTCGCCTGCCTTTTTCATGTAAGGTGCTGCATCAGACAAAAATAACAATACATCGTTGTGGCGTATACCATTAGGCCATAGTAAAAACATTGCATTATCAAATAGTTTTGTAATTGTAGAGTAATTGGCTTTTTCAAGTACTTCCGTTGTCAAAAGAAATATTTTACCAGGACCTTCCACATCAGTGGTTTCGTCGATTGACACCAATATTTTGTTTCCTGTAATATATTACCTTATTTCCGACATACATTCGTCATAGCAGTCATTTATGTATGTTTTTCTTAAAGTACTTTCACTAGGAACAGCGTGTAGTGTGTACTTTTCAAGAAACTTTCGGAATTCGGTGTTAGAAATTTTGTGCACAGGAATATTTGCTGTCATTAGTGCTTTGCACAAATCTTTAGAAAATACCGACTTTTTGTTGGATGCAGTAAACAATTGCTGAGTATATTCTGAGGACTTACTTTCGACCTTTCGACGAGCTGCTAACATTTCATGTTTATTTGTTTTCAAATGCTGCGTGACCGTAAATTTTTTGTCTGCATTTACTTTAACTGAACATACTTTACAAAATAGTATATCGCCATCAGTTGAAAACACGTCTCCATATTCTCTTAAATATCTTTGTAAATTAATGTCTTTTGGCATTTTAATAAAATCGAAATAAATAATTAAATATAAAATCTCAACTCCTACAACTTTCGAGCCCTAGTGATAACTATAATTTTGTAGTTAAATAATTAAAAAGGTGGGTAAGTGGATGTCTCTCTGCTGTACAGTAGGTTACAAGTGGGTCACTGTAATGTATGGTGTTAAATCTGAATTCAATGATATTATATCATCGTATAAGAAAAACGATTCTGAGTGAAAACGGTCAGTCAGCCTATGATGATATTACCAAGTATATTTGATGATATTATTGTGAATAAAGTAATTTATGTATAACCTATTTACGAGGAGCCTTGATTTCAATTTTCAATCCTTATAGCTATAAAAGTTGAACATTTTATAAATTTACATTTTAAATTTGATAAATTTTGTCAAAATTTGAACTTTAAATGCTTATAAAAAATAATTTTGCCTATGTATTTTCAATATTTTTCAACTGCTATTGTAACAATATATCAGGAGCCTTGCATACAATTTTCACGCTTTTCTACCCAACAAATAAAATTTTATTGATATTTATAGAAAAAAAAACTAAAAAAAATTGAGAACTGATAATGTCCGTTAACAGCTCAAAAAGAGTAATATTATTTTATAAATTTTATCGTGTATAGAAAATATGCTCATATGAACATTCAGTGAAATTTTCAAATATCTACATATCATAGGTTTTTTAATTACTACATAATAAGAAAATCGTTACACATAAAAATTTAATTTGACTTTTTTGTAGACATTATTTTTTTTTGATAAAGGTAGATAAATAAACTTATAAATAATCTCGTATTACATTTTCAAATCTTAGATCGAAAAACAAACATTTTTATGAATTTTCAACACAAAATAATTTGCTGATTTTCGTGATTTTTTCGTATTTTGTCAATATTTGAACTTTAAATGCTTATAAAAACTGTGACTAAGGATTTTTAATATTTTTCAAATGTCATTGTAACAATATATAGTAAGAGCCTTGTATTATATTTTCAAGCTTTTTTACCCAACAAATAAAATTTTATCGATATTTGTAGAAAAAAAAACTAAAACAAATGGAAACTGAAAATGTCCGTAAACAGCTCAAAATATTTGGAAAATGTTATAGTGTAGAGAAAATGCTAATATAAACATTCAGTAAAAATTTCATGTACCTACGTTCATTTTTTTTAGAGTTACACCAAAAACCAAAATCGATTTTTTCGAAAACAGATTTTGCGTAAAAATTCCCGTTTTCCTTAATTTTTCTTTTGTTTTTCACGTCGCTTTTGAAAACTACTGGGAAATGTTTACTTTTGACCCCCCAAAGTACCAACTAGATTCACTTTCCTATCAGAAAAGTTACTGTTGAAGAAAATCCAAGCACTTTTACTGTCCTAAAAGGTGATGATAGACACAAAAAAAAATTAAAAAAATCACATCATTATATGATTATTGTAAAATCAATACATCCATCGAAGCGATTGCATTGAGCGAAGCGCTTAGAATCTAAAAATGAATTATTATATAATATTTTATACAATTAAGTTAACCTTATTTTCTATTCTTATTTTAATCAATCTTATTAAAAAATTAGTACAAATTAAACAAACAAATTTTTTTTTAATCTATATAATAGTATTATTATTAAATAGCTTGGTATACCTATACGCATGCCAATAGTTTATTATATTGTATTTGAACTTATAAATGTATTTATTGTAGTATTATTGTATTTATTATAGACCGTTATAGGTATTATAAAATATAGTGTTGAAATTATTATTATATATGTATATAGTTTTGCCAGGGATGCTTATTGACCAAAATGCCTCAGTTATATGATTTAAATTTAAATTTAAAAAAGGTACCTATATAGCTACAGTGATAAAATTGAATTGAGTCCATGCTACTATTTTATGTGTTTGAATTGAGTCCAACTTATTATCATTATAATTTATATCTTTCAATTGAGTCGATTCAATTACTGATCTGTACACGTATAGATAAAAATAAGATAAAATGTCATAATTATACCTTATAAGTTATATTACACATAATTATTATTATTTTTAATTAATTGACTCTGTATACTTGTTATCATTACGATTAAAATAACAATGTATATAATCACACATAATTATTATTATTTTAAGTATTTTTTAAATAATTGACATTTATACTTATTATTACAATTAGAAACGCTAATAGGTTGAATAGGGACTCAACTCGAACCTAACAATATTGGTCGGACTCAACTCCGATAACCCAAAAGTATTTGCGGGACTCAATTCAATGTAGTTATCACATTGCTATACCTAATTTTATTTTTTTTACCAGTTCAGGCGGTCTATTACATATATATAATATACAAAATATTTATAAGACTTTCCGCCTTCCAATCATAGTCTGCCTCTGGTCAAACAAGACTACGGCTATATAGCTATGGTTATGTAACTATATTATTACACAGACGCACGTGCAACTATACTTAAAATTTGAACTACTGTGAATAGTGAATAGGTGCATACAGTGATTTAGTAATATTATGTACTAATTGGATAGTGTTCTGATAGAGCAATTTTAGTAAAAAAAATATAAATATGATTTAAATAAAATGTATCTAGGTACCTAAGGAAGTATGTCTTCTAAGATAACAAATAGATAGATCGGACAAAATGGCCTGGCTAAAAAATTGAAAAATTCGTAAAAAATATAAAAAATGATTTGCAATTAGTCAAACTCGATTTGCAATTAGTTGCAATTAATTTGCAATTATTTGGCGGTATTTTGAAATGAATCGGACAAAGTGGGGGGCTACATGAAGTTGCCCCCCCCCCCCAATTTTGAATTTGAATTTACTCAAAACTGGATGATTTGCAATTAATGAAACTTGATTTGCAATTAGTTGCAATTAATTTGCAATTATGTGGTAGTATTTTGAAGTCATTCGGACAAAGTGGGGGAGGGCCAACTTCATGTACATGTTCTAGGGTTGTGCTTTACCTTAGTGGTATCTTTTGTCACTGCTGGCGGGGTGACTGGTACCAACATATCTGTGTCTGCTTCTCTGGGAGCCTTGCTACTGGCCGCGTCGGCATATGTTTGCCTAGGCCTATCGCTGTTGGCAAGTTCCTCAAGACGTTCTTTGAGGGCTAGGTTCTCCAGACGGAATTCCTCAATCTCCCTGCTCTTTTCTTGTTGAGCTTTTGAGAAGGTGTCAAGCAGACCCTTGAGCTCATTGGCACTAAATTGCGTTATACCATGCAGTCTGCTGTTCTCCATGCAGAGATCTGTGTGAATGTCTCTTATAGTCCTTAGTTTGGTGCTAATACCGTCAGCGGCTCCAGCTGTAATCTTCTTAACCCGCTCCTGGATGACCGTTTGTTCGATCCACCCTATGCGCTTGGCGTTTTCATCCTGCCTGTGCTCTCGTTTGTATGAGCCCGGCCCTGGTCTGTTGCCATGGCACCACTTGCACTGGCGTTTGTGCCATCATCAACGTCATTGGCGTCAGATTCGGAGTCTCCTCCTCCTCTTAGCCGAAGTACGTCATTTCCAATATTCGTTATCTTCCTAATCCTGTAAAGCCGTTCCGTTGTCGTTTGCGCATTTTTGGTACCTCCATTTGATAAGGATCTTGGGGACGAGTACCTCTCCCCACTGCTCGCAGTGTTGCCTGGATTCCAATCAGGCCGTTTATTATTTTGTGGTGTGATATTCATGTTAGTTTTTAGGGGGTTGCCCCTGGTAGCCCTGCACCCTCTGGCCGCCGGCGGGCTAGTTCGGCGGTTGCATAGCCATGCCTGGGGTTAGACTGCCCGGGTACGGCCTTCCCGGACAGTTGAAAACCTCTTAGCGACCGGACCAAGGTCCGGCCGGGCGGGGTCGCCACGACAAGGCGGGTTTTCGTCGACCCCGTTTGTAACGATAACAGTTGATAACAGTTACCAATTTTTATAACAGTTTAACATCACTAGTAGATTTACTAGCGCCTCCGGCGGCATTTTATGCATGCTCTCTTTTTATTTTATCACACTATATTACGGGCTACGTGTGTGTGCCTATGTGTGTGTATGCGTGTGTGTGCAACGGCCATGGACGGCGGCTCAAACTCGCTTGCGCTGTATCTGCTGTGGGCTGCGGCGGCGTCGGACGTAGTATTAATAAACGATAACGGCTATCGCTGATTTGCCAATAAAACTATTATAGTTAGATTAGGTATCTACTATATTTACTAGGCATCTACTTTATTTACTTGGTAATGTAGTACTCTCGTGCTACACTTGTACACTTTAATTATTTAATGACGTGCTTCGATGTCCTGTTGTTGATAAATTGGTAGAGTCACAAAGGTATGTTTGGAAATAGTAAATAAATTCAAGATTGTATTATACGTTAAACAGTAAGTTTAATAAAATAATGTAAAATAAAATAGTCACAAAGTAAAATAAATTTGCACTTAAAATATGTAGGCAGAGTTTACGCTCGGTACCTGAGAACTACGTGCAGTAAGCTAGTAAAAAGTAATTCTAAATCTATGTACTAATTTAATACCCTTATATACACATGACCTCTTATCCGTGGCGTGACCCCGACAAAGCCACCGGATAGGCTCACTAAAATACATGCATAGGAGTTGTTTACGCCGAATATTCATGAATAAGCACTAGTTACAAAAACATTTATAATTAATGTAATATTTCATATTACGTTTTTCTCAGTATCCATGAATACGCGTTTCCTAATCAAAAAGGCCAAAGGACAAAATAATATGTAAAAATACCTAATACCAGGAAACGTCAACTATACGAGTAAACATGGTTTACTACAGTAACTACCATACTCGCGTTTCGTGGAAGTTCTGTACAAGAACTTTTCAAAATTTTAGTATTTTTAAAATACCGAATCGTCTCAACCAAAATTGAGCAAATTCTACTCAGGCTGCGTAAACGTGTTTTGTCTATGTCGTACGTGTGTTGTACGGAGACAACAAATATTATGCGGATGCAACATCGCCTTATAACATCGTCTATACTCTGTTCAAAATAAGAAACCTAGACGGCGGCTAGCTACTGCGCAGGGGCGTGGCTAGACAAATAGCACGGACATAAATCAACGCCACCGCAGCGCTTCGGCGGGAGCGACTCATTAGTCTATCTTTGATAAGTGACATGAACACATAACTTAAAATGCATTGTATACCTGTTCACGCCGTGCGGCGAGGTGTGTGTGCGTACTTCTCCGTACGTTAACACGTTATACAACCAATTTATTTTATGTTTTCTAATTTATATTATGTTACCTTTTGTTTCAATGTATATTTATATTTTTTCTCTTACCAGGTGTAAAATACATACGATCGTAAAAAATAAAAAAACAATTTTTAATTTTTAATAAATATATTTTAATAAAAAATAAACAAAAATAAAAAATATATGATACAATTATATTATAAAAAAAAAGTTAGTCAGAAGAGTCATTCGATGTGTCTCCTGTAATGGTTAGCACACATGGTTCCATTCCATCAATAATCTCGTCCATGATGTCGTCAACTTTCCAAATCTTGTTTTCTTCATCAATCACGTGCTTGATAAAATTTTGCCAATTTTCTGGTGTAACTCTGTCAATTGCCGTGTTGAGAAGTCGGCGGACGTCGTCAGCCTTAAATGTTGTGTTCTCCCGTTTGACGTAGCCTTTTACCATCGCCCACGCTAGTTCAATTGGATTGAATTCGCAGTGGTACGGTGGTAATCGGAGAACGGTGTGCCCTGCGTTGCTAGCCAAGTTGTCGATAACATACGATTTCTCGCGTGGTTTTAACTCCCGCACCTTAGCTAAAAGTTCAGCCTTTAACATCGGCCTGTCGAAAGTAACTCCTTTCGCATTAAGCCACTCCAATATTACGGATTTTCTTGCACTTGAAGTAGGATATTTTTCGGTTTGGACTGAATGGTAGGGTGCGTTGTCCATAACAATAATAGAACGAGGATCAAGTCGAGGAAGAATAGACTGAAACCACTCTTTGAAATTATCGCCGTTCATTTCATCGTGGTAGTCAGTGCTATTCTTTTTGGACTCGAAACATAACAGCCCACCCTCGAGGAATCCTTTGTCTGAACCGATGTGTAACACAATCAACCGTTTCCCCTTACCAGTTGGGTTTGTCGGCCCGGTTGTTAGACCCTTGTTGAATGCATCGTGTTTGGACCGTACCGTTTTATCTATCCACACCCGGTCTACACAATCACCTGCGTTCAACCACGTCTCATCCAAATAGTAAATCGATCGACCTTCGTTTCGATACTTGCAGATGTCATATAAATATTTGCGGCGCCAAACAATCAAGTCTTCTCTCTCTGTCAAGACACTGCACCTTTTCCTCTTTGTAAACACAAAATCCAATTTCTTTATAATGTTGTACAAAGTAGTACGCTTGAAGTTAGGGAGCGACGGATCTTCGTTAACTTCAAACAAAATTTTGTCGATTGTAGGGAGTTCACGACGCAACCAAATTGAATGGACCTTTTGCCGAAGTCCATTGCGGTCCAAATCATCGATCTTATTAAAAAGCGATGTTTTTACTCGCTTCGTGTTTGGAGAAGTCACAGTGTTCTTTTGCTTATACTCGACGATAGTTTTCATTATTGTATCATAACCTATACCCGTGGCTTTTGACAGATTGTTATACATATCACTGCATGTAATATCTGGAGTTTTCATCAGAGTATCTTTGTACATATTAACAATGATACTCTTTTGTCGACTGTGTACATACTGCAAAAAATAAATAAATGTTAACACACATCGAAGACGAATATTTCAAATGGTAATTCTTTAGTATGTGAGCACCAGTCTACTTGCTTTATCCATATTATAATTTTACACATAACTCAATTTTCACATACTAACAAATACCTTTCAAATGTGTGATTATTTGGCATAACCAATCAATAAAAAAAAAGTTTAACTTACTTTTCCTTTTGGATTTTTTCTTATTGGAGAAATAACTTCGTCTGGTTCAACAAGATTGCGGTTTTCACTGTGCTCACTCATAGTAAAAGAATTGTAAGTAGAAATTGCGAGGTTAAAAAACGGAGGACGTTGTAACGGAACTAACACAAATTCTACAATGAACAATATTATTTGAAATTCAACGGAAAGGCGCGTACATGCGAACACCTGCCACCAGCTGCGTCGCGCGTAGTCGGCCGAGCTGGTGAGCAGGTGGTTGATTTGGTGGGGAGAACAATGGGCGTAGCCTGACCGCCGCCGACGAAAACTGGTCGCCGCCGTCTAGGTTTCTTATTTTGAACAGAGTATAGTTTGGACCCTTGAATAAAGCCATAACGAGCACATCCAGCATGGCACACGATAAGCCGATCTCCTTTTCCTCTTGGAAATTTCAATCCTTCAGTGCCGTGTTCATTTTGCCAAATCATCGATCTCGAATGATTTTGATTAACCCATGTCTCGTCAATATAAATAACAGGGCGATCATCCTTCATCTCGCGCAACGTACAAATTTCTCGAAGAAATTTACATCAAAGTGCAACGATGTCATTTCTCTCCATCAAAAATTTACGGCCATCATTACACTTCTTATAAGAAAATTTCAAATTCTTCAATAAATATTGCATGGAGCGTAAGCATCCGGAATAATTGATTTTTTGTCTTAAAGCATTTAGTTTCAATTGTGCAGTTGGATACTCACCTCGATCGTAGAACTCGTGCACAGTTCTCCTAACGACATCAGAATCAAAATCGTCGAGCTCCGACACAATTTTTGCACGTTTGTAACCTTTGCGTGGAGACTTAAATAACATAACTGACGTTGATTCTTCGGTTTTTTCTTTTGCTTCGGAGCAAATACGTCGGACAGTGCGCTCTGACACATGCTTCAGCAGTACGTATTTGTGTGTTTTTAAAAAAATCGGCGGTTAAATTTGGTTGTGTTGACAGTTGTTTTAGAACAACAATTTATTCAAACAGAAACACAAAAAATACACAAAACACTGGTACAACACACTGTCGGTTACAAATGTCTGTAGCATAATGCACAAAATCAACAGTATAAACTACCCACTACCCTCCTGTTAAGACCCCTCCGTGTTACGATCCCTCTATACAATACATTCCAGTTCTCCAGCTAAAACTGGTTTTCAACATCGCATAACAAACGTCAAATTTATTTATCTTTATCTGTAGCTAGACAAATGTGTATACAATTATCTGTATCTTATCTAGATATAGGTTTTCATTATTTATTCTCAACACTGTATGCAACCACATAGATTATTCTTTTCCATTCAATTAGTGGCTGTTAATTTTTAATATTACCATATTAAGTTGTTTTTTTCTATAATATAAAATTAGTTAGAAGCAGGATTAGCTAAATTAAAAAATAAATATTTGTAATATTACATTTTGTATTAAAACATTTTAAATTGTATTTGTGTTAAGTTGAATGTGATATTACTCTTCCAGAATGTATATAAGAAGATGCAGGTTTACTCTTGTTTTTTCTGCGTTGATATTTTAGCCAGCCCCCCCACTTTGCCCGATTCATTTCAAAATGCTGCCAAATAATTGCAAATTAATTGCAACTAATTGCAAATTATAAGATGCGTTTTAATTCTGACAATGGTTTCAAATCTGTCTGTTTCAAATCAAACTGATTTCATAGACCAAATTTTAGTTTTCATATCGATGAGATAATAAGAATTCCATATTTTACTATCTTAATAATTAATTTGAGTAGTATTTCCTCTTTTCTTATTATTTTATAGTATAAAGACTAGAGTTAATATGTTAAACCACTATTTATTAATTTAAAAGTTAAGGTTATAACTAAAAAATGTTTGTATCTAATCGAAAATAATATTTCTAATATCATATTGCCATGAAAGGAAATAAACAATTATATAGGTATTACCGTGGTTTATGATAGACCTATGGTTAGACCTGCTATACTAATATTTGTATGGATGCTGTTTTGGTTCACATTTATTTTGAAAACCAATATCATACTACTGCATATTTTGAATGTTTTTGTGCATGTGTCATTATTGCATATTTTGTAATTTTCATTATGTATTATATTAGCGTTATAGGTATTTGGATACTTTTAAGTGCATATAATTCCGGTATATATAGCTATTAACTGTGGCTTTTTGTTCATCGATGTGTTGTTTGTCGTCTCCGTGTTGCCGGGCGGCGGATGGGTAGAGGTCGTTTCCCAGACGTACACGCTATATCGGATCGTCTTCAACAATTATTACCTATTAGGTACTATTTAATATTTATTACCTATTAGGAACTATTTTTATAAATACAATTCGAATATTATTTCGATTCAATTGTTATGCAATTATTCGTCGTCGATAGCTGGGCATTTCAGTTTATTTATGTTAACTTGTTATATCCAGGGGTGGATAGGTAGTATTTTTGTTACAGGGAAATATTTTAAGGGCCCCCCAACTAAAAAAAAAAATTTGCTCGCTTCGCTCGCATTACCTACATAATATCTTATACAACAACTTTACTTACGATATATATATATATTGTTACAAAAACTATTCAAATCATTTAAAACAACTTTGATTAATCTTTTACAATTTCACTATAATATTTTTAATACATTAATAATTTTGTTAACAACTTGCTTTTAGAAGCCACTTCGTCAATAATTTGATCGGAGTCAATTCTGACCAAAAATTATTTTTCTATAGACATGAGCAAAAAACTTTCAAATAGGTCTTGTGACAAGGTGCTTCTTAAATATGTTTTTATATATTTTAATTTTGAAAAACTACGTTCACAGCTAACTTGAGTAACTGATAGAGTAAGTATTAATTTGTAGCAGTTGTAGAGACCAGGATAAGCGTTGGTGTATAAATTATACTTCACTAAGAAATTAAAAATACAAACCACACAGTACTTGTCACCAGTTGTAGTATGGGGACATTTGTCTTCATCATCTCCATCATATTCATTATCAGAGTTATATTCAGTGTAGTCATAATTTTCACAAAAAATAGTCTTTTTGAATTCACTCCACTTAGATATAAAGTCTGTAAATTCATCTCTTAATGTTTCATAAGAGATTTCTGGGATAAAATGAACTATTTTATCATACAAGCTTGACAAAGCTGTTGTAGGTAGAGGCATGTTTACTTTAAAATTGTTTGGGTCGAGGCATGAAAAGTCTGCAAAAAGTTGACCGTGCAATGAAAATCTAGATGAAATACTTTGAATTATTTTATCAAAAATTAAATTATAAACATTGACTTCAAATGCATGCAGTGGGTCATCTAGTGAATCATCAGTTGATTCATAGGAAAATTGCCGTGTTCTTTTTTTTTTCTAGTTTCTGGAAAACTATGACCAACTTCTACTTCACTTTCTTCAACTTCTAATTTATTATTTGCCCAAGCAACAAAATTGTCTGCTGCTTCCTTGACACTTGAGAAGTCACGTGCATCAAGTTTAAGCTCTTCAAGTGTTGACTGAACCATTTGAAAAGATGTCATCATATTTACTCCATGACCTTGTAAATACTTAGAAAGTGGAGTTGTTTTTAGAAAAATCCGCAAATAAATTTGAGCTGTTAAAATAGTTTCATACTTGCATAATCCTTCTATCAAACCTATCGCTTTATACCGAGCATCAGCTGTGATAGAAATGTTATTTTTAATTTCAATTAATGTAGTTATAAGTTCCACAAATAAACCAGGCTCTGGATGCTTGAAATGAGCAAACACTTTAGATAATGCGCTATGTTTAGACTACCATCTAGTCTCTCCTATAGAACATATTCGTTTATACTTTTCTTTATTAGTCCACACATCCATACGCTTATGAGATTCTTTAATAAAAACAGCACATCCATTGAGTATTCCAAACAAATTAACAGACTGAAGAATTTTATTGGTTACATCACCAATAACGAGGTTTAAAACATGGGCATAACACCATATATGTATTTGATTATTTGCCACATTACTCAGCTGAGCAGAAAATCCACGGTACTCCCCCTGCATATTTGCTGCTCCGTCAGTAGCATTACCAACACACTTTTTGGGATCCAAGTTCAAGCTATTGAAAACCTTCAAAATTAATTCAAGCATATCAATTCCTTTACTAGAAGTACATTTGACAATACCAACTAATCTTTCATGAATAGTAGTACCACTGACATAGCGAATAATAACGGAACATTGGTCAACTACAGATATATCTTGAGTTGTATCTAATTGAACAGTATACATACCAGCCTTTAAAATTTCTTCAGATATTACAAATTTGATTTTTTGACAGATAGCTTCAACAATATAATTAATGGTGGTCTTTGACAATAGTGTGATAACCCCGCCTCCTTGAGAAGAACCTGCATTGTGACTCTTAGTACTTTTTTTTATAACTTTATCTAAGTGACATTTTATAACTTCATCATATTTACTTAGCAGAAGAATAATTTCCAAAAAATTACCATGGTCCAGGGAATTATCATTTAATGTATAAGCGGCTTCATTATTTCTATTGCGATAGCTAAGTCCCCGTTTTCCTATCAATTTTATTACATCTATAATACGATGCATTATCTGTCTTGTATTCTCAACCTGTTTTCTTCTTAAAGAACTTTGGCCATATACTAATAAAGAATCAACAGATGCAAACTTTGTTTTCATTACATGAGCATCAACATTATATCTATGAATTGCTGAGTCTTCATGGTTTTGAATACGTACATACACATGTTTCCAATCACTAAAACCTCGTGTGAATATTCCAGAAACACGTCCATATGCGATACATATACAACAAAATAGAGCTTTATCTTTGGTACTGTAAGATAACCATTTTCTATAACTACCGTCCTTTCGTTTATATGCTTTGTCAGCAGTAAATGGAATTTTGTTTGTTGGTTGATGTGGGTGAAATAACCAATACATGGCATTATTAGTTGAATCCGGTTTTTTGAAAAAAATATCAACAGTACTTTGTTCTACAGAGTGGTCGGTATTGGAATTAGAAACTTCAGATTCACCTGTAAAATCAATTGCAATAGTTAAAGGTTCAAAAAAAAAAATTACTAAATAGGTAAACATTTTCACATTAAATAATATTTTATACAACAATCTAAGACCAAAGTGAATAATTACCTAATTCTACAATTGGAACTTCAACAATTGTGTGTTCCACAGAGTGATCGGTATTGGAATTAGAAACTTCAGATTCACCTGTAAAATCAATTGCAATAATTAAAGGTTCAAAAAAGAAATTACTAAATTAACATTTTCACATTAAATAATATTTTATACAACAATCTAAGACCAAAGTGAATAATTACCTAATTCTACAATTGGGACTTCAACAATTGTGTGTTCCACAGAGTTTTTGGTATTTGAATTAGAAACTTCAGATTCACCTGTAAAATCAATTGCAATAATTAAAGGTTCAAAAATTCATAGAATTCTAGATCACTATTAGACTATAGACTATATTATTAATTAAAAATTAGGACATTAACATAGGTACTTACGCTGAAGCCTAATCATTTAAAAATCGAACTTACCTTTTGAACAAAACAATTTCATTTGGTTTTTATTATTTGCACATTGCAACAATAATTATCTTTCTTTTTCTTGGCGTTTTTTCGAACCGGATTTATATATGCGTTTTTTATTCATTATAAATCACAAGCGGGATCACAAGTTTATGTTTCGGTAAATCGTACATGTACACTTAAAAAGTTAGATACAAAGTATACTGTATACAATTTATGAAAAAAACACACAAATCTGAGATTGTAGACGCACTAGAAACATGATTATTTTAGTTTTTTAGATCACAAATGGCAAATAAGTAGGTACTAAAAAAAAAAATTAATAATTAAATTAACACAAGACGCACAGCCAATGCATACGAATACACGATGAAAACTGTCGACTTGTTGACTTAATATTTGCAGATAGATACGATAATCGGATAATGGATAACGAAATACAATAATAATACATAGCGTCATGTTATATATACATTGTATTAAAAATAGATATCAAATACCCAATTATTTCCGACAAATTCGTGTTTCGTATCAGTAGGAACGTGCGGTGTTCGCGGTCCGCGGTCGGTCGGATATTTCGGTCTTCCATTAACAATAACAATTTAAAATACAATTATTAATATTTATATACGTATTATAATATAATATAATGTTAAAACCTGTAAGCAAATTGTTGACTTTTGGTAGACCGTGTTATTATCATATTGTTAAAAATAACAGTAATAATAATTTGTAGTTTTAATTTTAAATTTAAATTATTCCTAATTGGTGAATATTTTATTCTGCAAAAAAAAATGTTGAGACCCAAGTGGGCCCCGAGGGCCCCCAAAATAAACATAGACGGGGGCCCACAGGGAAAATCCCTTTTTCCCTATGGGCCTATCCACCCCTGGTTATATCAATTAATTTTTATGTAAACATCCAATAAATTATAAATGCCTTATATTGCTTAAAATAATTCTGGTCTATAGTTAATTCTATACAACAATAATAGGTCTGTATTTTTGCTTACATTAATTTTACATCAGGCTATTTTTATTTTGGATACTTTTATTTTTGTACATTATTATTAATTCATACCGTGCCTACACAATTTAATTTATTATTTGCTCTTCGGAGGAATAAGTGGTCTGTTCACAGTTTTTAAACTATACCACTGCAAGTTCTCGAGAAGTTGAATTTTAAAAATGGAAACGGAAAAGGTAAGTGGAATATTGTAATTTGGGTAATTATAAAAATGTATACATGTTTTAATTTATTGATATCCATTATAATTTATGGACTATCTAACAATTAATATAAACATGATTATTATGTATTTTGTGTTATTAATAATCTAATGTTAAACAAATTACAATTACAACTCAATTTTTAAAGTCATAGAATGTGTTAGAATATAAAATACATCTTTAGGTAGGTGCCATAGAAATACGGAAGTAACCGTTGTATTCGGTACTTGGGATCTATTTTTTTTACATTTTTTACAATTTCTTAAATACTATTATTTTTGTTAATTAAATTGACCAAATTTTAGTATAAATTTTTAAAAAGTTTATGAGAATTTGCAATTAAAGCAAGTTATAGGTACCTATTTTAAAATTGTAAATAGTTTGTACATATTAACCTACCTTGACATTCTCATAACTAGCTTTAAAATTAAAATATAATAATCCTATATAATTGCCTAGATTGTCTAAATTTTAAAAGAGGTTCATTCAATTTTATTTTTAAGCTAACGGAGATAAACTTGATCTGCTGAGCTTAAAATTATATATGTGCGTAACATTAAGACGGAGACAACAAATGTCACTGTAACGTCCCTGTAATGGGCAATTGCCGCTGCACTAAAGCGCTCATTATCTATAGATTTATGATTTTTTAGCAATTTTTTTAAACCTACTTAATTAAAATAATTAAATACTTGGACATTATTTTTTTCATCACAAAAATTATTATTTAATATTTACCATAGACAATGCTATTTTAAAAAAAAAATATTTAGAATGCATAAATAAAAGTTAATAATCATACTTAACCTTATTGCAGAAAAAAAATAACCTGGGAAAAAACCTGCAGTAGATCCTGATGAAGTTTTTAATGTACTTAACACATTCACTGCATCAAATAATTAGTTGCGACACGTTCGATGCGTCACAAATTATATCGATGTTTCGCTAGGAGCTAATTCGGACAATTTATTAGTGTCGGATATCACCGACAGGCGCACTTGGTGATGTAATTATTCATAAATATTTCTGGGAAAGGGCGTAATTTTTATTTTCAAAGGGTTATTACATATTCAGGGGTGGTTCCAGGGTGGTGGGGGGGCTTGGATCCGTACCCCCTCCCCCACCTTAAGCCACATTTCTAAAAATTTTATGTTGATATATATATATATATATATATTTTACTATACATACATATTTAAAAAAAATATTATAAACATATTACAATTATTGACTATTATTGAACCCCCCCTCCCCTCCATCAAGTCTCTGGAACTACCCTGTTCTTGTTAGCAATTAGCAGCAAAAACAACATTTATAACTTTCAATGTATTAATTGTATTTTCCTTTAAATAAAATATTACAACATTCAAAATAAAATAAAAAGTACCTTTGTTCTTAACCTAAAAAAAAACATAACAATTTCTTAATTTGTAGAGCATTTAAAACAATAATTGTATTTATTGGTGGTAGTTTTTAAAACATGGGTAGACACAGAGTCCTGGGCATGTTGGGCAGTAGATATCAGTTTCCGAACGTTTTTTTGGTTTTAATACACTCTTAGCATCACGAACTTTTTTTCTTTTTGTTTTCATTTCTTTGAAAATCGTATAAATTAAGTTTTGATCCACTATATATGTTAAATAAATTATGGCTGTTTACTAAAATAATTTGGAGAATGTGAATACCTAGTTTTTTATACCATCTCATAGTTTTATGTTCACATGAGTAATAGGATAACGTTTGATCTGAATGATCTATGCCCCCCATAAACTTGTTGTATTGAAGTATAGCTTTCGGTTTTGTAATTTGGTTTCCCTTTTTATTAATTTCTTCCACCAAAGTTCCGTCATATTCTGTTGATATTACAAGTACCGTCTCTCCTATCTCTCCACTTCATTATACAAGTACCTTCTTGAGTAAATCTTTGAATCATTTCTCCTTTGTTTAAATTTTTTTTAATTACTTCTTGAGGATTATTCTTCCTATTTGCACGCAAAAAACCAGTACGATATGTATTATTGTTTAAAAGGTATTGAGCTAACTCCACACTATTATAATAATTATCCATGTATATGCTATGACCAACTCCTAATTTGCCTTCTAATAATTTTTTTACAACATTAGTTACATGACCTTTACCTCCAACTTCAGTATCATTTGAACCAGAATAAATTATACATTTTAAAACAAATCCCAATGAATCTGTCAGAACATACATTTTAATTCCATATTTATGTCTTTTTCCGTGAATAAATTGACGAAAAACCAAATGGCCTCTCCACAGGACCATAGACTCATCTATAGCAAGCACTATTGTTGGATATTGAATTTGATCGATATTTTCATGAAATATATCTAGAAGAGGGTTAATTTTATACAAACGATTGCTAGGTTGGGGCGCATCATCTTGTGCTGGATTTTTCACAAAATGTAAACAACGTAAAATTAACATCCATCTATCTCTACTCATACGAGAGTTAAAACATGGCAGGTCAAAAAGATAGCCCCTCTTCCAATAATCTTGTAGTCTATTCGTACGAATAGTTCCCATATGATAAAGAAGACCCAAAAATACTTTGAATTCAGCTACAGTTAAGATTTTCCATTTGGTAATTCTAGATTTATCCGTTATATTTTCACTAAAAAATATTTCTTCAGCATAATTATTAGTTTGTTCTACTATAAAAGTAAAAAGGGTTTCGTTCGCGCATAATTTAAAAAAAACATATGGGTTGTTACCTGCAGGTGAAACGATAAGATCTGTTGTACCAGTAAAAGGTATTGGTTGTGCCATGTACTTATCTTCATACCAGACATCAGATCCATTTTGTATATCTTGATTTTGTTGAACTACAGCATTTGGTTCTGCCTGTTCTGGGTTTTCTTCCTCATCGTCACTACTGTCAATATATTCTCGATTACCTCCACTCCAACTACTTCCACTATCAACATCTTCATCGGAAGACCAGTTCATAATATGGTTTAAATCCTCTGAAGTCAACATACCTTCCCTGCTCGTTGTTTTTCGTAATCTTTTGGACGGGCCCGCTGGATCATCCATTTTATTATCGACAGTTGAAAAAATAATTGTATGATAGACGAGAGACATGCACACGATTGACAGTACAAACAGAAATAAACTGAATAAGAAATCATACTAATCATAGTATTATAAACAATTATATCGATATACAAATGTACAATAATATATTGCGATAACGATAATCAAATAAGTTACTATTCGTAATGTTTGACCGAAAAAAAATCAACAAAATAAGTTATTTATAAACGGATTGGACTGAAATAACGAGAATTTTTCTGTGCAGAGGCGTGTGTAAAAATAAAAACATTACTGTAGTGAGTCACTATTTTATAGCACATTTAATTCAACAGACCTGATGTCGGCTATATCCGACAGGCGCACAGTTTATATACCTACGCGTCGGATATATCTGACAGACGCACCGTGAAAAAAACAGGTCCGTCGGCTATAGCCGACAAACGCAGCGAATGTGTTAACCCGTCGTTGGTCGCGTCTTTTTTTTGTACTCCTTTGGTCGCGTGGTGAGAGATTCTCTCACTTTTTTCAATAAGTCTTATAATATGTAATAAACTACCAAAACACATTAGTAGTATATATGTACCAGTCCTGGCTCACTTCATATATATCAATAAAAGATCACAAAGAAAACAATGTGCAAAAAGATCAGAAAATTGAAATGCAATAATAAATAAAATATTTTTCGCAAAACTTATGAAATGCAATAATAATTAAAATATTTTCTGCAAAACTTAATTATTAAAAATAAAAATCGAAATGCAATAATAATTAAAATATTTTTCGCAAAACTTATGATATTAATAATTAAAATATTTTTTAATAGAATTGTTCTATCAAAAATAAAAATCGAAATAGCATATTTAATTGCAAAATGTATTAAAAAGAAATTGAAAAAATTAATTTAAAAATTAAAAATATAATAAATAATAAAATAATGGAAACAACTATCAATGATTTTAATAAATTACAAAAAAATGAAATGCAAAACGAAATAGAAAACTCAATATTAAATAATGAAATCTTTGTTAAGTTTTGTAAATTTGAATACTATAATACTAATAAAAATAAAAATATTAAAATTATGAAATATAATCTAAATAAAATTCCAATTAAAGGAAATATTTTAATTGTCGATCATGGACACAATATTTCTGGAAATGGAAAACCTTATGCTTCTAAAATACTAGAATCACCAACATGGCTTGAAATTTGTAAAATTGCTAATGATTTAATAAATACAACTGGTACTTATTTTTTCAAATATCTTCATGATATTTGTGTTGTTCAAGATTTAGGAAATATTAAAATATGTTGTCTTGGTATGGGAGGTACAGATTCCGATCACAAAATGCTTAGAATATAATAATTTAATTAATTTAATTTTTAATAGAATTGTTTTATTAAAAAAAATATGATATTTAACACTCACCCGAATTGGGCACGTGTTATTAAAATCCAAAAATCTTTGAAAACAATTTTACACTATGATACTATGAGGGGGACTTATAAAGAATTAAAATCAAAAATGTTTAATGTAAAAATGAAGATTCTAACATAAATAGCAACGGAGTTATACTTAAATGAAAAATATGAAGCGGGGGGTAAACTTTTAATATGTAGTGTAGATAAGCATATAAAACACATCTGTGTTGATCCGACATGATAATATCAAATATTAAATGAAATATAGGACTTGTAATATTTAACTTTGTATAATTATACGAACTCATTATTAATAAAAAAATGCAAAAAATTTGCAAAATATCTGTGTTGTACAGACATCCAGAATGGTGGCCACCTCTCACTTTTTTTTTATTTTTTTATTTTTTATTTTTTTAACTGGTTGTCTGTACAACAGAGATATTTTTTTTACCTAAGCACTGTGACGTGGTGGGTTAGACAGGTATTTATTTGTAGAATTTAAAGTCAGAGGTGGACATTATATACGTCAGCCTTGGAACAAGACTGAGGTAGATACAAATCAAGGTGACAACGTAGGCCGCACCACGTGACAACCTACATTCGCATGTAAATCACCAATCGCCCGAAGCGCTACAATTGCCGGCTTTATAATGCCCCCCACCTAATTTCAAATCCTACTACGAGAACAAACACAGTAGGAACAAATCTGCTGCAGTCAGATTCGAACCTAATATGTTCAGTCTCAAAACACACGCCTTAACCCACCACGCCACAATGCTTAGGTATGTAATGTATACTATGTAACACTATTTAAATAAAATTAAACTAGTATAATTATACCACGCTGTATACTTCACACTGTATACATCACACTGTATACTTCATATTGTATAGTAGTCAGCTGATAACATTCCACAACAGGATGTTAAAAAATAATCAGTCGAGTTACATATTATTATTAAAACTAGGTCATTACACTTTAATTATTATTATTCGAATCATGTAATTCCTCTTGTATTAATTTACGTAGTTTGTTTAGTGAAAGTTTAATTTCATTATAATATAAATATATTTTTTTAACATCGAATTATTAAAACATACATATGAGTACATCAACGACTCGTTAACGTAAAAAACGACTCGTAAACGTAAAAAAAACGACTCGTTAACGTAAAAAAACGACTCGTAAACGTAAAAAAACGACTCGTTAACGTAAAAAAACGACTCGTTAACTCGTTATTTTTTAATAGAAATATTTCTATTAAAAAAATTATGATATTTAAATAATTTTTTTATAATTTTCAATAAATTCTAAACATAAATGACCACATATAGGTGGATCATTATAGTATTGAAATTGGGAAACAGTACAAAAAAGATTATCTTTACCCAAATATTTTAAAAATTCTTTTGGTGGCTCACCAACTATATGACCAAATGGGTCAAAATATATTTTAAATGTATTGTTTATTTTTTTCCATGCAACCCAATGAGAACCATTTTGAGTAGAATCATTTAAATTAAATACTCCACATTCATTTTCCCATGGTGTTGTAGGTAATTCATTTAACATAAAACATCCTCTATAATTTTTTATTTTATTTCCAAAGTAATTTATATCTATATTACTCAATGGGTCAATTTTTATATTATTTTCTTTAATCCAAAACCGTGTATAAATACCTTCAAAATTTTCAATATTATTTCTAAATGTTTTTATTTCAAATTTATTCATTTTTTTAATTTTTTTTTCAATATTTTTTTTTTTTTTTTTCAAACCAGAACCTTGTGATCTAATTTTTTCCATCTCTTTATTATGTCGAATTGTTTCTTCTTCCAATTTTTTTTTATGTTTAGCATCAGTTATTGCTGTATAAACTGCACTTGCACCTGCAGCCAAAGCACTTACGCCTTCAATCACAGCAATAGCTATTGGTAAAAATCCACCTTTTTTAATTTGAATATGTTTAAGTTCTAATCTTGATCTGGTATTATTTTTTTTAGCGTTTTTTAATTTTCTTATTTGTTCTGGCTCAAGAATAAATTTATGTTTTCCACTATCAATTTGATTATTTTCAATTAGAATTGATACATCTTTATTATTTTTATGAGCTTCCAATATTTTATTAAATTGTTTTTTATTTAAATTTAGATTCATTTTATAATACAAAAAAAAATAAATTAAATTAAATTCATTCCAAATCGTCTTTTAACATTCATTACATTTGCTGTAAAAATGGCTGCAGTTTTTTCACCTATAGAACTATGAGGATCATAAAATCTTTCCATTGCTTTTTGTTCTAAAATTTTATCAGCAATATGTCTTGTTTTAGTATCTTTATTATCTTTATAAAAATAATCATGTTCTCTCGCAGCTTCATCTAATTTGTTTATAGGTTTTTTATTTTTTTCTAACTTTGTTCCCGGTCCTAAATAATTATAACCAGGCCAATGTATTTGAGGTAAACTTGAACAATTCAAAAGAAAATTAACAATTCCTGAACCTGTAATAATTTTCTTTGGTAAACATGAAACATATGATGATAAATAATCTGCACCAATAATAGGTATATCAATTAATTTTTCCATTTCTCTAATACAAATATTAAGAATATCAAGTTTTTCATCATGGTAAATATTATTTCCTGTACTTTCTTCAATTGATATAAAATGTATACGTTTAATTATTTTTTCTTTTGATATATTTTTCACATCCTTTGGTAAACAAGTTACATATTTTAGTAAATATTCAATACCTTCAGGAGTATCAATATGGTTTTCCATAATTATTTGAAACAAATGAAGAATACCGAGTTTTTCGTTTTTAAAATTATTATTTCCAGCTCTTTCCTCTGCAGAAATAAACTGTAAATTATCTATAACTTGGTTTACATTACTAATATAACGATATTCAATACGATTTTCTGTGTATTTCTTTAAACCCTCCCCTATTTGATTATCTTCAGCTAATATTTCATTATTTTCTTTCTTTTCCATAATTTCATTATCATCATTATTTTCTTTCTTTTTATTAATTTTTTTATTATTTTTTTTATTATCAGTAGTTTCTTTCTTTTTATTATCCGTAGTTTCTTCATCATTTTCATTCGTTTTAATTCCATTCATTTCTCTCCAAATGTTTTTAATCATATCATTATATTTTTCACCACGACTTGATTTAGCTCTTTTCGTTGAAGGATCATTGTTTTGATATATAGAATTAGTTTCAATTAATATATTTTTATAAATATTAAAATCATCATCTGTATAAAATTTCGGATTGGTAGTATCTACATGAGTTAATAATCTCCACAAACCTAGAGTTCCTGTATATGTTTTTCCATTTAAAATTATATTATCATTTTCAAAATTTATTTTATCTTTTCCAATCAAATGAATATCATCTTCTTTATTATAATATATTCCAAAAGAATTAGTATCTTTTACAGTTGGTAAATATCTTGTCGAAATAGCACCTAAGTTTATAACATTTTTAGGTAATGGAGAATTACTTGTTGATTTTTGACTAGAATATTTTGGAGTTCCAAAAGTCTCTTCTGAACTTGTTAATCTTTTTAATTCTGGATTTCTAGGTTGATAATAATAGGGTTTATTTAATTTTTGAATGTCTCCTTCAGTTTTAATAGCAACATCTTTAACTGCATTCATTGTTGTATTAACATTTGTTAATGCGTTTATTATTGGTCCAAACTTTTTTTGTTGTTCTTCAATTACATGTTTTTGTTTTACAACTGTATTTCTAAATCTATCCTGTAAATTTTTTTGAATATTAATTATTTTATTTACATCTGTAGATTTATGTTGTTTTTTTTCTTTTTTAATATTATCTTCATCTTCATCATCTTTTTTTATAATAACAGTCTCTTTTTCATTAGGTTTAAAAAATTTATCTTTAAACCTATTTTGTAATTTTTTTTTCTTATTAATTATTGTCTGAATCTTTACATGTGATGTGTTTTTTAATTTATTTCCTACCTTGGAATTGTTTTGTGTTTGATCTTCAAATGTAACATTTTTTTTAATTTTTTTTTTTAATTCTTTTTGAATTTGTTTGATATCCATTTATTATACAAAATTAAATTAAAACATAATCATTCATCGTTATATAAAATCTCATTACCTTTATTGTCATAGATTAAATTTTTTATCAAGTCTATTGTTATGAAACCATATGATTTTGTTTTACTTTTTTTATCATATTTTTTACAATAAGTTCTATTAATTTCTTTAAATTTTTCTAAAGGTACATCTTCACTAATCAAATCGGACCATATTTTTTCAATATAATAATTTGATTGATTAAAAACAATTAAAACATTCAAATTATTTCTTATTGTTTTTATATCTACTGAAGTATAACTTTGTGTTAAATAAATAACACTAATATTCTTTGATCTTGATCTTATAAAATATTCAATTATCATGTCTTGTTTTTCTTTTAGAAAATCATCAAAAATCACTAAACTATTTTCTTCACAATCATCTACAGATATTATTTCATTATTAGAAAAATGTGTGTTTATAGAAGGTATATCATCAAATATTTTTTTAATATATTTATAGGCTGGTTGATCAATATTTTTTGTAAAAATATATAGATTTAAATAAGGAATCCAATAATTTATAATCAGATTATACAACAAGTTTGTTTTACCACAACCAGATGGTCCTATAATTAAAACACGTGAAGGTAATTCAAATAAAGATTTTTTTTTATTTTCATCTTCAATAAAAAATTTTACTTTTACTTTATCCATTTATTTAAAAAAAAATATATATTTGGTAATATAAATAAGAAAATGGAAAATATTTTAAATAAATATGATAATTATATAATAAATAGCCAATATGAAAGTTATATACCTCAAATCACAACAGAATTAAATAAACCAAACCGAAATACAATAGTTATAGTAGATGGTAAAGATAAATTTCTGAATGTTAAAAATTCAAAACTTTATTTATTACTTGAATATGTACAAGAAGATGGTACTAAATATCCAGCAAAATCTAATGTTATGTTATCTGATAATGGTGGAGCATTTTTGTTTCAAAAAATTACAATTAAATTAAATAATAAAATTATAGATGAAAGTGAGAATACTGGAAGACTAAGTACAGTAAAAGGTTATATGAGTTATGCTGTTGATGGAAATGGTCCTACACAAAATTCAGGATTTCAATCTACATCTGAAGGAGGAGGAAGTGTTGAGCTCATCATTCCTTTATCACACTTAGGTTTAGGGTCAATGAAAGATATTAAACAAATTTACAATGCTAGATTTGAAATAATTTTTACAAGAAATACTGATGATGATGCATTGATTCTAGAAACAAACACTGAAGCTACAGCAGAGTCAAAAAATGTTAAAGCAAAACGTGGTAAAGTTAATATTTTAGAATTAAAAGTTCAAATGCAAAATATAGAATATGATGAAATAACAAAAATTCAAATAGTTGATGAATTAATTAAGAAACCGTTTATTTTAGATTTTAAAAAATGGCAATGTATTGAAATCAGAAATCTTACTGGAAAAAATATAAGATACGATTTATCATCTAATTATCGAAATAATAAACATCCATTTTTTGGTGTTGTTTATTTTCAAAAAAATAAACTAGACAATCAAGATAGTAATGCTGCTTTTTTTGATGATTGTAATGTTGTAAATTATTCTTTTAAAGTTAATGGAAAAAAATATCCTAATGAATTGCAAAATCTTGATTTTAATGATTTGAAAATTTGTCAAGCATATGAAGATCATATGAGTTATAAAAAAACCTATTATAAATCACATGAAGAAAATCCATTAATGTATTTAGATAAACAAATGTTTAAAAAGAGACCATTTTTTGTTGTTAACATGAGTAGACACCAAAGTCAAATTGCGGTCACCAACTGTACACTAATTTTAAACGTAGATTTCAGTAAAAATTTACCTGAGAACACAATTTGTTATGTTTGTTTAATTTCTAGTGCAGTGTATACGTTTGATATTGAAAGAGGAATAGTTGAGGAAGTTTTATAAAAAAGATCGTTCCATACTTTATTTTTTCAAGATATTTTATCTTGAAAAAAAACTTTTCATATTTATTTTTTGATTAGATCAAGAACACCAATAAATTCTTCATCAAAATTAACAATATTACCTTTCAAATCTAAAATATAAATTTCTATTTTTTGAAACCGATTTTTACTCACTGGTCTATATATAAAGTACATTTTTTTCTCACTTGTCATTGAAAAATCTATATTACCATTAAAACCTAAATATTTTTTTAATTTTCATCTAATTTATAATAACAAGGAGATTTGATTGTAATTCTATTAGTTTCATCAGAAAATGATATAATAAGTGGTTCTATTTCTTTGTTCAATTGTTCAATACTATATCTACCTGTTTTTATATGTATTATATTCTGTTTAATTGTTATACAACACTCTGATTCAATATTAATAAAATTGTTGCCTTTCAAAACTAATGAATAGAGACCTAAAAAATGATCACTATCATTATTGTGAATAGGTTTGTTTAAATGAATACAACCCTTTTTAACTTTTATAAATACCATTTATAAAAGTAAATTTATTTTTTTATTTAAAATCAATATCATGTCTTGTTTTCCCATTCTTTAAAATTTTTTCACAATTATAAATAAGATTCAATTTTGTTTCCGAACATGTATTATACCGTGTTATTTTGTTTTCTGTAAATTCATTTGTATATCTTTCTGGTAAATTTAACATATATTCATCGTTTAATACAACACTTATTCTTTTTCCAAACTTTGTATCAATCATTATGAACTTATTTACATTGTATGGTTTTCCTTGTTCCAAATCATTAAATTTTATAAATGTATATCCATTGTTCATTTTATTTAAAGCATCTTTAAAGTTTTCCATTTCCATTTCTTATTTATATTAGAAAATATAATTTTTTTTTATTTTCAATAATTTTTTTAAAAAATTTCTATTTAAAAAATTTTTTTCAATATAAATATAAAAAATGAACGAAACTATATATTGTCTTAAATGTAAAATTCAAACAAAAAATATTAATGCAAATAAAATTCAAACAGTTAATGGTAGATGGAGAATTTCATCAATATGTTTTAAATGTAACACAAATAAAAGTAAATTTATAAAAAATCCTACAATTGGACATAATATTTCCAATAAAAAATTAAATGACCCAGATAAAATGATATTAGCTAAAGAACTTCATAAACCAGTTAGAAAAAAATTTCCTAAACGAAGAATAATTACTAAAGGTATTGATGATTTATGGGCTGCTGATTTAGTTATAATGAGAAATTATTCTGATGAAAATGAGGGTTATTCTTATATATTAACTGTTATAGATACATTTTCAAAATTTTCTTGGGCTTTAGAAGTCAAAAAGAAAGATGGAATTAATGTTTCAGAAACATTTCAAAAAATAATAAAACAAGCTATATCACAAAATCATCAAGCACCAAAATTACTCCACGCAGATAAAGGTTTGGAATTTGAAAATAAACATTTTAAAAAAGTTTTGCAAGAATATGGAATTAAAATGTATCACACCCAAAATGAAGAAAAATCGTCAATTATTGAAAGATTTAACAGAACATTAAACAGTAAAATGAGATTACATTTTGAAGTTACAAATTCTAAAAAATGGATTAAAATTTTAAAAAGTTTAATATATGAATATAATTTCAAAGACATACATCGATCTATTGGTATGAGACCTTGTGAAGTAAATAAATCTAACGAAGATGATGTTTTTCATAAATTATTTTCTACAAAAAACAAACCTAAACCAAAAATTAAATTTAGTGTAGGTGATAGAGTAAGAATAACAGCTTCTAAAAAAACATTTGGTAATAAATATAGTAATAATTGGACAAAAGAAATATTTATAGTTAATGAAATTTTATACACAAATCCTATTACTTATAAAATTATAGATTTAAACAATGAAGAGATTATAGGGAGTTTTTATAACCAAGAGTTACAAAAAACAAAATTTTAAATGATATTTTTTAATAGAAATTATTTTATTAAAAAATTGAATGTAAAAAAAAAATAATATTTTCTATAATAAAGAATGGAAGGATTAAATAAAATTGAATCTTTAGTTAAAGAAATTGATATCAATAATAAAATGGATGTATTAAATAAAAAAATATATCCTGCTAAAACTTGTGATAAATGTAATTTAACAATTGGTTCCAAAAGTTGGTCTGCTCATTTGAAATCTATTCGACATCAAAAAAATGATATAGATCAAACAATTTTACCTTGTAGAGTTAATACAAAATATAATGGTGTACCAATTAATCAATATAGACTAAAAAATTTTAATTTTTTGAAAGTAATGCGAAATGAAATAAAAAAAAGTATACAAAAAAAAAATAATAAATGTTATGTGAAATTTTGTGCTTTTGAATACTATGAATATTCTGAGAGTGTTAAATATAATCTAAATAAAATTCCAATTGATGGAAATATTTTCATTATTAATCAAGGAGATGATGGTTTTGGAAATGGAAAGCCTTATGTTTCTAAACTATTACATTCACCAACTTGGTTAGAACTTTGTCATATAGCCAATGATCAAATTATTGCAACAGATGATTATAATCACTATTATCTAGACGATATTAAGATTGTTCAAGATTTAGGAAATATTAAAATGTGTGAATTTAGTATGGGATCTTAATATTATTTAAATATTATTTTTAATAAAAATTATTTTTATTAAAAAATTGAATGTAAAAAAATAATAATATTATCTATAATAAATAATGGATAATAAAAAAATTGAAACAAGTGTTAAAGGAAATGTTAACAATAATAAAATGGATAACAAAACTTGTGAAAAATGTAACTTAACAGTTAGTTACAAAAATTGGTCTAGACATTTGAAATCTATTCGTCATCAAAACAATGATCCAGATCAAACAATTATACCTCGATTTAGAGGAACATACAGAGGTACAACAACAAAAAATGTAAGAACAAAACAAGAGAGAATACCAAAAACAGATAAAACTTGTGATATTTGTAAGCTAACAGTTAAATACAACAGTTGGTCTAAACATTTACAGTCTATTCGTCATCAAAATAATGGTATAAGACCAAGAATATCAAGAGAGATAATACCTAAATCACATAGAGTTTTTAATTTTAATGAAGAAATATTTGAAATAAACAACACGATTCGACCTATTTTAAAAAATGAAGAAACAGCATTTCAAAGTAGATTAAAAACTTATATTATTAAAAATAATATGGGTATTAAAGATATACAAACATTTTTAAATCGTTTAGATAATCCAGTAATAGGACGAGTTAAACATGAATTAAAGAAACAAAATTTAAAAGTTAATATTATGTTTATTGCTATATATAAGAGAGGTAAAAATAAAAAAAATATGGAATATGAGGAAAAAAATTTTAAAACACAAAATATAATCTTAACAAAAAATTCTAACTTAAATGATTTTTATACAGAAGTAAAAATTAAAATTGTACAAGAAGAAGAAGATTTTATATTGAAAGGTTCTCAATGGAGACTTCATGAAATTTTAAGTTTGGGAATAAATATAAATAAATATGTTCCTTTTAAGGGTTCTTCATATATTGAATTACCTAAAAACATTGGAGATAAAAAAGCTATTATAAATGTTAAAAATGAAGATGATAAATGTTTTCTTTGGGCAATACTCTCAGCTTTACATCCTGTTGAAAAAAATGGACAAAGAGTTACAAAATATAAAAAATGGGAAAATGAATATGATGATGTAATTAAAAAATCTAAAATAGAATTTCCAGTAAGTACCAAAGATGTTCCAAAATTTGTTAAATTAATTAACAATTTATCTGTTAATATTTACTACCTAGAAGAAAAAAATAAAAATAAGCATATAATTGTACCATTAGAAGTAACTATAAATGAAAAAACAAATCATATAGATTTGATGTATTTAAGAGAGGATAATGAGAATAAAGGTCATTATTGTTGGATTAAGGATTTATGGAAACTTTGTGGAAGTCAAATGACAAAAGATGGTCATAAAAGAAAAATATGTAAAATGTGTTTAAATAGTTTTGATACAGAAAATAAGTTAAATGAACATAAACATTATTGTGCTAATAATAAAGCTGCTAAAATAGTTCTACCAAAACCCTATAATAAAATTTAGTATTTGAAAAATATAATAATTCCTTAAGAGTACCTTTTGTGGTTTTTACTGACTATGAATGTACTCTTAAACCAATATATACTTGTCAACCAAATGATACAGAGTCTTTTACTAATTGTTATCAGAAACATATACCCAATAATTTTTGTTATTATATTAAATATAGTAATGGTGATTATAAACCTCCTGTAACATATTCTGGTCCAAACGTAGCTCAAGTATTTTATGAATGTATGAAAAATGAAGAAATAAGTATTTCTGAAATATATGATAAAATAGTTCCTATGAAATCATTGAATGAAGAACAATTAAATAATTATTATAATAAATCTAATAAATGTCATATTTGTGAAAGATATTTAAGTGAAATACCTCCAATGTTAGAGAAAAAATTTAAAATATATAAAAACACTATTGAATATTATAAAAATACTGATGATGTTAAAAAATTTAAATTGTATGAAGATAAACTTAAAAACGAAATAGAAAATAAAAATAAAAATATGAGAAAAGTTCGGGATCATGACCACTTAACTGGAGAATATAGAGGAGCAGCACATTCTATCTGTAATCTTAACTACCAAAATCCACGTTTTATTCCAATTGTTTTTCATAATCTTTCAGGTTATGATGCCCATCTATTTATAAAAGAATTTGGGAACGATAATGAACAAATAAAAATGCTCGCAAATAATGAGGAAAAATATATTTCTTTTTCAAAAATTATACCACGTGTAGTAACTAGGAATGGTAAAGACATAAAAATATCTACAGAATTAAGATTTATAGATTCATTCAAATTTTTACCCAGTTCTTTAGACAAGTTAACAAATAATTTAAGAAATGATTCGAAATTAAATTTAAAAAATAAATTTAAAGAACTTAGTAAATATTTTCCTGAAGAACATTTAGATTTAGTTACTAGAAAGTTAGCTTATCCCTATGAGTATATGGATTGTGAAGAAAAATTTAATGAAACATGTTTACCTCCTATTGAAAAATTTTATAGTTCTCTCATTGATAAAAATATAACTAAAGAGGAATATGAAAACTCACAGAAAATTTGGAAAGTGTTTAATATACAAAATATGCGTGAATTCACTAGTTTATATAATAAGATCGATGTTTTATTATTAACAGACATAATAGAAAATTTTAGAGATATTTCTTTAAAAAATTATAAATTAGATCCTATGTGGTATTTTACAACACCAGGATTTGCATGGGATTGTATGTTAAGAATGACAAACGTAAAATTAGATTTATTAACAGATATAGATCAAATATTGTTGTTTGAAAATGGAATCAGAGGTGGTTTATCTCAATGTAGTCAAAGATATTCAAAAGCAAATAATAAATATATGGGAGATAAATTTAAAAAAAAAGAGGAATCAATATTTTTAGAATACTTGGATGCAAATAATCTTTACGGTTGGGCAATGAGTAAATATTTACCTACTGGAGATTTCAAATGGGTTGATAATCTAAATGATTTTGATGTAATGAATATTTCTGACAAATCATCTAAAGGTTATATTTTAGAAGTCGATTTAACTTATCCTGAAGAACTTCATGATCTACATTCAGATTTCCCTTTAGCACCGGAATAACATTTTGATGACAAACAACTCCCAAAATTATTAACAACTTTGTATGATAAGAAAAAATATATAATACATTATGAAACACTAAAATTATATATTAAATTAGGTTTAAAAATAGAGAAAATTCACAGAGTTTTAGAATTTAGTCAATCTCCTTGGTTAAAAGTTTATATTGATTTTAATACTAATCTTAGATCAGAAGCTAAGAATGATTTTGAAAAAGAATTTTTCAAATTAATGAATAATAGTGTTTATGGACGTACTATGATGAATGTTCGAAATCATGTTGATATAAGATTATGTTCTAATGCACTCCAAGTAGAAAAATTAATTGCAAAACCAAATTTTGATCGAAGAACAATTTTTACTGAAAATTTAGCTGCAGTACATATGAAAAGATGTGAAATAACTTTCAATCAACCAATATATGTAGGAATGTGTATTTTAGATTTATCTAAAATGTTAATGTATGATTTTTATTATAATATAATTAAACAAAAATATGGAAATAGAGTTAGATTGTTATATACAGATACAGATTCACTTATATTAGAAATAAAAACTAATGATTTTTATCAAGATATGAAAATTATGTTAGATCATTTTGACACTTCAGATTATCCAAAAGATAATATTTATGGTTTACCTTTAGTTAACAAAAAAGTCTTAGGCAAGTTTAAAGATGAATTAAATGGAAAAATTATGACTGAATTTATAGGTTTAAGATCCAAATTATATTCACATCGAATCTTAGATTCTGAAAAAGAAATTAAAAAAGCTAAAGGTGTTAAAAAAAATGTTGTGGAAAATAAAATATGTTTTAATGATTTTGAAAATTGTTTACTAACAAAAAAATCAAAATATGTTAAACAAAATTTATTTAGAACTAAGAAACATGATATTTTTACTGTAGAACAAAACAAAAAAGCTTTAAGTGTTTATGATGATAAAAGATTTATTTTAGAAAATGGTATTGATACATTAGCTTGGGGACATTATAAAACAAAAATAGACAGAAATGATTTTGTAGACCATCTCAATACACTAATTAGAAATCAAAATCAAAAAGATTAGAAAAATATATAATAATAACGTGTGCCCCATTTGGGTGAGTGTTAAATATATAAGTTTTTAATACATTTTTTCATTTAGATTTTAATTATTAATATCATAAGTTTTGTGAAAAATATTTTAATTATTATTGCATCTAGATTTTAATTATTAATATCATAAGTTTTGCGAAAAATATTTTAATTATTATTGCATTTCGATTTTTATTTTTAATAATTAAGTTTTGCGGAAAATATTTTAATTATTATTGCATTTCATAAGTTTTGCGAAAAATATTTTATTTATTATTGCATTTCAATTTTCTGATCTTTTTGCACATTGTTTTCTTTGTGATCTTTTATTGATATATATGAAGTGAGCCAGGACTGGTACATATATACTACTCACATTTATTGGATCTACCAAAGCAAAAATCTTTATACCATATTTATTAGGTTTGTTGGCTATGTACTGACGAAATTTACATCGTCCCCGGAAGCCCTCTAACATTTCGTCGATTGTACAATATTCTCCTGGTGTATAAAATGATATGCAACGATTTACGAATTCATCAAAAACCGTTCTAATTGGTGCCAAATTGTCAATTGTTTTTCGTTCATTTCGAGTGTGTATGTTATCAAATCGTAAAGCACGAAGTAAAAGGTCAGTATCTAAAACATCTTTGTCCCTTTGATAATTATCACGAGTTTTCGCTAAATATATATTAGTACAAGTAGTAATTTCTTGTAAACATTCGTTGGGAAAAAAAAGTTCCCAAGAGTGTATTATAGTTTTAGCATTTTTTGCTGCCGATTTTACACCAGGAAGGTGTGTTACAATATTTCTTCGTGGAGTTCTTATATTATGAGGAGGAGGGTCAGTATACCACTTGATAATATTATCTTTACCTTTATTATATCCACGAAAATTATTTCTAATAGAATCGTCAGAACAAGACATTTCGGAATCACTTTCATTTTCAACAGATTCATCACTATTTTCTGGATTATCTAATACGTCTACATCACTGTCATCTTCATCGAGGTCAAAATCATCTAACATATCATCGTCAGCTTCCTCAAGCCAAGCAGATATGTTATTATCCATGATAAAATAATGCACAGAAAAAACGTACTTGTTTGGTCGCATATAGAAAATTTCTCTCACCGTGTGTACACGAGTCACGTTAAACGGATACTGAAAATATGTAATCAATTACAAAGTCGTTTAATGCCCATATATTTTTAGATTATCTGTATCTGATAAGGTATAGCACAACTAATAGGCAATAAACCGATATAACAGACAGTGGTGACCAAAATAATATCGTAATGAGAGAATATCTCACCACGCGACCAACGACGGGTTAAAGATCATATAAATGTAATTTTCGATTCCAACGGCAAATTAAAAAAAATATCTGACAAAATATGGAAAGATTTATCGAACCTTCTTGGAAAAAAAATATCGTCCAATTGTTTATATATTTCCGTCTATCAAGACCGTTATAGTCATCAATCTAATTTAAAAAATATACTTGGCCTAACTCATATTTCAAAGCAAACAGAGGAAGATATTTATAGTACTGATGATTCATCTTCTGTTTGCGATGATAATCTTGACGTATTTTCAATAACGATACCTTACGATATATATATATATATTTTATATATATTTACATATATAAAATAATGCCAGTATCAGTAAAGTACAAAAACAATGGTAAGGAAAGAAGATATAATATTCTTCAAAATGGATGGACCGATGTTATTAATGATGCATTTATTAGTGCACATGGACTACCATGTAATTTTATATATAATAGGACAAAAGTATATTGTGATTCTTTTAACTGTAACAAATTTATTAGATTTTCCGCAAAATGTAAAGATTGTGGTTCGAACTTATATGGATGGAGTTATAAAGCACCACAATTAGAACAACCACTAATTATTCAAATACAAGCTAAAGATACAAGAGGTAGGGAAATGGAACATTATACTAAGCGAACGTTGAAAGACTTAAAGCGATCCCTCGTAGGAGCAGAACTTTTAACGGATATACCATCGAATTGGAAGAGAAAAAGTGTGTCTAACTTAAAATTTGGCTGTGACTCACCACCAAATGTTTACAGCAATAATGTTCTCAGTAAGGCTAAACAACAGCATAGTGATAACATATTGGGGATAACAGAAAAATGCCCTATAAAATCAGTCATTGAATTAAAACATAATTCAATTCACTCAGGATCAATCCACTGTATAGGTTGTGACCCCTTTCTCTTACACTATTGGACAAATCATCAGTTAGTGATTTACAAAGATGTATCTAAATCATATTGTCGTATATGTATCGATGCTACTGGAAGTGTGGTAAAAAAAATCCAAAGAAGCTCCTTAAATTTGCCTACTTGTTTTCTACGTGTTGATGTTTCACACATGGTAAAATTATTTAGTCGTATTAAATGTCTTATTGGAATTAAAAACAAATATTTAAAAGAATTCTATGTTCGAGCATTGCGACTTCTGTTGACTTCTGTTACTGTTTACGCAAGCCGTCGTTAAACTCGTACCGCTATCGGTGTTGGCGACTTTACCTGTTGACCGCCGACTAAGCTTGCGTATTCCCCTTCCCGTCCGACGTGTTATCGACTGGCTATTTTGCATGTTATGCTGCCGCGCCGATATGTCTACCAGTTGCCCTGTCTCGCTCGACATCCGACGTCGCTGCTTTGACGTCCGTGAAGACCTTTTGGGTATCGTCTATTGTTTCGACTTTTATATTGTACCGGTCGAGATCCGAGTTACGTGTCGTATTCTCGTATATTATATTATAATCGTCAATCGCCGTCATTAATAATTGCTGTGTCGCGCGCGTAGTACGTACGTAATATTACCTTGTTGTAGCGTATCGCGTACATGTTACGTAAGTTCATCGGTCGGCGCCGCCGATCTATTTGAGTGTCAAGTATAGTGCGTTGTACGTGAAGCCGCCGCCGTCCGTTTCACCGTCGACTGAAGGCCGTGGTCGCCGCCGCCGCCGAGCTATTCCCATATTAATTGATTTATCATAATATCGGTCTGCGCCGCCGATCAGCTGATCGCCTATAATTGTCACGTCCAGCCACCTCCGACGACCATCGCCGCCGCCGCCGCCGCCCAACAATAACAACATCATCGCAGTCGCCGTTGTAGTCTCCCCGTATGTTGTATTGTCATTTTATATTATTATTGTGAATTGTATTATTATTATTGAGTTCTGTGTATGTAGTTGCCATAGAGACGTCTATCGTCAACTGCACTTAAATTATTATTAATATCCTCTGAGATAATTGATCAATATAAATATTATACTTTACCTACCATTTACCAATTTGTATCATTTTATTATTGTCTTCCTGACACCGCGAGTACGTCGTGTCAACTGCCAGGGTAAGAACACGACGTGCGCCAACATTTGGTAGCACAGAGCGTGGTTTCAGTTGATCTCTGTCTCTAAGCGTTGTCAGGTACTATAAGTGACTGGATAGGGCATTGGTAATTGAGTATAGCTGTTCTAGTTATTTATTTATAAACTGTATTATATCTGCTAACGACCTGTCATATATAAATATTTAAATTGTTATCTTGTTTGTTTAAATATTACATTTTGTGGGTCGTGATTGTCAACGTAGGTAACTTAAATTATTAACTAACGTACAATGCAGGGTACAGGGGAAGACGACAGTGCGCGACAACTTAGACTGTTGCAAAGAACAAAAACTGTTGCTATCATATCTCGTGATACTACGGTTAACCGTATCCAGGCCATACACGAATTGTCTAAACGAGTGACCTCTAAGCCAGAGTTACGTACTGAATTTCTAACTGCTGTGGGGGATTTAGACTCGCTGTGGGAGAAATTTGTGGCTGATAACCAGGCGGTTCTCTACGCTCTGTTGGATCTGGGTTTAGCTGCGGAGTTTTCGTCAACCAAGGAATCTCAAGTCCGTTCTCTGTACATACAAGCAGTCGCTGTTGCGGAAACCCTCAGACCAACACAGACATGTGATGATAACGTTAGTCATAACGGGTCTATACATTCCAATCGATCTAATGATAACAATTGTTCAGGCAGACCACGGTTGCCAGAAATACCATTGCCCACGTTTAGCGGCGACCTTTCAGATTGGCCTGTTTTTCGAGATCGGTTCAATGCGCGCGTAATCGAGCGCACTGACTTGTCTAACATTGACCGATTCTACTATTTGCTAGGTTGCCTTAAGGATGAGGCTCTTCATAGTATTCGAAATATTGTTGTATCCGACGCTACATATGACCTAGTGTGGACGACACTTGTAGAACGTTTTGATAAACCTCGACAGCTAGCCTCCTTGATCGTAGATAAACTAATATCTATACCAGCTCAGTCCCAAGAATCGTTAGACGGGTTAAAGGATTTTTTAACGGTTTTCTCTGACCAGGTTTCGACACTTGAATCGTTGAACATCCCTGATCTAGGCGAGTTTCTATTGTTCTCGCTCTCCGCACGGTGTTTACCTCTGTCAACTCGTAAAGGGTTTGAGGCTATCAATAATAACGAGTTCCCTACGGCAGCTGATGTTGTGTCTTATGTTAAAAATCGTGTATCTATTTTGGAAGCTGTCAACTTCACCAGCAGTTCACGTCGTCCACTAGTACAACAGGAACGACCCAAACCCTCTCTACGTCGTCACGATGAAAAACGGTCCAAGGTAACCCTGCACACTTCAAGGCTGTCGAATGATCCGGCCTTAAAATGCTTGTTTTGTTCTAAAGACCATTCGACAGTTCAATGTCCAAATTTTGAAGGTTTGTCAATGGACGCCCGTTACCAGACCGCCCGTGACAAAAAGGTGTGTTTTCGTTGCTTAAATTCAACACACTGGTCAAACCGTTGCAAGATTAACAAGCCGTGTGACAAGTGCTCTGGTCGTCACCATACTCTCCTGCACAGGGATTATCAAGAAACTGAGAAACAAACGCCGCCACAAGTATCAATGGTCAGCGCTCGGGGTACGTCTACAGTACTACTGGGAACTGCTTTGCTGCATGTCCGAGATCATGCCGGTTGTATGCAGCAGGTGCGCGCTCTCATTGATTCCGGATCACAAATAAGCGTCATGTCAACGTCATGTGTTGAACGGCTGGGCTTAAGGCGAGTAAAATGGACCGCGCCTCTCACAGGTGTATCCGGTGTTGCAGTTTCCAATGTCGACGGTTTGGTCAAGTGCCTAATTGCTCCTCGACATGACGACCACCGTATCCACGTCAGTGCTTGGATCCTTCCGAAAATCACCGGTAACATGCCTATCTGTCCTCTCACACCTCAAGTCAAACAGCACTTTAGTCACTTAGCGCTTGCAGACCCAGGATTCGACCGTTCCGACCCCATAGATTTACTTTTGGGTGCTGATGTGTACTCCCAGGTTATGGACGGTAAACGAATTGTCATCAATGATTCGTTGCCTGCTGCTTTCGGGTCCTTGTTTGGCTGGATCATTATCGGCCCTGTTCAGGGCTCTGTGTCCCAATCGTTCCAATCTAATGTTGTGTCACTTACCATCTCTTTAGAGACCATCATCCAACGGTTTTGGCAAGTGGAAGAGCCGGACGAAGTTCCAGACACATTCACCAAGGACGGTCAATGTGAAAGTATTTACATTTCGGAACGGACACGTGATTCTACGGGACGATTTGTAGTTCCACTACCATTTCTAAATGAACACCGGTCCGAGACGTTTCCCGGTTCCAGACAAATAGCTGTGCGCCGCTTTCAGAATCTGGAAAAGAAGCTCTAAGACAATGACACCTTAGGCAAAGCATACAGACAGTTTATGCTTGAGTATGAATCGTTGGGACATATGTCCATTGCCCCTTGTCCAGGTTCATACTTCATACCCCATCATCCGGTGTTTAAGGGCTCGCTAACTTCGAGCAAGATACGAGTTGTTTTCGATGCATCTGCAACGGCATCAAACAAGCTTTCGTTAAACCAATGTCTGCATACCGGCCCTAAGTTGCAACAAGATATCATCGATATTCTTCTACGGTTCCGGGTACACAAGTACACTTTCACTGCTGATGTATGTAAGATGTACCGCCAGATTCTGGTACATCAACAATACCGGTCATTTCAACACATACTTTGGCGGGCGTCAACAACGGACGAACTGAAGGAGTATCAGCTTAACACGGTCACCTATGGCGTGAATTGTGCCCCCTACTTGGCCTTAAGAGTGCTTCAAGACATAGCTGAACAAGAGGGCAGTGACTTTCCGACAGTCAAAGACGCGTTGTTGCATCAGACATATGTCGATGACGTTTGTGTCGGAGCTGATACTTCCAATGAACTCTTAAAGTTGCAGTCAGACTTGCAATTAGTCCTGGGCCGCGCCGGTCTGGACCTCAAAAAATGGTCAAGTAATTTGCCATCTATATTGACAGCCGTGCCTTTGGAGGACCGTGCTTCTGACGTCATTCATTTCGACGATAAGGAGGGTGGTGTGACAAAGGTTTTGGGTCTTCAATGGAATCCCTCGATGGATGTGTTCGGATTCAACGTATGTCCATCATCACACACTCCAACCAAACGTACTGTTCTGTCCACCATCGCGAGAATTTATGACCCGATCGGATTTCTCGCTCCAGTCATATTTTATGAAAAGCATATCATGCAAAGGATTTGGAAGGCGAATGTATCCTGGGACGACCCTCTACCACCAGATTTGGTCAATTGTTGGTCCGTGTTTGTCGACAGTCTCCCGGCAGTATCAAATGTAAAGGTTCCTCGTTTCCTATCCACGCAATTGCAGTCTCGCGTTCAGCTGTGCGGCTTCTGCGATGCGTCAGAAAAGGGTTACTCGGCAGTAGTGTACTTGCGCACAGTCACACACAATCACTCTGTCTCTATTTCGCTACTTGGATCCAAAACCAAAATGGCTCCTGTAAAGACTTCCACTGTGCCTAGACTCGAGTTATGTGCCGCTGTCCTACTTGCTCGGTGGCTGTACCGCCTTCTGACGATATTACAGGATAAACTGAACGTAGACTCTACCTTTGCTTGGTCTGATTCACAGATAGTTTTGTCCTGGTTAGTCAAACCTCACTCTATGTTCAAAGTGTTTGTCTCCAATCGTGTGCATCGAATACATACACTTCTTCCACATTGCCAATGGGGATATGTTCGCTCTGCTATCAATCCTGCGGATTGCGCTTCCAGGGGAATGCTACCTTCCGAGTTGATAAGCCATTCGTTGTATTAGTGTGGTCCGAAATTTTTATATGCAAATGTCGATACTTGGGACACGTCTCCAACTCCCATTCCAGTGGAACAATTACCTGATACTAAGATCGTATCCCTTACCGTAACTGTTGGTGAACCATCTGAATGGATTTGTCGATTTTCCTCGTATGAACGCATGCTTCGTGTCATATCGTGGGTACGCCGTTTCATTTTTCGCTGTAAGCGTAAGGAGTACCCACTCGCCTTCTTGCAGGCATCTGAGCTTCAGGAGTCACTTGTCAGTATTGTCCGAGTATCTCAGCGTCTATTGTTGTCTGGATTGTTCATCACCCTGGAATCGGACCGAACTCCATCACGCTCATACGCTCGTCTCCGCCCATTCATTGACTCCAACGGACTGATCCGCATTGGCGGTAGACTACATCACGCCGATTTACCAACTCTTCAGAAGCAGCCCATGCTGTTACCCAAGACGTCACACTTAGCTAAGCTGATCGTTCGACACTGGCATTTAGTTACGTGTCATTCTGGACCCAGGGTTATAACCGCTTTGATAACCCGTAACTTTTGGATAATGTCAGTTCGTGTTGTCATTCGTCAGACTATTGGGTCATGCACCACCTGTGTTCGAGCTATCGCTCAATCTCCGCAACCTCTGATGGCAGATTTGCCTGCAGCCCGTGTTCAAGTATGTCAGCCTTTCTCCAAAGTCGAAATCGACTATGCCGGCCCCGTTCCAATGAGAGAATGCCGCCTACGGAATCCTAGAGAGAGTACAAGGTCTACATAGCTGTTTTTGTTTGCATGGCTGTCAAAGCCGTTCATCTGGAGCTCGTTCTTGAGCTATCTACTGACGCATTTTTAGCGGCGTTCGATAGGTTTATAGCTCGTCGTGGTCTGCCTCAAGAAATCTTTTCTGACTGCGGTACCAACTTTGTTGGCGCGTCAAAACGGCTATCCATACTGGTCAATCATCCAGAAAATCGTGACCGGTTGACAGCTCGCGCTCCTTGTTCTTGGAACTTTAACCCCCCAGCAGCACCACATTTTGGAGGTCTCTGGGAAGCCGCCGTACGTTCAACCAAAACTCTGTTGTCTAGGGTAATGGGGTGTCACCATCCAACCTTGGAGGAACTATCAACCAGTTCTGTCGAATCGAAGCTGTCCTCAACTCACGACCGCTCACGCCAATGTCTTCGTCCCCATTGGACTTAGACTATTTGACACCAGGTCATTTTCTGATTGGCCGGCCGTTGCTGTCCGTGCCAGATCTGCCGATGCCAGAGACAGCTAGCAAGTCGGTTCCTCGTTGGAAGCTTCTCCACCAGTGCCATCAGGCGTTCTGGCGTCGGTGGTCCGCCGAATATTTATGCTCTCTGCAAGTACGCAACAAATGGACTAAGAGCAGCCCCAACCTCAAAATAGGCGATATGGTCGTAGTGAAAGACAAACAGCTGGCCCCCACCCACTGGCGCTTAGGACGCATACTAAGTGTCAACCCAGGCGTTGACGGTGTAGTTCGTGTAGTCCGATTGTTAACTTCACAAGGGGAGTTAACTAGACCTGTGGTTAAGTTAGTATTGTTACCTACGGAATAGCCCCACTAGTCAGTTCCATCCGTACCCTCATAGTAGTTCCTTACACCCACTCCAGTCACTATTACAAAAAAAAAACCTATATTTTCTTACTTTGGTGTCAGTGACACGATGTACCGCTTGTTGCCTTGATTTTTTGTGTATAAATCTTTTTTACTCATTGTTGGTTTTTTTGTTCGTTACTCTTTTTGAAACGTTATACTATTTGAAATTGATGTTACCATTTAATATCTATCTTGCTTATTACTATATATTATTCTTACTATGTATCCTTTTGTATAAGTAGGTAGTATATGTAGGTTCTATCCCAGTTTTTACAATTACAGGGAGATTTAAAAACGGTTATCCACGACTTTCCCCCTTGAACGATCAGATTTGTGGGTGCTTACTACCCCAGTTTTTTACTGTTCCAGGGTGATTTAAAAACGGTTATCCACGACTTTCCCCCTTGGATGAACAGATTTTTGGCTGCTTTCTATCCCAGTTTATACTGTTTAATTTTTTCATCACTGCTAGATATCGCTTTTTGCTTAAAGCAGACTATGGTGTACCAGGAGAACATGTGAATTAAATTTTCATTGATGTATTTGTTCATTCACAGACTGTTTTTCCGGAGAAACTTAAATTTTACTTTTGTTGGTTGCACTGTATTTTTTATCAAAATTTGGTAAACAAATTATTAATAATTTTTAAATATATTCAGTTGCTTGCGATTAGCTGTTTTACCAAGTTGTGTTTTGTAGTTTCTAATTTCCTCGTCGTTTCTTTAATTTTTTTAAAAAAAATGAATTTCCAAAAATGTACAAATGATATCCGGTCATTGGTTAGTCAAATACGATTCAATTCAACACCGGCTTATCCAGAATTCACCGCATTTTCATCAAGGCTAAGATCATTTCAAACATACCCATCAAATACGGGCCAAAACAAATATAAATTGGCCCAGTGTGGTTTCCAGTATCTAAACATCGGGGATGCAGTTCAATGTCACTGGTGTGGGATAATTCTACATAATTTTGAAATTTTTGACGATTGTTTTATAGAACATACTCGTTATTCACCAAAATGTGTATTTCTATTATTAATGAAGGGAAATCAGTATATACAAAAAGTCTTAAGTAATTATTGTAAAACCGATGTTATTTGTAATTGTGAAACCGATCCGGACGACACCATTTGTTAAATCATGTGTTTTTGCTTATAATATATATTTTTTTTACATTTTTTGTATTTTTTATCCATGATTTTAGTATATAATATGTTTACAAACGATAAAAACTCACAGTTCAACGTAGGACTTCTAGCAGTTATATTTCACTTTATATTTATGCTTATAGTGGTCAAAATATTTTTAACTTATAAAAAAATTAACAAAATTATTTAACAATGGATTCACCAATAATTGTCTGTAAGTCTACTTTTGACATCCGTGCTTTTAGCAAGAAAAATATTACAGTGGGGTTATTAATTAATAATCAGATTTCTATTATTTTGCTATTGGAGTGTAAACTTTCAAAGAAAATTATTACATTAAGTTTGGAAGAATGGTTTACACTTATGTCTGAATCTAATTACAATTCAATTATGAATAATTTACATATCAGATGTAGACGTGTAAAAATAACAGATAACTTTTCATATTCAACCAATGTTAAACATAGTTTAATTACCTTGCATATAAACGACAATTACATTAGTTTGACGAACATTGACTTCGCCCGTCTCAAGCAAATACAAAATTTGATCGATTTGTATATTGTAGAAAAACAGAAACGTTTGTCAAGTTATCAGGTTACATTTGACACAGCTTACGAACTGATTAAAAACGATGTCCGCGGTCTTCCCATCACTTGCCAGAGGAATGAATTTACAAACCAATATATTCAAAACTATGACTTTAGTTATTATTCGCATCTACAAAACGATGACACATCATTTTTACATGAAATATTGCAATTTCATTTTAACACAATGTCTGATATGATATTACAAGACCTATTAGTATAATAAATTATTGTTTTTTTTATAAATAAAACTTTTTTGTATACAATAATCAATCTTTTTTTATTTCAGGAGATAACCTATGTAAATAATTAATTTGCCTTGATAAAAAACTTTTATATTTTTTATTATAAAAAGTATAACATATAAAATATCTTTATTTTAAAATATCTGATGATGTTATCCATGAATTTTGGCTCGAATCAAAGCCTAACCATTTGACAAACATTTTATTCCCAACTTTTTTTATGATACGTTCAACGAGGAAAGTGTCTGGATAATCCGTTAACTTAATTTCCTGTTCGTAAAAACCACCTAAGATTTTATTGCCTGTTCCATCTTTTAGTCGATAAGTTACTGGGTTTGTCTGTAAGACTTTTGAAATTGTAAATATTTCCGTTGTCCAATTTGGGGTGTATCCTTTACTAAATGCATGTTTATACTTAGATATTCTTACTTTATCATTAACTTTAAATTTCGGTTTATATAATGTTTTATCATTTATATGGGTATTAAATTTAATTTTGTTTGCGTCCAACCGAGCATCATTGGGTGTACATTTGATTGTTCTATGTTTTGTATTATTATAGTTTTGTATAATTTTTGATATTTTATCATACCAATTCCATGTACCTGTTGCAGTGAAATGTCTATATATATTATTTTTAAGGGTTTGTATAACACGTTCACAAATTGAACACTTGATAACACTGTATGAACTAAAATGTTTAATTTTATATTTTTTCATTAAATTTTGAAATTGAATATTATAAAATTCTGTGCCATTATCTGTCTGTAACAATTTTGGATTAGCTTTTTTCAATATATTAGACATGGCTTTTGTACAATTTTCACCGGACTTATTTTTCAGTGACTCAACCCAAATATATTTTGAATACGTGTCTATAACAACTAAAATATATCTAAAGCCGTGATTTTTTTTAGAATGAGATTGCATATCCATTAAATCAGCTTGCCAGAGGTCATCAATAAACCGTGTTACTACGCATCGTCTAGGAAATATTTTTCTGGCTGGCCGATGTAGTTCATTAGCTATACTATCTAAGGTTACCATTATACTATAATATTTCTCTCACGTAGCTCTTCTAAAATAGATATAATTTCATTATTAACACCAGTATTACCCGCACTTTGTGATGATGCTAAAAGATTTAATCTAGTCACTAGCTCATTTGGGTCGTCATAATAAACTAACTGGGTTTGAGGTATTACATCTTTATATAAACCAGCACCTTTATTATTAGTCTGCGGTGTTGAAGTAAAACTAAACATATTTTCAACAACAGGTTCTGAAATCATAGAACTGTTAGCTGTTGGTTGAAATTCAAACGGCGCATTTCCCATGGTTGTATTATTATGAATATTACTACGTTTAGCGCTCAACCTAGATATATGTTCGTTAAATGGTAATAAGTTAATTTGAGGAGTTTTAGGGGTATTAATTTTAGTTATTTCTTTGTTTAACTGATGATCCTCATTTTTCATTCGTTCGTACAGAGGTTTTACAACATTAATCCATTTAAAGTATCTTGAGGTTTTGGGTTTCCCATCGGGTTTTAAATGAACATGTGTTGTTCTTAAAATATCATAATAAGATTCCATATCTTCTATAGTGTGATTTTTTGGTTCCTTCTCGCATAATAACGACCATAGCCCTTTAGTCCATTTATAGTATTTATTAACCAACTGTAAGTTACCATGACAAAAAGTTACTGTGTGATCTCCTATTTTGTACGAATCACTAGCTTTATCATAATACATACCATAGGATTTATCATAACGTTGTATTGTCTGTCGATTATTAAAAAAATTTGAAAATGTTGAATTTAATACATCGTCATCTTCGTCACTAATATGCGAGGTTTCCGTATTTTTTTGATCAGCTGGGTGCGAGTTACATTGATTATTTTTTTCTATACTTGTACTCAATGGTTTAAATGCTTCACGGAAATAGTTTTCAGAATCTATAACGCCCCGTTTCATTTCCATTATTTTTCGTTTAATATTTTTTTTTGATGTTATTAAATTTTCCAGCAAAACTTTTTCTTTATCCATTGTAAATAATAAATACAATTTAACTGTATCGTATGACTACTGATATCACTATGTGGTTAATAACTGCGTACTATGGTATATATATATATATTTATAAAGTATTTTATTAAAATAATATTAAGGTTTACAATAATTTTTACAAAGTTCATCATTAAATGGCTTGTAAATTATAATATCAGAAAATTAATGATATGTATGTTAACATAATACAATACTAATTTATCTTATTTTAATAAACGTATGAAAACCACATCTATATCTTCCTTCATTCATTTCTCGAGTCTTATCGATAACCAGAAACCCGTAATCACTGTGGTTCCAACATAAATGGGAAATTTCCCGAAATTTTGAGAAATCCATATCTGCTGACGTATGATCGTTGAATATATGTCGTAAATTTGTATCATCTTGTTTCAGCAGCATTAAAAAGTTTGAGTTATCTCTTACTAATTGTTTTGATATTTTAGAATATGTTTGTGCTAAATAAAATACAGAGCTAGCACCTGAATGTCTTCCAATGCTGAAGTATTCTCTGATTACAGATTGTGGACCACATATTACATCATCAAAAATTATAATAGAATTTTTTTTAGTCAAGTTCGGTTTTATAACCTTATCAGCGCTTGTAAATATGAAAAAATTAGCACCTTGTATATCATCTATAATTTTTTTTAATAAAACATATTTTTCTTGATTGGAGGTTTTCGAGTATAAATAAATATTTTCAAATCTTAACCCGTTTGCGTGTGTGATCAGATTATACATTATATTTGTTTTTCCTGAACCGCTGGGACCAACTAGTATAGCACGTATAGTATCAGGAAATAACGAACCGTGTCTTGATGGTTTTTTAACTGTCCGAACATCCACATTTATAACATCCAATTTATCTTTCTGTTCAATCAAATCCATTTTTTCTTATAAATACGCTAGAATTTTCCAATTTGTAATCAGTTATCGATGACACGTTCAACTCGTAAGTGTAAGTCAGTCAAGACTGGAAAAGGATTTGTAAACTCCCTTATAAATAGTCTCCCGTTTGAAGCCCATGTACCAGGATATCAGTATTGCGGTCCAGGTACGAAATTAAAAAAGAGGTTAGATCGTGGTGATAAAGGAATAAACCCATTGGATGCTGCTTGTCGCGATCACGATATTGTGTATGCAGCGAGTAAAAATTTAGACGATAGACATAGAGCTGATAAAGTGTTAGAAAATCGTGCTTGGGAAAGATTTAAAGCAAAAGATACTCCTAAAAAAGAGAAACTAGTTGCGTATGCAGTAACAAATGCGATGAAAGCTAAAAGAAAAATAGGTATGGGTTGTAAACGGAAACGTGCTATAAAAACAAATGGTATATTAGCAGCGAAGAAAAAAAGAATCTCAAAGAAAAAGAATGGTGGTAAAAGGCTGATTTTAGCACCGAGACAGTCAGGAGGTGTAATTCCTTTAATACCTATATTTGCAGGATTGTCAGCACTTGGTAGTTTGATGTCTGGAGGTGCTAGTGTGTATAATGCGGTTCAAAATAGAAAAAGAAAAAAAGGAAGTGGTTTGAATTCAAACAAGAATAGATCAAGAAAAAAAAAAAACTGATGATTACGCTACCTGACAGACCGCTTTCGTCTCAGGATATTATAAAATACGTCGGGAAGTTGAAAATCAATCATTTCCGTGGTGTCTTTTCACGTGATAACTTACCTAAAAAACCGCATACGATTGAATGTGGTATATTAAACTTGGATATATCTTCAGGCGACGGAAGCCATTGGGTAGCGTTTTATAAAAATAAGGACAAAGTTGTATATTTTGATAGCTTTGGTGATTTACCACCACCAATTGAATTACAACATTATTTCAGACAGTTCAAAATAGTATACAACTATTCCAACTATCAAGACTTCAATACATTTAACTGTGGTCATTTATGTCTTGAATTTTTACAATGTATGAATCTGTTACATTAAGTTTAACTGGAAATACAACTATATTATCCACGAATTATTTTCCATCTCTAAACGTTTACGAGGATTCAGAAATAGCTTTGTTATCTTTGCAAACATACAATTCATTTCCAAATATTATAAATCTAACTAATAACCGGCTGAGAATAAAATCAATTCCTCCAGACAGAAAAGTAAATATTCAATTTTTTGTGCCAGTCGAATGCTGTGACATAGAAGATATTAACAAATATATGGTAGAAGAGTTACCTCAAGCTAATAAAGTCTACGGAACAAAGCTAACATTCAATGTACGTATTGATCCTATCGATTTTAGAACGTATATAAAATGTAATGGAATACTACGCTTTGAGCATCCGTATAGTATAGCACCTGTTTTTGGGTATAGAAAGAAAGATTGTGGACCGTTTTATGAAGAACATCGATCGGATAAAGCTGCAAATTTAAACACATTTAATTCTATAAAAGTAATGTGTAATATAGCACATGGGTCATTCAACAACCAACTTCAAACCCATTCGATATATGAGTTTTTCCCGAGTGGGAGAAGAGGAACAAAGGTTGTTCAATCTCCGGTAAACCTTATATATTACCGATTAAACAAAACAGATATTAATTCAATTACTGTTCAGTTAGTTGACCAAAACAATAATCCAATTGACAATTTTAACGAAACGTTAACAGTTGTTCTGCATATTAAACGTCACGGATCTCATCATTAAATTTATATCTTAGATTTTGTAATGTATGAGTCAGTTACTTTAAGTTTAACTGGGAATGCTACCATATTATCTGTAAATTATTTTCCACCTATAGGCCTTTACGAGGACTCAGAAATAGCTTTGTTATGTTTACAGTCATTTAATTCGTTTCCAAATATTAATGATAATAATAATAAATTTTCTATACAAGTAGCTGAGAATGAAAACAATAATGATCCTATGATATGTTTTATTACATTGGAAGAGGGTTGTTATGAAATTGAAGATATTAAGCAACGAGTTAAGAAGCAAATAGATACCTATAATAGTAAAAACTTAACCAATTTAACATTCGACATTACGGTTGATCCTAACGATTTCAGATCGTATATAAAATGTAATGGGATACTACACTTTGAGTATCCGCATAGTATAGCACCTGTATTCGGTTTTGAAAAACGAGTATATAACCCATACAATGAAATTCTTCGATCAAAAAAAGCTGTCAATTTAAACACAATTAATTCTATAAAAGTAATGTGTAATATAGCTCAAGGATCATTCAACAACCATCTTCAAAGTCATTCGATTTATGAGTTTTTCCCGAGTGAAAAAACAGGATCTAAAGTTATACAGTCACCACCAAACTTAATATATTACAAATTGAATAAAACAAATATTGACTCGATAACCGTTCAGTTAGTAGATCAAGATCATAATCCGATTGATAATTTTGATGAGGCATTGACAATTGTGTTACATATTAAACGTTACGGGTCTTGAGATGGGATTAAAATTCAATATAAGTCCACTACTTCGGATCAGAACAACTAGTCATAAGACTAAAGTGCTACCAGTAACATCAAATAAAATAAAAAAATTGACAGTGAAGAATAAAAAAATTTTACAAGCTCTGGGTTATCAATTGAAGCAAAATGCCTGAAAGTGATATTTTGGATATAACTTCACAGTACGAAACGGATTCTAAAATTACGAAAATTGAATATCATTCATACGCACCGTATACAACATCATTTAATAATAATGATGAAATACGTATATCAATCCAGCAAACGGATGTTTATCCATACCTACACGAAAGCTTCATTTTTTTGGAAGGAACAATTACTGATCCTACCAAAGTGAAACTATCTAATAACGGTTACTCTTACCTCTTCGAACAAATACGATTGGAAATCAATGGGATAGAAGTAGATAGCGCACGTGTTCTTGGAATCACTAGCTCGTTGAAAGGTTACTTATCCGGTACGCCAGACAACTACAATTGCTATGAAAATGCTGGCTGGAATTTTAAAAACGCAACACAATCGGAAAATGATAAAGGTGAATTTAGTGCTTGCATTCCATTGAAATATTGGTTAGGTTTATTTGAAGACTATAAAAGAATATTAGTGAATTCTAGATTGGAATTAATATTAACCCGAAGTCATAGTGATTTAAATGCTTTACAAGTTAAAACTGGTGCAACTGCTACTGAAGGTAAAGTCGTTTTAAATAAAATTGTCTGGATGGTACCACATATCACTGTTGACGATGAAGAAAGATTAAAATTATTGAAACTTATAGAAAAAGAAAAAAGCCTATTTATCCCTTTTAGATCTTTTGAAACTTTTGAATATCCTGAACTTGGTACCACTAAAAAAGTTGTATGGAATTTGAAAACTGCATCAAAATTAGAAAAACCCCGATTTATCATAATTGGATTACAAAAAGGACGCAAAAATTTGATAACAAAAGATTGTAGTATATTTGACCATTGTAATTTAACAAACGTTAAAGTGTTTCTGAACTCGATAGCTTATCCGTACAATAATTTGAATTTAGATTTTACTAAAAATAATTTCACCTTATTATATAATATGTATACATCGTTTCAAGAATCGTACTATGAAAAAAGTATTCGTAACCCCATATTGAGTCCTTCTACTTTTCTGACAAACGCACCAATTATAGTCATCGATACTTCGAAACAGAACGATTCAGCCACTGCTTCAGCAGTAGATGTTCAATTGGAAATTGAAGCTTCAGAATCACTAGCAGGTGTGACTGCTTACTGTTTATTAATTCATGATAGAATTGTAGAATATGTACCTTTTACTAGAGAAGTAAGAAAACTTGTGTAAATATAATTAAGAATTAATTTATAACAATAAAAAAAACTATTATTTATTAATTTGTAATATTTTCATTAAATATTATTTCAGTTTTATAGTAAGGTTTGATAAAAAATAATTTTGACTATAGTGTAAACATTTGATGTATATACACTAAATAATTTTGTGTAATGAATAAATAGGTTTACAACATGTGTGTAATCTCAGTAATGTGTGTCTCAGTAAATCGGTGACCCCCCGGAGGGATATCCAGATTAAGTCTTAATCATTACGTTACAACACGTCAATGAACTGTAAACATACAGATGTATACTACTAGCACGGGATAATAAGCGATCAGGTTTATATAAAAATTACACAATTGGTTAAGTACAATATTGTTTCAAATGATTTAGTTATACAAGATTCAAAAAAATTAAAAACATAATTTTATAAGTTATAACACTAAATTTCAAAATTGAATGATCAAGTATAAAATGCATCATTATTCTATATATTATTTATTTAATTTTATTTAATATTTACAAGGCCAATGTTCAATTACAATATAGAATAACGATATTAACAAAAGTATAATAATATTTACCAATTATAACATATTTTAAATAAATCAATATAACTAAAGTATATAAACATAAATAGACTTCTATATTTAATATAATAGGATCAATAAAAAGTAAAATTATTATACCCATTTCTGAAATGTCTCTTTCAATTTCTTTTAATAAGTCCATTGTAAATAATAACGCACAATTCAACGGTTACTAATAAACTGATACAGATTAAGTTGTGCGTTATTATATAACATATTATAAACAGTTATTACAAAATCTAATAACCCGAAAATTGAAACATAATATATTATAAAATTAAAAATTACAGTTTATGAATAAAAACATGAAAAAAAAAACAAAAAAAAATGTAGACCCATGGTATAGTGGACTATGACACTGGGTGTAGTATTAACATACATACTTACCCTAAATTTAAATTTATCAAACTCTACACTCAACGCCTTAGCCCACTAGGCCATGAGTCTACAAGTTATTTAATTACTATTTTTGTATATAAGTTAAAATAATGAAAAAATTAAAAAGTAAGATAAAAATGGAAACAGTAAATATATTTGTATGGGCCAAAAAATAATAATAATCACTTGTTGTGAAACTGAGTAAAATTTGAATTGAAAAAATTAAGCAGTATAAACTGGGATAGAAAGCAGCCAAAAATCTGATCGACCAAGCGGGAAAGTTGTGGATACACGTTTTTAAATCTCCCTGTAATTGTAAAAACTGGGATAGTAAGCACCCACAAATCTGATCGTCCAAGTGGAAAAGTCGTGGATATCCGTTTTTAAATCTCCCTGGAACAGTAAAAAACTGGAAACAGTAAATATATTTGTATGGGCAAAAAATAATAATAATCACTTGTTGTGAAACTGAGTAAATATCTTTTTTTTTTTTGGGTAAAATTTAAATTGGAAAAATTAAATAGTGTAAACTGGGATAGAAAGCAGCCAAAAATCTGTTCATCCAAGGGGGAAAGTCGTGGATAACCGTTTTTAAATCACCCTGGAACAGTAAAAAACTGGGGTAGTAAGCACCCACAAATCTGATCGTTCAAGGGGGAAAGTCGTGGATAACCGTTTTTAAATCTCCCTGTAATTGTAAAAACTGGGATAGAACCTACATATACTACCTACTTGTATATTTGTCATTTTTTTATTGTATAATTAGCACCTTTAATGCCAGCCCTTACTTCGTCATCTCAAGAGTCAAGATCACCATTTCAACTGATCAACTGTGGTAATCTTCGGTACGCTGTGAAGCTGCTCTTCCCAGCGGGGGGGAGGATGTTTACGCAAGCCGTCGTTAAACTCGTACCGCTATCGGTGTTGGCGACTTTACCTGTTGACCGCCGACTAAGCTTGCGTATTCCCCTTCCCGTCCGACGTGTTATCGACTGGCTATTTTGCATGTTATGCTGCCGCGCCGATATGTCTACCAGTTGCCCTGTCTCGCTCGACATCCGACGTCGCTGCTTTGACGTCCGTGAAGACCTTTTGGGTATCGTCTATTGTTTCGACTTTTATATTGTACCGGTCGAGATCCGAGTTACGTGTCGTATTCTCGTATATTATATTATAATCGTCAATCGCCGTCATTAATAATTGCTGTGTCGCGCGCGTAGTACGTACGTAATATTACCTTGTTGTAGCGTATCGCGTACATGTTACGTAAGTTCATCGGTCGGCGCCGCCGATCTATTTGAGTGTCAAGTATAGTGCGTTGTACGTGAAGCCGCCGCCGTCCGTTTCACCGTCGACTGAAGGCCGTGGTCGCCGCCGCCGCCGAGCTATTCCCATATTAATTGATTTATCATAATATCGGTCTGCGCCGCCGATCAGCTGATCGCCTATAATTGTCACGTCCAGCCACCTCCGACGACCATCGCCGCCGCCGCCGCCGCCCAACAATAACAACATCATCGCAGTCGCCGTTGTAGTCTCCCCGTATGTTGTATTGTCATTTTATATTATTATTGTGAATTGTATTATTATTATTGAGTTCTGTGTATGTAGTTGCCATAGAGACGTCTATCGTCAACTGCACTTAAATTATTATTAATATCCTCTGAAATAATTGATCAATACAAATATTATACTTTACCTACCATTTACCAATTTGTATCATTTTATTATTGTCTTCCTGACACCGCGAGTACGTCGTGTCAACTGCCAGGGTAAGAACACGACGTGCGCCAACAGTTACGCTAACTTCATTTAAAGAAATATTATGTGCGATATTTACTGTAATTTTTAGTGAAACATGAAGTGGCTAATGAATGATGAAGCTATTGAAACTCCTGCGGAAAAATGCAGAAATTATTTACTTTCGTTGATGAAAGGGATTTCCAATGATACTTTTGAAACAATAGATAATGACGGAGACGAAAGTAATGATATTTTTGTTGAAAACGATGGAATCGTAAACCATGACCGAGGTATCGTGAATTATATTAATTGTATTGAAAATTAAGGTAAGACGAATGCATCAGTTCAAGGAAATCGAATGTCAGCTTATTATTTACCAGAATTAGGAAAATATATACAACGACTGTGTTACGATTTTCCACTTTGGACTGGAATAATGAAAACTATTTTTGATTCTCCTTTTTTAATTGCAACATCAGCTCCAGTAGAAAGTAGTTTCAATGAGCTAAAAAATCAAATACTACGGTTCGATCGGCGTCCTATGTCAGTAGATCGATTCGTAATAAAGCATATCAATAGTATTAACGGTGACACTAAAATATTTCGTAGCGATCAAATGAGAGTTAAACAAAAAAAAAAAAAACACTACTTATAAATTTGTTTTCAAATATTTCTGACGATGAAAACATTTTATTCTCATCTAACAAAAACATCGCCAAAAATGTATCGAGTAGCAACGACGTAAATTGTATAATAGGGCCAACTTCATGTACATCCCTAGAGCGGCAAAGAAAAAGATTCACGATAAGTGTCGCCAGGCTGCGGTAAAGACGCACTTCGTAGTGGATGTTCCGGAAAATTTGACGGTGGCACAAGTGAAGTCGGACTTGTGGAAAGCCGTACAAAGGAAACTCCCAAATCCAAGAGCTAAGACGGTGATACAGGGCAAAACGATCATCGTGATACCAGATGATAGAACAACGTTCGAGGGGCTAAACAGGGTGCCAAACATGAGATCGGTAGGGCCTAGGCAGCCCAAAATTATAATTTACGATGTCGATGACGACATCAATGGCGAAAAGATTGCCCACGGCATACTAGAGCTGAATCCTGAACTCCTGACACAGGATGACGTAGAGAGCCTAGTCGTTTGCCATAAGATGGGCCCTAGGGGCAAAGGAACCTCTCACTGGGTAGTTGAGACGCCGCCAAGCGTCCTCAGGAAGTTGGAAAACCGGTCGGTCTTCCTCGGTATGACCAGGTTTAGGGTCAAACTGTACCAAAACATTGCACAGTGTTACAAGTGCCAGAGGTATGGGTACACCTCGTGCAAGTATTGTGCCAGCTCGCACAACAGCCGCAATTGCAACGACAAAACCAAGCTGAAATGTGCTAACTGCAACCTCGCACATCAGGCTTCGAATTCAGGGTGCAAAGCCACAGAGCAGGCACTGAGAAGCCTTTTGAGGCGGACGGACTTCGGCTCACAATGACCGAATCCGTGAAAATCGTACAGCATAACGTCAATAGACAGAGAATATCGAGCTTGCAGCTCAGGGACTTCTGCATCGAAAGCTCCGTAGACGTTGTGCTGGTACAAGAACCAGTTACGTGCAGTAACAACAACATTTATGGCTTCGAGAACTTTAAGCAAGTAACAGGCGGTGATGAAGCCGGCGCGGCTATAATAATACTAAATGATCATATTCAGGCAATTGAGCTCACTGATATGTCTAGCCATCATATAGTAGCTGTTAAGTTTAGTCGAGGCGTGGACTCGGAAGCGATAACAGTTACATCGGCATATTTTAAGTACAACATGCCGACTACCTATTTCATTGAGAGATTACATGCGGCTCTCGCACAAGAACCCCGCACCTTTATAGGAGCTGACGTAAATGGTCACTTCCGACTCTGGCACTCTCCGAGTAGTAACAACCGAGGACTACGACCTCACAGTGGCAAATATGCCAGGCCATATTCCCACATACGACCGGGAAGGCATGGGGTCGTCGAACATCGACGTCACTTTGCTCACGCCTCAGGTCCAGAACTTGGTCAGCGATTGGACAGTTCGCGACGTCACCGACAGTGATCACAACGTGGTGTCGTTCAGTCTCCGCCTCCACGACAGCGCTGCACGTGGCCTGGTCACCTACCGATTCAACACCCGAAAAGCAGACTGGGATGCTTATGCACGTAACTTGAGGGCACTCAAACCAACCATAGATGGGTCAACGGTAGAAACATATGCTCTTACCATCGTAAGCGCAATCCAGGTGGCTACAAGGAAAGCTATCCCGCAACTCAGGCGCTCAGATAGCCATACCATTAAGCAGCCCTGGTGGACGAATGAGTTGACTGCTCTTCGGAAAGAACTAGCCAGGAAAAGGCGCGTGGGCCTGCACCGCTCCAACAGACCGGAGTATAACTCAGCGCGCAACAGTTACCTGCACGCGATTAGAGCGGCAAAGGCGGCCGCGTGGTGCGATTTCGCTGACCAAATAAACAGTAACCCCTGGGGCAAGGCCTACAGATGGGCCAAACGTGGATCAAAGCCGAGGATGGTCCGTCAGGATGGAACTCGCACCAAGACGATAGGTGAGACAGCAGATCTGCTCCTAAGCACCTTCTTCCCTGGTGAGACCGAGCCTTGGATCTCCAGCGCGAAGGCCCGCTAGAAGGCTACCCAGATGAAATAGACTTGCAAAGAGTCAAGCCGACCATTTGGCAAATGTGCCCGTCGAAAGCACCTGGCGCGGATGGCATCAACGCAGCCATCTTGAGGAAAGCATGGCCTATAATAGGTGAGGACATAACATGCATGTTCAATAAATGCGTACACGAGGCCGTGTCCCCTAATGTGTAGCGCAACGCTAAGCTGGTAGTGATACCGAAGCCCGGAAAGAAAGATATGACCGACCCCAAAGCATACCGGCCCATCAGCCTGCTGCCCACCCTAGGAAAAGCTCTGGAGACGATAATAATCCAAGACCTGGAAAGGAAGACCAGCTTGAACGACTTTGAAAACCAGCACGGATTTGTTCCTGGAAAATCTACGATAACGGCCATGAGGCAAGTCTATGACTGAGTGGACGCCACCAGCTGCAGATATGCATTTGGAGTGTTCCTAGACATCACGGGAGCGTTTGTTAATGTAAAATGGGCCCCGATATTTGACAGATTAGAAGAGATTTTCCTTGAATCGATATATTTACTTCGTTTAAATGACTAAAAATGTCTGTTGAATAGGCCAATCCATGAACGAACTCAATACTATCAAAATATTTTGAGAGTGAACTTTGCCTTTCTATTAAAAAATAAGAAATTTCTTCTGGAAGTTCATACAAACGTTTCATAACTTGTCATCTGGAAAGCCAACGCACTTCTGTGTAATAAAGAAGAACTTCGTGTTCAGATCCCATTTCTTGACATAACACTTTGAAAAGTCGGTGACGTAAGGCTCTGCTCTGATGAAATTTACAACTTTGACAGCAGTCGTCATAACTTCTTTTAAATTGGTTGGTAGAGTTTTTGATGCCAAAGCGTGCCGATGAAGAAAACAATGAGTGATGATGATATCGGGAATTTCCTTCTTTATCAACGCTGTGAAACCAGATGATTTACCAAGCATCTAAGGAGCACCATCCGTGCACAGCGAACCGAGTTTTTTTTTATAATTTAATTTATGTTCAGAAAAAAAATTAGTAATCATTTCAAACACGTCAATTTCCCTTGTAGTTTTCAAAAGTGGTTGACAAAATAAAAATTCTTCTTTACTAGTTCCAGAATATATGTAACGTACAAAAACTAATAATTGGCTGCATTGAGAGATATCTGTACTTTCGTCCAACTGCATACTGAATGGGAAAGGGGTTGAATCTAATTCCCAAATTACTTGTTCCAAAATGTTAGTGGACATATCAGAAATCCTAGAGTTAATAGTATCATTTGATAAAGGTATAGCTTCAATTTTTTTTCGTTGTTCCAAACCACATACTAATTCTACCATTTCTAATGCACATGGTTTTATTAGTGACTCGCCAATCGTATGTGGTTTTTTACTTCTAGCAATGCGGTAAGCTACTTTTTAAGATGCTTCGAGACACGGTTTTTGCGGAGGTACAAATCCAAGTTTGGGTAATGTACCGGATTTTTCAAAACGTGCTTTTTTTATTTGAAATACTTCCAGACTATCTGACGCATGTTGAGGATGTACCGAAGCCAGATGTTCTTTAAGCTTTGTTGGTTTCATGCTGCCATTTGCAAGTATTTTTCCGCAGATAAAACATTGTGGTTTTTGTGTACCATCGCGTTCGAAAATAGATGTAAAACCAAACGACGTATAAGAGTCATCGTACTTTCTTTTTTTCGACATTGTAATAATTATTAAAATGTCAAAAATATAAAAATAAAATGGTGTGAAAACTAGAGTGAATATTATAACGACGGTTGAGACGAACAATGCACAACGTGACGGCGACAGGTCAACCGAAGTGATGGGTATTGGGTTTCCATGTTCAATTGAAATGCTCGTTAGATTGTATTGTTATATGCCCGTATATTATTTTACGATTCCGATAACTTTATCGTTTATATGACATAATATAAGATAATCGTAATCTAAATTATTTTTCATATGGCAGAATGCAGGCAAGACATTTTTATTGTTATCTTAAAAACACTATCAAAATAAATTTAGTTTTGGCTTTTTAAAAAAAAAATTCACAGCCACTCCGTGGACCCCCGGTTAAGAACCTATGATCTATAACAATAAATTATTGTATTTAAAAATAAAAGAAGTAAATAAAATCAGTAAAAAAAAAACAGATTCAGCAATAGTTTTTTTAAATTTAAACCAATGTCCTTTACTGGCAGATTCTCGATGTTGGCAACCTTATAATGGCTTAACAACCAAAGATCCTTTCTTTTTTCTTCAAAAGGCGTCTTTATTGTTACAACACCATCTCCTTGTCTGAATGTTAGCGAATTAAATACCTCAACATCAAAATCTTCTGATCTCAAGCGTTCGCTGATATTATCTCTGTATGATGCATTCTATAAAAAAATTAAATTATTTATGCTATCATTATGAAAATATTATTTATATTACCATTTTATTCTGCTTCTTTTTCATAGGTTTTTTAGCACTTGTTTTTTCTACAGGACGTTTTGATCCAGCTTTTGTTTTTGAAAAAGACTGTCTCATATCAATTGGTTCACTGAAATGTTCATTCTATCAAACATAAAACATAGTATATTATTTTTTTACTGTTTTTTTTTTTCATTATATATTTTTTCTATGTTCTAAGAATTATAACCAAAGCGTTGAGTAATGTCACAACTCACTTCCAATATACTTTAGTATAGACTCTGTTTATTGTTTTCCATGCAAAATATTCCAACAAAATAAACAAAATGAGAGTCATTTGTGTAATATTGGTCTAAAAGATTGGAAACATCTTTCAGAAAAATTAAAATCCCATGAAAGTTCAAAGATTCATTTTCAATCAATTCAATCTTGGATGGAGTTAAATGTAAGAATATCTAAAAACTTAACAATTGATAAAGAACATTTGGCCATTATTGAAAAGGAAAAAAATCACTGGAGAAATGTTCTTACTCGTGTGAAAAGTATTATTCACTATTTATCCAAAAACAATGATGCGTTCAGAGGACCATCGGATGTCTTATTTACTAAAAGTAATGGTCATTTTCTTGGAGCAATTGAAATGCTAAATAAGTTTGATCCTGTTATTATAGAGCATTTAAAACGAATAAAAAACCATGAAACTCATGTGCATTATTTAGGGCACGAAATTCAGAAGGAATTAATTTCATTAATGGCAACAGAAATTCGAAAAACAATTATAAATAACATTAAAAAGGCTAAATATTTTTCTGTCATAATGGATTGCACTCCTGACATCAGTCACAATGAACAGCTATCTCTTTTATTTGGTATAGTGAATATGAATGATGTACAACTCCTATCATCCAGAAATTCAAGAATACTTTCTAGATTTTATCCCCGTTCAATCTACTACTGGATTAAATTTATCAAATGTAGTTATTGATAAATTAAATGAATATGGTATTGACATTATGAACTGTAGAGGGCAAGCATATTACAATGGGTCAAACATAGTTGGTAAATATCAAGGGGTACGGACACGGGTAACCAATCAAAATCCAAGATCATTTTTTACCCCATGTGCCTCTCATAACTTAAATTTAGTGCTTCGAGACGCAGCTAAAAATTCATCTAGGGCATCAACATTTTTTGGGACAGTACAACGAATATATATTATTTTTTCTGCATCAACTAGTCGCTGGGACATTTTCAAAAAATTTTGTAGTATTTTTACAGTAAAACAATGGTCGGAAACACGTTGGGGAAAGCCGAGTGAATAGTGTTAAAGCTCTACGATTCCAATTATCAAATATAATAGAAGCTCTAGAAGAAGTATCAGAAACAGCTAATGACTCAATTGCCAAAAGTGATGCTAGATCCTTAATTACTGAAATAAGTACATATGAATTTATACTAAGTCTAATAATTTGGTATGACATATTAGTTCAAGTCAACATAGTAAGTAAGAGTTTACAAGGGAAAGATGCAGATATTAATATTTCAAATGACATGTTACAAAGTTTATTAGCTTTTTTGAAATCTTACAGAGAATCAGGATTTATGAATGCTAAAATTATTGCTAATAATTTGGCAGAAGAAATTGAAGTTGAACCAGTATTTAAGAAAACCCGACCAAGAAAGAAAAAGAAAAATTTTGATTATGAAGGAAACGATGAAAGAATCAATGACGAAGAAGACAATTTTAGACAAGAATATTTCTTACTAGTTATAGATCAAGCAACTACCTAGTTCAGTTGAAAATCGTTTTAAACAAATTGAATCGTACAAAGATTATTTTGGGTTTTTATTTCGTATTGGAAAGTTACGATATGCGAATGATGACAATTTAATGAAATATTGTAAGGACCTTGAAATCAATCTAAAGATGGGAATTCGAAAGATATTGATTTCATGGAGTTGTATAATGAATTGATAAATTTCAGATTGATAGTAAATGAAGAAACGACTCCTCTTAAAGCTTTGTCAGTAGTAAAATATTCTTCAGAATGTTTTCCAAATATTGGTATTGCCCTTAGAATTTTACTGACAATACCAGTAACTTCGGCATGTGTTGAGAGAAGTTTTTCAAAACTGAAATTAATAAAAACATATTTGAGAAACAAGTTAAGCCAAGAAAACCTTTCTGGTCTTTCAATAATTTCAATAGAAAAAGATATTTCTGAATCTTTAGATTATGATGATATCATAAATCAGTTTGCTGCTAAAAAATCAAGGAAAGTAATGTTTTAAGAATATGTATTAATGTTATGACTAATGTAATCAATATTTTTATTGTTTTTATTGTTCTTTCTGTTATATTGATTACATTTTAAAATAATTTTGTAATAATTTATTAAAATATAATATAGTATTATGTATAAATGGATGATTGATGTTTGATAAAATTGATTTATTGAGTACCTAGTTAGTTTGGATAATAATATGTTATCTAGTTTCCGAGCGGAGTAAAGAGAAAATTTTTTTGTTTAAGTACCTACAGCATTCCGAAGACTACACATATACTGTTATTTATTTTGCCCGGGGCCCCGCAAAACCTAGCGCCGTCCCTGTATATACCTATGTAAGAGCACAGTGAATAATTGCAATGTAAAGAATTGTAACCGTAGGTTAGACATTACTCATTGTGGTTTAACTTTGACTATTACATACTATGTAATAAACGTAAACGAATGATAAAAAAAACACTATATTAACTCTTTGAGGCACGAGATTTTAATAAATGAAAAAACCCGTCTTGCACACAAACTTAAATTTTTTATTTTTTTTCAAAATTTTTTTACAACATAACACTGTTTATTACTTATCATTTAATGTTCAAAAATTAAAAAATAAAAAAATCAACTTTTTCATTAATAAAAAATAGGTGGGTTAAAAATCGTCCCACTGTGCAGGATCGACATTTATTCCTTTTGCACTGTAATAAATCAAAAAAAAAATATATCAAAATTCAAAAATTGATTATATTAAATCTAAAATACCAAGCACTAAAAAAAACTTACATTTTAACATGAGTGGTAAATATTGAAGCAATTTCTGGACTTTGAAATGCAAAGTGGCACATCACATATGGTGCATTTCCAGTCTGTTCGAACTTCCTTTTCTTTAGTGCTACAATGAGCGCATCTTCTTCTGGTCGTCCGGTCTGGCTGATGTGCTGATTGATCCTTGCGAAGGGATACAGATGCTCTTTTTATGAGAAGAGGCGATGGTGATCCGGAACTTTTCTGTCGGCGTTTTTGAACAAAAGTTTTTGAAACGAGGCTTTTTGATACTTCACGACGAAAATTTTTTAATGTTATTTTTTCTCCCGTTATTTTTTTATATATAATATGAGAATTCACAATAGCTGCGTCAAAAAAAAAGAAAAATATGCGATGCCACCACTTTCGACTTTTCCTATCTATATGATACATTTTTTTATATTGATCAAATTTATCAACGCAGTTCATATTATTATTATAGTCCTTAAGTACACTGGGACAAGGTATCATTGATGTGGTTCCATCTTTAGATTTTCTTTTGACTTCAACGACATCAGTAGGATTATGAAAGTTGGACAGCAAAGTAACTCCTCGTTTGTCTTTCCATTTGACAATTGAAATATCATACTGGTCGCTCATGTTCCAGTCAATGTCACCCATGGTCATGTTTTTATCTGATTCTAACTTTGGCAAGTATTTTCTAGTACTTTTTACAATTCCACAGCAAAAAATACCTTTTGATTTTAAATATGCCAAAAGTGGTACACTTGTAAAAATATTATCAATGTATACGTTATGATTTTTATGTTGTAATGGATTTGTTAAATCTTTGACTACTCGTCCTCCAAGATTTGTTTCGACAGAGTCGCCTCTTTTACCAGTGTATAAATCGAAATTCCAAAGATAACCATGTTTATCGGCTAACGACCATACCTTGTACCCTCTTTTAATTGGTTTGTTCGGCATGTATTGCTTTAAAGTTGATCGCCCTTTGAATTTTATCATAGATTCATCGACTGCAATAATTTTGTGTGGGTGGTAATATTTTTGAAAATTTTCTCGAATTTTTTTTAAAAAAGGTTGAACTTTGTATAATTTATCATAACCTGTTTCGCCCCGTTTTGCCATAACCGAGTTGTCATTTAAATGTAAAGATGAAAGTAGCCAACCAAAACGATTTACAGTCATAAGAGAACTTAAATAATCGTCATGTAAGTCCAAAGCTGTAGACCAGTAATCTCTATAACTTGGATTACGTTTTATGCCCATTAAAATATTCATACCAAGGAAAGTCATTATTTCATTTGTATCTGTAGGAATATAATTTTTTCCAGTTTTCATTTTTAATTGGTATGTATACAAATTTGTTTGATACACTATTAATTCTACTATATCATTTGAAAATAATAATTGAAAAATTGAATATGGAGTGTGTTCAGCTTCAATATCAATAATACTAGATGGACCATCAACACACGTAAATTCAGGTAAAGGATTTTGTGAAAAAACATTATTTTTTGACCACGTCGGAGTAGTAAATTCAAAATTATTATTTTCGTTACTATTTATCAATGTATTTTCGGGTGGACCATTTACAACTGTATTGTTTTCTACTGCAATAGTTTCTGTTGATTCCTGATTGATTGGTGGAAATAAAGGACGCCGAATATGACTATTAGTATCGTTATTTTTTAAATGTGATTGCCTTTGCGAATTGTGCGTTTTTATAGGACTAGGTAATAGTAAAATGTTACCTTCATCTAAATTTAAAATTTCTACCGGTTCATCGTCATTTTGATCCATTAAATCATCAGATAAATTGTTGTCCTCCACTACTTCAACATCTTTATTAGGTAAATAAGTTTCATCAGCATCAGAATCATCGTAAGACGTAAAACTATCACTATCGGATGGTAAATCTTCGAACAAACACTCGACAATATTATTTTCGTTCATACGCGCGCTCATTGTAAACAAATGGACCGTACGGCACAGCGGGTTAAAATTTAAACACTGAAATATTATTTCGTTACGGCTAAAATAATGTCATTTAACGGAATCTAATCGGCTTATATGAATTCTAATATGTTTTTATATAATATATCACGAGCAAGAATACAAAAGTGGTACGAAAATAAAATTATTTTGTTGTGAAGTTCGTAACCGCATTTCCTCGCGATACGAAGGACATCGGATTACTAAATTGGTCATTCCATACGTTTAAATCAACATAGTCGATTAATTCTTGAAGCTATTGATAGAAAATAATGTAAAATATTTAATAATAGTAACGGATAAACGTGGTTTATTAAAAGAAATAAAATATCTATACTAATATTGGTGGGTTATTTTTCGTCCCGCTATGCCACAAATGTATTTATTTTGTGGGTTATAATTCGTCCCGCTATGCCTCAAAGAGTTAAGTAATTTCCATATTGTAAATGTTGTGACAAAGTGTAATTTTATTATTGAAGTCCAGCCAGACGGATATAGAGTCATGGTGTACTGCAATGCAATTTATTGAACATAATATGATTTATACACTCACCAAAGACGGCACTGCTGTGTGCAGCAGACGTTGACGTTGTGCATTTACTGCGACGTAGTCAAAGCCGGGAATGAAATGCCTCGAACACAGCTTCGATGTGTTGGTAACAGCAAAACCGCGGTCCACTACAAAATGCCACCCACGCACGTCAATTGGAAATCTAAAGGTGACATATTAATAATTGTATTACATTGCTATGCATTAAGGACATTTTGTGAAATTGTTACCCGTGTACTGAAATGCCATATATGTTGTCCACGTTTCCGCAGATAACTCAGCGTTTGACCATTTTGAATAGCCTAAAAGCATCACGAACAGGTTATGGTAGGTCAGTTCCCTTAAGTATATATTATAAGTATAATAATAAGTAAAAAGTAAAAACTAAATAATATTAAAAACTCATAAGAATCAAATATTATAATGACGGTATCAGTTTGTTATCAGCGGTGATGTATCGGGCGTGTTATTTTTAGAACAATTAATAGGTACACACCGGCTTACGTGATGTACATAAAAATCGAAAAACACGAAAAATACCCATCTCGTAGTAGCACAATTAATTGTCAACGCAAAATGTCAAGCGATAAAACACGTGTACCGCAATCGTAACACGCCGAAACGGCTAACGGACTTACACGTCGACTACAGCAACTGGATAACACACAGCTAATACGAATGCGGATATAAAAAACGTTATATGTAGTCAAAGTGCATTTGCGGTGTACGAAACGCGTCATGGCCAGGTGGTGAAAATATGTTCGTTCGCTATAGGCGCTGCCACGAATACACCTGTAGTTTATCAGAATATTATATTGTAGTAGTAGTAGATATAAAAGTTGTTGTACTCACTGGTATGTGAAAAGCGCCCAATGCAGAACAACAAAACTCAAAGGAAAGCACTGAATATTAAATAATACAACGTATTAGGCTTTTCTGTGAGAGTTGATGTTCATTGCAAGAGCGCCGGTCACGAGATGAGACAGGTTGACACAGGCGCGTTTCGCGTCGCCAAAGTTGTCCCCCCGCGGCTCCACTCCACGGCACACCAAGCGTATAATAACGGTCGTTCTGTAGTACAGCGCGTAGTATTGCAGTGTCACTCCTAAATCGTAATAATTGATCGTCCACTTTTAATATTATACACGCATACATAAACACATACCTACAATATAATAATAATAATAATAAAAAACAACCACCTAACCTAACGTACCCATATTTACCTACGTCATTCCTGTACAACATTGTTGATAAATTTAAACGTAAATAGGTGTACACTTCGTTACTCGTTAAATGTACAAACTTTTATATGATTCAAACTTTGTTCAATGCGTTATTAAATATTCGGTGTTTGATATTCTATATTTATCTTAAATTTTCTGCTGCCCGAGATAAAAATTCTAATTTGCAGCAGTTATTATCAGGTAGGCAATCTACCTGCGGTAGATCACGGACCCCGTGCTGTTTGTACGTAAGTGAATGAATTAACTCTAAAGTATCAAAGTCATGCCAAGTTTGTCGTTTTTACTTGGCATAACTTTGATAAAAAAAGTAAAAAGTAAAAAGGGAAATTTAATCCTTTTTAAAAAACTAAAAAGTAAATTTTTGACATTTTCCCCTAAAATATAACCCTTTCTAAAAATTAATCCTTTCTTAAAATTCAACCATTTCTAAAAATAATCATTTCTTTAAAAAAAAATCAACCCTTTTTAAAAAATAAATAAATATTTTATCTATTAATTATTTCTTCTATAACCAATAACGACCATATATATAAACAAACATTTCCACTGTAAGTCTCAAAATCCCTGTTTGAGTGTCTAAAATAAAAATGTATATCAACCAGAATATAAAAATATATTATTATTTTCGATATTAATCGATTTCAAGCCCAGCTATTATCGATATTTGTATTATTTATTTATTATTATTATTATTATTTTTATATTATTTATATTTTTTTCTGCTAGATGGCGCCACCGGTGTAACTCAGATTTTGTCTCTAAATCTCTAACTCACATCAGTTTGGTCCATAATTTATGCTATAAACCCGCTCCCCGACATTCTCTATCATTTAAAAAAAATTTTAGCAAAATCGGCCCAGCCGTTCTCAACTGATGCAATTTCGAATTTTTTGTCTCCATTTTTATAGATTATGTGTCAAGACATTGGGTACCCACCTAACGCAAATATGGTGACCAAGTAGGTACATAATAATATATTATGAAGTTACCAAGAATAGGTTGGTTAAAACCTAACCTATATACTATATGCATTTCGAGTATATTGGTGTCTTTTATCAGGTACGCATTTAGGATAATTTTATATAATGCTGATATACACTCCTAAATAATATACCCTAATAAAAAAATGTAGAATTATTGTTCCTGATCAATTTTAAATTGATGAGTACATAATTTATAAAGCTCAAATAATAATATAGGTAAATAAACTAAATCAGAATAATTAAAAAACATTTTGAATTCCAAAAATTTTGTAAGAACAAAAATTGATGAATTAAAAATGATGCTGCATCGGATTATTTATATAAAATAATTTTGCCGCCCCCCGAACGGGCGAACCGCTGGGCGCTGCGCTGCTGGATATTTCATAGGCAACCAATTACTTTACGCGCAGGCACGTACAATAAAACAGAATTAGCAATAGTAACTATTAGCTCCACGGCGGAGACAACTGATTTTCGTTGCCTCCTGAGGTACAGTCGTGTACACATTAAATACACACACACAAACACGAAATAATTGTAACTGCGCATGCGCATCACTTTTAAGGAGGCAATGTTTTTAATAAACTCCGTTACGACATCGTCGTCTCGTGACCATAATGGTCACTGGTAAATAGTTATATTGCTAATTGTTTATCAATTTGTTATTAATTGTAATCATTTAATATTTATCATTATCAATACGCTCTTGGCATTTTATTGTTCTAGGCTAAGAAGCTGATTGCCACCTATCACTAAATATTTTCAATTTTGTAGTAATCATAATTTTGATCTGTAGTTAGTAGTTATGACTAATTGGCTCGTGTAATTTTGACTTTTGTTAAGTGTGAATATAATTGAATACATTTTATATTTTCAAAAACCATTTCATATTTTATTTTTGTTATAATGAATCCTTTGTACGATCCGGTTGTCTTGTTACTAGAAACTCCATATAGGCGTTGGAATATAGTTAATAAAAATGATTTACTTAGACAAGGTAAATTAACTCCTCATCTTACATGTTTGTTCACTGACAAGATACGTTCCAAAGTATTCAGTAGACCATTTAATTCAAATGTGTATAGTAAACATTCATGGTTGTGTGGTAGTCATTATCTACAAAAGTTATTTTGTTGGCCATGTTTGTTCTTCAGTCAATCAAAGTCTGTTTGGGTAACAAAAGGTTACAATGACTTAAAAAATGTATCTAGAAGTATTCAAAGACATGAATCTTCTAAAGATCATGTCCATAATCATTACAGCTTTAAAAATTTAGAAAATAATGCAGTCACTGTTGTAGATACACATAAGGAACATGGTAAATTATTTAAGAAACATTACAATGAAAATGTAAGACTAAATCGACTATTTATGGAGCATTTGATTGATTTAGTATTATATTTGTCCAAACAAGAATTAGCTTTACGTGGGCATGATGAAAGTAGTAGTTCATTAAATAAAGGTAATTACAAAGAGTTATTTGAAATGTTTTTTAGTGGATTCTCATTAGAAATTCAAAATCATTACAAAACTATTCAAAATAAGTTATCTGGTACATCAAAAATCATTCAAAATTATTTAATTTTTTGTATTTCTGAATATTTGTCAAATCATACTAAACAAGAAGTTAGAGATAGTATATTTTATTCTATTCAATTTGATGATACAACTGATATTACCCAAAAAACACAGTGTTATGTTATTTTAAGATATATCACTAAAAAATCTGAATTAGTTGAGCGTTTTTTTGGATTTCATAATGTTAGTGAAGATCGGACTGCAGAAGGATTGTTTAATTTAATTAATACTATTCTACAAGATTTTAATATTGAATAAAAGTTAGTTGGTCAATGTTATGACGGTGCTAGTGTCCATGGCAGGGAATATAACGGGCTTACAAGCCAGAATAAAAGCTATTGCACCTAACGCATTATTCACTCACTGTCTAGCACATAGATTAAATTTGGTTTTTCTACATGGGTATAGTTTAAATGAAAAATGTCGCATATTCTTTGCTAATATGACTGGTATATCTGCCTACTTTCACAACTCTACATCCCGTACTAATGTAGCTGATGAACTTATTGGAAAACGTGTTCCCCAACTTGTTCAAACCAGATGGTCATCTATATAGATCAAAAATTTTGCATTTATTGGTTAACCAGTGGTCCAAGTTTCAAACAGTTTTTGAAACTATAATTAATAATCCTAATTCATCCGCAGAATCTATTTGTGGTGCGATTGGACATTCTAAAAATTTAAAATCTTTTGAATTTGCCTTCCTTGCCACTTATATTTAGTGACATATTTTTAATTACTGATAATTTATTTAACACATTACAGAATAAATCTTTTGATATTGAATATTGTCTGAGAAAAATGAATATAACATGTGATCTTATACAAAAAAAGAGGAATGAAACAGAGTTTTCAATTTTTTTTAGAAAATCTGTTGCCCTTACAAAGTTTCCAACAACTAAAAGAAATAGTTCAAACACTGAAATAAATTTTAAAATTTTATTTTATGAAATAATAGATAGTATTCTTATGCAATTGTGTAAAATAATTTGCAAATATTTTTGGCGAATACACTGTTGTTCATGTCTTTGAAAAATTGCTTCTCGAATTTATTAGCCGCCCGTGCACGCATCCCCGTGTTCAATGCAATATACGGTGCAAGCCATCGAGATTGTCGAAATTGCAGCACTCGGTGCACCTGAAATGTATAAAATAAGTAATTAAATAATATTCAATATAATAGATATAGATATTTTTAATCGCAGTTACAATAATCATGATAATAATAATAATAAAGATTACCTTTTCGACGATCAACCCGTTTGCAATGGCCTGTTTCATATTCATATAATGTATGACGTAGTTTTCCTTACGTTCGAATGTTACCATTAATTTCCGCACTTTAGACACACGTGGAGGGCAGGGAGTCGCATAATGACGTAGGGAAGGGCAAGGAGGCGTTGTGTTGGTGGTGGGAGGGGGAGGGGGAAGGGCGCATGTTGGTAAGGCGGGAGGGGGGTGAAGCAGGGGGGAGCCAGAACCGGCTATTTCATACTACTAAAATAAATAAAATAAAATATAGTATAGAAATTTCCCCCCATTAATTCATGTTGAATTTTAATTTGGGATAGATTAGGTTGGACACTACGCTCACTTCCTCTGGAACAACTTCAACTGTTTCTGGTGTTGTGTTGGTGACCTCCGCTGTTGATTCTGGTGTTGATAGGACACTCACATGGTCTGGGTGGTGGTGTTTTTGTTGTTTCCTGTCTGACGAACCAGACGATTATAATGTTTATTGTTATAATAATCATTATAGAAGCTCCCCAATTACGACATATATATATATTTTTGTTTTGATTTGATCGTACCGGTCTTCATGTTGTCGTTGGTTCGTGATTTGTTCTTTAGTATAAGTTATTGCGTTCATGTCGTGCATTTGGTTTGTTTTTACATGATGTGCCTCCATTGTTTTGGCATACTGCCTCTGGCTGTTGTCTTCCTCTCTGTCTCTGATGACCGATGTTGGAATGAAATCAGTATACTGAGATTATCCTGCTATGCGTCCTGGAATGAGAACGTCTCTGTTCGCATAACCACGGCATGTTTCGTTTAATGAAATTATCCCGGCTGCTTCTAATATGTGGTTCTTTGATTCTTGGTCTCCATCCCAGGTGACGAATAATGAATCGTTATTTGTAATATATAACCACTCGTTTTTTTGTTTTAATTTGTGGAACACTGTTGTTGCCATTTCGATATGTCGTATCTCACAATTGTATGGTACCTCTCGCGGCTCCTGCATTAGGAGTATTTCACACACTGGTCTCATACTCCTAGAATGTAAAGGGTGCGTTTCGGGACATACCAAAAATTCGTGGACAGGTTTACAAATGGTGGGATTAAAATTGTCATAAGTCGAATAAGTCAAAGGAGCTCTGATTTTGTTACAGCTAAAAAATCGTGCTTAGGTTTAATATACATACATTTCTTTTTGTTATCTGTAATACACACTGGAAGTGGTATTAAATTATATAAACTTAAAACATGTTGATACACTAGTGGAATCTTTAAAATAAAAACAATGTTATTATTATTAGAATATAACGTCAAATGTGCAAGCTTTACTAAATCGTAAACATTGCTATATTGCACCTTGAGTGGCATATTGGTCCCACTAGGTAGAATAAGTTTAATGTTTTTAAACTGTTCTAGTAAATCTTTCGCATTTATTAAACTCGGATGTATTTGTCCTGACCTAGCACTTTGTAATATCTCGACGAATGTGTTTACCCGCATCATTTGTATTACCAATGCCTGATTAACCATTATGAATTGCTTATTCGATTTAATTTCCGGGAAAGTGACATTGGTTAAACTAACTAAATTCGCTGTTGTTAGTTTTAGTGACCCTAATTGTTCTTCGAACGTTTCCGCTTGTAGTTTTAAAATTCTAAGATTTTCGTCTACTAGGTTTATTGGGCCCCCTCTTTGTTTCTCGTAGTTTACCTACAGAGGACTCAAATTTCTTTATGCATGCCCAATTGCACAACCCATATAGTACCTGTGCTGCTTGTGCAACGTATTGCATTACCCCCCGGCGACGCCTATGTTCGACGGAGTCTAGTAGTAATTAGGTAGCCATACACGAGCGGATTTCATGACGGATTTGGTCCTGGGCGGATTAAATCCTCTAAAAAGTCCTATCGTGTATAGTGTTCAAAGGATTCAATCCGACAGATTTAGAATCTGACGGATTTAGTCCAACGGATCAAGTCTCTCGCTTTGCCACAGACTAAAAGACCAGGTCCGACGGACCACGGACCTTGATAAGAAATTTGTATTTTATTGATAGTAATAATTTTATTATCATTTATTATTATCATACAATATCATCTGTTTACTTATCAATGGTTCGTTAATTATTTGTATGTGATATATTTTAATCATTTTTAAATCTTAGTGTTTTTTTAAGTGTACCTAGTTAATTTTTTTTTAGTAGTATTTATATACATTTTGCACAAATCGTCAAATCATGGAGTGGAGTAAATCTATAACAACAGATTTCATCGAGTTGTACCAATCCAAACCATGTTTATGGAAAATAAGCTCTGTTGAGTATAAGAACAAAAATTTAAAGTCTGTTGCTTATAATGAACTTATGGCATTTCTCAAATCTAAAGGATTGGCTAGTGCTTCTGTAAAAGAAGTGAAATGTAAAATTCAAAATATCAGGAGAATGGTTAGAAAGGAAAGATCAAAAGTAGAAGCATCTAGGAGAAGTGGAAAAGGTACAGATGACCTGTATACTCCAACATTGTGGTAAGTATTCATTTTTTACATAGGTTCCCAATTTGTTGCAATATGTATGTGTACTATATTTGTGTATTAATTTATTCTTGAAGGTATTATGATCTCTTATCCTTTGCAAATGATATGGACCCACTTCCATCAATTGATAACCTAGGAGGTACTAGTGATTGTAATAACGAAATAGATGAAGAAAATGACTGTAACAATTTAGATTTGACTGAAAATAATTCACAATATTGTGAACAAGATGTTGACAGTGACATATCCAATACAAATGTTGGTCAAAATCATGTAAGTTTTTTTCAACAAATTAAAAATGAAAACTAGGTTTATTTGTTAGATAGTGACTATTAAATTATTCACTTAATTTTACTGTCAGAAGAGCATTTAGTTCAGACTTTTTTCACACAGCCCGATGAATCAACTGAACAGTTTGATAATTTTGAAAAACTTCTGGTGAACCAAGATATTATAGAACCTGTTGAAAAAGAAAAAAAATCAATTATTAACAAATTAATGATGGGTGTCGGTTTAATGAAATCTAATGATTATTCAATGGACGATTGCACTGATATACAGAAGAAAGTTGATTCACTTCTGAATACCATTCAAAGAAAAAAAAGGAAACTAATACAGTAGAGCCTCGATAGTCCGGACCCCCGATAATCCGGTGAACGCGGTAATCCGGACGGCAAAATTCCATTTGTTCGTAAATAGATTTTACGAGAATTCCCGCAACCCAATTAATCTATAAGATATTGTTATCGACAAATACAATTTTGTCATTTTTATTACCTGCTGTTCCTAGTACATAATAAATCGATACCCGATAGTCAGTTCGTTTACTTCTTTCTTGTCGAGTGGTTATTATTCTTGTTTGTTACAATGGCTCCTCGTAAACACGTAACTTTGACTTTAGATCAAAAAATTGAAATAATTAAGCTAATAGAAAATGGCCAGAACTATGGTATAATTGCTGAGAAGTACGGAATAGGTAAATCGACTGTTGGTGACATAAAAAAAAATAAAGACAAAATTATGAAGTTTGTCAGCACAACTGAACGTGGTCCAGGCACACGTAAAACTTTAAAACAGCCGGAAAATCTTGTTCTCGAAAATGCTTTATTTATGTGGTTTATGCAACAGCGGAGACAACACATTCCGATAAGTGGTGAAATAATTTGCGAAAAAGCACGTTTATTTCACCGTGAAATAACAAAGAAGGAAGATGGTTTCACTGCTAGTAAAGGTTGGCTAGACAATTTTAAACATCGTCATGGTATTAGGCGCCTTAAAATAACGGGTGAGAAACTTTCGTGTGACGAAGCATCAATCGAACCATTTCGAAATGAGTTACAGCGAGTCATAAATGAAAACAATTTGGACCTAGAACAAATTTATAACGCTGATGAATCCGGTTTATTCTGGCGAATGTTACCAGAGCATACATTAGCATCAAGTCATGAGAAAAACGCCCCTGGGAGAAAAATTATTAAAGCTCGAATAACATTCATGCCTTGTGCTAATGCAAGTGGAACTCATAAGCTGCCTTTCCTCGTTATTGGGACTGCACAAAAACCACGTGCGTTTAAATCAGTTAACCTTCCCGTATGCTATCGTGGACAAAAAAATGCTTGGGTCACTCGTGTTTTATTTTTAGACTGGTTTCAAAAACAATTTGTTCCTATAGTTCGTGAGCACCTTTTAAATGTAAATTTACCTCCAAAAGCTTTATTATTGTTGGATAATTGCCCTGGACATCCATCAGCAGAAGAATTACGTAGTGATGATGGCAACATTTTTGCAATGTTTTTACCTCCTAATACTACAGCGCTTATTCAACCGATGGATCAAAATGTAATTCAGAATATTAAATTAAACTATCGTAAGTCTCTCTTAGTTAATGTTCTTGCTGATCCGGTGCATGGTGAAAACCTTGTTGATGCTCTAAAGGCCATAAATTTAAAAGACGTAGTTTTCAGTCTTGCAAATTGTTGGAAATTGGTCCCGCCAATGCTCATAAAGAAATCGTGGAAACACTTACTTCCTTTCCAAGCAGAAAATGAAATCGACAAAGTTGTTGAAATCGATGACATTCAACTTTCTACGCTCATAAACCAGATACAGGAAACATGTACGAATAAAATGTCTGATTCTCAAGCACAGGAATGGGCTTGCCGTGGCGCAGACGAAGATTTAGCGAATCATGAAATCTTAACTGATGATCAAATTCTACAAATTGCAGCAAAAGAGGATGATATTGACGACGAGGATGAAAGTGGCTCAATCAGTACAAGTAAAGTTTCTCCTTCAGAAGCTGTGAATGCACTGAATACTGTATTGCAATGGGCAGAAGATGAGAACATGGATAGCACTGATATTTTGTTGGTACGTCAATTAAGAGAACTCGCTTTTGAAATGAAAATTAAAAGTATTATTCAGAAAAAAATTACCGATTACTATACGTCTTAAGTTCTACATACATATTATTATAAACATTTTTTTTTGTAATTCATTAGTTTAGTTTTAATTTAATTTAATTATTATTCTTGTAATTTAAAATGCAATAAATATAAAGATGGCGAAATTAAAAATAAAATCTTAGTCATTTGAGTAGGTAATTTTGAAAAACCTCCGGTAATCCGGAAAATCGATAATCCGGACGATGCTCGGTCTAAATTCGTCCGGACTATCGAGGTTCTACTGTAGATACTAACAACATAGAGCCTTCCAATAAAAAAATTGATAAACAGCTTCGACTTGTAACAAAAAAAACTAATTGTAAATCTCAACTTCAAAATATTACTACTGAACGTGAAAAAATTGAAATAAAACAAAGTTTTAAAAATACTCCAGCAGTAGGAGCTGAATGAAAAATATTACATATCCATAATACAAATGACCATACATATTAATTATTATATTATTAGGTAATTATTATTATAATATTTTATTCTCAGATTAAATTACACTGTAATAGGTATTAAAGTAAATACTTGTTTAATCAAGTATTCATAAAACTTTCTATCTGTATTTATATGCAATTTTAAATTGAAAAAAATATAAATATAACACATCCATTATAATGATATGCTCATCAACTCCTATACAGCAGAGTGTACCAACAAGTCCACCTTTTTAGTTTTTATCACGTGTAATGTACAAAAAAAAATGTTGATTAATCTTTTATGATATTTAACTATTAAACCAAACATTATATTATACTTTATTATTACTGTTACTTTTTTCTTTGAGTAGAACAATTGAGTTAATTTTTATTTATAGTAAAGTATATAATGATGCTACCACAAATAATAATCCTAGCCATACATATATGCAGATACAGATCCAGGAGAAGTTCTCCTGTTAACTTTTGGGATGGAGGGGACGATTTGGGGGCATCGTCTAAATCTGTCAATTTTACAATTTCTAAATATTTAAAATTTTCCATGTGGCTTTTTAGACCAAAATCGGCCTGCCCAATATTTGGAGGCCCTATTTTAAAACTGAAATGGTGCTACTGATTTATAATTTATTAGGTATATTTTACAATAGCTGTAAGGAAATATTTAAAACTTGTCTAATAAATTCTATTACCTGCTATCATTGAACGTTCATTGGCAGTTAACCTACATCTACCTAAATTAGACCCATGCCCAAAATGGGTGCTACTATAATCAACATTTATTCCATTAGCATCTTCCGTCACCACCTAAATAGTAATACAATACTTAATTAGTTTATAGACATCTAGAATCTAGATGTCCATTTTAGGTAGAATCACAATTAGTATTTACCATTGAAGACGTACATGTTGATCCTATCTTATTACTTCCTTGGCTTTTAATACGCTTAATCCCACGTGATTTACTACTAAAGTATCCACTACGATGACAATTGTAATAAGTTCGTTTTCCATTTTTAATACTAGCTGTTGATTTTGTAATATATGAACAAACATTTTCTTTTTCAACCTTCTGTTTCCATTCCTTAAAATCTGCAAAAAATTATATACCTACATAGTGAGTATTCAGGTATTCATTTTATTTAATTCTTAGATTAAATTACACTGTAGTCCAGTATGGTAAAGTATTTAAGTAAATACTTGTTTAATTAAGTATTCATAATACTTTCTGAATGAATGTATTGGTATCTATATTTAGATGCAATTTTAAAAGTATCTTTTATAATACTGTACTGTACACAATTTTAACATTACTCCAGCAGCAGAAATTGAAACAAATATACTACATATTTACACGTCCATAATACTAATTAGTAATGAATAATGACCAAAAATATTGATTAATCTAATAATTATTTAACAATAATAGTAAAGTCACTATTGTATTTTCTATTAAAAATTTTCATTTCTAATTGTTTTTAGTTAACAATATTTCATTTTTTGAATTCCAATATTAGGATTTAGATAATCGAAGCAAGTGTTCATTTCAATTTAATTATTAATTTATTTTCCAAAAGAAATTTAATATAGTTATTCATAAGCAACTAAGCAATTTGGAAATAAGAAATTCTTAATGCTTATTATTAATAAATTATCAATTATCATCCATACATTTTCTGCATAAATATTTTCTCTGTAAACCTTATAACCATATATTCAAATATGTAGTTGTTAATAATTATATAACATACCTACAGCTTTATGATAAAAAATTAATATATTTCTATGTAATATACCAATAATAACATTAAATAATATAAGAAAGCGCATATTTACATTATACCTACTTAGCATATTCATTAGACTCCACAGAATCCTATGAATTATGATTACCTGTCAATGTATCTTAGAGACTATATTTACACTACCTACCTAGACAATTAAACAGCAGCTTAATTAAAGAATGGTTTTCATACTATACAGTACACATTATTAGTAGGTATAATATAAAATCTCCATTAACCATTATCAATATTATAATAAAAGGGGGAACTTTTATTTAACAGATTTATATTGTGTTTATAGTTTAGTGGTATATACATTTTTAAATTTTGGCAATTAATAAATACTTGCAATATTTAAGTATATCATTAATGAATAATAAAATAAAAGGTGATATAATCATGACTCTAAAAGATCTATTTGATAGATAAGATATTATTAATACCTATTTTACATACCATTTAGAGTTTTAAAATAAATATGTTCTTTTGTTAGAACGATTTTGTGGTACTCTTCAACATGTTTTCGTAGCAATGCATATCCGCTGAATAATTGTCCACATTTATTGTCTGGACATTTTATTGATTTTTTAATGATATTTTCTTCAACGATTCCACTGCCACACTTCTTTCTATGTGCTACTAAATTCCGTTGGTACCCAAAAACTTTTTTACATATATTGCACATAAGTGAAGATGAAGACGACATTATACTTACAACATTTATAAAATAAAAGGTAACGAATAAACACAATTAGGTATACGCGTCGTTGTATTATGATAATGCGCGGATAATGTATGTTTCTTAATAATTTTATGATATTTATATTTATATTTAAACATGCGCGGGTAATATAATGTTTCTTAATAATTATATGATAATATGATAATAATCCTTACTTTCTGATTGGTCGCTGAATTTTGCTCTCGATCCTCTCGTCTGTAGTCCGTCGTATAAATCCGCAGATCTTTCAATACGTCTTGAAAGAACAAAGGACTCGGGTCCTCAGCATAAAAATCAACGGATTTCCTCCACTAACCAGCGGACATGGTCCGCTGGTGGATTCGCTCCGCGAAAAATAACGGACTTTTATTTTCACGTTAGTGGACACGTCAAAGGACCTAGTCCAACGGACCAAATCCGTCGAGGACCTAAGGATTTAGTCCGTCAGACCAAATCCGTCATGAAATCCGCTCGTGTATGGCTACCTATTGCTTACGCTGTAGTATTTTTTTATTTAATAATAACGCATGGCTTAATAAAGGTTCACACCCTATTGATGTTCCTAACGTAGTGCCGTACGCGTCGAGTTCTGTACATAGGGTTTGTAATTTGTGCATATGGTCTTCAATTACGTCCCATTGTTCCGTATAACATGATGTGTCAAGAAAAAATACCAAATCCCATGTGTTAGTAACAATTTTAATTGTACCTATATTTTCGTAATAGATACCGGATCTTGGCGGCAATTGATTGTCCGAGAATCGTAACTGTGACATCACCAGTGTAGAGCCAATTATTAACTGCATAATAATCTGACTGGATTGGACATAAAACAAAAAAAATAATAATAAAAATAAAACTAGATACACGTATTTGTATTGTCTATGTGTATTTTATGTTTATAAACATGTCTATATACATATATATATATATACCTATCTCTACTAATATGTGTATATCTATTACTACTTTATGCAAAAAATTAAATAGCTTTCCTCATAGTTCGGTTTCATAAAACAATTTAACATTGTTTATATGTATACGGTAACCCTTACGACCTTTGTTAATAGTAATGTTTTCGTTATCGTGTACCGCGAGTACTTTGTATGGGACCGTCCAATTTCTACTCAACGTGTTACGTTTGTTATGCTCTTTTACTAGGACTTTGTCCCCTTCTTTTTCTTCTTCTTCTTTTTCTTGGTTTCGGCCTTTAAGACCATACCGCTAAATACAAATCTTGCCATCTGTCCCTATCCTCTGCAGTTTCTCTCCATCTGATTCCTGGATCTATCATTTTTAAGTCCTTTTTAACACAGTCTTCCCACCTCAGTCTGGGTCTTCCTAGAGGTCTTTTACCTATTGGTTCATTCTCTATTACCTGTCTAACTAGAGATTCTTGTTTACGCCAGGCATGGCCCCCCCAACTGAGTCTTCTTTTTGTGATCTCCTTAACTATGTCAGGTCTCTGAAACTGTCTTTTGAGTTCATCATTATGTAACTTTCTCCATTCATTTGTTCCACTGTCAAAGACCGGTCCATAAATTTTTCTTAAAACTTTCCTCTCGAAAACCCATAGTCTCTGTTCTTCAGCTTTCCTCAATGCCCACGTCTCAGAGCCATACAGGACAATAGGTCGTAATAATGTCATATACATTCTTATTTTTAAATTTTTAGAGAGTGTCCTCGATTTTAGTATGTTTTCTAATCCATAATATCCCTTGTTAGCTAATTGTATTCTTGACGACACCTCTGTCTTAAGTTCATTATCTTGGGTGATAATCGATCCTAGATATTTGAATTGTGATACTTTCTTAAATGTATGTCTTTCTAGCTCAATATGTTGTTCTAGTCTATAATTTCTGTTACTTCGACTGACGACCAAATATTCTGTCTTATCATCATTAATAGTTAAGCCTACTTTTTCCGCGGTCTTTATAAGTTTCTTTCCCAGACTTTTTATCACCTCAATATTATCTCCTAAGAGAGCAATATCGTCTGCGTATGCTATGAGCGCTATTTTTACCTGACCTAGTTCAATTCCTTCCGAGATGTTCATTTCTCGAACTATTTTTTCCAGTACCAAGTTAAACAGCACTGGAGATAGTGCATCGCCTTGTCGGAGACCTGTTGTCACTCCCACGGGCTGTGATATTGTGTTTGCTATCTTGACTTTTATATCTGTCTGGCTGATGGTAGCTCCAATGAGGTTTACGATTTTACTTGGAAATCTGAATTCTTTGAGTATATTTACTAGGCTTTCCCTATGAATAGAATCATAAGTTTTTTTAAAGTTCACAAACAATATGTGTACATCCTTGTTATATTCCCAGCTTTTTTGGAGGATCTGTCTTATAACGAAAATCTGATCTGTTGTGGATCTATTGGGCCTAAATCCTCCCTGGTAGTCACCTAGTAAATTCTCTGCTATAGGTCTTACTCTATCCAGTATACAATATGCTAGAACTTTGTATGTTGTATCTAGTAATGCTATACCCCTATAATTACTACACTCTTGTGGATCATTTTTTTTATGAATAGGGCAGATTAATGCGGTGCCCCAGTCTTTAGGAAGTCTTTCTTCATGCCAAACGCTCTCTATAATACTATATATTTTACTTATCGTTAATTCATCTAGGTTTTTTAGCACTTCTCCTTGGATTCCGTTCTCCCCAAGAGTCTTATAGTTTTTTAGCCTGTTGAGTTGTTGTAATATTTCATCTCTGCTTGGAGGCGGGCATTCAGTGTCATTGGGTTCCGTTGGCATCCATGCAAATGTCTCCACTGGGTTTTCACAGTTAAGTAGTCGTCCAAAATAGTGTTTCCATTTTTCAAGTATTTTGTCCTGTTCTGTTACTAGGGAACCATCGTCATTTTTTAAGAACTTATTATGTTTTTTGTATTTTCCTCTAATTGAATTTATCTTCTGGTATAGTTGTCTAGTCTTATTTCCTCTATGATCAATCTCGGCTTCTTCTAGTACATCTTTTGTATATTTCCGTTTTTCATATCTAAATATATTACTAGCTTCTTTTTGGCGTTCTTTGTATACCATAGCTTTCTCCCTATTAGTAGGATCGTTGAGCAATTGAGTCCTGGCTTCTTTTCTTCTATTAAATGCTTCCCTACAGGAGTTGTTGAACCACGGTTTCCTTGTTCTCTTTTGTTTTCCTATTACCATGTCTGTAACCGTTTTTATAGTATCCTTTAACATTTTCCATTTGGTATCAATTGTCTCTTCTTGATTTATGTTTAAGCTTAAGCTATTCATTGTTTCATGTAATTGTTGCTTGAAAAATTCACATATATTGGTGTTCTTTAACTTATTCACATCAATTCTATCCACTAACGTTCCTTTACTATGTACTAGTTTCTTGAGTTTGACTTTCAGCTTTCCTTTAACTAGATAATGGTCTGAGTCACAGTCGGCACCTCTTACGGTTTTAATATCATGTATACAATTTTTGAACCTAGTATTTATCAGAACATGGTCTATCTGACTGACATATCTACCATTTGGTGCCTTCCGTGTACCCTTATAAATATCTTTATGCGGGAACATCGTACTATTTACAATAAGCCCTCCACCACTTGCAAAATCTATAAGCCTGAATCCATTCTCACTAGTTACATCGTGAAGGCTATGGATACCAACCGTTGACCGAAATATGATCTCCTTCCCTAGTTTGGCATTGAAGTCCCCTAAAACTATTCTAATTCTATTTCGTGGAATTTCGTTTAGTGTGCGCTCCAGGTTATCATAGAACTCATCCTTCTCCTCTTGTGGTTTTTCTTCCGTGGGTGCATGCCCATTCACGAATGAGATGTTAAAATATAGTGCTTCTATTGTTAATACTGATATTCTTGGATTAATGCTTTTGAATTCTCTTACTGAAGGTACTAAGTTTTTATGTATTGCGAAGCCCGTTCCAAATTGACGATGTTTATTACATTCGCCGTAGAAAATCGTTGTATCCTGAATCTCTATCGTTCCATTACCATCCCACCTTATCTCTTGTAGGGCTATCACTCCTAGTTTATATTTTTCTATCTCCTCAACTAAACATTGTACTGCTCCAGGTTTAAAAAGTGTGCGAACGTTCCATGTTCCAAAAAATAATCCATTTTTCCATTTTCCATTCTTTTTTTCCAAAGCTCCACGGTTCCGAGGCAAGTTTGTTGTTAGTTCCTGAACAATATTTTTTTTCTAAGGCAGGGTTGTTAGCCCAGCGCTAAACCCCCAACCTGGAGGACCAGTCTACTCCAACCAATTAAGGTCAGAGTGATAACATGATGTGTCAAGAAAAAATACCAAATCCCATGTGTTAGTAACAATTTTAATTGTACCTATATTTTCGTAATAGATACCGGATCTTGGCGGCAATTGATTGTCCGAGAATCGTAACTGTGACATCACCAGTGTAGAGCCAATTATTAACTGCATAATAATCTGACTGGATTGGACATAAAACAAAAAAAATAATAATAAAAATAAAACTAGATACACGTATTTGTATTGTCTATGTGTATTTTATGTTTATAAACATGTCTATATATATATATATACCTATCTCTACTAATATGTATATATCTATTACTACTTTATGCAAAAAATTAAATAAACCTAACCTCATAGTTCGGTTTCATAAAACAATTTAACATTGTTTATATGTATACGGTAACCCTTACGACCTTTGTTAATAGTAATGTTTTCGTTATCGTGTGCCGCGAGTACTTTGTATGGGACCGTCCAATTTCTACTCAACGTGTTACGTTTGTTATGCTCTTTTACTAGGACTTTGTCCCCTACTTGTATATTAATCGCGTGTGAATTTTTATCGTACTAATGCTTATTATTTTCTTTCTTTTTAACTAAATTGGCGCGTGCCAGTTTATGCGCTTCCTGCATAATTCGTTTTAAATCGAGTACGTAATTATCATAATTGTATTGTGCTTCTGGTTCCCTATTAAATGACGACGGAATATTCGGTTTCCGACCGAATACTTATTTGTACGGTGTTTACGAGGTTGACGTATGAACTGTTGTGTTATAGCAAAACATCGCGTATGTTAGCAACCTATCCCAGTCGTTGTCCTTATCCACAAAACCACGTAAATATGATTTCAAAGTGGCGTGACTCCGTTCGAGAAAACCATTCGTCTGGTGATGCCACGGCGTCATTTTAGATTTTTCTATATCTAATAGCTTGCACATATTTTTGAAAATATCCGATAAAAAATTAGTACCACAGTTGGTAAGTATCGAAGTCGGAATTCCGAAAATGCACACAAAATGTTCTACAAATGCTTGCGCTACCGCTACCCTACCATCAGTGGTCACTAACGCCATTGCCAGCGAGTACTGTGATAATTCATCTTGTAGTGTTAAGATGTACGTGTTTCCCCCTGTCGTGGGTGGTAATGGACCCACTATGTCTACACATATACGTTCGAACGGTTTTGTTACCGTCGAGGTGATAATCATAGGTTGTTTCGTTCTGATATGCGACTTATTCTTCTGACATATGTCACAATTCCTAATATATTTTTTAACATCTTTTTTTAACTTTTTCCAATTGTAGTTTATCTGTAACCGTTTCACAGTCTGTGATACACCAAAGTGCCCCCCAATCGGAGTGCTATGATATTCATATATGATACGCTCCCGCTCTTCTGCGGTCCAGCTTTGCTCGGTATAGATTCTTATACATACCTCGGTTCCCTTGAACACGTACTTGAACATGGTTCTAATACGCTCAAAGTTGGTAAGGGTCGTTAACCCCTCAAAACGAGTAATGGAAAATTGATTTATTCCATTTGTTTCGCTAAATGTTTTTAGTTCGTCTATAGCCAGAAAAAACTGTTCCCCCGTTAATTCGGTCAAATGTGTTTCTTTTAATTTATACAATACGGTTATTCGATTATCTTTATTAACTACAATAAATTTGTTTTCGTTCGTGAATTTCATTTAGGTCGTAATCTCATGTTTCGTTAACCGTGGTGTATTAATTTTATGGGTTACAACGTCCGTTGCAGTCAATAGGTCCCCCTCTAGATGGAAAATATCAGAATACTCATTACAAATGCTTATAATATTTTGTTTTTCTTCCTTATTCAAATGTTCAGTTTTAATTGAATCGTTTAATAATGTTATTCGGCCCAGGTGATGCCTATCTACCGGCTCGTGATCCTCATTAATAAAAAAAATCTTATCCGTATATGGCTCCCATTTCAAATTACTCGTGGTTAATTCGTCAATAATAAATGATTGTTCGGATATGTTATTATATTACTTATTATGGTGTTGTCGCGCACTGGGCTTAAACTATTTGCTATTATAACATCGTCGTTTATAGCATATTTTTTAATCGCTACTAAATTAGACCGTATTATCTCATCGGCTTTGACCTGTAACACGCAATTACTGCGCGCAGGTAATATAATAGATTCGACTTTGTTCTCTATGGGTTCGGGTATAATTAGTACTCCTTTATCCCAATCAGTTATAGCTTTATAATTTATTATTTTACTTATTTTATTTAAAATAATATAGAGGCTTTTGGGTTTACTACACGTATATTAACCGTAATACTAACAAATACAAATATATCGGTAAAAATTATACCGAACTCGCTTTGAAGAAAATATTTTTATTCTTAAATTGTTAAATTGTTAATTGGTTATTAGGTACTTACTACTTATTACTCGTTATTAGTTATTAATTTATTATTATTTATTTCGTTTCACTAACTCATTTAAAACAAATACAATGGACAATTTTTTTATTCGAATTACAAAGGTAAGTCAATAAAATATAGAATACATACGTACAGTTAATATAATATTTTAATGTCAGGTACATATTTAATTTACAAAATTAGTAAGTAATTAGTATATTTATTAACTTTTTTCTTAATATAGGGAAAAACACAACTTGATTCAAATTGTGATCCAGATGAACCGGCTCCTATTGCTGAAAATGAGTTCACTCCCCCGACAAAAAAATTAAAATTGGTATGTAGATTTTTAATATTTAAGAAACTATTAATTGTTGCTCTAAAATCTATATTTTTGTAAATGTCTTTAATCTTGACTATTTTACTTATTAATTTTAAGAGTTAAATTATAATTATCATTTAAAAATCATTGATTTTACTATAAAATATAAGCTTTTCATATATCTTTTATCATAACTTCAGTCTTTATTACTATCTTTATTACTTATTATTTTTTTTATTAAGTGTTAGATTAGGTATAAAATGAAATTGTTTGAACATCAAAGTTAAACAAAAAATATTAGTATTAAAAAAAAAAAACTCTTAGCCCTACTTATAAAAATTAGTTATTATAATAATGCTTCAATATTTAGTTATACATTTTAAATATATAAAATTAATTATCAATTAAAATGTTGTCAAAGGTAAAAGTAAGTTATCTTGATTTGATTGAACCTGCCCATTATTATGAAATTTTGTTTTTCCCATAAAATGTTGAAGAAAAATTTGTATCACATTCACCAGTCTAACATGTTCAAGGTGTCTTTCCAAATCATTTGTTTGCAAATGTAGGTTTAATGTGTGAGGATTTTATTTTGATTAGTTAACTTTAAATTTACTAGCTAAATATAAAAAATTTAAAAAAGTATTAAAAATTAAACTAAGTTTTTAATTAAAATTGTTCATACATACTTATTTTATTCTATTGTCAATCCATAATTAATATATCATGAAAATAAAGTATTATTATTTTTCATTATATCAATGCATATTTTGAAAATTTGTGTTGAAGCTTGCTAATTGAAATCTGGGTTATATTTGTATTGAAATGTAGAATTCCCAGAATTTGAATAGGAAATATTAAAATAATAATTCTTATAGATGGTGTCCAAGATGTCTGTTGTCTTGGGTGTTTGTATTGTATTGTATTATTATGTAGCTTGATTATGTTATTTTTTCAATGAATATTGTATAATAAAACACTCATACTTGCTTCACTGGTATTTTTTTCTATAACTGTGTTTGCTTGTAAATAACCAGAAACCTATCACTCTTTATGAAGTGTTGTTTCTTACTGTATAACCGTACAAGTGACACATTTTCTCCGCAAGCAACAGACAATTTAAGTGATCCATATGTATAGGTACAATATTTAAATAAAAATTGTATTTTATCCAGAATAACATATTCGACTAAAAGAAAAACAGATTATAAAGCATAAGGTTATAATCTTAATAAATATTCATTGATTTTTAACTGCTCAATTTCAAGGAAACTTATCAAAAATGTTGCAAAAGTATTCTAGTAACCAAGTATCCAATTTGCTTGCATAATACCAGTAATTATAGCATATTTTAAATTGGATTATTTATAAATGAAATACTTTAAAAATTACAGTATTATAAAAAACGCATTTCCACATATTATTTATTACATATATTTTCAAATTCAAATTTAAGTCATACGGAATGCGAATATGCGATGGTGAGTCTTATACAATATACAATATTAAATATTTGAATACTTATCAGTTATCATATTAAATTAGAATTTAGAATACAACAATGAAACAGTTTAAGGTTAGCTTTATAGTGTGACCAGTGACCACAGAATTAACTTAATTTAATTTATTTTGCGGTATCACTGTGTGAAGCTATATCAAAAGGTAATAAGCATAGATATTATAAGCCGTGGGTTCTGTGGTAATCGATGCCACTCGTGGGTACTTATCGATATTCAAAACGAACAATATTCTGCTTATCGGTCAATGGTCGTTACTCATTATAAGTTATATTAAAGATATTACCTTTTGGGTATGATTATTGCTGACGAGGTGGTTGACGATTGATAGTGCAGTGGTTTATCTCTTTTTTCTATTAATAGGTTAACGGGTATGACAGTAGTTGTAAACGAGTTGATAGTAGTGACACTATTAGCTACCTACTTGTTGGCATGGGGTCAATTTATTGCAATTTCTAAAATTTGTAAATAGCTCTCAAGCATAGAGCTTTGCATTAATCAATGTTGTTCATTCACTAAAATTCATTAAAAAAAATTCCCCCACATTATGATTGCAAAAAAAGTATAGGTTTCTATTTGAATTTATAAAGTTGACCCCCCAAAACCCCCCTAAAATGTTGTTAACAATTACAAAATTGTGAAATCATAATAGATGTTTCTAAATCAAAAATTTGAATATTTATATGTTAAAATGGCTGTAACATAAATTTTGAATCACCCTGTATATAAATTTCTATAAATTACTTTATTTTATTGATATGTTGATGGATGTTTGATATACACATGCTGGTTATCTAAAACGTGTTATCATGTGCTCATCAGCATTATCTTCTCTATTACAGATATTAATCCATACATAGCATCCGTTCCTACTCTAAAAGCTACCTCAATTATCTGTTTCAATTCTAAATCCTCCCTAGCATTTAGTTTCCACTCAGAAACCATGTTATGGAGACATGCCAGATCATACGATTCACTAGCTTCATATTCTATATCATCTGTTGCTGCATCAGCTATATCTTTCCGGAGATTCAAGATTTCTATTGGCAGTCGACCTTGAGGCACATTGTTGTTAATAATACATGCTAGCTTATTAAGACTAGGGACTTTGAATTTTTTGCAGATTCCAATATTGTTTTAATCTGTTATGAGTCCAACACAGTAATTTCATTCTGAGCATCCTTTTTAAGGATTGACTTGACCGCCGGCCTTATTTTTGATATCTTGAAGATAATAGATTCGTCATCATCTCCCGATTGATTATCCATCGAAGAGTCATAATTGGAGCCACTTTTAGACTGAGAGGGATTCTTTTCGGCATTATCCTCTTGGGTTTTACAATCTGCATTGAACACTGAGGTGATTTTAGAGCCTGAAGATCCTCCTGACTTTGTAAGTCTTTTGATCCTTTACAAATACTTCTTCTTCCTAATGTCTAACTCCCCTTTTGGGATTGAATCTTCAACTGATCATATAATTCGTGTTAGGCTCAAGCCGTTCCACTGTAACAGTAGAAGAGTATACCTGTTGGACAGTTTTAAAAGTATCTAATTATTCATACGGTATTTCAAAACTGTAGACGGTACTGAGGAAAAAAAAGCAAAAGGTGTAAAGAAATATATTATTAAAAAACATATGCAATTCGAAAATTATAAGGATATACTACACGCTTTTATAAACCATTTATCTGTTAAGGATAAATTAACTCACAGGGTCATGAATTTTATCCAATCAAACAAACATGTTGTTCAATCGAAAACAATGAACAAACTTGTTCTAAACGATAATGACGATAAACGCTATATAAATGACGACGGGATAAATACTTTGGCTTATGGTCACTATAAACTAGATAAATTATATAATTAAAGAAAAAAGACTTGATAAATCTTCAATCGGTATAAACAGAAAGCGCTATCAAACGGTAGTGAAGTAAAATTTATTTTTTTTTTTTTAAATTACAAACTGAAAACAAATAATTATTTCAACTTTTTTCTGACATTTATTATAAAAGTATTACATGTTATACATAAAAAATTATTATTTAAAAAATACCTGTGATGCTATCCATGAATTTTGATTTGAATCAAAACCCAACCATTTAAAAAAAAACATTTTATTCCCAACTTATTTCACAATACGTTCAATGAGAAAGTTGTTTGGAAAATCAGTTAATTTAATGTCCTGTTCATAAAAACCACCTAAGATTATATTGTTTGATTCATCCTTTAGTTGATAAGTTACTGGATTTGTCTGTGAAACTTTTGAAACTGTAAATATTTCCGTTGTCCAATTCGGGGTATATATCCTTTACTAAATATATGTTTATACTTAGATATTCGTACTTAATCGTTAACTTTAAATTTTGGTTTACACAATTTTTCAGAATTTTTATATGTATTAAATTTATTTTTGTTTGTATCCATTCGAGCTTCATTTGGTGTGCATTTGATTATTCTATGTTTTGTATTATAATAGTTATGTATAATTTTTGATATTGTATTATACCAATTCCATGTACCTGTTGCAGTTAAATGTTTATATATATTATTTTTAAGTGTTTGTATCACACGTTCTGCGATTAAACATTTAATAACACTGTATGAACTGTAATGTTTAATTTTATATTTTTTCATTAAATCTTGGAATTGGACATTGTAAAATTCTGTACCATTATCTGTCTGTAAAAATTTTGGTTTAGCTTTTTTCAATATATTAACCATTCCTTTTGTACATTCTTTTGCTGATTTATTTTTCAGCGGTTCCACAAATACATATTTGCTATATCGTCGTTTAAACTGCAACAAAGCGTATCTCAAAATTTGACAAAATGAGTTTTCCGTTTAATATTTTTTTTTGATGTTATTACATTTTCCAACAATTCTTTTTCTTTGTTCATTGTAAATGCAATATACCTGTATGACTACCGATAACACTATGCAGATAATAACCGTGTGACAGCATATTTATATATATATAGGTATAGACACATTAAATTATTTTATTTTAATGAATGTATGAAAACCACATCTATACCTTCCTTCATTCATTTCTCGAGTTTTATCGATAACCACAAATCCATAATCACTATGATTCCAACATAAATGAGACATTTTCCGAAACTCTGAGAAATCCATATCTGTAGACGAATGATCGTTGAAAATATGTCGTAAATTTGTATCATCTTGTTTCAGTATTATTAAAAAGTTTGCGTTATCTCTTACTAGCTGTTTTGATATTTTAGAATATGTTTGTGCTAAATAAAATACAGAGCTAGCACCTGAATGTCTACCAATGCTAAAGTATTCTCTGATTACAGATTGTGGGCCACATATCACATCATCAAAAATTATAATAGAATTTTTCTTGGTTAAGTTTGGTTTTATAACCTTATCAGCGCTTGTAAATACGAAAAAATGAGCACCTTGTATATCATCTATTATTTTTTTTAATAAAACATATTTTTCCTGATTAGAGGTTTTCGAGTATAAATAAAAATTTTCAAATCTTAACTTGTTTGCATGCGTTTAGATTATACATTATATTTGTTTTTCCTGATCCGCTGGGACCAATTAGTATAGCACGTATAGTGTCGGGTAATAATGAACCGTGTCTTGATGGATTTTTTACTAACTGAACATCTACATTTATAACATCTAATTTATCTTTCTGCTCAATCAAATTCATATTATTTTCTTATAAATACTCTAGAAATTTTTAATTTATAGTCAGTTATCGATGATGCGTTCAACTCGCCAGAATTGGTATACTAGCAGCAAAGAAAAAAAAATTTCAAAGAAAAAGAATGGTGGTAAAAGGCTGATGTTACCACCGAGACAGTCAGGAGGTGTAATTCCCTTAATACCTATATTTGCAGGATTGTCAGCACTTGGTAGTTTGATGTCTGGGGGTGCTAGTGTGTATAATGCTGTTCAAATTCAAAAAGAAAAAAAGTTGGTGGTTTGAATTCAAACAATAAGTTAAGAAAAAAAAACTGATGCTTACGCTACCTGACAGACCGCATTCGTCTCAAGATATTATAAAATATGTTGAAAAGTTGAAAATCAATCATTTCCGTGGAGTCTTTTCGCGTGATACTTTACCTAAAAAACCACATACGATTGAATGTGGCATATTAAACTTATATATATCTTCAGGTGACGGAAGTCATTGGGTAGCGTTTTATAAAAATAAGAACAAAGTTATATATTTTGATAGCTTTGGTGATTTACCTCCACCAATTGAATTACAGCATTATTTCAGACAGTTTATAATAGTATACAACTATTCTCACTATCAAGACTTCAATACATTCAACTGTGGTCATTTATGTCTTGAATTTTTACAATGTATGAATCTATTACATTAAGTTTGACTGGAAATTCAACTATAATATTATCTACAAACTATTTTCCATCTCTAAACGTTTACGAGAATTCGGAAATAGCTTTGTTATGTTTACAAACATTCAATTTATTTCCAAATATAAATTCAGCAAATAACCGGTTAGAGATAGAGGTTATTCCTTCAACAAGTAATAGATTTATCATGAAAACGTTTATATTTATTTTGGAAGAAGGATGTTATGAAATTGAAGATATTAACAACAAAATTACGAAATAGTTATTTCATTTTAATAATGAATTTAAAACACAGCTAAAATTACGCGTATCTATTGACCCCGTCGATTTTAGAACAAACATTAAATGCAATGGAAGACTAAAGTTAAATATTTCAAACAGTATAGCATCTGTTTTTGGATTTGAATAAAGAACCTATGAGCCAATGTATGAAGCTCTTCGGTCGGGAAACGCAGTTAATTTAAACACAATTAACTCTATTAAAGTAATGTGTAATACAGGGTGTCCCACTGAGATCTGACAAATGAAATAACTTTTGTTCTAATTAATATTTTTAAAAAATTTCTTTTAAATATAATTCATAGACTATTGCGCTACATTTTTAGTATACATTTTTTATTTTTTATTTTTTAATACTGAAAATAAAAAAACTTAAAAACTGATAAAAAATTTTTCAAAATATCCAAAATAGCCAATTTGTAAATCTGATTTTCAGACAAATTTATATCGTAAAAACATTTATTTAAGTCAAGTGGCTGATTTTTTACCATTTTTTTAAATAACAATATTCTTGTTAAGTAATATACGATCTAGTTTATGTTAGAAACATTATAATTTCAAAAAATATAAATCATTTTGAAATTATTTTATATGAACATTTTGAAATAGGTGCATGTTAAAATCTAACTATTTTTTTTATTGTATTTATTATAATAATAAGTTGTGTACTGGTGTATAAACTATATTAATTCATGTGCTTATTACCATAAATGTATAATACTATTTTTACAATTAATGTTAGTGTTTATACTTTTCATTTTAAATAATCCGTTGGCAGAATACAGTTATTTCAAAACGCAGTAATAGGAAAATAGAAGACGCTTTTAGACCTTTTATTTGGTTCTAAAATATGATTATTTTTCAATAATTTAAAAAAAAAATTTAATTTATTTCTCCGTCACTAATGAGGTGAATTATAAACAGATAATTAATTTTTTTTTTTTTTTTTTGGAATAATGACTGAATTTGTTTAGTTACTAAGAGTTTTTAGATTATACACAAATACTCTGCTTATGCAATCCGTTAGGTGTAAATTCTAAAAGTTTTTAGTTAATTAAGTGAATTAAGTCAGTATTTCAGAAATAAAATTATTTTACTAAATTTGTATCTTAACAGCAATCATTGGCGTGCACAGCTGTATACCGTTGACATAGATTTCCTTCAATAATTAATAAACTATACTGCAATACTAATAAGCATAAGGTATACATATAGTTTAAAAATAGTTATGATTATGAATATTAGTTGTTTAATGTTCATGAACTGTTTATTTATAATAGTTATTACTGTTATATTACAATTAAAGTTAAATAAAAAAAGTTGATTTTTAAATTAAATGTCTGAGCATGCCTAAAACAGTTACATTAAATTTGATGCTTTTTTTTAATATAATATGTATATTTTAATATTTTTCTACTGTTTAAAACAATTAAATCAAACAAAAATAATTTCAACCTACAATCTTCTTGATTTGTATATTACAAAATGGATAATTATTACAATAATTTAATTTTTAAATAAAAGTTAACCATCACAGATATTGATTTGTGCAAGTTTGTTAATGTTGCTGTTAAGATACTTAAAGATAAAGAAATTGATATTTAATAATTATTACAATAGGGTTTTTTTTATTTAAATTAAAACAAATTATATGTACAACAAACATATAATGTCACGGCCAGCATTTAGGTTGCTGGTAATGAATTTTTTCATTTTTGAACAGACAAGTTTTTCTATAAATGAAATCTTTGATTCAAGTGGCTGTAAATTATCTATTTTTACATAATTATTCATATTAGATGAGGGGGAATTATGTAAAATTTGTTGCTCCTGAATGTAAATAATTTTTATTTAGTGAAATGTGTTGGATATTTTGTTTATTTGTGTATTTTATTATTTACTAAATTTATTTTTACCAATTTCTTTTCTTTGTAATCTATTGCAGTTTTTTCATTCACCTCAATAGTGGACAATTTTTGATTGAGTAATTCCTATAAAAATACCACTTAGCATATTTTTTTTAAATAATTTTTTTACTTGTACTTACAATGTCTTTCTCTAAACCGTCATTTTTTGTTTTGAGTACAGGCTATAAAAATATTGTAATTTATAATATTACTGCTATAAGGGTGTATTTATACAATTATAATGTTACACCTATAATTAGGGTTAGGATGTTTATGCACTAAAAAACAGTTAAATATGCATAAAAAAATAAAGAAATGTGAAAAAATGCAATATAAATATATATAAATATATATGTAGAGATAAATTAAATTATTAATAAAAAATCAACAAATTGTGTCAGTAAAAAAAAATAAAAAAAAAAACAAAAGCACAAATGGTTTAACGATAAGTGTCAAAGAGCAATTGAAAAAAGGGATAAAGCGAGATCACTGATGCTTACAAACCCAAACACAGAAAACAATAAACATTTTGCCCAGAATTTTAGAGAAACTATACGTATAATAAGAAGGGAAAATCGATTATTCGGAAAAGGAAAGAATAAAACAGATTGAGGACAACAGAACGAACCTAAAACTCTTCTTCAAACAAACAAAAGAATTAAAAACGGGATATAACCCCAGAACAGAGATAATGAAAGAAGAAAATGGAGAACTTGTAACAGAAGGAGAAGAAATTGCAAAACAATTTGGGAAAGTGTTCGAGGAACTACTCAACCCACAAACGCACCAAGACCATACGCAAATTGAGTACTATACAGCAGAACCTGAAGACTTAGAGGCATCGGACGACGGAGTTAGAATGACCATAAACACACTTAAAAACAATAAATCGCCAGGTGAAGATGGCTTAGCTGCAGAACTCTTAAAGTATGGTGGTGAGGAATTAATAAGTGAAGTAGGGGAATTAATTAGAGATGTATGGCATAAAGAAGAAATACCAAAAGAATGGCAACTAGCAATAATCTGTCCAATTTATAAAAAGGGGGACCGGTCAAGCTATCAAAATTACCGAGGAATATCGTTACTAAATACAATGCACAGAGTATTGTCAGGTCTCATACTAAACAGAATAAAACCTTACATAAAAGATATCATTGGAGACTACCAATGTGGTTTTATGAGTGGTAAATCCACCATAGATCACATCTTCACTGTTAAACAACTAGTTGAGAAACATTATGAATTCGACAATGATCTACATCTACTATTTATTGACTATAAACAGGCTTATGATTCAATTAATAGAGAAGTACTATAAGACACACTTATAACATTTGGGATACCAGCTAGTTTTAGTATACTAAAATCAAAACAGGTATCACTCAAATCAAAAATTACAATATACAAGGTAATTATCAGACCAGTCCATTTATATGCGTGTGAAACATGGCCAACTACTAAAGGAGACGAAGACAAATTAGCGATACTCGAAAGAAGAATATTAAGAAGAATATTTGGGCCAAAAATAAATAACATGACACAGCAATATGAGAAAAGAAATAATATAGAAATACAACAATTATATAAAGAGCCAGACATAGTAGCAGTACTAAAAAATACGAGAATGGCATGGGCCGGTCATGTATGTCTTATGAAAGAGGTTTTAGAATGGAAACCTCAGGGGAAAAGACCACTTGGCAGGCCGAAACAAAGGTGGATTGACAAAGTGGAGAAGAATTTAGCAGCGATTGGAATACGAGATGGAGAAACAATAGCACAGGACAGAGACAGATGGAAGCAAGTTTGTGATTAGAAATGTCTTTAATTGATTGATTTACCTGTTCAGTGTTTTTGAAACATTTCATGAGATTCGATGGCATCAAGAAATTAAGATTAAAGCATTGCATATTATCACTAGAAAACCTATTATCAAAATCTTTTATTACTTCATCTAAAATAGGAATATAAATTGATATTCTCCAGTAACCTTGACTGTCTTCTGGGTTGACTTCAATATTATTTCTCTAAGTCTGCCTTTTAGTAGTCCTTGGAAGTTTTAGTTCAGTGCCTAATTTTGACATCATTTCAACAACATTATTATATATAATATTAAAGCTCTGATTTGCATCGTTTCGTTTTGTACTTAGTACTTCTCTAAGTTCTTTTATTTTAGTAGTAGCAGAAAAAAGGTCTAAATTTTACTTAAAGGTCGTGTTTGACACATCATGTCATTTAAAGAGAAAATACACATAACAAATTCACTGTCTTGTATAGTTTTACACAATGAATTGGCTTTTGATGAAGTTGATATATCATGCCATGTAGAAATTTCAGTTAAACTTTTCAATATAATTGGAAGGTCATTTATAAATTGTAATACAGAATCATGCCTCTCAATCCAGCGAGTTATGCAGTGACTAGTCAGCTGATACCCTAAATGTTTTCTTAAAATAAAATTTCTTTTAGCTGAAACATTGAAAAACTTTATTATTTCTTGTATAGTTCCAATAGCGTTTCTTACACTTTGAATCTTATTTGATCTAGATAAATTATTATTCAACGAATGATTTAAGCACGGACATATTAAAGCATTCTTGGCAGATTTTTGTATAGTAATTGCTGCTCCTCATATTGTCGACATATTAACACTGCAACCATCACAACGATTCCTACACATGATTTTAAGTCTAGTCCCACACTTTTCAACTTTTTTACAACTGTTGAACCAAGTATTTCTCCTGTAATAGTTGGTTCTGACTGTTGTAAATCTAATGTGTTACTTTCATTATCTATATCAAAACCAAGAGCATCTGCACTATAATTGTCCTTATGAAGATCAACAAAACCAATGAAATATTCTCTGACTGTATTTTCATAAATATATCTAATTGATATACTAAGCTGAGATATGTGAGATACATCAGTTGTTTCATCAAATAAAACACAGTAATATTTTGCCTTTTGTATTCTATTTAATAAAATAGAAAGAACTTCATTACCACAATGATTTATTAACTCATTTGTTGATGTTTTACTAATATAAGTAGCATTATTTTTAGCTGTCATTAAATGATTTTCCAAAACTTTATCCCCACTATCTATTCGGAATCTTAATAATGAACGAAAATTTCCTTCAGTTGCAACAGGACTATTATTTGTATTAAGTAATGAACCATCATCACGATGGCCTCTTATAGGTATATTCTGTTGTCCATGTAAAATTAAAGTTTTTATTATTGGAACAAGTCTTTCTCTATTTTCAATAGCCTGTTGTTCACGTGAAGTTTCAACCTGCTTCCGAATGCAGTTATTTTTAATATTCCCTCTAATTTTTTCCAACGGGTTTCAATATTTTCTGCCTCTATTCCACCCTTTAATTTATTTTTTAGTTCCTTTTTGTATTCCTTTAGCATTTCAGAGTTTTTTATGTTATCTATATCGACTTTTTCTTCTATTATTGTTCTTTCCCTCCATTTTCGTGGTAGTTTAATTTGTATTTTTGCTTTACCTAAGAAGTGGTCTGACTGAGCAGACACTCCACGATAGCTCCTGACATCTTCTATAATATTGCTTATCTTCACATCTGTCATGATATGATCAATTTGGTTTTTGGTACTACCTCCGGGTGAGACCCATGTTTCCAGACCCATATATTATATTATATTATAATTAATTTAACAATGCCTACTTTTTATAGTAATGCAGAGTATTCTGATATGTTGGCTATTTTTTATGAATGTGGTAAAAGTACCCTAAATGCTTCTCGTAAATATTTACAAAAATATCCAGAACGAAGACATCCTTCACGAGCTATATTTACCAATGTAGCAAATACATTGCAACAAACAGGTAGAATAATAATAATATTTTAATAATTAACAAATCAGTTGGCTATCAGTAGCCGTAGTGTCAAGTCGTCCGTAGTACTCCGTTACTCCGTAATCGCGCGTGTTTTTAATCTAATTTCAATGCATTCCAAGAATAAAAATATTTCACCTCAAGACCTCGCCCTTCCTGACACTTCCAAGAAAAGAACTAGCAGTGCCGCTCTTACACCTCCTCACAATAATAAAAATAGATTCGCTCCACTTTTAAACCTACAAGACACCAGTCAATTGAACAATATCACAGAAAACGACAGTTCTCAGCAACCACAGGTCAGACCTAAAATTCCTCCTATATATGCCTATAATATCTCCGACTGTGAAAACTTTCATACTTCCTTAGATAATATAACAATTGACGATTTCTCCATTGTTAATACAAAATCTGCCCTAAAAATTAATTTAAACTCGATTGATGATTATCGAACTGCAACTAAACATTTCGACGAGACCAACATTGAATACCACACATACCAACTCCCTGAAAATAAACAACTTTCAGTAGTCATTAGAAATCTACCTGTTAACATAACGGAAGCTTGTATTTACAATGAACTTCAAGAACTCAAATTTGAAGTCGCTTCAGTCACACGCCTTCAAAACCAGTTCAAATCGCCAATTCCAATCATAGCAGTTTTATTATCAAAATCATCCACTAAAATATTTTCTTTAAATATACTTTTACATTGTATAGTTATAGTCGAACCTCGTAAGCCCTCCCTCAATGTACAAATTGTCAATGATTTTCCCACACCAAAAAGTTTTGCCATCTACCATCAAGGTGTGTCAAATGCGCGGGTGACCATCACTACAGTCAATGTCAGAAACCAACTGATGTCCCTCCAAAATGTGTTAACTGTAATAGTGATCACCCAGCTAATTATAGAGGATGCACCTTCTACAAAGAAATATCATAAACCAAACATAAAAATAAAACTAGTACAAATCGGTCCCACAGCAAAAATCACACAATCACAATACCTATTGCAAATTCTCAAAATACATATACAAACCAAGATAACACTAATACGCATTACACATACGCATCTGCGTGCAATAGCAATAACAATAATCATAGAGGCAAATCAGCCAAACCCACAGATAACGATAGTGATTTTATGAAAACTCTCTTACCACTAATTAACACATTTGTTACCCAATTAATGCAGAAAATAATTCAAAACCTGCCAGACATCATTAACAGCTTAAATTTAAACATTAATGGAACTCCATAATACCTTATTATTAAACTGGAATGCTAACGGTCTTAAAAATCAAAGAAATACATTACTAGCTTTTCTTAATCATCACAACATACATATCGCATGAATTACTGAAACGCATTTGTCGCATACAGATAAAATTAAATTCCCTAGTTACAAAATTTATCGCGCTGATCGTATTACATAATCTCGTGCCATGGGCGGAGTGGCTATTCTAGTACGGAACCAAATCAAACAACAACAATTGCCTACACTCGTTCTGTCGTACCTAGAAGCCGTAGCAGTTTCCATTAACATAAACAATAAGTATATAACGTTCGTCAGTGCGTATCAACCTCCTAGTCGCCAAATGCTTATCGCAGACTATGAAAAAATCATGAACTTAGATAACTTAGTTATAATTGCGGGCGATTTAAATTCTAAACACATTAACTGGGGATGCCGTGCACAAATCCAAATGGCTCTAAATTACAAGCATTCATAGGAAACACACCTTTTTCAATATCAGCTCCAAATACACCTACCTACTTCCCAACAGATTTAAACCGTTTGCCCGATATATTAGACATTTTAATAATTAAATCTGTCCCATTTTTATGCGTGCATGAACCTCTCATCGAACTCGACTCGGATCACATATCTGTTAAAAAACCGATTAACTCACCCTCTCTTTTTCGCTGTACAAATAACTCATTAATTAAAGGAAAACCAGACTGGAATAGATTCTCTAACCATGTACAATCTAATCTGAAAATACCAACATGTGTACCTACCATTCAAATAGCAGAACAAACAGCCGATCATCTGACGGACGTCATAATAGAAGCCGCTCAGTCCTGTTCTAATTCCGTATCGCAAAATATACACAGTCCTGGCATCCTACCACACTCCATATCTTCACTTATTCGTCGTAAACATTTAGCCAGACGCACCTGGCAAAACCATAGGAACCCTGCAGATAAAAAAATACTAAACCTACTCACCAAAGAAGTACAAGCAGCTTTACAAAATTACCGTGTAGCCTCATACAATAGTTACCTGTCTAACATGCGACCGGGTGAATCAAATTTGTGGAAAGCAACAAAAAGGCTACTAAACCAAGCTACCAACACCATTCCCCCTCTTCGCACTGATGCAAGACTTGTCATATCCGATCAAGAAAAATGTGATGTTTTTTCTAACATGCTGTACAATACCTTTTCTCCCAACCATATCTGTAATCCAAGCAATGACCTAAGAGTAAAACTCACCTTAGAACTACCAAATTATGAAGTCCAAAATTCCATAAATTACGTAACGCCAAATGAAATCAAACAAATTATTAAAAATCTTCCGATCAAAAAATAACCGGGTCACGACAAAATTACAAACCTTATGCTAAAAAAATTACCACCGAAAGGACTAGTGTTTATGACCACATTATTTAACTATTTACTGCGTCTTGGTTACTTTCCGCCCAAATGGAAAGTTGCAAACATAATACTAATAAAGAAACCTGGGAAGGACAAATCCAATCCTGACAGCTACAGGCCAATCAGCCTCTTATCTTCAATTTCAAAATTGTTTGAAAAAATCATTCACACTAGACTTCTTTTCTACTTAAATGCCATAGATATTATACCTAAATTCCAATTCGGGTTTAGATCAAATCATTCTACGGTTCAACAATTACTTAGAATAACTGAACACATTAATACTGCATTTGAAAAACATTGTCATACGGGAGCTGTATTTATAGATATTTCAAAAGCATTTGATAAAGTATGGCACGAGGGCCTACTTTTTAAACTAAAATCCATTAGTACTCCATATTACTTACTTATTCAATATTATTAATTCATTTCTACTTAACAGGCAGTTCGCTGTTAAAATAAATGATAACACATCAGACCTCATGCCTATATCTGCTGGTGTACCTCAGGGCTCTAAGCTTGGTCCCATACTATTTAACATCTACGTATACGATATCCCCCAGTCACCTCGTACGAATATTGCCCTCTTCGCTGATGATACTACAATATTCACCGAATCACGTAACATTGAAGCATTAACCACAAATCTGCAAGCACATCTTGATGAAATATCTTATTGGTGTAAAAAATGGCGTATTCAAATAAATGCGTCAAAAAGCACAGGAGTTATTTTCAGTCTTCGTCCTTACCACTTCCCTGAATAATTAACATTTAACAATGTAAATATACCATGGAGCTCGACAGTAAAATACCTCGGCTTGACATTGGATAAACGGCTAACATGGCAGCCCCATATCTCATCCAAACTTCAACAGGCATATCAGCGCCTTTCTATGTTATACCCTATTCTCAATAAAAAATCTCCATTACAGAAAAAATGCTCTCTCCTAATATTTAAACAAATTCTACGTCCACTTCTCACTTAAACGTGTCCGGTCTGGGGGAAATGCGCGACCACTCACATCAATAAAATTCAAATTTTTCAAAATAAAATGCTACGTATTATTTCCAACGCACCTTGGTTTATAAGGATCGTAAACCTACACAAAGACCTTCAGATCCAGGAAATCACAGACCACATTAAAACCTCATCAAAAAACTTCCATACCGCACTGCTCAGCTCTCCTGGCTCACTTCATTATCAGCTCCATGTACATCCGCCTCAACGCAGACTAAAACGTGGACGTCCACATGACCTTCTGGTTTAAACAGCTCCATACAGCATCTGTTCCTACTCGTAGCGTCAACTTAAGTTACAACTTGCCATTTATTATCTGTTATACCTTTATATTGCTATTATTATTATTATTATATTATTATTAAGTTATTTTTATTATTATCATTTTTTATTATAATTACTACTTAAATTATCATATTCAAAATGTTAAAAACGCAACTTATAACTAATATCAATAGATGTAGATAGCCATGGCTAGGAACATCTTATATTATAATAAAAAAAAAAAAAAAAAAAATAATTAACAATAATATAAATGTTTCATAAATTATATTAGTACCTACATACAATCTATTATAAATATTAAAAAAAGCGCAGCTTGACATTTTGAAAATACATTAAAATAATTTAACTATTTTTTTCAAAAATAAATATTATGTTATTATTGTTATTGTTATTATTGCTAATATCGATGGTTGCACGACAAAAGGGGATAAGCGACATATATCAAGGTTTTCAGGAGAGCAAAAAAACGATTTTTATGTTGTTTTTGATTTCAAGCTCTTATAACTTTTTTTTCATTGAGTTTTCAGATTTTTTTATAAGTACATTTTTAATAACATTTTTGTTGTTTATACAGTCGTGTAATTTTCAATTAGTTATATTAATTATTTAAGTATGAGGAACAATTTTTATAAAATAATTTAAATTTTTGTCGCTTGTACCCCAATTGTTTATTGTTGATAAATATTTTTGTCACTTAGCCCCTTCTAATTTTATTCGTAATCATTACATAATTTGAAAAAATAAATGCAACTGTATTAGGTATATTTCCTTTAGGTAGAAAAGTAATAAAACAAGTAGGTTTGTAAAATATAAAATTAGTACAATTAGGTATTGTGTTAAAAAAACGATGTATTTTAAAAATTTAAACTTATACATAATAATATATTGATAACAATCAATGGATAGTAATAAAATATATTTAAAGTTTGTTAAATTATTAAATGTCTACTGATAAGTAAATTGTTAATTTATAGGAACTTGTCAAGTCACTTATGAAACATAATGAAAACAATCTAATATAAAACATAATATAAAAAAAAAATAACAAAAATTAAAAAAGCCATCTCTTTTAGCTTACTTTAGAGTAGGTATGCACTATAAAGTACAATTATAAAACATGATAAAATTAAAAGAATTTTAGCCCGATTCCGATTTTGATGACCTGACGTCCTCATCATCAGTCTCTGGCAAGGCATCAATTATGGTCAGATCTGATTGCATTTGTAGATATTCATCATGATACTTCTGTGGTATTATGCCATCATTACAAAGTTTGACGGGGTCCACTCTCTTTTCATTTGATATATTCAAACTTTTCTCATAGCACTGTGATAATTCTGCAATATTTTTTTTATTTTTCTTTAGCTTCAAAATTTTAGGATTTTCTTCGGATTTATACGTAAAAAAAACATGAATTTCGTGGAGTCCATCTAAAGGCTTTATGAAAAGGAAAGACTTGACTTTAGTAATGTGGACTACTTCTTCATCTGTGGTTTTCAATACCTGAGTAAAAAATTGAGCTGCTAATTTTTTCCAATCAATAAAATCCGAATATTGTAGATTTTCAACAACAATAGGCAATGGCTTAATTCTTGAATTTGTAATTAAAGTGGACCACTCACTCGGTGCCCAAACGGTTTTATTTTTGACAAAACGCTCAATGGTAGCGTGAATTGAGTCCACTGGCATATAGGTATGACCAGTAGGGTGGTCCTTATTTTTTAAATTAAAAAATGTTGATGCAGGACCCTCCCATTTTTTTAAGTGTTATGAGAAAATAATTTGTGGTGAATTGGGTTATGATGACTTATATCCTTCCCGTGCCGCAAGAGGGGTGAAAAATGATCAAAGAGGGTAGTTTTACAGTTTTTCTGATTTAACTTAAAAACCATTGACTTTTTCGTAAAAATTTATAGAACATTTTTTATAGCCTTAATTACTTTCTATAAAAAAGTATACATTAAAATTTCTTGTAAACCTAGTATTTCTGCACGAAAATAGCAAAATGTAATTTATTTGAATCATTAGGTAAAATTGATTTTATTACCTTTATTTTGTTATATTTTTTAATTATTCAAGTATACAATTCAATGTCTTACATAAATATATACAATATATATAAAATATACATTAAAGTTATGGAAATTGAACCTTCATGGACTTTTTCGAGCATTCTGGATACGTTTTTCTGTATTTTTGTATAACCTAAAAAAAAAATTTAAAATTGTTTATATTTTTTAAAAGTTTTGTTTATTATACTAACTTGTAGTAAACATTGTTTTTGTTTTTCATTTTTAGTGAATTTTTCGTTAAACTCTTCCGTGAGCTTCACGCCCCTTTCAGCAGTGTCGTTCACTATATGCAATCTATCAACCACTTTCTTTCCAAATTGATAATATATATTGTTCTTCCAGTCAATTGGATCAATTTCCAAAAACGATGTATTTATTCCAAGTCTTTTAAATAATTTTGGAGACTGGTGATTTAATAAATATTCCGGGAACTTTTTTGTTAAAATGTAAACCCCGCACGCTTTCCCGGTAACCCTGTGAGGACATACCATGATTAGTAGTATACATTTGTATGTTCACAGTCTACTTTTTGTGGCACCACGGTAATTTCACACCGTTCAAGGGAGGATGTCCCCCTTGGACACAATAATTTTACCGTGTAAAAATTATGAAGAATTTGTACACTTTTTACACGGTAATTTCACACCGTTCAAGGGAGGATGTCCCCCTTGGACACAATAATTTTACCGTGTAAAAATTATGAAGAGTTTGCACACTCAAAGTCAGTTTTGTCCAAATATTTACAGTGTACATGCTAAATGGTTTTTTTCTCAACAAACCTTATTACTAAAATGGAATAATTATTTAAAATACAGAACACAAGTTATGTAATAACAGATTTTTTATTATTGTAAATTAATTCTAAAATATATTTACACAAGTTTTCTTACTTCTCTAGTAAAAGGTACATATTCTACAATACGATCATGAATTAATAAACAATAAGCAGTTACACCTGTAAGCGAATCTGAAGCTTCGATTTCCAATTGAACATCCACTGCTGAGGCTGTGGTTGAATCGTTCTGTTTTGAAGTATCGATAACTATAATTGGTGCGTTTGCTACAAAAGTAGAAGGACTCAATATCGGGTTACGAATACTTTTTTCATAGTACGATTCTTGAAACGATGTATACATATTATACAATAAGGTGAAATTATTTTTCGAAAAATCTAAATTCAAATTATCGTATGGATAAGCTATTGAGTTCAGAAATACTTTAACGTTTGTTAGATTACAATGATCGAATATACTACAATCTTTTGATAACACATTTTTGCGTCCTTTCTGTAATCCAATTACGACGAATCGTGGTTTTTCTAATTTTGAAGCAGTTTTCAAATTCCACACAACTTTTTTAGTGGTCCCGAGTTCAGGATATTCAAAAGTTTCAAAAGATCTAAAAGGGATAAACAAACTTTTTTCTTTTTCTATAAGTTTCAATAATTTCAACCTTTCTTCATCATCGACCGTTATATGTGGGACCTTCCAGACTATTTTATTTAAGGTGACTTTACCTTCAGTGGCAGTTGCACCACTTTTAACTTGTAAAGCATTTAAATCACTATGACTTCGGGTTAATATTAATTCCAATCTAGAATTCACTAATATTCTTTTGTAGTCTTCAAACAATCCTAACCAATATTTTAATGGAATACAAGCGGTAAATTCACCTTTATCATTTTCTGATTGCGTTGCGTTTTTAAAATTCCAGCCAGCATTTTCATAGCAATTGTAGTTGTCTGGCGTACCGGATAAGTAACCTTTCAACGAGCTAGTGATTCCAAGAACACGCGTGCTATCTACTTCTATCCCATTGATTTCCAACCGTATTTGCTCAAAAAGGTAAGAGTAACCGTTATTAGTTAGTTTCACTTTGGTAGCATCAGTAATTATTCCTTCCAAAAAAATAAAGCTTTCGTGTAGATATGGATAGACATCCGTTTGCTGGATCGATATACGTATTTCATCATTATTATTAAATGATGTTGTATACGGTGCGTATGAATGATATTCAATTTTTGTAATTTTAGAATCCGTTTCGTACTGTGAAGTTATATCCAAAATATCACTTTCAGGCATTCTGCTTTAATTGATAACCCAAAGCTTGTAAAATTTTTTTATTCTTCACCGTCAATTTTTTTATTTGATTTGATGTTGCTGGTAGCACTTTAGTCTTATGACTAGTTGTACTGATCCGAAGTAGTGGGTTTATATTGAATTTTAAACCCATCTCAAGATCCGTAACGTTTAATATGCAACACAATTGTCAATGCCTCACCAAAATTATCAATCGGATTGTGATCTTGATCAACTAACTGAACGGTTATCGAATCAATATTTGTTTTATTCAATTTGTAATATATTAAATTTGGTGGTGACTGAATTACTTTCAACCCTGTCCTTTCACTTGGGAAAAACTCATAAATCGAATGACTCTGAAGATGGTTGTTGAATGATCCTTGAGCTATATTACACATTACTTTTATAGAATTAATTGTGTTTAAATTTACAGCTTTTTCCGATCGAAGAATTTCATTGTGTGGCTTATATACTCGTTTTTCAAAACCGAATACAGGTGCTATACTATACGGATGCTCAAAGTGTAGTATCCCATTACATTTTATATATGATCTGAAATCGTTAGGATCAACTGTAATGTCGAATGTTAAATTGGTTAAGTTTTTACTATTATAGTCATCTATTTGCTTCTTAACTCGTTGCTTAATATCTTCAATTTCATAACAACCCTCTTCCAATGTAATAAAACATATCATAGGATCATTATTGTTTTCATTCTCAGCTACTTGTATAGAAAATTTATTATTATTATCATTAATATTTGGAAACGAATTAAATGACTGTAAACATAACAAAGCTATTTCTGAGTCCTCGTAAAGGTTTATAGGTGGAAAATAATTTACAGATAATATGGTAGCATTCCCAGTTAAACTTAAAGTAACTGACTCATACATTACAAAATCTAAGATATAAATTTAATGATGAGATCCGTGACGTTTAATATGCAGAACAACTGTTAACGTTTCGTTAAAATTGTCAATTGGATTATTGTTTTGGTCAACTAACTGAACAGTAATTGAATTAATATCTGTTTTGTTTAATCTGTAATATATAAGGTTTACCGGAGATTGAACAACTGATGCGGGCCTAGTGAAGGCCGCGTGGGTGCGGTGATGTTGAGGTAGAGGTTTCACACGACAAAACAAATAAAGAAAAACACAAGTTTTGCGATGTGAGGGTTAAATTTATTTCGCGGATGAACAAACAAGAAATCCGTTTGTGGCCCTGTCGGTCACTGAACAAGAAAAACAAATCAAACGGAAAAAAAAAAAAGAAACAGAGACGATCGGCCGGGGACGTGTGTGTCAGTCTCGTGCGGGTCGTCGGTAAAAACTAGTGACTTTATAATCCGGTTCACCCAACGGCCGGCCGACGGTTCACAGCGCGGGTGTCGCGCGCTGGCGTCGTCCGTCGTCGATTGGCGGTTTGTTTGAGAAGCGTAGCGCGGCTTTCCGCGTAAAAGGCTATTTGAATTCAAACAGCTATTACGCGGGACCGCGTCATACTCCCCCCCCAAACCGCCAACGGCGGTGGTGTTCCGGCCGTTGCCGGTGTCGTCAAAGGGTGTGTGTGAAGGGTGGTTGTGGTAGACACCTGTCCGTGGGTACGCTTTTCCAGCTGTGTTCAGCGGGCGTGGCCCTGGTGGTGTCTAGGCACGTTGGGGGGACGTGGGGGGGACTGAAGTACATGAGGCTGACCTCCATGTCTTCAGTTCCAGCCGTGCCTGCGTCCGTCTCACCTAACAGGTCCGCCTCCTCTTCCGGGGATATTTCCATATCCGCGGTTTGAGGGTGAGCGGCTGTTAGGTTTTCCGCGGTTCCGGTTGTTCCGGGAGTGTTTGTCACCTCCGGCACCGTGGCCACGGTGAGGTCTGGTGTCGCAGGCTCTGGTTGTGACGGGGCGGGGGTTGCTGTTGACCCCGGTTTTTCCAGGCGGTGTTGTTGGGACGTCTGTTTGGCCTTGTAGTCCCGCATCCGCTGCTTGTTCCGGCGCTGGCGGGCGTTGAGCGTGGCCGGTGTTGTTGTCTCGGTGTTGGTGTTTGGTGTTGGCAGCGGGTTGACGGGCGTTCCTGGCGGCGGGATGGTCGACGTCCTTGGCGCTGGTGTCGGTCTCTCCATTAATGGTCGGGGTGGCAGCCTCACGGGTGCCCGAGTTGTCGACGTTGGTGGCGCCGGTCGAGTTGTGGCCGCGGGTCGTGCCGTGGCTACCGGTCGTGTCGCCCGTCTGGGGCTGCGTGACCTGTTGTGCCTCACCATGGTTGTGGGTTCCCCGCTTGTCGCTTTCATGAACACGGCTGTGCGGTCGACCCACCCCCGCGTGTAGGCTGCCCACAGTACCGGGTCCCGCTGCAGCTGCGCCGTGGTCATCTGGCGGACCCGTGCCGCCGTGGTGGTGTTCGTGCCCTCCTCCAAGCTGGCTGACCTCAGCAGCTGCTGGCTGCGTTCCAGCAGTTCCGCCGCTTGTTGGAGGGTGCTGGGTGTCGTTGATGGTGTACGCTCCATTGGTGCTATTCCGACTGAAATTATGTACACCAAATGCTATTGTGGATTTATGGTTGGGGTGGGGGTTGGGTGGGGGGTGTTTTGGGCGCTGCGGTGTTTGCGCGTTTTAGGCAGGACACGTGGATCTTGCGTGTTGGCTGTTGGTCTGTGGTGAACACACCTTTGCCTACGCGTTTGTGTAGCTTTACCGGTCCCCACCATTTCGGTGCGAAGCCGGCGTGAAATTTTTTGTGCGCGTTTGACAGGTGGTGTGCCTTGTAGTACACTGTGTCACCTGTTTTGTACTTTGTGTCCGTCGGCCCACCTGTTACCGGTGGTGCGGTCAGTACATTGTTTTCGCGACTCGCCCTAGCCATGTTTATTTGTTCGATCGGGTTGTCCGCTGTCCGCGACAGTATCCAGTCCCCCGGCCTTTTGCCCTCTCTCCCGAGGACGAGTACCGATGGTGGATATCCTGTCCGGTCGTTACGCCTGTTCCTGATCGAAAAAAGAATGGGGGCTAGCTTGGTGTCCCAGGTGTTGTGGTTGCCGTCGATGAGTAGCGCGCGTAGACCTTTTTTTAATTCCTGGTTACGGCGTTCGACTGGGTTGGCCCTCGGGTGATATACCGGAGTTGTCCAGCCCTCGGCCCCCCACTGTTCGATCGCTTTACGCATATCGTTTGCTACGAACTGTGGGCCGTTATCGCTTAAGCACACACGGGGGTATCCGAAACGTGAAAAGAATTCTCGTTCAAGCGTTTCGGTTATTGTTTTTGTAGTGGCTGTTCCGAGGGGGTATGCCTCGGTCCATCTACTAAACAGATCCGTGGCGACCAGTATGTATTGTTTTCCCCTACTCGTACGCGGGTAGGGGCCCATGAGGTCTATGCTAATCACCTCCCAGGGGTGTCGGGGTATTCTGGTGGTCGCGGGGTCATCTGCGCGCGTGTTCAGTGGTTTGGTACACGCGCATATGTGACACGACTTGACGTACAGTCGGATGTCGTTTTTTTGTCCTTTCCAAAAAAACCGTTGTTTTACCGCTCTGTACGTTTCTTTCCAGCCCGGGTGGTTTGCGAGTACGTGATCGTGGTATGTCCAGATCACGTTCTGCGTCTTGTCCTTTGGGATGACTACGGGTGTGTGTTCGCCCAAATTTATCCGCAGAAGACCGTCGGTAAAAATGTATTTATTTTTTTTATCCGTGGTACTTCCGGTATTGTGCGCTGGGTCGTCCGTTGTCATGTTGCGCGCTGTGTCTCGTGTATTGGGGTCATTGGCCTGCCATGTCACGAGCATAGCGTGTGTGATTTTGGGACCACTAGTGGTGTTAGCCGGGTCCGTCGTGGCGAACAGATTGTCGGCCGGTGAGCTAGTAGCAGTGGTGAGTGGTGAGGTGGGTACTCCTACTAGTCGTTCCTCGAGGTGTTCCTCGTCTACCGGTGGCCCGGTGGTTGGGTTGCGGGATAGCATGTCCGGCGCCTCGTTCTGTACGCCGGGCACATGTGTGGTTTTGTAGTCCAGGTTAGCCAGCTGTAGTGCCCACCTGGTTAACTTGGAATTTGTGTTTTTGGCTCGGTGGAGCCATGTGAGTGCCGAGTTGTCGGTGAATAGGTCAAAGCGGCGGGCCTCTAGGTATGGTCTAAACTTGTCGGTTGCCCAGATTATCGCGAGGCACTCGCGTTCTACCGCGGCGTACCTTGTTTGCGTATCACTAAACTTTTTGCTTGCGTAGGCGATTATCCGCCTTTCGTCCGGGCTGTCACCCCGTTGGAAAAGGACGGCACCTGCTCCTATTTCGCTAGCATCAGTTTGTAGGCAAAACGGTTTTCCGTAATCTGGTGTCGACAGTTTTGGCGAATCGTACAGGGCGCGTTTTATTTTGGTAAATGCGGCCTGTTCGGTTTCGGTCCACGACCATTTGGTCCCCTGTTTGAGTCTATTCGTTAGGGGTGCTATGGTGTCCGCGTAGTTGTCGACAAACTGGCTGTACCAGTTGCAAACGCCCAGGAACTTCCGTAGGTCCCTCAGTTTGGTTGGTGGGGGGTAGTTTATGATGCCCTCTAGTTTCTCCGGTTGTTTGTCTATTCCTTCGGAGGTGACTAGGTGTCCGAGGAATGAAATTTCGGTGGCTCCGAATTTGCACTTTTCGGGGTTGCATGTGAGCCCGTGTCTCTGTAGACGTTCTAGAACTTTGTCCAAGTGGCACTGGTGTTCGTCCACAGTGTTCGAAAACACTACTATATCGTCTAGGTATACGCGGACGAACTCGTCCAGGTACCCCCTCAGGACTTCGTCCATTAATCGCACGAAGGTCATGGGGCTGTTTTTGAGGCCGAAGGGGAGGACTCGGAATTGGTATAGGCCCCGACGCGTCCGGAATGCCGTGTATTTTCGCGCGTTTTGGTTAAGTGGGACCTGCCAGTAACCCGACTTAAGGTCCAGGACGCTGAATACTTTTGCGCCTCTCATCTGACGTATCAGCGTATTGAGGTCGGGCATTGGGTAGGCGTCAGACTCAGTGATATCATTGAGCCGCCTATAATCAATGCATAGTCGGGGTGAGCCGTCTTTCTTTTTTGCTAGAACGATGGGTGCGGCCCACGGGGATGTGCTCTGTTCTACCAGTCCCTGCTCTTCCATGTCCCGTATCATGGTGTCGATTGAGGCCTGTTTTACCGGTGGGTAGGGATATGGTTTGAGTGCTATGGGTGTTTGATTTTTGAGGAGGATGTCGTGTTCAATTAACCTGGTGCGTCCTACCCTACCGTTGAATACGTCCGGATAGTTGCGTACTACTTCGGCGAGTTTCGCGCGTGTGTGGTGGTCACCGTTTATTGTTAATTTGTCAACATCTAGTGCTGGGGTTGAGGTGGGTGTCCGCCCTTTCCAGCACGCTGTTGTTCTCCTATCCGAACCTAAATGGATAGTGCTCGTTGTGTAGTCCCAGGTGACTTCGTTTTGTACGAGAAAGTCGTGACCTAGGAGCATATCGCAGTACAAATTTTCCAGAATGGCTGCGTTGAAGGTGACCGTGAGGTCTCCGATTCTGGCTACGAATGTGGAGGTACCACTTGTCATTGTGGTATGTCCGTCCGCCATTCGTACCTGAGTTGGTTGTCCGTGTGGGGGTGTGCCATATTTATGTGCTATGTTCGGGCTTACATACGATTTTTGTGCTTGTGAGTCGAGTAGAGCTGTTACGGGGCCTGACCTAAATTCGAGTTCGACCGCGGGGGTCGGAATTTTGTCGGGGCATACACGTTTAGCGTTAGTCGACGGTGGTTGTGATGTATAGCTGGGTAACTGGTTCTTAACCGCGTTATCGGTACTATGGGGAGCGGTTTGCACCGCCATTACCAGAGCATCCGTTTCGGTTACCTCTGTGCTATGGGTGTGTACCGTATGAGTACGTGTTAATTCCGTAGTAGGGGTCGTTGTGTGTGGTGATGATGACCTGCTACTTAACGGAATTTTAATGTTTTTGATGGGTGATATATCTGATGACGCCGAGTTTATCGATGCGCGTTTGATAGTTATATCCCCGTCTGTATTGCCGAGCGTTGTGTGTGGTGGCGTGGTTGTATGTGTGTGTGTGTTTGAGGCGGCGGCGTGGACAATTGTCCGTCGACTCATTTCCCGTTTCCCGAACGCGGCGTGTTCCCGGGGCAGTCACTGTTCCAGTGAGGACCTCCACAGTACCTGCACGGGTTGGGCGGTTGCGTTTTACCTGCAGTACCGTCCCGTGTACGCGGTTGCGGCTTCGGTTGGGGCGGGCGGGTTTGTGAATATGATTTGTACGCCGGTTTCTGCTGTTGTTGTGTGGGCGTTTCGTCTGGTGTGTATTCCAGGATTCCAGCGACCCGGCGGAGGTCTCCGAAAGTCACTGGTCTCTGCAATCGGATATGTGTGCGGTATTCGTTGCGCGTTAGACCGGCTATCGTACCGACTAGCTGTGTTTCAGATAGCCCGGTATTGACGCGGCGCGCGAGTTGGTTTTTTTGTGTCACGAACTCCGTAAGCGATTGCGTTTGTGTTTGTCGGACGGATACTATCTCAGCCCGCAGTCGTGATTGTATTTCCACGTTGTCGAATTTTTCTAAAAATTCGGCGCGGAACTCATCCCAGGTGAGGTCCAGTAGTCTGATGGTGTTCCACCATGTACTGGCTGCACCCTTCAGCTGCTGCGTGACAATATTAGTCCAGGCCGACCTATCTATACGCGTTTGGTACAATATCGATTCCGCTTTGTGTATAAATCGTACCGGGTCCTCAGGCGTTGTTCCGAGGAACTCCGGCAGCGAATGTTTCGCTGCACATACGTCGTCGTATGGTATCAGCGTCGATTGTTGTGACGCATAGGTGTGTGTGGAGGAGGGGGGCATGGTATAAATTTGGCGTGTCATCGAAACGTACCGAACGTTCGGCGTGCTGGTTACCCGCGGACGGCGGTTCGCGTGCCGCGGAGTACCTCGTACCGTATTCCGTGTTGTTCGATGACACGTTGTGGTGGGGGCGGGTCGGTGCTGTCCCTTCCGGTTGGTGTTCCGGTGCTTGGCGTGCCATACCCATTTCCAGGCGTCGCATTGTTTCTGCAATGCGGCGTTGGTCGTCGCCAAAGCGGGCCATGCAGTCCTCGAGCATGGTCAGTCGCGATTCCAAACTGTGCCCATGCGCCGAGTTTTCCGCCGCTTGCCGTACCTCCTTAATTATGGACCGACTCGCTTGAATCATGTCCATAGCCTGTTGGTGTGTGGGTGTGGGTGGGATGTTGGTGGTGATGTTCGATGGCTGGGCGGGTGATGATTCGACCGGTTGGTTTTCCCTTTGTCCGGCGTCAAGTATTTGACCTGTTGGCGGGTTGTTTCCGGTATGCCCGGCGGGTTCCATAGGCGGAAACCGGACTTCATTGGCCTGTAGGTTCAGGTCCGTGAAGTGTTGTATCAACCGGATTTCAAGATCATCCTTCGCGCCCGTATCCGACAACTCGCGCTGCCTGCATTCGTAGCGCAACTCCGCGGCGGTCAACTCATTAATATATTTTCCCGACATGACGTCCGGTTGTTTTTCCGGTGTTGTTTACGGGAAAATATAAAATGTGGCTGTTGTCGGTGGAACGGTCGTCGCGTTCCTTCGATCAGCTGTGTTGACCGTTTATCGGTGTTTATTTGCGTACGGAATGTAGGTCAGTGGGTTGTTATTGTTTTGTTATTGCGCTTGCCGGGCGATCACAGTAACCGGTTTTCGCGGAGTGTTGTCGCGGATGCGCGTGTGTGCGTTATCCGGCCCACTACTGCGATTAGGGAAGACGGCGGCTGTCGCTTTGGGCGGCGGCGACGGCAGTCCGATTATGTGGTATTTCTGTCCCAGGTAATCGCGTGTTGACGTTATCGGTGGTGGTGCTGGGCGGTGGTGGTGTGACCCTCTCGCGCTCTTGCGTTCCTACCTACCTACGTCGTGTGTGTGTGGACTTTGGAGCGTCGCGCGCGGTGTAGTCGGTGCGTCCGTAAATCGGGCGGCGCGGCTGGTCGTTACGTCCTTATGTAATATATTACGTAACGCCGGTTTTTTCCGTTTTCGCCAGCTAACCACGTTTTTGTCGGATCGCGTCGGGGACTTTTTTCCAAGTCGCGCAACGGGAAGGGTATATGATGGTGGTAGTAAGGGGTAAGTTAATAAGTTTTCACTTACCGGTGATTCCTGTACGGGGAGCCAGTTGATGCGGGCCTAGTGAAGGCCGCGTGGGTGCGGTGATGTTGAGGTAGAGGTTTCACACGACAAAACAAATAAAGAAAAACACAAGTTTTGCGATGTGAGGGTTAAATTTATTTCGCGGATGAACAAACAAGAAATCCGTTTGTGGCCCTGTCGGTCACTGAACAAGAAAAACAAATCAAACGGAAAAAAAAAAAAGAAACAGAGACGATCGGCCGGGGACGTGTGTGTCAGTCTCGTGCGGGTCGTCGGTAAAAACTAGTGACTTTATAATCCGGTTCACCCAACGGCCGGCCGACGGTTCACAGCGCGGGTGTCGCGCGCTGGCGTCGTCCGTCGTCGATTGGCGGTTTGTTTGAGAAGCGTAGCGCGGCTTTCCGCGTAAAAGGCTATTTGAATTCAAACAGCTATTACGCGGGACCGCGTCACAACCTTTGTTCCTCTTCTCCCACTTGGGAAAAACTCATATATCGAATGGTTTTGAAGTTGGTTGTTGAATGACCCATGTGCTATATTACACATTACTTTTATAGAATTAATTGTGTTTAAATTTGCAGCTTTATCCGATCGATGTTCTTCATGAAACGGTCCACAAACTTTCTTTCTATACCCAAAAACAGGTGCTATACTATACGGATGCTCAAAGTTTAGTATTCCATTACATTTTATATACGTTCTAAAATCGACAGGATCAATACGTACACTGAATGTCAGCTTTGTTCCGTAGACTTTATTAACTTGAGATAACTCTTCTACCATATATTTGTTAATATCTTCTATGTCACGGCATTCGGCTGGTACAAAAAATTGAATTTTTGCTATTCTATCTGGAGGAATTGATTTTATTCTCAGCCGGTTATTAGTTGGATTTATAATATTTGGAAATGAATTGCACGTTTGCAAAGATAACAAAGCTATTTCTGAATCCTCGTAAACGTTTAGAGATGGAAAATAATTTACCGACAATACAGTTGAATTTCCAGTTAGATTTAATGTAATAGATTCATGCATTGCAAGAATTCAAGACATAAATGACCACAGTTAAATGTATTGAAGTCTTGATAGTTGGAATAGTTGTATACTATTTTGAACTGTCTGAAATAATGTTGTAATTCAATTGGTGGTGGTAAATCACCAAAGCTATCAAAATATACAACTTTGTCCTTATTTTTATAAAACGCTACCCAATGGCTTCCGTCGCCTGAAGATGTATCCAAGTTTAATATACCACATTCAATCGTATGTGGTTTTTTAGGTAAGTTATCACGTGAAAAGACACCACGGAAATGATTGATTTTCAACTTTCCGATATATTTTATAATATCTTGAGACGAAAGCGGTCTATCAGGTAGCGTGATCATCAGTTTTTTTTCCTTAACCTATTCTTGTTTGATTTCAAACCACTGCCTTTTTTTCTTTTTGAATTTTGAACCGCATTATACACACTAGCACCTCCAGACATCAAACTACCAAGTGCTGACAATCCTGCAAATATAGGTATTAAGGGAATTGCACCTCCTGATTGTCTCGGTACTAAAATCAACCTTTTACCACCATTCTTTTTTTTTGAGATTCTTTTTTTTTTCGCTGCTAGTATACAATTTGTTTTTATAGCACGTTTCCGTTTGCAACCCATACCTATTTTTCTTTTAGCTTTCATTGCGTTTGTTACTGCGTACGCAACTAATTTCTCTTTTCTAGGTGTATCTTTTGCTTTAAATCTTTCCCAAGCTCGATTTTCTAACACTTTATCAGCTTTATGTCTATCGTCTAAATTTTTACTTGTTGCATACACAATATCGTGGTCACGACAAGCAGCATCCAATGGGTTTATTCCTTTATCACCACGATCTAGTCTCTTTTTTAATTTCGTACCAGGACCACAATACTGATATCCTGAAATATGAGCTTCGAACGGGAGACTATTTATAAGGGAGTTTACAAATCCTTTACCAGTCTTGTTTGAATTGTACTTACGAGTTGAACACGCCATCTATAACTGGTTATAAATTTAAAAAATCTAGAGTATTTATACGAAAATAATATGAATTTGATTGAACAGAAAGATAAATTAGATGTAATAAATGTAGATGTTCAGGTAGTAAAAAAACCATCAAGACATGGTTCGTTATTACCTGATACTATACGTGCTATACTAGTTGGTCCCAGTGGCTCAGGAAAAACAAATATAATGTATAATCTGATCACACATGCAAACGGGTTAAGATTTGAAAATATTTATTTATACTCGAAAACCTCTAATCAGGAAAAATATGTCTTACTGAAAAAAATAATAGATGATATAAAAGGTGCTAATTTTTTCATATTTACAAGCGCTGATAAGGTTATACAACCAAACTTAACCAAAAAAAAATTCAATTATCATTTTTGATGATGTGATATGTGGTCCACAATCCGTAATCAGAGAATACTTTAGCATGGGCAGACATTCAGGTGCTAGCTCTGTATTTTATTTAGCACAGACATATTCTAAAATATCAAAACAGCTAGTAAGAGATAACGCAAACTTCTTAATGATACTTAAACAAGATGATACAAATTTACGACATATATTCAACGATCATTCGTCTACAGATATGGATTTCTCAGAATTTCGTAAAATTTCTCATTTATGTTGGAATCATAGTGATTATGGGTTTATGGTCATCGATAAAACTCGGGAAATGAATGAAGGAAGGTATAGATGTGGGTTTCATACGTTCATTAAAATAAAATAATTTTATATATTTATACCTATATAAATATACCGTCACACAGTTATTATCTACATAGTGTTATCGACAGTCATACGATACAGGTATAGTACTTTTATTATTTACAATGAACAAACAAAAAGTTTTATTGGAAAATTTAATAACATCAAAAAAAAATATTAAACGAAAAATAATGGAAATGAAACGTGGTGTTATAGATTCTGAAAACTATTTCCGTGAGGCATTTAAACCAATAATTGAACCATTGAGTACACATGCAAAACAAAATGAAATATGTAACACACAGTCAACTGTACTAGAAAATAAATCAGAAACCTCATGCACTAGTGAAGATGATGATGATAACGAAATAAATTCACCATTTGAAAATTTTTTAAATAACCGTCCTAAATCAATACGTTATGATAAATCCTATGGTATGCATTATGATAAAAATAGTGATTCATATAAAATAGGAAAACATTCTGTAACTTTTAGTCACGGTAAATTACTGCTGCTTAATAAATATTATAAATTCACACCAGGTTTATGGTCTTTATTATGTGAGAAGGAACCAAAAAAAACAACTATAGAAGATATAGAATCTTATTACAATATTTTGAAAACTTCTGGAGTCCATTTAAAAGCAGATGGAAAACCTAGAACCTCAAGGTATCATAAATGGGTGACTGTTGTAAAACCGTTGTATGATCGAATGAAAATGGAGGAAAAACAGTTTAATGAAGAAATAGATAAAATTAATGAGAATACAACTCCACGAATTAACTTAAAATCATTTAACAATACTTTACCTTCTAGTCCTTTTGGCTTATTAAACGCTAAACGTAGAAAAATAACACAAGAAAATGATCCATTTGATTTTAATCAATCAGCAAGCAGTTTTTCACCTTCAGATCGTATGTCTACAGATATGATTAATTTTACTTCATCACCTGATCCTAAGACAGGTAGTGGTTTATATAAAGATGTCTTACCTCAAACCCAATTAGTTTATTATGACGATCCGAATGAGCTAGTAACTAGATTAAATCTTTTGACATCATCGCAAAGTGTTGGTAATACTGGTGTTAATAACGAAATCATATCTATTTTAGAAGAACTGCGTGAGAGAAATATTATAGCATAATGACGACCTTAGAGGGTATAGCTAATGAGCTACATCGACCAGCGAGAAAAATATTTCCTAGACGTAGTGTGGTTACACGGTTTATTGACGACCTATGGCAAGCTGATTTAATGGATATGCAATCTCATTCTAAAAAAAATTACGGTTTTAAATTTATATTAGTTGTTATAGATACATATAGCAAATATGTATTTGTGGAACCGCTGAAAAATAAATCAGCAAAAGAATGTACAAAAGGAATGGTTAATATATTGAAAAAAGCTAATCCGAAATTTTTTACAGACAGATAATGGTACAGAATTTTATAATACTCAATTTCAAGATTTAATGAAAAAATATAAAATTAAACATTACAGTTCATACAGTGTTATTAAATGTTCAATCGCAGAACGTGTGATACAAACACTTAAAAATAATATATATAAACATTTCACTGCAACAGGTACATGGAATTGGTATAATACAATATCAAAAATTATAAATAACTATAATAATACAAAACATAGAACAATCAAATGCACACCTAATGAAGCTCGAATGGATACAAACAGAATTAAATTTAGTACATATAAAAAATTTACAAACATTGTATAAACCAAAATTTAAAGTTAGCGATAAAGTACGAATATCTAAGTATAAACATATATTTAGTAAAGGATATACCCCGAATTGGACAACGGAAATATTTACAGTTTCAAAAGTTTTACAGACAAATCCAGTAACTTATCAACTAAAGGATGAATCAAACAATATAATCTTAGGTGGTTTTTATGAACAGGAAATTAAATTAACTAATTTTCCAAACACCTTTCTTATTGAACGTATTGTGAAAAAAGTTGGGAATAAAATGTTTGTTAAATGGTTGGGTTTTGATTCAAGTCAAAATTCGTGGATAACATCATCAGATATTTTTAAATAATAATTTTTTATGTATAACATGTAATACTTTTATAATAAATGCCAGAAAAAAGTTGAAATAATTATTTGTTTTCAGTTTGTAATTTTTTTAAAAACAAAAAAAAAAAAAAAATTTACTTCACTACCGTTTGATAGCGCTTTCTGTTTATACCGATTGGAGATTTATCAAGTCTTTTTTTCTTTAATTATATAATTTATCTAGTTTGTAGTGACCATAAGCCAAAGTATTTATCCCGTCGTCATTTATATAACGTTTATCGTCATTAGCGCTTAGAACAAGTTTGTTCATTGTTTTCGATTGAACAACATGTTTGTTTGATTGGATAAAATTCATGACCCTGTGAGTTAATTTATCTTTAACAGATAAATGGTTTATAAAAGCGTGTAGTATATCCTTATAATTTTCGAATTGCATATGTTTTTTAATAATATATTTCTTTACGCCTTTTGCTTTTTTTTCCTCAGTACCGTCTACAGTTTTGTACGCATATAATTTCGGTCTTAATGAAACGAATTCTTTAAGTATAATTCCTTTCAATTCATCCTTGAAAAAGCCTGGCTGACTTTTATGTAATTCGCTAAAACAATAATGGTCTTTGGGATAGTTAGATGTATCAAAATATGGTAATAAATCATTTTTTAAATCATTGAAAAAATTTGTAGTTTGAATAGCGTATATCAAGGAATCAGTATCCGAATATAAAGAACTAATTTTAGTACCATACCTTTTCTTCATGACATTATAGTGAAAATCGTACATAAATGTTTTCGAAACGTCTAAAATTGCAAATCCCACATAAATTGCCTTATCGAATTTAATAGTTTCCTTATGTTGGTGAATAGCCATGAGATTTTTTAGAGTATATAGTTCTGTCTTTAAAACTAGTTTTTGTCAATTAGTTTATTCGCTTTTTTTTCTGATGAAACCAGTTTTATAGAAGTTCTTGCTCGGACATTCTCCATACATTTACCAAAAACGCTATTAATTAACAACTTCCAGAAATTTTTTTCAAACTCATTTTTTGCTTCTGCTCTCATTTTTGTACAGAACTCAATGTATGATGCCATCCATTTTTTTGTGAAAAGCGGATAGCTCGATGAATTTTTACTAATTTAAGACCGTGAGAAATCGCTTGTTTTAAATTTTTGTAATGTACAATATAGTTTTTTTTCGGTGATAGAGTAGTTAACAATTTCTCAACTTTCGAATTCGGTGGGCATTCGTTAAACGGTAAAAACGGAAAATCATTATGGGTTTTATGTAAATGTTTAGGGTACTCGATATCAACTTCTAATATATATCCTACTTCAGAATCTTCAGAAATTTTAGTTACATCTATGTCGAGATCATCAACCCATTCAAAATCTTTAAAAGGTAGTTCTGTCAACATAGACTTTCCATATAAATTTACACAGTCGAGATATGTAATCCAAGTAATCGGTTCATTCGAATTATAGTCCAATCCTTCAATATTTGGTATGTTTGCTTTAGCATATCTTTTAGTTGATTGACAAATACCGCCTCGGATTGATTTTTCGAAGTAGAGTAACATATTATAATCCTTTAACCTCTCTAATTTAACCTTTGTATACTTAAGCATACAATCAAAAGCAAATCCAGGGGCAGTCATATAATGAGCAGGATCTATTCTGAGAGTAGATAAACATATGTCTCTAAAATTTTCGAACACGTCAGCTAGTATGGTAACATCAGTTTTTAAATAAAGATCGCTATATTCACCCAAAGTCTTTACGTCAAATGTATTCCATACATTTTTTGCATGTCTATAATCTTCATCACTAATTTGTTCATCTGTTAACGAGTTATAAAATTCAAGCTTTGATGGTAAAAAAGCATTGTCTAATTACTCCAACTATCGACATATTCGTAAGGGAAGACTCCTTTCCGTGTAACTAAATCTAATGATTTGATTGAAAATATTTTTAGGGGTTTCTCTAAACCTCAACTTATCTTCAGATAAATTGGCTGCAAGTTTACTTAGCGACTCACTCATAAAACGGAATGTATCGACAAATTTAATACTAAATCTAGGTGCGATTTCCTTGCTAAAGGATATATATTTTTCCGATGAATTAGGAATAATATGAATATCTTTATCATCGCAACCTAGTTCCCGAATTATGAAGTGACTATCATAAGATAAATTATGAAAGAATATTGGAACGAACGATGGACTAGTTATTTCGAAATTACATTGAAGACAGAGACATTGCCTATATTTGCCAGTAAAATGACAGTGATCTCGAACTTTAACCAAATTATTGTTTTTAAAATGTTTTGAACATTTTTGACAGAACTTGGTTCTTTGAAAACGTTGTTCCTCTTTATCAGTTAATTTGTCCATCGGTGTATTAATTTGATAAATTTTATTAATTTCATTTCCAATATCGATCATATTTTTCATAAATTTTTTTGCAGCTTTCTTACCTCTATAAATAATTACTTTCGTCGGAATTTCAAACTGTTTTACCAGCTCTTTCGATATAATACTATAGTCAACTTTTACATAAAACCCATAGCTCATAATTTCATGTAAATGTGTAACATGAGTTTTCTGATTTTTTGTTTTTTTACGTCTATTAATGAATTTATTAGGTTGTTTAGGAGTTAATATACATTCAAAATCTGCATAAATGACAAATGGAATCCTCTGCGTTTTTTTATAACCTTTGAAATAGATGAAATCATCATCCCCCTCTTCAAACATTAGCCTCCCCAACGGATTCTTTCCACAATTGCGTCGATGTTCATTTAATCCTTCTACACCCCAAAGCTTACTTTTGCACGGTTGAGTACCAAAAGTTGTGAAACATCTCTTACAAATAATTAGCTTCGAACAATTTTTCGTTTTCTGACTTCTGATTAATCTTGAAAAATTATGAATATAGCAATAATGCGATGTTTCATCATTATTATACAAAAATAGGTCAAAATGATCATTTCTTTCGGTATTACATACATACAAGGGAAAAATAGTTTTTTTGTCATTCAAACTATAAATATTTATTGAAATATTGTTTATACGTTCAAATTTAGGTATCTGACTGATTGGTGTTGGAAAATCAACACATTTAAAATTTAAACTACTTTTTAACTCTAACATCTTAAAATATTTTTCATGAAAATTAGTTTTATTAGAGCGATTATCAAACTTGGATAATAATGCATATTTAAAACATTTATTATCACTATTTTTCACATTAATAATCGCTCTTTTATCTTTAATATGCTTAGGTAAATCAATATATGTTCCTCCTTTAAGAGGATTCACTATATTGATTCTCAACTGTAATGTTTCTATTACCTTAAGCGTCCATCCAGAACCTTTCTGTGTAAAATCTGTCTCTTCCCGCAACAATTTATTGAACATATCGTTTAGTATTTTTTTAAAATTAGATGAATTACATGCAAGAACATTAAAAGTTTTGAATGCAATATCCTGTACTTCTTGTGTAATAATTCTTTCGTAAACACTATCCACGACTAAATTAAATTTTATAGATGTATTTTTACACGATTCTTTTAACTTAAAAATTAATTTCTCTGAAATATAGTTAAAAAAAAGCGTGTAATCTATAAAATCCAATGTATTTTTTATGATAAAAGTTTTCGAGCATTTTTTAAATCGTTCAATTTCGAATAATTCTTTATCAGTAGAAATTGTCCGCTGGCATTTTCTCACCGTTTGTCTTTTCATGATGAAACTGTAATAGAATATATAAAAAAAAAAAAATATAATAATGTAGAAAGATCATTTTATTTAAAATATCATTCAAATAAATTAATACATTTAGAATATATTTACAAAACATAAAAAATAAAAAAAGCTGTTTTGAGGTGAAAAAATAATGAATGAAAACAAGAAAATTATGAATTACTATTAACCATTGTTCATATAATTGTACTGTGCATATAATATAGATAATTCTTTTCGAATATTTTTTTCACGTTTCTTATCTGTATGTAGCAAATGTAAATAATCATTTGCAATCTTTTTTTTTTCATTCATTATTTTTTTTTGTTTTAAACCCGCTTTTTTTATTTTTATATCAATAATTTTAATTTTTTTTTTAAATTCTACTGCTGCCTCATCCATTGCTTGATCAATTTGCTCGGCCTTTCGGATAACATCGTTAATTTCATCCATAATAAATGATTTTGATTCCATTTTTTATTTTTTATTTTTTATTTTTTTATTCTGAAAATGTCATAGTTTTTTTTATACACTAACTGATAGTAATAAAAAAAATAAAATAGTGTATATTAATTAGTGAATAATACTTATAATAATAGACTAGCTTATGTATTCACACATATGTATAAATATTATCAACAAATTAAAATAAATTATGGTTATACATCATCTATAAACATTAGTTTGTGATTATTATGTTAAGTTTACTTCAATTAATAAATAAAACATTTTTTTTGTATGGTTGGTATATTTAGCTTATTTACAATTAAATAATTGAACAAAAAACTTTTAATTTAGAATGTTTATTTATTTACATGTGTCTATCATCAAATTATTTTTTAAACATAAACATAATAAATACAATACTTTATATTAAAAAAATATAATCTTATTTTGTTTTTAACAGATTGTACCCAATTCCTGTAACTGATAATTAAGATTTTGTATCTGCATATTAAAATTATTTATACATTGCCAATAGTCGGTACATCTAGAACGATAAAATATAAGGATCTTTTCTTTCTCTTCTTTTAAAAAAAGCAATTTTTCTTTTAATACACATGTATGTATATAATATTCGTTAATATAAGTTACATTGAGAGAAGGAGAAGGACTTATTCTAGTTAAAAACAATTGATATTTTATATTTTTAATATTTTTTTTATTCTGTTTAAGTCTCCATCTTCTCATGAAATGGTCTTTTTCATCCGTTTCTGTATAACTTTCAATCATTTGTTTATAATAGTCTATTTCGTTTAAAATATCATTGTGAGAATTCATTATTTAAAATGGTTAAAAAAATGTTAGAACTAATATATATAAAGAAATATGTTAAAAAAAAAAAAATCTGATAATTAGAAACTGGTTCCTATATCAACTAGCATTGGATATAATTTAAAGTTAGCTGATAATCAAGTTTTATATCATGTTATTCAATAAATATAATCATTTACAAACTGTATACGGAATACAAACTTGTTTTTAAACGTATCCCTACTTTTTAGCATTTTTTAATCATTAAATATACATTATGGTAGTTAAAATGACTATAATATATCAGTCAGCATAGTGAATAATTTAATGTAAGCTAATATGTCTATATTTTATATATTATAATAATCAAGTTTTTATATTATGTTATTCATATAATTATAATCATATACATACTGTATACACTTGTTTTTTTTCAACTTATTTCAACTTTCTAACATTTTTTTAACCATTTAATATACAACATGATAAACATAGATATTTTAATTAATCAACCTTTTAAATTTAAAAAAAAAAATTAATTATAAAAACCTTGTACATTTAATATTAAAATTACTAATAAAACTATTGAATATCGGTTCATTATAACCACTTATAACCACTTCCCTAAACGCTTATGTTATGTTATGTTTTTTGCTATCGTGTATTATTTTTCGTTTAAAAACTAGTAAAGATGTGGAGTTTTAGATTCGATAAGATGATTTTTTTTTTTTTTTAAATATATAAATAATGAAATAAATAGGTACTTACATTAAAGTATTTTCTAATGTTTAGAGACGAATGACTGTTGATGATGCCGGTGTTGGACTGGTAAACTATGTAGGTTTGAAGTATTTTCCAATGTTGAGTGATGAACCCTTATTGATGATGTCGATGCTGGACTGGTAAACTTGGTAGGATTGAAGTATTTTCAATATTCGATGGTGAATGACTGCCGCTTGTTGTTGCTGGTAGAGAACACAAGCTGGACTGATATCGTTTGACTATCAAATGCTGCGTTATATAGTCGAGAATCATCTCCTACTTTCCTAGTTATCGTTTAAAACTTACATTCTATTCGAAGAAATCGTATGACCTGTTCATGTAATATTAATTTTAAAAACAACTAAGTTATTTTGTAGTAATAGTAATTATAATATATAATGTATGTATTGGTGTTGACCGTAGTCCGGAATATTCATTTAAAAATAGCTAGGTCAAATTTTAGGGCGTTGTCCGAATAAAAACTAGTATCGATAGGAGGTCGTATAAGACCGTTGGCGGAATAAAACTGGGCGTTGTCCGAATAAAAACTAGTATCGATAGGAGGTCGTATAAGACCGTTGGCGGAATAAAACTGATATTAATAAGAGGACAAATTAAGGGCGTTGGCTGGTTTAATGAACATTGCTATGAATATTCCACATTTCAAAGTATCTATGGTAGTGGAAACATTACAGTATATAAGGCTAGCGTATTAACAGCAATATTACAGTCAACATTCAGCAACTAGAACTTCTTCATCATCTATAACAATTCAGCTTCAAGATGTCTTACAGAACTTCGATCATCGATTCCGGATCAGAGGTTAGTAATTGAATCACTTTAATAACTAAAGCAAATTGGAGGTCAGTCGTAAAACTACTCAACGCTATGGTTATAATAAATTCGTGGTTGATTATAACTTTATTTTAAACATAATATTAAAATTAAATAATAATTAGAGTGTGACTGTAACGTTGCTCAATATTGTTTTAGAGATCGGCTGTAAGCCACTCATACATTTATAGTTATTCACCTTAGTTTATGTTTTATAGAACGAATTTGAGTCCCTGGACACAAAAAAGCCTTCTACTTCAAAGCAGGTCAAAACATCGTTAAAAAGAGGGGCTGAAAAAACAGTAGACAAAAAAAACAAAAAAAAACAGATGAAAACAGTAAGATAAATAATAATTTATCATATTAATACTTTATCTAATATTCTAAGGTTATGAATTATGGCATGAATTTATTTATTTGTTTTTTTTTTTTAGAGTTCATCATACAGAGAAATTCTCGAAGAGAAATTGCGGGCGGAAGAATTTGATGAAGAGATTTTTAATTCTGTCACTTTTCGTCAGGGAGATGGTTTGGCTACCATCAAAAGCCAATTTAATCCAGACGAAAAGCCGACGGATTATTGGACGATAACACATTACAAGTGTGCGAATATACACAACGTCCCAACAAAGGAAAGGTAAAGACTAGACTTTGGTTTATTTTTTAATTAAAAAACTATTGCTAAATGAAAAAAATCATTAGTTTTTATTCACTGCCAAACTGATTGAATAATTAATTTATGTTGCAGGTGGCGACACTCTGAGGCATCTGTCAAGGTGACGACATCGGACAAGTCAAAAGATCAGACTCTCAATACAAGTTTAAACGAGACCATGCAGGTTATATTTGATGTAATTTTGAAAGACCCGGAACGTCGTACAATAAGAAATAAATTAGCCGCATGAAAAAAAAAAAAATGTAGTATAAAAATATTTTTATTTATTTAATAAAAAAACAATACATAAATATAAATGAATTTGTATTATATCATACTATTAAGTCCTGTAAAATCATGTCAGACATTACATTAAAATGAAATTGTAAAATCTCATACAAAAATGAAGTGTCATCGTTTTGTAGATGAGAATAATAACTAAAATCATAGTTCTGTATATACTGGTTTGTGAATTCGTTTCTCTGGCAACTGATGGGCAAACCACGGACATCGTTTTTAATCAGTTCGTAAGCTGCATCGAATGTTGTTTGAAAACTCGGTAGACGTTTCTGTTTTTCTGCGATATAAAGGTCGACACAATGTTGAAGTTGTTTTAGTCTGCAGAAATCTATATGCGAGAGTGTAATATAATCATCATTTATATGCAAGGTTATTGAACTCTGCTTCACATTAATTGAATATGTAAAGTTCTCAGTAATTTTTACACGTCTACACCTGGTATGTAAGTTGTTAGTAATTGAAATGTAATTAGATTCAGACATGAGCGTACACCATTGCTCTAAATTTAATGTAATAATTTTTTTCGTTAACTTACACTCTAATAACACAATAATTGAAATTTGTTTGCTGATTAATAGTCCAACCGTAACACTCTTCTTACCAAATGGACGTATGTCAAATACCGATTTTGACACAATTACCGGTAGACCCATAACAAATTAAAGTTCTTTTCTTTTTAATAATTAAAAAACCTTTAAACTATAAACGTAATTATTTTTTTTAAAAATTTGATGTAATATAACCGATGAGGGATATACTTTGAACTGAAAGCGTTTTTACTTTGCAAGCGTATTATATACTAAACTTGATAGATAAAAAAAAAAAAAATGCAAAAAATGTGAACGTATAGCATAGTCGGCTACTGCATGTAGTAGAGGGGAGAATTACATATACTTACCTGTTACCTGAAAACATTTAAATTATTGCTACACGCGCTAACCCACTAGGCTATACGTTCACGAGATATTAAATCAAATATTAACACATATAAGTTGTTTTAAAAAATCAACATTTATTTTCATTTACTATAACATAATATAATAAAAAAACATGATTAACAAACGGTATCGTATGACCCAGTTTCACAATTACAAATATGTTCGGTTTTACAATATTTACTTAATATGTTTTGAACATATTGATTACCTTTCATTAATAACACATATAAACACCTTGGGCTGAATCTGCAATGTTCAATCCATGGATCGTCCAGCCTTTCCCAGTTATGAAGAATAAGTCCGCAACAAAAGCATTCTACAACATCATCCACTCCTGAATATTTTAAGCCACATTCAGACAATGTATATTTATTTTGAAAAGTATTTTTTGGGAATAATTTGAATGTTTTAAATCTTGATGAAAACGAAGAAAATTCTGGATGAACTGCAGCCGGATTATTTCGTATACGATAAACTAATGATTGAAAATCATTTGAACATTTTTGAAAGTTCATTTTTGAAAAAAATTTATAAATTGTAAAACAATTTAATGAAATTTTAAGAAAATAAAGTAAAATGAGACACAACTTGAGTAAACGGCGGATCATTGACGACTGAATATAAAAAACGATTAGCTTATAACTCAAAAGTATATAAATTAAAAAAAAATATAGACATTCATTAATTAGATAAATTACAGTGAAACCAACCTAAATGAAAAAAAAATGTGAATATATAGTAATATTTAGTAATTATAATTTCAGTTTTATAATAAGGCTTGTGTTCTGTATTTTAAATAATTATTCCATTTTAGTAATAAGGTTTGTTGAGAAAAAAACCATTTAGCATGTACACTGTAAATATTTGGACAAAACTGACTTTGAGTGTGCAAACTCTTCATAATTTTTACACGGTAAAATTATTGTGTCCAAGGGGGACATCCTCCCTTGAACGGTGTGAAATTACCGTGTAAAAAGTGTACAAATTCTTAATTCTTCATAATTTTTACACGGTAAAATTATTGTGTCCAAGGGGGACATCCTCCCTTGAACGGTGTGAAATTACCGTGGTGACATAAAAAGTAGACTGTGAACATACAAATGTATACTACTATGATTAATATGGCGTGTCGCCTCCCGTGGGCCGGGGAAGTATGCGCCAAACTTTTATATTTATTGTATTTGCCATGTGCCATTATATACTTATTGTATTTGCCATGTGCCATTATATACTTATTGTATTTGCCATGTGCCCTTATATTATTATTTTATAACCGATATGTAAAATATACCCACATACTTACCCTAATACTATTATTATTTATTTTAATTAACTCATATTTTTTTTTCTCTCCCAACATAAATCCTCTACATTCATTTGTAGTTGCGTGTATCAAAGCCTGTGAGTTCCACCGACTTGACCCTCGGGTCTCACGCGGTGCGGCTCACAGGTCATGACGAAAGTGTTCCCCTTTCGTCATGGGTGGTTTTCGGAGCTCTAAAAAGCGACGAACTCTCACATATGGCGACCGTGACAGGACTTGTCCTAAAATTCCCCTTATAATTCATAAACTGTTTTTTTTTTCTCTCTCTCTTCTCTTTGCCCCGTAAAAATAACTAAAATTTAAATAATAAAATCTCTTCAAAAATGGCAAAATTCATTTATAAAAACTTAATAATTAACAAAATAAATATGGCAAACACATGGCAAATTTTCATCTATTTCCATCTCCAAATCTAAAAGTCCCCTATAATAATTAAACATCTTAAATCAATCCCTCACGTCCCTCTTAGCAACTTTCCCCCAAACCCACACATTTTTTCAATTAAAATTAATTTTTTTTTACTCTATTACTCTTGTGCAAGAGAAAGGTAAAATTAAAATTCTCACTTTACCTGTGGTAAGAAAAAAAAAAAATATATTGTAACAACTAAATATGGCAAAATGATGCCCTACCAAGGTAAAATTAAATTATTATTATTTTTATTATGTTTTCCCCCCATACACAATTGTTATCCAACATGCTTTTTACAGAAATTGTTCCTGCGGGTGTGTGCTGGTTCTGGATGCGGCTGAGGCGTTTGTCGGTGACGGCTTGGCGGATAGCTGCGGCATCGAAGTTCCGGACACTGCAACGACCCGTCTATCTCCCTTTGGTATGATTTTAATATTTTTCCCCTTGTAAACCCCCCCTGTTATGTTCCCTGGACCCGTTTTTTCCTCCCATGCATAACACTGTTAGGTTCGTTTCTGCTTAGGGCGCGATAACTCTTGTTTTTTCCCCAGACCACATGGTCAATTTTATATTATTATTACTTATATTTTGTCAAGACCCCATGGTCAAAAAATTATATACATTAACTTAAATCTGTTGGTTGTCATGCGTGAAACCACATTATTATTATAAATTAAATTAAAATATATTATTCTTGGTAGGCACAAAAATCCATTACTGAAAACTTATTATAAACTAAATTGTCATATTCTCTATTAAAATAATAAATTAAATATTAATACAAAAAAAAAAAAAAAATCTAATTATTTCTTTTCTCTTGCAAAAAAGCTCATAAAATTCAATTACCAAGAAGATTAAGTTGTTTCCCCTCTATTAAATTGTTTATTTTACCAAAAAATCACTAAGTTATTTCCCTACAAAAAAAAAATTTATTATATTGCTTTCACTGTATAAATTAAATATTAAAATTGTTTCCGCCTGGTACGCCCGGCGGTACAACAAGAGATTGATAAAATGATTCAATGGGGGGTGATCGAACGATCAGACTCACCATATAATAATCCTTTGGTCACTGTCATCAAGACCGACGGCTCGATACGTTTATGTTTAGATGCCCGTAAATTAAATACGATTATTCTCCCCACTCGAGACGCTTCTCCACCCATTGATGATATCCTAGCCAAATTTAATAATAAATCTTTTTTCTCCTCCCTCGATTTCTCTTCTGGATATTGGCAGATTCCCCTTGACCCCTCGGTACGACAGTACACCAGTTTTTTGTATGACGGCAGGTCGTACCAGTTCTGCGTTGTCCCGTTTGGTCTGAACATTTCTAATGCCGCTTTCGGCAAAGGACTTGAAGCCGCCTTAAATAATTATTCAATACCCTGTCCATCCCCAAATGACATTCATACTTATGTTGATGATATTCTCCTCTCATCCCCTTCATTTGAAGATCACCTCAACACCCTTGAGTGGATTTTTCACAAAATTGCCCAAGCAGGTCTCACACTTAAATATAAAAAATGCCATTTCAATAAAAAAAAAATTAAATTCCTCGGACATTTGATATCCCCCAAAGGTATGATAATGGACCCGGACAAAGTTAAAGCCCTTCAAAATTTTCCCGAACCCCGTAATAAAAAGGACCTCCAATCATTTTTTGGCTTCTGCAACTTCTATCGTAAATTCTCACAAAATCATTCTTCTCTCTTACACCCCCTCTCAAATTTAATTTGTAAAGACACTCCCTGGACATTCACAGAACAAAATAAAATCGATTTTCAAAAAATTAAAACTGCTTTCTCCCTTCAAATATCTCTCACTCACCCAAATTTCAATGCCCCTTTCTGTATTCAAACCGATGCTTCCTATGTAGGACTCGGCGCCGAATTATTCCAAATTGACAACGACGGCCAAAGGAACACCCTTTCATTTGCCAGTAGGTCACTTTGTGGGGCCGAAAGGAACTATACGGTGACCGAGCTGGAGCTGTTGGGGATTCTCTTTGCTTGCCAAAAATTCAGAATCTATATCCTAGGACACCCCATTAAAATATTCACCGACCATAAAGCATTAACATTCTTATTCTCCTGTAAATTAAAAAATAATCGTCTGACCCGTTGGACTCTTGCCCTCCAAGAGTTCAATCTCCAAATCCATCATTGCCCCGGTAAAGATAACCCTATCGACACCCTCTCTCGTCACCCCCTCGGTCGAGATGACCAACCCCTTAAAGACTCCCCTGTCATTCTCCATTACACTCTGCCACCCCCCATTCCCCCCGACATAATCCCTCTCTTTCAAAATATCTCATTCGAACAACAACAAATTTAAAGTACAATCTCTATTCAAATTTAATATCAAAAGTCAGTTTCAGTTTAATAATCCAATAACTTAACCTACAGTTTTTTTTTTTAATCAAATCAAGGATATTCGTATCCCCATCAGGTGATCCGAATTGTCCCTGGGACTCCATAGCAAATGGGGGGTTAAAATGCGGTATACCCTGCCTGACACGGTGTATCCACCGTGAGCGAGACTCCGCTCAGCACAACTGTGTAACACAGTTGTACGAATGATATTCGTAGGTCCGGGTCATTTAATTCGTTTACTTCCGCGTTCTCCCCCCCTTTTCCCCTTACTACCCCGCCTATTTCTGTCTCTTGTAAATCTTCTTTCGAATTCGTTGTCCCCCCAGCTCGGTAGGGCCCCCGTCGTACAGGGAGTACTGATACTACTCTCTGTCCGGCAAAGAGTCTGAGACACTCTTCTTTTAATTTGACCGGTGTTGTGGTGACGCTCCGTCCCAGTGAGTGTCCGGGCTTGGTTGGCCTGGTGTGGTTGCCGTTGGGGCTTAGCGGGTAGTCTCCTACGCGTTCACATACGGCTGGCGTAAAACCCAGCTGTCCCTGTGCGCGTTTAAGTAGGGGGCCCCGGGCCACACTTACCACCATTGACCCGCGGCCCGATGATCTGGAGGGTGACTTCCCGTAAGGGGGTAAAGGAGCCACCAGACCTCGCCTCTTGACCGCTCTTTCACCACAACATGCAGGAACATTCTTGATAGCCCCCCCTTAATAATGATAGGTCCCACCATGGCTTGCCATGTGTGTAAAGTAAAATGTCCAGAGTAACTCACGCAGTGCAAGACCCTCGTTGTCTTGCCTGTACACAACAGTTTTATTTTTATTTTTTTTGTCTTCTCCCTTCTACACTAAGTCCCCATAGTGTAGTCGTACCTATTTCTGTCGTGACCCCAGTAAAGGCATAGACAGATCTAGAGTCCCTATGTTCCCGATTCCCCTGTTAGTTTTTTTTTATGTGTAATACATTATTATATATTGGTAGTATCATCATCCCTGGACTAGTCAGGTCATTATAATTGGTAGGTTTTTTTATATATTGTGGTATACACTCCCGTGTAGGTCTTATATTATACACTGATAGTGTTGCAACTTTATTATATTACATTGTGATAGCTCAAATCTATTATTATGATGTCAGTACCCTAATTAATTATGTATCACTTTATTATTATTTAATTGATATTCATTACTATATACTATATCCCTGTTTCAAACTATAACATTCCCTAAGTATTATTTGTCTATGGTCCCCAGAAAATCCCCTGCCTTTCTCTTACAACAAGTGGTTTTCAGTTCCGACTTACGTAACAACTTCAACAACTTGTTGGGGGGGTTATGTAACGTCACGGAATTTTCAGCCTCATAAATTATGATAACCATCCCTGAACATACCTATTGCTCACGTTGTTGACAAGTCAACGCACCGTTATTCTTATAACCATTAGTAATAAAAGTAGATATCGCGCGCTAATGCACAAACGACCGCAGTGTTATGCAATAAATGCTCCCCGATCCCCCCGTCATCATGCAGTGTCCGTCGCCGACGTGTCGCGGTTGCCCGTCACCCGTCGCCTCCGGCGCTTTCGTCGCGTCCGCCGGTACGGCCCGCAGACAATACTGTACTCCCACGATAATATGTACAATCCCGCAAAACGACGACACTGATCCACCCTACTACCACGAAAAAAGCTACGACACCAGCAACGGCCGGACGATCAGCTCACCATCTCATCGCTGGCTATTAAAATTCCTTTCTGTCTGTCGACTGGTCACCACTTAAGGCACTTATCGTCTGCCGACACGACTTATCGTCTGCCGACACAACTTATCGTCTGCCGACACAGTTTTCGTCCGCCGATACAATTTTCGTCTGCCGACACAGCCTGTCTGCCGATTCCACCTGGCATCGACCCGGATCCGTCTTAAAAGAGTCAACCACGCTGTCCACAACAAAATGATGGGCTAAGACTAACCACGAGGGCCCGGGCGGCGGCCGGAGCGGACACGTCAACCACGTCAACCACGCAGTCAACCAGTCGTAATATGTCATATCTTTCCCCTTATTCCCCCCCTTTACCAACACGTGGGCCACACGTTATGCGAAATTCACGTTCGTATAACGTGTGTGCCGGAGGAGGCGTCGCAAGACAATTCCCTACAAAATGTATTCCCCCTGTTTCCCGACTAATGTAAACCCCGCACGCTTTCCCGGTAACCCTGTGAGGACATACCATGATTAATATGGCGTGTCGCCTCCCGTGGGCCGGGGAAGTATGCGCCAAACTTTTATATTTATTGTATTTGCCATGTGCCATTATATACTTATTGTATTTGCCATGTGCCATTATATACTTATTGTATTTGCCATGTGCCCTTATATTATTATTTTATAACCGATATGTAAAATATACCCACATACTTACCCTAATACTATTATTATTTATTTTAATTAACTCATATTTTTTTTTCTCTCCCAACATAAATCCTCTACATTCATTTGTAGTTGCGTGTATCAAAGCCTGTGAGTTCCACCGACTTGACCCTCGGGTCTCACGCGGTGCGGCTCACAGGTCATGACGAAAGTGTTCCCCTTTCGTCATGGGTGGTTTTCGGAGCTCTAAAAAGCGACGAACTCTCACAGCATGATGTAGCTATATGCTCATCATCAATCGAATATTCAAATAATCTACCTATTAAATCAATATCGTTTAAAGGGGCCTCACTTACATTCGTTGCCGTAAACCATGACTTGATATAAATTTTTATAATGAACGCAGAGACTCGGCAGATTGCATTTTCTTCGGTTTTTGTCAACTTTAATTCTAATCTTAGCAAAAAGATCTTCAAACAATAAATTACTTTAGCCATCCACCTGGCTTGATGACATGCACCAGGCTTACGAATTATTATTCCACCTGGTGGTGTTTCACCAAGTGTAATAATTACAAGTTTTAAAAATTCTTCATAGTCATCTCTTGGTTGTTTTTCTTCTAGCATTTTCAAACAAAAAGACAAAATATTTTGACGCACTGGTGACAAAATATTTTTTAATTTTTCATCTGAGCTCCATACAAAAATATTTTTGGTGTTTATTCCATTCCATGCATTCTTAAAACGCATAAAAACTGCAATATCCGGTCCGGATGATATATGTAACTTTGATTCAACTATAGCTGCTTGAAGAATCAACTCAAAAATATGATGACGACATGCTAAGTGAAGAACATCTCTTCCCAGTCGTTGTTCTAGCAGAGCACAAGCTCCATTGAGTCTCCCTGTATTTGAAGACGTCGTGTCAAATACAAATCCCTGAACTTTATCAAGTAATGACCATTTTTCAAGAGTATCGAATATAGCAGATGACATTTCTAATCCTGTACCAGATGGGATTTGGGGAACGCCAAGAAGTTGCTCAAAATTAGGACCTGTTACAATTATAGGCAAACGATCGACTTTTCCGTATCCTCCAAAAACGGGAAGTATTTTACCATCCCAGTGAACAATGGCAAAATCTACATTCAAATTTAAAAAATCTGACCGCACATTTTCCGCGTTTTCTTCTCTAACACTTTGTCGTGCATTTTTTATAGATGTTCGGTTGATTACAAAAAGAGCCGGGTCCAAAGAAACACTTTCAATAAATGCTGACAATAAATGTACAGCATCCCGATCACTAACCTTGAAAATATAAAAAAATATAAATTCAATACGTTTATCTAGAAAAATTGTTTTAAACTAATATTGAATTTGTATGTTTAACACATATGTCCCAAATACTATTTTACGGCTGACCTAACCTGACCTAATCTCAATAATATTGAATCAAAATCTTAAAATACAGTTGTTAATGTGTTGCATAATAACGTTTTTTTTAAGTTCGCGTAACCAAAACCATAAATATATAATATTAATTTACCTACATCAATATTTACTTACCTTGCACTTATCTAATGCTGCACAAAGCCGTGGTGTCATTATTGATTTATTGGCCCTTTTGGATCCAGATGGGCCAGGACAACGGTTATCTGAATGAACATCACTTTCCTCGCTAACATTTTCGGATTCATCTGAACTTGAATAATATGTTGGTATCTCAACTAAAATATTTATACTTAAATAATTTTATAAGTCATTTTTAAGGAATTTTAATTAATAATTACCTGTGGCGGATTCTGAAATTTGAGAATTGTATTTCTTTTTTTTTGCAATTTCCGTTTCTATTCTTACATTTTTTCTTTTTTCTTTATTTGTTTGATTCATATCTACTCCTAACATGCAACCTGGACGACCGGGATTTCGCTGAGCAATTAAAAATGCTTTGTCGACCTCAATTTTCATTAATTTTAAAGCATTAGAATGAGCTATGTCGAATAGTTTATCCAAATCTTCTTCAAACTCTTGAACTTTTGATTTGTAACTTTCATTTTCGCGATGTTTACTCTTTTCAAGATTGCGCCATAATTCGTATTTTTTTTTTAAATTCTTCACACAATCAGCTTTATCTTTTGTTGGGATACGGGCCTTTTTCCAGAAAATTATACATTCATCGATTACCAAATTGGAACTTTCTGATAGAGTCATATTTATGAATCTCATATTATAAAATAATAATTTCAAGCAGTCCCTTAATGAAGGAAGTTTGCTACCTAATATTTGATTTTTTGTTGGACCGATTAAATGAATATTTTGTCGCCGCATTTTATGTTATTTGACACAATATCGTCCACCAAAAACTTATTGACAACTAACACACTAATAGTGATCGTCTACAAATTACATCAAATAAAACTAAGATAACAATTTATGGCATAAGCTGTGCGGCGTGCGCAGTCGATTGCCGATTGTAAACGAATTATATAGCTAATAATCGCTAGTGATTATTCGATAACAATATTCTGATTCACTGATATTTTATATTATTAGATTATTCTTTACTATTTAGAGATAAAAATGTCTATTGGGTAATAATAATAATAACTGTAGATTGGCAATATCAAATACACGAGATCGTGACAGCGGTAATTGTTTGTTTCGTTTTAGCTTAAAATTACATACATTCAAGTATAACATTGAACTAGCTGATCCAATAAAAACTTATAAATAACATTTTTTTTTAGAAAATTAAATGTTACATACATTTCTTTAAGATATTTAATGGTATACTTAAATAATTAAAAAATATAATAAAATAACCGTAATAAAATCAATTGTACCTAATGATTCAAATAAATTACATTTTGCTATTTTCGTGCAGAAATACTAGATTTACAAGAAATTTTAATTTATACTTTTTTATAGAAAGTAAATAAGGCTATAAAAAAAGCTCTATACATTTTTACGAAAAAGTCAATAGTTTTTGAGTTAAATCGGAAAAACCATAAAACTACCCTCTTTGATCATTTTTCACCCCTCTTGCGGCATGGGAAGGACATAAGTCATCATAACCCAATTCACCACAAATTATTTTCTCGTAACAATTTAAAAAATGGTAGGGTCCTGCATAAAAAAAAACAATTTTTTTTTTCTTCTCTTATAAGTAAGGACCACCCTAATGACCAGGTAGGAGAAAAGTAATTTTAATTTCTTCAATGAATTCAAAATGTGTAGAATGTATCATGGCTAACATAGCACGGTTTTTATTTTGTCCACTACACGAGTCGCAAAAAAAAGAAACTGATTTATAAATACCTTTTTCATCTAAGTCCAATAGATATTTATACACACAAGTAACAATTTCATTGCAACCGCGTGCTCCGGTAGTCTCACCCCATAAATATGCTAATGCGTTCTGTGAGCCCGATTCATAGATGGTTAGATTAAACATAGAATACTTCCGGCTGTAATATAAGTTCATATTTTGCCCTTGTGGAGTATTCAACACTTTTTGAAGGTCACAACTTACACAAATGAAGTTCCCATTAGCTCTTGATATTTCTTGTTCAAATAGAAACATATCTTTAACTTCATTTTTTTCTTCTTCGTGATTTTTTTTAAATTTATATTCGTCTTCAGTTAATTCTCGTGTACTTTCAATATTCTCGTACTTTGAACAAAATCGGCATTTATCTTTTTTTGGGCAATGAAAACCAATATTGTATTTTTTTTTAAAGATTTTTCGAAATAAACTATTTTTAACAATTTCTATTTTATTTTGAGCACAGTAACACTTGTAAACTTGATACAGTCTTGATAAATTTCCCATTTCAGCTGGTAAGTATTTTTTGTTGGTCGATGCACGGAAATAATGTGACTTGACCGCAGGAAGTTTTTGTATAAAATCATCGATACTTTTCATAATATCATATGATTTTTTATGTTTCGGTGAATGCCTGCCACGCTGATCAATTTTTGAAGTTGTAGGTGACAGTGCATTATCTATTGTATAGTTTAAGAATTTTTTTGTAATATTTAAGGTACTTAAAACATACTGAAGACATTTTTTTTTTCTATGGTTTTCAAATGGCAATGAATATTCTTTAGTAACTTTTCTTTTGGAGCTTTCAATGACTCGTTTTCTTTTTATAGGCATTTCATTCACACAGTTTAATATATAATCTTTTTGTCTAATTGGGTTGGCTAGTTTCCAAAATGCTGAAAAAATTATTTGTCTTTCATTTTCACCAAACTTTTCACTACACTTATTTTGACATTTTTTGTTAGCACACGGATTTGGTTGGAGCTTTTTTCCAACACCTTTGGATTTCTCTAATTTAGTTATTTCACGTATGTTAATTTTTCTTTTAGGCCTAACACCCTCCATTCCCACTACAAGAACTTCTTCTACAGTATTCGGTGTATTTTGATTCTCTATACTCAATGGTATAAAATCCATCGAGTTTTCAGTTGAAACCGGATCGACAACAACGTTATCGAAATCAAAATTTACAGGATTTTGAGTTTTTGAAGAACTAGACGTATCTGATTCATAATTTAAATTTCGCGGTAACCATTCTGTTGTACTTTGACTTTCGATTGAAGTGGAAAGGTTATCTGATAAAATTGGTCCGGATTTTTGTTCCATGATTTCATTGAAAATTATATTGTTTAAACCAATTTCAACTAAAGGAACTGTTGTCAATGTTGTGTACTCTAAATCAGGCTCGAAATCAGGAAATGATACGTCATTATTATTATTTAGAGGATACTGTACTATTCCATTAACGTTGGTTGTTAACGTCGGCTGTTGAAGTGCGGCCTTCACTATTTTCCTACTTCTTGAATTCATTTTTAGAACTGTTTAAATAATGAAAAAAATGTTATTAGTTAATTACCAAATAATTAAAAACAACTCCAGTTTAAAAATGATTTTGTTAAGTTAGCGTAAATTATATTAAGGTTAATTATTAATGAAAATAGGTGTTTATAAACAATTACAATTTTTTTTTTTTTTGTTATTTGAGGAAAACCTATAATCATACAAACAATATTATTGTAACAAATTGTAGAATAATAATAATATAATACCTAAAATAAATGTAGTCACAAAGGACTATTTCCGCAAAAAAGAAATCTTATGATTATTAACAAGGAATTTGGAACAAAATCCTAATAACAAATTTTAGTACTATAAATAGATAATACTTTAATTATAAAATAATTATAGAAATAAATATTATATCATTATATTATAATTTATAGGATAAGAAAAAATAAATAAATATTATGTTATTAAGGAAAATTTTTAAATTTTTACAATACAATGTACAATCAGTTAATAATTAGAACAATTAGTAAAAAATATGAGTGAACTTTTGGCTTGAAATACGGATTAAATGAGCCTTCCATTGAAGGTACTTTGTCATTTACTCATAATAATATACATAGGTAGGTTACATGCGGTTACAATAGTATTATGCTACAATTATGTTAAAGTTTTTATTAGATTAGTAGGTCGTACGGTGTTATTAATTTAAAAACATGTTATTATTGAATACTAGTTACCATGTGAAAATAAAATGTAAAATGGCATAATAATATTATATCAGATAGAATCATTTCGAATAAACTTAACTATTATATTGTTTTAGATCATCTTAGTATATTTAATATTATAATTATAGTATTTATCTACATTTACGTAAAAATAGAAAATATTATTATGATTATAATAGCAAGTTCTGATAACATCGTAAGTTAAACTAGTATACTTAGTTATGTGAACCAGAAATATTATAATGTTATTGTTAACATTATACTATTTAAATAGACTGGAGGATTGTAGATGTACATACCTTATAATCTTCTATAATATTATAATCTTACAAACTACAAACTGTATACAATTCAATATTAATTAGTTGACACGTCTAATTTAGGTGATTACAAAAAAAGCAAATTCATTTTTAAGAATGATAAGAGATTTTTTGAACATAAGACATTGTAATTAGCAATTTTGGAGCAATTGTCACTTGTTTTTTGCGTCATAATAATTAGTATCATAATGATATTATTAATTTCATAACGTCACTTGGTCCCCTTATATTATTTTCTATTGGCGTTTGGACCCCAAAAATGTCGCTTAGACCCGTGTTTTAGAATTCACTTATCATAACGGTCGTTTGTATCCTAAATTTAAAAATTCAATAACTCATTATAAAATGGTCACACTGATGTACCAGTGATACATTATGATACATCTAAGTCTCCTCTATTCGATAATAATTCAAATGTCGCTTAGACCCTAATGTCGCTTATTCCCTTTTGTCGTGCAACCATCGATATGTAAACAATTTTATAATAAATAATTAACTATTAAAATTAAATTATTTCATTATAAAATGTAAAGAATAATTAATGTGGTTGATTTTGAATCTGGATTATTGATCCGCTATCACTGTTTATTATTTAAAAATGATAATTGATATCACGGTCTTAGATAGATACTTTGATCCAATTGATAAAACATAATAATTGATAATGATAATAAAATTGTATATTCAATATAATCTTTATCAATAATATGGGTTATTTTTATAATATTATAGCTGTTATGACATGTATTTCCAGTAATTTAGAAAACGAGTACCACAGAATTGATATCTATCCAATTAGTACCATTGACAATAAACTATTGTGCACACAATTTATGGCCTATCTTCAGATAAAAGAACAATATTTTAACTACTGGTTTTTAATAAATACAACTACCGCGATTAAGCTACGCAATACCGTAGCGTCTCTTATTATTTGAAATAACCGTATTCTGCCAACGGATTATTTAAAATGAAAAATATAAACGCTAACATTAATTGTAAAAATAGTATTATACATTTCTAGAAATAAGCACATGAATTATTTAATCAATAATTGCGGGTATTATTGTATTAATATAGTTTATACACCAGTACACAACTTATTATTATAATAAATACAATAAAAAAAATAGTTAGATTTTAACATGCACCTATTTCAAAATGTTCATATAAAATAATTTCAAAATGATTTATATTTTTTGAAATTATAATGTTTCTAACATAAACTAGATCGTATATTACTTAACAAGAATATTGATATTTAAAAAAATGGTAAAAAATCAGCCACTTGACTTAAATAAATGTTTTTACGATATAAATTTTTCTGAAAATCAGATTTACAAATTGGCTATTTTGGATATTTTGGAAATTTTTTTTATCAGTTTTTAAGTTTTTTATTTTCAGTATTAAAAAATAAAAAATAAAAAATGTATGCTAAAAATATAGCGCAATAGTCTATGAATTATATTTAAAAGAAAATTTTCAAAAATATTAATTAGAACAAAAGTTATTTAATTTGTCAGATCTCAGTGGGACACCCAGTATAGCACATGGGTCATTCAGCAACCAGCTACAAAGCCATTCGATATAATAAGAGTTTTTCCCAAGCGGTAGAACAGGAACAAAGGTTATTTAATCCCCGTTCAACCTTATATATTACAGATTAAACAAAACATATATTAATTCAATAACTGTACAGTTAGTTGATCAAAACAATAATCCGATCGACAACTTAAATGAGACATTGACAGTTGTTCTGCATATTAAACGTCACGAGTCTCATTATTAAATTTGTATCTCAGATTTCGGAATGTACGAGTCAATTACTTTAAGTTTAACCGGGAACACAACCATATTATCTGCGAATTATTTTTCGTCTATAAACCTTTACGGAAGACTCAGAAATAGCTTTGTTATGTTTGCAGACATTTAATTTATTCCCGAATATCAACAAAGATAATAATAAATTTGCTATACAAGTAGTTGACCATAATAATAATGATCGTATGTGGTGTTATATTAAACTGGAAGAGGGATGTTATGAAATTAAAGATATTAAGCAACGGGTTATGGATCAAATAAATATTTACAATAAGAAATTCAAAGCTAAGTTAACATTTGACATTTCGGTTGATCCAAACGATTTCAGATCATATATAAAATGTAATGGAATACTTCACTTTGAAATTTTACATAACATAGCACCTGTATTGGGTTTTTAAAAACGAGAATATAAGCCGGAGTATGAATTTCATAGATCAGAAAAAGCTGTGAATTTAAACACAATTAATTCTATAAAAGTAATGTGCAATATAGCTCAAGGATCATTCAGCAACCATCTTCAAAGTCATTCGATTTATGAGTTTTTCCCGAGTGAAAGGTCAGGATCGAAAGTAGTACAGTCACCACCAAATGTAATATATTACAAATTGAATAAAACAAATATTGATACGATAACCGTTCAGCTAGTTGATCAAGATCATAATCGGATTGATAATTTTGGTGAGACATTGACAATTGTGTTACATATTAAACGTTACGGGTCTTGAGATGGGATTAAAATTCAATATAAACCCGCTACTTCGAATCAGTTTAACTAGTCATAAGCCTAATGTGCTAGCAGCAACATCAAATAAAAAAAAAAAAAATTGACGGTGAAAAATAAAAAAATTTTGCAATCTCTAGGCTATCAATTAAAGCAGAATGAAAGTGATATTTTGGATATAACTTCACAGTACGAAACGGATTCTAAGAATACAAAAATTGAATATCATTCATACACACCGTATACAGCATCATTTAATAATAATGACGAAAAACGTATATCAATCCAGCAAACAGATGTTTATCCATATCTACATGAAAGCTTTATTTTTTTGGAAGGAAAAATTACTGATGCTACCAAAGTGAAACTATCTAATAACGGTTACTCTTACCTCTTCGAGCAAATACGATTGGAAATCAATGGGATAGAAGTAGATAGCACACGTGTTCTTGGAATTACTAGCTCGTTGAAAGGATACTTATCTGGTACACCACACAACTATAATTGTTATGAAAATTCTGGTTGGAATTTTAAAAACGCAACGCAATCGGAAAATGAGAAAGGTGAATTTAGTGCTTGCATTCCATTGAAATATTGGTTAGGTTTGTTTGAAGATTATAAAAGAATATTAGTGAATTCTAGATTGGAATTAATATTAACTCAAAGTCATAGCGATTTAAATGCTTTAAGTTTAAAAACTGGTGTAATTGCTTCTGAAGGTAAAGTCGTTATAAACAAAATAGTCTGGAAGGTCCCACATATAACGGTCGACGATGAAGAAAGGCTAAAATTATTGAAACTTATAGAAAAAGAAAAAAGTTTATTTATTCCTTTTAGATCTTTTGAAACTTTTGAATACCCTAAACTCGGAACCACTAAAAAAGTTGTATGGAATTTGAAAACTGATCAAAATTAGAAAAACCACGATTTATCATAATCGGTTTACAAAAAGGACGTAAAAATATGTTATCAAAAGATTGTAGTATATTTGATCATTGTAATCTTACAAACGTCAAAGTATTTCTGAACTCAATAGCTTACCCATACGATAATTTGAATTTAGATTTTTCGAAAAATAATTTTACTATATTATATAATATGTATACATCGTTTCAAGAATCGTACTTTAAAAAAAGTATTCGTAACCCGATATTGAGTCCTTCTACTTTTCTAGCAAACGCACCAGTTATAGTTATCGACACTTCAAAACAGAACGATTCAGCCACAGCCTCAGCAGTAGATGTTTAATTGGAAATTGAAGCTTCAGATTCGCTTGCAGGTGTAACTGCTTATTGCTTGTTAATTCATGATCGTATTGTAGAATATGTACCTTTTACTAGAGAAGTAAGAAAACTTGTGTAAATATATTAAGAATTAATTTATAACAGTAAAAAAAATCTATAATTACATAATTTATGTTCTGTACTTAAAATTATAATTTCAGTTTTATAATAAGGTTTGTTGGGAAAAATTAAATTTGGTGTGTGCACGGTAAATATTTTTGAGTAAGGGGCAAAACGCCTAAATTTTTAGGGTGCAAACTCCCTGTAATTTTAAAATACAGTAAATATTTTGTGCAAGGGGAGAATTCGTGGATAAAAAATGAGAAATCTCCCTGTAAAATGCTATATGGTAAATATTTTTGTGTGAGGGGGGAATAGGTGGACAACGAGTGTAAAATCTCCCCGTGATTTTTATCATGGTAAAATCATTGTGTTCAAGGGGGACATCCTCCCTTGAACGTTACGAAATTACCGCGGTGAAAAAAAAAAAGACTGTGAACATAAAAATATATACTACTATTACACAAAGATTAATGTGGTCACCAGAGTTTTAGGACTCCTAGAAGGTTCAATGTTTCTAGGTGGGAGCCATATTATGACAACATACAATTGTAATATACTCGGGAGCTTGGTACCTACTATCGTAGTACTGATAGTAGATAAGTGGCTGCCATGATATTATAGTTGCAGGTCGCAGACAATTTGTTTGATGTTGTAGTCGTGGTTGATAATAAATAAAAGACAGTTGTTGTTTTATTGTGAATTCTATTATTTTGTTGATAATTTTTCTAAGTCCAAAATATGCTCGTACAGAGTGGCGTGAAGATGCTTGCACTAATGGGTGGTAGTACACGTCTGAAAACAGGCCGATTCGGGCTCCCTTATATATGAATTTCCCCGTACCCCTTGCCTATAGATACTGTATCTCGGCTCACGGATGTGATGTGTGTGACCATCGTTCCAGCCCACGCATTTTATGACTTCCTTATATTTCTACGTATTGCTAAAAATGCTAATCTATGATTCATTTATGATTGAATCATTCTACTCTTTTATATTTCTATATTGAACATCGTCGCGTACAGCGTTGTAATTAAAATAACCATTATTTTATAATTTTATATTTGAATATTGTCGTTCACAGGACTCCCCGAGTAATTATATTATTCAGTGAGCCTGTCTTCTCATGCTAAACAGTAGGAAATCCTATTTCCGTTTCTAATATCCGATTTATGCCGAATTACAGTATAGCTAATCTATAGTATAGTATAATTACTATTATATTACAATGATGTTGTTAAGTAGTAACTGGCTTACTACATCTCCCCCTTTAAAAGTTGATTTTTATCGTCTAAAATGAGAAAAATTAACTCAAACTTCCTCCATTAGTTCAAGCACTTTCCTATGATTACAAATTTTACATATATCAATTATTACATTACATTCAGTTATTACATGTTTACATTTTATGTTTTACATTGAATACATCATTTTAACTATATGGTACATTTTACCATATTGATTATTATTGACAAAATACAGATTATAATCCACAATATTACAGTTTATATTTTGCTTATTATCTAGGTTAGTATCTTATGTGATTTAACAATATATTCTTTTTTTTTGTGTTTTTGTTTACATCAATAATCTTATCTTAGTGTTAATATAATATGTGTAATAATATTTTAATATAACATGAATTCTTAAAATCTATTACAATATATTTTTTTTTCCGTGCAATATATATATATGATAAAATAGTGGTGTTTACTATATTTTATTTTCTGTTACCATGTTAATTATATTTTGAATAAGTTAGATTAATATATTTCTTATTCCATCACCATGTTAATTACGCCAATACATGCTAATATGTTCCTAACTTTCCCTTCTTTTTTTTTTTTTTCATTCGTTCTACGTTTACGTTGCTTCTATATATATATTTTCCATTAATCGCTATATCATTATATTTTATATCTAGTTAATATTACTATCCTTATACTGTAATTGGATTATATCTTTTTACTACAGGTCCAGACCAACAATAAACTATTGTATTCAAGTTTTATTACATGATCTAGACTAGTATTAAATCGATTCTATTCTATTCTATTTTTCGTAATGATTTCATCTTGCTAATTGAACCCGTGTCGCCAGAGTGTGCTGCAAATCAAAGCATCATCCCACGACACTGGCTAAACTAATAAGATTTTGTAATTTCTTATTGTGATTTATTATGGCCATTTGGTCCCTTGGTGATCCCGTTAAAAAAATCTGTTATTCACACGATTTTTCCAACCAATCACCAAACGATCAAATTCCAACATTTTCCCTTAAGTGGTCAAACCGTTCGGTGCATAAAAGTGCACCATTTGTCAGTCTCCAATAAAATAAACAAAATATACCCCTATTATTTACCGCCCGGCTCCTAATGTTATTTCTTTCTTTTATTTTTTCTGAAATTAATGTATTTAAAATTACTATTTGTAGTGTTATATTAGTTAATTATTAATATCTAGCGTTACTTTTTTTTTTTTTTATATATTAACTTTAGTGTGTAAAAATGTATCTTATCATTGATCTAACTTTTGCCCAATCTAGTCCGTCTTGTCGTCCTAATTGGTTCATTGCTAATTTGGTTAATTTATGTTTTTCGCAAAAATACTTAAGATTCAGTAAAGCAACGTGTAAATTTTGGTACGTGGCTAATTGTTTCTTTTTCGTTTTTGTTATTAAAAATATTATGTACCTATCTCCACTTTTGAATTTTACGACGTCGCCTAAATCTTTATGAGATTTTAATTGCTTGTCTCTACCAAATCTCATTTTTAATTCGTAATTAATACCTGATCGAAAATTATAATATTTTTCGATTTCAGATACTATGTGGTACTCCGACGGACTATTTATTAGTTCGCCGTGTACTTCCTTAACGTCTTTATTAGATATTACTGTTGTTTCGAATTTTTGCATAAAATTATCATAACTTTCGTCCGTAATTTCCGTAACATTATACATACGCGATAACGCGTCGACATTGGTGTTTAACTTGCCCATTTTGTATACTATCTCATATTCGTATTCCTCCAATTGTAGTCTCCACCTTGCCAATCGGGATAATGGGTCTTTCAAATTAAATAGCCATGACAAAGGCCTATGGTCCGTAAGAATTGTAAATTTTCTACCATATAAATACGGTCGAAATGTTTTTACGCCGAATATAATCGCCAAACATTCCAGTTCCGTTGCCGAATAATTACATTCCGCCCTATTTAAAATTCTAGAACTGTAAGCTATTGGTAAATCCGATCCTATTTTACCTTGAGATAATATTTCACCTAGCGCCCTACCGCTAGCGTCTGTCGTTAGTATAAATTGTTTTGTAAAATCCGGATATTGTAGAATTGGTTCTGAACATAATATTTCTTTTAATTTATCGAAAGCTTTTTGACAGTCTTCGTCCCAATTGAACTTTACGTCTTTTCTTAATAATTTCACTATTGGATTAGCAATAGCACTATAGTTTTCTATGAATTTTCTATAATACCCACTAAGTCCTAAAAAACTTTTTATTTGTTTAACGTTTTTAGGAACCGGAAAATCTTTTACAGATTTAACTTTCGCTTGGTCCGGTTTGATTCCTTCGTCACTAATTACATGACCTAAAAATAAACATTCCCGTTGTAAAAAACTACATTTGTCCGGTTCTATTTTTAGATTGTGTATACGTAATCTCTCGAATACGTTTATTAATTTTTCATTGTGGTCTTGTAAATTTTTAGCATACACTATTATGTCATCCAGGTATACTAAACACTTCATTCCTATTAACCCTGATAACACGTTTGTCATCATTTTTTGAAATGTCGCCGGAGCTGAACTTAGACCCATAACTAATCGTTTAAATTGATAATGTCCTTGTCCCGTTGAAAATGCCGTAAGTTCTTTTGATTCTTTAGCCAAAGGTACCTGGAAATATCCTGATTTCAAATCTATCAAACTGAACAGTTGACATTGTCCTAATTGGTCTAATATTTCCGTTATATTTGGTAATGGGTGAAATTCATTTAAAGTTACTTCATTAAGTGCCCTAAAATCGATAACTATTCTGAATTTTTGTTTCCCCGAGGCGTCCTCCTTCTTTTTGACTAATATTAATGGTGCGTTAAACGGACTCATTGATCTTTCTATGATTTCATCTTTCATCATTTGACCTATTTGTTTTTCTATCTCCGGTTGTTGTGAAAACGGTAAACGATAGGGTTTTTTATAAATCGGTTTCAAATCCTTAGGAACTTTTATTACGTGTTCTGCTGCCGTAGTACACGTAAGATTATCCCCTTCTAAATAGAAAATGTCCGCGTAATGTTCACATATTTTTACTATCGAATTATATTCGTGAACTTGAAGATGATCAGTACGTAATAACGCCCTGACCCGACGCGAGCGTTCAGTGTCCATTGTGTTTATACACTGTACGCTATCTGTTAAAACATCCGTGTCGTATGAAATATTACGCACTTGACCTACATTTATTTCCTGCGTCATTTCAGATATATTTAATATGCTTATTGTAGTTTTGTTGTTTTTGACTGTATTGTAAATATTCGCGCAATATACGCCCGGTATTAATTCTTGCTTATTAATTAAAATATTTTTATTATTCATTTCTGTATCGGGTATATCGATTTGTACTATTGTCTCTGAGCGCGGTTTTAATGTAAAACAGATATCACTATCGCTTCCGGTTTTATTATTATTTATTGTTAGCGTGTTATTAGCTACGTCTATTACTGCATGGTTATCTATTAGAAATTTATTACCAATAATTCCGTTTGCCAGAATCGGAAAAATATTGTTTACAACATAAAATTGTGTTTCGAATGCTTCATTATTAATTATTAATTCTATTTCTGTTTTGCCTATTGTAGAAACTATTCTTTCATTGATGCCTTTCAAATAAATTTTTTCGTTTTCGTTAATTTCAGTGTTTCCTTTTAATGCATTAATTTTAATTATATTTAGATCCACCCCAGTATCGACTAATAATTTAATTTGATTCTTATTAAAACTGGGTGATTCTAAAGTAATGTGGTTGTCTATTAATTTTGCTGTGATGTGGAAAATCCTGTGTGTGGGTCTTGAACTATTTCTTGGACCAATCTGACTCCCACTGGTGATAGTCCGTTGGCGTTTCCCGACGTGCTTCTTTCGTTTTTCTGTTTTGTATAACAGTTTGAAATTTCATGACCTATCTTATTGCAGTAACTGCAAAGTACGCCCTGAGTATTGTTATTGTCCCTACGAATATTATTGCTGTTGCTCGCATGGCGCGTGCCGTTTACACGATTATTGTTATACGTATTTTGTTGCACATTAGGTCGATTGCTCCAGCAATCTCGTGCTATGTGATTAGATCTACCACAAGTGTAGCAACCGGTGCCTCGGTTAATATTATTTTGTTGTACATTATTGCCATTGAAATTCCGTCCATAGCCGTTTCCGCCTCGATGACCGCCGCGATTAACCATGTGTGAGCCATATCCGCTCTGATTATTATTCCCATAGTTATTGCGGTTGTTGTGATTAACATATCGGTTGTTATACCCGTTGAAATTATTATTTCTATTGCTTTGATTTGAATTACTGTTTCCTCCGCGATTAACTGCGTTATTTGTATTGCCACCATTTTGTCGTTTTTCCTCGTTATTGACGTCTGCCTGTTTTCCATTACCAATTTGTCTCTGCAATTTATCCATTTCTACTTTCGACTCATATTCGAGCATCTCATCGATCGCCGTTTTGAAACATTGTTCCAATGTACTGGGATTTCGACTTTTCAGTACTGTATATAGGTGATGAGGTAACCCTGTCATAAATATGATCATTGCCTGTTTCTTTGTTTGTTTTTTCACTATATCTGCCTCGGCCTGAACTAGACCTATCGTACTTGCCGCGCAGAGTTTATAATATAACTCTTCGATTCTACTAGCGAATTTTGCCACACTTTCTCCCTCGGCCATACGTGCCGTGTTTAAAGCTATTGATAGGGCCCTCTCCGATACTTTTTGTTCGAATGCCCCTTCTAATATTGTTTTTATTGCTCCCCATGTTTCTAAATTTCGATATTTTGTTACTTCTAACGCATTTCCCGTTAACTTAGAAGTAATTATTTTTAATAATATCGGTGTATCTGCTTCCGTTGTCTCTTTAATTGTGATTTCACAAATATTTATAAATTCGGCTACGTCCTTTTTGCCCGTGCAAATAGGTATCATAGCAATTGCTTTATCTAAATCCATTTTACTCATTTTTTTCTTAACCACTGACTCTAACTGCACGTGAATTACGCTTGAGTCTGACCTAGTACCTAAACGACCTACGGTTTGTTTTCGTGGCGCGGTACCTATTTGTTCTGTTAAACTATGTGTTCTTACTAACTTTTCTTAACAGTTTTTTCAGTTTTAACTATGTGTTTCCTAGTTTGTTCTAAAAATTCTTTCTTTACAGCGTCTTTTAAAACTGCCTCTTTTAATTCTTTCCTAGGTTTATATTTTTCAAATTTTATTGAACTGTCCGCAGAACTAGTGTCAATATCTGAACTATCGGATTCTGACATATATTTATCTAAACATTACATATATATAATTTATAATAAATTATATCTACTAAATTTATTACTATCCTATCCGCGTGAGTAATTACCAACAGTATTTACTCTACATGTATATACTATTATTAGTTTATAAACTAATAATACGTAACTACCGTCACCAAAATTAATTTTACGTAAAAATTATTACTTATAAAATAATTATCATGCACAAATAATAAAAAGAAATTACGTAAACGCGCGTCGTACGTTGGATATGGATGAGTACCTATCTAATAACACGTAAAACGTTCGACCGCCTATGTTACGCGTGTTAAATTTCGATACGGTATCCCCTCACCCGTTTCCCACGCCATGTTCCGCGATGTTTTTTACGCGTACGCGCTCGTACTACGCTCGAATATTATAACAAAAAATCCCCGGTTAGCTACTCCAAAATCCCTCTAATAATATTCGACTTCCTATCCCTTATTTTTATAGACTATAGACTATAAAAGTCTTATTACTAATTTTTCCTAAATGATTTAATTTCCTCATTTACGCGCTTTACCATTTGAACGAAAACGTAATAATCGCGAACAGTATCAGTCCGGTTAACAAAAATAACATTGTTAGTAATATAATAAATATTTCAGAAGAACCTTTCGTGATAGACGAGCTTACCACACAACATATCGAGTGGGAGCCATATAATGAAACAGTATTGACAGCATCTTTTATAGATGACAAACAAACCGATCGTATAACACAAATCAAACGCGAAATTAAAACCGACGATTTGAATAAAGAAGAACGGGAAAATATTTTAGCACTCTGTTGTAATTACGCGGACCTGTTTTATTTACCGGGTGACTATCTTAGCGCCACGGAAATCGTGACTCACACAATAAACACACCGCGTTGCACAAAACCCATTAACATACGCCCGTATCGTTTACCTTGGGCATACCAAGAAGAAATCGAAAAACAAATTAAAGAAATGAAACATAACAATATTATACGTGATTCTAAATCACCTTTCAATTTTCCACTCGTAGTAGTGAAAAAGAAAAATTTAGATCCGACAGGGAAACCCAAACTGCGAGTGTGCGTAGATTTCAGAAAACTTAACGAAGTAACCGAGAATGAAGCTTATGGCCTCCCAAACTTACTAGAGATATTAGAATCCCTAGGATCATCCAAATACTTCAGTACTTTGGATTTGGCGGCAGGTTATCATCAGCTGCATATAGACCCGGCCGATACACATAAAACAGCTTTTTCTACAAAATCCGGTCACTACGAATTTTTACGCATGCCTTTCGGACTGAGCTCAGCTCCAGCCACTTTTACGCGCGCAATGAAATCTGTACTCATGGGACTTGAAGAAATGTGCACTGCATACCTAGATGATATTGTAGTACACGGATCTAGTCTCATGGACCACCAGAAAAAATTAGAACAAGTATTCAATAGGCTGCGCGTACACAAACTTAAATTACAACCTAACAAATGTTCTTTCTTACGAAAAGAAGTATTGTATTTAGGGCACGTAATAAACGAAACCGGAGTTTCCCCGGACCCGAACAACTTGAAATGCATTCGGGAATATCCTAAACCGAAAAATGCAAAGGATATTAAGTCATTTTTAGGACTACTAAACTACTATAGACGTTTCGTCGATAATTTTGCAAAAATAGCAAAGCCATTAACTTATTTACTTAAAAAAGACGTACCATTCGTTTGGACCGATAATTGCGAACATAGTTTTGAAGAACTCAAAAAAGCTTTAATGAACCCGCCGTTACTAGTCTATCCCGACTGGGAAGCGGGAAAGTTCAATTTAATGACAGACGCAAGTCAGTATGCAATAGGAGCCGTTTTATCTCAGGGGGAAGTCCCTAAAGACCAACCTATCGCGTACTCCAGTAGAACATTAAATAAAGCGGAGTGTAACTATAGCGTTATTCAGAAGGAATTATTAGCCATCGTCTGGGCCGTGAAATATTTCAGACCATATTTATACGGTCGTCATTTCAACATTATAACCGACCATCGACCTTTAACATATTTATTCGGCATTAAAGACGCGTCATCGCAGTTAATGCGCTGGCGATTACAACTGGCCGATTACGATTATGACATTACGTACCGGGCCGGCCCCGAGCACTCGAACGCCGACTGTTTATCACGAATTCGAATGATACAAACCGGTCCGGCCAACGCAATTAACGGGTTCAATGAATTCAAAGCCGCGGAAAGCAAACCCATCTTCAATTCAAAAATTATCGAAATCGACAATGATATAATCAAGGCCGTAGAGACAGAGAACGTTATAATACTAGTTTCGGAAGACAAAGTCATAACTAACCCGGCAGTGCGTGAAGTAATAAAAAACATTGACGTAGGTCAAATACAGTTTTCCGATGAAAACAAGTTTTGTACTATCCAAAGAGACCCGAATTTATTAATAATTTATGGTTTTAAGGCCACGTATACAACACCACTCGAAGCCGAGGTCATTTACCAAGCCATAAACAATTTAAAAACGTTTTGCATAACAAATAAAATTAACTCGTTTTCTACGAATAAATTAGACGGGTCCACCTCACTCACCAGTTACTTACGTATTCGAACAATGTTTCGGCATATTTTTAAAGCAACCGACATTGTAGTAAAAATTTACACGGGTCAGCAATTAACCGAAGACGAAAAGAAATTAATAATTTACGAGCACCATAACTCACTGTTAGGGGGACATGCAGGTGTATCGCGCACAGTAAAAAGATTAAAACTTTATTATAACTGGCGCCACATGAAAAAAGACGTCAAACATTATATTAAACATTGCGAGCTATGTCAGAAAAACAAATCACATGTTAAAACCAAACAACCTATGTTAATTACTAGTACAGTAGTAAAACCTTTCGAAAGAGTCTGCCTAGATATAGTAGGACCTTTACCAAAAACATTAGCAGGGAACATGTATATACTCACCTTGCAAGACGAATTAAGTCGTTTTTCACTAGCAATAGCGTTATCCGCCACGGACGCGCAAACGGTAGCACAAGCTTTCGTAGAATGTTTCGTGTGTATATACGGTATCCCCGAATCGATTCTGACGGATTGCGGAACAAACTTTCTATCCGACGTATTCAAAAGCATGTGCAAACTTTTAGACATAAAGAAATCGAAAACTACACCTTGGCATCCACAAGGAAATGCTTTTCTAGAACGGTCCCACAAAACATTAAAAACCTATTTATGGAGTTTTGTTGACAAAGACAGTAATTGGGATAAACTATTATGCTTCGCAACTTTCTGTTATAACACCACAGTTCATACCTCGACTAATTTTACACCCTATGAACTAGTATTCGGAAGAAAACCGAACATTCCTTCTGCGTTTAACAAAAATCCCGAACCACAGTATAATTATGATAACTATGTTTTCGACCTCAAACGCCTTATGCAGGAAGCACACAAAATAGCAAGGGATAACCTAATCAAAAAAAAAGAATCTAATAAAACTTACTATGACCGAACTTTAAATGTCGTCAATTTACACGTAGGAGATAAAGTACTCATTAGAGAACACAATAAGAAAAATGCGCTTAGCTTAAATTGGCAAGGACCTTTTGAGGTACTTTTAGTACACGATAACGAAAATATTACAATTCAAAAAGGAAATCGCGAGTATCGTATACATAAAAATAACGTAAAACGTTATTACGACGATAACGACAGCGAATAAAATAAAAAAAAAAAAACAAATTGTAGAATACATTAAGTCATACAATTATATTCATTTTATTTTGGAGACGGTTTATTATTACATTATAATTACTATTACTATTATTATTATTATAATATATTTAAGATTTTATTATCAAATTATTTTATGAGGATTACGGGATTTTATTAATTATAATACTATTTTATTATCATTCTATTTATTTTACACTCGTAATCATATTACTATTATTAGTAGTTTCCTGAACAATAGAACGGGTATATTGAATACTATTAAGTTAAACTTTTATTATAAAACTATATTTAACTAATAAGCTGAAACGATTTTCAGACTTATGCTTCTGATAATACCATTCACGTCGGGGACTTTTCGATACACCGACGAACAACTAACACGACACTCTGGCCTATACTACGAGAACCGGGGACCTTTGAAACTTATTACGTCTCAATGGGATCTTACTGCATACATTAATCTTACTAAATATAACGAAGAATTCGAATACATAAACGAAGTAATAGATAAAACGAACGAATTGTGTGTTGCATACATGCACGACCCAGTTACCAATAACTTTAATTGTAACAACTTACTTAAAACAGCCACCGCTATAGTTGACAATTTACACAATAAAAAGACACAAGTCTTAGATTCTATTGGTCACATAATTACTAAACGTAATGCTTTAACTAAACTCGTTACAAAAGCAGCTAAATTAATATACGGAATATGCAATTTAGAATGCATACAAAAATTTAATTTTAATATAGCAAAAAGCCAAAGCACTTCGCAATCTAAACTAATAAAAGAACAAATTAAAGTAGTACAACTACAGAATAATATAGTGTCACACAACATTATATCTTCGGTACCTTTAACATTAATGGTGAACGAAACGACAAACAGTACACGGGAACAACAAATAAAAAACTATTTGACAAAACATTTTATACACGTTAATTTATTAATTACAAAACAGATAGAAGAAACAAACACACTATTAGAGGTAATACAACAAGCTAAAATGGGAATTATTCATCCAAGTTTAATATCTCCAAAAGAGTTATTAGAACACGTTAAAGACGTTAAAGTATCATTACCTGGGGGCACCGATTTACCAACTGATTTAGACATACAAAATATTTACGAATTGATAAAGCTCTCAGACATTACTATATACTATGCAAATGACAACTTAGTGTTTATAATTTCTTTACCTTTAATTTATCAAAATGATTTTAGTTTGTATAATTTAATACCTGTGCCAGTGTGCACCGGAAACGATTGTTTTTATATAAAACCTAGTAATAAGTATCTAGCTATAAGTAAAACGAAAGAACACTATGCTCTTTATGACGAATTGTATTACACACATTGTAAACACGCTAGAGACTTCCTTTTGTGTCCTGAGGGTAATCCTTTACATCCACGTGCTAGTAGACCAGCATGCGAAGTACAATTACTCCAAGATCCTATAAAAGTTCCAACAAACTGCGAAATCATGCACGTACAAATGGGTACATCCATCTTTCACAAAAAACGATTCAAAAACGAGTGGATCTACGTCACTAACTACGATTTAGTATTCATCACCTGCGACGAAGATAAAGAATCCACCAGCCATACACTAAAAGGTGTAGGTATCTTAAGTTTAAACGAAACTTGTAAAGCGTACGCCGCTAGAGACGTACTCATACCAGGAAAAGTCGATTACAAATCTGAATATATGGATTTCAACCCGAAATCAGTTTTAGAACACATAAAGGATATGCCGTTCACCGACAACAACAACTTAATGGAAGATTACCATGTTAAAACAAATAACATGGAGGACCTACATAAAGTGTCAGGGTCAAACAAACAATTAGAAAAACAACGGAAAGTCGACAACAAAATTGACGAGCTAAAGGACACGCAAGAACGCAACGATTATATATTATATGTAATAACAAGTAGTATTTTTATGACGGTAATCATATTAATAATAAATATGGTTAAAGAAAAAACAGTAACAAATCACACGGAAGTAGCACAGTCACAGGAAGAAACAGAAGAACTGGACGCAAACCCAATGATGTCATCAAGAGGAATCGACATGGTCGAGTTTCCACTCACACCAAGAAACATCCCTACCGGCTACCCAACACTTCGGACATTCTTGAATTAGCGGAAGTCAGGGACTTCCATCTTCGAGGGGAGGAATGTAGTAAACCGACAGTATTACTAATATTCTAAGTACATTCTCACGATAGGACAACAACAACAAGAAGGTTAACTACATCAACGATTCCAAGAACCACGTACAATGTACGTACCTAGAGTTTGACCGCGCACTTAAAAAGCATTTTTACACAATAGTGCTAAAACAACCTATGAAAATAATCCGTGAGTGCCAGTGCAATTCAAACGGATTATGAATATCTGCAAAACTTAATTAACTTTGTACCAATAAGTGTCAAGCATTCACTCGGGTTGTTTGTGCAATAACAACGTCCATCTCCGGTTCCTTTCAAATATCCACCTCCTGGACTCTACCGTGTACATTTGTATCCGTATAGTTTTTATATAAATATAAGATAGAATCTATAGTAAAATTAGATTTAGTACAGAGTCTGCACTACGCACACGCTGAGTCTCGGGCAGGTGCTTTTCGCTCTGTCCTCAAATTTATATACGAAATTAATTACTTTTTGAATAAATTACTTATAACTAACTTGTGTAACTTGTCGCTCTACAACCTTCTCTCCTACATTCACCATCAACGTCGACGAACTCAAAAATATAAGCGAGCAGTGAGGGATCACTACAGTACCATACCTTTTCTTCATTACATTATAATGGAAGTCATACATAAATGTTTTCGAAACGTCTAAAATTGCAAATCCTACATAAATTGCCTTGTCGAATTTATTTGTTTCCTTATGCTGATGAATGGCCATGAGATTCTTAGAATATATAGTTCTGTCTTTAAAACTAGTTTTCGCCATTAATTTCCTTGCTTTTTGTTCTGAAGAAACCAGTTTTATAGAAGTTCTTGCTCGAACATTCTCCATACATTTACCAAAAACGCTATTCATTAGCAACTTCCAGAAATCCTTCTCAAACTCGTTTTTAGCTTGTACTCTCATAGATGTACATAATTTTATGTATGATGCCATCCATTTACTTTGAGAAAAACGGATAGCTCGATGAATTTTTACTACTTTAAGACCGTGAGAAATTGCTTGTTTTAAATTTTTGTAATGTACAATATAGTTTTTTTTCGGTGATAAAGTAGTTAACAATTTTTCAACTTTCGAATTCGGTGGACATTCGTTAAACGGTAAAAATGGGAAATCATTATGATATTTATTTAGATGTTTAGGATACTCAATATCAACTTCTAATATATATCCGACTTCTGAATCATCAGCAATTTTAGTTACATCTATGTTGAGATCGTCAACCCATTCAAAATCTTTAAAAGGTAATTCTGTTAACATAGACTTCCCATACAAATTCACACAATCGAGATATGTAATCCATGTGATCGGTTCATTTGCATTATAGTCCAATCCTTCGATATTTGGTATGATTGCCTTAACATATCTTTTGGTTGATTGGCATATCCCGCCTCTAATTGATTTTTCGAAGAAAAGCAACATGTTATACTCCTTTAACCTTGATAATTTGACCTTGGTATACTTCAGCATACAGTCAAAAGCGAACCCAGGAGCAGTCATATAATGAGCAGGATCTAGTTCGAGCGTAGATAAACATAAGTCTCTAAAATTTTCGAACACATCGGCTAGTATGCTAACATCAGTTTTTAAATAAAGATCGCTATATTCACCTAAAGTCTTTATATCAAATGTATGCCATACATTTTTAGCATGTATATAATCTTCATCACTAATTTTCTCGTCTGTTAAAGAGTTATAAAATTCTAGCTTTGATGGCAGAAATGTATCATCTAATTTACTCCAATTATCGACATATTCATAAGGGAAGACTCATTTCGTGTAACTAAATCTAGTGCTTCCGCAGAAAATATTTTAAGAGTTTCTCTAAATCTCGACTTATCTTCAGATAAATTTTCCGCAAGTTTACTTAATGACTCGCTCATAAAACGGAATGTATCAACAAATTGTATACTAAATTTAGGTGCGATTTCCTTGCTGAAGGATATATATTTTTCTGATGAATTAGGAATAACGTGAATATTTTGATCATCGCAACCGAGCTCTCGAATTATGAAATGGCTATCGTACGATAAATTATGAAAGAACTTTACAACTCTGAATAAATTCATCAGGTTTTTTAGGAGTTAAAATACATTCGAAGTCTGCATAAATAACAATTGGTATCCTTTGAGTTTTTTTATAACTTTTAAAATAAATAAAATCATCATCTCCCTCTTCAAACATTATAGGTTTCCCTAATTGGTTCTTTCTACAATTATGTTGATGTTCAATCAATCCTTTCATACCCCAAAGTTTGCTTTTACACGGTTTGTTTCCAAAAGTAGTAAAACATCTTTTACAGATAATTAGCTTAGTACAATTTTTAGTTTTCTGACTTCTAACGAATCTTGAAAAATTTTTTATATAACAGTAATGTGATGTTTCATCACTATTGAACAAAAAAAGATCGAAATGTTTTTTTCTTTCAGTATTACAAATATACAAAGGAAAAATATGTTTTTTATCATTTAAACTATAAATATTAATTGATAAATCGTTTGTACGTTCAAATTTTTTCATCTGACTGATTGGTGTTGGAAAATCAATACATTTAAAATCTAAACCACTTTTTGTTTCTAACATTTTAAAATATTTCTTATTCAAATAAGTTTTATTCGATCGATTATCAAACTTAGATAGTATTGAATATTTAAAACATTTAGCATCGTTATTTTTTACATTTATAATTGCTCTTTTATCTTTTATATATTCAGGTAGATCTAGATACGTTCCTCCTCTGAGATGATTCACTGTATTAATTCTCAATTGTAATACATCTATAGTTTTAAGGGACCACCCAGATCCTTTCGCTAAAAACTGGTCTTGTTCAGATAATAATTTATTGAACATTCCATTTAGTAATTTATTGAAATCGGATGAATTACATGCAATTGTATTAGAAGTTTTGAAAGCTATGTCCCGAACTTCTTGAGTGAGTGTTCTTTCGTATACGCTATCCACATGTAAATTAAATTTTATAGATGATTGTAAACATGATTCTTTTAACTTTAAAATTAATTTATCTCTAACATAGTTAAAAAAAAGCGTGTAGTCTATAAAATTTAAAGTATTCTTAATCAAAAATGTTTTTGAACATTTCTTAAATCTCTCGATTTCAAATAAACCTTCATCTGAAGATGACATCCGCTCGTGTTTTGTAACCGTTTTTCTTTTCATTATGAAACTGAAAAAATAGATTAAATAAAAAAAAACACAGATATAAGCAATCATAATATTGTAAAATGTATTATAACATCAACTTCTTTTTTTTTAAATCTTATGCAAGCAATTCAGAATATTGTTTTCAAAATATAATAAAAGTATTAATTCTAAATTATTACAAAGAAAAAAAGAATTGGTTAATATAATAAGAAATTACTCAGATTCTAATTCTCTTAACCGATTGTTTTGTTCTGTTAACCGACACTGAAGATCTGCTTTACATTCACTTGAATAGTTTTCGAATCTATTATGTTCATTTATCAATTTATTTTTAAAAAATGAATTTTTCTTCATACTATCATTAATTTTTACAAATACTTTTCGAAATGTTTTCCGTTTCTCGATATAATAGCGTTTATTGTCACGCAACTGCTGTTCTGCTGCTAGAATTCTGCTTTTAATTACGTTTATTTCTGGGTTCATGATTCTGAAAATTACATAGAATTTCAAAAACTAACTAATTGATACGTTTTTTAAATCTAAACCACTTTTCCTAACATTTTTATTAAATTAGTTTTATTTGAAAACATTTATCATACCAGCAGATCTTATATACGCAATAATAATTATATGATAAAATAATAAATAATAACAAAAAAAAAAAATAATATTTTAATTATTTATTGAAAAACAGAATATTATTCGACATTATCTAATTTACTATATAAATCATTTAGACATTTTTGAATATTTTTCTCGCATAAATAATTTATATATGTTAAATGTTTAAATTCGTTTATTAAATTCTGTTTTTCTTCAATTAGCCTTTTTCTGGTTTCTTTCAGCACCGCTTTTTGAATTTTTATTTTAATATTTTTAATATTGGAATAGAACATTTTTTCGTCAACATCTTGAGCATGATCATTTTCTTTTTGCTGTTCCAATATTTGAATGATTTGCTCGTGAATTAACGATTTGGCTTTCATGTTTTTTCTTTTTTTAAAAAAAAATCTGGAAAAATTATATAGAATTTGTAAACTATCTGCCAGATAAAAAAAAATAATGCATATTAATGACAATAATATATTTCCAACATATTTCTATTTTTTTATGTTTTTTAACTTTTATATTAAAAATTTGTATGTATTAATCATAATTTATTAATACTTAAGAACTACAGTTTTCCTTAGGGATATAATTTTCGGTTAAACTTATAATATTATTACTAATTATTCATAAAAAATTTAAAAAAAAAAAATTTAACCTGATCTAAATCTTTCGCGCTTAGATTCTGCTGTTGTAATAAAATCTAACCTTTTACCGAAACAGTGTTCTCGCTTACGAAAATTTGTAACATATAAATCACTATATTTTTTACATATATCCATTTTTTCTTCTCTTAATAAAACTAATTTTGCGTTTAAATCTTTTATATAAGAAAAATTTGGGTTAGAGTTTGTTCTACTTAAATAAATAATGAATTTCAGGTTTTTAATTTTATTTTTGAGATCTTTATATTCATATCTTTCTTTAATCCTATTTTCATCAATCATCTTCGTTAAGGTTACAATTTGTTCTCCATAATATTGAATTTGTTAATTACAAAAATCATATGAATGCCAAAAATTCATTATCTGTAATTTTTGACTAAATACATTAGTATAAAATATAAAATATTATATAAATCTAATTATTAAAGCGATTATTTATAAAACAACGAATGTACGTATATACGTATATATAATAATAACTAATTATATTATTCAAAGCTAAATAAAAAAACTTTAAAAATTAGACAATATAGCATTTATATCATAAAAAATAAAATTTTAGTTGCTAGTGAAGCTACGTCACACGATAATAGAAAAAAACGTGATAGTTTATATGTTAGTTAATAGTAGATAGGGCGATAGTAACAATCGTAGAGTTCGTACGGTAACATTACGTTGTCACGAAAGCAACTACGTGTTTACTATCAACGTGCGACAGCAGCTTTCGAATAATCTTAACGTAAAAGCAATAAAAAAAAACATTATAGAAAAAATAATTTAAATTTATATATGTATATAATATACGTTTTAGGATATATTTTATACAGTCATTAAACATTATTGAATATTTTAATATAATAAAAAAAAATTTTTATATTAAAACATTTTACGTAAGATAATATTACACGTGTAATACAACAATCACGTTATCTATAACAAATATTTATAATCGGCTATAGTATTTTAACATTGATAAAAACAAGGTATCGTGCAACAACTACTAGATAACGGTATCTATAGTAATTATCATGAAAGAGATTGACTATTAAAGATTTTTGAGGTTAGGTAATAATTATCAATATTATTGATGAATGATAAGCCCGATGTTCTATCTTATCTATGTAAATCTATGATAGTATGGTACATCAGTTATCTTCTATACTGTAGACGTGGTGTAATTCATTTTAGTATTATTACTCTATGGTGTAATTATAACGTATTATTGTTACTTGATCATAACTTAACAAAAAAAAGAAAACAGCTTATATTATAGTAGTGACTAAAAGTGAGAGTTGAGAAACCGTCTTTCAACTCCTTCTATTTTAATGTTTTTATTTAAATAATCTATGAAAAAAAATCTTTAAGTCTAAACACTCAATACCCATAGTAATATTATAAAACTGTATTATCATTACAACAATAAATTGTTATTATTCTATTTTATTTTAAAAAAAAAAGAAGTATGATGTTAAATTTAATAAATAACAATAAAAAAAAAATAGTACTTACATAGCTTGTAGAAATTGAGGTACTTTTTCTAAGTATGATGGCTGGTCTATTTGTTAGAGTTGTTTTGACAATCTTTTGCCTGGGTCGAATCCAGCGCTCGCCGACGCGGATCAGCGATACCCAACGTTCTACCTCGCATGAGAGTAGCCGGCGGGGGAACGTCAGCCTGGCGCCAGGGTGCCCTGAACTTAACCCGTCGGAGGGATGCGACCGCGTCACAAAGGCGTGAAGGAGCCGCCCTCGAGAAACATGGCTAAAGGTGTAATAACCCCCGATTGGTCTTATACTCCCCGTCACACAGTGGTTTTCAATGGCTGTTGAAGATGTTTGGTAAACTGCTGGCTGGCTGTTGTTTTGGCGAAGAAGACTGTTCTGCTGCTGGCTGCTCTTGGAACTGCTGTTGCTTGAACTGATGACGATAAGCTAAGAAATTCTGGGTTTTATACCCGAAAATAACCCTCTCTTCTCTCATTAGAATTTTTTTGTGATGGATTTAAACATTTCAACTTATTTTACATCCTGTTTTAATATTATAATGGCATTGACATTAAGTAAATGTGAAAACATTTGACTGAGCAGGTTATATTAGCAGCAATTTAGATTCATATAATATAATTGGTTTTTGAGAATGAATGTATACATTTTAAGCATTGACATTTAGTAAATGTGAAAACATTTGGCTGGACAGGTTATGTTAGCAACAATTAAAATTCATATAATGTAATTGGTTTTTGAGAATGAATGTATACATTCTAATTTATTTTAAATCCTGTTTGTAATAATTTAAATTCATGTAATGTAATTTGCTGTTGTATATGAACATGTTTCAGCACCCATCTAAGGTAAGGTTATTGTAGAAATTTATTCAAGGAGGGTATTGACCATGGTAAAAGGTGAATGTCATAAACATTTGGCTGGGATAGGTTATGTTAGCGTCAATTTAAAGTCATGTAATGTGATTTTGCTGTTGTACCTGTATGTTCATGTTTTAGCAGGTTTCTATAATGTAAGGCTATGACCATTTGTATACTTAATTATTGAAGTAGTGGTAAAAATCTGTGTATAAAAGACAGAGGGAATTCTCTAATATTCACCAGTCTTCAATATTTCATCCCAGGACAAGAAGCTCAGTTCAACAGAAATACTACCAAAATAAAATGTCGTACCGTACAATTGCTTCAACTGATTCAGAGGTTAGTAACTACTTAGTAAATATCTTATAACCATAGCAAATTGGAGGCCGGTCGTAACACCACTCAACGCTATGGTTATAATTCTTAAAATAATATTAAATGACTGATTATAACATAGTATATTGGAAGTGCGTCGTAACATTACTCAACGCTTTGGGTATAATTCTTGGGACATAGAAAAAATATATAATGGAAAAAAAAACAGTAAAAAATAATATACTATGTTTTATGTTTCACAGAATGAACATTTTAGCGAATCAATTGATATAAGACCGTCTTTTTCAAAAACAAAACCTGGATCAAAACGTTCTGCAGAAAAAACAAGTGTTAAAAAACCTATGAAAAAGTAGCAGAATAAAATGGTAATAAAAATAATATTTTTTCCTAATGATAGCATAAATAATTTTTTTTTTTTTTATAGAATGCATCATACAGAGATAATATCAGCGAACGCTTGAGATCAGAAGATTTTGATGTTGAAGTATTTGATTCGCTAACATTCAGACAAGGAGATGGCGTTGTGACAATAAAGACGCCTTTTGAAGAAAAAGGAAAGGATCTTTGGGTGCTAAGTCATTATAAGGTTACTAACATCGAGGATGTACCAGTAAAGGACAGGTAAATACATTGGTTTAAATTTAAAAACTATTGCTTTTTTTTTTTTTTTTTACTGATTTTATTTACTTCTTTTGTTTTTAAATAAAATAATTTGTTGTAATAGATGGAAGTTCAGTGAAGCTACTGTTAGATTGTACACGACCGACGAATCAAAAGATCAAACACTTCATACTGGTCTTAATGAGACAATGCAAATTATATTTGATAAATTACTAACCGATCCAAAGCGTCAAACTATTAAAAGCAAGACGGTTGTTTGATTATTATACGGAAAAATGAGTTTCATTTAATAAAACAAAATATTATTATACATGTATGTTTTTATTTGTTCAATACTCAAAGGTCTTGGAAAACATAAACCTATAAACTATATAGTATGTCTGAGAAAAAAATTATAATAATTAAAATCATAGTTTTGAATATATTGGTTGGTAAATTCGTTCCTTTGGCAAGTGGATGGCAGACCACGGACATCATTTTTAATTAGGTCATATGCAGTGTTGAAAGTAATTTGATAATTTGCTAAACGTTTTTGCTTGTCTACCACATACAAATCAATCAAATTCTGTAATTGACGAAGCCGGTACAAATCTACGCGTGTCAAGGTAATATATTCCTCGTTTAGATGTAGGGTAATTGAACTCTGTTTGACATTAATTGAATATGAAAAGGAATCGGTAATCTTTACACGCCTCACCCTGGTATTTAGGTTATTAATAATTGAATTGTAATTAGATTCAGACATCAGTGTAAACCATTCTTCTAAACTTAATGTAATAATTTTCTTTGAAAGTTTACATTCTAATAATAAAATAATTGAAATCTGCTTATTAATTAGTAATCCAACTGTAATACTTTTCTTGTTAAAAGCTCGGATGTCGAATGTAGACTTACAGACAATTATTGGTGGACTCATAATGAAGTTTTTTTTTGCTAAAAAAGTACACAATAAAAAGTAGGATATAACTGTTAGGAGTTATACATTGGACTGTTAGTTTTTTCCTTTGCAGTCATATTATATACTAAAAACTCGGATAAAAAAAAAAAATTCAAAAAATGTGAACGTACAGTTAGCCAATTAGTGCATACTAGAGAGGGAATTTACATATACTTACTAACCTGATACCTGAAAAACATTTTAAATTATTATATACGCACTAACCCGCTAGGCTATACGTCCACGAGATATTAAATCGAATAATAAAACATTTAAGATAAAACATTCAATTTTTTTTTTATTTTTTTTTTTTATTCAATACAGCAAATATTATAAACAGTATATTATATAAAAAAAACATGATTTAACAAATGGTGTCGTACGAACCGGTTTCACAATAACAAATAACTTCGGTTTTACAATATTTACTTAAGACTTTTTGAACAAACTGATTACCTTTCATTAATAATACATATAAACATTTTGGTGAGAATCGGGTATGTTCTATAAAACAATTATCATCGATTTCAAAACTATGTAGAATTACTCCACACCAATGACATTGAACTGTGTCATCGAGATTGATATAGTAAAATCCACATTCTGAGAGCTTGTACTTATTCTGGCCGGTATTTGAAGGAAAACTTTTAAAAGATCGTAACCTAGATACAAATGCAGAGAATTCTGGATACGCTGGCGTTGAATTGAATCGTATTTGATCGACCAATGACTGGACATCGTTTGTGCATTTTTGAAAATTCATTTTTGAAGAAATTAAATAACTTATACAATTTAATAAAGCTTTGAGAAAATAAAGAAAAATGAGACACGACTTGAGTGAACGATGGATCATTAGTAACTGAATATGAAAAAAATAATCAGCAATCAGCTTATAACTTAAAATTATTGTAAATAATAAATAATGTTTTTATCATTATTAAAAAAATCAGTGTAACCAACATGAGTAAAAATGAAATACAGTACATTTTTTCGAGGTAAAATTTAGTAACAATCAGTGTGAAATGTGTTACACGGTAAATCTGAGTGCTCCAAGGGGGACATTCCCCCTTGGAAAAAAATTTTTACCGTGGAAAAGCTGGCTGTGAACATACAAATATATACTACTAATAGTATAATGTGCAGTATCGAGAGAGAGAATTTTTGTGTAAAATATTTACATATTTTTCATTTTTGGTGCTATGGACAGTAAAAGTGACTGGCATTATGGAAAAAAAACTAAAACTCTTTTATCCAAGAGAAAGAAAAATAAAGGTAACATTAATGCCCTGAATGGTTTAAAAAAAGTATAAAATATTACAAATCTATTAATTACTATAACTTATCTTATCACCTTTTTAATTATTATTATTTATTCAATTTGTATTTTACGTGAAGTTTTAAAAAAATTTAGTATTTATACTTATGGTTAGGTTACTTAAAGTTGAATACAAGCTTTACCATGATTTTCCTTTGAATAATTATAAAATAAACCAAAGCGGCATTACACAAAAACATTTATGAACGTTTAATTTAAATTTTTACGAAATCGCGTAAAATAACTATTTATCCTCAAACGATTTTAGATATTTGTTATTACTGTTTTTGTTTTACTATAAAATATTATAGAGTATTGATACTGATAATGTGGACGATACCGTTGATACTGTACCTTCGCTTTCAAATATATTGTACCCGAAAGAAGACGAAGCCGAAGCAGTGGTATTAGAAATATCAACTAGTGATAATTTGAACGACACGCAAAACTACGAGTAAGTTCATAATCGTTTTGGGCAATTTACGGACATTTAAAATTTTTAATTATTTAGTTTATTTAGTTTATTTTTCTTTACTTGTCAATAAAATTGTATTTGTAGGATCAAAAAACTTGAAAATTGAATACAAGGCTCCTGATATATCTTACAATATTAGCTGAAAAATATTAAAAATACATAAGCACAGTTTTTTTTAGTAAGCATTTAAAGTTCAAATTTTGACAAAATACATATCATTCAAAATTTACAAATGATTTTAGTTTAAAATTTTTAAACTTTTCAACTTTTATAACTAATGGTTGAACATTTAAAACTAAGTTCCACGCAAGTAGATTATTCTGTAACCAAAAAATCTAAAAATATATATGATAACCGTGTTTGTTTTTTGTTTTTTATGTTAAAATGTGGACGAAATTACATATTAAATAACCAAGATTTATGCTATTTTGTTGTAAATTAAAAATATTATTATTTTAGCAAAATTGAATTAAATCTACTGCGTAGTATAGGTACTAATGCAAACTAGTAAAATAAATTACTTTCATCACAATAATATTAACAAATATACTAAATTACTAAGTAATATTATAGACTGATAGACTGTCGTCGCTCAGAATCGTTTTTCTTTCGTTTACCTTTATAGATATTTTTAAATAAAGGCAGATCGTGGGTACATCCATTTTTTACAATTTTTTTGTTTTTATTTTAGGTACTTATTAAGTGGTAGACGAATAGTTGATATTGCATAGTTTTTTTAAATCCATTCGACGTATTAAACATAAGGTTTCGAATGTTCATTCTCAAAAAATATGACGTTAGTAAATGAAAAAAGAAATGGATTTTCTAGCAATTTTGTTTTTAAATGCTTAATATGTGGAGTTTTTGAAAATATTTATTCGGAAGATCCTGATAGGAAAGATGTTGATATCAATATGGCAATTACTTCAGCCGTCATTAATACTGGTTAGGGATATTCGCAATTGGATGAATTTACGGCCGTACTAGATATGCCTTGTTATGCTAATAGTTCATATCAAAAATATCACGAGAAATTGTATAGTCATTTATTTGATGCTTCGTTAGATGAAATTAGACTAGCTGGAATTGAAGAGGCAAAACTTGCTATACAAAATGGAGAAGTGGATGACCAAGGTCGTGCATTAGTGACTGTTGTTGCAGATGGAGCTTCGTCAAAAAGATCTTATAAAACAAATTACAATGCTTCATCGGGTGTAGCGTCAATTATTGGGTATAGAACGAAAAAATGTTTATTTATGAGTGTTTGCAATAAGTACTGTGTCATATGTGAAAGAGCCTCAAACACAAAACAAAATATAGTTTGTGAGCACAAATGCTACAAAAATTGGACTTCTACTTCTACTTCTATGGAGTCAGATATTATAGTTGAAGGGTTCAAAGAAAGTTTAGCAATGCATAATATTATATATTATAAATTAATTGGTGATGGTGATAGCAGTATTAGTAAAAAATTACAACTCGCTAAACCTTATGGTCCGAATATGATAATTCAAAAAATTTAATGTAAAAACCATGTCTTACGCAATTATATAAATCGTATGCGTGATATTGCGGGAAAAAGGAAATGTAGCAGTGGACAAATTGTGAAGAAGATATTTGTAAAGAATTGGATATGGATGAAAATGATTACGAAAAACTTAAATTAGAATTTATGACGATTACAATTATAAAAAATAGTGATGAAATCAAATTAATTGAAAAATCGACTAAACTTCAATCGGTATGTGAATTATGGCATAAAGAAAAACGAATTCGTTTAACCGCGTCAAACTTTGGAACCATTTGTAAACTTCGACCGGCGACGTCTAGAGCTAATACAATTAAGTCAATGTTGTATAAAACATTTTGCGGAAATGAGCATACAAGATAAGGTATTGAGTGCGAACCCTTTGCGAAGATAGAGTTTCAAAAACTAACAGGGCTTAAAATTCAAGAATCTGGCCTTTTCATTTATGAACAACTACCGTTTTTAGCAGCCAGTCCGGATGGACTATTAGAAGATAACGGTATAGTTGAAATAAAATGTCCATCTACAATTAAACAATTAACTCCTAAAAGAAGCTATAGAAACTGAAAAATTAAAATTTGCAACTATTGACAATCAAGGAAATCTACAGTTAAAAAAAAGTGACAAATACTATTTTCAAGTTATGGGTCAATTACAAATAACTCAAAGATTGTTTTGTTATTTTATAATATGGTCACCTAAAGGTAATTATAATTCTTAAATTACAAATAAATATAGGTTATACTAATAACTATCGTAAATTGATTTCCACTTACGTATGTTTACAGGTATATTATACCAAAAAATTTTAAGAGATGATGATTTTTTCGAAACCAAAATGAAATCATTGCTAGAAAATTTTTATTTCCAAGCGATGTTGCCCGAGTTAATAGACTCAAGAGCTGATAGCAACCGTCGTTTACGTGACTAACCATAGTTACGCTTAAGTTTTTTACTGAAGAAGTTTGTAAATAAATTATAAAAACATAATAATTTAACTTGATATTCATATTATATGGATCGCATTATTTTTTTCTCCAAGATACCTAACTTACAATATTATGTACATTTATGTGAGTGAAATAACGCCGAGTTCAAACATAATATTAATATGTATATGTATAAATATCAGTACGTAAGTAGTAAGTACCAAGTCGTAATGATTTATCCTCTCTAGCACTCACCTTCCTCACCTTTTTTATAATATACAGGTGTTTCGGTGTATGCGAGTGATTGTGTTATTCCTTTTACGTAAAAAAAGTGATTATGTAATTAATGAGTAAACAAATTGTATATACAAAAATAGGTTTAGTTATTATAATAAAGAATACTAAAATAACCTACTTTTGACAACAATATATTTTATGACCCACATAATTAGTCGTTTCCGTTTAATTGTTTACGATGCTTGATATCGACGGCGGGTCGGTTCCTGGTAAATATTGAGAGCGATTAGACTTACACACACTAAGGTTCGTTTAAATTGCACACACTTACAAGTCAGTTTAATGCTATCATGTTAAATTGCCTATATTAATTTCCTTAAAACACGATCGACTGCAGCCCCCTTAAGTTACATTCGCATTTTCGTTCCGAGTGAACGATCGGAAACATTACAGTGTGTGTACCTAATAGACAACATGGAAAGTGATGAAGAACTTGTCATTATTGCCTTGTTATTAGATGAAGAAGATGAAGAAGAAAGAAGAGGAAATAAGAGAAAAGATAGAATGTAGATACATGACATATTCAAAAAAAGCTCACAATTTGGAGAATATCATACACTGTTTACCGATTTGCTTAACGACGATGTAAAATTCTTCCAGTATTTTCGTATGTCTCATGCCAAATTCACAACTCTTCTTGAAATCTTACGTCCTCATATATTAAGACAGAATACAACATACAGAGAGGCGATAGAACCAGAACAAAAACTTGCTGTGTGTTTAAGGTATGTATTAAAAACAATTAGTTTGAAGTATTAAAAAATATAATTATTGGGTAGGTATTAAATATTAAGTAGATACATCGTTTCAAACGCAATGTGAAAAATAACACGATTACATTCTTAAACCAATAAGCTTTTTATTCTAGTTGAGTCAGTTTTTTACAATGTAGTACAAAACAAAGTTATTCCGATACATTATTTATATTATTATAAGGAAATTTTAAAAATTGACTTAGATATTGATTATCTTGATCCTGCGTATAAGAAAATTCGTTTGTGGAAGGTGAAGAAGTCATAATGGCATTTGAATTAGGCAAAGGACACATAACGGCACTTGAGTTAGATATAGGAGACATCGATGCATTAGAATTAGGTGATGGAGTCATAATTACATTTAAATCAGGAAAAGGAGACATCGTTACAGGTGACGGGCAATGAATATGCAGAGTTTTGTTCACGGTAGGTGAAAAATACATTGTTCTATTTGAAGTTTGTTTTGAAGTAGACGGTGTAGAAAACCTTGAATTATTTGATGGGGGCGGAGGCATCGTTACGTTGGAAACAGGAGTTGGTGAAGTTAACGCGAGTCTCATCTTTACATTGTTAACCATTTGAAACAATTGCGCCTTAATGTGATCTTGATCTCGAATAGGAAAAGTCTTGACTGTTTTTGCCATATTTATAAAAAAATCAACCATAGGATCACTCTGAATACTGTTAAGTTGTTATTTTCTTGATAAATATCCCTGAAGGACGTTAGCTGCAGTTGGTTGTTGTGGTGTTACAAACTTCGATTTCCTACCAACATTTCGTGATGATAACTTGGACGATGTTGGTTGTAACTCTCGTGTATCACTTGATTCATTTACTGTATCACTATCTATATTATTTAGATTACGTGATATTTCAAGCTCTTTTTAATCACCGTTACTATCATCACCAATAGGTGGCGATAGGTTTGAAAGTCTCTCTTCCTCGTCATTCAAATACGGAGTGAGGAAAGTGAGCTCTTTATAGTATTTGGGGGGCTTCAGTTTTGATGCTGCTTGGCCGCTTTTGGTTTTGCGCAGATTCAAAGCCTTCCTATGGTTGTCTCTAGTTCTGGTCCATCTCTCCTTGCATGCATTACCTGTAATGCATTACAATGAATCAATATTTTTAGATTATGACCTAGGTGATTAACGATGTGTTTGTTTTATATTCTGTATGGAGTGGTGAATGTATTAATTTTACAATACAAAACCAATTTTGGTTTTTGGTGTAACTTTAAAAAAAATGACCATAGAATGTAGATACATAAAAAATAAAAAAACACACATTTTAAAATCAATACATTCATCACTTCGTTCAGAACCTAAAAATTATAAAATGTTCAGTTTTATAACTAAGGATACACGTATATTAGGCTATTTATTTAAAGGTATTTGAGTATATAGAATAATATTAACCTTGTTTCGGTTGCCATTACTTTTTTTTCAGGTTTTTGGCCACTGGGAACTCTTTTCGTTCAATTTCATTTTCCATTAGGCTAGATGAACGCACAGTACAAAGAATCGTTTACTCAACCTACGAAGCCATATCCCAATTTCTACAGCCACTAGTAATGCCTAAACCATCTGAAGAAGTATGGAGAGAATCGGAAGAAGGTTTTCGTGAAAAATGGAATTTTCCTGACGCGATTGCTGCCATTGATGGAAAACACGTGTTGATACAGGCACCACCGCACAGTGGATCAAATTATTTTTGTTATAAAAAACACTTTAGTACGGTGCTATTAGCCTTAGTGGATGCAAATTATAAATTCATAGTCGTAGATATTGGGGCTTTTGGTAAAAACTCTGATGCTAGAATTTTGCAAAATTCTAATTTGGGTAAAGGCTTACAAAATGGAACTCTAAATATACCTTCACCAAAAATACTACCAGGGGGCAATGACGTATTACCTCACGTCATAATTGCTTTCCCATTATGCACGAATTTGATGCGACCATACTCACGCGACGATGCACAAAGAAACGAAGAAAAAAAAGTGTTTAACTATCGGTTGAGTCGTGCTAGAAATACTGTGGAAAATACGTTTGGAATATTGGCACGGAAATTTTCGAACGTAAGTTGTCTATGTTTCCAGAACACATTGTGAGTGTTGTAATGGATACATGCTGCTTGCACAACTTTCTAAGAAATGACACGTGTCACTGGACAGAAAATGATTTGAATATTTCTGTTTACAACATGAAAGGACTGCAAGACTTAAGAAATATAGGTGGAAATTCGAAAACAGATGGTTTAGCAGTTAGGGATGGTTTCAAAAGTTATTTCAATTCAGCAGCAGGGTCAGTAGAATGGCAATTAAGGAGAGTTCGAGCTGGAAGGAGATTCACGTGACTATGATTAACTAAACATTTTGTACCTTTTTTTTTTTTTTTTCCATTTTTGAACCGACGACGCCGCGGGAATTGCTTTCCCATTACTTCCGCGGCGCCACCATCGTTTAATGATATCAACATTTACATATACATACGTGAGGGGTAGACGGGACAATTCCCCGACTTACCCCCCTATTACATGACATTTTATTTATTTTACGATACGTTTGCAAGTGTGTGTTAGGCGCCTTCCTGGTCTTCTAGGGCCGACCGGAGTCCGCCGCTCTGGTAGTCTCGTTCGTCCTGTCCGGTGTCCTGCGATGCTGTGATCGCCTTCCCTCCCGTGGTGTCACAAGTGGGGGGATGAAGAACGGTGGTCGGTGACACCTCCGACGTGTCGCTGTTGCGACATCGAAGCGTGTGCGAGCCGTTTTTCATCGTGTGCTGACGTCAGTCGTGCAGCTGCTCCTCCCGTTCGTCCGCTTCCTTTGTGCTCATGATTCTTTCCACCATCACCATGAACTCGCGTCTATTGTTCGTGGCCTGTTCTACGATCCTACATCGTGCGTCCGGTTCGTCCGGGTGGGGCCGCAGAGGATGTCCTCGACGTCGCCGGCGTGTGGAGGACGATGGAGGATCCTCTCCATGATGGCGCGTTCGTCTCCCCACCTCGGGCAGGCGAACAGCGTGTGTTCGGCCGTGTCATCGGGGTCCAAGCAGTATGAACAATAGCTGTCGTCTGCCCGATTAAACCTGCGCAGGTAGCTCCTGAAGCAGCCGTGCACCGAGAGGACCTGCGTCACGTGGTAGGTCAAGTCCATCGCGCAGCTCTTCGATCGTGAACCGAGGAGTCGCGGGATCGGCGGCGTCGTCGGTCAGACGGGATTCGGATGCCCATTCGGTCGCCGGAAACATTTTGTACCTAAATAATTTTATTTTACTAACTAATTATATTGAAATACGAATAAACTTACCAATTTGATTTAATCTCTTTCCAATTTCTTCCCAAATATTATCTTGTCTTTGTTGATTCGAGTAATGAGGGTGTTTAAAATTGTATAACTCTTCGTACTCTTGTACAATTGTTATTAGACTTGCGATGTCCATAATATGTGTAATAATAATTATAATTAAAATAATAAATATATTATAATTAAAACACGTGTGTAGTGAGTGTCGAAATGCAATAAAATTCAAATGATCAGTGTGGCGACCAGTGACGACCGGTTGTGACACGCGTCCACTTATCGGTAATCCGTATGACGTCATCCACAACAGTCGTAAAAGTTGCCCCTTCGATCAATTTCGTCGGCATTACCGACGGACCGATACGTGCGATCCGTCCGCTGCCGGTGAGTGGACGCATAATATGTATAACTTACTATACTAATAATTCTAAAATCCGTTTCTACGATCCGTATGGCACGGTACCCGCATCATATTTAGCAACAGGTTGTTTACAAGTACTAGCCGAAACGGTATACGAACAATACCCATACATCACGCCTATTATCAATCGCGATTTTTACATGGACGACATATTAACCGGAGCTGACACGGAACAGGAAGTTATTAACATACGCGACAGTTTGATTGTGGTGATGAACAGTGCCGGTCTAACGTTACGAAAATGGCCATCAAACGACACAAGTTTATTAACATCAAGTCTACCTAGCAAAGATATAGAAATATCAAATAAACACGAACTTAATTATTCTTTGAAAAAGGTATTAGGTTTATTCTGGGATACTACGTCAGATATATTAAAATATAACGTGCGTGAGAATAAAAAGGTAAAGGGGATGTCTGTTACCAAACGCGAAATGCTGTCCGATATAGCTGCGATATTCGACCCGCTCGATTTAGTCGGCCCATTAATAGTGTGAGCAAAATTAATAGCGTTATGGCGTGAAAAGATTGATTGGGACAAACCCGTTCCAGTGCACGAACAATGGTTTGAGTATCGAACACAATTATCCACGTTAAACAGGTTATCAATAACCCGCAAAATTACGAACAATTTAAAATCGTCTGTTATTGAGGTCCTAGGATTTTCGGGCGCTAGTATATTGACGTATGGATGTTGTTTATATTTGAGATGTACGGACAACGCGGGCATTCATCACACTAATTTAATATGCGCAAAATCCAAAGTGGCACCTTTAAAAACATTGTCATTACCTCGATTAGAACTTTGTGCGGCACTGTTATTAACACGTCTAGCGAATAAATTAATACCGAGGTTACAATTAAAAATTAGTCAACAATACTTTTGGACCTATTCAATGATAGTATTGGCATGGATCGCTTCACCTTCGACGAAATGGAGAACGTTTGTTGCACATCGAGTAGCTGAAATACAAAGGAAAACAACAATTGGCAAATGGAAACACGTCAGTACATGTGAAATACAATATAATCATACAATCCACAATATATTTTTGGTACATTGATTTTTCAACATTAAGTACAATTTGATAATGAAACAATTCATTTGTCATTTGTTAATTTTTTTTTTTTAGATAACTATTAGTATTACAATATATCATTATTAATTATTATCTATGTTAGTTTATACTAATGACATATATTTTTCTTTCACAATATCTGTACGCGCCCCACAATAGGGACTACCCGAAGGACCACTCGGTGACAACCGAGACGAGATTTCATGTGTTGATGGCTGTCAATTTCACCACTAACCGACGACAATTTTAGGGTAGGCAACCAAATGTGCACGGCGACGACAACAACGATGACGGGAGGGAACTACCGAGGAATGAGGATGGTGCAAGCTATTTATGGGTGGAGGGTCTCTGTAGTCGAATCGGTTTGGTGCAATGACCACAGAGCTCACAAACACAGGAACAATACTTAAATCTAACTTAATTCTATTAAAGTCTTGAGACGGTGACGGGTGTAACGCAATCGGCGGACGATCTGGACGACCTGGGCGGCCTCTCTCACAACATACGTACTATATATGTTGCTGGTGGACTGATGTGTGAACGAAGTAGCTGAACGTGAGTTGGAGAAACGAAGACAATAGGCTATAACAGGGGTGGCGAACCTTTTTTGGGTCAAGTGCCAAAATTTAAAATCAAGTTTTTTGAAATATGTTCACGTGCCACCAAAAAAAAAAATGAATTTTACTAGGTAAGATGAAAAGAAAAAGCATGCAATAATTAAACACATTTTATTAGGTATATACTATATAATTCAATAAATAAATAATAAATAAATAGTGTATATGTAAAGTTTTATTTCATTTATTAATGTGATTTCTGTTGTTATTTTTTAGAAGATAACATTTTAATATCTGGAGTATAGTGCATCTTTATTTGATAGTGCACGTGAAATAAAACATTTTAGTTCATCGGCAGATTTTGTCAACAGTGTTTTATGAATAGTTTTATGACGTTTGACAGATGAAGTCCGACATCCAACACTTTCTGAACACAGTACACATAACGCTTTATTATTTTTGAATATCATACCATATTTGAATGTCCACCATTCTTGAAAGTTTCGACTCGTTGATTCTTCAGAACATTTCATTTTTTTTGAAAGTGACATATTAATAAAATACTCGTATTTATTTGATTATCAATAATCACAATAGTTGACGACGGCCGACGGGTAACTAAATTATAAGTTCGTTTGAACCTTGAACGGCTGACAAATGTGCAATTGTTGTTATCGCAACCGGTCGCGGTATTGGTAAATTTAAAATAAACTTCGTAATCGAATGTTGGGTACTTTATATTTCTATCGTAGCAATAAGAGTACAAAAATCATAAATATTATTTATTATAACATTTATAAACACATTTTATTACAAACTTATAAATTTGATTCTTAAAATTTCTCATACTAAAGTTTTAAAATATAATATTTTTTTTTAAGATGAATAATATTTGCGTGCCACGAAAATTTGGTCAACGTGCCACTTCTGGCACGCGTGCCATAGGTTCGCCACCCCTGGGCTATAATATGCAGGACTTTATCTAAAGATGAGAAACGCTGTAGAACATTGTTAATTGAGCAGTTTGTCGTAGTTAGGAGAACGGTACATTTTCGCGCTTCTGTGGAGATGTTAGCATCAGTTGTATTTGAATGATTTACAGCAGACGGCCATTCGTCAGGAGATTCTAGTAAATATGCAGGTCCTGTCCACCACAACGGAAGAGTAGCAAGTTCTGATGGAAAAAGTCCACGAGACGCACAATCAACTGGATTTTGATGTGTAAGAACGTGGTTTCAAATGTCGGGTGACGTGAGCTCGTGAATTTGGCTAGTGCGGTTAGCAACAAACGTAGCCCAACGATGAGGATACTGTATCCACGCTAAAGCGGTGGTTGAGTATGTCCAGGCATAGAATTTATCGATTTTGATACGATTTGAATAGGTATCGATGACGAAGCGTAGAAGTCTGGCAGCTAAAACAGCTCCACATAGTTCAAGTCGCGGAATTGTAGACCTTCTTAAAGGGGCCACTTTCGACTTGCCAGTCACAAGGTGACAATGAACTGAGGTAGGAGTTGTGGTTCGAAGGTAAACGGCCGCAGCGTATCCTTTTTCCGAACTATCCGAGAATGCGTGGAGTTGGATCGATGTGGCGTCGTCAAATGTGATCCGACGAGGGATAGAGACGGCTTCAATTCACATTAGCTCTGACTGATATCGTGTCCACATTACAGCGAATATCCTTTGGTATTTCTTCATCCCATTTGACTCCAGCAATCCAGAGTTGCTGCATGACGTGTTTCGTCCAGAATGTTGTCAGCGACAGCAAGCCTAACGGATCAAAAATCCTAGCAATGTCTGAAAGGACTTTACGCTTCGTTGGAATGACTGCTGACGGTTTAGCTTTAAAATAAAAATTATCAGCTACCGGGTCCCACTTCAGACCTAGCACCTTCAAGTCTGAATGTTCACTGCTCTCGAAAAGGACAGATGGTGAAATGGCACGGGCTTCTTCTGGTACAGTTTGCAGAAGTTGACTATTGTTGCTGCCCACTTTCGGAATTGAAATTGCGCCATGGCACACAAGTTTATTAATTGGGATTGGCATTCCAAAGCAGTTTCTGTTGAGTTGGCTCCGATCAGGATATCATCAACAAAAGTGTCATTTAATAATACAGAAGCAGCTATCGGTCATGTTGCACCATCTACAGTCGCTAATTCACGGATAGTGCGAAGTGCTTGGTATGGAGCTGCAGAGGTGCCGTACGTCACAGTACATAAACGGTGTTCGTCAATCTGAGATGTGGACGAGAATCTCCACAGAATCCGCAAGTAATCTCTGTGAGCGGGTCTGATGAGAATCTGGTTTATATTTATTTACATCTGCTTGATATCAGCCATAAACAAGTATTTCCAAAGTCGAGCATGAACTCAGCATATTGATCTTGCAGGTCTTTGTTGTGGTTGAGACGACATTCTAGGGCCTTGAACCGTTGCAAAGCTAACGTTTTTGAGTCACCAAGCAGTGGGCGTGGTTTCAGAAACGGAAGAATGACAACAAATCTACCAGAACTTAGCCGAGTTGAAGTAGAAGAAGTTGAAGTAGAGTGGAAGTATATATTTTTTCAGCAGCAACGTCAGCTGGACTCAAATGGCAAGTGGTGGGTAGCTCTTCAAGTTCCCAGAATTTTTTAATTAATGAGTCAATCGGCTCGGATACGTTCACGTTCAGTATGGTGACAGAAGAGCGGTCTTTAATTTCCGTTGGTCCCATGAGCACCCATCCAAAAACAGTGTTCATTGCGAGGGGTTCACCAACTTGGCCCTTTCACTGGCTATCAAGGAACACTGAAAGTAAAAGATCGGCTCCGATTAGTAAGTCAATTGGGCCAGGTGTATTATATGATTGGTCGGCCAGTGATAGACTATTAATAAGATCCCAGTGCCCAAATGTAACTGGAGTTTGAGGAGTTGGTCCAGTTATTTGCGGAACTACAGATATGTCAAGGCAAAAAGAGGGTGATGGCTGACCGGAGGGAGACATCTTAATATTGCATTTGCCCGGAACAATTGTAGAGTCTGAACTAGCAAATGTAGAAACGCTGACAGAAGATCGGAATTGACGAAGCATAAGAGTACACGCAGCTCGCTCCGTGATAAAGCTAGCTTGTGAACCAGAGTCTAATAACGCTCTTAAAGGGTGTCGCCGTCCATTGGCAGCATAGACGTCTACTATTGCTGTTGAAAATAGAACGATTCGCTGAGGTTGTCCTCGAACAATACATGAGGTAGTCGTAACATAGGACTCAGCGACAGGCTCTGCTGTCTTAGTGAATATTGTATTTGACGATACTGAGCCAAAGGTATTTGGTTTATTTGCAGTAAAATTAATATGCAAAAACGTGTGATGACTTTTCTTACATGACTGACATTTATAGGTTGAATTGCAATTCATTGAAGAGTGACCTGATCCCAGACAGTTTATACACAACCGATGCGTTTTGGCAATAAGAAATCGTTCATTCGGAGGCTTGTCGGTAAATAGTTTACATGACCTTATTGAATGAGGTGCATTACACAGTGGACACTGCTTGATGGACGAATTACTCGAAGTGGTGGCTAGAACGGCTGAAGACGAGTGAGGTTTGAAACTTGATTGCTAAACTGACTTATGCGGTTTCGATGCACTATCGTGTCGGTCAAATGAGGAACAACTGGAATAAATTTCCGCAGACCGCAGATGAGTACGCAAAATTCAACAAATTCAGAAATTTGAGGATCATGATTCTCCCCAACGACCAACTCTCACCGAGCACGAAGTTCATAGTCAAGGTGTTTTTCAACGATGTGCACCAGAAGCGGACTCCATTGGCGCGTTACAAAATCAAGGTTGTCCAAAGCAGCAGTGTTCTCTAAGATCGTATTGATCTGAGTTTGTATAGAGGAGCTATCATTGGACTTAACAATCTGGTTATCGAGCAGAGCATCAAGGTGAATACGAGCAAGATCACGCTTGTTGCCATAACGGGAACGCAATATTTTCCACGCACTAGTGTAATTCGTAGCCGTTAACGCGAGATGTGAGATAAGTGATAGAGCTTCACCCTTAAGAGACATTTTCAGAAATTCAAAACGCTCAACGTTCGGCAGTTCAGGAGCGTGCGATAGTATGGAGTTAAACAAATCGTCAAAGCCCTGTCACTCGGTCATCTCACCGGAAAAAATAGGGAAGGTACGCTTAGGTAACTGAAAAGCTGATAAGTGATGTAGACCACTTGTTTGATTTGAAAATGATGTCGCAGCTGCGTCCATCGAAGATGAAATTGTCAATTTGTGAACATCAGCGAAAGCAGCCAGTTTATAATAAAGACTATCGAATGACGTAATGAGAGTTTGACTATTTTTCACTAATGTCAGTTATCTCATCAGGGGCTGTTTTTGAATTAACGGCCGATTCCATTATTTGGACATCATCCTCAACTGCAGTTCGAAGAGGGGTGAGCTCACTGATCATTTTTGAAATCTTGGCTCGTTTTCCAGAGTTTGTACGGTCATTATTGAAGTCAATAGAAGCTTGGGCAAAAGATTTCAATTTGGTAATGCAGCGAAGAATGCGCGATTTTGCGTCACTGTAAATAGCGTCCGCCATTGCTGTCCGAATTCATTTGATGCAGCTACAGTTCTACAAAGTAACGTAGAGTATGCGTGGATAACTTCTAGGTCCACAATAATTCAACGACAGTACAGATTTAAAGATGTAGGTACTAGTTTGTGTCTTACAATAACAATAATATCAATGGAGAATAATGATCATGGACTAAAAAAAATGCTTCGTATACCATAGTCATGGTTTGTATTAGTCATCTGGCCCGAAGGACCAAAAAATGTACGCGTCCCACAATAGGGACTACCCGAAGGTGACAACTCGGTGACAACCGAGACGAGATTTCGTGTGTTGATGGCCGTCAATGTCACCACAAACCGACGACAATTTTTGGGTAGGCAACCAAATGTACACTTGCAAGAAGGTGTGGTGAGTAGGCAACCAAATGTGCACGGCGACGACAACGACGAGGACGGGAGGGAACTACCGAGGAATGAGGATGGTGCAAGCTATTTATGGGTGGAGGGTCGTCTCTGTGGTCGAATTGGTTTGGTGCAATGACCACAAAGCTCACAAACACGGGGACAATACTTAATTCTAATGAAGTCTTGAGACAGTGACGGGTGTAACGCAATCGGCAGACGATCTGGGCGGCCTCTCACACAACATACGTACTATATAATATGTTGCTGGCGGACTTACGCAGAGACGAATGATGGGAACAACCGCAGACAACAACCAGAGTCCCGATTTGACGGCGGCGATAGTAATAATAAGAATAAGAAAAGACTTACGGTTGCGTGTTGGAGATCGTATGTTTATTGATGATAATAATTTTATAGCAACACACAATATAATATTAAAAAATAATAAAAATACTCGACAACTGTGTGCACCAATAATAAATGTTGTGTTCGCTTTAATAGCGGGTCACAAATATAAATAATACGGTGTGTTATATAGGGCTAATAAAAATAATAAAGATTGCTATATTAGCGCATTTCACAATATAAAACGTATGGTCGCTTTAATAGCGGGCCAAAAAACAATGATAATAGTAATAATAATAATTAATAGGGCGTTGACCGCAGAACGTAAACGAAAACAAAGCAAGATAACGGGAGATAATATTATATATATCGACCGATAGTACAACAACACAAAGAGATTAAACAAATACAAGAATTATAATAATTCATAATTAACAGAATGAGCGGTGTATGGATGACAAGGGAGCTGATAGGGAGCGGTCGTCGTCGCCGCCGAATTAGATTACGCGATGCGTTAATAGCTTGGCGCGAACAATATCACTTATTTTAGTGTTAGTATTTATAATATTAATGTTTAAGGTTATTACAATATTTTCTTTTTTTGTTTACATAATAAATATATATATACTTTCCTTATGTATTCCATCTCCAACACCATGTTAACAATATTAATTAATTAATTTAATAACTTATATATTTTTTTTCTTTTGTATCCCAGTTCTATATTTTACCCTTACTTCCTACATGTTTACCTATTTACTATACATATATTTTTTTTTCTTTCTTTTTAACTTTGAAATGATTTGATTTTCCACTCGTGTAACAACCAGTGTTACTTCTATTTTGATTATTACCATAATTATTTCGCTGATTATAATTATCGTTATAATTTTGTCTATAATTGTTACTATATCCGCCGCGATTATTATTATTAAAATTACTGTATCCTCCGCGATTAACATTTTTATTGACTTTATTGTATCCGTCACTATAACCATTTCGATTATTTAAATTATTATTTCTACCGTTTCGATTCATATGGCCGTTATTACTGCGGTAAAATGTATTATTTTTACTATTATTATTCTGTTGTTTTGTATTATCCCCATTTACACCCTGATTCTCGTTTTTACTAAAATTTTGACTTTGCACATTATTCTGCAAATTTTCTATATTCATCCTAGAATTATATTCGATTTCCTCGTCAAGAGCCATTTGTATACACTCCTCCAAAGACTTAGGACTTCTTGCTTTCAGTACTATTTATAAGTGATTTGGTAACCCCGTCATAAATATAATCATAGCCTGTTTTTTCGTTTGGTTTTTCACTACAGTTTCCTCAGCTTTGTTCAACCCTACGGTACTGGCTGCACATAATTTGTAATATAATTCCTCGATTCTATTCGCGAATTTCGCTACACTTTCCCCTTCTGCCATACGTGCCGTATTTAAACCTATTGATAAAGCCCTCTCCGAAATTTTATGCTCGAATGCCCCTTTTAAAATTGGTTTTATTGCTTCCCAAGAATCTAACGTGCGATACTTAGTTATTTCCAAAGCATTTCCCGTTAATTTAGGAAGTTGCCAAAAAAGTTGGAATTGATGACAAATTTGATAGTTTACAAAGATCGAGACGTAAGGCGATTCTTTTTAATTATGAATCTCAGGATAACCCTATAAATGATCCAGAAATTCACTTCAAAGTTAATTTTTTTTATCAAGTTTTGGATACAGGTATTCAGTCAATAATTGAAAGATTTGATAAGCTATCTGAGCATAACAGTTTATTTTCGTTCTTATATAACATATCAATAATTGAAGATGAAAATGAGTTGTTAAAACACTGCAAGGATCTACAACTTAATACATATGTAAAATGAAAATGGTGGAGCTTTTCCTAACCTGGTCACAGTACTTAAGATCTTACTGACATTACCTATAACTGCAGCTAGTGCCGAAAAATCATTTTCAAAACTGAAAATTATTAAAAACTATTTGCGGTCCCAAATATGTCAATTAATGCGTTTAGTTGGTCTGGCAGTTATTTCAATTGAAAAGGATGTATCAAACAAATTGGACATGGAAGAAATAATAGAAGAGTTTGCAACATTAAAAGCCAGAAAAATAAAATTTATATAAATATTAAAAATGTTGGATTCTTTTTTTATACCACTTTAAATTTTTTTTAAGTTTAATGTATTTCAATTTCAACAAAAATGTGTACTATTTATATTTCTATAGTTGAATAAAAATATTTTTTTGTGAATTATAAATTATGACTATAACGTGATATACTGTGACTTAAGCCCGAAGTAGACGTAAATATGTTTGAGGATATGGTGGGGGGACAAGGGGTAAATAGAGGGATCAAAAATGAAAGGGCGGCAAATTTTGATTTTGCCTATGTATACATCTTGTCTAGAGCCGGCCCTGCATGTTATTCAATTTTATACCTGAACTTAAATGATTATAAAATATTATAATGTAGTATTATTTATATAAATATCACCTATATAATTATTGTTCGAAATATTCAAACCAAATTTGGGTTCATAATACAAAAATAAAAATGTATTAATTCGTAATAACACATTCGTTTACACGTGTGCACGTCAATCTTTTTTTTGCCTACAACAATACTGTTTTCTGTTAGTTGTTACTATTACTGCAGTCGTCTCATTTTGGTCTAAACTTGAAATATACTCCGTTTTTACTTACGAGTGAGTTCATTTTGCGTCCATCGTACGCGCACAGTTCGTTTAATAGTTAATACGCCGTTCAAGTGCCACCGTAATTCGTCCAGAGTCAAGTGAACCTGCAGTGACAAGGAATCAAGGAACACCACACATTTGGTTACAGGTCGGTTTATTCTAATTAATATTAATATTATGTTACTTCATGATTTATGATATTATAATTATAATAATATCTTATATTATATATTATAACTATATCATCATCAATATTATATAGGTATATTTCTATTATTTATATAATATATGTTACTACCGTAACTACTTAAAAATCTATCAATTTATCACTCTTTTATAAAGGTACATTTCACTATCCATTACACATTACCATTTACCTATACACACTACACAGTGCGTATAAAATCATATTATATTAAATTTTACATTTATTATATATTATACGCCTATATATAATATAGTACTTCTGTATACAGTTATCCGAGTATATATCCCCGCCAAATAACATAGATTTATTATTAATTAAAAATACTATTGTACTCGCGCATATACGTACATAACTATAATAAATAATGTATAATTCGCGATCATATAGAACCAAACGTAGAAGAATTCAAAATGAACTGCTAGCTTTAGAATCATCTTGTTCCGATGATGATGATAATAATGTTGATGATGACGATTTGGTTTTGAATTATAACAGTATAACAAATAATCAAAATCGACATGATTGTTCTTGTATGGTGGAAAATAATTCCAAGAATGTATCAATTGAAAATTTATCTGTTGAATTTGATAACTTGGACCACATTCAGCATGTCATAACTAATAACGAGGGAGCATCAATAAGTGGATTAAATGAAATTCATGAAGATGATGTACATTTTAACCATAAAAAAAACGTTAAACAAGCTATTGGGAAATGGGCAGTAGATTTTAATGTTCCTCAAAATGCTGTAAATGCGCTTTTAGACGTACTAAAAAATAAAGCCGGCCTTGACTTTTTGCCTAAAGATTGTATGACATTGCTACACAATAAATCAACCAACATTTTAAATTTGAGAACTATGATCGCCACTACTGAATATTATAATTTTGGATTGGTTAATGGTATTAAAAGATATGCATCAATTTTTTCTTTAGATGACGAAGTTAAAATCGCAATTGGTATCGATGGACTGCCTTTATCAAAATGTAGCTCCAGTCAATTTTGGCTAGTATCGGCTTATATACAACCTCATCATAAATATGTGTTTCTAGTAGGAGTATACCATGGGTATGAAAAACCAAAAGACAGCAATGAATCTTACAAGATTTGATTTCAGAAATTGTAGAGTTAACTGAAAATGGTATTACTATTGCTAATTTAAAAATTAAAATTAAAATTCAAGTAATATGTTGTGATGCACCTGCCAAATCCTTTATTATGAGAATAAAGGACCATTCTGGCTTCTCTTCTTGCACCCGCTGTGTACATGAAGGAGAATATTGTAACAACCGTGTTTGTTTTCCTTACATTGATAATGGTAGTGCAAATAGAACTCATGATGATTATGTGTGTATGAACAATGAAGAACATCACATTTCAACTACTATATCATGTATATTACTTATCCCAGACATTGATATTATTTCATTGTTTTCTATGGATTACATGCATTTAGTATGTTTGGGTACAACGAGAAAATTAATTAATCTTTGGATGAAGGGACCTCTTAATATCCTATTACTTAAGTGGAAAATAAAACTAATAATCACATCACTTTGTAGCTTAAAGATAAATATCACCAGTGATTTCTCTAGAAAACCAAGATCATTGAAAATTCTCCAGATTCGGATATTGGAGTCGGCTGCATATTTACATACTCGGTTGTTCTTTGCCTCGAATAATTTGTGCTATATTTTCAATAATTTCATTTTTTATTTGGTTCACATTCATGAAAGGTAGGTGTTTAAATCGGGGATCTAAGAATGTACACTTAGAAAGAGTCATACTTTTTTCACAGTTTTTAAATCCATCCCTTGCATCCATATTAGCTAATAATTTTTTAGCTACAATCAATGCTCTTGGGGACAAATTAATTTTTAATAAACTATTGCACACTTTGTACAGACCCTGGACTATAACAATTACAAGCGATGCTGTCATATATTTTTGTCCACTTATTGCTTTAGTAGCCTCTTCGAAAGGTTTTAATATTTTAATTATATCTTGTAAAATTATCCAATCTTCAGGCCTCAAAGTATCTGGAGCATTATCTAATAAACCTAACGTACCTCTAATTGATGTTTCCATTTCAACAAATCTATTGAACATGTAACTGGTAGAGTTCCAACGAGTTTGAACATCTTGTATAAGCTTCTTTGGCTCTTTTATTCCATTATTTATTTGGTAATTTTTAAATGCATTATAGGCTACAGTGCTTTCCCTGAAATGTGATACTATACATTTAACTTTGTCTATTAGATCATTCTCAAGAACAAGTGCTGACTGTACTATTAAGTTCAATGTATGAGCAAAGCATCCCATATTTTTAAAAGAAAATTGAGGGCATTTTTAATATTGGAAGCGTTATCGGTGACCGAAAATGTAATTTTGTCTTTTAAATTCCAAGAAACCAATACTTGTTTAATTCCTTTGATCAAATTAATTAAATGAAGTTCAAGTCAAAAGAACGGCACTCTAAAAGTATAGACTTTAACAGATACTCGGAGTCAATGAAATGAATGGTGATTGCCATAAAACTTGCATTGTTCCTGGATGTCCAGCAGTCAGTGGTCAAACAAGCACTTTCAATGGTAGACACCAACTCTTTCATTTCTCCTAAACATCTTTCATACATAGCCGGAATATGGACTTTTGATATAGTGTTACGGCTTGGCAGTTCATAACTGGGGTTCAATGCTTTATCAAATTCTTTAAAACCCGAATCTTCAACAACTTTAAATGGTTGAAAATCTTTTACAACAAGTTTTAAAAGTATTTGATCTAGTTTTTTTTTAGCATCTACTGATATTTTTTTAGGCAAATAATTTAAAATAGATGTTTGTTTACGTTTGCGCACTATAGAATTTGAAGCTTGGATCAAGGAGAAAGCATTTGACAAAGATGATATAGATATTTGGTCAGATACATCAGTCATAGGAGTAGATGATGTTGGTGTTGATGGTAATATTGCAGAAGAACATGATGCAACTGATGAGGGATCATCAATTTGTTCACTTTCGTTATGATTCTAGAATAAATCAATTACAAATTTGATAAAATATAAATTTAAAAATTTAAATAGTTGCTAGAGTATCTATAAACTTTGTATCTTGATCAGTTTTTAATTTAATTTCATGAAATATTGTACATTAATTGGAATATATTTTAAATAAATGTAAATATGTGTAATATTGGTATTAAAAAGATATCAAACTAATAAAATTAATTAATGTATCAAACTATACTTTTAATAACTATTCATTATAAACTTGTTGATTAAAGTTAAAATTGTATAATATATTATTAAACTATTTAAATATAGTAATTAAATTTATTCAGTTATTAATTAAAATATTTGATTTTATTAGGTACTTTCTTTCGAAGAATTTATCGGCAGTTCGATTCCATGACAATTGGATAAATGTTTTTTTAAGATTATATATAGTTGACTTAAAAGAATATTTTTTTCGACATAAATCACATTTAGCAACATACTTATTTTGGTCAAAAATAGTGAAATGTTCCCAAATATTACTCGTGCGTCTATCCATATTTTTAAAAAAATGATACAATTTGTTTTTACACTTTTAGAAACTTAGTTCACTAAGACAATAACAGTCAATAGAAACTAGCATTTATTTGCAAGAAATCAGAATGAATTATGTATAACAGATACAGACTATAATACTAAAATATTTTACTGTAAGATGGGACACATATATTTCAGGAATAAACCTGCATAATCCTGTTTGCAAAATCTTTCCTTTACAGACTATAGTACTAGTACTACCTATACACTATACAGGCATAATATTTTAATTGGGATATCATGTTAACTTTAGTTCACTGCTGTAAATAATATAACAGCCCAAAACCCCTAACAAAACCTCAGACAAATTTGATTATATTTTAATTAAGTGATAATTTTAATATGAAACAATAAAAATAAATAAATACACATTTTTAATGCTCAAAATATTTTTATTTACTAATAATTAATAATAATATATAAGCACTATACAAATACAATTAAATAATTAGTATAAGCCACAAACGGCACAAACTATAACATGATACACATATACAATTTAAATATGTACTTATTCAATATCAATTAGTGGGAAAGAAATCTATGTACACTAAAATAATTTGTAGGTACCTACTAAGTACGAACACGTTGATATTTAAACATAAACATTTTAACACATAAGATGCTTAGGCAATTTGAGAACCAAAACCATCCATCAGGTACCTATCTATTACTAGGCACTAGTTATTTAAAATTTTAAAATATAAATATAAGAATATAACAGGAAAATAGGATAAATCAGAACTGGTACCATCCCTGGAATACAGTCAGTAACATAATAACAATTGATGCTTTGGATGAACAAAAATAACAGTAACAGTTATTATTTTCACTGTTATTTTATTTGTAACTATAAAACGAAGACTCCCGGGTTTGGCGACTTGCGGCTACAACCACGGACCTCACATTAGCGCTGTGCGCTAGTCGTGAGCCGCGGAGCTTCACGGTAGGGGTGGGAATTTATCGATAGTTAACACCATCGATATTTTTCGATAGTACTGGTTCGTATCATCGATAGTTAACGATAGTTATCGATAGTTAATTATTTTGTACTAATGAACTAATTAATTTGTAAAATAAAATTGGGCAGCGTACATTTGTTTACCATTGAAAATAAAACAAGAATTAATGAATGTAGAAATATGAAGGTTGTAATGTTCTCGACAGCTTGGTACCTACTATCGTAGTTCTAATAGTAGATAAGTGGCTGCCGAGATATTATCGTTGCGGGTCGCAGACAATTTGTTTGATGTTGTAGTCGTGGTTGATAATAAATAAAAGACAATTGTTGTTTTATTGTGAATTTTATTATATTGTTGATAATTTTTCTAAGTCCAAAATATGCTCGTACAGAGTGGCGTGAAGGTGCTTGCACTAATGGGTGGTAGTACACGTCTGAAAACAGGCCGATTCGGGCTCCCTTATATATGAAGTTCCCCGTACCCCCTGCCTATAGATACTGTATCTCGGCTCACGGATGTGATGTGTGTGACCAGCGTTCCGGCCCACGCATTTTATGACTTCCTTATATTTCTACGTATTGCTAAAAATGCTAATCTATGATTCAATTGAATAATCATTCTACTCTTTTATGTTTCTATATTGAACTTTGTCGCGTACCGCGTCGTAATTAAATTAACCATTATTTTATATTTTTATATTTGAATATTGTCGTACACAGGACTCCCCGAGTAATTATATTATTCAGTGAGCCTGTCTTCTCATACTAAACAGTAGGAAATCCTATTTCCGTTTCTAATATCCGATTTATGCCGAATTACAGTATAGCTAATCTATAGTATAGTATAATTACTATTATATTACAATGGTGTTGTTAAGTAGTAACTGGCTTACTACATCTCCCCCTTTAAAAGTTGATTTTTATCGTCTAAAATGAGAAAAATTAACTCAAACTTCCTCCGTTAGTTCAAGCACTTTCCTATGATTACAAATTTTACATATATCTATTATTACATTACATTCAATTATTACATGTTTACATTTTATGTTTTACATTAAATACATCATTATAATCATATGGTACATTTCACCATATTAATTATTATTGACAGAATACAGATTATGATTCACAATATTACAGTATATATTTTGCTTATTATCTAGGTTAGTATCTTATGTGATTAACAATATATTCTTTTTTTTTGTGTTTTTGTTTACATCAATAATCTTATCTTAGTGTTAATATAATATGTGTAATAATATTTTAATATAACATGAATTCTTAAAATCTATTACAATATATTTTTTTTTTCCGTGCAATATATATATATATGATAAAATAGTGGTGTTTACTATATTTTATTTTCCATTACCATGTTAATTATATTTTAAATAAATTAGATTAATATATTTCTTATTCCATCACCATGTTATTTACACCAATATATGCTAATATGTTCCTAACTTTCTTTTTTTTTTCATTCTACGTTTACGTTTGCTTCTATATATATATTTTCCATTAATCGCTATATCATTATATTTTATGCCTAGTTAATATTACTATCCCTATACTGTAATTAGATTGTATCTTTTTACTACAGGTCCAGACCAACAATAAACTATTGTATTCAAGTTTTATTACATGAGGGGCGACAATGCAAAACGTTCTATTTCCATTTTTTGTTTTTTCCAGAAACATTGATTTTCTATAGTAGCTTATCAAAAAATCATAGTAAAAACCTTAAGTATTCAAAAATTACATAAAAAAAAACTGAACCTACTTATGATATTTTTTTATATTTAAATTTAAGTTTTGGTAAATTTAAACGTCATTTCATAAAGTGAATCGTGCCAAAATGTACTATTTCCACCACTTAGTTCGTTTTGTCAAAATTCAATGGAAATAGTACGTTTTGGCCATATTTCATCATAACGTACTATTTCCATTAAATAGTACATTTTGATATAATTTAAAGATTAAAGGTAGTTAGATATATTTTTTATTAGCTATTTTTTTTAACAAAACGACCTAGAATTTTATTTTTCATAATCAACTATTTCATGAAAAAACCAAATATACTCCATACTTATTTTTTTTTCTGGTAAATTGCTATAATATTTTGTATTATATTTATAAATAATAAAACCTTATTTTATAATCATTAAAAACAAAGTCCATAATCATACAAATAAAAATAAAAATAACACATAGGTATTAGATACTTTAATTTTAACATAGTTTATTTACTTTTTTATTAACAATAACACCTTTTTTTAAAACAAAATAACATTTTTATTCATAACAATTTTTTAGTTTGCAGTCTTTGCTCTTAAAAACTAGTCTTTTTCTAGTATTATTTTATCACAAAATATAAACAAAAAAAGCTTATTTTAGGTATATAGGTATATTAGAAAAATAAATTCATAGTACATTATACAAATAAAAACAAATAATAATTTAATAAAATAAAAACAACTTATTATTAAGCATAGTATTTTCCCTTAAATAATAACATCTAATGAGTTTGAATAAAATAACATAGTATATGGTTTTACTATAGGTAAAATTAAATTTGTTATTAAATATATGAAATTAAAACAAATATCAATAAATTTAACTTATTTTATACATATTAAAAAAAAATTCATAGTACATTATAAAAATAAAAACAAAATAATAAATTAATAAAATAAAAACAACTTATTATTAAGCATAGTAAAATATTCTCTTTAATAATAACACCAAATGAATTTGAATAAAATAACATAGTATGGGAGAATCGACACATTATTTTGAATTTATTCATTATCCTCTTCATAATAATGAATATCTTCATCTGAAGGATCATCATTATTATAAAAAATGTCTTCATAAAATTCTTGAGCGTCTTCTGGTATTGTGAAAAATTTTAAACGTTTTTTGACATCATTTTGCTTTGGGAGTTTGACATAATTTGTTTTTGGTAAGATTTTTATATTATTAAATAATTTACTTATATCAGAATGTCTTTTAATAACTTCAAATTCTTCATAAGCTCCAGCATATGTTTTGGAAACACTAATACTTGAATTTTTGCCTTTTAAATAAGAATACACCTTTTGCTCAGTAGATTTAAAATCTATTTTAGTCTTAACAACTGTTTTGACTGCACTTTTAATGTCATATATTTTAAAATCTTTACCATATGCATTAACAGTGCAAAAGTTCTTAAAAATTTCAAAATACTGATTTGGTGACAGAATAGTTTCCTTTTTTCTTAAAACCTGTTCTATTCGACCAAAGACTCGGTCGGGTGGCATATAACTGTGTCCCCTTACAGGAAATATATGATTGATTTGAGTAAATACAGTTGCTTTGTAATTTATGTAATACAACAATGTAATCATTGTAAATTGGTTTTTATTTTGGCCTGAGCAAGAATCTGAAAATAAATTTAATATAGTAGGTGGTGATTCACTTGTTTTTAATCGATTTTCCAATGATTCCAAAAAATGTATCAGTGCTGAACAAACTTCATTTGGGCCACGTCCACTTTCAGTTTCATTCCATGAGTACAAAATGCAGTTTTCTCGTTTTTGATTTGAATCAGATATAACAAATGTCAAATTATAAAGCCAGACTTGGCGACTGTAAAATACATCAGTCACAGACAACTTTGGTAAAGGTTGGGTTTGCATCATATCAAATGAGCAAGATATTTCCCCAGGAGTTTCTGTTTTTAATGGTTCAAAAAAACGCTTAGCTTTTCTCTTATGTAAGGTTAATTCTAACATTAACTCACATTTTTTGTCAATATCTTCTTCAGTTTGAATTTTAATTTTTTGTTCCATACAATAACTGCAGGTTGTCTTGGCGTGGATGTCCAAAACTTATGTTAAACTTTGTAGTAAATATTTTCTGATATTTACTCAAAGAAGCAGTTTGTTTTTTTTCTAATTTTATTTTCTCATACCAATTTTCCCACATATACTTAATAAAATATGTAGGTGGTAAATAGCTTCGGCCAGTATCCTTACGTGTATGATGACTTTTTCTGCATTTGAACGCTTTAATATGTTCTTTTATTGAATCTGTTATTTCATATTGAATTAAATCAACACGAATACCACCTCTTTTTTCAGTAGGACTAGAATGATTTTGTTTGAATGTTTTACTTATTATATTTAATCGTCTTCTAGTTATTGATGTAACAGAAGAAATTGCATCAAGACAAACTGGTATTAAATTACCTCTTATTTGTGGTATAAAGTATTTCACAACCATACGATGAGATCTATTAGTTTTTTTACGGTCAGTTCGTTTGACATCACTTACAGTCATCATTGTAATTAGAAATTTATCCTGTTCAATTTTTGTAGTTAATTTACACAAATTATGTTTAAAATCAGTCAAGTCTTCTTCTGATAGTTCACTAACTCTACATACATTTTTCATTATCATTTCAGTATGATTACATTTTAATTCCAATTCTCTTGGTATAATATTTCTTTGTAATTGTTTTTCTTTTCTTTTATTTTGAATTTTTCTCTTTCTACCTCCATTAGTTTCAGTTATAGGATCAATATATTCTGGATCATTATTTATTGATACATTTGATACTGATTCCATCAAAGGAAGAAAATCAGTATTTTCTAAAATCAAATTAGCATCAACTGTTGATGTATTTGGTTCAATTAATATTTGATTAGTTAATATTCTTTCTGTATATAAATTTAATGGTCTAAAATCAGTCTCAGCATCTTTAGTGGTAATGTTATTATTATTTTGAAACAGTTCTGTATTCATGCATGATGTATTTGTTTCATTAGAGATCTCAATCAATACTGTATTATTTACTATTTTTTCTTCAATATTTAGAGGCTGTACATCTGTAATTATTTCAACATCCATGTCTTCAATATTTAGGTTTGGTACAGAATAGTTCAAATCAGCAGTTTCCTAAATTTAGTTATTATTATAATATTAAATATATTTCTTTAAATATAATATATTAACTTAATATTTAATGTGTAAAAAAAAAAATTAATACAAATAATATTGTATTAGAATTATTATTATAATACTTAAAGATTTTAATTGTAAATATAATCTATTAGATATTTAGGTTTACCAATAACAATATATTATATAATTTAAATTTTCTACCCTAATAATAAAAATATATAGAATTCAATAGATTTTAGTTAAATTTTATAGCATAATCTTAATTATTTGATAAATTGGACCAACCATAGTAAGTTATAGTAAATAATAATATAAATAAAATAAAACATAACAGCTATGATACAAAATCAAAAGAACTAGGTATTTTTATTATTAAATAGTATTTAAAGTAATACATAAGTATACAGTATTTACCTACTGTTCAATGATTTAACAATATAATAATTAAAAGTCTTACATAAATAAAGTTGTAAACCAATAAATTAATTTTTTCATACCTCTAACCACCTTGAAACTTTTTTAATGGATTCATTAATATCCATTTCTTCTTTAGTTTTGACTAGTTTGAGTATCATTTTTATTTTTGTTTAAACCACATGCGGCCATTTTAATGGTTCTAGAGTTGAACATTTTAAATACCTACTAATAAAACATTAATAAAATGTCTCGTAAAATGTACATGCAATTATTAGTAGGTAATTAAAACAAATAACAATGAACCAGTACAGAGAATGAGAGAACAGTAGATGAATTGTATTATCATAATACTATGATAGTCATCATACAAACTTTTGGAGGGAAATAATTTGTGATAACATTCAACACCAAGACTTATACTGAATTTTTTCAGTTGCACCAACTAGTAAATAAAATAAAATAATGTAGTCCCATATTATATCACCATGAAATAATTAAAGAATAATTAATTCAAATTGAAATGTCAACTTCACCTTTTACTCTTGGAAATAGTACGTTTTGCAAATAATTAATTTAGTATAGCTACATTTTAACATGGGAAATATAACGTTTTGCTTCAATCTGGAAATAGTACGTTCTGCACATAATTTAAAAAATAGTACGTTTTGCTTTAATAATTATTAAATTTACACTAAATAGCATGGAAAATAGTACGTTTTGATGTAATTTGGAAATAGTTCTTTTTGAAACGATTTTAGCGATGGAAATGGTTCGTTATGCAGAAATCATGAAACTTTATGATCAAATATGCACTGGAAATAGTACGTTTTGGTCAAATCTGAACACGCCATTCGATTCCGCGTGGTTTTTACTATCAGAAATGATGTATAACTCAATTTTGATATTTTTGGCAATAGCACGTTTTGCATTGTCGCCCCTCACATGATCAAGACTAGTATTAAATCGATTCTATTCTATTCTATTTTCGTAATGATCTCATCTTGCTAATTGAACCCGTGTCGCCAGAGTGTGCTGCAAATCAAGCATCCTCCCGCGACACTGGCTAAACTAATAAGATTTTGTAATTTCTTATTGTGATTTATCATGGCCATTTGGTCCCTTGGTGATCCCGTTAAAAAAAATCTGTAAATTTGTAAATCTCACATCAGTCTTTGGGTCGTGAGCGTATGTTATTTTATGTTTTTGTGTACATACGCCGCTATGCGCTTCCGTTAAATTCAATAGCCTACCCCTTTTCTGGATTCTACCTACATTAAATTCGAAAATTCTTTCAGTTATTTTTCCCCTCAATTTTTCTAATATCATGTAGAAGTCCCCATCGAAATTCAAATCATAGCATCTGATATTTAGAACTTCTATGTGTCCTAACCCTAGTCTACTTAAAATATTCCTATCGTATGATCCCCCAAACAATACCACTACATTTATCTTATCTCCACGCAAAATATAATTTTTTATGAATTCTGGTGTTAGGTTATTTAATTTCGAATTCAGACTTTTGTTAAGTTGCGCTAAACAGGTCGTCTCCACTTCCTTTTTGTTGTGAAAAATCCGCCTTATCGATTTCTCTGCCAACTGTGTTTCACGAACAGTCATAACTCTCATCTGTTCGTGGAGTGGCAGGAGAAGCGGTTTCCCCTCGAGCTTACGAATTTTACATTTGTTTAGGCTGTTTGAGATTGCTCCTGATATTAGTACAATGTCTGTTCTCCTCATATTGGTAAATTCGAAATCCATGACAACGAACTTGACTTCCCTTCTAATTCATGTCATTATTAACTTACAATTAGTGTGTTTTATTCTAATTTACTATTTCTAACTACATGTGTAATTATTTTCTATAAAGTTTCTAATACTTTCTACATATATATTCTAATCATATAACAACCTAACCTAACCTAATTATATATATATTCTATCAAAATATTATTTTTTTTTGGTTATTTTATTTGAGGTGGTACATCCTCCCCTCCGAGTATATTTTGCTCGTCTACCTTATTAAACTTTTGTTCAACTTTGATATTATCCGTACAGAGTTTACTTCTACCTAATCGTACCATTTCATATTGTGGACGTCGCAACGTAGTAAGCCTACATTTATACGTTATGTATATAAAAATGATTAACATGACCGAGAATACTATCAAGCCCAATGTTAAATAAAATAAATAGTTACGCGTATCGCTTACTTCTAACTGTCCTGATTGTGTTAATATTTCATTGTCGATTTGTTGTTGCACTTTATCTAACGATTGTACTATTTCGTGTATTTTTTCGAGTTTATGTGAATCTTGGTTAACCATTATCTTAGGTAGGTTCATACTCTTTATTCTCTCGGATACTTTAAATGATATTTTTCCCTGTCCTACTTCCGGTATAAAGTTAACATAGTGTTTTGATTTTATTTCTTGTGTCGGATTTAAAATGATATCGTTTCCGTACGCTCTGCATTTTGAGCTTAACCAAATTAATCCTTGCTTCCGTATTTTTGTAATATATGGTTCCAAGTTTTCCCTACACGCAATAGTCAATGTTTCACCCTTTGTTGTGTATATCCAGGTGTTTGCATGTTTTAATTTATAAAATATGTCTTTCGATAATACTAGGACTCCCGTCTCGCATGTTTCTGGCAAGACATCCGGATTTTTGAATAAAGCTATCTCACATGGATTTTTGTTGTTCGAGTGAACGACTGGTGAAAACTCTGGACATATTATGAATATTTCTGTTTCCGTACAATGTAAAAGCTGAGTTTCTGTGAACGTGGTATATTGTTCCCTATTCTTTGTAATCGCTACATATTGGAATTCCGGTTTTAAAACAATACTATGATTTTTATTCTTTATTCCGTTTATCATTGTTTCGACCGGCTGTGGTATTGGAAGTATTCTGAACAACGTGAGCTCCAATTCGGTAACCAGCGGAAGTTTTATTACGAATACTATTTGACTATCCTTATAGAACACTGCCATTTTTGTAATTTTACTTAATTCGTAGATTTCATTCGGATTTGTGCCCATAGGCAAATTTAAATTAATAGGTAAAGTTAACTTAATTTGCGTTAAATGATCTGCCATTTCTCGTGGTGTCATTAAGCTTGGGTGTATTACCCCTGTCCTAGCCACAGTTATAATAGCACCTATCGATTGCGTTTCCATTGAATATTGCGATAACAGTGCTGTGAATATACCATGTATTTTATTTGATAAAACTAATGCTTCTAACGTGTTTGTTTTGTTAATTACTTCGTTTATTATATCTTTTTTATTAACTAATTCATTGTATAATTTATTTATTTCATCCGATGTGGTACTAATCCCCTTTACAGTAGATTTAACTACCGTAGTTTGGTCTTTAAGTATGTGTAACATGCGTTCATTAGTTCGTTCTATTTTACCTATTTCCTCTACCGATTCTTTTGCACATTCTTCATCACATACCCCGAATAATGTTTTCATGGCCGAACCTACGAAATTTATTAGACCCCGCCTTTTCCTACTTGTGTACGTGGTTGTTTCCGATTGTTCGGTGTACTTACCTCCGCTTTTGAATTTTACGACGTCGCCTAAATCTTTATGAGATTTTAATTGCTTGTCTCTACCAAATCTCATTTTTAATTCGTAATTAATACCTGATCGAAAATTATAATATTTTTCAATTTCAGATACTATGTGGTACTCCGACGGACTATTTATTAGTTCGCCGTGTACTTCTTTAACGTCTTTATTAGATATTAACTAATATATACTCGCCAAACATTCTAGTTCCGTTGCCGAATAATTACATTCCGCCCTATTTAAAGTTCTAGAACTGTAAGCTATTGGTAAATCCGATCCTATTTTACCTTGAGATAATATTGCACCTAGCGCCCTACCGCTAGCGTCTGTCGTTAGTATAAATTGTTTTGTAAAATCCGGATATTGTAGAATTGGTTCTGAACATAATATTTCTTTTAATTTATCGAAAGCTTTTTGACAGTCTTCGTCCCAATTGAACCTTACGTCTTTTCTTAATAATTTCACTATTGGATTAGCAATAGCACTATAGTTTTCTATGAATTTTCTATAATACCCACTAAGTCCTAAAAAACTTTTTATTTGTTTAACGTTTTTAGGAACCGGAAAATCTTTTACAGATTTAACTTTTGCTTGGTCCGGTTTGATTCCTTCGTCACTAATTACATGACCTAAAAATAAACATTCCCGTTGTAAAAAACTACATTTGTCCGGTTCTATTTTTAGATTGTGTATACGTAATCTCTCGAATACGTTTATTAATTTTTCATTGTGGTCTTGTAAATTTTTAGCATACACTATTATGTCATCCAGGTATACTAAACACTTCATTCCTATTAACCCTGATAACACGTTTGTCATCATTTTTTGAAATGTCGCCGGAACTTAGACCCATAACTAATCGTTTAAATTGATAATGCCCTTGTCCCGTTGAAAATGCCGTAAGTTCTTTTGATTCTTTAGCCAAGGGTACCTGAAAATACCCCGATTTCAAGTCTATCAAACTGAACAGTTGACATTGTCCTAATTGGTCTAATATTTCCGTTATATTTGGTAATGGGTGAAATTCATTTAAAGTTACTTCATTAAGTGCCCTAAAATCGATAACTATTCTGAATTTTTGTTTCCCCGAGGCGTCCTCCTTCTTTTTGACTAATATTAATGGTGCGTTAAACGGACTCATTGATCTTTCTATAATTTCATCTTTCATCATTTGACCTATTTGTTTTTCTATCTCCGGTTGTTGTGAAAACGGTAAACGATATGGTTTTTTATAAATCGGTTTCAAATCCTTAGGAACCTTTATTACGTGTTCTGCTGCCGTAGTACACGTAAGATTATCCCCTTCTAAATAGAAAATGTCCGCGTAATTGGAGTTAAAAAAAAAAAAAAATGATTTAAAATAATATAAAAATTATAAAATAGTTACTTTCTTTTTGGTTTAAAAATCAACATATTATCAATATTAATTTCTTAATATTATCATAAAAATATCATAATAATAATAATAATAATCATAATAATCATAAAAATTATCATACTATTTATGTCAACCAACAATTTTGGTTTAAGAAAACCAACATGTCGACATTTTTTGGCTTAATTCTAGATCTCTTGACTGATACCACAATTCCTGTTTTGCTAAACATTCTCTCAGAGGGAACGGATGTAGCCGGTGTACACAATATATTTTTTACACACCGTTGAAGTGTCACAAATTCATTACCATTCATCTAAATTAAATAATAACAATATTTAATGTATCTACCTTACTAACATAATAACAATTTAAATGTAAATGTTTATGATATTACCTTCCAATACATTAATGGGTCTAAATCACTTTTTGCATTTGGACGTTCTAAATACTGTCGCAGCACTATAATAGAGTTTACTGTGTCTGTTCTACTTCTTTTTTTTGCATTAATCCTTTCTTCCATGAAACCAAACAATGAATTTGATGTTGAACTATTTTGACTTACATCATCTTCATCTCGATTATTTTCATTTAATAATACATGGTTATTTTCATGTTGTGCTATCTCAGATTTAAGTAATGAAACAGCAGTTTCAGCATTGTTAGTTGAACGAAATGCTTCTTTTTTCATTCTCGGATCTAAAAGGGTACTTAAACGAGGAATAGTACGTTCTTCAAATGGAAATAATCGTTTTATAACAGACTCTAATACGCTTTGTAATATAATGTTAGGTGTAATTGGTTTTTGAGATGAAAGATTTCTACGAATACCACATACTAAGGGAATAACAAGAGAAGATGTAACATAATTTCCCGAAATCTTATTTGTGGCTTCATCAAACATACCCAAAATCAGTATTAGATCTTGCAATATAAGATAGTCTTCCAGTGTTATAATGGCAGGTGCTTTGGGCATTGTCGATAACGCAACTGTTATTTCGTTATTTATTAGAGATATTCTTTGGATCATGTGTAAGGTACTGTTCCACCTGGTAGGACATGATTGTACAAGTTTAAGAGGCTTTTTATTTACTTTTTCTTGTTCATCAAGTAACTTTTGTGTTGCTATGTTACTACATTTAAAATATGTTACAATATCTTTGCATTTTTTGACGACTGTTTGAATATCTTTATGACTTAATGCATCTTTAAGAACTAAATTTAAAGTATGCGCAAAACACGGAGTATGTCGAACTTTTAAAATTTCACATGCTTTTATCATAGATGATGCATTGTCTGTGACAATAGATACAATTTTTTCTTTTATTTTCCAGGCATTACAAATCATTCGAATTTCTTCTGCAATATTTTTTGCAGTGTGGTTACCTTTCATTAAATTTGTTGATAAAACTGCACAACGCATGTTAAAATCAGTATCAATAAAATGAGATGTAACAGTTAAATATCCCTCATTTCATCTAGATGTCCATAGATCACATGTTAAACTGATATATTATGATACTTCTTCAAATATTGCTAATAGTTTTATTTTACTTTCTTCGTATTGTCTTTTTAATAATACATCTGTTAGTGTTTTTCTAGATGGTAAATCATACCTAGGGTCTAACAGTTGAATAAAATTTTTAAAACCAACATCATCTGCAATAGAAAATGGTTGAAAGTCTTTAGATACCATAAATACAAGTGCTTTATCCAACTCAAGTTTTCTGTGACTATTGCGGTCATATGCAGTTTGCTTTTTGAAAAATGATGGAATTGTTACAGAGGAAGTATTTGCGTCGTGTATGTCATCTTCACTCAGTTCAGTCGACTCTAATTCGGCGTGAAATCTTTTGAGGTGATCCCTCAAATTGCTAGTATTTCCGCTTGTCTTGTATTCTTTTTTACATTTGTTACATTTCGCTATACTTTTTTCCTTGTTTCTCGTAAAATGTAACCAAACGTTAGAAATATGTCGACGAGACATATTCAAAAAATATTCGACGCGATTACACAAAACACGATTCAAAACTAATAGATGACTATCACGACTGATCACTGAGACTGACATCCTAAATGGTTTTTTCCTTGATTAGTGTTTACTGTTTTATTTTTATACCAAACAAAATACAAAATAATATATAACAATTTTTAAATATTTCCGAAAAAAAAAAATTATCGTTAAAACTATGATAAATGGACCATGATAAGGACTATCGCTTACTATCGATAGCTAAAAATTAAATATCGATTGTAGACAATAGTTTAAACTATCGATAGTATCGATAGTGCTATCGATAGTTTCCCACCACTAGTTCAGAAATTTTTTTAAGAAATGATACATTACAAAATCATGAGGTTGACTGTTGAGGTGGTTGTTGACGTTCCGAAGATATGGGTAGGCTGACAAAACTGTCGCCGGCGCACACGTGGCCGGCATGGCCCACCTGGTTGTCGAAAACGTGGATCCACATTGTGGAGTGGAAACCCATCGTGTCATATGGCCACCACGGCCCACTGGCATTGCTCAGCCCATCATGATGAGGTTTCAATCATGGTTTAATACAGAAAAAGAAAAAAACAATGGTTGCCGTTGAAAAACGTGGATGTACGCGTACGAGTTGTATACGGCAGAGTCTTGCAAGTTCCGCTGTCTCGGTGTAGAAAAAACAAGAGAGCGGAGAGGCGTCAGCGGTCGTCTTCGGCCGTTGGGCCCTGGTCGTCTTCGTGGTATTGGTGGGGAAAATCAGTGTCGCATGACCATGGGAAAGTTACATTAATTAGGGAATGACAAACTGCCCTCTCGGCGCGCACCGACAGACGCGTCGGTCGCGACCGACGGCGACAACCGGCATCAGCGGCGGCCTGTCGACAAGCGGACACTGCAGGTGTTATGGGGGTCGGGGATCGAGTAAAACGTAACATTGCTCATGATAATAATTAATGACATGTGGTTGGTATAATAATATTAAATAGTGATAAAATTCTGTGACGTTACAATCTGTTAACCACATAGTCACAGAAGTAACAGCCACTTCGAATCTTTTCCGCCTACAGCGGAAACGCCATGTGGGTCACGGCGTCGATTAACTCTACGCCGTGGGGGCACCACATCCCGAAGTACCATTCTCGCTCCCGCTAGGAAAGCACATCAATGGTGAGATGGGCGGACCGAGCTTCGTCGGCGTGATGCCTCAGCTGTGATCCTGCCGAGATTTGGGCCGTGTACCGTGGGCTGACGGTGGGCCCTCACCGGCAGCGCTTGCCGCCGGACACGCCTCCCAAAGGCATCACCGAAGTGATCGACCCGCTCTTTGCGAGGTCGCGGTCAGAACCTCCAACACCCTAGTCCCTGAGGGTTTCGGTGTGTCCGCCTCCCTGAGGCCTCTCCGGAGAGAGCGACCCGCTCTTCACGAGGTCACGGTCAGAACCCCTGCCAACGCCCTAGTCCCCGAAGGTTTCGGTGCGTCCGCGCTCCAGGCGCCGGCCCCGCCTGGCCAGTCTCTTTTAGTCGCCTTTTACGACAAGCAGGGAGTACTGTAGTCGAGTTCTGTCCTCGGCCCCGACTACAGGGCCCCACTCCCCGTCTCCCCCTGACGCGTGAGCACGTCGCTTGTGCCGCTTTCACCATACGTGCTCACCCGGGCCACCCCGAGTCTGTTGCACATACACCGCTGCGTCCTGACCTTAATAGGTCCTACCTATCACTTCTATTGCGAAGGCTTTTATTACTAAATGTACGTAATGGCTTCGTACGTTTTCTTTGTGTGGAGGAATGCACCGTTCCTTGGTGGCCACGTTTCCCCTTCGTCACTCATTGCTTCTATCAGCCTCTTCCTGTGCTCTTCGTTCCTTCTGCAGAATAGCAGTACATGCCTGACTGTTTCCGAGCCGTTGCCGCACGCGCAATTTGGACTCGGAACCAGCTTGAACTGGTGGAGCTTCCCATTAAAATCACCATGCCCCGTCAGGAATTGGGTGGTGTAATGGTCTAGTGTCATTGGCAGTCTGTATCTTCGGTTTAGGTCCGGTATCATTACTTTCGTCCATTCTCCCTTTTCTATGGAGTCGTATCGCATTTTCCATTCACCTCTGAAGCCGTTCTTAGCCGCTTCGTGTTCATCCTGAGAGATCAGGCCTTTCCTTAGTCTTATCTTGCTGACCTGAGCCCTGATCTCGAGGTCTAGGGGGAGTGCACCCGCAACTGCCGTAAGACAGTTCGTCGAAGACGTCCTGTACGCACTGGTTATGGCGATCATGTGATCTCGCTGCATGCTGCCCAATATCTTGATCGCCTTTTTCATATGGCATGCGTCAGTAGTATACATTTGTATGTTCACAGTCTTTTTTTTTTCAACGCGGTAATTTCGCAACGTTCAAAGGAGGATGTCCCGCTTGAACACAATGATTTTACCGTGATAAAAATTACGGGGAGATTTTACACTCGTTGTCCACCTATTCCCCCTTCACACAAAAATATTTACCGTATAGCATTTTACAGGGAGATTTCTCATTTTTTATCCACGAATTCTCCCCTTGCACAAAATATTTACCGTATTTTAAAATTACAGGGAGTTTGCACCCTAAAAATCGGTTTTGCCCCTTACTCAAAAATATTTACCGTGCACACACCAAATTTTATTTTTTCCCAACAAACCTTATTATGAAACTGAAATTATAATTTTAAGTACAAAACATAAATTATGTAATTATAGATTTTTTTTTATTGTTATAAATTAATTCTTAGTATATTTACACAAGTTTTCTTACTTCTCTAGTAAAAGGTACATATTCTACAATACGATCATGAATTAACAAGCAATAAGCAGTTACACCTGCAAGCGAATCTGAAGCTTCAATTTCCAATTAAACATCTACTGCCTAGGCTGTGGCTGAATCGTTCTGTTTTGAAGTGTCGATAACTATAATTAGTGCGTTTGCTAGAAAAGTAGAAGGACTCAATATCGGGTTACGAATACTTTTTTTAAAGTACGATTCTTGAAACGATGTATACATATTATATAATATAGTAAAATTATTTTTCGAAAAATCTAAATTCAAATTATCGTATGGGTAAGCTATTGAGTTCAGAAATACTTTGACGTTTGTAAGATTACAATGATCAAATATACTACAATCTTTTGATAACATATTTTTACGTCCTTTTGTAAACCGATTATGATAAATCGTGGTTTTTCTAATTTTGAAGCAGTTTTCAAATTCCATACAACTTTTTTAGTGGTTCCGAGTTTAGGGTATTCAAAAGTTTCAAAAGATCTAAAAGGAATAAACAAACTTTTTTCTTTTTCTATAAGTTTCAATAATTTTAACCTTTCTTCATCGTCGACCGTTATATGTGGGACTTTCCAGACTATTTTGTTTATAACGACTTTACCTTCAGAAGCAATTACACCAGTTTTTAAACTTAAAGCATTTAAATCGCTATGACTTTGAGTTAATATTAATTCCAATCTAGAATTAAAACAATATTCTTTTATAGTCTTCAAACAAACCTAACCAATATTTCAATGGTATGCAAGCACTTAATTCGCCTATCTCATTTTCCGATTGCGTTGCGTTTTTAAAATTCCAACCAGAATTTTCATAACAATTATAGTTGTGTGGTGTACCAGATAAGTATCCTTTCAACGAGCTAGTAATTCCAAGGACACTTGTGCTATCTACTTCTATCCCATTGATTTCCAATCGTATTTGCTCGAAGAGGTAAGAGTAACCGTTATTAGATAGTTTCACTTTGGTAGCATCAGTAACTATCCCTTCCAAAAAAATAAAGCTTTCATGTAGATATGGATAAACATCCGTTTGCTGGATTGATATACGTATTTCATCATTATTATTAAATGATGTTGTATACGGTGTATATGAATGATATTCAATTTTCGTAATTTTAGAATCCGTTTCGTACTGTGAAGTTATATCTAAAATATCACTTTCATTCTGCTTTAATTGATAGCCTAGAGATTGCAAAATTTTTTTATTTTTCACCGTCTATTTTTTTTTTTTTATTTGATGTTGCTGCTAGCACATTAGGCTTATGACTAGTTAAACTGATTCGAAGTAGCGGGTTTATATTGAATTTTAATCCCATCTCAAGACCCGTAACGTTTAATATGTAACACAATTGTCAATGTCTCACCAAAATTATCAATCCGATTATGATCTTGATCAACTAGCTGAACGGTTATCGTATCAATATTTGTTTTATTCAATTTGTAATATATTACATTTGGTGGTGACTGTTGTAATGATATGCTCACACATCATTATAATAAATAAACTAAAATCTTACAGAATGGCCAGACTGTCGTTCGTAGAAATCGGTCTAAAAGGTCTTTGCCGCCGAAGAGAAATCTAGTTCGGGCAAATTCAAAAACGTTTGATAAAAACCGCCTACCTCTCTCTGGTCGGCATATCCGTGTCGTCCCTTAAACCAGTGCATGAGCACCAACCACCAAAGTAACAACCTCTCAAGTACCAAAGAAAACCGATTTCAACGAGCGACAACTGGACTTCTTATGCAAGCAATAATCAGTGCGTTCGTTAATTCAATTTGTGTATTTGAAGTAGTACTTTATTTTATCTAAAACCTAAAAATCCTACAATATTGTCTACGAACAACTGCGAATCAGGTAAGGCATTTAATATAATATTTTATATTTATTGCGTTAATACACTATATTATGTGCTTTTTACATAAAATTACATTGTACGGTGTATTTGATCTAATTCTCGAATACACGATCTCGAGAGCCCTCCGAACACCTGGAGGAAGGTAATAGCTTAATTTTACTATTTTAACATCTATTTTAATATAAATATCGACAGGAGTCGTATTTATATTCGTATTTTTATTTTATCTATTTTTACGTTATTACACTGTACTACTTTCGATCCTGAACTTTCACTCGGGAAAAACTCATAAATTGAATGACTTTGAAGATGGTTGCTGAATTATCCTTGAGCTATATTGCACATTACTTTTATAGAATTAATTGTGTTTAAATTCACAGCTTTTTCTGATCTATGAAATTCATACTCCGGCTTATATTCTCGTTTTTCAAAACCCAATACAGGTGCTATGTTATGTGTAACGTTCCCCAGTCAATAGGATTGAAGGATGATGGAATAAATGTAAATCTCGAGTGTTTAGTATAATATGTTTGATTTATTTAACTTAATTAACTGTGACTGATTATAACAAAATTACTATAAGTCCAAATTTTAATAAATGAAGCTAGCGAGATGTGACATAAATTTACTGATGACTGTTCCAAAGCTCGTCGGTTGTTCGTCTGATGAACGCTTGTCCATCAGCTCTCCTCGATGGGTCTGTCCCTGTCCCTACTTATTCTGGATGACCATAAATAGTCATCTTGCGGTTAGGCCTACCGTGGGATTGTCACACGCTTGCACACGGCCGGATGAACATATATGTGTTGTTGTTGCGCATTTGTGGTGTTTGTGTTATTCCACAAAACCATACAGATCTATACGGTCATTTTATACGAGTTATTTATATACGTAAGCATATATACAATATTGACGCACGCCGTTCAGGGTCACGCGCTCGATATTCGCTGTACTACTACACACGCAGCGCGGACGCTATTACTATTACTATTAATGTTACGCGGCGCGTACTATTATAATATATGATTATATATACACTTTTACACTGCCTAAATAAGTGTTATATATTGGGTAATATGATATTAAGTCACAGCTCGCTACACCTCACCGCCCTTTCAAAGGTTTTTGTAGGGCTACAATTTGTAGAACTACAAAAAGCTTTAAAATTTAAATTTTACATAGATTATACAATTTACATAGATAATGTTTACAATGTTTTTACATAATTCAGTACATTCAATACATTTAGTACATAGATAAAATAGTTAATTATTGTCTTATTATGACAATTTACATGATGATAATTATTAGTTACACATTTCATTATTATTATTTTTTTTTTGATTACTCGATTAAAGTATTACAATTGATTAGATTGACACAATTATATTTTTGTTAGTTAACATGATACATAACTTAAATACAATAAAAATTGTTATTAGTAATATGATTAAAATAATATAATTAAATTGATAAAACGATAAAATGATGATTAAAAATAATACAATAGTTATACAATTTCAATATAATAATTTAATTTACGTTATTATACATAAAATATCTTTGATTACAATAAATAATTATTTAATATTTTAAATCTCCAATGGTATCATAGACCAGTATATATTTTTATTCCTTTATAATTAATTATGTTATATTAACTATCTTTCGTAAAACAATAAATCCTTTGCACTAGGTACAATATTAATATATCTGGCCAAATCCAAACAAATTGGATTTGCCAAATCTCTTTCTATAACCATATCTGTCATGAATCTTTTTATACATTTAATTATTTCTAAAATTTTCCTATTTTCTGTCATATCATATAAAAATTGTGTTATATTCTTAGTATATTCTTTTAATTTGGATCTCGAGAATGGTTCAGTTAAATTATGATTTGCTATGCTTATATGTTTTATTAAACATTTGGGTATTTCATCTGGGCGTAATATGCTATAATGGTGGGTTTCACTTCCGATAGCCCGTTCTAATTCCAACAGGAAATTCCTCTGTTTTTCCCTAAAATTTAAAATATTTTCTTATCACCTACGTTATTCACTCAATAATTTACATCTATATCTATCTTAGTTATCTTATTTAATTCTCTAACTGGAACTTTCATGATATTTCTTCACATCATTTCTATGTACCGTGACCTTCCTTCTCCCCCTTTGAATAACAATATTCTCAGTATCTAACACCTCTAATATTTCATATGGTCCCTTCCATAATGGCGTTAACTTATTCTTTTGGGTATTATCTCGTAACAGTATTGAATCTTTTACATGCAACTCTTCGCTATGAGCGTTTTTATCATAATTCGCTTTTGATTTAATCTTTTTCTTTATTAACCTTTCCCTTGCTATTTTATGAGATTCCTGCATTTTCTGTTTCAAGTCATACAGATAATCATCGTAGTTATATCTAGGTTCGGGGTTACTTTTCAAATTTACCGGAATATTTAGTTCTTTCCCATACAGTAATGTATATGGCTGATAATTTGTGGCTGAATGTTCAGTCGAATTATAAACGAATAAAGCATAAGGTAACAGTTGATCCCAAGTATTTAAATCCTTGTCTACATAATGCCTAAGACTCAGCTAATGTTCTATGTGATCTTTCCAACCCCCCATTAGTTTGCGGGTGATAAGGGCTGGTGTTTATCTTGTAAATCTTTAAAAGTTTGTATACTTCTGCGAATGTTTTACTTAGAAAATCTGTCCCTTGGTCAGTTAATATGGTCTCTGGTATTCCATGAATACAAACGAAATGTACTACAAAAGCTTCAGCTACAGTATTGGCTGTGTGGTTTGGTAATGGTACTCCCAATGAATATTTAGTTAAATCATCTTGCATTGTTAAAATATAAGTATTTCCAGATGCGGTAGTGACTAAAGGTCCTACTATATCCAAAAATATCTTTTCAAACGGCTTTGAACTTGTGGTGGTTATTACTATGGGTTGCTTAATTTTTCTATTTGTAACTTTATTCTTTTGGCAGGACTCACAATTCATAATATAGTTTTTTACATCTAACTTTAATCCTGGCCAATTAAACTGACGTTTAATCTTCCTAATGGTTTTGTTTATTCCTGCATGTCCTCCAAGTACTGAATCATGAAATTGTTTAAATATAATCAATTTCTCTTGCTCTGTATATTCCATTTTTGAACAAACTAAAATTTCTATTCCCGTGTTTCGAAATATATATCTAATCATAGCTCTAACCTTGTCCCATTCTAATCCATCCTTTCGACCTAATTGATTCATTATGAGTTTCGTTAAAGAATGCTTTTCACTAAAATGTTTTAAATTCAATAAAGCTGTATATAGATTTTCATAAGTAGTGTTCTGCCTAGACTTACTCTTGGTTATTAAGAATATTATATACCTATTTTCATGTTTAACCTTTGTTACTTCTCCTACTTGTTTGTTGGATTTCAAGATAACGGTATCCTCAAATTTCTGTTTTATTTCATAGTTGGTTCCTGACCTGAAGTTATAATACTTTTCTATTTCAGTAACTATATGATACTCAGGAGGTGACTCCAACAATTCTCCATGTACCTCCTTAACGTTACCATTGGTTATGAATGTGCTTTCGAATTTTACAAGGAAATCGTTATAGCTTTCTTCCTTTATATCCTGTATAGTATACATTCGTGTCAAAGCATCTACATTAGCATTCTGAATTCCAGGTTTGTATTTAATGACGTAATCGTATTGTTCTAATTGTATTCGCCAGCTAGCTAACTTTGATAAAGGGTCCTTTAAATTAAATAACCACGCTAATGGTCTGTGATCGCTCAAAATAGTAAATTTCCTTCCATAAAGATAAGGTCGAAATTGCTTAATTCCATAGACTATAGCTAAACATTCTAACTCTGTTGTGGAATAGTTGAATTCGCTTGGACTTAAGGTCCTTGAAGCATATGCAATGGGCAACTCTTTTCCTATTTCTCCCTGTGACAATATGGCTCCTAATGCCTTCCCACTAGCATCTGTTGTTAAGATAAACTCCTTTGTAAAATCTGGGTATTGTAATACGGGTTCAGTGCATAATGCATGTTTTAACTTTCCGAAAGCTCTATCACATTCTTCACTCCAATTAAACTTTACATCCTTCTTTAACAAATTAGTAATAGGCCTAGCTATTGAACTATGATTTTCAATAAACTTCCTATAATATCCAGATAATCCTAGAAAAGATTTAATTTGTTTTACATTCTTAGGTTCTGGGAAATCCAGAACAGCTTGGATTTTCTTCGGATCTGGTCTTATTCCTGTTTCAGATATAACATGCCCTAAGTATATACACTCTTGTTTTACAAACTCACATTTATCTGGCTGTATCTTTAAGTTGTGCTCACGCAAACGTTCAAACACATCTATTAACTTATTGTTGTGATCATCCAAATTTTTCCCATAGATTATTATGTCGTCAAGATATACTAAACATTTTATGCCTATAATTCCTGACATTACATTATCCATAAGTCTCTGGAATGTGGAGGGGCTAGTCTTCATCCCCATCGCCATTCGTTTAAAGTGGTAGTGTGCATTGTTAGCTGAAAAAGCTGTAAGCTCTCGTGAAGATTCTGATAACGGAATTTGGTAAAAACCTGAAGCGAGGTCAATTACGCTAAACAATTGGCATTGTCCTAAATGATCGAGTATTTCCGTGATATTAGGTAAGGGATGAAATTCATTTAAAGTTACTTGATTTAAAGCTCTAAAGTCTATCACGATACGAAACTTTTCTTTTCCACTGGCATCTAATTTTTTCTTAACAAGTAATAGAGGGGCATTCCAAGGTGAACTAGATGGTTCTATAATTCCATCCTGTTGCATCTTATCTAATTGCTGTTTAATCTCAGCTTGTTGTGAATGTGGCAACCTATAGGGTCTTTAATATATGGGTTGTTGGTTAACGTTCAAATTTATAACATGCTCGGCTGCATTTGTAAAAGTTAATCGATCGCCTTCTAAATGAAATATTTTCGCATATTGTTCACATATTTCAAATATGGATTGTCTCTCATCAATACTCATATGGTCACTTCGTATTAAATTCAAAATTCTATTGACTCGATTGTCATCATTAATCTCAGTATGTACCGCATGTATACTATAGGTCGTGGCGGTATCATACAATATTCGATTCATAATATTTTCGTTAATTTCTTTAGTTACTTCTGAAACATTTAATATACTGACTAAAACCTTTCCTGACCTTACTGTCCCTACCACATTGGCACAGTATACGTCTTTAATTAATTCCTGTTTAAGAACTATAACATCTTTATTTTCCATAGCCGGATCGGAAATTGGCACGGTCACAACTGTTTCAGTTCTTGGTTCCAACTTAAAACATAACTTATCCTTAATTATCTTATTAACTATCTTATTATTTATTACTAAAGTGTTGTTTGCTACATCTATTACTGCCTTATTATTCATTAAAAATTGTTGTCCCAAAATACCATCCTTAGGTATAGGGAACGAATCACGTACTACTTGAAATTCTGTTTCTATATTAACATCATTAAATCTTAAGGTTATTTTTATTAATCCTACTGTTGGCACTATCCTATCGTTAATTCCCTTTAAATATATATTTTTATCCTCCTGCACTAGTGTGTCTCCAGTTAAAGTACTAAATTTAATTAAATTAATATCGCTCCCAGTGTCAATTAATAGTTCTATGAATTCTTTTTTTTACATTGGCAGACTGACAAGTAATATGGTTTTTGTTTATGACTGACTTGATGTGTAAACATCTTCCTGGCAACCCTCCTCTACTGTGGCTATTAAGTTTATCGGTCGAGCGCCACTCCTGTCGTCCGATCTTGGTAAGTTTCCCGAATTGTTATTACGCCTATCATTATTCTGCTTTCTAAAACATTTGGTGACGTCGTGTCCAGGAACTTTACAATATGTACACATAAGGTTTACCGGTGCGTTATAATTAGTAGGTTGTCACGTGGTATTATTGTTGGATGGACGCGAATTTTGATTACAATTTCGCGCAATGTGGTTACCTCCACACTGGTAACACTGTATGGCATTATTTCGATAATTACCACCTTGATTGTTATTAAAACCATTGTTACTATTTCGAGACTGATATTGATTATTTCTATTACCGTGATTTATATCAGGTCTATTAAAATTCGGATTCCGATTATACTGTGTTCTATTAAAATTCGGATTTTGATTGTATTGTGGCCTATTAAATGTACTAGTACTCGGTCTATTATAATTATTATTTGATGGATTATAGTTATTATTGTGGTTACGATTATTGTTGTTAAAATAATTATTCTGCCTATTGAAATTATTGTGATTAGAATTATTCTCTTGTCTACGAGGGTTATCACCTCCGTAGTACTGGTATGCCTCCGATTCAGATTTAAGTTCAATCTCTTCGTTCTTAGCAACCTGTATCGCCAATTCTAAAGTGGGTGGCTTTTGAGGTTTTACTATGTTCTTTAAATTAGGTGTCAATCCCTTAATAAATACTACTAATGTCTGTTCTTTTAACTGATCGCGAATGGTGGTTGCCTGCTCTATACTCTTATTTTTTGTACTAGCTATGCATAAATTGTAAAATAGTTGTTCTACGCGTCGTGCATATGCACCTACATCTTCGTTATTCCTCATTCGGACGGAATTTAATGCTACTTGCAATGATGATGTCGACTGTTGTGGTTCAAATGCGTCTAATAAAATTAATTTTATTCCTTCCCAATCACTAGTGTCCCTATATCGACACGCAGTTAAAGCCTGGTCAAACAATTTAGTGTTAATGTATTTCGTTAATATAGGCAGATCTTCTTTTTCTACGGCGGAACATGCTAAGTCGCATGCCTTAATGAACTGGTATACATCCCTTTCACCAGTACAGGTGGGGATCATTAGGGTGGCTTTGTCTAATGGAATTTTACTAGTCATTTTGGTTTTTCTTATTCGTTTAACCTCTTCTAATTGGGTATGTACTATTCCTTTCTGAGTCCGGGTACCTATTTTCCGTAATTCCGTTTCACTTACTAATATCGGTCTTATACTAGTATTCAACAAATTCTTTTCCCTGATGGCTGTTAAATATTTTTCCCTATCTAAATCTACAGAATATTGATATCCTTCGTCTGTACTTAAGTCGATTAATAAATCCTTATTATCGCTATTTATTGTTTCTAAGTTTTCTTTGTCAGTTCCCTTATTTAATTCACTATCACTTGTTACTTCTGTGTTTACGGAAACTCTAACCTGATCTATTATTTGAACACTTCCGGTTTCGCTATCAGTTAGGCTAACATTAACTTCTTTTTGACTCATTAAATAATAGTCATAATAATTTAATTAAGTAAATATAGAATTCTAATTAAAATAGATTAATTTTTAAACTTAACTAAAACGTAAATGACACACTAGCGTAAAATAAATTAAATCGTTTATAATAATTAAATATACAATTAATAGCAGCGATGAATGAATACTAAACAAAATATTAAATTCGTATAACTAACGATTAATAATAACACCGTTATTATATTCCCTATTTAAAACCCTTTTAAATTTTTTTATTCAATTTTTTTTTAACTTAATTAATCAATCCTAGGACATCTATACTTAAATAGTGACTCCTACCAACTGTATTAATTAAATTAATTCAATTTTTTATTTAACTCAACACTTAAGGACTTATTCCTGCCTTATATAAAATAAATCTCAAAATATAGACTCACTGTCTTCAAATAAATTCACAAAATATCAGGACTTACCACTTGGCCTATAAAATTCAATAACTCGACTTAAATTGTCGTAATAACTCAAAATTCAATAAAACTCGACTTCAATTTGTCGTAAAAATTCAACATAACTCGACCTCAATTGGCGTAAAAATTCAAAATTCAATATAACTCGACCTCAATTGTCGTAAAAATTCAATAAAAACGGAAGGACTTACTACACGGCCTATAAAATAATCTCAACGAAGACTTCAATGTCTTAAATAAATTCAACAATATAAGGACTTACTTCTCGGCCTTTAAATAAAATTCCCAAATAAATTCACAAAATGTAAGGACTTACCACAAGGCCTTAATAATTTCCCCCAATATGAACAACAATGTCCTAAAATAATTCACAAAACGTAAGGACTTACTACACAGCCTTAATAAAATTCTCAAATAAATTCACAAAACGTAAGGACTTACTACACAGCCTTAATAAATTCCCCCTATATGGACAACAATGTCCTAAAATAATTCACAAAACGTAAGGACTTACCACACGGCCTTAATAAAATACTGTTTCAAAATAAATTCCTAATTTTTTTATTTATTTTTTTTTTTATATATATATAGATTGTGGCTATATTCAACAATAAGGACTTGACTGCCTTTCAATAATTAAAATATCAAATAATAATTCTCAAAATTATTATAAATAATAAGCACGGTTTAATTCAATTAATTATTACGTAAAATCTGGATTTTTGTTCAACCTAAATAATTTAATTTATTTATTAATCAATCGTAAAAGTTTTATTTAAATATCTAAAATAATCAATTCAATTTTTGTTTTATTTCAATCATTGATTAAATATACATAGATAGCCCAAGTAACAGTAAAATTTGTTAACGCTTGATAAAGTGAAATGGGAGCCAGAAATCTAGTAGTGTGGGAGCCATGCCAATAGGTTGCGCTGATCATAATTTATTCTGCCATGAAAATGTTGTTTTACCAAGATAATTGAAAAAATGATATATAGGTTTGAATAGCTATCAGTTATTAATGTTATCATTAATAATATATAAAAATTTAAATCAATGTTATTGTTGTCGCGAATAGCATTATTAGCAAGTAGCAACAGAAATATTTGAATAATTGCGATTTTCATTTTTCAATATGTCACGTCCTTGTGGATTGAAATGTGCGTATGTCAACTGTGGTAAAAGTGCGCGATCTGAGGTAGGTCTAAAACTCTTTCGTTTCCCCAAAGATGTAAATACATCAAGACAGTAGATATCGAACTGCGGTAAGAATATTTAAAGTAGCTATTAAGTATTTATTTATTTATTTCTTCTAGTTCTTAAACCATTGATTAAATATACAATTTTAATCTTAAACATCTTAACCCGTCATCAGTATCGGTGTTAGCGTTCCGCTAACATCAAACTTAAATTAGGAATCACTTGTTCAATTTAAAATAGATTGTTTTGAAACTCCATGTACCTCTTATTGAAATAATATTATACTAAAATAACAACAAAATCAGTACAAAAACATCTATTTGTGGATATTATGCCCCATTCAATTTTTGCAGTACCGATTTTGTTAGCGTCCCGCTCACACGATAGTAACCGTGTCATAATTTTTTTCATTTGATTTCTTTTACAAAATAGACAAACATTTTTAAAATGTGAGGATGATCACATATTAAAGTATCAAGTATTGATCAAAAGCCAACAGAAGAACTTCATGGTCAAATAACTCTTGAACACTGTTCTAATAGTTATTTTGCAGGATATTTAAGCAAAAAATGTTATGATAAGTTTAAATGTGTTAATTGTACTAATATTACCATGCAACCTGATGATAATAGTTTTAAACAAGAAGAATTTTTAATTTTTTGTAGGAATTATGATTCTTTAACTAATGGATTATTTTTAAAAAAACCTACTAGTTGTTTTACAGAATTTGTTTCTATGGCACAACAAATTATAAAAAAAACTGTTGAGAAAATGCCAGAAAAAAAAAAGATCAGAAAATTTCTTTGTGATAAAATAAAAAATGAAAATAATATTTGTAGGTTTATTGAGCCTTGTCAAGATCATTACACATACATAATTGAACATCTTATAAATTGTAAACTTTTAAGGGATTTTAACTGGAAATCCAAAAACTTTAAAACAAAAAGAGCTGAAAAAGCTAAAACTAAATTAAATATATTAAGGAATAATTAATTAGATTTATCAATATATAGAATATGTATGTTATAAATTTATGTATACTAATATTAAAGTAATAAAACCTATTTTATAATGCTACATTTATTGTGTAATTAGACACTATTTTTGAGACAATACTTAGACCAATCGATGTTGTACCCTCAATTATATTATACTGTATCGTTTTTGTAATGGGTAATTTTTCAATAATCTTATTGAAAAACATAAAAAAAAAAAGCTGGTAAGTGGATGTCGCTCTGCTGTAGGTACAGTAGGTTACAACTTATAGGTGCCCCAACTTAATAAAGTCGCCAACAAACGATAAACTAAACCCATAATAAATAAACCGGACTTTTATTAGATCGGACTTTTTTTCGCGGGTCTTTTTTTACCAGACTTTTGTTCGTGGATTCCAAAAAAACACATCATTGTAAAATCAATATATTTATCAATCCGCTCAAAATCTAAAATGTTTCTACGTAAGTACGTTTTATCTATTTTTTGCATGAGCCAGAGAGAGAAAACAAACAGTGCGCGTTGCAAATATCATCTTATGTGCAATGATTTAATTGTCTTGAGTTGCAATTTTATGAACAAAAAATAAATTGTAAGAAATATCAAATAAGAAAAAATAATGTAATAGGTAAATAAAATAATATAATAACGATTTGAGATTATAATATCTTATCGTAAATTATTTTTACTCGAACTGGGATTTCTACGAATCAACAGACAACAGTGGACTTTGGACTGTCGTTTCTACTTTATTTGTGTGATAATAATTAAATTGTTAAATCGTGACACTACACGCTCTCTATTGACACATTGCGCTATTAATTTAATAGTTTCTATTATGCCAATTGACTTGGGCTATCTATGTATATTTAATCAATGTTTCAATGATTTATTTTTTTTAATTTAAAAATAATTATTAATTTATTTATTTACGCGATGTATTTTCTCTTTAAAAAATTATTATTTCTTTACGTATTATTAGTTTAAGTTCTGAATAATTATTTATTTATTTTATTTAAAACTATTATTAATTAATTTATTTAAAATGATTGAATTTAAAAATAATTTATTATTTTATTTTAGTTAAATGACTGAAAATGTATTTTATTTTATTTTAAAAATTTATTTAATTATAGCAATAATGTTTCAATAATAATATTTTATTTTATTTAAATGTTTTAAAAATGTATTTTAGTTTAATTCAAAATTATTTAATTATATTAATAATAATATAATATTAATACTTTATTTTATTTAAGGATTGCAAAATTTATTAAAAAATAAAAATAAAAGTATTATTTTATTTAAATAATAAATAATTATTAAATAATTAATTTAGTTTATTTTAAAAAACTATTTGATTATATTAATTATATTATAATATTATTTTATTTAATTTAAATGACTGTAAAATGTTTTTAATTAAAAGTAAAATTAAAAATTTAAAGTATTATTTTAATTTTATTTAATTGCTCTAAGTTTTATTTTAATATTAAATTTATTTAATTTATTCAAATGTTTGTAAATTTTGTTTTATTTAATTAATTATTGAATTATTAAATTAATAAACTATTATTTGTTTTAAAATATTCGAACTACTATTTAATTTAATTCAGTTTGATTCTAAATTATTATTTAATTTAAGTAAAAGGTTGAACAATTTTATAATATGTTTTTAATTAAATCGAAAATTCATGTTCCACAATCTTAATTAACACAACTTTTTTTTTGTAATAATATACTATGGTCATACGCTATACCATAGGAGACGAACAAATAACGGAACTTAACTAGATACTTACAACAACGCAGCTGGTATAATTGTTGACTTTCTCGCTGGCAATTCCATTGCTTCGACGTATTGACTAGTAATTGTTACTTGTACAGGGTCCTTTCTCGGAGTTGTTGGTAGGTGATCGGTCTCCCAACGGTGTTTCGATGAAGAAATTGCCTCCTTGAATGGACTTAGATTGAAGAAAAAATTTCAAAAATTTTCGAAAATTCGAAAAAAATTTTAAAATTATTTTTTTCCTGTTCTCTAAGTATCTATTGAGATACCCTGTCCACAGCGCCAATTGTAACGTTCCCCAGTCAATAGGATTGAAGGATGATGGAATAAATGTAAATCTCGAGTGTTTAGTATAATATGTTTGATTTATTTAACTTAATTAACTGTGACTGATTATAACAAAATTACTATAAGTCCAAATTTTAATAAATGAAGCTAGCGAGATGTGACATAAATTTACTGATGACTGTTCCAAAGCTCGTCGGTTGTTCGTCTGATGAACGCTTGTCCATCAGCTCTCCTCGATGGGTCTGTCCCTGTCCCTACTTATTCTGGATGACCATACATAGTCATCTTGCGGTTAGGCCTACCGTGGGATTGTCACACGCTTGCACACGGCCGGATGAACATATATGTGTTGTTGTTGCGCATTTGTGGTGTTTGTGTTATTCCACAAAACCATACAGATCTATACGGTCATTTTATACGAGTTATTTATATACGTAAGCATATATACAATATTGACGCACGCCGTTCAGGGTCACGCGCTCGATATTCGCTGTACTACTACACACGCAGCGCGGACGCTATTACTATTACTATTAATGTTACGCGGCGCGTACTATTATAATATATGATTATATATACACTTTTACACTGCCTAAATAAGTGTTATATATTGGGTAATATGATATTAAGTCACAGCTCGCTACATATGTAAAATTTCAAAGTGAAGTATTCCATTACCAGGGGCGGATCCAGGAATTTTCTGTGGGGGGGCGCACATTTTCTAGACATTTATGTATACCAATTACATTGGTCTTCCGATTTTTCGTCAAACTTTCTATGTAAGTTAAAATTATATTTATGTAAAATTAAAAGTATTTTCCCAAATACGTTTATGATTTTATTTATATCTAAAAATGTAATAAAGATAGGTATAGAAAATAAGTAGATATATAAAAATAATGAATCATAATTACTATTTATGATAAAATAAATACTTTACTTAAGCAATAATTAGTTTAAGTATTACTATACTTTAAATAGGTACTACATACTTATTATTATATATAAATGTATTACCAATTTATAACTTACGTTCAAATAAAATTAATCACAGTTTAATTCAAGTAGGTATAAAACTTTATTTTCTATTAAATAATCAATAAAACAAAACAGAAAATAAAATAGTTGTTACTGTTATTATAACTTCATATATAGGTGCTTAATTATAAAATAATCATTGTACAGTTAATAAAATTACAAAATAAAGTCCAATTTTCTATTTTTATCATTAGCAAATCTATTAATGATATTCTCAATATTATTATGAATATCAATATTTTTGTGAATGTATAACAAAGCTAGACCAGTTAACCTTTCTTCGCTCATTCTAGTTCTTAGCCATGTTTTTAGTAAACGTAGAGAAGAAAAGCTTATTTCTGCTGTAGCAATAGATATTGGGAGAGTGATTAGAATTTTAATAAATAAAGAAAATACTGGAAAATAGTCACAATCAAGCTGTCTAGAAATGTTATAGCTGATGTTATAGCTGATGTTATAGTTGTTAGGTCAGTATCTGATTTTAATTTATTTTCCAATAGATTTAATTCTCCTCTTAGTTTTTTTCAATAGAAAATATAGATTCACCAAATAACTCACTATATTGATTAGAAATGTCTTTAATTGATTGATTTAACTGTTCAGTGTTTTTGAAACATTTCATGAGATTCGATGGCATCAAAAAATTAAGATTAAAGCATTGCATATTATCACTAGAAAACCTATTATCAAAATCTTTTATTACTTCATCTAAAATAGGAATATAAATTGATATTCTCCAGTAACCTTGACTGTCTTCTGGGTTGACTTCAATATTATTTCTCTAAGTCTGCCTTTTAGTAGTCCTTGGAAGTTTTAGTTCAGTGCCTAATTTTGACATCATTTCAACAACATTATTATATATAATATTAAAGCTCTGATTTGCATCGTTTCGTTTTGTACTTAGTACTTCTCTAAGTTCTTTTATTTTAGTAGTAGCAGAAAAAAGGTCTAAATTTTACTTAAAGGTCGTGTTTGACACATTATGTCATTTAAAGAGAAAATACACATAACAAATTCACTGTCTTGTATAGTTTTACACAATGAATTGGCTTTTGATGAAGTTGATATATCATGCCATGTAGAAATTTCAGTTAAACTTTTCAATATAATTGGAAGGTCATTTATAAATTGTAATACAGAATCATGCCTCTCAATCCAGCGAGTTATGCAGTGACTAGTCAGCTGATACCCTAAATGTTTTCTTAAAATAAAATTTATTTTAGCTGAAACATTGAAAAACTTTATTATTTCTTGTATAGTTCCAATAGCGTTTCTTACACTTTGAATCTTATTTGATCTAGATAAATTATTATTCAACGAATGATTTAAACACGGACATATTAAAGCATTCTTGGCAGATTTTTGTATAGTAATTGCTGCTCCACATATTGTCGACATATTAACACTGCAACCATCACAACGATTCCTACACATGATTTTAAGTCTAGTCCCACACTTTTCAACTTTTTTACAACTGTTGAACCAAGTATTTCTCCTGTAATAGTTGGTTCTGACTGTTGTAAATCTAATGTGTTACTTTCATTATCTATATCAAAACCAAGAGCATCTGCACTATAATTGTCCTTATGAAGATCAACAAAACCAATAAAATCTTCTCTGACTGTATTTTCATAAATATATCTAATTGATATACTAAGCTGAGATATGTGAGATACATCAGTTGTTTCATCAAATAAAACACAGTAATATTTTGCCTTTTGTATTCTATTTAATAAAATAGAAAGAACTTCATTACCACAATGATTTATTAACTCATTTGTTGATGTTTTACTAATATAAGTAGCATTATTTTTAGCTGTCATTAAATGATTTTCCAAAACTTAATCCCCACTATCTATTCGGAATCTTAATAATGAACGAAAATTTCCTTCAGTTGCAACAGGACTATTATTTGTATTAATTAATGAACCATCATCACGATGGCCTCTTATAGGTATATTCTGTTGTCCATGTAAATTTAAAGTTTTTATTATTGGAACAAGTCTTTCTCTATTTTCAATAGCCTGTTGTTTACGTGAAATTTCAACCTGATTCCGAATATCATAAGATGGATTTTTATATACTTGAATAAATGATTCACTTTTAACTATTGCCAACTTATGATACTGAGTTTGAGAATGGCAGTCTAAGTCTCCATGTTTTCCTAATAAATTAGCAAATTTTATAAGGGGTTCTGTCACCAATTTTTTAACAGATATTGTTTTTTGACCACCTACTAGAATATCATTAGTAAAAATGGCGCATTTTTTGCAAAAAAGTCCTTTTTTCACATCGGAATAAACTAACCAAGAATAATTAGATAAATGCTGATGATTAGGACGTCGCTTTTCTTCTCTATTGCGTTTGTTATGTATAGAAAAAGGAAATATATAATTTTTTGGAGGGACCCAGTGATTTTTAAGAATCATAAATTTAGTAAAATCATTAATAGAATATATGTGGTCTATATAGTTACCAATATCATAACTTTCCGATGAAGTATTGGAATCATTATTATCATCAATAATACGTTGCGATTCTATTGAGCTCGTCGAAGCAGAAGTCAATAAACTATTGAACGACAAACTTGGAGTTAAAGAATCCACTTCTTCTGTTGATGTGACACTTTCATGGGTTTCATGCAACTTAATTTTTTTTTTTATTACAAATTTGTCCATTATAGGTTTAGAAATATACCATTAATATTATATAATATATTATTATACCGTTATTATAACCATTTAGAAACAATTTAACATAAATATAGGTAACCACGACATAACACAGCTAGTTCAATACTGAAACTATTTTTTGTACACTTGTACACAATACGAAGAAAATCAGATATTGTTGTTGTATAATTTAAATTGTAATCTGTCTAATCTGATGAATAGTGAAATATTATGTGTATAGATATCTATTTCAATTATTACGATAACGGGGACTGTGCCGTACGTCGCGCGTCGTGGCCCGAAAATAATATGAATGGAATATTTATTTTTAGATATAATTCAAATACTTATCAAGATAATATTAATAATACGTAAACACTAAACACTACACATGTAGAAACACTAGAAACTAGAAATAACCTCGAACCGCCGTCCGGCGATGCGGAATATAAAAATACGTCTTATTATTATTTATTAGAAAGTACGTCATTACGCTACACACAATAATTTCATAAAAACATTTTACAATTTTTAAATTGTAATTAAAATGTAATTTTTCAACTAAATAAAAGCCGAGGGGGTGGCGCGCGCCCCCTGCGCCACCCCCCTGGATCCGCCCCTGTCCATTACATTTTATATATGATCTGAAATCGTTTGGATCAACCGAAATGTCAAATGTTAACTTAGCTTTGAATTTCTCATTGTAAATATTTATTTGATCCATAACCCGTTGCTTAATATCTTTAATTTCATAACATCCCTCTTCCAGTTTAATATAACACCACACACGATCATTATTATTATGGTCAACTACTTGTATAGCATATTTATTATTATCTTTGTTGATATTCGGGAATAAATTAAATGTCTGTAAACATAACAAAGCAATTTCTGAGTCTTCGTAAAGGTTTATAGACGGAAAATAATTTGTAGATAATATGGTTGTGTTCCCGGTTAAACTTAAAGTAACTGACTCGTACATCCTGATATCTGAGATACAAATTTAATAATGAGACTCGTAACGTTTAATATGCAGAACAACTGACAATGTCTCATTAGAGTTGTCGATCGGATTATTGTTTTGATCAACTAGCTGCACAGTTATTGAATTAATGTCTGTTTTGTTTAATCTGTAATATATCAAATTTGGTGGTGACTGAACTACTTTCGATCCAGTTCTCCCACTAAGGAAAAACTCATATATTGAATGACTTAGAAGTTGGTTGTTGAATGATCCATGTGCTATATTACACATTACTTTTATAGAGTTAATTGTGTTTAAATTAGCAGCTTTTCCCGATCGATGTGCTTCATACATTGGTTTATAGGTTCTCTTTTCAAACCCAAAAACAGATGCTATACTGTTTGGAATATCCAACATTAGTATTCCATTACATTTAATGTATGTTCTAAAATCAACAGGATCAATAGATACGTTGAATGTTAGCTGTGTTCTAAATTCATTATTAAAGTGAAATACCTTTTTTATAATTTTGTTGTTAATATCTTCAATTTCATAACACCCTTCTTCCAAAATAAAGATAAACGTGTTTAGAATAAATCTATTACTTGTTGAAGGAATTACCTCTATCTCCAGCCAGTTATTAGTAGAATTTATGTTTGGAAATAAATTACGTGTTTGTAAACATAACAAAGCTATTTCGGGAACGTTTATTTTTAGGTCATGTAATTAGTGACGAAGGAATCAAACCGGACCAAGCGAAAGTTAAATCTGTAAAAGATTTTCCGATTCCTAAAAACGTTAAACAAATAAAAAGTTTTTTAGGACTTAGTGGGTATTATAGAAAATTCATAGAAAACTATAGTGCTATTGCTAATCCAATAGTGAAATTATTAAGAAAAGACGTAAAGTTCAATTGGGACGAAGACTGTCAAAAACTCTATAAAAGTAATGTGTAATATAGCACATGGGTCATTCAGCAACCAGCTACAAAGCCATTCGATATATGAGTTTTTCCCAAGCGGTAGAACAGGAACAAAGGTTATTCAATCCCTGTTAAACTAAACTATTGTGCACACAATTTATGGCCTATCTTCAGATAAAAGAACAATATTTTAACTTCTGGTTTTTAATAAATACAACTACCGCGATTAAGCTACGCAATACCGTAGCGTCTCTTATTATTTGAAATAACCGTATTCTGCCAACGGATTATTTAAAATGAAAAGTATAAACGCTAACATTAATTGTAAAAATATTATTATACATTTCTGGTAATAAGCACATGAATTATTTAATCAATAATTGCGGGTATCATTGTATTAATATAGTTTATACACCAGTACACAACTTATTATTATAATAAATACAATAAAAAAAATAGTAAGATTTTAACATGCACCTATTTCAAAATGTTCATATAAAATAATTTCAAAATGATTTATATTTTTTGAAATTATAATGTTTCTAACATAAACTAGATCGTATATTACTTAACAAGAATATTGATATTTAAAAAAATGGTAAAAAATCAGCCACTTGACTTAAATAAATGTTTTTACGATATAAATTTTTCTGAAAATCAGATTTACAAATTGGCTATTTTGGATATTTTGGAAATTTTTTTTATCAGTTTTTAAGTTTTTTATTTTCAGTATTAAAAAATAAAAAATAAAAAATGTATACTAAAAATATAGCGCAATAGTTTATGAATTATATTTAAAAGAAAATTTTCAAAAATATTAATTAGAACAAAAGTTATTTAATTTGTCAGATCTCAGTGGGACACCCAGTATAGCACATGGGTCATTCAGCAACCAGCTACAAAGCCATTCGATATAATAAGAGTTTTTCCCAAGCGGTAGAACAGGAACAAAGGTTATTTAATCCCCGTTAAACCTTATATATAACAGATTAAACAAAACATATATTAATTCAATAACTGTACAGTTAGTTGATCAAAACAATAATCCGATCGACAACTTAAATGAGACATTGACAGTTGTTCTGCATATTAAACGTCACGAGTCTCATTATTAAATTTGTATCTCAGATTTCGGAATGTACGAGTCAATTACTTTAAGTTTAACCGGGAACACAACCATATTATCTGCGAATTATTTTCCGTCTATAAACCTTTACGGAAGACTCAGAAATAGCTTTGTTATGTTTGCAGACATTTAATTTATTCCCGAATATCAACAAAGCCCTATTTAAAGTTCTAGAACTGTAAGCTATTGGTAAATCCGATCCTATTTTACCTTGAGATAATATTTCACCTAGCGCCCTACCGCTAGCGTCTGTCGTTAGTATAAATTGTTTTGTAAAATCCGGAGTAGTACGGAAGCGTTGAAGGGCCAACCATATGTTTTTTTTATCTCATTAATATGGATTATCATAAGTCATTATTATAGATTAAAACTCGTAATAACGGATTCGACAACTCGTAATAACGGATTGACAACTCGTTATTACTTATTACTAATTACGAGTTGAAAAGCCATCTACATGTTTTTTTATATCATAATTATTGATTAACACAAGTCGATATTATGAATTAGAACAAGCCAGTGCAGCCTAGCTGTGGCAGTTAAATACTTTAATCGTGTGAGAAAGTGACTTATTTAGTAATTTCGTTACCTACGTCTCAGTCATTGTAAATGTTCATTTGGAAATTGGAACTATTTATTAAAAGGTATGTTCATAGTCATTATTTACTTTATAATATTATAAACTATATGTCGTAATTATCTGATTTAATGATTTATAGGTACCCATGATACATACCTATTGAATTAAAACACATTTTTTACCATGGATTTAAAAAAAACTATAAAGAAATATTTTGATATGGGACTCAATTATTCAGAAATCATAGAATTTTTACATAAAAATGACAATATTTCTATGAGCTTACGCACCTTGAAGAGAATATTAAAAAGCTTATCACTTGCTCGGCGAAAAAATTTTTCATCTATTGCCACTGTTGCTGATTTTTTGGCATCACAAGTCCAAGGTTCATCTCAACTCCATGGCTACAAATGGATGCATTTAAAGTGCATTCAGAATGGTTTTACTGTTAAGCAAGAAACGGTTAGATATTTATTGAATGACTTAGATCCTGAAGGTGTAGCTATTCGAAAAAGAAAAAGATTAAGAAGGCGGCAATATCATAATAAAGGTCCGAATTACCTATGGCACACTGATTGTTATGACAAATTAAAACCCTATGGAATTCCTATTAGTGGATGCATTGATGGATTTTCTCGTTATATTTTATGGCTAGAGGCGGTACCAACTTGTAATGACCCTAGAGTTATTGGTGGATTTTTTTTTGAATGCTGTTAGTACTCTTAAAGGTTGTCCTACTTCATTGAAAACTGATGCGGGAACGGAAAACCGACATATTGAACAAATACAGACATTTTTCCATAGGAATAATCATTCAAATAATCGACCATTTTTATATGGAACTAGCCCAGCTAACCAAAGAATTGAAGCTTGGTGGGGTCACCTTCGAAAACACTGCAGTCAATTTTGGATGAATACATATCAGTTACTTAAAGATGATGGATATTTCAGCGGATCATTTGTTGATAAAAATCTCAATAGATTTTGTTTTATTGATTTAATTCGAGTATGTTTAGTGTCATAATTCATAACTTATGTTTTGTATTAAATAAATTCAAATTTTTGTTTTAGAGTGAACTGAATAACATAAAGGAAGAATGGAACAGTCATAAAATTCGAAGCACCAAGAATGCAATTGCACCATCTGGTCGTCCAACTAGCATGTTTAATTTACCTCATTTGTGGAACTCTGAATCATATCTGTTTGATGTACAGGACGAAGACATATCAGTGTGTAAAGACGAATGCGTATTTGTTTCTCAATTAATATGTGATGAAACCATTTTTGAGTTATGTCATATTTTAATTGAAGAAAACAATTTAGTTGTAACAAATGCTCATGATGCCTATGATGCTGTAAATTTATATATTGAGTTAAAAATATTATTTGATAAACTGCTTGAAAATACAATTTAATATGATGAAACAAATCTTAATAATATTTTTATTTTTACTTTTAGTAGTAGTTAAATTTAGTAATTTACAATTAGACTAAGCAATTATCTAATAAACAAACGTTTATTAAACACCCAAAGACAGTGGCGCCAAACCATTTTTAAATCACTGGAATAAACTTTTTTTGGGTTTCAGACTTTATGACTTCATGTATACTATTTTGCTATTTACACTATATAATACTTATAATATGTCAAGCACTAAGCAGTCACCCACCATCTAAAAAAGTTCTGGGGTAATTAACCCAGTATCCATGTAATGTAATGGAATCTTAGTTCTTACACATACACATCATAAGCTCCAGGATGGCTATAATGTAATCAAAGATCAAACATGTACTGACTAACTCACTGATTCACTTGCTAGGAATCAGTACAATCCTATATATTATATAATTAATTAATAATCAATTATTATGGAAAGTATATAAACTTTTAGTGGTGGCACTTATGCGAGGTATACATTTTTAAATTAGTTATTATTAATTATACAGTTAATAAACCAGAAGGGATGGTTGAGAGGGTCTGGGTTAAATATTTTATTTCTGCTACATAACTTATGGAAACTTGATCCCACTGCTAAAAAGATGTGAAATTGTCAAATTAAAAAATACCTTTTATAATAGGTATATTGTTTATTTTTTAAAATGTATTGAACATTTAGAGTATAGTATAGCATACTACAATATCAGAATATAGAGTTTGCATTTTTAACTGGCAACAGAGTGCAAGAGATCAGTGGCGTATTTAGGAATTTGTCATGGAAAGGGTCCAGATAATTTTCAGAAAACAGAACCGAGAAGGGAAAAGCCTCCCACACCACCCAATTGCTCTTTATTAAATAAATATACCACATTTATAAGACTATTTAATTATTAAATAATATGACGTACAAAACAAAATTTAAAAAAGCGGGTAAGTGGATGTCGCTCTGTATTAAACTTGAATTCAATGATATAATCTCATTGTACAAGAAAAACGACTCTGAGCAGAGACGGTTTGTCAGTCTGGATATTTTATAATTTTATTATATGGCCTGCAAGTTGAATTAATATTGAAATATATTTATTTTTTTTTATTCATTTCTATGGTGATAAACAAAGCGTTAGAAATTGAAATCCCATTTTTAGCAGTTTTTTGTAATTTGTTGGTGGTTTTTCCCTTGGAATTAAATATCTATTGAGAAAATCAAAAAATGGCCTCCCTAAAGTACTATTTTGATCCAATTTGTTAAAATATAAGATACCTACTACAAATTGAAATCGAAGCACTCTTTCTGATAAAAATGTTGTATACAGGAAAAAAAAATAACAATAAAAACACCATTGTAAAACCAGTAGCTTCATCGCTCTGCTCAGAATCTAATATAGTTATGTTATAACTTGTAACTTTTATAAAAATATTTCCTAAAATACATTATTTCATTCATTGTTGATCTTAGATAACTTTTCAACCTTTTTAAAGTTAAAAAAGATCTCTCTGGAGTGGCTATAAATACTTGGCAATGTACAAATCAATCAAATATTTTAATTAAAAAATTAACTCTGTATTTTTCAACCATTTTCAGTACCAAACTTTTAACAAAAAAAAATCACGATATTAATTAAAAATGTTGATAAATGAAGCTTCAAACATTTTTTACAAAATCCTTCGTATCGTATGTTAAAATTTGTTTTTCTTAATCATGTAAAAACACAACAATTAACATGTGCGAGGCACGAGTCAGTGGGGGGGGGGGGGGGGGTCCGGACCCTCTTGACCTCCCCCCCCAACCTCTCCCGTAAATACGGCACTGCAAGAGGTCAGCTATAATATTACATTAATAAAACTATAAAAATTACAAGATGTAATAAATTTTCAGTCTTTAGAGTCAATTTATTTTTAAAGATTTAAACATAACATAACAATTTTTAAGGCTAGATACAACATATATTTTTCAGTCTTCTCGAATGAATTTAACAAAAAAAAAAAAAAAAAACAGTGAATAAAAATGCAATATATAAAAATAAGAAATAACTTAAATAAAAACCTACAGGATATCCATTACCCAAATATTTGATGTCAGTATGCAGTTAAGCTCTTTCCGAAAATCCGCAAAGTATTCATACTTGGAGGGAAGCTCTAAAACGCCTGAACAAGTATGAGCTACAGGAGCACGAGCCAAGCCAACAACGTTTGTGAATTCTACTTTAATATGATTGTGTGTTATAACGTCGGCTCCAGTTGAAAATCTTAAAAACTTAAGGCGAATCTCATTTGTTGTTTCTTTGATAAACCTTAAAAAGATAAAATATAATGATTAAATGTATATAAATAGCAAATCCAAATTTAAAAATGATTTTGCGTTAATGCAATAAACCTACTTTTTGAGAAATCCAAATGTCTTGATTTCATCACTATTGGTTTCGTGGCATGATAAAATGTTGAGGATATTTTTTGCGGTAGGCTCCATTGATTTATATAATGTAAGAAGATTTTCTTCACTTATAAGTGTGTTCATCCTAACTTCTTTGAGCTCTTTACGGAATTGTTCAATGATGAAATGCGGTTTTTGTATTAACTCCTTATGAGATATTTCTTCCAAAAGTTCAACAAGATTGTATTCATTGGGCACTGTTCTGCATTCAAGAGAGCTAAATGCCTCCAACAAGTCATCCTTGTCTACAGATGCAATATCTTTCAGCGCGGAGTTCAATATTTGGTTGTCACTTTCACCAAGAGATAGCAAAAATGTTGGATTCAATTTTGAAGTTACATGACCATATAGCATATTTTGTTCAACGATGGGCATAGCTAGTTGTTAAATATTCGTCTATTGTCCGCTGTGTTAAGCCATCACTACATATTTTATACAATTTTTTTTGCATTTTTTCATAAGTTATTTTTTTTTTCACTTATTTCTTATGGTTATAACTTATAGATAAATACCTATTACCTATATATAAAAAGGGTTAAATAAATTGTCTTTTTTATAATTAAGAAAATGAGATTAGAGTTGTCTTCAGATGAAACAAAGTTAGCCCAATTCGTAATAGGCAATTTAAGTGAAAAAAAAAAAAAAACTTATGAAAAAATGCAAGAAAAATTGTATAAAATATGTAGTGATGGCTTAACACAACGGACAATAGACGAATATTTAACAGCTATTGCTTACACAATACGATTATTTTTATTATTTATTATTTTATATTATATTTTTAAATTGTAAATTTTAACTTTTATAAATTATATTTATTGTTGTATTCAATTTTTACATTATTATATTATTATTTATTATAAAATGTACAAGTAATTTTGTAGTTGAAAATTCATATGATACTTGATTTAAAATTCGTCTTTTTTATCCGTGTCTTTTTTATCGGTGGCTTTTTTATCCTGTGGATTTTTTATCCCATGGCTTTTTTATCAATGGATTATTTATCCGTGGCTTTTTTGTCGGTGGCTTTTTTATCCGGTTACCTTAAAAAACACATTTTGAAAAAAATAAATTTGAAAAATGAGCTTGAGCCATAACCTAGATTTATACCCATGGGTACAGTAAGTGGTGAGGTAGATTCGAATAATCCATATTTTATTTATTTTCATTTTTGTTTATAGTCTGGTTATTTGTTTGATATTGCCGCCTATTAACAGCATGCAATAAGATATAGTCTGACAGTCCTTGGACCCTAGTATGTCCAATATTGTCCTGGCACTCGTGTTACCATAACCAGATAATGCATACACCAAGACATGTTCGTTCTTTCTAAGCACTATCCATATTCTATGCGAGTGGTGGCCGAAAACCGGTCGTTATCTCGTGCACGCTTCGCGCAATTCTATAAATATATTAAATTCCGAGTATTGACCATAATATACTCCGACCCACGAGAGCCCACGAGAACATTGTCGATGTTTGTAGTGTTTGTACAGTACGTCAGCTCCACTAGTCACAACTCAGTACTCACTTTATGCCGTCGTGTTCTACTGTGATTATCTATAATAGTACTGTTCTGCTCAGTTACACATTATTAAATGGAAATTTGGAAATTGAAATTATTTGCTGTCATTTGTCAAAGGTACGTTGATATTAATTGTTTGCTTTGAAATAGATATCATTAATGATATTTCTTTATAACGTACAATTAGCTGCCTATATATTAAGTATCACAATTTAGTATTTGAGTATTTATTGTAGGTATAATATTATATACTATCAATGCTACCTATTACACAATATAATATATTATAATAATATAATATATAGGTACTAAAACTCAATGGCCAAGCATAATAGATTATTCTGTGATAATTGAATCCTGAAATGTAAATCCTGTAGTTAAAATATTTATAATTTTTCAGTGTAATAGCATCAGTCATGAACACTGTCCTAGATTTTTTGAAAAGCAGGAATATTGAGAATGCTGATCAAGTGGCCAGAGAGATGGATTGTAACAAGGTAGGTACCTACCTAAATTATAATGCGTGTCTGTATTAGTACCTAATTAATCCGAATCACAAATGAAGATCTTAATTCTCATCCTAAGTTCCATTTATTGGATTTTATGTCTTGTTTACATTTCTTGTAGTTCTATTTAAATTATAACTATATGTACATTTTAATTGAAAATGAGGTAAGTGAGTTTTGAATTTATCATAGGTTGATTTAGCAGTTATATCAGTCTTAAAAGAAGATGATTATAAATTACGTGATTGGTTACCAGGATATGGTGATCGAATGGCCTTGATCAACTGGTCCAAACAAAATCAGTATAAAAAAAGTAAAAAAAATAATTTACTAGACAAGTTGATGAACAAAGTAAAAAATGAAAATAGGAGATCATTTGGCGAAATGTGTAGTTCTGACGATACTGATCAACCACTTGTAAAGTAAGTTAATTTAGTTAAACCATTTTCGTTTTAGTTAACGAAATATTGAATTAGCTAAGGTAGGTGGTGGGTGGTTTTTTTCTTAATTGCACCAGGGTCTGATATTTTTTCACCACACCACTGCCTATGTATTTATTTATATTTAAGTACATAAAGATAGTAGTATTCATTCCTAGTCTTCAATATTATTGTCATAATTTCTTAGTTTATTCTTACTTTTTACATCTTTAATAATGCTTCATTATGCCAACAGTTATACGGCTCTAACATAACTAGTAATTAGATATTGTTAAAAAAACAAAATGTCATTACAGAACTTTCAAGAGTAATGCATTCAAAACAACCAGGTCTATACAAATTGGTTGGCTCCATTTCGATAAGAAAGATAATAAATATAAACAGGTTGGCTCTATACATATTTTATTTATAATTATTTCATCCAATTTTTTTAAAAATATTATTAATTTACATAGGTTAGAGAACCATCTGGCGGTGGTATTAGAAGTATTCAGTGTCCCAAGTATGCAAAGCCTGTTGATTTACTTCTAAAATCAAAAGAATTATTTTTCAGTCAAGATAATATGACAGTTTTTGGTAATTGGGAAGAGTTAGATGTTGAAATGTTTGATTTTAAAAGAAAACCTATAGAAGAGGATACAACAGTCATAGAATTATATGAAAAAACTGGTAATTATTTTTTAATTGTCTTGCTAAGTTTTTGCTATCTCTTGGTGAAAGTGACAACCAAATATTGAACTCCGCGCTGAAAGATATTGCATCTGTAGACAAGGATGACTTGTTGGAGGCATTTAGCTCTCTTGAATGCAGAACAGTGCCCAATGAATACAATCTTGTTGAACTTTTGGAAGAAATATCTCATAAGGAGTTAATACAAAAACCGCATTTCATCATTGAACAATTCCGTAAAGAGCTCAAAGAAGTTAGGATGAACACACTTATAAGTGAAGAAAATCTTCTTACATTATATAAATCAATGGAGCCTACCGCAAAAAATATCCTCAACATTTTATCATGCCACGAAACCAATAGTGATGAAATCAAGACATTTGGATTTCTCAAAAAGTAGGTTTATTGCATTAACGCAAAATCATTTTTAAATTTGGATTTGCTATTTATATACATTTAATCATTATATTTTATCTTTTTAAGGTTTATCAAAGAAACAACAAATGAGATTCGCCTTAAGTTTTTAAGATTTTCAACTGGAGCCGACGTTATAACACACAATCATATTAAAGTAGAATTCACAAACGTTGTTGGCTTGGCTCGTGCTCCTGTAGCTCATACTTGTTCAGGCGTTTTAGAGCTTCCCTCCAAGTATGAATACTTTGCGGATTTTCGGAAAGAGCTTAACTGCATACTGACATCAAATATTTGGGTAATGGATATCCTGTAGGTTTTTATTTAAGTTATTTCTTATTTTTATATATTGCATTTTTATTCACTGTTTTTTTTTTTTTTTTTTGTTAAATTCATTCGAGAAGACTGAAAAATATATGTTGTATCTAGCCTTAAAAATTGTTATGTTATGTTTAAATCTTTAAAAATAAATTGACTCTAAAGACTGAAAATTTATTACATCTTGTAATTTTTATAGTTTTATTAATGTAATATTATAGCTGACCTCTTGCAGTGCCGTATTTACGGGAGAGGTTGGGGGGGAGGTCAAGAGGGTCCGGACCCCCCCCCCCCCCCCCACTGACTCGTGCCTCGCACATGTTAATTGTTGTGTTTTTACATGATTAAGAAAAACAAATTTTAACATACGATACGAAGGATTTTGTAAAAAATGTTTGAAGCTTCATTTATCAACATTTTTAATTAATATCGTGATTTTTTTTTGTTAAAAGTTTGGTACTGAAAATGGTTGAAAAATACAGAGTTAATTTTTTAATTAAAATATTTGATTGATTTGTACATTGCCAAGTATTTATAGCCACTCCAGAGAGATCTTTTTTAACTTTAAAAAGGTTGAAAAGTTATCTAAGATCAACAATGAATGAAATAATGTATTTTAGGAAATATTTTTATAAAAGTTACAAGTTATAACATAACTATATTAGATTCTGAGCAGAGCGATGAAGCTACTGGTTTTACAATGGTGTTTTTATTGTTATTTTTTTTTCCTGTATACAACATTTTTATCAGAAAGAGTGCTTCGATTTCAATTTGTAGTAGGTATCTTATATTTTAACAAATTGGATCAAAATAGTACTTTAGGGAGGCCATTTTTTGATTTTCTCAATAGATATTTAATTCCAAGGGAAAAACCACCAACAAATTACAAAAAACTGCTAAAAATGGGATTTCAATTTCTAACGCTTTGTTTATCACCATAGAAATGAATAAAAAAAAATAAATATATTTCAATATTAATTCAACTTGCAGGCCATATAATAACATTATAAAATATCCAGACTGACAAACCGTCTCTGCTCAGAGTCGTTTTTCTTGTACAATGAGATTATATCATTGAATTCAAGTTTAATACAGAGCGACATCCACTTACCCGCTTTTTTAAATTTTGTTTTGTACGTCATATTATTTAATAATTAAATAGTCTTATAAATGTGGTATATTTATTTAATAAAGAGCAATTGGGTGGTGTGGGAGGCTTTTCCCTTCTCGGTTCTGTTTTCTGAAAATTATCTGGACCCTTTCCATGACAAATTCCTAAATACGCCACTGATCTCTTGCACTCTGTTGCCAGTTAAAAATGCAAACTCTATATTCTGATATTGTAGTATGCTATACTATACTCTAAATGTTCAATACATTTTAAAAAATAAACAATATACCTATTATAAAAGGTATTTTTTAATTTGACAATTTCACATCTTTTTAGCAGTGGGATCAAGTTTCCATAAGTTATGTAGCAGAAATAAAATATTTAACCCAGACCCTCTCAACCATCCCTTCTGGTTTATTAACTGTATAATTAATAATAACTAATTTAAAAATGTATACCTCGCATAAGTGCCACCACTAAAAGTTTATATACTTTCCATAATAATTGATTATTAATTAATTATATAATATATAGGATTGTACTGATTCCTAGCAAGTGAATCAGTGAGTTAGTCAGTACATGTTTGATCTTTGATTACATTATAGCCATCCTGGAGCTTATGATGTGTATGTGTAAGAACTAAGATTCCATTACATTACATGGATACTGGGTTAATTACCCCAGAACTTTTTTAGATGGTGGGTGACTGCTTAGTGCTTGACATATTATAAGTATTATATAGTGTAAATAGCAAAATAGTATACATGAAGTCATAAAGTCTGAAACCCAAAAAAAGTTTATTCCAGTGATTTAAAAATGGTTTGGCGCCACTGTCTTTGGGTGTTTAATAAACGTTTGTTTATTAGATAATTGCTTAGTCTAATTGTAAATTACTAAATTTAACTACTACTAAAAGTAAAAATAAAAATATTATTAAGATTTGTTTCATCATATTAAATTGTATTTTCAAGCAGTTTATCAAATAATATTTTTAACTCAATATATAAATTTACAGCATCATAGGCATCATGAGCATTTGTTACAACTAAATTGTTTTCTTCAATTAAAATATGACATAACTCAAAAATGGTTTCATCACATATTAATTGAGAAACAAATACGCATTCGTCTTTACACACTGATATGTCTTCGTCCTGTACATCAAACAGATATGATTCAGAGTTCCACAAATGAGGTAAATTAAACATGCTAGTTGGACGACCAGATGGTGCAATTGCATTCTTGGTGCTTCGAATTTTATGACTGTTCCATTCTTCCTTTATGTTATTCAGTTCACTCTAAAACAAAAATTTGAATTTATTTAATACAAAACATAAGTTATGAATTATGACACTAAACATACTCGAATTAAATCAATAAAACAAAATCTATTGAGATTTTTATCAACAAATGATCCGCTGAAATATCCATCATCTTTAAGTAACTGATATGTATTCATCCAAAATTGACTGCAGTGTTTTCGAAGGTGACCCCACCAAGCTTCAATTCTTTGGTTAGCTGGGCTAGTTCCATATAAAAATGGTCGATTATTTGAATGATTATTCCTATGGAAAAATGTCTGTATTTGTTCAATATGTCGGTTTTCCGTTCCCGCATCAGTTTTCAATGAAGTAGGACAACCTTTAAGAGTACTAACAGCATTCAAAAAAAATCCACCAATAACTCTAGGGTCATTACAAGTTGGTGCCGCCTCTAGCCATAAAATATAACGAGAAAATCCATCAATGCATCCACTAATAGGAATTCCATAGGGTTTTAATTTGTCATAACAATCAGTGTGCCATAGGTAATTCGGACCTTTATTATGATATTGCCGCCTTCTTAATCTTTTTCTTTTTCGAATAGCTACACCTTCAGGATCTAAGTCATTCAATAAATATCTAACCGTTTCTTGCTTAACAGTAAAACCATTCTGAATGCACTTTAAATGCATCCATTTGTAGCCATGGAGTTGAGATGAACCTTGGACTTGTGATGCCAAAAAATCAGCAACAGTGGCAATAGATGAAAAATTTTTTCGCCGAGCAAGTGATAAGCTTTTTAATATTCTCTTCAAGGTGCGTAAGCTCATAGAAATATTGTCATTTTTATGTAAAAATTCTATGATTTCTGAATAATTGAGTCCCATATCAAAATATTTCTTTATAGTTTTGTTTAAATCCATGGTAAAAAATGTGTTTTAATTCAATAAGTATGTATCATGGGTACCTATAAATCATTAAATCAGATAATTACGACATATAGTTTATAATATTATAAAGTAAATAATGACTATGAACATACCTTTTAATAAATAGTTCCAATTTCCAAATGAACATTTACAATGACTGAGACGTAGGTAACGAAATTACTAAATAAGTCACTCTCTCACACGATTAAAGTATTTAACTGCCACAGCTAGGCTGCACTGGCTTGTTCTAATTCATAATATCGACTTGTGTTAATCAATAATTATGATATAAAAAAACATGTAGATGGCTTTTCAACTCGTAATTAGTAATTAGTAATAACGAGTTGTCCAATCCGTTATTACGAGTTGTACAATCCGTTATTACGAGTTGTCAATCCGTTATTACGAGTTGTCGAATCCGTTATTACGAGTTTTAATCTATAATAATGACTTATGATAATCCATATTAATGAGATAAAAAAAACATATGGTTGGCCCTTCAACGCTTCCGTACTACTCCGGATTTTACAAAACAATTTATACTAACGACAGACGCTAGCGGTAGGGCGCTAGGTGAAATATTATCTCAAGGTAAAATAGGATCGGATTTACCAATAGCTTACAATTCTAGAACTTTAAATAGGGCGGAATGTAATTATTCGGCAACGGAACTGGAATGTTTGGCGATTATATTCGGCGTAAAAACATTTCGACCGTATTTATATGGTAGAAAATTTACAATTCTTACGGACCATAGGCCTTTGTCATGGCTATTTAATTTGAAAGACCCATTATCCTGATTGGCAAGGTGGAGACTACAATTGGAGGAATACGAATATGAGATAGTATACAAAATGGGCAAGTTAAACACCAATGTCGACGCGTTATCGCGTATGTATAATGTTACGGAAATTACGGACGAAAGTTATGATAATTTTATGCAAAAATTCGAAACAACAGTAATATCTAATAAAGACGTTAAGGAAGTACACGGCGAACTAATAAATAGTCCGTCGGAGTACCACATAGTATCTGAAATCGAAAAATATTATAATTTTCGATCAGGTATTAATTACGAATTAAAAATGAGATTTGGTAGAGACAAGCAATTAAAATCTCATAAAGATTTAGGCGACGTCGTAAAATTCAAAAGTGGAGATAGGTACATAATATTTTTAATAACAAAAACGAAAAAGAAACAATTAGCCACGTACCAAAATTTACACGTTGCTTTACTGAATCTTAAGTATTTTTGCGAAAAACATAAATTAACCAAATTAGCAATGAACCAATTAGGACGACAAGACGGACTAGATTGGGCAAAAGTTAGATCAATGATAAGATACATTTTTACACACTAAAGTTAATATATAAAAAAAAAAAAAAGTAACGCTAGATATTAATAATTAACTAATATAACACTACAAATAGTAATTTTAAATACATTAATTTCAGAAAAAATAAAAGAAAGAAATAACATTAGGAGCCGGGCGGTAAATAATAGGGGTATATTTTGTTTATTTTATTGGAGACTGACAAATGGTGCACTTTTATGCACCGAACGGTTTGACCACTTAAGGGAAAATGTTGGAATTTGATCGTTTGGTGATTGGTTGGAAAAATCGTGTGAATAACAGATTTTTTTAACGGGATCACCAAGGGACCAAATGGCCATAATAAATCACAATAAGAAATTACAAAATCTTATTAGTTTAGCCAGTGTCGTGGGATGATGCTTTGATTTGCAGCACACTCTGGCGACACGGGTTCAATTAGCAAGATGAAATCATTACGAAAAATAGAATAGAATAGAATCGATTTAATACTTGTCTAGATCATGTAATAAAACTTGAATACAATAGTTTATTGTTGGTCTGGACCTGTAGTAAAAAGATATAATCCAATTACAGTATAAGGATAGTAATATTAACTAGATATAAAATATAATGATATAGCGATTAATGGAAAATATATATATAGAAGCAACGTAAACGTAGAACGAATGAAAAAAAAAAAAAAGAAGGGAAAGTTAGGAACATATTAGCATGTATTGGCGTAATTAACATGGTGATGGAATAATAAATATATTAATCTAACTTATTTAAAATATAATTAACATGGTAACAGAAAATAAAATATAATAAACACCACTATTTTATCATATATATATATTGCACGGAAAAAAAAATATATTGTAATAGATTTTAAGAATTCATGTTATATTAAAATATTATTACACATATTATATTAACACTAAGATAAGATTATTGATGTAAACAAAAACACAAAAAAAAAGAATATATTGTTAAATCACATAAGATACTAACCTAGATAATAAGCAAAATATATACTGTAATATTGTGGATTATAATCTGTATTTTGTCAATAATAATCAATATGGTAAAATGTACCATATAGTTAAAATTATGTATTCAATGTAAAACATAAAATGTAAACATGTAATAACTGAATGTAATGTAATAATTGATATATGTAAAATTTGTAATCATAGGAAAGTGCTTGAACTAATGGAGGAAGTTTGAGTTAATTTTTCTCATTTTAGACGATAAAAATCAACTTTTAAAGGGGGAGATGTAGTAAGCCAGTTACTACTTAACAACATCATTGTAATATAATAGTAATTATACTATACTATAGATTAGCTATACTGTAATTCGGCATAAATCGGATATTAGAAACGGAAATAGGATTTCCTACTGTTTAGCATGAGAAGACAGGCTCACTGAATAATATAATTACTCGGGGAGTCCTGTGAACGACAATATTCAAATATAAAAATATAAAATAATGGTTATTTTAATTACAACGCTGTACGCGACGATGTTCAATATAGAAATATAAAAGAGTAGAATGATTATTCAATTGAATCATAGATTAGCATTTTTAGCAATACGTAGAAATATAAGGAAGTCATAAAATGCGTGGGCCGGAACGATGGTCACACACATCACATCCGTGAGCCGAGATACAGTATCTATAGGCAAGGGGTACGGGGAACTTCATATATAAGGGAGCCCGAATCGGCCTGTTTTCAGACGTGTACTACCACCCATTAGTGCAAGCACCTTCACGCCACTCTGTACGAGCATATTTTGGACTTAGAAAAATTATCAACAAAATAATAAAATTCACAATAAAACAACAACTGTCTTTTATTTATTATCAACCACGACTAAAACATCAAACAAATTGTCTGCGACCTGCAACTATAATATCTTGGCAGCCACTCATCTACTATCAGTACTACGATAGTAGGTACCAAGCTCCCGAGTATATTACAATTGTATGTTGTCATAATATGGCTCCCACCTAGAAACATTGAACCTTCTGGGAGTCCTAAAACTCTGGTGACCACATTAATCTTTGTGTAATAGTAGTATATATTTTTATGTTCACAGTCTTTTTTTTTTTCACCGCGGTAATTTCGTAACGTTCAAGGGAGGATGTCCCCCTTGAACACAATGATTTTACCATGATAAAAATCACGGGGAGATTTTACACTCGTTGTCCACCTATTCCCCCCTCACACAAAAATATTTACCGTATAGCATTTTACAGGGAGATTTCTCATTTTTTATCCACGAATTCTACCCTTGCACAAAATATTTACCGTATTTTAAAATTACAGGGAGTTTGCACCCTAAAAATTTAGGCGTTTTGCCCCTTACTCAAAAATATTTACCGTGCAAACACCAAATTTAATTTTTCCCAACAAACCTTATTATAAGACTGAAATTATAATTTTAAGTAAAGAACATAAATTATGTAATTATAGATTTTTTTTACTGTTATAAATTAATTCTTGATATACTTACACAAGTTTTCTTACTTCTCTAGTAAAAGGTACATATTCTACAATACGATCATGAATTAACAAGCAATAAGCAGTTACACCTGCAAGCGAATCTGAAGCTTCAATTTCCAATTAAACATCTACTGCTGAGGCTGTGGCTGAATCGTTCTGTTTTGAAGTGTCGATAACTATAATTGGTGCGTTTGCTAGAAAAGTAGAAGGACTCAATATCGGGTTACGAATACTTTTTTTAAAGTACGATTCTTGAAACGATGTATACATATTATATAATATAGTAAAATTATTTTTCGAAAAATCTAAATTCAAATTATCGTATGGGTAAGCTATTGAGTTCAGAAATACTTTGACGTTTGTAAGATTACAATGATCAAATATACTACAATCTTTTGATAACATATTTTTACGTCCTTTTGTAAACCGATTATGATAAATCGTGGTTTTTCTAATTTTGAAGCAGTTTTCAAATTCCATACAACTTTTTTAGTGGTTCCGAGTTTAGGGTATTCAAAAGTTTCAAAAGATCTAAAAGGTATAAACAAACTTTTTTCTTTTTCTATAAGTTTCAATAATTTTAACCTTTCTTCATCGTCGACCGTTATATGTGGGACCTTCCAGACTATTTTGTTTATGACGACTTTACCTTCAGAAGCAATTACACCAGTTTTTAAACTTAAAGCATTTAAATCGCTATGACTTTGAGTTAATATTAATTCCAATCTAGAATTCACTAATATTCTTTTATAATCTTCAAACAAACCTAACCAATATTTCAATGGAATGCAAGCACTAAATTCACCTTTCTCATTTTCCGATTGCGTTGCGTTTTTAAAATTCCAACCAGAATTTTCATAACAATTATAGTTGTGTGGTGTACCAGATAAGTATCCTTTCAACGAGCTAGTAATTCCAAGGACACGTGTGCTATCTACTTCTATCCCATTGATTTCCAATCGTATTTGCTCGAAGAGGTAAGAGTAACCGTTATTAGATAGTTTCACTTTGGTAGCATCAGTAATTTTTCCTTCCAAAAAAATAAAGCTTTCATGTAGATATGGATAAACATCTGTTTGCTGGATTGATATACGTTTTTCGTCATTATTATTAAATGATGCTGTATACGGTGTGTATGAATGATATTCAATTTTTGTATTCTTAGAATCCGTTTCGTACTGTGAAGTTATATCCAAAATATCACTTTCATTCTGCTTTAATTGATAGCCTAGAGATTGCAAAATTTTTTTATTTTTCACCGTCAATTTTTTTTTTTTTTATTTGATGTTGCTGCTAGCACATTAGGCTTATGACTAGATAAACTGATTCGAAGTAGCGGGTTTATATTGAATTTTAATCCCATCTCAAGACCCGTAACGTTTAATATGTAACACAATTGTCAATGTCTCACCAAAATTATCAATCCGATTATGATCTTGATCAACTAGCTGAACGGTTATCGTATCAATATTTGTTTTATTCAATTTGTAATATATTACATTTGGTGGTGACTGTACTACTTTCGATCCTGACCTTTCACTCGGGAAAAACTCATAAATCGAATGACTTTGAAGATGGTTGCTGAATGATCCTTGAGCTATATTGCACATTACTTTTATAGAATTAATTGTGTTTAAATTCACAGCTTTTTCTGATCTATGAAATTCATACTCCGGCTTATATTCTCGTTTTTAAAAACCCAATACAGGTGCTATGTTATGTAAAATTTCAAAGTGAAGTATTCCATTACATTTTATATATGATCTGAAATCGTTTGGATCAACCGAAATGTCAAATGTTAACTTAGCTTTGAATTTCTTATTGTAAATATTTATTTGATCCATAACCCGTTGCTTAATATCTTTAATTTCATAACATCCCTCTTCCAGTTTAATATAACACCACATACGATCATTATTATAATGGTCAACTACTTGTATAGCAAATTTATTATTATCTTTGTTGATATTCGGGAATAAATTAAATGTCTGCAAACATAACAAAGCTATTTCTGAGTCTTCCGTAAAGGTTTATAGACGGAAAATAATTCGCAGATAATATGGTTGTGTTCCCGGTTAAACTTAAAGTAATTGACTCGTACATTCCGAAATCTGAGATACAAATTTAATAATGAGACTCGTGACGTTTAATATGCAGAACAACTGTCAATGTCTCATTTAAGTTGTCGATCGGATTATTGTTTTGATCAACTAACTGTACAGTTATTGAATTAATATTTGTTTTGTTTAATCTGTAATATATAAGGTTTAACGGGGATTAAATAACCTTTGTTCCTGTTCTACCGCTTGGGAAAAACTCTTATTATATCGAATGGCTTTGTAGCTGGTTGCTGAATGACCCATGTGCTATACTGGGTGTCCCACTGAGATCTGACAAATTAAATAACTTTTGTTCTAATTAATATTTTTGAAAATTTTCTTTTAAATATAATTCATAAACTATTGCGCTATATTTTTAGTATACATTTTTTATTTTTTATTTTTTAATACTGAAAATAAAAAACTTAAAAACTGATAAAAAAAATTTCCAAAATATCCAAAATAGCCAATTTGTAAATCTGATTTTCAGAAAAATTTATATCGTAAAAACATTTATTTAAGTCAAGTGGCTGATTTTTTACCATTTTTTTAAATATCAATATTCTTGTTAAGTAATATACGATCTAGTTTATGTTAGAAACATTATAATTTCAAAAAATATAAATCATTTTGAAATTATTTTATATGAACATTTTGAAATAGGTGCATGTTAAAATCTTACTATTTTTTTTATTGTATTTATTATAATAATAAGTTGTGTACTGGTGTATAAACTATATTAATACAATGATACCCGCAATTATTGATTAAATAATTCATGTGCTTATTACCAGAAATGTATAATAATATTTTTACAATTAATGTTAGCGTTTATACTTTTCATTTTAAATAATCCGTTGGCAGAATACGGTTATTTCAAATAATAAGAGACGCTACGGTATTGCGTAGCTTAATCGCGGTAGTTGTATTTATTAAAAACCAGTAGTTAAAATATTGTTCTTTTATCTGAAGATAGGCCATAAATTGTGTGCACAATAGTTTAGTTTAACAGGGATTGAATAACCTTTGTTCCTGTTCTACCGCTTGGGAAAAACTCATATATCGAATGGCTTTGTAGCTGGTTGCTGAATGACCCATGTGCTATATTACACATTACTTTTATAGAGTTAATTGTGTTTAAATTAACAGCTTTTCCCGACCGAAGAGCTTCATACATTGGCTCATAGGTTCTTTTTTAAAATCCAAAAACAGATGCTATACTGTTTGAAATATTTAACTTTAGTCTTCCATTGCATTTAATGTTTGTTCTAAAATCGACGGGGTCAATAGATACGTGGAATTTTAGCTGCGTTTTAAATTCATTATTATAGCAAATATTTTATTTGCTTTATATTTTTAATATTTTTAATTATATAATTTATCTAGTTTATAGTGACCATAAGCAAAAATACAAATTAAACTACCACGAAAAAGGAGGAAAAGAACAATAATAGAAAAAAAAGTCGATATAGATAACATAAAAAACTCTGAAATGCTAAAGGAATACAAAAAGGAACTAAAAAATAAATTAAAGGGTGGAATAGAGGCAGAATATATCGAAACCCGTTGGAAAAAAATAGAGGGAATATTAAAAATAACTGCTTTGGAACACCTCGGAAAAAAGAAAAAAGTACAAAAGCACAAATGGTTTAACGATAAGTGTCAAAGAGCAATTGAAGAAAGGGATAAAGTGAGATCACTGATGCTTACAAACCCAAACACAGAAAACAATAAACATTTTGCCCAGAATTTTAGAGAAACTATACGTATAATAAGAAGGGAAAATCGATTATTCGGAAAAGGAAAGAATAAAACAGATTGAGGACAACAGAACGAACCTAAAACTCTTCTTCAAACAAACAAAAGAATTAAAAACGGGATATAACCCCAGAACAGAGATAATGAAAGAAGAAAATGGAGAACTTGTAACAGAAGGAGAAGAAATTGCAAAACAATTTGGGAAAGTGTTCGAGGAACTACTCAACCCACAAACGCACCAAGACCATACGCAAATTGAGTACTATACAGCAGAACCTGAAGACTTAGAGGCATCGGACGACGGAGTTAGAATGACCATAAACACACTTAAAAATAATAAATCGCCAGGTGAAGATGGCTTAGCTGCAGAACTCTTAAAGTATGGTGGTGAGGAATTAATAAGTGAAGTAGGGGAATTAATTAGAGATGTATGGCATAAAGAAGAAATACCAAAAGAATGGCAACTAGCAATAATCTGTCCAATTTATAAAAAGGGGGACCGGTCAAGCTATCAAAATTACCGAGGAATATCGTTACTAAATACAATGCACAGAGTATTGTCAGGTCTCATACTAAACAGAATAAAACCTTACATAAAAGATATCATTGGAGACTACCAATGTGGTTTTATGAGTGGTAAATCCACCATAGATCACATCTTCACTGTTAAACAACTAGTTGAGAAACATTATGAATTCGACAATGATCTACATCTACTATTTATTGACTATAAACAGGCTTATGATTCAATTAATAGAGAAGTACTATAAGACACACTTATAACATTTGGGATACCAGCTAAGATAGTGAAAATGATAAAATTATGTATGAATAATACTAGATGTAAAGTCAGATTCAATCAACATATATCAGATGAATTTGAAGTTAAGACCGGGCTTCGGCAGGGAGATGCCCTATCCCCAATACTATTTAATATAGCATTAGAAATGGTAGTTAGAAAAACTCAGAAAAAATATGGGGGAGTAAACTTGGGAGAGAACAGAAGACAATGCGGAGTACTAGCGTACGCAGATGATATTATCATATTGGGATCAGACAGTCGAGAAGTCAAAGCAGGAACCAAGGAACTAATAATAAACAGCAAAGACATTGGATTACAAATAAACGAAGGAAAAACCAAATATATGGTAATATCTAGGCGAGAAAATCACGAGGACATTTTAGAAGTTGAGAATTATAAATTTGAAAGAGTGCAAAATTTTAAATACCTGGGTGTTACAATAAATAGCAAAAATAATAATCACGATGAAATTAAAATAAGACTAACTGCAGCAAATAAATGCTATTATGGAGTAACGAGTATACTAAAATCAAAACAGGTATCACTCAAATCAAAAATTACAATATACAAGGTAATTATCAGACCAGTCCTTTTATATGCGTGTGAAACATGGCCAACGACTAAAGGAGACGAAGACAAATTAGCGATACTCGAAAGAAGAATATTAAGAAGAATATTTGGGCCAAAAATAAATAACATGACACAGCAATATGAGAAAAGAAATAATATAGAAATACAACAATTATATAAAGAGCCAGACATAGTAGCAGTACTAAAAAATAGGAGAATGGCATGGGCCGGTCATGTATGTCTTATGAAAGAGGTTTTAGAATGGAAACCTCAGGGGAAAAGACCACTTGGCAGGCCGAAACAAAGGTGGATTGACAAAGTGGAGAAGAATTTAGCAGAGATTGGAATACGAGATGGAGAAACAATAGCACAGGACAGAGACAGATGGAAGCAAGTTTGTGTTGCGGTAATGGGCCTCAATGGCCTTTAAAAACCGAAGAAGAAGAAGATAATATATTATATTATAGTTAAAATTTGAGAAAAATCTTCAAGTCAGATAGGCATAGGCTGTTAAAGCCTCAATAGAAAACCCAACTAATAAATACATTACAGTTTTTAAAAAAAATAGGAATTTCAATTTAAATATAATTTTCAAGTCTGCACTTAAAGATGCCATTAATGAAATGGATACTCTACGTCAGGTATGTGAAAATTGAAATTAATATCTATTTTTATTTAAATTTTATTTTTTTTCTGAAAATAATAATAATACACTTATCTATTATATAAAAATAAGTCCGGTTTTCCTCCCTGACGCTATAACTCCAGAACGCACGAACCGATTGCCACGGTTTTGCATTCGTTGGAAAGGTCTTGGGCTCCGTGAGGTTTATAGCAAAGAAAATTCTGGAAAATTCAGGAAAAATTCAACAGAAAAGTGGGGAAATCGTTTTTCACATACAGCGCCATCTATTATACATAGCATGTACTTCAAACCAATAGCAACGGTGCGTGATAAAGTGTTTGACAGATAGTCATTATTCTCTGCTCAGTTAATTTCATTTAAGCTCAGTGTAAATTATGTTGATCGTGCATTTGAAGTTAAATTCAACACTCTGTCCATAGTCCAAAATGCCTAGAGAACGACGTGCAAGGTCAAATATATCATTTGCATGGTTCAATGGTGCCAACCACACCAGATGAACCGCATCAATTTCTGCAAATATATTTCATTTCGTCGATGGTGGATCAGCTGAACGTGCGGTGCAATATACAGGGAGCACAACAGTTAAAGAGACGAATTATTGAACAGTTGCAAGCATTTTTTCACGCTAATAATGCTGTGGTTAATATGTTCAAAACAGCATTGGAACGAATGCCATCGGATACGCACAAATTTGTCATAAGAGCGGATTGTACTCCAACAGGTGAACATGTGCGAAGATTCAATGCACCCACCGTTAATGATGTTGCTGCAATTATTGTTGGCGATCCAACTAAATCACGAGACATTGTCGTTCAGCGAAGAAGCAATATCATGCATCGTGTAAACGAGACACATCGTTTGTACGATGCGTTACAATATCCAATCATTTATTGGCAAGGGCAAGACGGATACGACATCACGTTGAAGATGGTCGATCCAATTACAGGTACAATATTCACACACTAAAAACACACTCGGAAATTATTACTTTTATTGGTTTCCATTAACAATTCATTTAATTTTGCATTTTCAGGAGTATCAACGAATAATAAAAATCTAAGCGCAATGAATTACTATGCGTATCGTATGATGATTCGTACACATGAGGAGAATGTCATTCTGAAGTGCGGTCGGCTATTCCAGCAATTCGCTGTCGACATGTATGTCAAAGTCGAGACCGAACGTTTAGCGTTCATCAGATTCAATCAGCCAAAGCTACGATCTGAGGACTATATACACTTGCGTGATGCTATTCATTCAGATGGTGATGTTCAGAATATTGGACGACTGACGGTTCTCCCATCAACTTATATCGGAAGTCCACGCCACATGCACGAATACGCTCAAGACGCTATGACGTACGTGCGAAATTATGGAACTCCGGATTTATTTATTACGGTCACATGCAATCCGAAATGGACGGAAATTGAACGCGAGTTGGAACCGGGTCAAAAACCGCAAGATCGCCATGACATAATCGCCAGAGTATTTCAGCAAAAACTCAAGGTTATGATGGATGTGCTTACTAAGTATCGAGTTTTTGGTGACACACGTTGTTATATGTACTCGGTGGAATGGCAGAAGCGTGGACTACCGCATGCTCATATCCTAATTTGGTTGCTGAACAAATTACATTCAAATGAAGTGGATGACATCATATCAGCTGAAATTCCTGATCCAGTCACTGATCCCCGTCTACACGACATTGTGACGACACAGATGGTGCATGGACCGTGCGGTGCATTAAATCCATTATCGCCTTGCATGGCTGATGGAAAGTGCACAAAACGATATCCGCGACCGTTAGTTGCTGAAACAGTCACAGGGAACGATGGATATCCAGTTTATCGTCGGCGTTCAAAAGAAGATAACGGTCGAACTATCAAAGTTAAAGTTCAAAATCAAGAGATTGAGATCGGAAATGAATTCATTGTACCATATTGCCCGCTGCTATCACGAATTTTCGAAACACATGCAAACGTTGAGAGTTGTCATTCGGCCAAATCAATCAAATATTTGTGCAAGTACGTCACAAAAGGCAGCGACATGGCTGTGTTTGGTATTGCGTCGGAAAATGTGAATGACGAAATCAGCAACTTCCAAATGGGCAGATACGTAAGTACTAATGAAGCACTGTGGCGATTATTGTCATTTCAAATTCATGAAAGATATCCCACAGTTGTACATTTAGCAGTGCATTTGGAAAATGGCCAAAGAGTTTACTTCACTGCGGCTAATGCGGCACAACGAGCTGAGAGACCACCATCGACAACATTGACTAGCTTCTTAAAACGAATCTGGTGGCGAAACGGAGTTCGCCGGGTCTGCTAGTATATATATATATACACAAATTTACAGCAATACGTTAGACAAACATTTAAAAAATAAAAATGTTGAAAGTAATTATTATGCTGAAGATGTGATACGCCTTCAAACAGAAAATAAGTCACTTGCTGAAGAAATTGTAAATAACTATAGCAGAATAAATAATAAAAAAATAATTATATGATATACAATTTATTATCAATAACATATTATTAGGTAACATTAAAAGTTCATGAAAAGGCTTATAAAGAAAAAAAATGTATGTTTATAAAACAAGGTTAGGATGTTTATGATTTTGCAAATTTTTTTTTTATTTTTTTTTACTGACACAATTTGTTGATTTTTTATTAATAATTTAATTTATCTCTACATATATATTTATATATATTTATATTGCATTTTTTCACATTTCTTTATTTTTTTATGCATATTTAACTGTTTTTTAGTGCATCCTAACCCTAATTATAGGTGTAACATTATAATTGTATAAATACACCCTTATAGCAGTAATATTATAAATTACAATATTTTTATAGCCTGTACTCAAAACAAAAAATGACGGTTTAGAGAAAGACATTGTAAGTACAAGTAAAAAAATTATTTAAAAAAAATATGCTAAGTGGTATTTTTATAGGAATTACTCAATCAAAAATTGGCCACTATTGAGGTGAATGAAAAAACTGCAATAGATTACAAAGAAAAGAAATTGGTAAAAATAAATTTAGTAAATAATAAAATACACAAATAAACAAAATATCCAACACATTTCACTAATTAAAAATTATTTACATTCAGGAGCAACAAATTTTACATAATTCCCCCTCATCTAATATGAATAATTATGTAAAAATAGATAATCTACAGCCACTTGAATCAAAGATTTCATTTATAGAAAAACTTGTCTGTTCAAAAATGAAAAAATTCATTACCAGCAACCTAAATGCTGGCCTTGACATTATATGTTTGTTGTACATATAATTTGTTTTAATTTAAATAAAAAAAACCCTATTGTAATAATTATTAAATATCAATTTCTTTATCTTTAAGTATCTTAACAGCAACATTAACAAACTTGCACAAATCAATATCTGTGATGGTTAACTTTTATTTAAAAATTAAATTATTGTAATAATTATCCATTTTGTAATATACAAATCAAGAAGATTGTAGGTTGAAATTATTTTTGTTTGATTTAATTGTTTTAAACAGTAGAAAAATATTAAAATATACATATTATATTAAAAAAAAGCATCAAATTTAATGTAACTGTTTTAGGCATGCTCAGACATTTAATTTAAAAATCAACTTTTTTTATTTAACTTTAATTGTAATATAACAGTAATAATTATTATAAATAAACAGTTCATGAACATTAAACAACTAATATTCATAATCATAACTATTTTTAAACTATATGTATACCTTATGCTTATTAGTATTGCAGTATAGTTTATTAATTATTGAAGGAAATCTATGTCAACGGTATACAGCTGTGCACGCCAATGATTGCTGTTAAGATACAAATTTAGTAAAATAATTTTATTTCTGAAATACTGACTTAATTCACTTAATTAACTAAAAACTTTTAGAATTTACACCTAACGGATTGCATAAGCAGAGTATTTGTGTATAATCTAAAAACTCAAAAAAAAAAAAATGATTTATATTTTTTGAAATTATAATGTTTCTAACATAAACTAGATCGTATATTACTTAACAAGAATATTGTTATTTAAAAAAATGGTAAAAAATCAGCCACTTGACTTAAATAAATGTTTTTACGATATAAATTTGTCTGAAAATCAGATTTACAAATTGGCTATTTTGGATATTTTGAAAAATTTTTTATCAGTTTTTAAGTTTTTTATTTTCAGTATTAAAAAATAAAAAATAAAAAATGTATACTAAAAATGTAGCGCAATAGTCTATGAATTATATTTAAAAGAAATTTTTTAAAAATATTAATTAGAACAAAAGTTATTTCATTTGTCAGATCTCAGTGGGACACCCTGTATTACACATTACTTTAATAGAGTTAATTGTGTTTAAATTAACTGCGTTTCCCGACCGAAGAGCTTCATACATTGGCTCATAGGTTCTTTATTCAAATCCAAAAACAGATGCTATACTGTTTGAAATATTTAACTTTAGTCTTCCATTGCATTTAATGTTTGTTCTAAAATCGACGGGGTCAATAGATACGCGTAATTTTAGCTGTGTTTTAAATTCATTATTAAAATGAAATAACTATTTCGTAATTTTGTTGTTAATATCTTCAATTTCATAACATCCTTCTTCCAAAATAAATATAAACGTTTTCATGATAAATCTATTACTTGTTGAAGGAATAACCTCTATCTCTAACCGGTTATTTGCTGAATTTATATTTGGAAATAAATTGAATGTTTGTAAACATAACAAAGCTATTTCCGAATTCTCGTAAACGTTTAGAGATGGAAAATAGTTTGTAGATAATATTATAGTTGAATTTCCAGTCAAACTTAATGTAATAGATTCATACATTGTAAAAATTCAAGACATAAATGACCACAGTTGAATGTATTGAAGTTTTGATAGTGAGAATAGTTGTATACTATTATAAACTGTCTGAAATAATGCTGTAATTCAATTGGTGGAGGTAAATCACCAAAGCTATCAAAATATATAACTTTGTTCTTATTTTTATAAAACGCTACACAATGACTTCCGTCACCTGAAGATATATATAAGTTTAATATGCCACATTCAATCGTATGTGGTTTTTAAGGTAAAGTATCACGCGAAAAGACTCCACGGAAATGATTGATTTTCAACTTTTCAACATATTTTATAATATCTTGAGACGAAAGCGGTCTGTCAGGTAGCGTAAGCATCAGTTTTTTTTTTCTTAACTTATTGTTTGAATTCAAACCACCAACTTTTTTTCTTTTTGAATTTGAACAGCATTATACACACTAGCACCCCCAGACATCAAACTACCAAGTGCTGACAATCCTGCAAATATAGGTATTAAGGGAATTACACCTCCTGACTGTCTCGGTGGTAACATCAGCCTTTTACCACCATTCTTTTTCTTTGAAATTTTTTTTTCTTTGCTGCTAGTATACCAATTCTGGCGAGTTGAACGCATCATCGATAACTGACTATAAATTAAAAATTTCTAGAGTATTTATAAGAAAATAATATGAATTTGATTGAGCAGAAAGATAAATTAGATGTTATAAATGTAGATGTTCAGTTAGTAAAAAAGCCATCAAGACACGGTTCATTATTACCCGACACTATACGTGCTATACTAATTGGTCCCAGCGGATCAGGAAAAACAAATATAATGTATAATCTAATCACGCATGTAAACAAGTTAAGATTTGAAAATTTTTATTTATACTCGAAAACCTCTAATCAGGAAAAATATGTTTTATTAAAAAAAATAATAGATGATATACAAGGTGCTCATTTTTTCGTATTTACAAGCGCTGATAAGGTTATAAAACCAAACTTAACCAAGAAAAATTCTATTATAATTTTTGATGATGTGATATGTGGCCCACAATCTGTAATCAGAGAATACTTTAGCATTGGTAGACATTCAGGTGCTAGCTCTGTATTTTATTTAGCACAAACATATTCTAAAATATCAAAACAGCTAGTAAGAGATAACGCAAACTTTTTAATAATACTGAAACAAGATGATACAAATTTACGACATATTTTCAACGATCATTCGTCTACAGATATGGATTTCTCAGAGTTTCGGAAAATGTCTCATTTATGTTGGAATCATAGTGATTATGGATTTGTGGTTATCGATAAAACTCGAGAAATGAATGAAGGAAGGTATAGATGTGGTTTTCATACATTCATTAAAATAAAATAATTTAATGTGTCTATACCTATATATATATAAATATGCTGTCACACGGTTATTATCTGCATAGTGTTATCGGTAGTCATACAGGTATATTGCATTTACAATGAACAAAGAAAAAGAATTGTTGGAAAATGTAATAACATCAAAAAAAAATATTAAACGGAAAATAATGGAAATGAAACGTGGTGTTATAGATTCTGAAAACTATTTCCTTGAAACATTTAAACCGTTAATTGAACCATTGACTACACATGGAAAACAAAATACAATATATGACACACAGTCAACTGAACTAAAAAATAAATCAAAAACCTCATGCACTAGTGATGAAGACGATGATAACGAATTAAATTCACCATTTGAAAATTTTTAAATAACCATCCTAAATCAACACGTTATAATAAATCCTATGGTATGCATTATGATAAAGATAGTAATTCATATAAAATAGGAAAACATTCTATAACTTTTAGCCACGGTAAATTACTTTTGCTTAATAAATACAATCAATTTACACCAGGACTATGGTCTTTATTATGTGAGAAGGAACCAAAAAATACAACTATAGCAGATATAGAATCTTATTACAATATTTTGAAAACTTCCGGAGTTCATTTAAAAGCAGATGGAAAACCTAAAACCTCGAGGTATCATAAATGGATGACTGTTGTAAAACCATTGTATGATCGAATGAAAATGGAGGAAAAACAGTTTAACGAAGAAATAGCTAAAATTAATGAGATAACAACTCCTCGAATAAATCTAAAATCATTTAACAATACTTTACCTTCTACTCCTTCCGGCTTATTTAATGCTAAACGTAGAAAAATAATGCAAGAAAATGAATCATTTGATTTTAATCAATCAGCAAACAGTTTTTCGCCTACAGATCGCATGTCTACAAATTTGATTAATTTTACTTCATCACCTGAACCTAAGATAGGTAGTGGTTTATATAAAGATGTATTACCTCAAACACAATTAGTTTATTATGACGATCCGAATGAGCTGGTAACTAGATTAAATCTTTTGACATCATCACAAAGTGTTGGCAATACTGGTGTTAATAATGAAATTATATCTATTTTAGAAGAACTTCGAGAGATAAATATTATAGTATAATGACAACCTTAGAGAGTATAGCTAATGAGCTACATCGACCAGCGAGAAAAATATTTCCTAGACGCAGTGTGGTAACACGGTTTATTGACGACCTCTGGCAAGCTGATTTAATAGATATGCAATCTCATTTTAAAAAAAATTATGGTTTTAAATTTATATTAGTTGTTATAGATACATATAGCAAATATGTATTTGTGGAACCGCTGAAAAATAAATCAGCAAAAGAATGTACAAAAGGAATGGTTAATATATTGAAAAAAGCTAAACCAAAATTTTTACAGACAGATAATGGTACAGAATTTTACAATGTCCAATTCCAAGATTTAATGAAAAAATATAAAATTAAACATTACAGTTCATACAGTGTTATTAAATGTTTAATCGCAGAACGTGTGATACAAACACTTAAAAATAATATATATAAACATTTAACTGCAACAGGTACATGGAATTGGTATAATACAATATCAAAAATTATACATAACTATTATAATACAAAACATAGAATAATCAAATGCACACCAAATGAAGCTCGAATGGATACAAACAAAAATAAATTTAATACATATAAAAATTCTGAAAAATTGTGTAAACCAAAATTTAAAGTTAACGATTAAGTACGAATATCTAAGTATAAACATATATTTAGTAAAGGATATATACCCCGAATTGGACAACGGAAATATTTACAGTTTTAAAAGTTTCACAGACAAATCCAGTAACTTATCAACTAAAGGATGAATCAAACAATATAATCTTAGGTGGTTTTTATGAACAGGACATTAAATTAACTGATTTTCCAAACAACTTTCTCATTGAACGTATTGTGAAATAAGTTGGGAATAAAATGTTTTTTTTTAAATGGTTGGGTTTTGATTCAAATCAAAATTCATGGATAGCATCACAGGTATTTTTTAAATAATAATTTTTTATGTATAACATGTAATACTTTTATAATAAATGTCAGAAAAAAGTTGAAATAATTATTTGTTTTCAGTTTGTAATTTAAAAAAAAAAAAAATAAATTTTACTTCACTACCGTTTGATAGCGCTTTCTGTTTATACCGATTGAAGATTTATCAAGTCTTTTTTCTTTAATTATATAATTTATCTAGTTTATAGTGACCATAAGCCAAAGTATTTATCCCGTCGTCATTTATATAGCGTTTATCGTCATTATCGTTTAGAACAAGTTTGTTCATTGTTTTCGATTGAACAACATGTTTGTTTGATTGGATAAAATTCATGACCCTGTGAGTTAATTTATCCTTAACAGATAAATGGTTTATAAAAGCGTGTAGTATATCCTTATAATTTTCGAATTGCATATGTTTTTTAATAATATATTTCTTTACACCTTTTGCTTTTTTTTCCTCAGTACCGTCTACAGTTTTGAAATACCGTATGAATAATTAGATACTTTTAAAACTGTCCAACAGGTATACTCTTCTACTGTTACAGTGGAACGGCTTGAGCCTAACACGAATTATATGATCAGTTGAAGATTCAATCCCAAAAGGGGAGTTAGACATTAGGAAGAAGAAGTATTTGTAAAGGATCAAAAGACTTACAAAGTCAGGAGGATCTTCAGGCTCTAAAATCACCTCAGTGTTCAATGCAGATTGTAAAACCCAAGAGGATAATGCCGAAAAGAATCCCTCTCAGTCTAAAAGTGGCTCCAATTATGACTCTTCGATGGATAATCAATCGGGAGATGATGACGAATCTAATATCTTCAAGATATCAAAAATAAGGCCGGCGGTCAAGTCAATCCTTAAAAAGGATGCTCAGAATGAAATTACTGTGTTGGACTCATAACAGATTAAAACAATATTGGAATCTGCAAAAAATTCAAAGTCCCTAGTCTTAATAAGCTAGCATGTATTATTAACAACAATGTGCCTCAAGGTCGACTGCCAATAGAAATCTTGAATCTCCGGAAAGATATAGCTGATGCAGCAACAGATGATATAGAATATGAAGCTAGTGAATCGTATGATCTGGCATGTCTCCATAACATGGTTTCTGAGTGGAAACTAAATGCTAGGGAGGATTTAGAATTGAAACATATAATTGAGGTAGCTTTTAGAGTAGGAACGGATGCTATGTATGGATTAATATCTGTAATAGAGAAGATAATGCTGATGAGCACATGATAACACGTTTTAGATAACCAGCATGTGTATATCAAACATCCATCAACATATCAATAAAATAAAGTAATTTATAGAAATTTATATACAGGGTGATTCAAAATTTATGTTACAGCCATTTTAACATATAAATATTCAATTTTTTGATTTAGAAACATCTATTATGATTTCACAATTTTGTAATTGTTAACAACATTTTAGGGGGGTTTTGGGGGGTCAACTTTATAAATTCAAATAGAAACCTATACTTTTTTTGCAATCATAATGTGGGGGAATTTTTTTTAATGAATTTTAGTGAATGAACAACATTGATTAATGCAAAGCTCTATGCTTGAGAGCTATTTACAAATTTTAGAAATTGCAATAAATTGACCCCATGCCAACAAGTAGGTAGCTAATAGTGTCACTACTATCAACTCGTTTACAACTACTGTCATACCCGTTAACCTATTCATAGAAAAAAGAGATAAACCACTGCACTATCAATCGTCAACCACCTAATCAGCAATAATCATACCCAAAAGGTAATATCTTTAATATAACTTATAATGAGTAACGACCATTGACCGATAAGCAGAATATTGTTCGTTTTGAATATCGATAAGTACCCACGAGTGGCATCGATTACCACAGAACCCACGGCTTATAATATCTATGCTTATTACCTTTTGATATAGCTTCACACAGTGATACCGCAAAATAAATTAAATTAAGTTAATTCTGTGGTCACTGGTCACACTATAAAGCTAACCTTAAACTGTTTCATTGTTGTATTCTAAATTCTAATTTAATATGATAACTGATAAGTATTCAAATATTTAATATTGTATATTGTATAAGACTCACCATCGCATATTCGCATTCCGTATGACTTAAATTTGAATTTGAAAATATATGTAATAAATAATATGTGGAAATGCGTTTTTTATAATACTGTAATTTTTAAAGTATTTCATTTATAAATAATCCAATTTAAGATATGCCATAATTACTGGTATTATGCAAGCAAATTGGATACTTGGTTACTAGAATACTTTTGCAACATTTTTGATAAGTTTCCTTGAAATTGAGCAGTTAAAAATCAATGAATATTTATTAAGATTATAACCTTATGCTTTATAATCTGTTTTTCTTTTAGTCGAATATGTTATTCTGGATAAAATACAATTTTTATTTAAATATTGTACCTATACATATGGATCACTTAAATTGTCTGTTGCTTGCGGAGAAAATGTGTCACTTGTACGGTTATACAGTAAGAAACAACACTTCATAAAGAGTGATAGGTTTCTGGTTATTTACAAGCAAACACAGTTATAGAAAAAAATACCAGTGAAGCAAGTATGAGTGTTTTATTATACAATATTCATTGAAAAAATAACATAATCAAGCTACATAATAATACAATACAATACAAACACCCAAGACAACAGACATCTTGGACACCGTCTATAAGAATTATTATTTTAATATTTCCTATTCAAATTCTGGGGATTCTACATTTCAATACAAATATAACCCAGATTTCAATTAGCAAGCTTCAACACAAATTTTCAAAATATGCATTGATATAATGAAAAATAATAATACTTTATTTTCATGATATATTAATTATGGATTGACAATAGAATAAAATAAGTATGTATGAACATTTTTAATTAAAAACTTAGTTTAATTTTTAATACTTTTTTAAATTTTTTATATTTAGCTAGTAAATTTAAAGTTAACTAATCAAAATAAAATCCTCACACATTAAACCTACATTTGCAAACAAATGATTTGGAAAGACACCTTGAACATGTTAGACTGGTGAATGTGATACAAATTTTTCTTCAACATTTTATGGGAAAAACAAAATTTCATAATAATGGGCAGGTTCAATCAAATCAAGATAACTTACTTTTACCTTTGACAACATTTTAATTGATAATTAATTTTATATATTTAAAATGTATAACTAAATATTGAAGCATTATTATAATAACTAATTTTTATAAGTAGGGCTAAGAGTTTTTTTTTTTTAATACTAATATTTTTTGTTTAACTTTGATGTTCAAACAATTTCATTTTATACCTAATCTAACACTTAATAAAAAAAATAATAAGTAATAAAGATAGTAATAAAGACTGAAGTTATGATAAAAGATATATGAAAAGCTTATATTTTATAGTAAAATCAATGATTTTTAAATGATAATTATAATTTAACTCTTAAAATTAATAAGTAAAATAGTCAAGATTAAAGACATTTACAAAAATATAGATTTTAGAGCAACAATTAATAGTTTCTTAAATATTAAAAATCTACATACCAATTTTAATTTTTTTGTCGGGGGAGTGAACTCATTTTCAGCAATAGGAGCCGGTTCATCTGGATCACAATTTGAATCAAGTTGTGTTTTTCCCTATATTAAGAAAAAAGTTAATAAATATACTAATTACTTACTAATTTTGTAAATTAAATATGTACCTGACATTAAAATATTATATTAACTGTACGTATGTATTCTATATTTTATTGACTTACCTTTGTAATTCGAATAAAAAAATTGTCCATTGTATTTGTTTTAAATGAGTTAGTGAAACGAAATAAATAATAATAAATTAATAACTAATAACGAGTAATAAGTAGTAAGTACCTAATAACCAATTAACAATTTAACAATTTAAGAATAAAAATATTTTCTTCAAAGCGAGTTCGGTATAATTTTTACCGATATATTTGTATTTGTTAGTATTACGGTTAATATACGTGTAGTAAACCCAAAAGCCTCTATATTATTTTAAATAAAATAAGTAAAATAATAAATTATAAAGCTATAACTGATTGGGATAAAGGAGTACTAATTATACCCGAACCCATAGAGAACAAAGTCGAATCTATTATATTACCTGCGCGCAGTAATTGCGTGTTACAGGTCAAAGCCGATGAGATAATATACGGTCTAATTTAGTAGCGATTAAAAAATATGCTATAAACGACGATGTTATAATAGCAAATAGTTTAAGCCCAGTGCGCGACAACACCATAATAAGTAATATAATAACATATCCGAACAATCATTTATTATTGACGAATTAACCACGAGTAATTTGAAATGGGAGCCATATACGGATAAGATTTTTTTTATTAATGAGGATCACGAGCCGGTAGATAGGCATCACCTGGGCCGAATAACATTATTAAACGATTCAATTAAAACTGAACATTTGAATAAGGAAGAAAAACAAAATATTATAAGCATTTGTAATGAGTATTCTGATATTTTCCATCTAGAGGGGGACCTATTGACTGCAACGGACGTTGTAACCCATAAAATTAATACACCACGGTTAACGAAACATGAGATTACGACCTAAATGAAATTCACGAACGAAAACAAATTTATTGTAGTTAATAAAGATAATCGAATAACCGTATTGTATAAATTAAAAGAAACACATTTGACCGAATTAACGGGGGAACAGTTTTTTCTGGCTATAGACGAACTAAAAACATTTAGCGAAACAAATGGAATAAATCAATTTTCCATTACTCGTTTTGAGGGGTTAACGACCCTTACCAACTTTGAGCGTATTAGAACCATGTTCAAGTACGTGTTCAAGGGAACCGAGGTATGTATAAGAATCTATACCGAGCAAAGCTGGACCGCAGAAGAGCGGGAGCGTATCATATATGAATATCATAGCACTCCGATTGGGGGGCACTTTGGTGTATCACAGACTGCGAAACGGTTACAGATAAACTACAATTGGAAAAAGTTAAAAAAAGACGTTAAAAAATATATTAGGAATTGTGACATATGTCAGAAGAATAAGTCGCATATCAGAACGAAACAACCTATGATTATCACCTCGACGGTAACAAAACCGTTCGAACGTATATGTGTAGACATAGTGGGTCCATTACCACCCACGACAGGGGGAAACACGTACATCTTAACACTACAAGATGAATTATCACAGTACTCGCTGGCAATGGCGTTAGTGACCACTGATGGTAGGGTAGCGGTAGCGCAAGCATTTGTAGAACATTTTGTGTGCATTTTCGGAATTCCGACTTCGATACTTACCGACTGTGGTACTAATTTTTTATCGGATATTTTCAAAAATATGTGCAAGCTATTAGATATAGAAAAATCTAAAATGACGCCGTGGCATCACCAGACGAATGGTTTTCTCGAACGGAGTCACGCCACTTTGAAATCATATTTACGTGGTTTTGTGGATAAGGACAACGACTGGGATAGGTTGCTAACATACGCGATGTTTTGCTATAACACAACAGTTCATACGTCAACCTCGTAAACACCGTACAAATAAGTATTCGGTCGGAAACCGAATATTCCGTCGTCATTTAGTAGGGAACCCGAAGCACAATACAATTATGATAATTACGTACTCGATTTAAAACGAATTATGCAGGAAGCGCATAAACTGGCACGCGCCAATTTAGTTAAAAAGAAAGAAAATAATAAGCATTAGTACGATAAAAATTCACACGCGATTAATATACAAGTAGGGGACAAAGTCCTAGTAAAAGAGCATAACAAACGTAACACGTTGAGTAGAAATTGGACGGTCCCATACAAAGTACTCGCGGTACACGATAACGAAAACATTACTATTAACAAAGGTCGTAAGGGTTACCGTATACATATAAACAATGTTAAATTGTTTTATGAAACCGAACTATGAGGTTAGGTTTATTTAATTTTTTGCATAAAGTAGTAATAGATATATACATATTAGTAGAGATAGGTATATATATATATATATATACATGTTTATAAACATAAAATACACATAGACAATTGACGCGGTCCCGCGTAATAGCTGTTTGAATTCAAATAGCCTTTTACGCGGAAAGCCGCGCTACGCTTCTCAAACAAACCGCCAATCGACGACGGACGACGCCGGCGCGCGACACCCGCGCTGTGAACCGTCGGCCGGCCGTTGGGTGAACCGGATTGTCATGTGACCAGTTTTTTACCGACGACCCGCACGAGACGAAACTTTCTCTTGACCCGTCCCCGCAACGTCTTTTGTTTTCTTTTTGTTTTTTTTTTTGTGGTTGTTTTTTTGTTTTGGTCCGCGTTAATAAAAAAATCAACCTTCACCCTCAAAAGCTGTTTTGTGTCTATAATTTTGTTGTGGTCACCTGACACCTCACCACCTCATCCTCGCGGCTCCTCATAGGACCGCATCACAATACAAATACGTGTACATAGTTTTATTTTTATTATTATTTTTTTTGTTTTATGTCCAATCCAGTCAGATTATTATGCAGTTAATAATTGGCTCTACACTGGTGATGTCACAGTTACGATTCTCGGACAATCAATTGCCGCCAAGATCCGGTATCTATTACGAAAATATAGGTACAATTAAAATTGTTACTAACACATGGGATTTGGTATTTTTTCTTGACACATCATGTTATACGGAACAATGGGACGTAATTGAAGACCATATGCACAAATTACAAACCCTATGTACAGAACTCGACGCGTACGGCACTACGTTAGGAACATCAATAGGGTGTGAACCTTTATTAAGCCATGCGTTATTATTAAATAAAAAAATACTACAGCGTAAGCAATAGGTAGCCATACACGAGCGGATTTCATGACGGATTTGGTCTGACGGACTAAATCCTTAGGTCCTCGACGGATTTGGTCCGTTGGACTAAGTCCTTTGACGTGTCCATTACGTGAAAATAAAAGTCCGTTATTTTTCGCGGAGCGAATCCACCAGCGGACCATGTCCGCTGGTTAGTGGAGGAAATCCGTTGATTTTTATGCTGAGGACCCGAGTCCTTTGGTCTTTCAAGACGTACTGAAAGATCTGCGGATTTATACGACGGACTACAACTGGTTTATCAGTTATTATTGTTATGTTATCACTCATCTATGAATTTGTGTTAATAAAATGTTATTTTATAATCGTAATATTATAATAATAATGAATAAACACAATATGCCTCCGAGAAAAAAAAAGTTGATAGCTGCTGCAGGAATTATGGTTGGGTACCAATATAATATCTCAAAAAGAAAAATGAGGAGTAAGTGGGTCAAAAACTGGCTTGCTAGAAGGGACTTCTTTGGTCACATGCCATTATTAAAAGAGTTGAATGAAAAAGGAAAGTCTTTTCCTCAGACTTATATGTAATAATTTGATAATTAAAATAATAATAAAAGAAACTGGTACATTATAGTTTTCCCTTAGAATTTTGTGTAACAACTTAAATCTGAATTAAAATATAATATTATAATAATAGGTAATAAAGAACTTTAAAAATTATAAAATAATTAAAAACTTCATTGATCATCAGTGGAATTAGTTGATGTATTCCAATTATAAAGAAAACTTTGAACACTTGTTGATGGTGATTCACTAGACTCTGTAGATGAATTGTTGTTTGGATATGCCATTGTACTTATTGGAGTGGAATAATATTCTCTTGGGAAAGATACTGCAGTATAATTGTTATCGGGCAATTGAGATGTCTGTTGATTTTTGGAAACATCAACAATGTCATAACACTCATGTAGTTGCCCCAGAAGCCCTTTGGCACAGACTTTTTGAAACAACAGTTCGGCATATATTTGTTGTTCAGGCTTCATTTTTTTCAGTTTAGCTGCAAAATTAATCCTCATTGCTTCATATTCATCAGGCTTGCTATCATTAGAGTTTTCAAGAGCTTCAGAACACTTTTTCATAAAATTAGAAACGCTATCATCCATCTTCTGTTTTTTAGTTTTTTTAGACTGAAGAGGTGATGACGGTATTTGAAAAACCTGAAATGCAAATTTTAATATTAGTAAAATAATAATATTTTTTTTTAGCAACTGTAAATAATAGTTAACACAATAAGTAAGAAAAATGTGTTAATTTTATATTTTTATAGGTGCCTCAAACATCTAAAGGTTGGAAGCAGTGTTGAGCTGAGATAAATATAATTTTATCTAGGTAAAGATAAAGATAACTAAATTATTTATTTATCTAGATAAAGATGAAAACAAAATTATTTTATCTAGATAAATTATCAAATAAATTTTTTATATTTTATATTTTTTATATTGACACTAATTTCTTATTAAATATAAAACATAATAATTTATACATATTTTATTGTAATTAATAATCATATTTCATATTGATATGATTAATGTAAATAATGGTGTAGAAGTTCCAGTTGACAACACTTGTTAATTAATAACTGAAATAAATATAAAATTATACCTACTAACAAATTTTAAAAAAATTCGGCCATCTTGGCATTTTGTAGCAAAATAAAAATATAAAAAGTTGTAAATGTATATAAGAAAAATAATAAAAGATCATTTTTGAGATCTGCAACATAAGAGCATTTCATATGTGCTGTCTTTTAATCGGTTACGTCTTGGAGTTAAAACCTGTATGGCCCCACTAAATAGCCGTTCAACTGGAGCTGATGATGGTAGCGTTGTATTAAACTTTAAGAAAACTTGCTTGACAACTTTAAATTGATCAAGCATCACCAGATCTTTTTTCTTTGAATTTAAAAATGTTAACGCTTGAACACTAGCAGCATTTGAAACTCTTATAGTATCCTCAGTTGAAGCATCGTCTTGAGACTGTGTTGGTGTATAAATGTCTATTGTAGAACGTTCAGATAAACTATTGAAGAATCCATCACTATCACTATCTTCATTGTCAGTAGATCCAGATAATTTATTTTCAATAGTGGCACTTATTATTTCACATTCGTTTAAAAAAATATTTTTGCACAAATTTGTATACCTTACTGGAACCCAAGATAACTTAAACTTAGGGTGACTTATAGATGCAATAATATATATCTTGCTTTTTGGATCACTAAGATCAAATACATAGTTGAATCTTTTTTCTAATGAACTTATTAATGATAAACATAATGGTCTGCAGTGCTTTAAATTGGTTGATTGAATTAATAGTTTTCTTAATACTATTAATGTAGGCGCAACATACCCTAAATAATTATGTTTTTCTCCTTGTAGCTTATCAAGAGAATTTGCTAATGGCTCTAACAATAAACAATACTCCTCTAAAAATACCCATTCATTACCTTTAAGTTTATTCAACTTTAAAATATCAAATAGTGTCACTATTTTTTTCTTATGTTCCAAAATGTTTTTAATAGCATCATATTTTGAGTTCCACCTTGTCATGACAGGAATAGGAAATTTACAGTTGCAATGTTCTACTACTTTATCAGATGCCATTGTACTTCTACTTAATAAGTTCCAGAACGTTTGTAGTTTGTTAAACGTTTTTGTAGATAAACTGATATAGGTTTCATCTGAAATTTTAGAAATATCAGAAGTAGCAATTAAGTTCAACGAATGGCTCGTTGTTCTAATATATAATCGGCCTCGTTGCGATCTGCGATAGAGTTACTAAGATCGTATGCAATATCGTGTTCTCTACACGCAGTGTCTAAAGGATTTACCCCTTTATCTCCGCGAGCTAATCGTTTTTTCAAATTTGCGCCAGGTCCACAATATTGATAACCTATAAAGAAATATTATTTTTTTATTACTATTACCACGTTAGGATACGTGTATTTACTCTCACCAGGTACGTGAAGCTCTAATGGTAATTTATTTATAAGCGTGTTTATAAGACCAGCACCTTTATTCTTGGTCTTTCTTCGAGCGAGTGACATCGTGTACTGATTACGCTCTTAGTGTTACAGGGATATTTATTTAAAAAATGAAATTCATTAAACAAGATATACAACTCACAGTTGAAAACGTGGACCCACCTACTTCGTATAAAAAACAAAGACATGGTGTACTTCTACCTAATACGATTAGAGCGCTTATCATGGGTCCTTCAGGCTGTGGGAAAACTAATTTAATATTCACATTATTAACACATATAAATGGTATACGATTTCACAACGTATACATATATTCAAAAACATTGGATCAACCAAAGTATAAATTATTGAGTGATATTTTATCAGGTATTAATGGAATACAATTATTCACGTTCTACGAAAACGAACAAGTTATCGAACCTGAAAAAGTTTTACCAAACTCTGTGTTTATTTTCGATGATATTATTACTGAAAACCAGAAGATTGCAAGGACTTACTTTTCCAGAGGCCGCCATAATTTAGTAGATGTTTTCTATTTGGCTCAGAGTTATTCAAAAGTACCTAAACAACTTTTACGTGATAACGCAAATTTTATTGTTTTATTTAAACAAGACGAGACAAACCTAAAGCATGTTTACAACGAACATTGCTCTGGTGATGTGTCATATCCCGAGTTTAAAAACTTTTGTACTTCATGTTGGTGTAAAGGAGGATTTGAATTTATTGTCATAAACAAAGACAGTGAACGTGACAATGGTCGCTATCGTCACGGATTTGATACGTTCGTTGTTATATAAACTATTGTTTTTTTATAAGACACTTCATTCACAAATATGTCGTCTAAAGGCGAGGTACTCGGAGAATTGATTAAAGCTAAAGAAAATATTAAACGCAAGTATATTGCATTAAAACATGGAAAAGCCGATATTCAATATTTTGTATCACAAACACTTCAGCCAATAATCGAACCTCTGAACAAATTACAGACTTCCAAAGTCGATAATGATATGGTTTCCAACGCATCCGACAACCGGTTTACAAACTTTCGTAAATTAGAAGACCAAGAAAAAGATAAAGTATATGGCCCAAAAAAATATTCTAATGGCATTATCAAATTAGGTACAGAAGTAATACAATTTAAAAACGGTGCAATAGTTGTGAGAGAAAACTCTTATCCACTGACACAGGGGCTTAGCGAGTTATTGTGTTCCAGATATCCAATGCAATACTCCGCTAATGACTTAAATACGTATAAAGAAATACTGATTCATACTTCAGCACATTTAACACAGGACGTGACAAAAATTAGGAAGGGTGGTACAAAGTATGAGCAAATTATTAGCAAGCTATTCACCTCGGGTTCGGGTGTGAAATTACAAGCGCATAATTTAGTATATTGGAATGATCCAAACGAGTTGGTTGATAGGTTACGACTTCTTTTAGCCTCACAAGCTGCCGGTAATACAGGGCTTTCCAACGAAATACTTTCAATTTACGAAGAATTGTATGAAACGGGTTTAATAAAACGAATTCCAAATGTCTAAACGCGATATAGCAAACGAACTACACAAACCAGCAAGAAAAAATTATACAAGGCGAAGAGTTAATGTGTATGGTAAAAAAGAATCTATGGCAGGCAGACTTGGTGGAAATGATACCTTATTCTAAAAAGAATAAAGGCTATAAATATTTTCTAACTATCATAGATTGTTACACGAAATACTCTTTCGCTATACCTTTAAAGTCGAAAACGGCTAAAGAAGTTTCAAATGCAATGTCAAAAATACTACTCAAGCGCTCGCCAAAACTATTACAGGTCGATAACGGCAAAAAATGTGATAAATATATACTTTTACAAATCGTATATTTTCAAACGTAAAAAAACAACACACTTTTTATTGTATGTATTTATACAATATACATATTATTAAATAACTGCCACGAACTCGTGTATTAAAACCTTTTATAGAAAACAAAAAAAAATTATTTCTCTTATAGAATTTATATATAATTTAATTATTAGAACACATGTTTAAAATTGCTTGTTGGATCGGGTCCAGCATTGTGTTTTTTGATTGTATAGTTGACTGAAATGTATTGCACTGAGGGAGTTCTTGGTATTCTCCGGTATGAATTATGGGGGTTGAATGAGACGAAGAAGAGAAAGATGTTTGGCTAAGGTTTGATGATCTGCCAGATGAGGTTGGAATGGAGAATGGGTATTCAGTTTGGTTATTTTGAGAATCAATAATTTTCAGTCTTTCTTGTGTAATTAAACTTTGAATTTTTTCTTGAAGTGTTATAAAACTTCTTAATGGTAGCTGTTTAAGTTGAGCTGAAATATGCATTCCAAAACGATCGTATTCATCATCGGTTTCATTTGTCATTTATGCAATTTCATGAAGTTTGTTAACAGACTGCTCCAAGTTCGAGGACTTGTTACATTTCTTCTTCTTTTTCGGAGGAGGTAATGAGGCCATACTTTCGGTATATGAAGAGGCAAGTGGCAAATTCGTGACTTGTTCAATTGGTTTTTCAGATATTACGGAAACTTTTTCATCTTCATCTGAATCATTGCACTTTTCTAAATCTTGGTTGATCAATGAAATGTCCTGTTAATAAAACATTTTAATTGATATCAGAATGTACAATGTGTTACAATATTATGATCTTAATATAGTTGTAATGTGTTAGTATAGTATCTCTCCCTCATGATTCACCTTTCAGTGTATTTTTTGTGTGCAGTTCAATTTTTTTTTATTTTAGCTACTGTTAGCAATACTCCACTAACTGTTAGTTGGTTAATTACAAATTAATTATACAATAATTACAAGAAACATTTTTATTAGTAATTTCACAAATGTGTTTAGGTTCCTGATACTATAGAAGAGTGGTGATCTATCCAAAAATCATTTGAAACAAAGTGGAACTTTCCCAATTGCTGTGGGGCTCTTGATGGAAAGCATATTGCCATCATTCGCCCTCCAAACAGTACATCCACATTTTACAATTACAAGGGATTTTACAGTATCGTTTTGTTTGTAATGGTAGATGCCGATTACTGCTTCAGATACATCGATGTAGGAAGTGATGGAAGAGCTTCAGATAGTACAATATTCAAAGCTTCTACTTTGAATATTGCACTTGAAAAAAATTTGCTCAATTGGCCGGGGGGGTGGTCTTTGTGTAGGAGATGATGCTTTCCCTCTTCGAACAAACATATTGAAGCCTTTCAGTCACAGACATTTGTCGTTGGAAGAAAAATTTTTTAATTATCGCTTGTCTAGAGCTCGGCGCGTTTCTGAAAATGCATTTGGAATCCTATCATCCAGATTCCATATTTTTCGAAGGACAATTGATGTTAAAGTGGAAACTACAGAGTTAATTGTGAAAACTGCGTGTGCCATTCATAATTGGCTAAGAATGACCGTTTCAATGGATTATTTAACAACAAAATGTGTTAATACTGAAGATATAAACACAGGTGAAATTCACCCGGGTACATGGAGACAAACCAATTCATTATTGTCAGTTGGTCGGCGAGATGTGGGATATACCTCCAATCACTATACAACAGATGCGGAACTATTGAGGAAAAGATATGCTAGAGACTTCTGCACAACATTGTCTGTTCCGTGGAAACACAAGCCGTTCAAAATACTTAAAATAAATAATATTAGTATATTTATTTCTTAGTAAAATAATTCAAATAAATGGTAATTTTGTTTTTATTTTTTTATCATTTTTATTTTTTATGATTACAGATTAATACCTACAGTATTATAATGTGAAAATAATATTATGATTTTTATTAAAATTATTTATTTTTCAAACAGCAATAACTAATGTGTAGGAGAAAAAAAGAATATTATATTAGCGTTCGATTTACCAACAACCAGTAGCCCATACAATTGTAATATTAAATAATATAAAATATATATTATGTCATAATGACTTGGACTACTAGTTTTCAGTACACCGTAAAAATATGACAATTTATTATTATTAGGCCATTGGGGTAAATAAAATGTCTTTATTATTCATGGTTAACGATGAGATTGTAATATAGAAAAAAAAATAACCCAAAATAAATCACGAATTATTAAACACACGTCGACGTAGTCACCAATGGGAATATTCAATATTGTATTATCTTTTTAAAAATTGACTAAAATTAAATTAAATTACGCAATTCTGTTCTTAAAATAAATAAGAGTCGCAAACAAGATAAATAAATCATTGAAGTTCAAATTTTATTATTAAAACATGAAATAATAAATAATTACTGCAGGGTAAAATGTACATTGTACTTACAAGATTTGAGCTGGATTCTCGACCAGTCATGACGTTTCTCAAAAAAGCATCAGCTTCGTGAAACCAATTTAGCTTGGGTTTATAGATATCTTCAGCTCCAGCACCACTTTTCATAGACTTTTTAACTTTGTTAGCTTCATGTCTGTACGCATCCTTAATGTTTTTAATTTTCTTTTTCAGAAGTTCATCATTTGAAATTTGAAAACCAATGTCATTTAATTCCATGCGTAAATTTGTCATATTGTTCTGACGTGCATTTTTTCGCATGAAATTGTCTTCGGCTGTATTCCATAACGATTCATATTTTCTATATACAAGTAAAAATCTACTTATATCATTAGATGACCACTTCAAGGTCAGTTATTGCTTGTTATTCATGATATTATATAGAAAAATAAATTGAAAAGTTGAAGATCGAAAAGTTAACTGATGAAGTGTACTGATTAAATTAATGAAATAAAGTAATATTAATACAATAACAATCTTATAAAATAATATAATTGATAATATAATTAATATTGATAAACAATAATGATAATAATGATACTAGCTAGTAGCGGCGACCAGCGAGTGTCGATGTCACACGGGTGACCGCGATTTTTGAGTTGCGAGTGGGTCACGTGACCAGCATAGTCGCGCGTTCCAAGCGAGTAGAATTGAACATGCTCTATTCCATTCGCCGCGACTATTCATAGCAACGACTTGAATAACTCGTAGCGAATACGTTGTCAGATGGAGCGACTTTACTCGCTGGTACGTAGTCGTAGCGAGTAGTCGCCTCGTGTGACAGCCCCTTTATCCTCGATTACACTGAGCGATTTTACACGCTAGTCGCCGGCGAATTAACTCGCTGCGATTAAAGTCGCTCAATGTAATCGGTCTAGTCGCTTACTCGCCGCGTGTTGAATACTCGCTGCTCGCTCGCGATTAAAGTTGACGGCCGGGCTACTTTAGTCGCAAGTCGCTGGCGTTTTTACACTTCAGCGAGTAAAATCGTTCAATGTAATCTCCCTAGCTGGCAAAATCGCTAGTGAGTAGTGACTGGTCAAAATGTCGGAAGCTGTAGTTCGTGCGGGAGTTGTTGTGATTTCTCATTTGTTGCGACAGAAGTTTGAAAAGAAAAAGTATAAAAAGAAAAGATTATGGATCAGAAGTTGGATTTCAAGGTGAGAGAAATATGGTGCATCCAGTACATTATTAGAAGAGTTAAGACACGAAGACTCTACAGCCTACCGAAATATTCTAAGGATGAACGGGGCCCAGTTTGATACATTGTTACAGATGATTGACGGCCTAATAAAGAAAGAAGACACTCAAATGAGGATGGCGATTCCGTCGAAAATCAAACTGGAAATAACTTTACGTTATTTAGCTACTGGTGATTCATTTTAAGTCTTTACAATATCTTTTTCATGTTCCTGAATGTACAATTTCAGTATTTTTACCCGATGTACTTACAGCGATTTCTCAAGTGTTGGAACCATTTATTAAAGTTAGTATAATTATAGAAAAATAAAGTACTAATAAATAAAGTTAAATTAAACTAAATATCAACAAAATTATTTTATTTTTTTTTTTAAACTGTATCATTATTAAATTGTATAATATAATAATTAATTTTAAATTCATACAAATTATTGATCATTGTCTGAAAAAGAATTTATAATAGCTTGGCTTAACATATCGTATTCCTCGTTCACACGCGGAGTAGATGTATAATTACTTATTGAACTTGACGAGGTAGAAGGTGATGCGACATTTACATGAAGTTGTTCCGTGTATGGTAATGGTTGTTGATGTAGAGGTTCCAAAGTAGATGATAATCTAATCCGAGTAATACAACTTTGTATTTCAGACTGTAACAAAATAGCATGGCGTTGTGGTAGTTGGCGAAGCTCGTATGCAACATACTTTCCAAACTGATCATACGCTTTTTCTTCATATGCACTCTGAGCGATTTTATCTAATTGTTCAATTGCAATTGCTATATCAGGGGCAGTTTGCTTTTTAATTTTTTTTATTGACTCTGATGGTGGTTTCATTTTTGTTGGCGACGGTCTTGGTCTCCCAATTGTTTCATCTATTTGAATATCGTTTATGGATCCCCTTGTTGAACCTTCATTTTCAATCTCTTCGATTGGGTTAGATTCCACCTCATTCGAACATTGACTTAAATTGGTTAAAATCTAAACAATAATAATCAATTTAGAAATTTAGATTATTTAAAATATGATTCCATACATATTTAAAAAAAATTATTATACAATATAAACTTAATTTAAATTTAAAATGCTCAGGTGCCTGCGACTGCTGATGAATGGGGGAAAATAAAGGATACATTTTTTCATCGTTGGAATTTTCCAATGTGTTGTGGTGCAATCGATGGAAAACATGTGATAATTAAACGACCTCCTGGTTCTGGCTCATAATTTTATAATTATAAAAAAACCTATAGTATTATATTGTTCGCAATGGTTGACGGTGATTATTGTTTTACATACATCGACATAGGAGCTAATGGCCGAGCTAGTGATAGTGCAATATTTCGAAACAGTACCTTAAATATCGCATTGGAAAATAATACCTTAGGTATGCCCGAAAACTGTGTTATTATTTGCGATGATGCATTTCCATTAAGAACAAACTTATTAAAACCATATAGTAAAACTCGACTTAATAATTATGAAATGATTTTTAACTATCGTCTTTCACGTGCTAGAAGGGTGGTGGAGAACGCATTTGGCATTCTGGTGTGGCGATTCCGAATATTTTCTAAACCAATTGATCTACAGCCAAAAACAATAGATAAATTAATATATGCAGCTTGTAGTCTACACAACTGGCTACGTAAAACTACTCCAAATAGCTATATACCTCCACAAGCAGTTGACCAAGAGGATTTTAACAACGGCAATATTATTCCTGGGGAATGGAGAGAACACGTGAATAATCTAGAAACTGTCAATAGAATGGGCAGCAACAACTATAAACGAGCTGCAGAAGATGTTAGGAGTTCATTGTCAAAATATTTTATAGAGGAAAATCCTTTACCGTGGCAATGGGAGAAAGTTGGCATAACTATATAAATAAACCTAATGTATTTATTTAAAGTACTTTTAAGTAATCAATTATGAAAAATTAAATTTAAAGTATAATTAAAATAAGCAAATAAATACATGTTAAGCTATTCATTTACGTTACATTTATATCTATAAAATTAAACAAAATATTCTCTTATTTATATTGTCTGAGTTTTGTTCATTATGGAATATTTATCATTGCACATTATATACTAATTTTAAATAGGAAATAGTTTCTGCATACTTTGAATATTGGTATTAATTATTAATTTATAACACTAACAATATTATTATACTATATAATATTCAAACTTACCAAATTTGACTGGCTGTGTCTTGTTGATAAAACTTCACGAAAAAAGTTGGCAGAGTTGAACCAAGTAAGTTTTGGAGAATATATTTCATCTGTTCCACTTCCACTTTTTCTACTTTTTTCGATTTTTGCAAGCTCATTTCTATAAACATCTTTTAAATTTTTAATTTTTGCCTTGAGTTGCTTTTCATCTATTCCCGTTACCAATCCTTCATTCTCGAGGTCTGCATACAACTTTTAAAAAATTTCATCTTTTAATTTTATGTTCAAATAGTCCTTATGTTTTATGTTCCACAGTAATACTGTTCGTAAATTTTTAAAAAGTCAACAATGTTATTACAATTCCACTTCATCATAAATTTTAAAATGTTTAATATAAAAGAAAACGAATGAATTATCTATATCAATGACAACTTCTTGTCACGTGTATATCACATGAATGCGTGTGCGCGACTTTAATCGCCGACACGCAGCGTGTAAAATCGCTCAGTGTAATCGAGGCTTTTTTATACTCCAGCGAGTAAAATCGCTTGATTATAAAACCGCCCTAGAGGCTAGCTGCCAGGTGGCAAAATCGCTAGTGTGCCAGAAAGTAGTGACTGGTAGCGAGCGAGCGAGCCGCGAGCGAATTCAATCGCTCAATGTAATTGGACAGGTCGCTACACGCTCACACACGCGCGACTTTCTTCGCCAACGACTAGCGAGTAAATTCGCTCAGTGTAATCGACACTCAAGTGATAATAAACATTATTTTGTATTATTTATAATTATTTGGATCAATCGTAATTTATTATTGTAATATTAAAATAATAAATACCATTCGTGCTCCGAGCTACGGTTAAAATATATTCAAAAGAAACTAACTTCTTCCCTGAATATCCTATACTTAACTAAATATGTTCTTGTACTTTAAATAAACATATTGTCAGATTATCTATCGGAACATATTTTATCAATTACTATAGATATTCATTGTCTCAATATTTTGACTTGATGTTGATTAAAATATTTTCTTGTCCATTAAATAAACTTATTGCCAGAATATATACCATAATATATGGTATCAATAACTTTAGATCTACATTGTCTCAATATTTTCGCTTGATGTTGTTTAAAATATTTTCTTGGCCATTAAATATATATATTGTTACAATATGTTTTAAACATGCATTTATAAAATATAGTTTTGTTCATAATATAAACATATTGTAAAAACGTATTCGACCAACATATTTTGAAGAACATAAAGAAAACATATTTCTACAATATAAATATTTTCTAATTGCTGTGTGGGTGGTAACACATAGGAGGAATTGTATAATATTTTTCATTAATTCTACGATGGAGAATAGCTCATAGGAGTTTTTATCAAAATGACCGCCTATTTTTTCTGAATCCAGGGATACCAATATCTCAAAATCGAAAATTTGGCACATAGGTTTTTTCGTGTCAACTACGATATACTGTATTTTGTGCATTTGCCATGTGCCACCTTATACTTATTGTAACGAAATTATGAAAATATTATTATTAAATTATTTATCATTTAAACTTATGTAAAATACACCCACGTGATTACCTTAAAATCATAACTTATTATGTCTTTATCAATTCACCCTTTACCCAATATAAATCTTGGAGTTTCAATACCCCATGCGTGTATCAAAGCCTGTGAGTTCCACCGACTTGACCCTCGGGTCTCACGCGGTGCTCATGCGGCTCACAGGTCACGAGGAAAGTGTTCCCCTTTCTCCGTGGGTAGTTTTTGTGGAACTAAAAAGCCCAAATCCTTACATAGTTATTACATGCCTATTTCCATTGTTAAATAGTTAAATTCCATAAAAATGGTCTTCTTTATTATAAAGCTTATAAAGAAATTATCTATAAATTTACAGCTCAAACATAAATTATTGATGCAAAAAGTAAAGAAAGCAAGGAAAAGACAGGACAACTGAGATTCAAACAAAACTGTTTAGTGGTCCAACTAAAAAATGGTCCAAAGAAAAGGTAATTTTACTTACTGGTTGTTTAATATGTACTTCTTAATAAAATGCATCTATAGATATAATTATGGTACCTATAACAAAAATACAAAGTTTATTTACAAATTATAAAAACAAATAAAACACAAATTATAAAACAAAATAAATTAAAAAATACAATGTATATTGACCTAATCTTTAGGAATCTTAATGTTACGGCAAATAATTTTATTCCTGTAGAGTATTTGAAGATAATGCCAAACTGTCTAAGTGATAATTTAGATTTTGATTTATAGAAGTAGATCTGCATAATATTATACATTACCTTACCCCATATTATGTAGGTACCTAAATTATATTTATTTATATTATATTTTAATTTTCACCTATAGGTACAGGGTAATTAACTAAGCATGCTAATTGGTAACCACCATTTTATCCTTTTATAAATGAATTGAAATGAATTAAATAAAATTGTATTTTAACAAGTACTGATTTTTGGAATTTTTTAATTATACTTAAAAACCATTTCTTTGTAGTATTTAAGGAGTGTCCTGAGGCGATACAGACTTATGTTTTTCAAATGAGAACCCATGTTAATGAGGTCATTTTAATGGGTAATTTATCACAATTTGGCATACCATTTTTCAAAGACCATCCATATCCTGTTTTCAATTGTGACATGGAATTATGTTTTAATAGAAATACAGATAATGATGCATTATTAAAAAGAGTTGTCGTAGGAACAGAAGATGGTAAAATTATAATTGATGAATTTACAATTAAAATTCCAATTGTAGAATACAATCCTTTGCAAAAAGTTTTATTGTTAAAAGAGTTAACTGAACTTTCTCAAGAAAAAAAGTATACTTTTAATTTTAAAGAGTGGCAATGTATCGAGGAAAGAAATATATCTGGAAGAACTATAAAAATTGAATTTGATTACAAACAAATAAATTAAATACTCAAGATCATGATCCTGGTGAATTTGATCATTGTTGTGTTAGAAACTATTAGTTTGAAATAAATGGAAAACGTTATCCTGAAGAATGTCAAGATGAAGATTTTAAGAATAATACATTTTGCCAATCTTATGAGAATTCTTATAGGTAGTAGGTATTACAATATTTGTAAAACTATTTTTTTTATAGATACATTTTGTACATTCAATAACAATCCCAATATTACAGAATAAAAAAAAAACTTAAGTGATGAATATGAGTTTATATATTATGAACAAAGTATATTATACAATTAATACAAGAAGTCTAAACCATGAATGTTCTTACTTACAATCATCATAATATAATTTTATTTAAAATAATACTTTAAATATTATTAAGAATTTTTAATTTTTTTTTTTGATTTTTCACTTCTAACATGTTTTAAATTGTTTGAACACCAATTAAAATTTCTAAAAAGTTTACAAATTATCAAATGCTTAGTTAAAAATTCTAGATGTGGAATACAATCTTCTTCAATACTAAGTTCTTCTTCTTTCTCCTTCTTCTTCTTGGGAATTATCGGCCACTAGGACCATCCCGTCAAACAACCAATCCTCCATGACTCTCTGTCAGCTGCTTTTGTTTTCCAATCTGGGCCACCGTTCAGCGATTCCACGTCTTTCTTTATTAAATCTTCCCATCTTAAACGGGGTCGTCCAAGGGGCCTTTTCCCTTTTGGGTTCTCTGTCAATACTACGTGTAGTAGTGGGTTCTGACTACGCCATGCGTGACCCGCCCACTGTAACCTCCTACTCTGGATTATGTTTAATATGTTTGGCTTCTGAAAGAGTTCTTCTAGTTCTTTGTTTTTCCTTATTCTCCATCCCTCAGTTTCCTCGTCTTTTACTGGGCCAAAGATCTTCCTTAAGATTTTCCTTTCCAAAATACTCAGTTTGTTTTCCTCCGTTTTTCTTAATGTCCATGTTTCTGCTCCGTATGTAATTATGGGACGTAAAAGTGTAGTATACAATTGTAATTTTATATCTCTCGACAGGGATCGGGACCCTAGTATCCTTATGAGTCCGTACAGACATTTGTTTCCCGATTGGATTCTTGCTGCCACTTCCTTATCAGTTTCATTTTTTTCGGTCAAAACAGAACCTAAATATTTAAATTGTTTGACTCGGTTGAATTCATGGTTGCCAACTCTTAAGGAAGGGTACATTCTGGTACTATCTCTTCTCCCCACCACCATGTATTCTGTTTTATCTTCATTTATTTGTAAGCCAACCTTCTTAGCTGCCTCCTCCAAACGGCCGCATAATGTTCTTAATCCATCATGTGATTTATCCATGAGGACCAAATCGTCCGCATAAGCCAATAATGCCACGGAGGAGCCTTGTAGTGGCATCCCCTCCTGGGGTCTAATATTAGTTTCCCTGATAACCTTTTCTAATACCAGATTGAAAAGAACAGGTGACATTGAGTCCCCCTGTCTTAGGCCTGAATTCACACTTATTGGGTCGGTTTCCGCTTCTCCTGCTCTTATTTTAATGAATGTTTCCATAATACATGATTCGATCAACTTAACTAATTTTTGTGGGAAGTTATACTCTCTAAGAATATTTATCAAGCTTTTGCGATGAATACTATCGTATGCCTTCTTGAAGTCGATAAAGAGCACGTGCATTTCCTTGTCGAATTCCCAGGTCTTTTGGAAAAGTCGTCGGAGAATAAATATTTGGTCTACCGTAGATCTTCCTGGCCTAAAGCCTCCTTGATAATCTCCAATGATTTGCTCCGATTTTGTTCTTATCCTTGACAAGATACAGTTCGTGAAAACTTTATACGCAACACTTAGCAGGGAAATTCCGCGATAATTATTGCAATCTTGTTTATCCCCTTTCTTATGAATTGGGCATACTAAGGCTATTTTCCAATCTTCCGGAACTTTTTCGGATAGCCATATTTGGTGGATCAATTTCCACATCCTGAACGTCATTTCTTCTCCTCCTTTTTTGAGAAGTTCTGCATGAATTTGATCCTCGCCAGGTGACTTATGATTTTTTAATATGTTAATTTGGAATCTTATCTCGTCCAATGTAGGTTCTGGGCATTCTTGTTCTTCTTCAGTTTCTAAGTTAAGGCTAAAGACTTCATCAGGTGCTTCACAGTTAAGGAGAGTATCAAAATAATCTCCCCACTTTTTGGCTAATTCTTCATTCGTGGTTATCAACGACCCATTGTCATCTTTTAGGAATATTTCCTTCTTCTTGTAAACACCAGTAAGATAATTTATGCGTTTGTACATATCTCTAGCCTTATGTGCTTTGTAGTCTAGTTCAGCATTAACCATTATATTTCGAACATATTTCCGCTTTTCACCTCTTAGGATGTTGCTTGTTTCCCTTAGACGAGTTTTGTACCTTGCGAATAGTTCTTCGTTTCTCGAATCGTTTAACCAATTTTGCCTTGCAACCTTTCTTCTCTGCAACGCTTCTTCGCAAATTCTATTGAGCCAAGGGTTTAGGTTTTAACTTTTTTGTTCCTAAAGTCTTGTTAGCTACATTGCTTAAAGCATCTCTAAATTCTTCCCAACTCTCATCGATATTTTCTTCGAATATTATTTGCTTACTTTGTAAAGCGTCCTTGATACTGTTTACAAAAAGTTTGCCTATATCATGATTTTCTAATTTATCTATGTCAAGCCTTCTTGAGTTTACTGGATTTTTTTTTACCAAGTTTTTTGAGTTTCACTTTTAACCGTATGCCTAGTAGTAAGTGATCAGAACCAATGTTTGCTCCACGCAATGTTCTTACATTCAATACGCTGTTTTTGAATCTGGAGTTTACTAGTACATGATCTATTTGGTTTTTGTATTTACCGTCTGGAGATACCCATGTATACTTGTGTATATCTTTCTTTAGTAACATAGTCTTTGGTAACCTTCAATACTAAGTGAATTTATTAAATTTGTTTTAATTTGTTCGCCAACAAATTGAGCGATTTTTATTTTATGAGGTTTTTTTTTCCAATATTTTAGCAAGTATTTTTTGAGATGAAAAAACGAATTCTGTGATGGCAGTTGTAGGTACTTTTAAATGTAATTTTGATGTTTTTGAGTCATAATTTCTACAAAAAATTAAATATTCTAATTGGTTTGGAATAATGCCAGATTTAATCATTAATTTTTCACAATTCGAACAGGAAAACTTCATTCAATGTTGATCTTGCTTTTTCAAGAAATTGAAGTTGCTGTGATCTTGTATCAGATATTGCACACTTAAATGAATTTGAATTGTATAAACTTTTACTATTTAAAACATCAAGAAGGTCATTCAAAAACTTAATCATGTTTGCTGTGTGAAGAGCAGTTTTGGATTTCAGCTCACCCGTATACACACATGTTTTTATCGTAGCAGCAATTGTATTGCTAAACAGTTGCATTGCTAATTTGCAAGACATCATTTGAAAAGGTCCAGGGTTTATGTGGTTTTCTGTTATTTTCAATAATGACCTACTTGTAGTACTGTTTTTATCAATGTTATAGATATTTCTAACATCTTGGAAAGATACTTCTTCATTTTGAAATTTAAAATTATTTTTTATAAAATGGTTTCTAAAATTTTTAAACAGATGAGGAGTGTCAAATATTGAATAAATTTTTCTTCCATCAACCTCAAAAAATGGTTTCTCCTTTGTTACTTTTTAAAGTTTAAGTGCTGATACGTTGTTGGCACCTTGATCACATATTACAGCTTTGATGAAAAATCCACAATTTAATAGCCGTTGTACTATTTATACTATCAACTCACTCAGTATATTATTTTTCATTGATGTTGCTGGTAAAAAATAACATATTGGCATTTTCCAAGAAGAGTATAATCCTTGAATCATAAATACCATTGCTTGGCCAGCTAATTTATTTGATCGACCCTTAGGTCCTGAATCTTCAAATCCCTCAACAACATCCAAAAATTTGGAATATTCAAGATAATTCTTAATTTTCATTTCATCAAAGATTAAGGTACAATAAAGTTCATCTTGACTCATCGATTCACTTTTTTTTTTAACTGTTTAAATATTCCTGCATTAAATCCTGGTTTGAATTTTGAACTTCCAATCCAGCGACGGATGGTTGATAAACCAGGTAGAGTTAATTGCTTGTTATTTTTTAAGAATTTGTAAGCAGATGGTGATTTGTAGAATAGACCTAAATCAAAATTTTTGAATTTTTTGTGAATTTTTTCCTTGAAAATTTAGGTCTTAATACCTACATTTTTACAAGTATTTTAGAATCTGAAGATGGATAGTATAAAGAATCTAATAAAGTACTTTTATTTTTTTTACTTTCTCTAAGTATTTTCAAATTTTTTTTTAACTTTAATAAAGAGGCATTTTTGTTACGGATTTGTTTTTTTTTTTAAATTGAAGAGCAAGTTTTAGTTTTGATATTTTACTATCATTGTTGTTGCAGAATAATATTTTAGGTTTTAGGCCAGTTGGTTCGTGAGATTCTTCAATAAATTGTCTGGTTTTTGGAGTCAATACTGGAGTTGAAGATGTTGATCTAATATTATCTGAGTCAGATGACTTTTTATCTGGTGTTTGAACATATACACTAGGAGATCCATTTTTTGAAATAGTTTCTATTGCTATTGGACTTAGACCACCTATTTTTTGGTAAGCATTAGTGGGTGTAGATACATGTAAATGTTCAAAGTCTTTATACTTTATAGGAACTGCATTTCTAGTCAATCTTAATTTTTCATTATTTGTATAATCTTCATCAAGAAAATGATTATCACAGATATACCGACGTGATAGTTGATCAGATGTGAGGTGAACTAAATTGACATTTCCTAAACAAAATATGAATACTAAATATAATATAAAGTAACAATTAATAGTACCTACTCAATAAAAAAATTAATTCTCTACCAAAATATAAAATACATTGTACCTACTATTAACATAGTTTGGTACCAACTTTTCAATTATCGTGACTATGTATATTATTTTATACATTATTATTTATTATTGTACTTCTATCTTAAATTTTTTTGAATTTAATAGAAGCATAACTCAAGTTCTAAATTGGTGAGCACTTTACTTTCAACTTAACTTATAAATATAAAAACATAGTTCTTCTATTACATTTAAAAATATTTGTTTTCCTTACCTGTGTTTAAAATCCGTTTTTTTGCGAGAATCTTCGTTTTTTGGAAACTTGCGGAATTTTAAATCGGTATTCTTGCGTGCAGTATTGTTACAATTCATATAAACACATTTGCTACCACAACCACGAGACATTTTAGTATATTACTCGATCTTTTAACACAGTCAACACGAGAACAACAAACAAAAGAATCAACGGTCGAGCACTCGAGCCAGCAGCAGTTCCTAATCGTAAATTCGTAATCGTAATCGTAATCGTAATCGTAGCTACAAATTTTACTGGAGTTAAACTTGAGAGATTAACAGATTATTTGATGTTACTCATGATGGGAAATGGAATAAGAGGGGGGGTATGCCAATCTGTAAGACGCTATGCCAGAGCTAATCTACCAGATGTTAATGGAATTAATTATAACAAAAAAAAACCACACATTTATTTGGCGTATTTTGATTGTGTAAATTTATACGGCAAATCAATGCTTGCAAGTTTACCATACAAAAATTTTGAATGGTATAATGATTTGACATTAGACGTTACTACCATAGATGACGATGCACCTATTGGTTATATACTGGAAGTGGATGTGGATTTATTCGTGATATTCATAGCGATTTACCCTTTTTGCCACACAATAGCTGTCCACCTAATTCTAAGATTACTAAACTGCTAACAACTTTAAATAATAAATCAAATTATGTCGTTCATTATAGATTGTTAAAGCAGGCGATTCACAACGGATTAAAAGTTTTAAAAGTTCATAAAATAATTAAGTTTGATCAATCAAAATGGTTAGCCCCCTATGTCGATAAATGTACTAGTATGAGGGTCTTGGCAAAAAACAAGTTGGAATATGAATTTTGGAAATTACTCGTGAATAGTGTATGGGAAATGAATCCGTGTAAAAGATTGGATATAAAGTTGGTATCAGATGATCGAAAAGCTCATAGGCTAATGAGAAAACCTAATTTCATAGATAGAACTATATATAGCAATGAGTTAATGTCTTTACATTTTCAAAAAGAAAAGATTAAATTTGATAAACCAATCTACGTTGGATTTTCTATTTTAGATATATCAAAAACCTATATTTATAATTTCCATTATGACGTAATGAAAAATAAATACGGGGAAAAAATATCACTATTATACACTGATACCGATTCATTAATATATCGTATTAAAACAAATAATTATTTTAATGATTTAAAATTTGATTTATTGTGTCACTTTGATACTTCTAATTTTCCAATTAGCCACTTTTGTTACAGCGATAAACATAAGAACACCCCAGGGTATTTTAAAGATGAATTGAAGAGTGAAATTATGACGCAATTTGTAACGCTAAGACCCAAATTATATGCTTATACAGTAAGTGGTATTGAATATAAAAAGGCAAAAGGTGTAAAAAAGTATGTTAGAGACAAGTATATGACGGTCAATCATTATTTAGATATTTTATCAAAGTTCAGTATACAAAATTCCCAACATTTGGATGCACAAAACGGGGAATCTAGTCAAATTAGTGCATACTGTGATATTAACTCAATACAGGCAACAAAACATAATGTTTATTCCAAAACAACCAGAAAAATAGTATTGAGTGCAAATGATGATAAACGTGTCATATTAAAAGATGGTATTTGCACTCTACCATACGGACATTATAAATTAAAATATTAATAAAAATATTAAAAATTTAATATTACTAAATATGACATAATATTGTTTATTATTTTGTTTGAAGTTATGGGGGGGGGGGGGGGGGGTATTCATTGAACATTTTATAAATTGTAAAAATGAAAAATGTATGTAAAACTATGTATATATTTTAATATTCCAACATTGGTCATTAACTTTTATGTATGATTCATTTCTATTTTATTATTATTAAATAATAATATACATAATTGTATTGTGATTGACTTTGGTCGAGATTCATTATGTTAAATTGTAAGTAATATGATTTATGATACTGTAATTATTTAATAATAAATTTTGAAATTAAAATATGGCGGTTCTATGAAGATGATGAAGCAAAATGTATATAATTTTACTTTTTATTTATCCTATTATATTAAATATATAAGACTATTTATGTTTATATACTATACTTATATTGAATTATTTAAAAAATGTAATAATTGGTAAATATTATTATACTTTTGTTAATATCGTTATTCTATATTGTAAATTGAACATTGACCTTGTAAATATAAAATAAAATTAAATAAATAATATATAGAATAATGATACATTTTATACTTTATCATTCAATTTTGAAATGTAGTGTTATAACTTATAAAATTATGTTTTAATTTTTTGTATAACTAAATCATTTAAAACAATATTGTACTTAACCAATTGTGTAACAAGTTTATCATTTTTATATAAACCTGATCGCTTATTATCCTGTGCTAGTAGTATACATCTGTATGTTTACAGTTCATTGACGTGTTATAACATAATGGTTAAGACTTAATCTGGATATCCCTCCAGGGGTCACCGATTTACTGAGACACATATTACTGAGATTACACACATGTTGTAAACCTATTTATTAATTACACAAAATTATTTAGCGTATATACATAAAATGTTTACACTATAGTCAAAATTATTTTTTATCAAACCTTACTTTAAAACTAAAATAATATTTAATAAAAATATTACAAATTAATAAATAATAGTTTTTTATTGTTATAAATTAATTCTTAATTATATTTACACAAGTTTTCTTACTTCTCTAGTAAAAGGTACATATTCTACAATTCTATCATGAATTAATAAGCAGTAAGCAGTCACACCTGCGAGCAATTCTGAAGCTTCAATTTCCAATTGAACATCTACTGCTGAAGCAGTGACTGAGTCGTTCTGTTTCGAAGTATCGATGACTATAATTGGCGCGTTTGTCAGAAAAGTAGAAGGACTCAATATAGGGTTACGAATACTTTTTTCATAGTAGGATTCTTGAAACGATGTATACATATTATATAATAAGGTGAAATTATTTTTGGTAAAATCTAAATTCAAATTATTGTACGGATAAGCTATCGAGTTCAGAAATACTTTAACGTTTGTTAAATTACAATGGTCAAATATACTACAATCTTTTGTTATCAAATTTTTGCGTCCTTTTTGTAATCCAATTATGATAAATCGAGGTTTTTCTAATTTTGAAGCAGTTTTCAAATTCCATACAACTTTTTTAGTGGTTCCGAGTTCAGGATATTCAAAAGTTTCAAAAGATCTAAAAGGGATAAATAGACTTTTTTCTTTTTCTATAAGTTTCAATAATTTTAACCTTTCTTCATCGTCAACAGTGATATGTGGAACCATCCAGACTATTTTATTTAAAACGACTTTACCTTCAGTAGCAGTTGCACCAGTTTTAACTTATAAAGCATTTAAATCACTATGACTTCGGGTTAATATTAATTCCAATCTAGAATTCACTAATATTCTTTTATAGTCTTCAAGATGCTATACTGTTTGGAATATTTAACTTTAGTTTTCCATTACATTTAATGTATGTTCTAAAATCTACGGGATCAATAGATACGTTGAATGTTAGCTGTGTTCTGGATTCATTATTGAAGTGAAATAATTCTTTCTTAATTTTGTTGTTAATATCTTCAATTTCATAACATCCTTCTTCCAAAACAAATATAAACGTTTTTAGTTTATGTGCATGATTTAATGAGGGAATTACATCTATCGCCAGGCGGTTAATAGTTGAATTTATGTTTGGAAATAAATTTCGCGTTTTTAAACATAACAAAGCTATTTCCGAATCCTCGTAAACGTTAAGACACGTAAAATAATTTGTGGATAGTAAAGTTGTGTTTCCAGTCAAACTTAATGTAACGGATTCACCCATTGTAAAAATTCAAGGCATAAATGACCACAGTTAAATGTATTAAAATCTTGATAGTTAGAATAGTTGTATACTATTTTGAACTGCCTGAAATAATGTTGTAATTCAATTGGTGGAGGTAAATCACTAAAGCTATCAAAATATATAACTTTGTCCTTAATTTTATAAAACGCTACCCAATGACTTCCGTCGCCTGAAGATATGTCCAAGTTTAATATACCACATTCAATCGCATGAGGTTTTTTAGGTAAGTTATCACGTGAAAAGACACCACGGAAATGATTGATATTCAACTTTCTTACATATTTTATAATATCTTGAGATGAAAGCGGTCTGTCAGGTAGCGTGATCATCAGTCGTTATTTTTTTCTTTTTTTTCTTAACTTATTATTGTTTGAATTCAAACCACCACCTTTTTTTCTTTTTGAATTTTGAACCGCATTATACACACTGGCACCCCCGGACATTAAACTACCAAGTGCTGACAATCCCGCAAATATAGGTATTAAGGGGATTACGCCTCCTCTCTGTCCTGGTGTTAAAATCAATCTTTTACCACTATTCTTTTTCTTTGAGGATCTTTTTTTCTTCACAGCTAGCATACCATTGTTTTTTCTAACACGTTTCCGTTTACCTTTACAACCCATACCTAATTTTCTTTTAGCTTTCATCGCGTTTGTTATTGCGTACGCAACAAATTTCTCTTTTCTAGGTGTATCTTTTGCTTTAAATCTTTCCCAAGCTCGATTTTCTAACACTTTATCAGCTTTATGTCTATCGTCTAAATTTTTACTCGCTGCGTACACAATATCGTGATCACGGCAAGCAGCATCCAATGGGTTTATTCCTTTATCACCGTGATCTAATCTCTTTTTTAATTTTGTACCAGAACCACAATACTGATAGCCTGGAACATGGGCTTCAACTGGGAGACTATTTATAAGGAAGTTTGCAAATCCTTTCCCAGTCTTACCTGATTGGCACTTTCGAGATGAACACCTAATCTATAACTGATTATCAATTGAAAAATTCTAGAGTATTTATAAGAAAAAAAAAATGGATTTTATCGAACAGAAAGATAAATTAGATGTTATAAATGTGGATGTTCAGATTGTAAAAAAACCATCAAGACACGGTTCATTATTACCTGATACTATACGCGCTATATTAGTCGGTCCCAGTGGATCAGGAAAAACAAATATAATGTATAATCTAATCACACATGCAAACGGGTTAAGATTTGAAAATATTTATTTATACTCTAAAACCTCTAATCAGGAAAAATATGTTTTATTAAAAAAAATAATAGATGATATACAAGGTGCTAATTTTTTCATATTTACAAGCGCTGATAAGGTTATAAAACCGAACTTGACTAAAAAAAATTCTATTATAATTTTTGATGATGTAATATGTGGTCCACAATCTGTAATCAGGGAATACTTCAGCATTGGAAGACATTCAGGTGCTAGCTCTGTATTTTATTTAGCACAAACATATTCTAAAATATCAAAACAATTAGTAAGAGATAACTCAAACTTTTTAATGGGGCTGAAACAAGATGATACAAATTTACGCCATATATTCAACGATCATTCGTCTGCAGATATGGATTTCTCAAAATTTCGGGAAATTTCACATTTATGTTGGAACCACAGTGATTACGGGTTTCTGGTTATCGATAAAACTCGAGAAATGAATGAAGGAAGATATTGATGTGGTTTTCATACGTTTATTAAAATAAAATAAATTTGTATTGTATTATGTTAACATACGTATCATTAGTTTTCTGATATTATAATTTATAAGCCATTTAATGGGGAACTTTGTAGAAAATTATTGTAAACCTTAATATTATTTTAATAAAATACTTTATAAATATATATATATCATAGTACGTAGTTATTAGCCCCATAGTGATATCAGTAGTCATACGATACAGTTATATTGTATTTATTATTTACAATAACCTACAATAAAGAAAAAGTTTTGCTGGAAAATTTAATAACATCAAAAAAAAATATTAAACGAAAAATAATGGAAATGAAACGTGGCGTTATAGATTCTGAAAACTATTTCCGTGAGGCATTTAAACCATTGAGTACGCATATAGGAAAAAATAATCAATGTAACTCGCACCCAGCTGATCAAAAAAATACGGAAACCTCGTATATTAGTGACGAAGATGACGGTTTATTAAATTCACCATTTGTAAATTTTTTTAATAATCGACAGACAATACAACGTTATGATAAATCCTATGGTATGTATTATGATAAAGCTAGTGATTCGTACAAAATAGGAGATCACACAGTAACTTTTTGCCATGGTAACTTACAGTTGGTTAATAAATACTATAAATGGACTAAAGGACTATGGCCGTTATTATGCGAGAAGGAACCAAAAAATCACACTATAGAAGATATGGAAACTTATTATGATATTTTGAGAACAACACATGTTCATTTAAAACCAGATGGGAAACCCAAAACCTCAATATACTTTAAATGGATTAATGTTGTAAAACCTCTATACGAACGAATGAAAAATGAGAATTACCAGTTAAACAAAGAAATAGCCAAAATTAATACCCCTAAAACTCCTCGAATTAACTTATTACCATTTAACGAACATATATCTAGGTTGAGCGCTAAACGTAGGAATATTCATAATAATACAACCATAGGAAATGAGCCGTTTGAATTTCAACCAACAGCTAACAGTTCTATGATTTCAGAACCCGTTGTTGAAATGATGTTTAGTTTTACTTCGACACCGCAGACTAATAATAAAGGTGCTGGTTTATATAAAGATGTAATACCTCAAACCCAGTTAGTTTATTATGACGACCCAAATGAGCTAGTGACTAGATTAAATCTTTTAGCATCATCACAAAGTGTTGGTAATACTGGTGTTAATAATGAAATTATATCTATTTTAGAAGAACTACGTGAGAGAAATATTATAATATAATGGCAACCTTAGATAGTATAGCTAATGAACTACATCGACCAGCCAGAAAAATATTTCCTAGACGATGTGTAGTAACACGGTTTATTGATGACCTCTGGCAAGCTGATTTAATGGATATGCAATCACATTCTAGAAAAAATCATGGCTTTAGATATATTCTGGTTGTTATAGACACGTATTCAAAATATATATGGGTTGAGTCACTGAAAAATAAGTCCGGTAAAGATTGTACAAAAGCCATGTCTAATATATTGAAAAAAGCTAATCCAAAATTGTTACAAACAGATAATGGCACAGAATTTTATAATATTAAATTTCAAGATTTAATGAAAAAATATAAAATTAAACATTTCAGTTCATACAGTGTTATCAAGTGTTCGATTTGTGAACGTGTTATACAAACTCTTAAAAATAATATATATAGACATTTCACTGCAACAGGTACATGGAATTGGTATGATAAAATATCAAAAATTATACAAAACTATAATAATACAAAACATAGAACAATCAAATGTACACCCAATGAGGCCCGGATGGCCGCAAACAAAATTAAATTTAATTATCATATAAATGATAAAACATTATATAAACCGAAATTTAAAGTTAATGATAAAGTAAGAATATCTAAGTATAAACATTAATTTAGTAAAGGATACACCCCAAATTGGACAACGGAAATATTTACAATTTCAAAAGTCTTACAGACAAACCCAGTAACTTATCAACTAAAAGATGGAACAGGCAGTAAAGTCTTAGGTGGTTTTTACGAACAGGAAATTAAGTTAACCGATTATCCAGACACTTTCCTCATTGAACGTATTATAAAAAAAGTTGGGAATAAAATGTTTGTCAAATGGCTAGGTTTTGATTCGAGCCAAAATTCATGGATAACATCATCAGATATTTTAAAATAAAGATATTTTATATGTTATACTTTTTATAATAAAAAATATAAAAGTTTTTTTATCAAGTCAAACTAATTATTTACATAGGTTATCTCCTGGAATAAAAAAGATTGTTTATTGTATGCAAAAAAGTTTTATTTATAAAAAACAATAATTTATTACACTAATAGGTCTTGTAATATCATATCAGACATTGTGTTAAAATGAAATTGCAATATTTCATGTAAAAATGATGTGTCATCGTTTTGTAGATGCGAATAATAACTAAAGTCATAGTTTTGAATATATTGGTTTGTAAATTCATTCCTCTGGCAAGTGATAGGAAGACCACGGACATCGTTTTTAATCAGTTCGTAAGCTGTGTCAAATGTAACCTGATAACTTGTCAAACGTTTCTGTTTTTCTACAATATACAAATCGATCAAATTTTGTATTTGCTTGAGACGGGCGAAGTCAATGTTTGTCAGACTAATGTAATTGTCGTTTATATGCAAGATAGTTAAACTATGTTTAACATTGGTTGAATATGAAAAGTTATCTGTTATTTTTACACGTCTACATCTGGTATGTAAATTATTCATAATTGAATTGTAATTAGATTCAGACATAAGTGTAAACCATTCTTCCAAACTTAATGTAATGATTTTCTTTGAAAGTTTACACTCCAATAGCAAAATAATAGAAATCCGATTATTAATTAATAACCCGACTGTAATATTTTTCTTGCTAAAAGCACGGATGTCGAAAGTAGACTTACAGACAATTATCGGTGAACTCATAGTTAAATAATTTTGATAACTTTTTTATTAGTTAAAAATATTTTGTACACTATAAGCATAAATATAAAGTGAAATATAACTGCTAGAAGTCATACGTTGAACTGTGAGTTTTTTCCCTTTGTAAACATATTATATACTAAAATCTGGGATAAAAAATACAAAAAATGTAAAAAAAAATATATATTATAAGCAAAAAAATATGATTTAACAAATGGTATCGCCCGGATCGGTTTCACAATTACAAGTAACTTCGATTTTACAATAATTACTTAACACTTTTTGTATATACTGATTTCCTTTCATTAATAATACAAACACACATTTTGGCGAATAACGAGTATGTTCTATAAAACAATCGTCAAAAATTTCAAAATTATGTAGAATTATCCCACACCAGTGGCATTGAACTGCATCCCCGATGTTTAGATACTGGAAACCGCACTGGGCCAATTTATATTTGTTCTGGCCTGTATTTGATGGATATGTTTGAAATGATTTTAGCCTTGATGAAAATGCAGAGAATTCTGGATAAGCCGGTGTTGAATTGAATCGTATTTGACTAACCAATGACCGGATATCATTTGTGCATTTTTGGAAATTCATTATTTTTTAATAAATAATAACTTGAAAAAACAATTTAAAGAAATGACGAGAAAATTGGAAACTACAAAACACAACTTAGTAAAACAGTTAGTCGCAAACAACTGAATATAATTAATAATTATTAATAATTTGTTTATCAAATTTTGATAAAAAATACAGTGAAACCAACATAAGTAAAATTTAAGTTTCTCCGGAAAAACACATGGTCTGCTTTAAAGAAAAAGCGATATCTAGCTGTTAATTAATGAATGAAAAAAGTAAAACAGTAAAAACTGGGATAGTAAGCACCCACAAATCTGATCGTTCAAGGGGGAAAGTCGTGGATAACCGTTTTTAAATCTCCCTGTAACAGTAAAAAACTGGGATAGTAAGCACCCGCAAATCTGATCGTTCAAGAGGGAAAGTCGTGGATAACCGTTTTTAAATCTCCCTGTAACAGTAAAAAACTGGGATAGTAAGCACCCACAAATCTGATCGATCAAGGGGGAAAGTCGTGGATAACCGTTTTTAAATCTCCCTGTAATTGTAAAAACTGGGATAGAACCTACAAATACTACCTACTCACACGGTTCACCATAGTTGTATCAGGCGTTTGAATAAGTTGATTACTGGCTCCAGAATTATTCTCGTTTTCGTTAATTTTGTTGCGTTGTCGATGTCACCAATTGTACGGGTTGTTATTGCTGTATTATAAATATTACAACCTTATGTACTATTAAATTCTTTTATTAAAATACAACTTATTAAATAACGATTTACAAATTGAAAAACTTAGTAGAAAACTTAAAGAGTAAAAAAAGAGTGAAAATATGAAAAAGTGAGAAAGTGTGTGTGTGTAAAATGTAGTATCAAAATGTAACTTACATCAAAATGTAACTTCTAAATTAACGGGAAATGCTTTGGAAATAACTAAGTATCGCACGTTAGATTCTTGGGAAGCAATAAAATCAATTTTAAAAGGGGCATTCGAGCTTAAAATTTCGGAGAGGGCTTTATCAATAGGTTTAAATACAGCACGTATGGCAGAAGGGGAAAGCGTAGCGAAATTCGCGAATAGAATCGAGGAATTATATTACAAATTATGTGCAGACAGTACCGTAGGGTTGAACAAAGCTGAGGAAACTGTAGTGAAAAACCAAACGAAAAATAAGGCTATGATTATATTTATGACGGGGTTACCAAATCACTTATATAAAGTACTGAAAGCGAGAAGTCCTAAGTCTTTGGAGGAGTGTATACAAATAGCTCTTGACAAAGAAATCGAATATAATTCTAGGATGAATATCGAAAATTTGCAGAATAATTCGGAAAGTCAAAATTTTAGTAAAAACGAGAATCAGGGTGTAAATGGGGATGATACAAAAGTAATTTTAATAATAATAATCGTAACGGATGCAGTAATCGTACCGGATACAGTAATTCTAATAATCGCGGCAGATATAGTAACAATTATAGACAAAATTATAACGATTATAATAATAATCAGCGAAATAATTATGGTAATAATCAAACTAGAAGTAACACTGGTTGTTACACGTGTGGAAAATCAAATCATTTCGCAAGGGAGTGCTGGCAAACGAACGGTCGGTCAGGGGGAAACGACCGAGCAAAAACACATTCTCTGTTAATTCTTGACCAACTTCGTGTTCAATTGAGATCATGGCTAGACCACAAAGTCGTTCGTTTTTCATTGTTGAGCGTAAGTATGTTTTGATAAGTTTCAATTTCGAAAAACTTCTTTCCCCAGTTGCCACTGATACTGGTAATGTTAGCAAAATTCGTAAAGCAATGGATAGGTTTGGTGCAAAGTCACCTGAATTTATCACAAATATTAAGAGTTCATAAGGTGTTAAGTTATCATCAACCATAGCTAATACTGACTTTAATTCATGGGCCATTTCAATTCCATTGATATCTGTTGAATCACCATCGGTAAGAAGAATTTGTAAGTCTTTGCAATGTTTTAATAGTTCTTCATGTGTAAGATTTTTTAGTTTTTTCATATTGTAAAGAAACGAAAAATTGTTATTATGTTCTTTTAGTTGTTCAAATCTATCATTCACGCTATTTATAGCTACATCAAGTGTAAAGTAATAAAAATGTATTTTGAATTGTTGTTTTGGGTCAATAACTGGTTCATCGTTGTGTTCATAATCAAAGTGTTTACGAGTACGTCGTGGTTTAATTCTACCCCGTGAGTTCTCAAAAACAGACTCTACTCCCATTTCCGTTGCAAGTGCTGTTGAATCTATAATCATTTTCTCAAAAGATTCTTCTGATCTCAGTTCATTTAAATGTTTCAATAAAGTTTTTAAAATGCCCAAAGCTAAAGATATGTCAAAATTTGGTTTTTGCATTAATTTACTGATTGGATTTATATGATTAAGTATGTCGTACCAAATGACAACAGAACAAATAAATTTAAATGTTTTAATAAGATTACATAAACATTCAGCTTCATGTTTAACCATTGGATCTACATTTATATTTTCTGATGTTTCAAACAAAGCATCATAGATTTCACCTATGTAATATCGAAACGGTTTAAGTGCGTCTATTCGACTTTCCCACCGGGTTTGATTTAATGGTTTGAGTGTTAGTTCTTTAACATGTTTCAAAAGAATTTGCCAACGAATAGTTGAGGCAGAAAAAAAGTTGAATACTTTTTGAATTATATGAAAAAAACCTACAGCTTCTTTTGAAGATTTTGCGGCATCATTTACAACAAGATTTAAGGAATGCGCACTACAAGGAACAAAAAATGCACGTGGATTAATATTTCGAATGTGCCGTTGGACTCCGGAGTGCACACCTTTCATATTGGCTCCATTGTCATATCCTTGTCCTCGCATATTACTCAAAGATATATTCAGCTCACGTAATATGCTTAAAAGTACATCACACAGATTTTCTCCAGTACTAATTTCAACTGAAATAAAACCAAGAAAATGTTCACGGATGGTAACTTTTGAATCTTCAATTGACACAAAACGAATAATAACAGTCATGAGCTCCGAGTGACTTATATCAGGAGTACAATCTAGTATAATACTATAATACTTCTCTTCGCTAACCATAGTAACTATGCGAGACTTAATAGACTGAGCTAATAAATCAATCATCTCATTTTGAATATCTTTTCCTAAATAATGGCTTATATTTTTTTTACTATTAATTATTCTTCTTACATGTTCAGCCATCACAGAATCATACTTAGCCATAAGTTCAATTAATTTTAAAAAAATTCCATTATTATGTTTGAATAACTGATCAGATGATCCACGAAAAGCTAAATTTTGATGACCAAGAAATTGTACTACCGACATGATCCGTTGTAAAACTTCATTCCAATCAGATTCTAAAATACGTTGGTTTACATCATCAATTGTTTTTGTTTTTTTTAACCTCAATGACAATTCTAACCATGTACTATATGCGGTCAAATGATTTTTTGATGTTTCATGTCCTTTTAACATTTTTGTACAATGCCTCCAGTCATTATAACCTTCTAAAGCCAACTTAGAGTTTGAATTATCAAATAGTTTACAGCAAAAACAAAATATTACGTCATTGGAAATAGAGTATACAAGCCATGTCCTTGTGACATTTTCTCCATTACTCATACTTCGTTTGTAATGAAATTGTGTGAATTTTCGTCCTTGATCATCTGAAGGAAATACAAAATTTGCATTTAACGGAGCAGGAGGACCTTTTTCAACCAACAATGTTTTAAAGTCGTTATTAATAATTAAAGGCCATTCAGCAGGGTCTGTACTAATATTAATTAAAGAATTAAAGGAATTTTGATAGACATTTTCTGTTAAACTTTTGTCTATTGTAGTTTCAGAAGGTACAGTGACTGCTTCAACTGAGACAGAGTCAAAAACCTCACTGGGTTGCATTACAACACTGTCTGTTATATTTTTGGCTACTGTAGTTTCAGAAGGTACAGTGGCATCTATAACTGAGAAAGAGTCAAAAACTTCACTAGGTTGTACAACTACAGCATTTGAAATATCTAATGACGAGGAAGAACCCGTTAAAATTTTTTTGATAGAATTAGACTGTTTTTTGATTACAGCTTCTTTTTCACGTTTTCTCTTCCTATATTCTGCACCAGAAAGTCGCTGTCTACCATCCGACATATTGGCGCTTTCTTAACTTTTTACTATATAGATAAAAAATATGATGTAAATTTCTTATAAAAAAAAAAAAATATGATAGTTTTAAAACGGGTTTTACTTAATTCATTGTATTTATTATTTACATAAATTACCTACTTCATATTAATAATTGTACAATTATTTAAAATGAAAATAAATACTTACCAAATTATAAATATTAAAATAATATGATATGTTGAATGTTGTTTGACTAAATAATGTGCACAGTACTCTATAATCGTTGACGCTACGACGCTCGTTGACAAACTACAATATACTAGGTACGTATAGTTCGATAGTTGTTACTCGTCACAAGTAAACTAGTTTGTATCGCTGATAATTATTGATTATTGTACATACGTTTATGGGGATCTTTATCGTGATTTGATTCGGTTCATGTTTGCTAATTGGAAACCACAAAGATAATCGCGAAACAGAACGAGCGATAATGTTAGCGGCTAGCCCGCACATTATATTATCTACTAATAGTGCTTACTTAGGTACTTCATAAAATGACACAGTTCCAGTTGAAATAATATAATGAGCATTATTTTAATTTTATATTTACAGTGAGTAATGTTGAAAAATACATATATTTTTATTTATTAACAATGCCGCCCCTAAATTTCCAAAAAAAATTGCCGCCCCGTGCGGTCACACAGGTCGCATGTGCCTTCCGCCGGCCCTGATCGTGATAATAGTGTGCGTAATTCTGGAAGCGGTAATAATAATAGGAACAATACGGGTGTTCAGAATTTGCATTGTAGTTATTGTAATAAAATAGGGCATGAAATTTCGAACTGTTTTACATAACAGAAAAACGAGAAAAATAATTCAAAAAATTTCAAAGGGCAAGTTCCAGTTGGCGTCAGGCTTGTCCAAGAGATAATGCAATCGCCACAAAACGATGTTTTCACATCACAACTAAATTAATAGAAAATCATATTACTTTAAAATCACCTAGTTTTAATAAAGAGCGAATTAAATTATTAAAAAAAAAAAAAATAAATAGTAGACACGGGGGCTGAATTAAATATCATTAAAATAAATGCACTAAAGGGGGATACAGAAATTAATGAAAAAGACAAGATTTATTTAAAAGGTATTAATGAAAAAATAGTCTCAACAATAGGTAAAGCAAAAATAGATTTAATAATAGATAATAAAGCATTCAAACAGAATTGTATGTAGTAAATAAAACATTTCCAATAACAGGAGAAGGCATATTAGGACATAAGTTTTTAATGGATCATGCGGTTATAGATATTGCTAACAATACGATAACAATAAATGAAAATAAAGTAGAAAACGAAAATAGTGTATGCTTTATTTTAAAACCACGTTCGGAAACAGTAGTCGAAATAGATATTGAAAATCAAACAATGAATAATAAAAATATATTTATTAATAAACAAGAATTATCACCAGATGTATATTGCGCCAATATTTATAATACGGTTAGAAACGGAAAAATAACGATAAGTGCGTTGAATATATCGGAAGTAACACAAAACCAATTTATAAAAAACCGTACCGTTTATCGTTTTCACAACATGACGAAATAGAACGACAAATAGGTCAAATGATGAAAGACGAAATTATAGAGAGATCAATGAGTCCTTTTAATGCACCCCTAATATTAGTTAAAAAGAAGGAGAATGCCTCGGGAAAACAAAAATTCAGAATAGTTATAGACTTTAGAGCACTTAATGACGTAACTTTAAATGAATTTCAGCCATTACCCAATATTACGGAAATCTTAGACCAGTTGAGGCAATGCCAACTGTTTAGTCTATTAGATTTAAAGGCAGGTTATTTTCAAGTTCCGTTATCAAAAGATTCGAGAGAGCTTACAGCTTTCTCCACGGGACAAGGTCATTATCAATTTAAACGTTTAGTTATGGGTTTAAGCTCAACTCCGGCAACATTTCAAAAAAATGATGACGAATGTGTTGTCAGGGTTAATAGGAATTAAATGTCTAGTGTATTTGGATGACATAATAGTATATGCAAAAAACTTACAAGATCATAATGATAAATTAATTAACGTATTTGAACGATTACGTATTCATAATCTAAAAATAGAACCAGATAAATGTAGCTTTTTACAGCGGGAATGTTTATTTCTAGGTCATGTAATTACAAATGAGGATATAAAACCAGATAAAAAGAAAATCGAAGCTGTTATGAATTTTCCAGTACCTAAAAAATTTTCTAGGTCTTAGTGGATATTATCGTAAATTCATAGAAAATTATAGTGCTATAGCTAATCCAATGGTGAAAATATTGAGAAAAGACGTAAAATTTAATTGGGATGAAAATTGTCAGAAAGCTTTTGATAAATCAAAAGAAATGCTTTGTTCAAAACCAATTTTGCAATATCCTGATTTTACAAAACAATTTATACTTACGACAGATGCTAGTACTAGTGGTAAAGCATTAGGAGCAATTTTATCTCAAGGTACAGTAGAATCGGATTTACCAATAGCTTATAGTTCGAGAACCTTAAATAAAGCAGAATGTAATTATTCAGTAACAGAATTAGAATGTTTAGCGATTATATTCGGCGTAAAAACATTCCGACCGTACTTGTATGGTAAAAAGTTTACAATACCAACAGACCATAGACCGTTATCTTGGTTATTTAATTTGAAAGATCCGTTATCTAGATTAGCAAGATGGCGTATCGAACTTGAACAATATAATTATTAAATTATTTATAAAATGGGAAAATTAAACACTAATGTTGATGCACTATCGCGAATGTATAATTTTAGCGAAATTAAAAATGAAAGTTATACGAACTTTCTGGAATAATTAGAAACGACAATAATTAGTTATAAAAATGTTAAGGAAGTGCACGGCGAGTTAATAGACTCTCCGTCAGAATATAGTATAGTATCGGAAATAGAAAAATATTATAATTTCAGATCAGGTATTAATTATGAATTAAAAACACGATTCGGGCGTGACAAAAAGTTGAAATCTATTAAAGATTTGGGTGACGTAGTAAAATTTAAAAATGGCGATAGATATATAATATTTTTAATAACGAAAACATAACAGAAACAATTAACTACGTATGAAAACGTGCACATAGCATTATTGAATCTTAAATATTTTTGTGAAAAACATTCGTTAACTAAATTAGCAATGAATCAATTAGGACAACAAGACGGACTAGATTGGGCTAAAATTAGATCAATGATAAGATTCATTTTTCATAATACAAATATAGAAATAATAATTTGCACAAAGTTCGAATTCAGTGAGGAAGAAAAATTAATTATTTTTAAACAATTCCACGATTCGAAACTAGGGGGCATGGTGGCGTTAATAGAAGAATAAAAAAGATAAAAAAACAATTTAACTGGCCAAATTTGAAACACGAAGTGAAGGAGTATATAAAAAACTGTACAGCTTGTCAAACAAATAAATATACTAATAAACATATTCAATATCCAATGGTTATCACCACAACGAGCACAAAACCATTTGAAAAAATATTTTTAGACATTGTAGGACCATTAATTACAACGGGGTTAGGCAATAACAATATACTTACGATGCAATGTGATTTGACAAAGTTTAGTTTAGGTACACCTTTACAGCGTCATACAGCGAACGTAGTAGCTAAAGCATTTGTGACAAATTTTGTTTGTATACATGGAATTCCAGAAACAGTTTTAACGGACCAGGGTACAGAATTTCTTAGTAGAACTTTTAGGGAGGTATGCAAGTTGTTAAAGATTAATAAGATTAAGACTTCCGGTTATCACCCGATTTCGAACGTAGTCATAAATCGCTAGCATAATGCTTAAGACACTATGTGAGCAAAAGTTTAGACAATTGGGATAAGCTGTTACCTTACGCAATTTTCGTATAAAACTCAATGGAAAATACATCCACGAAATACCAACCTTCTGCGTGGTTGTATGGTAGGGAGATTAATATTCCGGTTAGGTTGAAATCAAATCCAGACCCTAGGTATAATTATGACGATTACGTTTATGATTTAAAGCAAAAATTGCAGGAAGCACATCACATAACCAGGGAAAGATTAATTAAAAGTAAAGAAAAAAGTAAAAACATTACGATAAAAAAGTAAAAACAGAAATGTTAGATATAGGAAATTTAATACTACTCAAAGATCATACTCAAAGGAATAAGTTAAGTCCAATTTGGAGGGGAACATACGAAATTTTGGAGGTATTAGATTCAGAAAAACGTAGTTATATCGCGAAATAGGAAAAAAGTAACGGTACATAAAAATAACGTAAAAAATATTACACGATGATAAAAAGAACGAACAAAATGGTTAAATATACCACCAATAATTAAATATATAGTATAAAAAAAAAATAATAATAATAAAACGGTAGAATAATAATAGGAAAAAGTATATAGATATAATGTATAAATAATTAAATATAGTAATAATCGAATTATATAGGAAAATACGGATAATAAAAGTCGACGTGGGATGTGAACGTCGTAGCATATTGAAAGGATAAATAGTATATACAGGGTGTAACCGATAGAACTGACTTTTGGAATAACTTTTTTTCTGATCAATTTTTTCTTATTTTTTTTTTTATTTATCATTTATAGACCCTAGCGCTACATATATAATTTATTTTTTCTTTTGTTTATTTTTTAGTACTGAAAATAAAAAAATTTAAATTAAATTAAATATTTTTATAACATATTCAGAATTGTCATTTTTTAAGAATATTATTTTTAAGGATTGCAGCGTTTAAATTTTTTATTTTCATTCAGTCGTTGATCCAATATACCCAATTAAAAACTGAATTATACGAGGCGCTTGTTGTGTACTTGTACACTTGCACTTATTTAGTGATGATAAAAAATATCAAGGACATTGATTGATAACAGGTACTACACTAGTAACAATAACAAGCTGTTACGGTTATTCTGATAATTTGGTCTTACTGATTAGCGACTGGTTCGTTGGTTATAAACTGTTACAGGTTACTGGCGTTATTCTCTGTTACCCTGTTATCAATAGTATTGCTTTGTTGTTAGCAAGCTGTTACTGGTCATGTTATTGATATTTTTTAATTGTTCTATTTGTTCTTTTCTAATAACACTAATAAGTCTACAACAGTAGGTAACTGTTATTTTCACCATAAATATTTATGATTTTAACTGTTATTTTTTGAGAACAGTTTGTAACAGTTGCCGTAATTGATAACAAGTGCCATCACTAACTTATTAAGCGTTGGACGTTGGCAATATAAATATATAAAATATAACACTTAAAATTAAAAAATATATTTGTCAAAATTATAAGTCAATAGTACATACACAATCACAATCAACATTAAAAAAAATTAAATTCTCTTATTTTTAACTCTAGGTAGCTTTCCAAATGGTCTTCATAAATCAAAAAATAATGTCACATCTGATGAGCGACATTCGGTTAGTATCTTGGCTGCGTTTAGTGTTGATCCGCATGCTTCTACAAGGTCAATATCCAGGCAAACAAACATAAGCCATACCTCTGTACACCGTATTTTAAAGACAAATTTGTATCACCCGTATAAAATACACTATGTACAAGGTTTAAAACCTTCTGACCCAGAGAGGCGATTAGAGTTTATAGCGAATATGGTACTGCTAACTAATTCCATTATGACGAGGCATGAGAAATGTGTAGCGAGAAATGGAGGACATTTTGAAAATTATGAATAAATGTTTACATTAAAAAATTTTAATAAAAGTTATAAAATAATTTTATTCATTTGTCTAAAAGTCCATAACCCAACATAATTCTAAGAGTAGTTATAAGTCAAATCACACACAAGGCCGTTTGTAGGGGAGAAGCTAGAAATTAATAACATTTTTTTTACATAACAGTATTTAGAATAGAGCAGCCATACATTTATTTCAAGTCGTTTACAATACAACATTTTTATTAAAACATGTTTTTAAATATTTTTTATCCATAAGAATTTTATATTCCAAAACAGAATGTGATTATAATAATTAATACTAAAAATATGAAATAAAATAATTTTTTAAGAAATGTATGCTTGTAATAAATAATTGCTATTGTATTAAAACCTAATACACATAATATGCATTTAATGTAAAAACTATCTTGTGTGTGAATAAGCCACATAATGGACACTAATTTAATATTAAATTATCAAAAATAATAAGTGCATTAGTTATCAATAATTCTACTGGAGTATGGCCTAATTTCCGTAATGCAAGTTTTTGCAGAATTTGGGTAAGGTCATAAACCAACAAAAAATATTAACACTTGACACACACACTACACTTGATAAAATTATAAAAATTAAATGTACATAATATATTAACTACTCTACATTTAAACTTATTTAAGGGCTACGGACTTCAAATACAACAAATACAATTAGTACAAACATAGTTAATTTTTCATCTTACATTTTTTGAAAATAAGTTAATTAAAAATTGGAAATGTCTGATTAATTTTTTTTAAAAATGTAAAATTTTCTATTTTAACAACCTCATAATGCTACTTATGAGGAATCGTATTACAATTTAATAACATAACCTTTAAGTAGGCTGACTTAATATTTCCCTATTCGTAAAAATTAACTTTACAATCTGGAAATAAAATAAAATAATTTTAAAAAATGTATTTATTTAATAATTCAAAATATTCATACATACACAATTAATTGAGTAGTTTGTTCAGAGACTATATTATATTACAGAAATATATTTGATTCCATAATAATTTACATAAATATCAAATATCAGTGTACTGGTACAGTTATGAAACATTTGCTAGTCAAATCAAATTGTATTGTCTAGTCATAGATATAGTTTCTCATAGTTCAGTGTAATTTATTATGAATTACTAATTTTTACTGAAATCAAAGTCAAATTTTTTTACACAAAGTTATTAATAAGTATTATTTAGTAAAAAAAAAAAAAAATGTTAGGTGAACTTACCAATTAACTATACAAATTAAATAGTCACCAAATAAAGAATTTGCAGATGAATTTAAAAGTTTTGACTTGGTGTTTGTATAGTATTGTATTGTTTTATTATAATATGATATCCTATGAGACAATGTAAGTGGTCCATTTGTATACAATGTTTAAATAAAAATTGTAAACTATGCAGAATAACATGTTTGACTAAAATAAAAAAAATAAAAACATTAAAAAATAATTTAAAAATTTAAAAACTTCTATTGATTTTTAACTGTTTAATTAGAAGAAAAACTTACCAAACAATTTGAAAATGAAGTTTCCAAGTTGGTATCCAATTATCATGCATTATATTAGTTTCAGTTAATAAAACACCTATTTTGAATTGAATTATTTTTACATTGCAAATTAAAGTATTATAAAAAAGCACATTGTGAAGTATTATTATTTAAAATTGAAGTACCTGAGTAGGTACCTACTTGTTTTAATTAACATTCATAATTTATTTTGTTTACCATTATGACATTGTACTAGTAAAGTAGTTAGTCAACAGAAAACAACATTAATATTAATCAATATTCAATAATCATATCATCAAAATTTAAAATACGTTTAAGGTTAACTTAGTTCAACAGTGTGCGTACACTACAATAATAAAATTATATATTTATAATATGATATTTTCTTCTGTGGCATACTGTGATTGTATGATATCGAATTAAGATACGGCATAATTTTTACTTATCAATTGAAATGTATGTAATCTATGTCCTTGCTTATCTGTTATAATTAATTGTGTTTCAATTATTATTATGAGTGTGATAATATTGACAATAAATAACCTATCTGTCAGTAATAATTGTGGGCTGTGGTTACTATGGTATATCGTTATCGTTACACTGAGTCAAATATGTACAGAGTTTTGAACTACCTACTGGTCTTTACAAACAAAAAATATAGCACCTCCAAAAAATAATATAACTTTGAGGACTTATATCTCATTTATGGATTATTCAATAATAACAATTTGAACATCAAAATTTTTCTAATAATTAGTTTTACAAAATGGCTATTTTGAAAATTTTTAAAACAAATTAAATCAAATTAAATTTTTTTTTATTCTCAGTACTTAAATTAAAGATAAAAATAAAATTATTGTACATGTAGCGCTAGGGTTTATAAATGATAAATAAAAAAAAAAATTAAAAAATATTGATTGGAACAAAAGTTATTCCAAAAGTCAGTTCTATCTGTTACACCCTGTATATATATTATAGGTTGTGTTGGTTATGGACCACAGTTCAAGGAGTATCAGATAGTTTCAATGACAATATACCAGAATACGAAGGGATATCAGAAATAAAAATATATTTTAAGGACAAAATCGGAGTTCAAAGAGGAATGGTGGGAGTATCGAATCACCAAAATGATAGAATAGTTGTAGCACAATTTCAGAATGGAGGGTGTAATATAGAATCATTACAGTATATATGTAATACACCATATCAAAAAACTAATAATATTGGTTATTTGGAAGAATATTCGTATCTTTTGGAGAAATCATGTGCCATACATGTGAAAACTTTGAATGACGCAGACGAACGAATTAAAGTAGGAAAAATGGATTACTATGTAATAATAAATCAAACAATGGATATGGAGAATGAAAACAATAATATATCAATATCAAATCATAGTAACATGATAACGAAAAGGACTGACCAAAAGTTAAGAGAAATAATTACACAAATTAAGACTATAAATGAAGACAGTCACGTTAGTACTACAGAAATGAGCAAAAATCACGACAAAATAACAATGAGTTCGAGCAACATATGAAAATCATATGAAAATAGCTCTCACGAGTCTTTAAAAATAAATAATAAATAAATAAAAATACGTAATAATATAGCAATAATGAGTTAATTCTAGTAAAAATAAGATAATTATAAATAACTGTAGAATAGAGTATACAGGGCGATGAAGTTTCTAGTAGATTAATAATATACTAATAAAGCATGGCGCAGCTAACATCAGAATTACTATAAATTGATAAATAAATAAAAATACTATTATAGGTTTTCGATCGCAATAACGTTCAATGGACGAGAGGCAGATAGTGAAAATCTAATAGGAAATATAATAGAATTAAAATTCAGAGGACAATTGGATTTAATTAATATCACGGGAGAAGTAGATGATGAATTTTATATTCCAAATTTGGACTACGAAAACAATTGTATCGAAACTATTCAAATAAAATGTGAATTATGTGAACATTATATTAAATTGAATAAAGTTTTGAATGCACCTAGAACATATTATTTACAAAAATGTTGTACAATTAATTTAATAGGCGGGAAATATAAGAAATATGAAACAATATATATACACGAACTTAACAAATCAAATGAAGGGGCGAATAAAAATTAATAAGTATCTACAAACGAAACGTTACAAAAAGCAACGACACCGAAAATCGATGTTTATAAAATTTTAAAACAAATGGTTAACGAAAGGGGGAATTCAACAACGTCAATTGAAGAATATTATCGGAAAAATGTTTTCAAAAATGTCTACACTAAAATGATGAAGGGACACATACAGAATGTAACAGTAATCGCAAAAACCGAAAATAAAATAGAATCTAGTACAGTAATTAATATTATTAAAACAGAACAGGAAAAAGGAAATGACATGAATTATACAATGACAATAATAATAATGATAATTTTAATTGTAACAATGGCATTGGTGGCAGTAGGATATTAATATAAAAGTAAATGATAATAGCCAAGTGGATGATAATAGGAATATAGAAACAACATAGTTTTGAAAAAAAAATAACATATATTTATTTGAAATTAGTTAAGATAATTAGTAAAAGTAATTAGTGAAGTAAAAGTAGAATACCAGTAGTTAGAAGTATAATAAAGGAATATGAAATTAATAAAATTGTAGGAAAGAACAAATACGAACAATACTAACAAAAGACACGGACGGAACAATACAAGGCATAGTACTAAATGGTAGGGAATGGTCAGAACCGGTGTACGAGCTAGCTTTAGTTGAACGAGCGGGGGGTCGATTGTTGGTGGTGGTGTTGAAAAGAGAAGAGCAATATATAAAAGAGAGAGAGTTCATCTACAGAGAACGACATTCATTCGATGCAATGATAAATGGACAGTACGGTAGACTGGATCGTCTCGATACTACAAACCAAAGGCAGTCGAAAATGGCGAATCTTTGTAGATGGTCGATAGGACAGTTCTGCATACCAAACAACCAGTTTGTCTCGGATTTTATTATTATTTTATTATTATTTTCAATACCACCGGGCGATAGATCAACCGCTGCGGGTTCAAAACAGCCTTAAACTGGTGGGCGTGGCCACTATTATATACCAACAACTAGTACTACCAATCGTAACAAGGGAAGAGACAGACGATCAATTAAGAACGTTAATAAACCTTGCGCAGCGGGTTCAAGAAGAATTTTACGTAAATAATGAAAACATAGATATAGAATTGTGGGAAATGTGTAGGACACATACAGAAATGGAATTAGTTAGTAGAAGAAATGTTTATGTAAATAGTAATATGTCAGAGGTACATAGTTTATCGGATAGTGATGAATAGGTTAAGAAATTTAGAATTAAAAATATTAATTAAGGTGTTAATAGGAATTAAGGAAAAAGAATGTATAGTTATCGTTGGGTACACAATCGGCAATTTGAATTTTGCGTGGTCGTATGCGATACGCATATGAAGCAATGTTGTCACCCTGCCGCCTCGCCACCGAAAACTGTGCGAGCGAACTTTGTATTCGAGAAGAAGGGGACGGTACCGTAGCGGTGAAGCCGACGGTCGCCAACACCCGCCGATACACCTTTTGTCGTTTCCGAGCCGTCTAGGCAATTTTCTCGTTCATGTCGCGATCCGGTGCGCCAGGGCCTAAAATACATCTGATTTCAGGGGACACACTTAAAAATTTAACTGTTACTTTTGGGCTTTGACAGATTTCTATAGAAAAAAACACATGTTGGGGTTGTACCACCCAAAATCCCTACTCTTTCATATACCACTTACCTTGCACATCAATATTATTTTAATATTACTTTATAGTAATAAATAAATATAAATATATGATACTGGTACTATAAAGTATAAATACAAGTAAAAGTTCAAAATGTTTTACTACAGTTATATGAAACAATTTAAAATGAAAAACATTTATTGGATAGATCATTAGTTGATAACTTTAGTTGATCAGCTTTAGCTTCAGGAAAAACACCTTGATACCACTCTTGGTTGGTGGCTTTTTCATGCACCTTACTATGCCGTTGTTTTTCTTTCAACCATAACAATACAGCTTCATTTGGATTGTATTCGGATACGGATGGCATATTTATTTTAACATATAAGCAATATTTAATAGTATTCGGTGAGGAAGACCGACCAGACGTTTTTAGATCATTATAATATGAAATCAACCTTTCCACATCGGCTGAGTGGAGTTTAGCAGCCAACAGTCTTCCCTGAAAAAAAAACACTTAACCCTTGGCCGACCAACGGGACTTTTAAGTCCTCTGTATATTTTATCCATTTAAACATAGGTAAAATAAATAAAGTACCATCTGACCACAGGGACTTCTATGTCACATAATTTTTATATGATTACATTCCCGAAAAATTTCTGTTAAATCAATAGATAGCGTTAAATATATCATTTAATAAAATAAATATTGTTTAGCACGTACAATAAATTTCGATATTTATATAAATAGCCTCAACGCTAACCAGTATAGATAAGCTTTGGGTTTTGTTATTGTTATTTTCGTGATATTCCTGAGAAACTGAATGTATTGTTGAATAATACTATTATTGTATATTACTATGTGTTTATTGACAATAATCACTACGGACTTTGAAGTCCCTATGGTCTATTGTGACACTTTTGTAGTTGACGAATATTGTTGTATAGTGACGCACTCGCGCTCCAAGCTTATAGTTAATATTTTATTCTTTACGCTTTTGAGTGTTGAATTTGCTCACTCGTTATTGTTTACTCGTTTACTTATCATTTGTGAAATGAATAAATTTTCAAAATTAAATGATCTTGAGATCGAAAGTATTTTAATTGAGATTCCTGGCGACGATGGTGGTCTAACTGATCTAGAAGACGATAGCGACGATGAGTATTTGGTTGAAAGAAACAATTATTTAGACTTATTAGATTCAACCACAACCATTCAAACTTCTGTACTAAATATAATGGGTATGTAGTCTATAAAAACTATTTTATTATTTTTTTAATTTATATTTATTTTATAAATATAATATAATATATTCTTGTATAGATCTTCCTATAGAATTTTCCGAAGAATCTGAATGCATTGCAGGGCCATCTAATGCTATGCCAATGCATACTCCTATTTTTGAAGATGATCATGTTGATGACACTTCTGAAGAGACTGACACTCATAAATATAGGAAGAAAAAAAAAATAACTAATAAAAAGAACAAAAGTTCTGAAAGTGACATGGGGTGGAAAAAAAAATTGGATCACTATGTCGACGTTCCAGATTATAATGATTTTGAAGGTATTTATTATATTACTTTTATCTCCATAATTTAATTTAATTGTAGATGGTACATTATAGGTACTTATGTTTATTATAAAAGTATCTAAATTTTTTTAGTATAGCAGAAAATTAAAAAAACAAAACACTAGCTATTTTAGGTAGGTATTTATAAAATATACATTATAAATATTAATGTTATATACCTGAATTACTTTGAAAAAAAATCAAAATATACTTTACCTACATAGTAGGTGTAACATCATGTTACATGTATATTATACATTTTGTACAAGGTAATATAAATACATAACTAACAATAATTGTAATGTCTTTATATCTGAATACCTTATTTAATTTTCTACTAATTTAGTACTAAAAAATATAAATAAGAATAACTTATATTATACATATTTATTTATATATGGTATAATTTAAAAGTATAATTTTATTTGTTATATAGGACCTATACATGGATTGTTTATCAACTGCTTAAGTCCAACTGATGTATTTCTTCAAGTATGTGGCCCTATCTTAGAGAATATCTGTGCTCAATCCAATTTGTATGCCACTCAACGAGGGAAAACATTAAACCTTAGAATTGAAGAATTGAAAGCTTTTATTGGTATTAATTTTGTTATGGGATATAATAGTTTGCCATCTTGGAAAGATTATTGGTCAACAAGTAATGATTTAGGTGTAAAAATAATTTCTGATGCTATGAGTCGAAAGCGATTTGATGATATTTTGTGTTTTCTACATATTAATGATAATGATGCTAAGACTACTGATAATAAAGATAAGCTTTATAAACTAAGACCACTCCTTGATTCTATCAATAGTAGATTCCCTGAATTATATAAAGTAACTAGAGAAGTGAGTGTGGATGAATCTATGGTTTTATTCAAAGGGCGTAGCTCAATAAAGCAATATAATCCAATGAAACCGATAAAAAGGGGTTATAAGATATGGTGTTTGGGAGATCAAAATGGATATATTAGTAAGTTCTCGGTTTATCAAGGGAAAGAGGAAGTAATTGATGACTTTGTTGATTTTGGTTTGGGTGAGAGAGTAGTTTTAAACTTAACAAAACCTTATTGGAATAAAGGCATGAAGGTATTTTTTGATAATTATTTTACATCTATAAGTCTTTTAGAAAAATTAAAGTTAGAAAACACCTTTGCATGTGGTACAATACGATCTAATAGAAAGGGCATTCCTCCTCTTGCTCAGGATAAAACTTTAGATAGAGGCATGTATGATTTTAAGACATCCCGTTTAGGTATTACTGTTTATAAGTGGAAAGATAACAGAATTGTACACTTGGCATCTAATTTCCATGGTGTTGAAGAAAATAGTGTATTGCGAACTGAACATGATGGAACAAAAAAAAACATAAAATGTCCTACTATAGTTAACGATTATAATAAGTACATGGGTGGGGTAGACAAAGCAGATCAATTAAGAGCTCTTTATAATGTTTATAGGAAATCAAAAAAATGGTGGCATAGATTGTTCTGGGGTGTTATTGATATAATATTTGTAAATTCATTTGTAATTAATAATAAACTTAATGATACCAAATTAAGTGTTCTACAATTTCGAAGAGCAGTAGCCCAGGGACTAATTACACATGGTAAATGTGGCCTAAAAAGAAAAACAGACACATCTCCAGGAACTTCAAAAGGTAGACCATGTTTACAACCAAGAAGGGGCAAACCGTTATTTTCTACACCTTCAGATATGAGGTTAGGGAACTTAGGAGCCCACTGGTTAGAATTTAGTAAGACAAGAGGTAGATGTGAAGTGTGCAGTAAAAAAAATGTAGAATCTAAACCATATACTAAATGTTCAACTTGTAATGTGTTTTTATGTATAAACGAAAAGAAACCTTGTTTTAATGAATATCATTCAAAATAATGTGTTAATATTTTTACTATAATAATTGTTATTTTTTTGTATTATTACTATTATATTATATTAGGCTTTATTTATGTTTATAACTATGTTTTACATTTGGCAATAAATAAACTATAAAAATCTTATTATATTATAAATTATGAGTTATACATTTTCAATATTGAAAATTTTACCACTCCATGTTCTAACTACAGTGTACAATATAAAAAAATTGACCATTCAGTTTTTAATACTATAACTATTTCTTTTGAGTTTATATTGTTGTTAATTTAAATCATAAACTATATCCATATGACATGGTCATTGTATTTTTAATTAATTAATTGATTTATCTTAAACTAATTATGACTTATTTATTATTGGATATAAGAAAATAGTAGAGTCGTAACGGACCATAGGGACTTTAAAGTATGTTCTCTAAATGACCAATGGGACTTATTAGTCCCAGTCCTTAAAAATATATTAAAAAACCTCTAATTTAAAACTTCATGATTTTAAAATTAATCAAATAAATAATAAATTAAAATGCTGAAAAAAAAAATCAAATTTCTATCAGCATTTATTGTTGGTCTACAAAGGGTTAAACTTAGAATAGTTGTTTTGTATTTTATAAATGTGATTAAAAAAAAAATATATATTAATATTAAATCAATATACCACATGATACATACCACTGATAAACTTAATGGTTTCCAAGTTTCATTCAACAATAGTAGCTTTAACAATCTTGTAGACATTTTCTTTTCTGCGACTTCTGATGTGTAAGATGCTTCTCTGTAACTAGTGACAAAGTCAACCAAATTAATATCTGGACAAATCATTTTGTGACATACATTAAGTTCCGAATCTGTTACTATATTGCTGAAGCGTTCCAATGGTTTAAATGCCGACCATTCTTCAGCATCCAGTCGATCAGCTAAAAATGTTTTAATGTGTTCCAATGTATCATTTCGCACAGCAGAAAATGAACGGGTATCAGAGACGAATAAATGATGACACTTTCTTCGGGAGTTTTCTTTTTTTTTCATATAATTGGATGCCTTTTAACATAATATTTGAATGATTATTTTCTGATTCAACATCAGTTTTTTCAATTTCATTTTCTAATATACTTTCCCATCCACCGAGTAAAGGATGATCCCGTAGATTTTCAATAGCTTTTATTAATGCATTTATTTTCTCAGCTATATCATATATAAGAACATCATCCGATTGGATTTGTTTCTAGAAACGTGAATACAAATAACCCAAATCAACAAAAAAACACAACGGTTTTAATTTGTTAACATCAGTTAAATGAAGTTTTCAGCCTTTGTTTTATTATCTTTATCTCTTTTTTCAAAGTAAAGTACTTAACAAGGATTCTCCAATTCCTTAATATATTCAGTAATAAATTATAAGTAAACTCTGTCCATCTGACATAAAAATACTTTGGAAGTGTGTACATAGTTTTTTGTTCATCTAGAGCAATTTGTTTTAACTCATTAGTTCTTAGTCCCGATTGGTGAAAGTAGGATGAAATTGAAGAGCATATTTGAATAAGTTTATTCAATTCATCTACTTCAGAAGTTAGGTTTTCCCAAGCTAATGCGCTCCTGTGAACTGCACACCGAATTTTGATAAATGGCCTAGTATTATTACACGCTTCATTTCTTTTTTGTTCAAAAATAGACCATAAGTCTTTTTTTTGCCTATATTAACGCTAGCTCCATCGGTTACAATTGATGAAACTAATGGTAAAACTTCTTTCCAGTCAACAAATCGTTCAACAGCATTTTTCATCGCTTCATAATACCCAATAGCACCTTTCTGAGTAGGTTCTTCAAAGCCCATAAACATTGTTTCAGAATGCAGCACAATTTTGAACAAAACATGAATATTGTCTATTTGATTTCTGTCTACAGAACCATCCACTCGAAGAGAAATTGCAATACACGATTTGAGATTTGGAATATCTGCTTGTACAATGTGTCTTAGAAGGACTGAATGTGTTCCAGGATTTATATATAGTAGGTCACCTTCTTTTTGACTGTATGGTTGAAATTGCTTTTCTGGGTCCAACTGGTTGCAAATAAGACTTACCACTTCTCTAGAAGGCCACGACCATGCGCTTAAAGTTCCACGCTTAGAATCATTAAAAACTGTTATTAATAGTTTACTAATTTTTAACGCAAGCATTTTGTTTTGTTATAAAATTAGCTTATTGAGTGGAGCAGTATTATTTACCTCAGAAACAGACAATGTTGACAATTGGTCAACTTTTACACATTCTCTATGCATATGTGACTCAATATGTTTTTTTAGTCTGGATGCTCAAGGGGCACAACCGCTGTCAGAACAGACAGGAGGCAAATGATTTTTTTTCTTACTCAACAATAAAGCTGTATTTGTTTGTCTGTAACAAATGATACACCTAACCATTTTTCTACCCTTTATAGTAATAGTAGGTAACTATGGTGGGTAGGTGTTGAAAGTTGACGTCTGGAGTTGAGTAGAAGTGAGAAACTTATTTTAACATCATCGATTAACAATATAAGATACATTTAAACATTTACATAAGCAATAGTGAACGGGACAATAGATGTTAAAGATGCTATAAAACTAATAAACTAATAATTTTATCCCCCAGTCACCGCGCGTCATGGTATTTACAAATTACCACCAAGTTGGGTTTTTCCTGTGGGCTGTGTTTATTTTTGTCGCGTCGCCCGCCCACCCGACGACGTACCTATGCATGAGTGACTGGTGTGATATTATTATAAATTTATCATTATTGAAAATCGAATAAAACGCTAATAAGTAATAGCCTAATGCAGACATGCGGTTATTGCGATTTGCGGCATAGTGTTTGACGTTTGTCAACGAGTTGATTAACTTATGCGTATGGCGTATCTGTTCGTATTTTATTGTGCACTGTAGTCTGTAATAACTTAATTGTTACCTATTTGATATTACAAAATACAAATATTATATTGTGCTTCTAAACTTTCACTATGAACTCTGAAATTTGTGAATTTGAATTTGTGAGTTCCACTTGGAATTATAATATATGTAATATAATTTATATATTTATACACATATTATATACATACCTATATGTATATTGAAAACAAAATATTACTGCATCTATTTTTAGTGTCTTATGTTTTTTTTAAATATTTCGGTGTTGATATAAAACGTGGGTGGGTGGGTGTTAAAATCTATTACTGCGTCATTGAAAAAATAAGTTCACGCCGCCACTGTTTGGTGGTAAACAGTATTTTCATTATCACACAAGCCGACTACAAAATACAATTAAAATTTGTGTAACCAAACATTATGAAACCAAAAAAATAGTTAAAATAATTTTTATATAATGTAAGTTAGTTAGTGAGGTAACTTTTATAATTTTATCATCATTAATTAGAACATAATTTATATACCTAACTAAATAGTTTTTAATAATTTAAAACCAGACTATATTGAAAGGTATATTTCAAAGGGAGATAAATTAAACGTAATAGTATTATGGAATGGGCATTCTGATAGGAATATTTTTTAAAGAATGGACATGGATAAATTTGAAATTTTAAATATAACTTGTTATTATGAACACCTTACAAAAGAATTTACAATTAAATTAAAAAACTAAAAACAAAAGAGATTATATCCCACACAGCAATTTGAAAACATTAATATTTTCACAATTAGGTTGTACCCCAAATATTTATTTAAGAATATTAAACAGTTATTTTGAAAATATTTTTTCTCCAAATATTTAAACCCAAATATGGTCAGAACATTTACAAACAATTTGAGAGAATCCGGAGCTTTTTAGGGCTCCGTAAACCACCCACGACAAAAGGGGAACACTTCTGTCGCGACCTGTGAGCCGCACCGCGTGATGACCCGAGGGCCAAGTCGGTGGAGCTCACAGGCTTTGTACACGCAACGACAATTGAATGCCGAGGATTTATTTAGTTAAGGGGAAATAATATTACAATAATAATAAAAATGATATTAAGGTTATGAACAAGATATATATTAAATTGGCGTTGAAATTTGACATTATAAAGAATAATAATCTTCCAGGCTATATGAATATAATGATTTTGGCGCAAGGCAAACGCAAGATAATTATAATTGGGCGCATGGCAATAATAATATAATAATAGTAGGGCAAACATGAACGAAGATATAGTGGCACATGGCAAATACAAAATAATATATAATTTGTCGCATGCTTTCCCGGCCACACCCACCATATAACTCATGGTGTGTCCTCGCAGGGTTACCGGGAAAACGTGCTGGTAAAGGGGGGGGACAGGGGAAATTAGGCATATTACGACTTTGACGTGATGAGCATGCAGCATGCATGGTCGATGTTGATAGGAGCTGTCGGCCGCCGCCCGGGCCCTCATGGCGGACTTAGCCCATCATCGTGGTTGACTACAGGCGTCGAAAAATGTTGACGGCAGTTGGCGTGTATTTAACGAAGTCGGTTGGTGAGTCAAAAAGGCCTGTGTGCCGCGTGGTTCCTGGGTGGTTGTGTGTTGGTCGTCGAACAGACGGGTGGATGGTCTCGATCGGGCAGGTGTGGAGCTGTGAGAACAACAGTACCAGCTAGGTACAGCCAGGTTCAGCGTAGGTGAAAAAATGAAACGGAGACCCGGCGACGGCGGTGGTCTTATGCCGGCGGCGGAGCTTTTTATTGTTGAGTGGGGCAGGTCAGTGTCGTCATATTGCGGGAATACATCATATTTTCGGGGTGTACAGTATTGTTCCGCCGGTGCGGTGCCGCCGGACGCGACGAAAGCGCCGACAGCAACGGCGGCCGTGTATGGCGACATGTGGACACCGTACACTGCGGGTTTGTGGGGGCCAGGGGACAATTATTACATAATACTGCGGTCACTTCTGCATTAGCGCGCGATAATCATAATAATATATAACTAAGGTACGCTCATTAGTGGCAATATGGGTACAGGTATGTTTGTGATATAATAATATTAATGCAAAAAATGCTGTGACGTTACAGAACCCCCCCAACAAATTGTTGAAGGTGTCTGTAAGAATACCTGAAAACCATTTGTTGTAGAGTAAGAGAGCAGAATTTTTTGGGAATGACCATAGACTAGCAATTTGAGGGAATATAGCATTTTAGTTAGGGACATTATAATAATAATCAAATACATAATAATAAAATTTAATTTGCAACCATAAAAGAATAATAAAGTTGGGTTAGGGAGTATGAGTGGTAAGGGTACTAGCATCACAATAATAATATAATAAAAACCTACACATCTGTGCGCACACAGTATATAATAATAATAAAAAACCAGCACATTAGTGCGAACACATTATAATGAACCAGGTACGACCATATTACGGGGACTTGATATGGAAGGGACAAAGGGTCTCTGAGACAGTCTATGCCTTTACTGGGGTCATGACTGTCACAGGTACGACCATACTATGGGGACCTAGTATGGAAGGGAGAAGTCAAAAAATAAAAATAAAACTATTGTGTACAGGCAAGATAACACGGACCTTGCACTGCGTAGGTTACTCTGGACATTTTAATGTTACACGCATGGCAAGCCATGGTGGGACCTAACATGATTAAGGGGGGCTAACGAGAATGTTCCTGCATGTTGTGGTGAAAGAGCGGTCAAGAGGCGGGGTCTGGTGGCTCCTTTGCTCCCTTGTGGGGAGTCGCCCTCCAGATCATCGGGCCGTGGGTCAATGGTGGAAAGTGTGGCCCGGGGCCCCCTACTTAAACGAGCACAGGGACAGCTGGGTTTTACGCCAGCCGTATGTGAACGCGTAGGAGACTTACCGCTAGGCCCCGATGGCAACCACACTAGGCCGACCAAGCTCGGACACTCACTGGGACGGAGCGTCATCACAACACCGGTAAAATTAAGAGAAGAGTGTCTCAGACTCTTTGCCGGACAGAGAGTAGTATCAGTACTCCCTGTACGACGGGGGCCCTACCGAGCTGGGGGGACAACGAATTCGAAAGAAGGTATAAGAGAGACAGAAAAAGGCGGGGTGTTAAGGGGAAATAGGGGGGGGGGGGACAACGCGGAGAGTTACGAATTAAATGACCCGGGATTGATTGTTTCCACAATCACGTTCGCAGCACATCTGTGTGCTTTAGCACGATGTACACATAGTATCGGTGACGATACCGACAGTATATACTGGGTAACCCCCCATTTAGATGGAGATCGGAAGGCACAAGTTGGGTCACCAATTTCGTATACAATTTAAGATATAAAAAAAAAAAACATTATTTTGGTAAAATTATTAATTTTGAACAGTTTAAATTACTGGGGGTATGTATGGTTTGAGTTGATTGACATTGTAAGTCCCATGGGGCGTATCATCATCTGGGTTGACTAATTCATAGGCGTTGACATTATTGACATTTTTTACTTTAAAGGGACCATCGTATAATAAGAAGAATTTAGATATTTTTTTGTCGATTTTATTACTGAGTTTATGTGTTCGGACTAAGACTAGATAATTTATTTTGAAAAAGGTGGGGTTAAGACGTTCTTGGTGATATTTTTTACGGTATTCGGATTTTGAGAGTAGTACTTCTTGTGCTAATATTAATTGTTTGTTGAAATCTACAGGATAATTTTCGTGAGGGAATTGTATAAATTGAGTGATGGGATTGTGTTGGTGACTTTGTAGAAAGAGGGCAGAGGGGGTGTGATGTGTCGATTCGTGGCGAATGTTATTCAATGTCCACTCTATGTAAGGTACATATTGGGGCCAGAGGGAATGTTGTTTGTGGCAGTATGTGCGGAACATTCGACCAAGTTCTCGCATGACACGCTCTGCTGGGTTTGATTGGGGATGGCATATACTGGTATGGGACACTTGTACGTTATATTTTTGAAGGGAAGTTTGCCAATATTTGCTAATAAATTGCCTACCGTGATCGAATACTATATTTTTTGGGACACCGTAATTGGGGAAATAATCCGTGGTTAATTTTTTAATACATATTTTTGCGTTGGCGCATCGGAGGGGATATAATTTTACAAAACGGGTGAAGTTATCTACAATGACGAATATATAGGAAAATTGAAAAATACCAGTAGGGAGGGGACCATAAAAATCGACTAATAATTTATCAAGGGGCTTATTTGAGAGAATGGGCTGTAACGGACCGGCAATGCGAGTGGTCTTCGGTTTGCACTTCTGACACAACTCACACGCCTGTACGATACAACGGATGGTTTTATTAAAGGAGGGGAAATAACAAATATTTTTTAATGTATGAGCAGTTTTAAGGGGACCAGTGTGGGCATAATAATAATGGAATAATAATACAACTTGTTTGACCAAATGATCAGGAATATAAAGGGACCAATGAGTGTCAGCTTTGGTTGTTCGAACAAATAAGGTGTCTTTTTTCAAAGTATAATATTGTTTCCAGACTGGTGGGTGATTTGATTTTAATTTAATAAGAATATTTTTTAACCGGGGATCTTTTTGTTGTTCAGATGAGATATTGTTAAATATTGAAATAATGTCGGGAGGAATAGGTGGAGGGAGTGTATAATGTAGAATGCTGGGGGAGTCTTTGGGGGGGTTGATCGTCGCGACCAAGGGGGTGTCTTGACAGGGTATCTATGGGATTGTCTTTCCCAGGACAGTGAATAATTATAAGATCAAACTCTTGAAGTGCAAGAGTCCAACGGGTGAGACGGGAGTTTTTTAATTTACAAGAGAAGAGAAATGTTAAAGCTTTGTGGTCAGTATATAGATTAATTGGGTGGCCGAGAATATAAATTTTGAATTTCTGACAGGCAAACAGAATACCCAGCAGCTCTAATTCAGTCACTGTGTAGTTCCTTTCGGCACCACACAGTGACCTACTTGCGAACGACAGGGTATTGCGTTGGCCCGCAGCGTCAATTTGGAAAAGTTCTGCTCCAAGTCCTATGTACGAGGCATCGGTTTGGATACAGAAGGGAATATTAAAATTTGGGTGGGTTAATGATATTTGAAGGGAGAAAGCAGTTTTTATTTTTTGGAAGGCTATTTTATCTTGTTCAGTGAATATCCAGGGGGTGTCTTTACAAATGAGATGAGAAAGGGGGTGTAATAGGGAAGCATGATTTTGGGAAAACTTACGGTAGAAATTACAAAAGCCGAAAAATGATTGGAGATCTTTTTTATTACGAGGTTCGGGAAAATTTTGAAGGGCGTTAACTTTATCGGGGTCCATGATCATACCGGTAGGGGATATAAAGTGACCGAGAAATTTAATTTGTTTTTTATGGAAGTGACATTTTTTAAATTTCAGGGTGAGGCCTGCTAGAGAGATTTTATGAAAAATCCACTCTAGAGTCTCAAGGTGTGTTTCGAAAGAAGGGGAAGTTAATAATATGTCGTCGACGTAGGTATGAATGTCATTAGGGGAGGGACAGGGGATAGTGTAATTATTGAGGGCGGCTTCTAATCCTTTCCCAAAGGCTGCATTGGAAATATTTAACCCAAAAGGCACTACACAAAATTGGTAGGACCTTCCGTCGTAGAGGAAACTGGTGTACTGACGAACCGAGGGGTCGAGTGGGATTTGCCAATAGCCAGAGGAAAAGTCAAGAGAAGAAAAAAAAGATTTATTATTAAATTTTGCTAGGATATCATCGATTGGGGGGGAAGCGTCTCGAGTGGGAAGAATAATAGTATTTAATTTGCGAGCGTCCAAGCACAAACGTAGTGTACCGTCAGCTTTTATTACAGTAACGAGGGGATTATTGTACGGGGAATCCGATCTTTCGATCACCCCCCACTTAATCATCTTGTCAATTTCTTTTTGTACGGCGGGACGACGAGAGAAGGTTACAGGGTATGGTTTAATTTTATGAGGTTTGATATTAAATTTATAAGAGAAGAAAGTGTGAAGGCCGGGTTTGTCTTTAAAAATGTGATCATACTTTTGAAGGAGAGAGGTCATTAATTGGTGTTGAGAATCATTAAAGGGAATGTCATTAAGGGCAATATTTTTTTCTGTTTCGAATGGGTAGGTTTGATTTATTAAGTGGGAGGGACCTTCGTACATGGTGAAAGGATCATTAGTAACAATAATATTTTTTAACGAATTAACCAAGCTATTTGGATCATTATCTTGAATTAATTTGAAGGGGATGTTATCTTTGATAGAGGGGAGGGAGATTTCCTTGCTATTGTAGTCTATGGTCACCCCGTTTTCAAGTAGCCAGTCGGTACCTAGAATTAAGGGTGTGGACAATTGGGGAACAACTAGAAATATACCGTGTGTTTTGTAATTTTGAACATAAAAATTTAAATAGATTTGGGATTTGATTTTAATTGTTTTGTGACTGAGTGCCGTGGTCAAGAGAATGCCTGTGAGGGGAAAGAGGGGAATTGTGTTTGGGTCAGAATTTTGATTTAATATTTTAAAAAGGTCTTCAGAGATAGCAGAGACAGTTACGCCAGAATCTAAGAGAGCATTGTGAGATTTATTAAAGAGGAGGATGGGAATTTCGGGACGGTAATTTGGAGGAGGTGTTTGTTCGAAATCGGGGGGAGAAGCTAATGGGTGGGTGAGTATTAACATATTATGAGGATTGACATTAGAGGGGGACACAGTGCACATCCTCGCGGGCATGGTCAGACCTAGTTTTCCGGAGGAGGGGTAGTGGTAGGGGGAGTTGGGGTGGATTGATTATGAGAATTATATTGGGGGCGTTGATATTTTTTTTGACGAGGGGGATACCTATTTTGTTGATTGGGGCCAGGAGAATTGTTAAATGAATTTCGATTTTGATTATTTTGATTTTGATAAGAGGGGGCATTTTGAGTGATTGGAGGGGAATGAGCTTGCTGAATGTGGGAGAGTTGTTGAACGAGTTCATTAGTGGTGGTGATACGGAGACCTCTGAGGGCAATGGAAATGTTAAAGGTGAAGTGGGAAGTGATCTGGTCAACCATTTCGGCCTGATCGATAGGTGGTTGCAAGAACCGGGCCTTGCTGATCCAATCCATCGCATGCTTCTGCAGAGATGATGAGTCTCTGTGGAAGTAGGGGCGATAGAGTTCGTTGCGGATAGCGCGCTGTTGATTGGGTGACCAGAACTGATTACGGAACAATACTAAGAAATCTTGATAATTTGTTGGGGGGGGGGGAAGTAGAGTGGTATACCAGAGACGGGCACCTTCGACGAATTTAGACTTTATATAATTAATTTTGACATTATCTGGGACTGGGGGCTGGGTAAGAAAATATTGTTCGGCCTGTTCAATGAATTCCTCAGGGTGAACTGGAATGAGTTGGCCATCATAGGGGGGAAGCTTTGCAGAGTCGAGGCTAATGCCAGTGCTGTTGGAAAGGGTGGTACTATTTATTGTGGATGTGGTTTGACTAGGGAATGATATGTTATAATTAGGGGCGGAAAAACTAGAAGTATTGGAGGGGATAGTGGATTGTGTTGGAATAGGATGAGCAACAGTAGTGAAGGTTAAGATGCTGTTAAAGGAAACTTGAGGCATTGATTGAGAACAGGTGGGGACTATTAGGGAGGAAACTAGAGGGACAGAATTTTGAAATTTATTTTCCAAAGCAGCTAGCCTGGCACTTCGACCTTCGACAAGGCTGATCCTATCTCCGAGGGCTCTGATGGTGTCACTAAACGCGCGTTGGGAATTGGTTGCACATTTTTGGGATTCTTGGGTCAGCTGTTGTTGTTGGGAATTTTCGTTTTGTATGGCAATGAGGTCTTGATTAACGGAGGATTGAAACTTTGAGAACTTAGCGTTGACTTCGGCGTCGTTGTCATCGATTCTAATACACAGTAGTAGTATATATATGTATGTCCTGGGACAGTTTTCAATTTTCATATTATATCAATAAAAGATCACAAAGAAAACAATGTGCAAAAAGATCAGAAAATCGAAATGCAATAATAATTAAAATATTTTTCGCAAAACTTATGAAATTAATTAATTAAATTCCAAATGAAATATTTCTTAAAATATTTTTTAAGAAAATCTAAATGTATTTGGGTGCGCGTTATTATTATCTATTTTTCTAATCTTTTTGATTTTGATTTCTAATTAGTGTATTGAGATGGTTTACAAAATCATTTCTATCTATATTTATTTTATAATGTCCCCAAGCTAATGTATCAATACAATTTTCCAAAATAAATCTTTTATCATCATAAACACTTAAAGCTTTTTTGTTTTGTTCTACAGTAAAAATATCATGTTTCTTAGTTCTAAATAAATTTTGTTTAATATATTTTGATTTTTTTGTTAGTAAACAATTTTCAAAATCATTAAAACATATTTTATTTTCTACAACATTTTTTTTAACACCTTTAGCTTTTTTAATTTCTTTTTCAGTATCTAAGATTCGATGTGAATATAATTTAGATCTTAAACCTATAAATTCAGTCATAATTTTTCCATTCAATTCATCTTTGAACTTGCCTAAGACTTTTTTGTTAACTAAAGGTAAACCATAAATATTATCTTTTGGATAATCTGAAGTGTCAAAATGATCTAACATAATTTTCATATCTTGATAAAAATCATTAGTTTTTATTTCTAATATAAGTGAATCTGTATCTGTATATAACAATCTAACTCTATTTCCATATTTTTTCTTTATAATATTATAATAAAATTCATACATTAACATTTTAGATAAATCTAAAATACACATTCCTACATATATTGGTTGTTCGAAAGTTATTTTACATCTTTTCATATGTACTGCAGCTAAATTTTCTGTAAAAATTGTTCTTCGATCAAAATTTGGTTTTGCAATTAATTTTTCTAGTTGGACTGCATTAGAACATAATCTTATATTAACATGATTTCGAACATTCATCATAGTACGTCCATAAACACTGTTGTTCATTAATTTGAAATATTCTTTTTCAAACTCATTCTTAGCTTCTGATCTGAGATTAGTATTAAAATTAATATACACTTTTAACCAAGGGGATTGACTAAATTCTAAAACTCTGTGAATTTTCTCTATTTTTAAACCTAAATTAATATATAATTTTAGTGTTTCATAATGTATTATATATTTTTTCTTGTCATACAAAGTTGTTAATAATTTTGGGAGTTTTTTGTCATCAAAACGTCTTTCCGGTGCTAAAGGGAAATCTGAATGTAGATCATGAAGATCTTTAGGGTAATTTAAATCGACTTCTAAAATATAACCTTTACATGATTCATCAGAAATATTCATTACATTAAAATCATTCAGATTATCAACCCATTTGAAATCTCCAGTAGGTAAATATTTACTCATTGCCCACCCATAAAGATTATTTGCATCCAAGTATTCTAAAAATATTGATTCCTCTTTTTTTTAAAATATATCTCCCATGTATTTATTGTTTGCTTTTGAATACCTTTGACTACATTGAGATAAACCACCTCTTATTCCATTTTCAAACATCAACAATTGATCGACATCTGTTAATAAATCTAATTTTACTTTTGTCATTCTTAACATACTATTCCACGCAAATCCTGGTGTTGTAAAATACCACATAGGATCTAATTTATAATTTTTTAAAGAAATATCTCTAAAATTTTCTATTATATCTGTTAACAATAAAACATCAATCATATTATATAAACTTGTGAATTCACGCATATTTTGTATATTAAACACTTTCCAAATTTTTTGTGAGTTTTCATATTCCTTTTTAGTTATATTTTTATCGGTGAGAGAACTATAAAATTTTTCAATAGGAGGTAAACATGTTTCATTAAATTTTTCTTTACTATCCATATACTCATAGGGATAAGCTAACTTTCTAGTAACTAAATCTAAATGTTCTTCAGGAAAATATTTACTAAGTTCTTTAAATTTATTTTTTAAATTTAATTTCGAATCATTTCTTAAATTATTTGTTAATTTGTCTAAAGAACTAGGTAAAAATTTGAATGAATCTATAAATCTTAATTCTGTAGATAATTTTATGTCTTTACCATTCCTAGTTACTACACGTGATATCACTTTTGAAAAAGAAATATATTTTTCCTCATTATTTGCGAGCAATTTTATTTTTTCAGTATCGTTCCCAAATTCTTTTATAAATAGATGGGCATCATAACCTGAAAGATTATGAAAAACAATTGGAATAAAACGAGGATTTTGGTAATTAAGATTACATATAGAATGTGCTGCTCCTCTATATTCTCCAGTTAAGTGGTCATGATCCCGAACTTTTCTCATATTTTTATTTTTATTTTCTATTTCGCTTTTAAGTTTATCTTCATACAATTTAAATTTTTTAACATCATCAGTATTTTTATAAGATTCAATATCGTCTTTAATTATTTTAAGTTTATCTTCATACAATTTAAATTTTTTAACATCATCAGTATTTTTATAATAATCAATAGTGTCTTTAATTATTTTAAGTTTATCTTCATACAATTTAACCGTTTGAGGACAAAGAACTTGTTTTATAAGATTTTTTATTTTACTTTTTTGTTTCAAAATAAATTTGTTAAATTTACAATATTTTATAATATTTAATAATTTATAATATTCAATAGCGTCTTTAATTATTTTAAGTTTATCTTCATACAATTTAAATTTTTTAACATCATCAGTATTTTTATAATATTCAATAGTGTCTTTAATTATTTTAAGTTTATCTTCATACAATTTAAAATTTTTAACATCATCAGTATTTTTATAATATTCAATAGTGTCTTTAATTATTTTAAATTTTTTCTCTAACATTGGAGGTAAATCTGATAAATATCTTTCACAAATATGACATTTATTAGATTTATTATAATTATTTAATTGTTCTACATTCAATGATTTCATAGGAACTATTTTATCATATATTTCAGAAATAAGTATTTCTTCATTTTTCATACATTCATAAAATTCTTTAGCTACGTTTGGACCAGAATATTTTACAGGTGGTTTATAATCACCATTACTATATTTAATATAATAACAAAAATTATTAGGTATATGTTTCTGATAACATTTTGTAAAAGACTCTGTATCATTTGGTTGACAAGTATATATTGGTTGAAGTGTACATTCAAAGTCAGCATAAATCACAAAAGGGACTCTTAATGAATGATTATAATTTTCAAATTCTAAAGTTTTATTATAGGGTTCTGGTAGAATTATTTTAGCTGCTTTATTATTAGTACAATAATGTTTATGTTCATTTAACATATTTTCTGTACCAAAACTATTCAAACACATTTTACAGTAAAATCTTTTTTTAGTATTTTTAGTGTTTTGTCTTCCTACTAGTTTCCCTAAATCTTTAATCCAACAATAATGTCCTTTATTATCCTTATCATCCACTGTCAAATATAATAAATCTATATGATTAGTTTTTTCAATTTCATTCGTTTCTAAAGGTACAATTACTTTGTTATCTGAACAAAACATATTAATAGAAATATCTTTTGTTCTTTTAACAAATTTCGGAACGTCTGTGATTTTTACTGGAAATTCAATATCTTTAAATTCTTTATCAAATTCATGTTCCCATTTTTTATATTTAGTTACTCTTTCTCCATGTTCTTCAACAGGATGTAAGGCAGAGAGTATTGCCCAAAGAAAACATTTATCATCTTTATTTTTAACATTTATAATAGCTTTTTTATTTCCAATGTTTTTAGGTAATGGAATATATGAAGAACCCTTAAAAGGAACATATTTATTTATATTTATTCCCAAACTTAAAATTTCATGAAGTCTCCATTGAGATTTTTTCATTATAAAATCTTCTTCTTCTTTTACAATTTTAATTTTTGTATTTGTATAAAAATCATTTAAGTTAGAATTTTTTGTTAAAATTTTATTTGGTGTTTTAAAACTTTTTTCCTCATATTCCATATTTTCTTTATTAGTACCTCTCTTATATATAGCATACAACCAAATATTTACTTTTAAATTTGTTTGTTTTATTTTTTTTATTTTTAATTCTTGTTTAAGTCGTCCTATTACTGGATTATCTAAACGATTTAAAAATGTTTGTATATCTTTAATACCCATATTATTTTTAATAATATAAGTTTTTAATCTACTTTGAAATGCTGTTTCTTCATTTTTTAAAATAGGTCGAATCGTGTTGTTTATTTCAAATATTTCTTCATTAAAATTAAAAACTCTATGTGATTTAGGTATTATCTCTCTTGATATTCTTGGTCTTATACCATTATTTTGATGACGAATAGACTGCAAATGTTTAGACCAACTGTTGTATTTAACAGTTATCTTACAAATATCACAAGTTTTATCTGTTTTTGGTATTCTCTCTTGTTTTGTTCTTACATTTTTTGTTGTTGTACCTCTGTATGTTCCTCTAAATCGAGGTATAATTGTTTGATCTGGATCATTGTTTTGATGACGAATAGATTTCAAATGTCTAGACCAATTTTTGTAACTAACTGTTAAGTTACATTTTTCACAAGTTTTGTTATCCATTTTATTATTGTTAACATTTCCTTTAACACTTGTTTCAATTTTTTTATTATCCATTATTTATTATAGATAATATTATTATTTTTTTACATTCAATTTTTTAATAAAAATAATTTTTATTAAAAATAATATTTAAATAATATTAAGATCCCATACTAAATTCACACATTTTAATATTTCCTAAATCTTGAACAATCTTAATATCGTCTAGATAATAGTGATTATAATCATCTGTTGCAATAATTTGATCATTGGCTATATGACAAAGTTCTAACCAAGTTGGTGAATGTAATAGTTTAGAAACATAAGGCTTTCCATTTCCAAAACCATCATCTCCTTGATTAATAATGAAAATATTTCCATCAATTGGAATTTTATTTAGATTATATTTAATACTCTCAGAATATTCATAGTATTCAAAAGCACAAAATTTCACATAACATTTATTATTTTTTTTTTGTATACTTTTTTTTATTTCATTTCGCATTACTTTCAAAAAATTAAAATTTTTTAGTCTATATTGATTAATTGGTACACCATTATATTTTGTATTAACTCTACAAGGTAAAATTGTTTGATCTATATCATTTTTTTGATGTCGAATAGATTTCAAATGAGCAGACCAACTTTTGGAACCAATTGTTAAATTACATTTATCACAAGTTTTAGCAGGATATATTTTTTTATTTAATACATCCATTTTATTATTGATATCAATTTCTTTAACTAAAGATTCAATTTTATTTAATCCTTCCATTCTTTATTATAGAAAATATTATTATTTTTTTTACATTCATTTTTTAATAAAAATAATTTCTATTAAAAAATATCATTTATAATATTGTTTTTTGTAACTCTTCGTTATAAAAACTCCCTTCAATCTCTTCATTGTTTAAATCTATAATTTTATAAGTAATAGGATGTGTGTATAAAATTTCATTAACTATAAATATTTCTGTTGTCCAATTTTTAATATATTTATTATCAAATGTTTTTTTATAAGCTGGTATTCTTACTCTATCACCTACACTAAATTTAATTTTTGATTTTGGTTCGTTTTTTGATTAATATAATTTGTGAAAAACAACATCTTCGTTAGATTTATTTACTTCACAAGGGCTCATACCAATAGATCGATGTATGTCTTTGAAATTATATTCATCTATTAATCTTTGTAAAATTGTAATCCATTTTTTAGAATTTGTAACTTCAAATTGTAATCTCATTTTTTTGTTTAAAGTCCTATAAATCTTTCAATAATTGACGATTTTTCTTCATTTTGGGTGTGATACATTTTAATTCCATATTCTTGCAAAACTTTTTTAAAATGTTTATTTTCAAATTCCAAACCTTTATCTGTGTGAAGTAAATTTGGTGCTTGATGATTTTGTGATATAGCTTGATTTATTATTTTTTGAAATGCTTCTGAAACACTAATTCCATCTTTCTTTTTGAGTTCTAAAGCCCAAGAAAATTTTGAAAACGTATCTATAACAGTTATTATATAAGAATAACCCTTATTTTCATCAGAATAATTTCTCATTATAACTAAATCAGCAGCCCATAAATCATCAATACCTTTAGTAAAAATTCTTCGTTTAGGAAATTTTTTTCTAACTGGTTTATAAAGTTCTTTAGCTAATATCATTTTATCTGTATGATTTAATTTTTTATTGGAAATATTATGTCCAATTGTAGGATTTTTTATAAATTTACTTTTATTTGTGTTACATTTAAAACATATTGATGAAATTCTCCATCTACCATTAACTGTTTGAATTTTATTTGCATTAATATTTTTTGTTTGAATTTTACATTTAAGACAATATATAGTTTCGTTCATTTTTTATATTTATATTGAAAAAAATTTTTTAAATAGAAAATTTTTAAAAAAAATTATTGAAAATAAAAAAAATTATATTTTCTAATATAAATAAGAAATGGAAATGGAAAACTTTAAAGATGCTTTAAATAAAATGAACAATGGATATACATTTATAAAATTTAATGATTTGGAACAAGGAAAACCATACAAAGTAAATAAGTTCATAATGATTGATACAAAGTTTGGAAAAAGAATAAGTGTTGTATTAAACGATGAATATATGTTAAATTTACCAGAAAGATATACAAGAAAACAAAATAACACGGTATAATACATGTTCGGAAACAAAATTGAATCTTATTTATAATTGTGAAAAAATTTTAAAGAATGGGAAAACAAGACATGATTTTGATTTTAAATAAAAAAATTAATTTACTTTTATAAATGGTATTTATAAAAGTTAAAAAGGGTTGTATTCATTTAAACAAACCTATTCACAATAATGATAGTGATTATTTTTTAGGTCTCTATTCATTAGTTTTGAAAGGCAACAATTTTATTAATATTGAATCAGAGTGATGTATAACAATTAAACAGAATATAATACATATAAAAACAGGTAGATATAGTATTGAACAATTGAACAAAGAAATAGAACCACTTATTATATCATTTTCTGATGAAACTAATAGAATTACAATCAAATCTCCTTGTTATTATAAATTAGATGAAAAATTAAAAAAATATTTAGGTTTTAATGGTAATATAGATTTTTCAATGACAAGTGAGAAAAAAATGTACTTTCCTATTGATGGTGAATATTACATAAATATTGAAAAAGAATGTGAATTTAGATTAGGTCGAAATGGTCAAATCCCACTAGGTACAATATTTATTGGTATTTATTTAATAGGTGAAATTGAAAATTTATTTAATTCATTCGGAACTAAATTTGTGGAAAATTTTCCTAAAATAAATCTTGAAATAAATAAAAATTTATTAAAAATAACTGCTTCAATTGGTCTGTGGTTTGATGAATATTTATCAAATTGTTTAGGCTTTAATTTTATAAAAAAATTAATCCCTATTAATAAAACATGGCCTAAAGGGAAAGAAATTGAATTAGGTGTTGTGTATACAGCACCAGATATTGCTTATACAGTAATAGGAATAAAAACTCCACAATTTTACACTCAAGGTTTCTTAAAAGAAATAAATGGTATTATTTCTAATGAAAATAGTAAAACATTATTAAAAGGAAATTATTCAATTGAGCATTTAAATATCTTATTCAATTCGATTATGAAGTTGGAAAATAATGGTGATTACATTAAAATAACAACAAAAGATTATTTTTCATTTGATAAAGATTTAAATTTAAGTTTAGGAGGGATTGATACAATATATACACATTATGGAGAAAATTCATCATTAAATAATAACAACAAAATATTAGAAGTACATTGTAATATAATTGAAGAATCTATTACACATGATATTGATGAGCTATCTCATTATGATGAAGTTTTATTTTTATTTCAATATAATTCTAATAGTGCTTTGATTAAACCTCATAAAATGATATATAGACCAGTGAGTAAAAATCGGTTTCAAAAAATAGAAATTTATATTTTAGATTTAAAAGGTAATATTGTTAATTTTGATGAAGAATTTATTGGTGTTCTTGATCTAATCAAAAAATAAATATGAAAAGTTGCCCTCGGAATTCCGAGGGCAACTTTTTTTTCAAGATAAAATATATTGAAAAATTAAAGTATGGAACGATTTTTTTTAAAAACTTTCATCAACTATTCCTCTTTCAATATCAAACGTATACACTGCACTAGAAATTAAACAAACATAACAAATTGTGTTCTCAGGTAAATTTTTACTGAAATCTACGTTTAAAATTAGTGTACAGTTGGTGACCGCAATTTGACTTTGATGTCTACTCATGTTAACAACAAAAAATGGTCTCTTTTTAAACATTTGTTTATCTAAATACATTAATGGATTTTCTTCATGTGATTTATAATAGGTTTTTTTATAACTCATATGATCTTCATATGCTTGACAAAATTTCATATCATTAAAATCAAGATTTTGCAATTCATTAGGATATTTTTTTCCATTAACTTTAAAAGAATAATTTACAACATTACAATCATCAAAAAAAGCAGCATTACTATCTTGATTGTCTAGTTTATTTTTTTGAAAATAAACAACACCAAAAAATGGATGTTCATTATTTCGATAATTAGGTGATAAATCGCATCTTATATTTTTTCCAGTAAGATTTCTGATTTCAATACATTGCCATTTTTTAAAATATAAAATAAACGGTTTCTTAATTAATTCATCAACTATTTAAATTTTTGTTATTTCATCATATTCTATTGTTTGCATTTGAACTTTTAATTCTAAAATATTAACTTTACCACGTTTTGCTTTAACATTTTTTGACTCTGCTGTAGCTTCAGTGTTTGTTTCTAGAATCAATGCATCATCATCAGTGTTTCTTGTAAAAATTATTTCAAATCTAGCATTGTAAATTTGTTTTATATCTTTCATTGACCCTAAACCTAAGTGTGATAAAGGAATGATGAGTTCGACACTTCCTCCTCCTTCAGATGTAGATTGAAATCCTGAATTTTGTGTAGGACCATTTCCATCAACAGCATAACTCATATAACCTTTTACTGTACTTAGTCTTCCAGTATTCTCACTTTCATCTATAATTTTATTATTTAATTTAATTGTAATTTTTTGAAACAAAAATGCTCCACCATTATCAGATAACATAACATTAGATTTTGCTGGATATTTAGTACCATCTTCTTGTACATATTCAAGTAATAAATAAAGTTTTGAATTTTTAACATTCAGAAATTTATCTTTACCATCTACTATAACTATTGTATTTCGGTTTGGTTTATTTAATTCTGTTGTGATTTGAGGTATATAACTTTCATATTGGCTATTTATTATATAATTATCATATTTATTTAAAATATTTTCCATTTTCTTATTTATATTACCAAATATATATTTTTTTTCAAATAAATGGATAAAGTAAAAGTAAAATTTTTTATTGAAGATGAAAATAAAAAAAAATCTTTATTTGAATTACCTTCACGTGTTTTAATTATAGGACCATCTGGATGGTTGTGGTAAAACAAACTTGTTGTATAATCTGATTATAAATTATTGGATTCCTTATTTAAATCTATATATTTTTACAAAAAATATTGATCAACCAGTCTATAAATATATTAAAAAAATATTTGATGATATACCTTCTATAAACACACATTTTTCTAATGATGAAATAATATCTGTAGATGATTGTGAAGAAAATAGTTTAGTGATTTTTGATGATTTTCTAAAAGAAAAACAAGACATGATAATTGAATATTTTATAAGATCAAGATCAAAGAATATTAGTGTTATTTATTTAACACAAAGTTATACTTCAGTAGATATAAAAACAATAAGAAATAATTTGAATGTTTTAATTGTTTTTAATCAATCAAATTATTATATTGAAAAAATATGGTCCGATTTGATTAGTGAAGATGTACCTTTAGAAAAATTTAAAGAAATTAATAGAACTTATTGTAAAAAATATGATAAAAAAAGTAAAATAAAAACATATGGTTTCATAACAATAGACTTGATAAAAAATTTAATCTATGACAATAAAGGTAATGAGATTTTATATAACGATGAATGATTATGTTTTAATTTAATTTTGTATAATAAATGGATATCAAACAAATTCAAAAAGAATTAAAAAAAAAAATGAAAAAAAATGTTACATTTGAAGATCAAACACAAAACAATTCCAAGGTAGGAAATAAATTAAAAAACACATCAGATGTAAAGATTCAGACAATAATTAATAAGAAAAAAAAATTACAAAATAGGTTTAAAGATAAATTTTTTAAACCTAATGAAAAAGAGACTGTTATTATAAAAAAAGATGATGAAGATGAAGATAATATTAAAAAAGAAAAAAAACAACATAAATCTACAGATGTAAATAAAATAATTAATATTCAAAAAAATTTACAGGATAGATTTAGAAATACAGTTGTAAAACAAAAACATGTAATTGAAGAACAACAAAAAAAGTTTGGACCAATAATAAACGCATTAACAAATGTTAATACAACAATGAATGCAGTTAAAGATGTTGCTATTAAAACTGAAGGAGACATTCAAAAATTAAATAAACCCTATTATTATCAACCTAGAAATCCAGAATTAAAAAGATTAACAAGTTCAGAAGAGACTTTTGGAACTCCAAAATATTCTAGTCAAAAATCAACAAGTAATTCTCCATTACCTAAAAATGTTATAAACTTAGGTGCTATTTCGACAAGATATTTACCAACTGTAAAAGATACTAATTCTTTTGGAATATATTATAATAAAGAAGATGATATTCATATGATTGGAAAAGATAAAATAAATTTTGAAAATGATAATATAATTTTAAATGGAAAAACATATACAGGAATTCTAGGTTTGTGGAGATTATTAACTCATGTAGATACTACCAATCCGAAATTTTATACAGATGATGATTTTAATATTTATAAAAATATATTAATTGAAACTAATTCTATATATCAAAACAATGATCCTTCAACGAAAAGAGCTAAATCAAGTCGTGGTGAAAAATATAATGATATGATTAAAAACATTTGGAGAGAAATGAATGGAATTAAAACGAATGAAAATGATGAAGAAACTACGGATAATAAAAAGAAAGAAACTACTGATAATAAAAAAAATAATAAAAAAATTAATAAAAAGAAAGAAAATAATGATGATAATGAAATTATGGAAAAGAAAGAAAATAATGAAATATTAGCTGAAGATAATCAAATAGGGGAGGGTTTAAAGAAATGCACAGAAAATCGTATTGAATATCGTTATATTAGTAATGTAAACCAAGTTATAGATAATTTACAGTTTATTTCTGCAGAGGAAAGAGCTGGAAATAATAATTTTAAAAACGAAAAACTTGGTATTCTTCATTTGTTTAAAATAATTATGGAAAACCATATTGATACTCCTGAAGGTATTGAATATTTACTAAAATATGTAACTTTTTTACCAAAGGAAGTTAAAATATCAAAAGAAAAAATAATTAAACGTATACATTATATATCAATTGAAGAAAGTACAGGAAATAATATTTACCATGATGAAAAACTTGATATTCTTAATATTTGTATTAGAGAAATGGAAAAATTAATTGATATACCTATTATTGGTGCAGATTATTTATCATCATATGTTTCATGTTTACCAAAGAAAATTATTACAGGTTCAGGAATTGTTAATTTTCTTTTGAATTGTTCAAGTTTACCTCAAATACATTGGCCTGGTTATAATTATTTAGGACCGGGAACAAAGTTAGAAAAAAATAAAAAACCTATAAACAAATTAGATGAAGCTGCGAGAGAACATGATTATTTTTATAAAGATAATAAAGATACTAAAACAAGACATATTGCTGATAAAATTTTAGAACAAAAAGCAATGGAAAGATTTTATGATCCTCATAGTTCTATAGGTGAAAAAACTGCAGCCTATTTTACAGCAAATGTAATGAATGTTAAAAGACAATTTGGAATGAATGTTAAAAGACAATTTGGAATGAATTTAATTTAATTTATTTTTTTTGTATTATAAAATGAATCTAAATTTAAATAAAAAACAATTTAATAAAATATTGGAAGCTCATAAAAATAATAAAGATGTATCAATTCTAATTGAAAATAATCAAATTGATAGTGGAAAACATAAATTTATTCTTGAGCCAGAACAAATAAGAAAATTAAAAAACGCTAAAAAAAATAATACCAGATCAAGATTAGAACTTAAACATGTTCAAATTAAAAAAGGTGGATTTTTACCAATAGCTATTGCTGTGATTGAAGGCGTAAGTGCTTTGGCTGCAGGTGCAAGTGCAGTTTATACAGCAATAACTGATGCTAAACATAAAAAAAAATTGGAAGAAGAAACAATTCGACATAATAAAGAGATGGAAAAAATTAGATCACAAGGTTCTGGCTTGAAAAAAAAAAAAATATTGAAAAAAAAATTGAAAAAATGAATAAATTTGAAATAACATTTAGAAATAATATTGAAAAATTTGAAGGTATTTATACACGGTTTTGGATTAAACAAAATAATGTAAAAATTGATCCATTGAGTAATATAGATATAAATTATTTTGGAAATAAAATAAAAAATTATAGAGGGTGTTTTATGTTAAATGAATTACCTAAAACATCATGGGAAAATGAATGTGGAGTATTTAATTTAAATGATTCTACTCAAAATGGTTCTCATTGGGTTGCATGGAAAAAAATAAACAATACATTTAAAATATATTTTGATCCATTTGGTCATATAGTTGGCGAGCCACCAAAAGAACTTTTAAAATATTTAGGTAAAGATAATCTTTTTTGTACTGTTTCCCAATTTCAATACTATAATGATCCACCTATATGTGGTCATTTATGTTTAGAATTTATTGAAAATTATAAAAAATTTATTTAAATATCATAATTTTTTTTAATAGAAGAATTTCTATTAAAAAATAACGAGTTAACGAGTCGTTTTTTTACGTTAACGAGTCGTTTTTTTATGTTAACGAGTCGTTTTTTTACGTTAACGAGTCGTTTTTTTTACGTTAACGAGTCGTTTTTTTTTTACGTTTACGAGTCGTTTTTTTACGTTAACGAGTCGTTTTTTTTACGTTAACGAGTCGTTTTTTTACGTTAACGAGTCGTTGATGTACTCATATGTATGTTTTAATAATTCGATGTTAAAAAAAATATATTTATATTATAATGAAATTAAACTTTCACTAAACAAACTACGTAAATTAATACAAGAGGAATTACATGATTCGAATAATAATAATTAAAGTGTAATGACCTAGTTTTAATAATAATATGTAACTCGACTGATTATTTTTTAACATCCTGTTGTGGAATGTTATCAGCTGACTACTATACAATGTGAAGTATACAGTGTGATGTATACAGTGTGAAGTATACAGCGTGGTATAATTATACTAGTTTAATTTTATTTAAATAGTGTTACATAGTATACATTAAATGCCTAAGCATTGTGGCGCGGTGGGTTAAGGCGTGTGTTTTGAGACTGAACATATTAGGTTCGAATCTGACTGCAGCAGATTTGTTCCTACTGTGTTTGTTCTCGTAGTAGGATTTGAAATTAGGTGGGGGGCATTATAAAGCCGGCAATTGTAGCGCTTCGGGCGATTGGTGATTTACATGCGAATGTAGGTTGTCACGTGGTGCGGCCTACGTTGTCACCTTGATTTGTATCTACCTCAGTCTTGTTCCAAGGCTGACGTATATAATGTCCACCTCTGACTTTAAATTCTACAAATAAATACCTGTCTAACCCACCACGTCACAGTGCTTAGGTAAAAAAAAATATCTCTGTTGTACAGACAACCAGTTAAAAAAATAAAAAATAAAAAAATAAAAAAAAGTGAGAGGTGGCCACCATTCTGGATGTCTGTACAACACATATTTTGCAAATTTTTTGCATTTTTTTATTAATAATGAGTTCGTATAATTATACAAAGTTAAATATTACAAGACCTATATTTCATTTAATATTTTATAAAATCAAGGCGGATCAACACAGATATGTTTTATATGCTTATCTACACTACATATTAAAAGTTTACCCCCCGCTTCATATTTTTCATTTAAGTATAACTCCGTTGCTATTTATGTTGGAATGTTTATTTTTACATCAAACATTTTTGTTTTTAATTCTTTATAAGTCCTCCTCATAGTATCATAGTGTAAAATCGTTTTCAAAGATTTTTGGATTTTAATAGAACAATTCTATTAAAAAATTTAATTAATTATATTATTATATTCTAAGCATTTTGTGATCGGAATCTGTACCTCCCATGCTAAGAGAACATATTTTAATATTTCCGAAATTTTGAACAACACAAATATCATGGAGATATTTGAAAAAATAAGTACCGGTTGTATTTATTAAATCATTAGCTATTTTACAAATTTCAAGCCATGTTGGCGATTCTAGTATTTTAGAAGCATAAGGTTTTCCATTTCCAGAAATATTGTGTCCATGATCGACAATTAAAATATTTCCTTTAATTGGAATTTTATTTAGATTATATTTCATAATTTTAATATTTTTATTATTATTAGTATTATAGTATTCGTATTTACAAAACTTAACAAAGATTTCATTATTTAATATTGAGTTCTCTATTTCGTTTTGCATTTCTTTTTCTTGTAATTTATTAAAATCTTTGATAGTTGTTTCCATTATTTTATTATTTATTATATTTTTAATTTTTAAATTAATTTTTTCAATTTCTTTTTAATACATTTTTGCATTTAGATTTTTATTTTAAATAGAACAATTATATAAAAAAATATTTTAATTATTATTGCATTTAGATTTTCTTAAAAAATATTTTAAGAAATATTTCATTTGGAATTTAATTAATTAATTTCATAAGTTTTGCGAAAAAATATTTTAATTATTATTGCATTTCGATTTTCTGATCTTTTTGCACATTGTTTTCTTTGTGATCTTTTATTGATATAATATGAAAATTGAAAACTGTCCCAGGACATACATATATATACTACTCACAGTTCATCAAGGCGCGCGTCGAGTTCACTGAACTTCCGGGAGACATTGTCTAGCCGAGATTTAAACGCATCAGACATGTTGGATACTAATTGAGCTAGCGACTCTAAAGAGAGGGGGGAGTTTCCTACTAGGGATTGATTGGCCTCTTCAGTACCTGACATGGTAATTTCAAAATCAATGGCCGGAAGTATGGGGGAGGGGTAATAATTTGCGGGGTTGAACCTATCAAGCTGTTGGGTCCGGCGTGGACCAGCGCTATGCATGGATCAGTCACGAATAAATACCAGAGTATTTCAATACTGGGGACGTTGGGTTAAGAACCGGCTAACTTAGTGGGCAGAGCACACACAAAAAAAAAAATATTTATAATAGTTAAAATAATAGAATAGTTAAAATATTTTTAAAATATTTTATAATAATAATCTTTAAAGTTGTTTAATAATCAACAGAATCTTTTAAGAGATTGTATTAATATATAATTTAATGATAGGGAAAATATCAAGAAACCAAAGCAAAGGTGACTTAATAAAATAATAATAAATTTTTAAATAATATTAACTTGAATAGTGTAACAATAGTAGAGGGAAATATGGGAAAATAGTAAATAGTTATATTAAAGTTATTATAAAATGAAAAATTGTGGCTAAGCAACAAAGTGGATATACTGGTCCAAGTATTAAAATAATACTATAAAATAATACGTAGCACCAATTCATAAACAAAATAAGAATATAACAGTAATAATAAGGTGGAAATTAATTTAAATATAATTACTGTAACAGTGAAATAAGATAATTACTAATAAGAAAATATTTTAAATAGTTGTGCACTAAGCGTACCAGAAAAATTAATATAATAAGAATAATAAAGTAATATAAATTGTTATACTACAAGATAAATAATATAGGGGAAAATCAATTTTAATTTAACAAAATAATGTTTAACTATACGGGTTATACTAAAGGAAATATAATATTTTAATATAAGAGTGAACTAAATGTCCTAAGACAGATAATAATAATGGAGTTAATTTAATTTAACAGTCGTGAAACAAGATCACAAAAAATAAATTTAATTAATAATTTGTATTATAATAAGGTAATGGGGCCCTAAGCAGGACCAAGCTACCTAGCTTTCAAGCTACCTAGCAGCACATCAGTCGTAATGGTCTTATAGTAAATTTTATATATAAAGGGAGTAGTATATTATAACAAGGGGAAAATAATAATTTTATATAATAGGGGAGATAGTGAATATTTTAAATAAAATAGTTATGAGGACACAGCTTGCAAGAGAATAATATTTTTATTAATTGTTAATATAGAATTGATAATTTTGATCACCTTGCGGTGGAGAATGTTATTTAATAGTCATTAAGTTTTTAATATAATATAATAATTTAGTTTAATTTAATTTAATTTAGAGGTAATACCTACAATGGGAATACATAATAAAAAGATACTTTAAATAATAGAATAAAATTGCTGTCTACCAAGGTATTAATTGTTTAGCATTTAACATTACATCATATAAAATAGTAATTGTTTAACCAAGTTGGTAAAAATGATAGGTATAATCCGCAGATTTTAGTGTATATAATAAATTTGACCATGAGGTCTTTACAAAAACATGAGTTATAATATTATAAAATTGACCATGTAGTCTGGGAAAAAAAAAAAAAAGAGTTATCGCGCGTTCCTACAGAAATGAACCTAACAGTATTGTGTGAGGGAGGAGGAAAACGGTTCTAGGGAGCATAATTAAGGGGGGGGACAATAGGGGAAAATATAATAAACATACCAAGGGGAGAAGACGGGTCGTATGCAGTGTCCGGTTCCTAGTCGCCGCAGCTGTCAGGCCAACTCCGTCACCGTCAAACGCCTCTGCCGCATCCTCAGCCAGCACACACACCGAGCAGGAACAATCTCTGAAATAAGCATGTGGATAACAATTGTATATGGGGGGGAAACATAATAGAAAGATTAAGAATTTAATTTTACCTTGGTAGGTGGTGCATCATTTTGCATATTTAATTTGTACAATATATTTTTTTTTTTGTTCTACCATAGGTAAATGAGAATAATAAGAATAATATGACTTTGAAGTTAAATTTAATATAATAATAATATTGAGAGATCTCTTGCAAGAGTATAATAATTTTTCCAGTCATATTTAAATAATTTAAGTTGATAAAAATATGGGTTTTTTTTGGGGAGTAGCACGAGTAGGGAGTTTGGGCGGTTTGATTTTGTAAGTTATTAATAATGAGAAATGAAAAGTTTTAAAGATGAAAATGGATAATTAATTTTTTGCCATGTGCTGTTGGAAAGAAATGTATGTTTTTTAGACCTAACGTTATTTGCCATAGAAAGAAGAGATTTTAATATTTTAAATTTTGAGAGCGTGGATTTTAATTTTAAGAAGGTTTATAGAGAAGAGAGAAAAAAAAAAAAAAATATTATTAGTTACAAAGGGGGATTTGGACATGAGTCCTGTCACGGTCGCCATATGAGAGAATCCGGAGCTTTTTAGGACTCCGTAAACCACCCACGACAAAAGGGGAACACTTCTGTCGCGACCTGTGAGCCGCACCGCGTGATGACCCGAGGGCCAAGTCGGTGGAGCTCACAGGCTTTGTACACGCAACGACAATTGAATGCCGAGGATTTATTTAGTTAAGGGGAAATAATATTACAATAATAATAAAAATGATATTAAGGTTATGAACAAGATATATATTAAATTGGCGTTGAAATTTGACATTATAAAGAATAATAATCTTCCAGGCTATATGAATATAATGATTTTGGCGCAAGGCAAACGCAAGATAATTATAATTGGGCGCATGGCAATAATAATATAATAATAGTAGGGCAAACATGAACGAAGATATAGTGGCACATGGCAAATACAAAATAATATATAATTTGTCGCATGCTTTCCCGGCCACACCCACCATATAACTCATGGTGTGTCCTCGCAGGGTTACCGGGAAAACGTGCTGGTAAAGGGGGGGACAGGGGAAATTAGGCATATTACGACTTTGACGTGATGAGCATGCAGCATGCATGGTCGATGTTGATAGGAGCTGTCGGCCGCCGCCCGGGCCCTCATGGCGGACTTAGCCCATCATCGTGGTTGACTACAGGCGTCGAAAAATGTTGACGGCAGTTGGCGTGTATTTAACGAAGTCGGTTGGTGAGTCAAAAAGGCCTGTGTGCCGCGTGGTTCCTGGGTGGTTGTGTGTTGGTCGTCGAACAGACGGGTGGATGGTCTCGATCGGGCAGGTGTGGAGCCGTGAGAACAACAGTACCAGCTAGGTACAGCCAGGTTCAGCGTAGGTGAAAAAATGAAACGGAGACCCGGCCAGGCTGTGGTAACTTGATAGCACAATTTTAGGTCGCGCTTGTCTCAGTCACGTCGCCGTGCATTCTTTTTCGCTCCTTTTTTCTTAACGCTGTTCATGACAATATTTAAAAGCGGAATAATTTTTGTATTTTCATTTTTCTTACAATGTAGATAATCTTGTGAACTTAGTACAGTGTTTAATTAATTTTTTTAATTTACCTATGTAGATACGTCATACGTAATATTGTAAATTTGTTAAAATGTCTAAGCATGCCTACAAATGCGTAATAGGCTGCGGTGTTAAAAGTAAGTCGTATTTTAGTTATATTATGCTTTATAAAGAACATTCATTATTGTTTATTCATTTTTATGCGTTTTAAAAATGTACCTATTGTCACTGTATACTACAATTTATATTAGTAAGTATCATGAATTCATAATGTTCATGTTCATTGTCAAGTACAAATTATTATTAATATCCTAGAATTTCCAATATTTATCTAAACTTTACCTGCCTAGGTACTTTTAAATGATTTTTATTACTTTTGGATATTAAAGTCGAGATAAACACATACAGGGCAATAATTTAAAATACCTATTATCTGTAAGGTCACTAAGTTGTATAAATATATTTTACTAACGGAAGTGGCTATTTCTAATAGCCACTTCCTTTATTAACAGTGAATACCTACCAATAATTATTTTAGGTATACATTCACACCGATTTCCAAATCCCAAGAAATATTATGACTATTTCGAAAAATGGGTGAATATCATAGGTAGAGATTTACATAGTCTAGACCCCATGACTGTTTATAATAAAATACGGATTTGTTCAATTCATTTCACCGAAAATGATACGTGTCCAGGCAGCAATAGATTGAAGAACAATGCTTTGCCAACTTTACATTTACCTAGTGAGTTAACATACTTATTTATTTATAATAATACTATAAATTACATGATTGTTATATAAATTTAAATGATTATTTTATAATGACAATATTTTTTTTTATTTTTTTCAAAAAGTTGACTGAAAAATCAAACATATTATATTGTTTAGATGTATATATTAGATTCAGATCAGAATTTATTGATCATATGATATGAATTCTTTTTCCAGTGACAGAAGATTTGGGTGATTGTTCATCAGCTGCCACCGATCCAGTTGACTTAGATTTGTCTGGCATAAAACCCCTGGTTGAAAATGATTCTGCTGGTTTAATGTGTAGGTGTCTATGATACATTGTTTAATTTTTAATTTGAATACCTATTTGATTATTTCAGTTAACGTATTTTTTAATGTAGGTTTAAAAGTTAAAATTAAAACACTTTTATCCGGTTATAGGTACATTTATCTAACAGAATGGTCTATTTTGTTACAGATAACCATGTTGCTTGTTCATCAACTGCCACTGATCCAGTTGACTTATATTTGTCTGGCATAGAACCCCTGGTTGAAAATGATTCTGTTGGTTTGGTGTGTATGTATCTATGCTTAAATATTTAAATTTTATGCTATTACAATTGATTGCACACACCTATTTGCCTCTTGCTTACATTAAGCAAATTGCATGTTTAAATGCTTATTCCATGTTCTAATTTGCTTTCATTTACTTTGAACTGCTATTTATCTAGGCGTTGCGAATAATGTTAGTGGTGTAAAGAATACAAAATCGTCAATGAGAAAAAAACTTCATGCTGATAATGGTTATTTTTATATATTATTTTATTGTCTTGATCATATTGTAGGTATTTCAATAATTACTTAGAGCAGTGGTTCCTAATCGGTTGGTAATTTTGGTACTGTAAAATGGAAAAGATGGAATATAGTGAGATAAAATAACAAAAGAAACAAAGAAATATTGTTGTGTAATTAATGTATTGTTTTATTTATTTGCTATATGGTGGGGGGGGGGGGGGGAAGAATTCAAAAGGTAAACCACTGCTTTAGATAATATGAGAATTTAATTGTGTTAAACAATTTGTTTTGGATATGGCCACATTAGTATTGATATCACGTCCTTTGGATATTGAAAATTAATTTTTTTTTATTTCATTATAGGGTTATTAAGAAGTATTAATGTTCACCGTGCAGCTGATTTGACTCCAAAATGTAGACAACTGTACAAAAAGGCTGTGCTTCTACAAAAGAGACTTCAAAACACTGATTTAAGCCGAAAACTTTTTAAAGATCGTCTAGATATGGCTCAAAAAGCAGCCGATAGTTTGCTGATCGACAAACTAAGTAAGAAAATGTCTGTTTCAGCTTCACTTTTTACAAGAATTCAATTACGTGAAACTCATAAAAAATCCAATGGAAGACGGTTTTCTCTGGATGAAAAAGTGCTGAGTCTCTCTTTGTACAAACGAAGCCCGCAATGCTATCGTTTACTATCAAAATTATTTACACTTCCCTGCCGAAGAACACTTACATCTTTATTGGCTAAAGTACCAATAAATACTGGAATTAGTACTGTTGTAATGAAAGTATTGAAAAATAATGTTGCCAAATTACCTCCGGCTCAAAAATATTGTTCGTTATTATTCTATGAAATGAGTATTAGTGCGGAATTACATTATAACGAAACGTTGGACAGGATCGAGGGGTTTGAAGAGTATGGTTATGAAAGGACACAAAAATTTGCCGACCATGCATTGGTATTTATGATTCGGGGCATTACCAAAAAGTTTAAACAGCCAATTGCCTATTTCTTCTGCCAAGGATCAACAAGTAGTCCACGGCTTGTTAAATTGATCAAAGATATAGTTCCGAACTTGCATTCAACAGGGTTGCACGTAGTAGCTCCCATTAGTGATCAAGGGGCTACAAATGAAGCTGCCATAAAAATTTTACATGCTGACACAAAGGCCTATTATTTAAAAAAAAATGTTGAGTATCGAAATGATGTATACGAAATCCAACATAACCAAGAAAGGCTGAAAATAGTACAATTATTTGATCCACCTCACTTACTGAAAGGTACTTAATATTTATAATTTATTTATATTTTGTATTTATTAGAGTTATGATGTTTCATAGGAATACGGAATAATTTAATAACAAAAACCTTAATTTTCACCACGGATGATGAAAAATATGAAGCAAAATGGCAGCACATAATTGATTTATACAAGCTTGACAGTACAATTCCAAATGTCAAAATGTTACCGCGATTGACAGATTATCGTGTTTTACCACAAAAAATTAGTAAAATGAAGGTAAAATGTGCAGCACAAGTTATGAGTGAACGCGTATCTTCTCTGATGGGATTTTTAGCTTGTAAATATTACATGATGTAATTTAATTACTTGACATTAATGTGTTGTATTATTTTTAGCCAAAAACATAATCAATTCAGAAGCTCGAGGTACTGCAAGTTTGTGTTTAATGTTTGATCAGTTATTTGATTCAGTCAATGGGTCCTACGATAAAATTGTTGATGGTAAGAAGTACAGAACAGCAATTAAAAAAGGGACTCCTCATTTTGAATTGTGGGAAAAATACTTACCAGTCTTGAAATCCATGGTTTTTGTAGACCCCAAAACTGGTAAACATCAGAGACCACCAACTATAAAAAATTGGGAAGTTACCATTAGAGGTTAGATTTTCTAAAATTGTTGATACCTATTTTGAAAATTATTTATAATTTAAAATTTTTTTATTTGTTTGTCTTTAGGTTTAAAAACTATTTATCAATATTTGCAAACAAAAGGCATCAAATCTATTCTTCCTCGAAATTTTAATCAAGATTCGTTAGAAAATTTTTTTGGTTCCTCCCGTAACATTGGATGTAGAAATGTTAATCCATCTTGCCATGCATTTGCATCTTCTTACAAAACTCTCTTGCTCAATAGTTTGATGTCTATCCACTCTCCTGGAAATAATTGTGAAGAAGATTTTGCTAGCTCTTGCCTTTCCTCTTATCACGAGATTTTTATCAATTCAAACACAGAAAATAGTAATACTAATGAAAATATTGTCTGTCATGATTTCCCTCAAAAACCGTGTATTCAAAATCAACATGGAATTAATGTTGAATACCTAACATCTCAGACCCATACATATATATCTGGTTACATACTTAAAAAATTAAACTTACTTCTTTTAAAAAATTGTAGCTGCTTAGCACAATTATGCTCAACTCAATCTAATAACAATCACAATTTAATAACGGCTCGTGAATATTCCCAAACATTTATATCTTTAAAATACCCTAATAAAATATTTTGTTCTTTGGTACAAAAAGTCATTGACTTAGTAAGTGAAAAATTACCAACCATATGCCATACCTTAAATTTAAAATCCACTCTTATAAATATAGTATCTAAACTTATAAATTTAAATATATTAAAATGTCAGTTACATGAACAAATGTTTGGTCAAATATTTTTAAATTTTACTATTAAATTTTTAATATACAATTGGTGTAACAGTGTGAACAAAATTTTAAATGGCAAACAATCTATAAATACAAATGAAAACGATCCCATTAAAATTTCAGCTTATGAACGTTATGTCAAATACTCAAAATATAAAAACTTAAAAATCAGAAAGTTTTAATAACCAATTTTAAATACTCTTTTATTTACATAAATAATTTAATTCAAAATCATAACAACTTTAATTAAAAAAATACTATAATATGATAGTTTGTTAAGTTTGCAATTTATTATTATATACTTATGTACTTAAATATTTATTGATATAAAATATATATAGGTGTTTTATTTAAAAATGCTTAATTTATGATAATTTGTTAAGTTTGCAATTTATTATTATATACTTATGTACTTAAATATTTATTGATATAAAATATATATAGGTGTTTTATTTAAAAATGCTTAATTTATGATAATTTGTTAAGTTTGCCATTTATTATTATATACTTATGTAATTAAATATTTAATAAAACAAAATTTTGTTGATAATTTGTCATTGGTATCACTTTCCTTTAGTTAATTCTGAATTTACGGGGTTAACGGCATAGAAAAGAATACTAACGTTAACGGTTAACATTATTTAACGTTAAATATTTTCCTTTCCAAAATCAATTTCTTTGGTATCATATTGTTTATAGGTAATTCAGAGTAATATTTTCAAAATGGAATGCCACAAACATAATTCATTTTATAATATAGGCAGGAAATGAAATAAAAACGCATAGTGGAAGTGGATTAGTGAAATAAAATGGATTGTCTGTTAAGAATCCATGTCACTACACTTAAATAAATTATTTTTCTACTAATCACCGTTCCGGTATGCGGTGCAGTGGTAATCCATAAGAATTCGGCGCGGACGAACAGAGCTCGAATCCCATCCGACTATCATTTTTTGATTTTTTTTTCCATGTTAGTTCTTCCATCAAACACGGACAGCGCTAGTGTGCTACCTAAAAACATTAACATTGATGCCCGGTTGCACATACGACCAATAACTAGTTATCGGTCCAATAACCAGGTTATCGAATCGATAACAATTTGACAGGTTGCACAAAGGATCAATAAGTTTTATCAATCCAATAAATATTGTGTTATCGGTTCGATAAGTTGTAGACCTGATTTCGGTTCGATAAATATTCAAAAGAGTTCTATAACTTTATTGATCTGATAATATCGAATTATTTTGTGATAACTGATAAGGTAATATTATTATTTGTCATATTTTAATTAAATATTTTTGAAACGAGTTCAATCTTATTTTCTGCTTCATCAGTGTTAGGTAAGTTACAGTTTGTCAGTTTATAGTTTACTAATATCGAAGTCAATACGAATACCAGCGGTAACTTCTCTACTTTGTCAAAGTAGTAATGTATTTATCATCATCATCATCATCATCATCGAATTCCGATGAAGAACATGAAGTGTTTGAAGTTTTGATAGACCTTCCTCGACCACGAGTTTATTGAATAAAGTATAAAAACGATAACAATTAACACTGATAACATTAAAAATATATGATAGAATGATAATTTCTTGTAACCATGGTATCTAAACTATGGTTAGAGCACTAACCATTAAAATGTTAAAAAAATGTCTGTGCAACCGAACAACACTTTAAGGAACCAATAAAGTTATTTATCCGACTGTTTATTGGACCGTTATCACAGCTTATTGAACTGTTTTTATTGATCTTTTGTGCAACCGGGCATGAGTTTCCGTTCTATTTAGTATTCTTTTCTATGGACCCGGCGACGGCGGTGGTCTTATGCCGGCGGCGGAGCTTTTTATTGTTGAGTGGGGGCAGGTCAGTGTCGTCATATTGCGGGAATACATCATATTTTCGGGGTGTACAGTATTGTTCCGCCGGTGCGGTGCCGCCGGACGCGACGAAAGCGCCGACAGCAACGGCGGCCGTGTGTGGCGACATGTGGACACCGTACACTGCGGGTTTGTGGGGGCCAGGGGACAATTATTACATAATACTGCGGTCACTTCTGCATTAGCGCGCGATAATCATAATAATATATAACTAAGGGGAACAAATGCAGTTTAGTTCCCACGCGATTTTTTGGATTTTTTTTTCCCAAAATGTGTGTTTTTATGCACTGAATACAAAAGTCTTATTCAAAAATTCTCGCATTTTTTTACTTAAAAAGTTATAGTAAAAAAACTATAAAACAGTACATTTTTCAAAAATACGATATCTTTGATAAAAAACATTGAAAAAACTACATTTTCATTTTTTTTTTTTTTAATTGTATGTTTTTATGATGGATGGAAATATGCAAATATGCATAAAGACTTTAACTATCGTACTTGCTGCTTAAAAATACAAAAAATTGAAATCAAAAATGTTTTTTAATTTTTTTTAATTTTTGTCAATATTACATTATAAATCTTCGTCATTTCCATCTGTTTCAGAAGACGCTTCATCATCACTTACCAATAAATTAATTTCTTGTATCGCTTTTGGGTCATACAGCTCACCAGCAAGTTTAAAAAATTCCGTCAGAGGTTCAATATTTAGTATACGACACCTTTTCAGAAACATAAACTTTGCTAAATATCCTCCATAAAACCGTTTTTTGCGACAATACTGAGAAAGCGAAGCCTTTGCGTGACGCCACATTCCCTCAACATTATTTGTGTGTGCTCCTGTTTCCGGATTTTTGAATTGAATAGAATGGTTCACCGTTAAGTGAACAAATCCTTCATCTTCCAAACATTGATAACTCTAATAAAACAAATTAACACAATATTACAACTCGATATCACAATATCCCTTGGCGGTACTTGTCAGTTATCGTGACTACCATAAAAATTATAAAAAAACTTTTATAAAAACTAGCAATAATTAATAATTTACTTTAGGAGGGAAATGCTCAGACATGTAATTTAAAATATCAATGCTTTGATAAAGTGTGTCGGTGATGCTATGCTAGCGGTACTCGTCGCTACGCTCCTCGGCGCCGTCGCTCCGCTCCGCTAATCGAAAATATCCCCCGACTTGCTGTGCAAAACCACCTCATGTAGGTCACAGGGTAAAAACCAAATATGTATTAAGGTTTTTATACCTTCCAACAATCGCTGATAATTGTAGTCCCTGGTAAGATCCAATCATTGATTGCTGTTAAAAGAGTATCTTTATCTCGCTTTTCTACGGGTATTAAAAAACAAGCTCCAGTTTCTCGTTGAACACCACCAAAAATCCATTGTCCATCTACACGATGCCCGCGGTTATATTTTCTTCGACCAAATTTGGACTCGTCAATTTCGACAACTTGACCTACTCCACCTATCACATGAATTAATTAATTTAATAGTGTAAAAAAATATGATTAACTTTTAATTCTAAGGTTGTTTTAAACTTACCTATCTTATTATGATTTGTAATCATAGCCTCGAAGACGACTTCTCTATGAAACGATGACCAGTCAACAGCAGTATGTTGAGCAATTTTAATTTGTTTTACAATAAATGACAATGACACATTTTCTAACCACAAATATGCAAACGATACTATTTGGTATAACGACAAATGCGATTTATGAAAAAATGTATCCACGCGAATCGATCGATAATAGTCGCATTTGTTTTTTTGTTTATTTATAGGTTCCCTACATCTCCAACCAAATCCGTCTAAAGAACGCACATCAGGGTATAATTTTAAATAATGACCATTTTTACATTTTAACACACCGTCACGGGCCAACAAATTCCACGATTGCAATTTTTTTATTACACTTATTGAGACGGGGCCATTGGTTTTATGTTCAAATATATCATATAACTCAATAAAATTAACAAATGACATTTTAAAATGATATGTTATCGTAGCTGTAACAAAAACTGTAGTGATCTGGAGTACGCATGTAGGCACTAACATCGCAATCCTCAAACAGTAATATTTAATACGAAAATAAAACATTATCAGTTCTATTACCTTTTGAAAGTCGTTAATTATAAATTATAATAATCTTAATAATAACAAAATAAAATAACATAATTAATAATAGGCGACAATCCAATACGAAAACGTAGGAAAGCAAAGTGTACAGCGTTTCACGCGCATGCATGCGTAAATACGTAAAATCGTAAACTTTGGAAAGATATAACTTCCAAAAAAATAATTTGCGAGAATTTTTGAATTAGACTTTTATATTCAGTGCTTTAAAACACACATTTTGGGAGGAAAAAAATCGAAAAATTCGCGTGGGAACTAAACTGCATTTATACCTAATAAATTTGTTATCCCCTTATTCATTTTGAGATCTGCAGATATACAGTGTGCTATAGCGAAGTTATCTGGGCAATTAAATATGCTACCTGTTAATTCTATAATATTGTTGATATTATCTATACTATTGAGCGCGTTTATATTATTGTTGATTTTTAATTGAATATTTATATTATTATTTAAAATAATGTTACTGTCTTTGAAATCGATCAGGGCATTATTTTTGATCAAAAAGTCATTCCCAAGTAAGATTGCGCTGCATAGTTTTTTTACTACGTGAGCGTCAATATTGAAATAGTTATTGTCGATTTTGATTTTAATTTTGGTTATACCTACCACGCATAGTAGTTTATTATCTGGTCCTGATAGCTGTAGTGTAATCGGCGTTATTGTATAATTACTGGGTAGTAGTTCTTGTCTAATACAACATATGTTTGCTCCCGTGTCAATTGTTGTTGGTAAGGTAATATTATTAAATTGAGCTTCAATATAAATAGCATCGGGTGTACTGTTAATTTTATTTATATTAATTTGATTCCGTATTTCTATATTTAAAGATGAGCAATTATCAGAAGAATTTAACCTTGTATTTAATTTTTTTGGCTTGTTGTTAGTTGAATTTGAACGACAAGTGATCGCGGAATGTCCAAATTTATTGCATAATTGACATATTATATTAGTTTTGTTTTTAAAGTAACATTCATATTCAGTGTGGTTATTCTTCGAGCATATCGAGCATTGTTTTGTGTGTGCTGAATTATTATTATAATTGATATAATTACTGTTATTTTCGTTGGGTCGTATTTAGTAAAATTGTTTTGATAATTATTATCATTGTTTATCTGAGATAGTTTTAACTGACCTATAGTTTCTTTTAAATTTTCTATTTCCTCTCGTAATTTACTATTTTCGTTGGTTTTTAGTTTGTAGTTTGTATTTATTTGCTGGATTTTATTTTCAATTATCTCTGTTTCAATTTCATATGGGTTTTTATCTATACTATCTGCTGTCATAAACTCTATAAGTTCATATTTACGAACGTTTTTTTTAAGTTCATCAAGTGTTTCATTTCCTAATATTCCTATACATCTCAATATTGTGGGTTTTAAGCCTTTCATTATACTTCGTACCATTTCTCCTTGTGCATATCTTTGTCAATTCGCCTACACAATGACTCTACTTCATTAATGTAACACACACTTTGTTCATCCGGTTTCTGTTTGCGTTTTTCAAGCATTATTCGAAGCATATGAGTTTGGGCAATGTGTTCAAATTCTAGTCTAAATTTTTTTTCTAGATCGGACCAATTAATGTTTTCAGCGGTATCCATAATATTGTCATAAAATATGAGAGCAGTGCCTTCTAAAAATACGGGAATATATAGACTTTTTTCAGATTCGGACCATCCGTTAATAAGTGCAGCTCTTTGATAATTTTTTAAGAAAGAATCGACGTTTTCAGAATTATTTCCCGTGAATTTTCCTGGTTCAAAGTAAGGTTTTTTACTGTTTCCCATATTTAATTACCTATTTGTATTATTTAAAAAAAAATAGTTTTATAATAAATAATGTACCATTATTTAATTGTAATATTTTTGCAACTAATTTAATAGATTTAATTAATATATTTATTCAAAGAAATCAGGGCCAAATCTATTCTTTTGTCATTTAGTACAGTTATAAGTTCGTTTCTATGATTGGATAAGCCGTTGGCGTTCCACATAAGGATGGCTAAGGATTGAGATGTGAAAGAGTTAATTTGCATTTGGTTTTAAGAGACGGTCGAGAACAGTAGTGAGGAGAGAGAGTAAAGGATTTATAAGCGATTTGAATTCGTTGAGGAAGTTGAGGAGTGTATTGTCATTTATAAGGCTGTTTGATGTTTGGGAAGAATTATTTGGGGAGGCGGCCTGTGCATATGATTTGGGAGAGTTTGATGGTGTATTAGATGGTGTATTAGTATTGGAAGTATGCTGATGAGTGGCTTCAATATTAGAGTTATTAACATAATTAACATTATTTGTATAGTTACTATTTTTTTTTGAGGTGGGTTTACGAAGCTGTTGGAGACTTTTGTATGTTTGACAACCTTTGTAATTCGCGGGATGGTCTCCCTTGGCTGGCAAATCCCTGGTTTTGGTGCGATGGGTGGATGCATGTTCATCTCCGCAACGAACACATCTTGGCGAGTAGGAGCAATATTTTTTAGAATGACCATAGTCTTGGCAGTTATGACATTGTAATATGTCTCTCCGTTTATGTGGTTCTTCAATTTTTATTTTAGTGTGGAGTATCGAGGTTACGTTGAATATGTCAGTATTGATTGCTGCTGGCTCAAGATCGACAAAAAACATTGGAAGATTGTTTTTTGTGGTTTTTTGAATAACATTAGTGACTTGTCTTACCGAGAAGCCAATTTCTTCTATAGCGATTCCTATCTCGACTGTTGGTGTTGACGGGTGTAGGTTACGGATTACGACTCTGAACGGTTAGGTTAGGTTAGGAATCACGTACTACTTGAAATTCTGTTTCTATATTAACATCATTAAATCTTAAGGTTATTTTTATTAATCCTACTGTTGGCACGACCCTGTCGTTAATTCCGTTTAAATATATATTTTTATCCTCCTGCACTAGTGTGTCTCCAGTTAAAGTACTAAATTTAATTAAATTAATATCGCTCCCAGTGTCAATTAATAGTTCTATGAATTCTTTTTTTTTACATTGGCAGACTGACAAGTAATATGGTTTTTGTTTATGACTGACTTGATGTGTAAACATCTTCCTGGCAACCCTCCTCTACTGTGGCTATTAAGTTTATCGGTCGAGCGCCACTCCTGTCGTCCGATCTTGGTAAGTTTCCCGAATTGTTATTACGCCTATCATTATTCTGCTTTCTAAAACATTTGGTGACGTCGTGTCCAGGAACTTTACAATATGTACACATAAGGTTTAGTAGGTTGTCGCGTGGAATTATTGTTGGATGGACGCGAATTTTGATTACAATTTCGCGCAATGTGGTTACCTCCACACTGGTAACACTGTATGGCATTATTTCGATAATTACCACCTTGATTGTTATTAAAACCATTGTTACTATTTCGAGACTGATATTGATTATTTCTATTACCGTGATTTATATCAGGTCTATTAAAATTCGGATTCCGATTATACTGTGTTCTATTAAAATTCGGATTTTGATTGTATTGTGGCATATTATAATTCGGATTTTGGTTGTATTGTGGCCTATTAAATGTACTAGTACTCGGTCTATTATAATTATTATTTGATGGATTATAGTTATTATTGTGGTTACGATTATTGTTGTTAAAATAATTATTCTGCCTATTGAAATTATTGTGATTAGAATTATTCTCTTGTCTATGAGGGTTATCACCTCCGTAGTACTAGTATGCCTCCGATTCAGATTTAAGTTCAATCTCTTCGTCCTTAGCAACCTGTATCGCCAATTCTAAAGTGGGTGGCTTTTGAGGTTTTACTATGTTCTTTAAATTAGGTGTCAATCCCTTAATAAATACTACTAATGTCTGTTCTTTTAACTGATCGCGAATGGTAGTTGCCTGCTCTGTACTCTTATTTTTGGTACTAGCTATGCATAAATTGTAAAATAGTTGTTCTACGCGTCGTACATATGCACCTACGTCTTCGTTGTTCCTCATTTGGACGGAATTCAATGCTACTTGCAATGATGATGTCGACTGTTGTGGTTCGAATGCGTCTAATAAAATTAATTTTATTCCTTCCCAATCACTAGTGTCCCTATATTGACACGCAGTTAACGCCTGGTCAAACAATTTAGTGTTAATATATTTCGTTAATATGGGCAGATCTTCCTTTTCTACGGCGGAACATGCTAAGTCGCATGCCTTAATGAACTGGTATACATCCCTTTCACCGGTACAGGAAGGGGTTCATTAGGGTGGCTTTGTCTAATGGAATTTTACTAGTCATTTTGGTTTTTCTTATTCGTTTAACCTCTTCTAATTGAGTATGTACTATTCCTTTCTAAGTCCGGGGACCTATCTTTCGTAATTCCGTTTCGCTAACTTATATCGGTCTTATACTTGTATTCAACAAATTCTTTTCCCTGATAGCTGTTAAATATTTTTCCCTATTGAAATCTACAGAATATTGATACCCTTCGTCTGTACTTAAATCGATTTATCCTTATTATCGCTATTTGTTGTATCTTTTTCTTTGTCAGTTCCCTTATTTAATTGACTATCACTTGTTACTTCAGTGTTTACAGAAACTTTAACCTGATCTACTATTTAAACACTTCCGGTTTCGCTTTCAGTTAGACTATCATCAATTTCTTTTTGACTCATTTAATAATAGTCATAATAATTTAATTAAATAAATATAGAATTCTAATTAAAATAGATTACTTTTAACGTAACTAAAACGTAAATGACAAACTAGCGTAAAATAAATTAAATCGTTTATAAATAATTAATTATACAATTAATAGCAACGATGAATAAATAACTAAAACAAAATATTAAATTCGTATTACTAACGATAAATAATAACACCGTTATTATATTCCCTATAAAAACCCTTTTAAATTTTTTTTTCATTCAATTTTTTTTTTTAACTTAATTAATCAATCCTAGGACATCTATACTTAAATAGTGACTCCTACCAACTGTATTAATTAAATTAATTCAATTTTATATTTAACTCAACATTTAAGGACTTATTCCTGCCTTATATAAAATAAATCTCAAAATATAGACTCACTGTCTTCAAATAAATTCACAAAATATCAGGACTTACAACTTGGCCTATAAAATTCAATATCTCGACTTCAATCGTCGTAAAAATTCAAAATTCAATAAAACTCGACCTCAACTGTCGTAAAAATTCAATATAACTCGACCTCAATTGTCGTAAAAATTCAAAATACAACAAGGACTTACCTACGGCCTTTTAAATAAATTCAATAAACGAAGGACTTATTACACAGCCTTATAAAATTCAATAAACGAAAGGACTTACTACACGGCCTTATAAAATTCAATAAAACACGACTTCAATAATTGTCGTAAAATTCACATACACGGAAGGACTTACTACACGGCCTATTAAATTCAATAAAACACGACTTCAATAATTGTCGTAATAACTCACAAAAACATAAGGACTTACTTCACGGCCTATAAAATAATTTCAACCTAGACTTCAATGTCTTAAATAAATTCAACAATATAAGGACTTACTTCTCGGCCTTCAAATAAAATTCTCAAATAAATTCACAAAATGTAAGGACTTACCACACGGCCTTAATAAATTCCCCCAATATGGACAACAAATGTCCTAAAATAATTCACAAAACGTAAGGACTTACTACACGGCCTTAATAAATTCCCCCAATATGGACAACAAATGTCCCCAAATAATTCACAAAACGTAAGGACTTACTTCTCGGCCTTAATGAAATATTCAATTCTTCAAAATAATTCTAATAAATTTTTTCGTAATATATTGTGGAATATATTCAACACTAAGGACTTAACTGCCTTTCAATGGGCGTCGCCCGAGTGCGTCCCGAAATGACCCTTTTTTAATGTTCCTAGTGCGTCCAGAATAAGGTATCATCCGAGTGCGTCCCGAGAAAAAAGGTCATATTTTTCACATAGCCCGAATGCGTCCCAGTTCATTTAGAGTTACCCAGGGTGCACCACGAGGAGGTGAACTGGCTTACACCCCAAAAATATTTGGTAATTTGGTTATTTATTTATTATATTATATTATTATTATATAAATATATTAAATTATTTAGGCTTACATACTGTTTTCATGTAAGCCGTACAAGTTTTGTTAACACAGCACCATCGTTTTACATCGCCATTCAACATTTTATGAAATCTCATTTTATATCCATCAATAATTTTAAGTTCCTTACCGTGTTGGCTGATCATACTCGACGGCAACGACATCGACATCTTTCAAGTATATTATAGTATGTAATATTATGTAATAAAATGAATTAATGTAAAATGTTAATTAAATATATTTAAATAAAACGGTTAGCTGCATACACATAACTACACATCATTAAACATACTGCACGTGGTTGTCAAAGACTTGTTACGAATAGTAGGCTATCTTATCCATAAACTGCATAAAGATAAATAATGTTAGCAATAATATCACGGACGCACACGGGATATACCAATATAATTTGTGATATTATCGCGGACGCAGTTGGGCTATTAAAAAGGTACGATATGATAAACGGGACGCACTCGGGAGTTGCCCCTTTCAATAATTAAAATATTAAACACGGTTTAATTCAATTAATTGTTACGTAAATCTGGATTGTTGTTCAACCTAAATAATTTAACTATTTATTATTAATCGTAAAAGTTTTATTTAAATATCTAAAATAATTAATTCAATTTTTGTTTTATTTCAATAACTTATTTTTAATTTCAAAATAATTATTTATTTATTTATTTACGCGATGTATTTTTTTATTAAAAAAAAATTATTATTTATTTAAGTTATATCAGTTTAAGTTCTGAATAATTATTTATTTATTTTATTTAAAACAATTATTAATTTATTTATTTAAAATGATTGAATTTAAAAATAATTTATTATTTTATTTTATTTAAATGACTGAAAATTTATTTTAGTTTAATTTAAAATTATTTAATAAGTAAGTATTTAATAATTATAATAATAATATTTTATTTTATTTAAATGATTAAAAAATTATTTTAGTTTATTTTAAAATTATTTAATTATATTAATAACATTATAATAATAATATTCTATTTTATTTAAATGACTGCTAAATTATTTAATTATATTTATAATATTATAACAAAAATATTTTATTTTATTTAAATGACTGAAAAATTATTTTAGTTTATTTTAAAATTATTTAATTATATTTATAATATTATAACAAAAATATTTTATTTTATTTAAATGACTGAAAAATTATTTTAGTTTATTTTAAAATTATTTAATTATATTAATGATATTATAATAAATATATTTTATTTTATTTGAATGACTGAAAATTATAAAAAATAAAATAAAAGTATTATTTTAATTTTTTTCAATTGTTCGAAGTTTTATTTTAATATTAAATTTATTTATTTATTTATTCAAATGATTGTAAATTTTATTTTATTTAATTATTATTAAATTATTAAATTACTATTTTTTTTAAAATATTCGAACTACTATTTAATTTAATTCAATCTGATTCTAAATTATTATTTTATTTAAGTTAAAAGGTTGAACAATTTTATAATTTGTTTTTAATTAAATCGAAAATTCAAGTTCCACAATTCTTTTTTTTTTTTAACACGACTATAATTTTTTTATTTCCCTATTAATATACTAGGGTCATACGCTATACCATAGGAGACGAACAATGACAAAGCTTAACTATATACTCACAACAACGCAGCTGGTATTACAGTTGATTGTCTCGCTGGTAATTCCATTGCTTCGACGTATTGACTAGTAGTTGTTACTTTGTACAGGGTCCTTTCTCGGAGTTGTTGGTAGGTGTACAGTCTCCCAACGGTGATTCGATGAAGAATTTGCCTCCTTGAATGGACTTAGATTGAAGAAAAATTTTCAAAATTTTCGAAAAACTTCGAAAAAAAATTTTTTAATTATTTTTCCTGTTCTCTAAGTATCTATTGAGATACCCTGTCCACAGCGCCAATTTGTAACGTGCCCCAGTCAATAGGATTGAAGGATGATGGAAAAAATGTAGATCTTGAGTTTTTAGTATAATATGTTTCTCATTTAATAATTAATTACTCTAAGTCCAAATATACGAATGAAGCTAGCGAGATGTGACAATAGTTACTGATGACTGTTCCTAAGCTCGTCGGTTGCTCGTCTGATGAACGCTTGTCCATCAGCTCTCATCGATGGGTCTGTCCCTGTCCCTACTTATTCTGGATAACTGTATATGATCATCTCGCGGCCTCGCCACGCGCTTGCACCCGGCAGGAAGTTGAACACATATATATGTTGATAGTGTACACGTGCGGTGCTTTTATTCCATATCACTCACGATTTATATGGACATTTTATGCGAGTTATTTATATAAGTAGTCATATAGTTTGTTGTACTACACACGCAGCGCAGCTGCTATTATTATTACTATTAATGTAATATGATGCGGCGCGTACTATATACGATTACTTTGATCTACACTTTAATCTACTGCCTATATAGTGTTATTTTTAGATAAATGGTTAAACAGTCACAGCTCGCTACAGTACAAAAAATTGCGCATCGTGCCAAAAGAAAAAGGTCACGAATAAAAAAGTAAAACAACCCATGGTAATCACGACTACAAGTTCAGAACCATTCGAAAAAATAAGTTTAGACATCGTTGGCCCACTGGTCACTACATTAGCAGGGAATACATATATATTAACACTTCAATGCGATTTAACTAAATCACACTCCCGCTTAAAAAGTGACACAACTGAAAAAATGTGATTTTCTATTTTATCATATCATACGTTAAGTAAATATCATAATAGTATTGTACAAAAACGTTACAAGTCTATTCCTATTTTTCACCAACAGATCGCGCAAATGTCACTTTTGATAATGTAACATTTTACTGATACAATATTATCAAAAGTGTCATATATCACTTGCATTTTACAACTTCATGAGAACGTGTATTATTATTTATCAAAAGTGTGTTATTTCGAGTTGTGTCATTGTATTAGATAATAAATTACAAACAATACAGTACTATTTCGTTTTGAGTCAGTATTGCTTATGAAAATAATTTCAATAAGAGGACTATTTCGACTTGTGTCAATATTTATTAAGGTAATTTAAAATATTAAATTATTTTTAAATCATTATTTTGACTTGTGTCGTTATTGATTAAGATAATTTAAGATATTATATCATTTTTAAAGCATTATTTCGACTTGTGTCGTTATAAATTATGGTAATTTTAAATGTTATTTGATTTATAACATTTTATTTTGAGTTGTGACGTTTATAATTAATTAGCTATCGTCCTTCTTCAGTTGTATTTCGAGTTATGACACTTTTTAATAAATTTAATTAAACAATTTTAAGTTGTGACACGAATTATGTTTCAGTATTTACAAGTAGAAAATATTAAAAATAATATTCTTATAATGTCCGGTCGGGCCAAAAGCATAATGAATCTTCTTAAAACACAAAAATCAATGCAAGACAACGATATATCGACACTGATAAAAAATAGTAATAAACATTTTTTTTCTAAAGTTTAAAGTGAACTCAATATATAAATCAGGTAATAATTTAAATTTTATTTAGGATCTACCGATAATCCATTAGGCTTACGTGGTAAAAAGTGTGCTCCAGATGATATACCACATTGTAGTATACTAGTTGAAAAACAAAGGGAGGAAAAACCTATGCAAGACAATGAGATATCGACATTGATAAATAGTAATATACATTTTTTTTTATTAGGTTTAAAGTGAACTCAATATATTAATCAGGTAATAATTTAAATTTTATTTAGGATCTAATGATAATCCATTAGGCTTACGTGAGCGAGATGGAGAGTGTAGTAACGGAAAAAAATAATCGGTAAACTACGCAATTTCTCCAGTACACAGAGACTGCAGTGACTTTTATGATTCAGATAAAGACCCGGAGTTATATTGCAAAATTCTATCACCTAAAAAGATCAATAGACCTTCAACCCGCGATTCTTCAACTAGCGATTCTTCAAGTAGTAATTCTTCAAGTAGCAGTTCTTCATCCAGCGATTCCTCATCTCCGTCCAGTTCTATTGATAACCATGAAATTATGAATGAAGTAAATTATGAAAATGCAAGAATAAATTATAATAACAATGAAAGTACAGAAATGAATTCCAATTCAGAACTTGAAATTATGAGAAAAGGAAAAAAGAGGAAGGTGAATTCAAATCAATGTTCAATTAAAAAAGCAAAGATTAACCGAAATTCTGGATTAAGCTATACTTCAGCTTCTAAAAGTAAAAAGAAATACGATATGAGAAAAGTACGTCCTCCCTGTAGTAATCAGTGAAAACAAAAATGTACTTCAAAAATTAATGATACTGAAAGGCAGAATATAATTGACAAATATTGGTCATTAGGCGACTTGAGTAAACAGCGCAGTTACATAGCAACCTGTATGCTATCCATTAAGGGGCCTCCACGCGACCTGTTTTTTTGCTCAAAAACATGCCTTACAGGAAAAATTCTCACGCCTCGTAGATTGGTCCGATTTCCGTAATTTTTTTTTTGTTAGATAGAGAAAGACTTCTTACAGGGCGCATTGGACTTGGATTTTCAAAATTATTTTTCTAAGTCTTATGTTACAAGTTTGAATTTAATCAATTTTTACAACTTTTTAGTTTTTGTATTATTTTTTGTTTTTAGCGACGTAATTAAAAATCGAAGTCCAATGCGCCTTGTAAAAAATATTCCTCTATCTAACAAAAAAAAAATTACGAAAATCGGACCAATCCACGAGGGGTGAGAGTTTTTCCTGTAAAGTGTGTATTGAGCAAAAAATCACGCTAGAAATTTTTCTGTCTGGTAATTTCGTTGACATGTGCATGCGTGTGCGTATAAATCTCCCGCGACCCGCAAACCACCACTCATTGCTACTGGGCACTATGCCGTTCTAGCGGTCTACAAATACGTTATCTTATCTACTAATAACTAATAAGTATTAAATACCGCTTATTTACATTTATAATTAGTTAGAAATATAATGCTACAAATATAATGTACGTTGTACACTTGTACGTACAATTAATAAAAAAGAAAAACATGATCACAAGAACGAAAAATATAAATTATTAATAATGAGTAAAACACAGGTAAAATAATTCATATTACAATATATTTATTTACATTCAAATACATTCATATACATTTTATACTACTACTAGCTGATCCCGCTGGCACTTCGTTGCCCGTTAAATGTACCAATTCTATATTACTCAAACTTTGTTCAATTCGTTATTTAATATTCGGCGTATGGTGTATGGTGTTCAAAATTTATCTTAACTTTTCTGTTGCCCGGGATAAAAGTTCTGATTCGCGGCAGTACATTATCAAGTAGGCAATCTACCTGCGGTAGATCGCGGACCCCGGCGTGCTGTTTGTACGTAAGTGTACGATTTAACTCTAAAGTATCAAAATTGTACTAAGTTTGTCGTTTTTACTTAATTCCACATACGGAGGATTTATATAATCAATTAATGCAAAAGCCTAACGCAACCGTACTGAAATCCGATGAATAAAAAAAAAAACAAATTTAACACTTTTTATAATTAGCCTATCTTTTCCCCAGAGGTCTAATCTACACACAAACATTCATTTTTATCTATACTAATATATAAAATGATAGCCATAACTCCGGAACCACTTATCCCACAGCGTAAAAACTTCACAGAAACCATCTACATATCAATCTTAATATGCCCTGAAATTTTTATCGAAATCGGTTCGGTGGATCTTGAGCTATAAGATTTATTCAAAATGTACACTTATTTTTATATATAAAGATTTTTGGCTGCACTATTTCAGCCAGTAAATAGTTTTTATAAAATTGTATCAACTGACTTTCCATTTTAGTTTTCCAAAAGTCGTCATCTCGCTCAATTTTTTCTATAAAAATATCTAAATAGAAATATAACATGTTATTTTATGTAAGAACTTTATTAGGTTTGGATGTTATAGTATTATTATACTTACCTTTTGGTGTCCAAACTACAAAATAACAGGTTTGTTTATTAGCCACGTGCAATTGACCCTGCACTTGGTAGTAATAGATATCGGTTTTTTTCAATTGCAACTCGCCTGAGTTGTTGGCCGACAAAAATTTGATTTTTTTTTGTTCAACACCTTCGATTACTGTCATGTCTTTAGCGCTATAAGGACATTTTACTTCCAATAAGTCCTTATATCCTATCAACCCATCAGAACAAGCCAAAAAATTAATAATCTCATCTATAAATAGACCTGATGGCAATACTTCTAATCCCAACTTAAGCTCAAAATCTTTTTTGGCCATGGGCTCATATTGTATTCCATACCTATAAACAAAAATGTTGTGTACCTACCTATATAATTGAATTTGACTAAATAAATATTTTGTAATCGTACCTCAATGCCGAAGTTGATGGTGTGAACATTTCGCCGTACAAAATGTATTTTACGGTATTTGTTCTGGGGGTGTTAGCCTTAGAAACCAGGTAAGAAGTCTTATTAATAAATAATATATTAATATTATATTATATTAGATACTAATATTATAATAACTATATTTTATATCTATAATAGGCTATAAGTTACAAACCACTTCACATGGGTGTTCAGTGCTTTTCATTTAATTAATTAATTATTAAATATGAAAAAGTGTTCAGTTTCTAAACGCCATTTCAACCGTATAATTAAAAATCAATTAAACAATCTAGAATGCTCTGCTCAATCTGTTTTAAATCAAACACATTTTGTTGAACCAAGTGTAGTAAATTATGTTGAAGTTGGTGCAAATATTAATGCATCATCATCTAATATTATTTCAAATAATTCAGAAATATCTTCATCCATACCATTATTACATGATTATGTAGATAATGAAAATTATAATTATATAAATAATGACCATTTACTTATTGACTCTGTTGTTAATATTCAGAAGGATGATATATATATTTCGACTTCATCTTCATCTAGCGATGAAGAAACTTTTAATAATGTTTTGGCTAATAATCTTCAAAAAAGTTCTGAAATTACTGAAAATATTTTTCAAGAGCTTCATAAATGGAGTATTGAATATAAAATTAATCATAATGCCTTGAAAAGTCTTTTAACTATTCTAAGGAAAACACCCACATTTAAAACTCTACCAAAGGATCCTAGAACGTTTTTAATGACACCAAAAATTACATTACTGCAAACTGTAACTCCAGGGTTTTATAATCATTTTGGTATATTAAATAGCTTAAACAATATATTTAAAAATGAAGTCTCTGTTCCTTCGATAATTAAGGTATCTATTAATATTGATGGTCTCCCTTTAAGTAAGTCTTCAGGCAGTCAGCTTTACCCTATATTAGGCATTGTTAAAAATTATAAACCATTAGATAATATAGTTTTTCCGATTGGTATTTACCATGGCAATGAAAATCCATCTTGTTTTAACAATTTTTTAGAAGATTTTGTAACCGAAGCTATTGGATTATACAACAAAGACATAACTGTATGTGGGAAAAAAACAAGTTTCGAAATACAAATGTTATTATTTGATGCAGTTGCAAAAGCAAGTGTGTTGCAGATGTCGTATATTACAGACAGTCGTCAAAATAATATTATTTAATATATATGTAATATAGGTGGGAATATTTCAAATTGTAAATTATTGACATAGGTCAGGCCAGCGAAGCAATATGTGCTGAGGCGACAATAATATTTTCTATATAACACCGCCGTACGCGCAGGCACGGCCCCCGTTGTCGCTGAGTGATTCGGCGAGGACGTAGCTACGACGTGCGTGTGAAACGCCGATCGTAGTACGGGCTAGGCGATCTGAATTTGCTAAGTGTTTTATTAATGTTTGTTTAAATACAATAAAAGTGTTTCCGACCTGAAAACCCGAGTTAAACATTATTTTAGTCATTCTTACGTTCTTACCTTTTATAGGAACAGCGCCGGGATATACGTACTATGTGTCAATGAAGTTTTATTAAACTGAATAGTGCCAAGGTATATGTAATCTTTGAGTCATTTCAACTAGATAGGAACGAACTAAGAATCGACAAGCGCCTACCATCGTACCTCAACGAGTTAACAGTGCCATTCTAATTAACTTTAGAGAGTGTCATTAACTAGAGAATACGAGGGTAAGGCGATAGTTGGTTTACCGCGTATTGTCTAATACGGGTGATACCACAGAGTGGCGCCCAACGGGGTTCTTATTCACGGGCGGAGACATTTTTTTTTTTGTGCGTGTGCCCTGGTACCTCAACCTTGGCACGTTTAATTTTTCGAAGTGTTTATGTACGAGAAGTACAACAGTTTTTACGTGTGGTCTGGGAAAAATTCCCTTGGCACACCAATTTTTTTTGTACAAGTGAAGTACGACAATTGTGTACGTTTTGGGTAGTAAAACCCGGAGCAAGTTTAGTGTTTTTACCTGTTAAAGTAAAATATACTTTTTGTGTGTGTTTTGGGGTGCAGTAGTAACCCAGAACGCAATTTTGTGCGTGTGTATACCGAGTGAGTAACACATACGCGTTCGATAAATTTTTCTTACGGAAAAAGCAACGCTTGTACCTCGTGAGTACACCAATATATAATTTTTTGTTTTTTTTTGTACAAGTGAAGTGCGACTAATTGTACATTTCTGGTAGTGTAACCGGGAGCAAATTTTTAGTGCTTTACAAGTTAAAATAACAGTTATAAGAGTTTTGGGTACAGTAGAAACCCAGAACGCAATTGTGTGCGTGTATACCGATTAACTAACAAATACGCGTTCGATTTTTGTCTTACCGACAAGACAACGTTTGTGCCGCGTGAGTACAATTTTGCTAACCGTGCGTCTACACATATACGCCAAGGTGAGCAACGTTTTGTAATATACTTAAATATTAATATTAGGATTGTAGATTAGTTTTTTTAATAATTTAAATAATTTTTATTTTAATTTTCGTTCGCCCTTTAAAATTGTATTTAGTTTATTTCAAAAAAAAAAAATATATTTTAATTTTAATTCTTAAATTATTCAAAAATTAAGTAGTTATTGTTAAGTATAAATATATTAATAAAAATCAACTTCTTTCACTACAAAATAACAACGCAAATAAATTAATAATTCAGGCAGACAAAATTTTAAGACACTAGTAATACCTTATATCAAAATAATAAAAAAAACAAAAATCCAAAACACAAATGGAAAAAATGATAATTAAACCAGATAGTTTTTCCGGACAAGGAGACATCAAAATATTTCTTAGACAGTACGAAAAAGCAGCACAAATAAACAATTGGGACGACAATGAAAAAATGAAATTCTTATCAATATTTCTGAAAGATACTGCCAACAAATTTTTACAAAACTTGGAAAACAAAGGAAGAAACTGGTCATGGGAAAATCTAAAAAGTGAGTTCATAAACGAATTTCAACCAATAGGATACTCTATAATACTGAAAGACAAATTAGAAAACAGGAAACAAAACGACTTAGAGTCAATTTCTAGTTTTGTTACGGAAATAGAATATTTATGTAGTCAAGTAGACAAGGATATGAAAGAGGAAGATATTTGTGTTTACATACTAAAAGGTATAAAGGAACCTATATTACACGCAATTTCACTTCACGACAACAGTAACTTAAAAAAGTTAAAAGAAAATTTAAAAAAATATGAACTTATGCAATTTAGAATTAATTCAAGAAGCTCAGGATTTAGCGAATACACAGAAATTTTGAACAAACAAGTAATGCAATTAAATACCGAAACAAAAGACAGCAACCAAGAAATTAAACGTTTAAATACAAAATTAGAAGGAATAGACAGTTATTACAAAAACAAAATTGATCAACTATGTACCGAAATGAACAATTTAAAAAAATACGACAAGACAGTAAATTTTGAAGATAGATCACGCAACAGAGACAAAAGTCCATATCCACACAAATCAGATTACAAAGGCAGGAACAATTATAGGGAAAAAAGTCCTTATCCCGATAGGTACAACGACTATAAGTTCAGAGAAAATAGTAAAGATAGATATAATAACCATAAATACAGAGATAACAGCAGAGAAATTAGCAATAATAGAGATAGGTCTTATTCAAGGGATAGGAAAAACTCCTACGACAGGTCCAGAGATACAAGCAGAAATAGATATAACAACAGAAATCGTGGAGATGACGCAAATAGAAAACAGCACAGTAGGGACAACAGCAGAGAAAGATACTCAACAACGGAAAAATTTAATGGAAGAGAAAACATAATATGCTACAAATGCAATGAAAAAGGACATTATGCAAACGATTGCAATTTTTCAAAAAACGAATAGCACCCGAGTTAAGAGAAAAATCGAAATATCTACCTCGGGGAACAAATAATATTAATTTAAAAATCGACACCTCTAAATTTAACAGAGAAAAAAAAATTGAAAAAAATAATTATATTCATTTTGTAGAAAATTGGTACAAATCAAAAAATTCAAATAAACTAAGAACTAATGAAGTAAACGACGATGACGAAAAAGCTGTAGAAAACATCGTAACAATAAGTAGTTTGAACCCACTAAACGAATTTCAAAAATTCCTACTCAGCAATAACGATAGAACCGACTTCCTATGCGATTACAGTGAACAGACGGTAAATATTTTATCATTACGAAATGATATCGCAATCGGCCATTGCACAAGTCAATGCCTTACTATGTCGAAGGGGATCGCATTACAATTTAGAAATAAATTTAACAACGTTCAAAATTTAATAGACCAAAGAAAAAAAATAACCGAAATTGCTTATTTGAAAAACGGAAGACAATGGGTTCTATATCTCATAACAAAAAATGAATATTACGACAAACCAGCGTACACTAACATTTTTAGAACACTAGCTAACACTAGGAAATTTTGTATTGAGAATAATATTACTACTTTAGCATTACCCAAAATTTGCACTGGACGAGACAAAATGAATTGGAACATTATTTCTACTATGATTAAGTTTATTTTTCAAGACACGCAAATAAAAATTTTAATATGCCTACTACCAAACAATGACGATGAAAAACAAAATAAATATTTTAAAAACAATGGTTCACAAACTAGTAATATAATCACGTTAGGGAAAAATTTCAATAACACAATTAACGATAAATTAAAAAATGAAATCAAAATCAACAATCAAAATATAAGCGTAGATTCAGATACTGAACGAAAACAAAGAGTGTTATCCATAAAAATAAAATTAGACGGCAACGAACAAAATGCAATTATAGACACAGGCTCAAATATATCATGTATAGATTATTCCCTAATAAAAAATAAACAAGTCACAAAATCCAAAGAACAAATGACTATAACAGGCGCTGGCAACAACGAACTGATACAAATAGGAACAACAGAATTAACAATTACAATCAACGCACGCCAATATCAAATCAAAGTATACGTCGTTGAAGGACTAAATTGTAAATTACTATTAGGAAACGATTTTAATATTAGATACAACCTAATAGTCGATTTTAAAAATAAAAACATACAAATCGATAATAATTCTATAAAAATGGACGAAATATGGTACGAACATAATGTAAATCACAACTTAAACATTTATACAACTGAAAGCATCACAAGTGCAACCAACATTAATAAAAATAAAATTAAAATTATATCTAACGAAAATATTACCATAGCTCCTAAGACTAGGTCAAAATTAAAAGTGTCCACAAAAATGCAAGACAAGCAAATACAATATATAATAAAACCAACTGAGCGCCTACAAAATAATAAAAAAATAACTTTAGAAACTACATTATTAAATAATGATGACGAAGTCATATTACACAATTTCTCCAATACCTATAGTAATATACCAAGAAACATGGTTATAGCAATTGCCACTGAATTAAATACGATTAAACGCGATAAATACGAAATAAAAAATATTAATTCAGACAATAAAATTATTAATAAAGAAAAAATAATATTAACAAAAATAACAGAAGTAACGGATAAACAAGGTACAATAATACAAATACCTAACGAACTTAGCTATGAACAACGTATAAAGACACAAACACCAATAAACAAATTCAAGCGTTTATTCACCTCAGACCCTTTAGACTTAGGATGCGCACAAGTAGAACCATGTGAAATTAAATTTAAAACAGACAAATCGACATTTCAACCACCGTAATTAATTAAAGAAATCCGAGAAGGTTTCGAAAATCTTATAAATTTTATCAAGTCCCTTGAATAATTTTTCTGAATATTACTTTAAACAAAAACACAAGATTTAATATAACTGTAAAAATTTAACTTTCCTCAAGATTTTATAACATGTAATACCTTTTACCTACCACTCAACAAGCCACCGTCGGAGACCAGCAGACCGCTCCGGCCGCCAACGTTCTTTCATTCGATTTCTACGGATTCATCATCAACCATCATTCTCCATTACGTCCCGGACCTGCAAATTGCAACACTGTCCACGACGAAAATTTTTCACGCAACCTCACCAACCTCATGTTTAGTATCATCTTTTATTCGTTTTCACGACACTGAATTTTCTTTTCGGTTGTTGTGTACGACTATATGATGAGGACACCGCCATGGGCCACCGATGGCCGAAAGGCCAATCCACTGTATACACTACCACTTTAAGTCAACTTCTCAAGCCGGCTGTCACCCACGTTATCGTTATATAATATATATATATATGTATGCATTGTATAATGGTTTTAAATCAACGAACAAATTTAATTTAACTACCTTAAAAATTTAATATTTCTACCTTTAATATTCCTCCAGAATTTTATAATATGTAATACCCTTTTAAGAACAAATATGTAATTTAGCACCAGATTAGTAAAATCAATAGCAGACATTAGCAGATTTTATAATAACTAAACTATTGTAATATTATAATAAAACAAATTACATTTAAGGTTTTAAAATTACATTTTTACAATAATAAAATATTAAAAACATGTTACAAAAGTAAAAAACAAAAGAATAGAATGTATTTTCAGCATAAACAAAAATTCACGAGTCAACGAGTAGCAACAATCTTCTGAGACAAAGGGCGAATATAATATTTTCAAAGTAGACAATAAGCATTAAACCAAAAATTATAGAAACAATAGCAAATAAAATTGTTCCATACGAAGACACGAAAAAGACACAGTTCAAACAGAAATTTGAAAAGCAGAAATATAGATATAAGAATAAAAATTACAAATCAAATTCGACGAAACGAAAACAAGCAAGATAATATTCAAATACTTACCTTATGAAATACAAGAAGAGAAGAAGAATTAACTACCACAGAATCAAAGAATGAAATACCATAGAAAAACAACGAAAATTTATTGCTATTTGTCGAAATAAAAATATTATACTTCAAACTGTGAACAATCTCTAAGAAAACATTTTTCCACAAAAGGACCAATCAATACATTTTTATAACCTTATATTCATATTTATTTTTTTTTTTTAGGCACGCATTATATAATTAATTATTAAATAGTAAGATTAAATTAACATTTAAGCATAATTTTATAGTCAACGACGCGAATAAGCCGAGACAGTAACCTAGTAATTATATAAGTTTAGTATTTAATTTTGTAATAAGACATTTTTATGTAGCAATAGCATTAAAAAATGAGGGCATTTTTTCCAAAAAACAACGGGGACTGTCGTATATTACAGACAGTCGTCAAAATAATATTATTTAATATATATGTAATATAGGTGGGAATATTTCAAATTGTAAATTATTGACATAGGTCAGGCCAGCGAAGCAATATGTGCTGAGGCGACAATAATATTTTCTATATAACACCGCCGTACGCGCAGGCACGGCCCCCGTTGTCGCTGAGTGATTCGGCGAGGACGTAGCTACGACGTGCGTGTGAAACGCCGATCGTAGTACGGGCTAGGCGATCTGAATTTGCTAAGTGTTTTATTAATGTTTGTTTAAATACAATAAAAGTGTTTCCGACCTGAAAACCCGAGTTAAACATTATTTTAGTCATTCTTACGTTCTTACCTTTTATAGGAACAGCGCCGGGATATACGTACTATGTGTCAATGAAGTTTTATTAAACTGAATAGTGCCAAGGTATATGTAATCTTTGAGTCATTTCAACTAGATAGGAACGAACTAAGAATCGACAAGCGCCTACCATCGTACCTCAACGAGTTAACAGTGCCATTCTAATTAACTTTAGAGAGTGTCATTAACTAGAGAATACGAGGGTAAGGCGATAGTTGGTTTACCGCGTATTGTCTAATACGGGTGATACCACACAGATTAAAGGTCATTCAGGTTACTCTTCATGCTCAAAGTGTTCTGCTGAAGGAGAATATTTAAATGGTAGAATGTGTTTTCCTGATATCACTTTTATAGAAAGGACTGATAATGATTTTAAAAATCAAACTGATGAAAATCACCATGTTGGACAAACTATTCTTACTAGAATTCCTGGTTTAAATTTAGTATCGGATGTTCCGTTAGATTACATGCATCTAATTCTGCTAGGAGTTATGAAAAAATTGTTAGTTGGAACCTGGATTTTTGGAAAACCTCCTCATAAATTACCTTCACGAATAATAGATGAAATGTCTACACAATTAATATCATTGAAATTATATATTCCATGTGAATTATCTAGAAAGCCCAGATCATTAAAAGAAGCAAAACGTTTCAAAGCGACAGAATTTAGACTATTTCTTTTATATTTGGGACCAATAGTTCTTAAAGGTATATTAGATTCAACTAAATATGACCACTTCATTACACTTCATTATGCTATTTCTATTTTAGTAAGTAACAAAGCATTTGAATGTCAATATGTAGATTATGCAGAACAGTTATTAAAACATTTTGTTGTTAGTTGTCGTTTAATTTATAACGAAGAATTTATGATACACAATATCCATAATCTTTTACATATATGTAATGATGTCAGAAAATTTGGGCCATTGGATGTGTTTAGTAATTTTCCTTTTGAAAATTTTCTTGGGCAGTTGAAAAAACTAGTAAGAAAGTCTTCTGATGTACTACCACAAATAGTACGCAGATTATCTGAAATACAACATTTATCATATGAACATTTTAATAAAAATAATACACACATTTTAACAACATCTGAATTTAAACTATTAAAAATAAAACAAACCAATAACATTTTGGCTGAACACTGTTTTGGTCCCCAGTTTGAAGAGTTGATATTTCCTATGTACAAATTAACATTAGCAATTAATAATCGTTGTTGCAAATTGAAATGCAATACAATCATAGAAATTTTCAGTTTTGGTTATGAATCTCAATCTAAATTACCTATTGTTATCGGAAAAAAATATCTAAATGTCATAGACTTTTTTGAAAAACCAAATAATTCTTCTTTAATTGGAATACATGTTGTGTCTGAATTGAACCAATATGATGAATTCTGGCATATTACTGAAATTTTAACTAAATTAGTTAGATTGCCATTAAATAATAAAGGATATGTAGTATTCCCTTTACTGCATATTTAAATTATTTAATAAAAATTAACTATATATTGTAAATATTTTATATAATTATTCTTGTTAACTGTTGTATATATTGTATGTGTTGTACATATTGTAGTTGTATCATGGATGTACCTGGTTGGTATGTAGTTAAATTTGTGGAAGAAAACAGCGTAGAAGCAGTACCATGTAATTGGTTAAAAGATTACAACTATTGTTTTTGGCCTCCTTATAACAAACTAAAAACAGCTGAAGCTATTAAATGTAGAGAAAGTCCATCAAAATCATGGAAATTATATAAATTGAAAATTCTATCAAAAAAAAAAAATTGTGATTATTTTGTAGCTATGAATAAAGCTAATCATGCTCAATACGAATCTGATATTTCATCAGGAACAGAAAATATTATACCAAAAAATACAGCAGTTTTACCACTGAAACGCACAAGAAAGCCAAATTTTAAATTGTTAAATGGAGATACTTCTAATGATAGTGAAGAAGAATCTGAAAGTAAAAAAATTAAAGTACCGTCTTTTCCAACATTTTTTCAAACTGGTACCTAATTTTAATTGTATTATTATTTTTATTAGTTAGGTACCTACATTCTTATAATTTACGCTTACAATTAATATTTCAGATAATTTATTAAATGACACTGAAGAACTACTTGACATAGAGTTAAATGATGAACATGAAATGAGAGGAATAAATTTAGATTTAAATCTATCAAATGATAATTTAATTGTTTGCAACCAAGAAGCTGTTGATTACCAAACTACTGATCATATTGATTCAATGGAAGAGCTTCAAAAATATATTGATACAAGTAATAAATCACATTGAAATATTTAACTAATATTTAAAAATAATGTTTATATAGGTAAATTAGTATAAAAGGTACCTACTCCATTACTCCAATATTTATAATAAGATAAAAAAAATGGTTTTTGTAAAATGATAACTTATTACTTTTTAAATGCACGTTCTCATAAATAAATTTATGATATAATGACATAATGTGTACCTACATAATAATTTTTATTAATAAATTATGTTTTCTAGAATTTGAAATTTTAAGTAAAACCATTTTGAATCAGCAAAAGAACATGCAAAAAAGTAAGCATTATTTATCTATTTATTGAAATTTAGAGTATAAAATAAAGGTGTATCTAAGAAAATGTATAAAATTCTTATACTATCAAATCAGTAGATCGATGGCTCTTAGACAGAAAAATAATGAATGCACCTATTTAATAATCCCCTTAGGTACATAATTAATATTATTTGTATTTTCAGTAATTGACAAATGGCATCAAGATTCATCAAGGTTGCTTATAACAATGGGTCTACACCAAAAAGAACAATTAAATTACTTACAAAACATTCAAATGATGGTCAATAATATCAACACTATACCTACTGATATTGATAATTACACAGCCAAAAACAAAGAAGAAGATATCATATACTGTCAATTTCCTGCAACTTCTTTAGATGTTTTAAATAAATTAGATAACGAAGTAAAAGTACTAAAATCTACGAAAATTGATGTATATAATGCATTAGTGAATTTTGCCAGAATTTGTGGTATTTAATAAATATTAATTTATAGCTCAGTTACTTCTCTGCTAGTAAATATTAGGTGGTAAAATGTACAAAATATAAATAATACAATAATACAATTTGTTTCAGGTGAAAAATATGTCACTTATTGGTGGAACATCTTTAGGAGAACTTTTAAGGCGCATTCTTAAAAAAATTATGACTGATGAAGTGGCTGAAGAATTTAGTTGGTTTGGGCGACAAAAAAAATTTAGTTTCGCAACTACTGGATTAGCAGATTTGATAAAAAGTAATTTATTAATGCTCTTGTAAATTATGGTTGGTAAAAAATTCAGATTTAAAAGCAAAACATATTTTTCTTAGGAATTTTAAAACGGCATTCAATATTAAATCAATAAATTGAAAATGTACAGTATTTAATTTAATTTTATGAATGATTAGGTAGTTTTTATTATTTGTTACACAGACATTTGAGATTTCTTTATTCAAATTTTGTTACCAAAATGTATACATTATGCTCAATTTCATGATTTCATACAAATTAAGTAGTAAAAATATTATTGTAATTAAAGGTGCAGTTAAAATAAAATATAAAGATCAATCAGATAAAGAAATAGAAGTTATTGCTGGAACATGGTTAGCAAAGGCTAAAGAACGTAAAAAAAAAATAATCCCATCAACTAATGAAGATAATAGTACCAATTAATATGTTTTTTTATAACTAAACGATCAATTAAAATAATGTAATTTTTTTTAATATGTATTGTTAATGGTAAACTTAAATTTTCACGCTTACTATGTAATTGTTATTTTTTATACATTTTTAAACCTTAATATATAATATTGTATGAATTTAAATGTTTATTGATATTCGGTATAATTTGTATTAGGTATCTTACTTATTTAATATTTTACCGATCATTTATTAAAGATAATTTTTTTTTTTTCTATTTTGAAATTTAAGTATAAATGTAAAGTATGAACATATTATTACAATGTAACTATTGCTTTACATATTATAATATACAAGTTTCAATTCTAATTATTTTATAATTCAAACCTTATATACTTATAATATTGTATAAAATATTAAAATTCCTTTTTTTTAAATTGATATTTGGTATAATATGTATTAGGTACCTACTTGTATAAGATTAAAATATTATTATAATAAACTATAAGTATTGCTTTTTATGTATTATTAATTGGTAATTTAATAAATTTTTTTATTGATATTTGATATATTATGGATTTTTTGTTCGATCATTTAATAAAGAAAATATTATAAAACATATTTACATTACACTATATAAATTATAAAGGTTAGTCATAAATTTTTTATTTATGTAGGTATGTTAGTTACATTTATGAAAGTTATATTGTTGCGGAAGACTGGCAGTATATTGTATATACTTTAATGATCTAATTATCTATTCCTTAGATATCTAATAAATATCTTAGCAGATATTCCATGAAAATGTCTATTTCTTCTTGGATATCAAATGAATATCTGTGTAGATAGCAATGCCATATTCCATGAATATTTTCCAATCTTTTCCGTAGATATCTAATGAATATGCTCATAGATTCTATTAGCATATTCATAGTACATCTCAAGCGAGACATATTGATATAATAATTATATTCTATGTATATATTTAGCCTATTGATGGATATACATGGAAAATATACAAATTCTAAATAGTATATTCATAACATTTGAAAAGAATATAGAATGCTATGTGGGTTAGTACAATTTTGATACTTTAGAGTTAAATCGTACACTTACGTACAAACAGCACGCCGGGGTCCGCGATCTACCGCAGGTAGATTGCCTACTTGATAATGTACTGCCGCGAATCAGAACTTTTATCCCGGGCAACAGAAAAGTTAAGATAAATTTTGAACACCATACACCATACGCCGAATATTAAATAACGAATTGAACAAAGTTTGAGTAATATAGAATTGGTACATTTAACGGGCAACGAAGTGCCAGCGGGATCAGCTAGTAGTAGTATAAAATGTATATGAATGTATTTGAATGTAAATAAATATATTGTAATATGAATTATTTTACCTGTGTTTTACTCATTATTAATAATTTATATTTTTCGTTCTTGTGATCATGTTTTTCTTTTTTATTAATTGTACGTACAAGTGTACAACGTACATTATATTTGTAGCATTATATTTCTAACTAATTATAAATGTAAATAAGCGGTATTTAATACTTATTAGTTATTAGTAGATAAGATAACGTATTTGTAGACCGCTAGAACGGCATAGTGCCCAGTAGCAATGAGTGGTGGTTTGCGGGTCGCGGGAGATTTATACGCACACGCATGCACATGTCAACGAAATTACCAGACAGAAAAATTTCTAGCGTGATTTTTTGCTCAATACACACTTTACAGGAAAAACTCTCACCCCTCGTGGATTGGTCCGATTTTCGTAATTTTTTTTTTGTTAGATAGAGGAATATTTTTTACAAGGCGCATTGGACTTCGATTTTTAATTACGTCGCTAAAAACAAAAAATAATACAAAAACTAAAAAGTTGTAAAAATTGATTAAATTCAAACTTGTAACATAAGACTTAGAAAAATAATTTTGAAAATCCAAGTCCAATGCGCCCTGTAAGAAGTCTTTCTCTATCTAACAAAAAAAAAATTACGGAAATCGGACCAATCTACGAGGCGTGAGAATTTTTCCTGTAAGGCATGTTTTTGAGCAAAAAAACAGGTCGCGTGGAGGCCCCTTAATGGATAGCATACAGGTTGCTATGTAACTGCGCTGTTTACTCAAGTCGCCTAATGACCAATATTTGTCAATTATATTCTGCCTTTCAGTATCATTAATTTTTGAAGTACATTTTTGTTTTCACTGATTACTACAGGGAGGACGTACTTTTCTCATATCGTATTTCTTTTTACTTTTAGAAGCTGAAGTATAGCTTAATCCAGAATTTCGGTTAATCTTTGCTTTTTTAATTGAACATTGATTTGAATTCACCTTCCTCTTTTTTCCTTTTCTCATAATTTCAAGTTCTGAATTGGAATTCATTTCTGTACTTTCATTGTTATTATAATTTATTCCTGCATTTTCATAATTTACTTCATTCATAATTTCATGGTTATCAATAGAACTGGACGGAGATGAGGAATCGCTGGATGAAGAACTGCTACTTGAAGAATTACTACTTGAAGAATCGCTAGTTGAAGAATCGCGGGTTGAAGGTCTATTGATCTTTTTAGGTGATAGAATTTTGCAATATAACTCCGGGTCTTTATCTGAATCATAAAAGTCACTGCAGTCTCTGTGTACTGGAGAAATTGCGTAGTTTACCGATTATTTTTTTCCGTTACTACACTCTCCATCTCGCTCACGTAAGCCTAATGGATTATCATTAGATCCTAAATAAAATTTAAATTATTACCTGATTAATATATTGAGTTCACTTTAAACCTAATAAAAAAAAATGTATATTACTATTTATCAATGTCGATATCTCATTGTCTTGCATAGGTTTTTCCTCCCTTTGTTTTTCAACTAGTATACTACAATGTGGTATATCATCTGGAGCACACTTTTTACCACGTAAGCCTAATGGATTATCGGTAGATCCTAAATAAAATTTAAATTATTACCTGATTTATATATTGAGTTCACTTTAAACTTTAGAAAAAAAATGTTTATTACTATTTTTTATCAGTGTCGATATATCGTTGTCTTGCATTGATTTTTGTGTTTTAAGAAGATTCATTATGCTTTTGGCCCGACCGGACATTATAAGAATATTATTTAACACTTTAATACACACTTTACAGGAAAAACTCTCACCCCTCGTGGATTGGTCCGATTTTCGTAATTTTTTTTTTGTTAGATAGAGGAATATTTTTTACAAGGCCCATTGGACTTCGATTTTTAATTACGTCGCTAAAAACAAAAAATAATACAAAAACTAAAAAGTTGTAAAAATTGATTAAATTCAAACTTGTAACATAAGACTTAGAAAAATAATTTTGAAAATCCAAGTCCAATGCGCCCTGTAAGAAGTCTTTCTCTATCTAACAAAAAAAAAATTACGGAAATCGGACCAATCTACGAGGCGTGAGAATTTTTCCTGTAAGGCATGTTTTTGAGCAAAAAAACAGACGGGGGATTCTCTACAGACAATTTCTTTCAGTTACCGTTTGGGTCATAGCACAGTACAAACAATTGTAAACGATACTTGTAAGATTATATGTGACAACCAATTGGCTGAAATGATGCCAAATCCAACGGAAGATATGTGGATATCTATTTCCAATGACTACAATACAATTTGGAACTTCCAAAATTGCGTAGGCGCTTTGGATGGCAAACATGTCAACATTCAAGCTCTTCCAAATAGTGGGTCGTTGTACTTTAATTACAAGAAAACGTTCTCGGTAGTCTTAATGGCTCTTGTTGATGCTAAGTACAATTTTATTGCAGTTGACGTTGGTGCATACGGAAAAAGTAGCGATGGGGGAATTTTTACACATTCTAATTTAGGTAAAGCTATTGAACAAGATAAACTACGAATACCACGAAGTGTAAAGTTACCTAACACATCTATTGAAGTTCCATATGTTATTGTAGGGGACGAAGCATTCCCATTAAAAACATATTTAATGCGACCCTACCCACGACAAGATCTAAACATATTTTCAATTACCGTTTAAGCCGTGCTAGAAGAGAGGTTGAAAATACATTTGCAATATTATCTCAAAAATTTAGAATTTACAATAGGAGAATTCAAGCAACGCCGAAAAATGTGGATAGCATAATACTGGCGACCTGTATATTGCATAACTTTATTAAAAAATATGATACCAACACCTACAATTACGAAAGGAATGAAACTTACATTAATGGACCTAATGATAAAGGAATAGAAAACTTACCTATGAAAGGTGGCAATTCTACAAAAGATGCCTTTTATGTAAGAGAAAAATTAATATATAATAAGGATTATTTTAATTCAGAGGTTGGATCTGTATCGTGGCAAGAAAGGATAATTTAGAATTAATTATATTGCATTCAATTATTTTAGTAGGTATGCTATTATATTGTAAAAAAATAAAATATAAGTTTTTTATTTACTGCCACACACTGTTGTCTGTTATCAGCTATATCTTAATAAATTAAATAACAAATATGAATTTAAGGAAAAAAATGAATCAAATACACAATTAATATTTATACAATTGTATTCATTTTTAATTTAATTTAAAAATTTTTACATTTTTACCGAGTCATTTATATAAGGTTTCTGGATGTATTTTTATTTTTTTGTGTTTAATTTTCAATTGATATGATAGTTTTATCATATAGTTATACATATATACTTCGATCATAATATAAACAAGTTTAATATATAACTTTAATAGTTTATATGGTTGTTATATTAGTTTATTTATAACCCTATCGAGTAATTGGTTTGGCCAGTTAATTTAACGTTTATAAAATACCCAAACAACCTATGTATAGATTAAAATATGTCAATATGCGAAGATTCTAGATTGATCGTCAGTTCGCAGTCGTCATATTTATATTAATATGATTTACATATATTATTCGTATACAAACAATGGAAGTATAATTAGCTTAAATAATATAATATAAATACAATTTTAAAATTTTAAAATGTTAAAATAATAAGTTAATTTAGTATAGGTATTGTTTCATGAAGTTATGATGCGACTTATATAATAATATAATATTTTTTAAATATAACTTACCGTCTGATTTTAATTGTTCTGCTATTTTCTGCCAAATGTCATTTTTATAAGAGGTGTCCATATATTTTGGATTCAAAAGATCATACAAAACTTCATATTGTCGAACACATTCGATGTGATGTTCGTCATTCATTTTGCCAACAATTGTCGTCCGTCAAAAAAAAAAATATCGTTGGCGACAATTCAAAAGTTCTCGGATCTGAGACTGAACGGATACTGACGGATCGGATTCGTATAGAAAACTGATGAGTGAAGACGACGCGATCTAAATTTAGCGAAACGTTATTTTCCATAACTGAAACTGACCTGACTTCTCGGAACTTAACCGTCTCGTGACTGATATGTGTGAATAGACCTTTATCCAGGAACGTAACATCACGGACCGTAATTTTGCGGAAAGTAAAATTACGGAATTTATAATACCATAAACCAATGATTCTCAACATAGGTATTTCTAATTACAAAATGGTCGAATTAACTTCGGTTTTTTTTACATCTCCTACAAATGATTTATTATTGACAAAATTACCGACAGTTGGGAACATATAATTTCATCTTAGATGGAAGGCACATAGAGTGCCTCTTAACATGACTTTTTGATAAATTGAAAATACATTTTTGAAGTTAATTAACTACCTACCTAGCTGTTTAGTTTAAGATCTGAAATATACCACATAAATAAATATAATTATTTTGAAGTTTTGAACCATATTATAATATAAATATTAGGGTGGTCCTTATTTTTTTTTTTTTAATTTTGGTCGGGCTACCCATGGAATTTGTTTAAAACCGTAAAAAAATGAATTGTGGAAAGTTTCGTAGTAATTGTTCAACCCTAAGGCGTGCCTTAAAAGGCTTGAAGTTCAATGAAGGGTGGTTTTCCGATTTTTGTAATTTTAGACTTAAATATTTAAGATAGGCAAAAAAGTATAAAAGTCAAATATTTTTTAAATTAAATATGCTATAATAAATGTTGCTTGTACTTTTTTCATGTAACTACTCATTCAATCACAAAATAAAAATAACTCAATTTTTTTTATATTTTACATGTTCAGTTTGTACTTAATATGCTTTGTACCAAGAAAATTAACAACATAACTACATAAACAACTTTCCATCAGCTATTAAATAGTCTACTCTTAACATGACATAACATTTTATACATATGTAATTAAAATTATACACAAATATACTATACATAAATTACATAATTAAATATCATTTGTTAGTGTATGTTTTTTAGCGTTGGGATATTTTTTCCTGTAATCATATATGGTCTGTACTAAAAATTGCTTTTGGTCTTCGTTCTTAGTGATTAAATTATTGTAATCACTAATTAATTTTACTCCACGTTCTGCTGCGTCATTAACAACTTTTAAATTTGTAAATTTATCAAGTCCTTGTAAGTAATGCTGATTGTTTTTCCATAATACATGATCTTCATTTAAAAAATCTGTTTTAATGTTAAACTTATGAAATAGTTTAACTGATGAGCTGTTGATAAAATCACTTATACATTTGTATTTGAATAGGTTAGAGTTTTTAATATCAATGGTGAAACGATTAACAGTATATTCACAGGTATCAATTGTATTTAGTGCTTCTACCATTTTTTTCTTTTCTGATAATGGAACGTTTATATCAAAAAAAGCAAGTACTGCTGTTTCAGGACTTAGGTACCAAAGATGTCCACAAATTTTTTTTAATGATACTAATGCAACTTTTTGATCTATATTTTCATACTCTAGTAATTTTTTAACAAATATGAGATCTTGGTATGGTGCTTCAATTTCTATATGCGCTCGAAATCAACTTTTTACGTAAATAGAAACAATAAAAATGCATGACGTATCTTGGCATGCCTTATGTTGACGTGGTGACATTTTGAATTTATTACGAAAAATGAATATTTTTAGGCAATATATTGCCTTGGCCATCCACCTAGCATGATGGGAAGCACCTGGAATACGAAATGATATTCCACGATGTGGAGTTCCTCCGAGAAAAATAATCGTAAGTTCTAGAAATTCCCTGTAGTCTTCACGAAATTGCTCTTTTTTTGAGAGCAAACTGAAGCACATCATTTTTTTGTGTGTGATAAAGCCGTACAAATATTATTATCTTCAATACCCGCATTATAATTACTAGTATTTATTTTGCTCCAGTATTCTTGGAATTTTTTAAAAAGTGGAATATTGGGCCCTGACGTTAAGCCAATTTTTTCTTCAAAGACACACCTTAACACCAATTCATAGATATGATGACGGCACATAAGATATAACATATCTTTTTCAACACGCTGCTCTAATAAGACACATGCACCCTTCAAACGACCATTATTGGATGCTGTAGTGTCACAACAAACTGCAACAACCGAGTCAGTAATCCCCCAATCTATTAATAACTGAAAAACGTTTTCAGCTTGCTCTTCTCCTGTTCCAGCTGATAACCGGGGAACCCCTAAAAGTTGTTCGCGCCCTTCACATGAAATTAGTACTGGTAGTCTTTCCTCTAAATCTTTACCGGTTAATGAAGGTAACATTTTTTCATCCCAATGTACAACGGATTCTTTAAATAAATCTTTATTAAAACTTAAACGTAGTTGTTCTGTAACGTAATTTTTCTAACCACTGTGTGACGGGGAGTTATAAGACCATTCCCTCGGGGGTTTTTACACCTTTAGCCATATGCGCTCTTACGGTGGACCGGCCGGGGAGGCCCGAAGATGCGCTGGGTGCCGTCCACGCCCGCGCCAAGACGGACCACGTTCATAACTTGCCGGTCAATCTGGCGCGGACCGGGGCCGGTGACACAGGATCTTAACGGAGCAAGCCTACAGGCTCCAGGTCCCAGGGACTATAACTGTGGTATTTTCCGGGGCAGGCCACAAAGGGCATGGGCCCGACAAACGAGTCGGGGTTGCCCATGACCTCCGGAAAATTCCACACCGTTCTCACCTTCTAAAGCGGCGTTACCCAGCTAGACTTAGAAGCGAATACTAGGTTAGCGTAAGGTCTCGGAGTAAGAACGGGAGGCGGGTGGGCGTCCGCAAAAGGCCATACCCTTGGGCGCCCACGTGAATAGCTCGTCCTCTGCCAATTGATCTTCCAAGTTATAGTCAATAACTGAAATTAAAAAAAACATATTTATACAAATCATTCTAAAGTAGCATATTGTACTCAGTTAATTGTTATAAACGTACCTAGGTTTTGTATCAGCCTAAATCCCAATTGGATTGAATAAGCATTTCCGTGGTGGAGTTGTTCTATAGAAGGTAAATGAGCCAAAGCCATCAACTATAATAATACATTTAACGTCGTATAGATAAGTAACTTTAATATGTATATTATGTTACAATCGTGCAAAAGTGTTAAAATTAAGTATAATAGATTAATGAGTTTGATTAGTAAAATTAATTTTATAAATTATAATCAATACCAGGCAAATTTCTAATAACCATACAATTTTGAGATATTTACATTCATATATAACATACTATACAATATTCATAGCTACAAATAATATTACTTATTTTAATTATTTACATAACATGCTATATTCAAAGTACAACTTCAAGCCATTAGCCAACAAATTCTATTATTGTAGTAAGCACACATGGAAACTTATATTTTAATTCATTCAAGTATTCTTACTGAAAATGTTTTTTGTTGCTGGGTGATGGTAACGTTGTAATTTTAAATTTGATAATTAATTCTCCTAAACTTTATTTATCACAAAAGATGATCACCATTCTCAGAATTCGCCTTGCATTTTCATTAATGGTGGGTGCACAAATTCACCATTTGATGGCTTCGAACATATCGAATAATGCTCTGAAATAAAAATTGTTTATTAAAATATATTTTATTGGCTTAACATGTCATTAAATAAATTAATATATTATATGTCTGTCTGTTTAATTTATCTGTGTTTTTGCAGTACCTGGATATAATGAAACCAACAGCCAGAATTGTTGGCTTCTGGTAATACCCTAGCTATAGCATTCCTCAGACCCTGTTCAAAATCAGTAATGATCTGGATATTGGTGTAATCGATGTTTAACTGCAGTTCATTCCTTACAAACTGAAATAAACGGCAGTAGCTCTCTGTCTTGCGATCAACCATCAGCGCGTGTACGATTGGAATTGCCTAAGAATGGATAAACCATATTATATCAAATAAAAAATTTAAATGTGTAGGTGTCGGGACAATTAATCTGTAATCGCCGTCTTCCGCAGTTGATACGTACACCTTTACGCTATGTCCTAATTGAATCCGGGCAATGCGGTGCGTGCGTTGCGTCTATCGCCCGCACCGCAAACCGCTGCGTGTAATTTTTAATGTGGCAAAATTAAATACTACCTTATCGCTACGATAGGCGGGTAAATTTTTATTTCTTTGACAGTTGTAAATATGCCAATAACGGATACACAACGAAAGTTATTACTTTCCGAAAACTTGTGGTTAAAATATATACGTTTAAAAAAACTAAATAAAAGAAATAATGTCAATACTGTTTATAAAGATCGTTTTATTTTTGGTGAATTTTATCATCTTTATCCAAAATTACGTGAAGACGAAACGTTATTTAGATCGTACACTAGAATGATACCACAAACGTTCGACTATATTCTAAATTTAATTGAAATAGAGTGTTCACACAGTACAACTAATTTTAAGAAACCAATTTCAGTGGAGGAAAGATTACTCGTAACATTAAGGTAATTATTTTAATTTTAAATAAGTAGATACAATTGCTTATAATGATTGAATTATTTTTGTACAATTGTTTTAATTTTAAAGTTATATTATAAATAATAGTAATATATTAATACTTAGTCCTTACATTTATTTTATAATTTAAAAATAATTAATATTGTTTGAATTATTTGAATCAGACGTAGACGATGAAGATGGTGGATTTGTATAATAATTTGTCATATTTTGATCATTAGAAAATTGTTGTGAGGATATTTCTCGTAATAATGTGTCTTGTATTGTACTCCTAAATCTTAATTTTTGCAGTGGATGTAACTGTTTCATGTACGGAATCAATGATTTAAAAAATAATAGATCTTCATCTTCAGGGGCTTGTGGTTCTAATATAGCAGCAACTTTTTTAGCTTCCAACTTTAATAGTTCATTTTCAAATGAAGATTTTGTGTCAATTTTTTGTTTTTTTTTTGTTGGACGATTTGGAGTTAAAGAACTTATATTTTCATCAACGCAAATATTTGAAATATTACTATCGTCTGTATGTTTAGCTTCCAACTTTAATAGTTCATTTTCAAATGAAGATTTTGTGTCAATTTTTTGTTTTTTGTTTGGTGGACGATTTGGAGTTAAAGAACTTATATTTTCATCAACGCAAATATTTGAAATATTCTGATCGTCTGTATCAAACTCAACCTCATCATTATGAATTAAATCGTCATTTAATTCATCGCTCTCCGAAATATTACCACTTGTAGTTCTAGATTGTACAGAGTCTCTCAAAAAAAGCAATAATTGGAAATATGACCATCTTCCATTATAATGTGCTGCAAACTCTTGACCACTACCAGATGCACCTTTTGGTATTTTTTTTATTTCTTTCAGAAATTGATCTCTCAAATTTCTCCATTTTTTTTAGCTTCTTCTTCTAAAAATTAAAAAAAAAAATGTTTACCACTTTTTTTTAAATTTTTTATTATTTTTAGCATAAAATAAATATGTTATCCCGTCATTAGAGCGAAAGAAAAAAAGCCAGCGCCAATGCGTTTATAAATTATTATTGTCCTTACTATTTATCGTATCATAAGACGTAATGTGGCGAATCACATAAATATTACTAATATTACTCGATCTGATGTTAACACTACAGTAATAAAGATAAGTCTAGATAGTAGATAGTAATTCATTGCATTTTATCGCCATGTAGGAAATTACATATTACATATCGGTGTATTTTTGTTCGAGTAGAAACTTACATAACGGGATTACCTGCTATGCTATAATATTTTATACACATTTAAATTTAATATTAAATTTTAATTTTAAGTTTTAACTATCACAGTAGTATATGCGACTGAAAATTATTATAAGTAGTATAAATAGTATTTACTAATTATTGATCTTTTTTATGATCAAACTAAAAATAATAAAATATTAATGGCGTTTTAATTTTTTTCAGGTACTTAGCTACTGGTACTGCTTTTAGACAAATTGCGTTTTCGTTTAGAATTTCCAAGACAACTGTTTCATCAATTGTAATTGAAGTATGTCGAGCTATTTGGGAATGTTCCCAGGAAATACATATGCCTACTCCAAGTATAAATGATTTTGAAAACATCGCTCAAGATTTTTACGACAAATGGAACTTTCCCCATTGTGTTGGGAGCATTGATGGAAAGCACATACGGTTAAAGTGTCCAAAAAATTCTGGAAGCATGTTTTATAATTATAAACAATTTTTTTCCATAGTTTTAATGGCCATAGCTGATGCGAATTATAAGTTTATTATGGTTGACATAGGTGCTTATGGAAAAGACAGTGATGGTGGCGTATTTTCCAATTCTAATGTACATATTTGAATAGAAAATAATTCATTAAAGTTACCTAAACCAAGATGTTTACCAAATTCAAATAATGTGGCACCATTTGTTTTCGTAGGAGATGAAGCTTTTCCTCTACGAAGTTATTTAATGCGACCTTTCCACGCAAGCAATTGGACGACGTAAATAAAGAATATTACAATTATAGATTGTCGCGGGCTCGAATGACAATTGAATGTGCCTTCGGTATTGCATATGCAAAATTTAGGATTTTGCAAAAAAGTATAGAAACCAAAGTGGAAAACGCTGATCATATTGTGAAAGCAATATGCATTTTACATAATATTATAATAGACCGCGAAAAAGATACTGCGAGACAAACAAGTTTGAATGAAGAACAACCGAATACATTACTAATGGTGCGAAGAAATAAAGCCAATAATAGATCATCTCGATTTGCAGAAAATATTAGAAATATATTCACTTCATTTTTTGAAAAAAATAAAATATAAATATTGTCAGCAGGATGTGCTTAGGAAAAATAATTCTAAAAACACAATTTTATTACAGTATATTTCTCTCCATATTTATACTTTACATGCATTATATAGTTATTTTAATGAAATAATTGTTATGACCGTGTTTTATTAAAATATTTTAACTACTTATTATAATTAACTATGATATTTAAAATGACTAAAGTACTAGACAGTACACGCCGTAAATTTATAATAAAACATATTTTTTTACTTACTTGGCATACATAATTCTTTCCCTACAGCTTCCCACTCTCGATCAACTTTGATTCTATCTTTAAATTGCTTATGGAACTTATCCCATAAAATACGCTTTTTTTGAACTTCTGAAATAAGACTCTCCATGACTTGCGATGTGCAGTGTATAACTACAGTGTGCAGTGTACATTCAAATGCAAGTTGGTATATTGTAGATATCTTGCCCGCCGTCACCGCAACAGATAAAATCAAACTTGTTTGATTATTAAATATTGCGTGCGGTGCGGTGCGGGTAGTATTACCGCACCGCATACTTTTGCGGTCGTATTAGGACATCCGTACTTATCATACCTGGTTTGTTTTTTCTCCGCACCGCACGCAACGCACGCACCGCATCGCCCGGATTCAATTAGGACATAGCGTTACGCTATGTCCTAGCTGGTGCGTGCACGCACCGCAAATCGCAGTGCGGCGAACGCATGCGATTTCTAATAATAACAAACATTCAGAAATAGATCGGACTGTCCTAATTGCCGACGCATGCGTTGAATTCACGATATCGCACCGCAGTCGCAGGTTTGAAATACAAAATAGTTTGTTTATCGCCGCATACGATATGCGTCGTCGCAACCAAGATTTGTTTTGATTACTTAATTTATTTTTTATTAATTCATCACATTATTTATAGTAAGTTGAAAGAATGGGAACTCAAATAGAAATTAAAAAACAGCGTTCCAACTGAACATTTATTTAACACTAACCCATGGGGGGCGAAGCCCCTTAATTGTACCAATCATATTTAAAAATAAATAACTCCTAATATATATTATTTTTGACTATGTGTCAATATGTTTACATTTTTAATCACTTCAAACCTTTCACTTTTTCCTATTAATATTAAATAAAAAAAACTATTATATGTAGGAAATTCAATTAAAAACATATAGGTACATAACAAAATAAATATCAATAAAAATTATATATTATATATATAGCTACTTAATACATTTTTAATACTAAATAAATAGTAATAACTTCATAGCAGTATGTTAATTATAAGTTAACGTTAATTCAATGTGTAAAACTCAAGACCCAAATAAAGTCCATAAAGGCATGTAAGAAGCATCAATATCTTTATTTATTGTTTTTGAGCAACACACTTCATCAGCAATTCTTCGTCCATTACTTATCCAAGAATGCACATACGGACTTGGTATGAATAATTTTAGAGGAGGTCCAACACAGTTAATAAATAGCAATGAAGATAAATGCTTCGAAGACAACGCATTTCTTTTAGGTGTAAGAATGTTATTCATTGCACTGAACGTTCGTTCACATTTGTAACGTGCCCCAGTCAATAGGATTGAAGGATGATGGAATAAATGTAAATCTCGAGTGTTTAGTATAATATGTTTGATTTTATTTAACTTTTTCAACTGTGATAGATTATGTAAAAATTACTCTAAGTCCAAATATACGAAAGAAGCTAGCGAGATGTGACAATAGTTCTGATGACTGCTCCTAAGCTCGTCGGTTGTTCGTCTGATGAACGCTTGTCCCTGAGCTCTCCTCGATGGGTCTGTCCCTGTCCCTACTTATTCTGGATAACCGTATATGGTCATCTGTGGCCTCGCCACGCGCTCGCACCCGGCAGGAAGTTGAACATATATATATGCTATTATTGTACACGCGCGGTGCTTTATTCCATAATACTCACGATTTTATATGGGCATTTTATGCGAGTTATTTATATAAGTAGTCATATATAGATTGACGCACGCCGTTCATGGTCGCGCGCTCGTTATTCATTTGTACTACTACACACGCAGCGCATCTGCTATTACTATTACTATTAATGTTACGCGGCGCGTACTATAATATACGATTATGTATACGCATTTACACCGCCTAAATTAGTGTTATATTTTAGGTAATACGGCAGCGCATCTGCTAGTTTTATTATCAACGTAATTATTACGCGGTTCTTACTATATACGATTACTTTTATCTACCGCCTTTTAGGTTTTATTTTTAGATAAATAGTTAAAATGTCACAGCTCGCTACACATTCACAAAAAGAAATGGCTACTGTATTAACTGCAGTTAAATGTCCTTGATTAGGAGTTCGGAAAAATTGGTTACCCACTCAACAAAAATCAAGAACAGCCCAAGTTCTCGTGCGATGTTGACTATTGCTAACGCGAATGTTACGTCACCGGGTACCTTTTCCGAGCCTAATCAAGGACGAAAGTTTCAACGTATCTGTGCGTATTGCAAACAGGATCATGCCATTTATCGATGTCAAACTTTCTCGAAACTTACGGTATTCAAACGACGTGAATTTGTATCGTCAAATAAACTTTGCTTCTCATGCATGAGTCCCTCGCACTCGGTGTCAGCCTGCACGTCAAAGTATAACTGCAAGACTTGTGGTGAACGTCACAAGACCCTTCTGCATTTAAAATCTGAAAACAAGCATTCTCAGCCTGGTCCGTCGTCGAATCATGTGATCAGAACGGATCAGTCCGATTCCATCGAACCAAAAACTCAATTTGCCGGCACGTCTTTCACTAATAATACTGTCGTACTCGGGACGGCCTGTGTCCGTATTCAGGATCGCTGCGGTAACTATCATTCAGTGAGAGTATTATTAGACAGTGGATCACAGATATCTGCCATAACTTCTAAGTGTGCCAACCGTATCGGCTTGGTTCGTCAAAAATGTTGCACGGAGATATCAGGCCTAGGCCAGAATCATGTCATACCGGTCAAGGGTCGAACTGAATGCTTGTTCATTCCAGGTCAATCCATGGAACCAGTTATCAGTTGCAAGGAAGTGTTGGTCCTTCCACGAATTACATCATTCATGCCAGCCAGACCTTTACCATTAAGTATACGTGCGCAGTATCAAAACCTCCAACTCGCGGATCAGGAATTTGATAGACCTGCCCGGATCGACTTACTGCTTGGTTGTGATGTTTTTCCTTATTTAATTCGCCCTTGTTCGAAAATCATACATTCAGATGGCTTACCGTCAGCGTTAGATACATATCTTGGTTGGGTTTTACTTGGTACAGTGGTCAATTCTCCATCAAACGATAATTTGGCTTCATCCAATTCTTTATCGATCACGTTAAATCCATTTCTGGATACATTGCTGCACCAATTTTGGTCCGTCGAAGAGCCTGCAACGCCATCTATCCCTACCACAGAGGACGAACTTTGTGAAAAATGGTTTAAGCAGACTGTATCGCGGAACGCTTCGGGTAGGTTTTGCGTTGCATTACCCTTCCGAGACGTCATCTTTGCCGAGACAGGTTCACAACCTGTCACTACCGTCTCCGACTTGTCGTCCTCCCATGGGCTCGGTTCCTCACGATCGATGGCCCTCAAACGGTTATTTAATTTGGAACAACGACTGAGTAAAGACCAAGCTCTATACGATGCTTACCGGTCATTCATGGACGAATACTTGTCATTGGGCCATATGAAGATTGCGACACGACCAGGAAAGTATTTCATACCTCATCATGCGGTAGTGAAACGTGATGGTGATGTATCGAAGTTACGAGTGGTCTTCGACGCGTCGGCCAAATCATCCTCCGGTACTTCTCTTAACGATTCCTTGTGCATTGGACCAAAATTGCAAACGGAGATAGGTGAATTACTACTGACTTGCCGCTTATACAAATTCATCTTCATTGCCGACATAGTCAAGATGTATCGACAGATGTCTGTTTGGGATGAAGATTGTATTTATCAACACATTTTGTGGCGTCGGTCGCCCGATCATGAGGTACAAGAGTTCGAACTACTGACAGTTACCTACGGACTCAATTCAGCACCATTTCTTGCGATACGTGTGTTGCATGCCTTGGATGCTGTCTCCGAACCGCAATTTCCCGCTGCAAAGGGAATTCTTAAACACCACACATATGTGGACGACATACTTGTTGGCAGCAATACAGAGGAAGAGTTATTCAGCATGAAGGAAGATATCGTTGGTCTTCTTAAGTCCGCAGGTTGCGTGATCAAGAAGTGGAGTAGAAACAGTGAAAAAATAATAGACAGCGTGCCTCTTGAGGACCGAACTAACTGCCTCTCATTCGACCCAAAGGATGAACCTTCGCTGAAAATTCTAGGTCTCCATTGGGACCCGCACACAGACACATTCGGTTAACACACAGGCACCGACAACTCTAGGCCCACAAAACGAGGCATATTATCTGCTGTTGCTAAATTGTTCGATCCAATCGGCACTCTTGGACCCACGCTCCGTTACGCTAAGGTCCTCATGCAGCGATTATGGCAAAACCAATTGTACTCAACTCCCCACTGACCTTGCGACAATGTGGAATAATTATGTCTCTGAAATGCCATCACTAAACCAAATTCAATTTGCCCGTCACATAAACGATTGCGATTACAAGGAGGTACAGCTACTTGGTTTTTGTGATGCGTCCCAGAAAGGGTATGCGGGAACAGTTTATCTCCGTTTCATTCGGTCATCAGGTGTAATCCAAACGTATTTATTAACCTGTAAAACCAAAGTAGCACCACTTAAAGCCAGTACCACGGACGCTTCACTAACGATACCGCGTCTTGAACTATGTGCGGCATTGTTGTTGGCACAGCTAATGCAAAATATTCATTCCGTAGTCTCACCCATCATTAATATTACGAAAATACAAGCTTGGACCGATTCGTCCATAGTATTGTCATGGCTCACTACCGATCAGAAATTCTTTAAGATTTTTGTCACCAACCGTATTGCAAAAATACGTGCCTTAATCCCTACTTGCATTTGGTCACACATATCAACGAGTGAGAACCCTGCCGACCCGTCGTCTCGTGGATTGCTGCCAGTTGCTTTGATAGCGTGTTCATTACATTGGGACGGTCCTGCTTTCCTTCATCTCCCTGAGACTGATTGACCTGTATCAAATTTCACTACCATTCAACCAGGTGATTTACCCGAAGTCAAACCAATAAGCATCAATGCCCTCGCAGCTCAGAAACTTCTAGCTGAAGATTATGTTTTGCACCGATTTTCAACATGGCCTCATATGCAACGGTCACTTGGGTATGCGCTTCGTTTTGTCTACGCTACCTTCCTTGACCAATCGGGTATCACAGGTTCACTCACGTTAGCAGAACGAAACCGAGCCATAATGTTTGCTGTTCATCTGACTCAAAAATCACACTTCCCCAATTTACTCAGACAATTGTCGAGAAAGAATTGTATTATAACGCCATGAACGATTGAACAATGGCTCAGCTGGCTCCGTTTCTGGACCTGAAGGGGCTCATTCGTGTTGGAGGTCGCCTCAAAAATTCCCTACTAAGTGAAGAGACTAAAAACCCTATACTCCTGCCCAAATCATCGCACTTGACAACATTAATAATAAGATACTATCAGTAGTATAATTTGGTATGTTCTGATGGCGGAACCCCTGAGCCGCTGAGCCGCTGAGCCTTGCTCGTTTTGCCGCCGCCGCCCGATCGCGCACGTACGCGACGTATATTTTACCCCACCCCGTCTTTGCTTGTCATCACCGCCGCCTGATCCGTCATGTAATGTATAGCATAGAGTGATCAGTGTCATATGATACCATATTATGATAACATATTATCGTGTATATTTTTTTCATTAAATAAATACTGAAAAAAAAAAAGATTGGTGAGATTCGAACCCACGACCCCCGAACTATAGCATTGACGCTTTAACCCACTAGGCCACAGACCTGATACACTTTTCTATCGATTCTTAACGTATATAGGTGAATGAATTGCATTAAGTTATATTCCATTGACCAACACATCGTATGCATACCATATTACCGTGCATATTATCATATTATCATACATATTATTGTGCACACTACTAATCAATATATCAGCGCAGCAGTCATCTGGTTATCAGATATGTTATCATATTATTTTATCATATATTTATTGTACTTATCCACAATATATTCAAACTCTCACACATACGCGACATATATATACCACCACCCCATTTTTCACGCATTTATTGTTTCTATAAATATTGCAAAAAGGCTCTGGAGAGATTCGAACTCTCGATCTCCGTCTTACATTCTGGCGCTTTAACCAACTAAGCTACAGAGCCGGTTTACCTTTAGTACCTATGTGTATATAGCTATATGAATATTATTAAACACATCTCGATATAATAATCGATTGATACATTAATCAGGGACTTGTACCACACGTTTTTATTTGTAATACATTTAAGAATACTTGTACAATTACATAAAATAAAACGTCTTGTGTGGCCCAACATACCCTAACTATTGTTGTCATTCTTCAACAAGGGTTGTGACTATACCCTTTGTATACAGGCAACGACATGCGTTGGACATACCCTATCTATTGTTAACATTCTTCAACAACACTATACATGTTCACCCCTTTGTATATTTTAAACCTTGTCCACCTGCACCTTTTACGGTAGGTATTGTTATTCAATTTCTCATCTGCTGTGATTTAGGAATTTACTCCCACCTAATAATGCTACCCCCACCGAATTACGACTCAAATCGACAGTCGCTTGACCCCGCAAGAGCGGACATTTATTCAGTGTGTTCAGAGTCTTATACTATACTACACGTACATTTTTATTTCTCGTTAGTGTTTTTCAAGTCTTATTAAATTTCCAGTGATTATTTTTATAAGTTTTTAAAATCACTAATAACATGGCCGGTTCGATCACTGACAATGCTGCAATCTACAAAAAGAAGCCGTTTCCGTACGTTCCACCGTCAACTCCGGCTGCCCTAATAGATTCAACATCCTACACATTGGACTTTACCACTCGCAAATTTTTACTTGTTGGAATCGATCCGACTGACAATTTCCAAACAGTCATCCATATACTGACTTCTTCACGTCACGTTAAATTGTCAACAGATTTTCTAAAACGAATATTCTCGCTTATGGGTAACGTGCTATCGTTTATACTAGACATACCGACATCCTATAAACGAAACTTATTTCTCGAGACCGATTTATTTAAATTATCGAGTATGGTATATGTAGGATCAAATAATTTAGTAATAGAATCTAAAACCGAGGACGGGTGTAGAGTTCTTTTGAATCGTTCAGATCTAATTCAGCTTCAGAACTTGGAATGGAGTATTGCTGCGAGTATACGGGAAAAAGATATTTTCATCAAACCCAAAATTATAAACAAATGAACGAATATTCCGAGAATTTGATCGGGAAAATTCTTCAAGTGGATTCACCGCCTAATAATGTACGAGAAATGCAAATTTTCATTAACAACCAAGAAGTTAAGCAAACCAGTGAAAACCAATTCCTCAACCAAATCAAAATGTTTGCACCTATACAATTAACCGAACTTTGTACGAATCGTCTGGTGACACCAAACACCCCAGAGGTAATTCAGAAATTTACTATCACATATTATATAAAATATTTAATACTTTTTTATATTATTTTAGCCATATGACAAGAATTTTAGAAGCCCGTCATTAATGATACCAAGCTATTCACCTGTCAACGCTGGTAACTACAAATCGTACGAAGACTCCATTAGAAGTAATGGATTTAATCTGACGGATGAGGATTATGATTTATCTAAGGTAATTTATTAAATAATTTTTAGTAAAAACAATTTAATGATTTTATATTTATTTTTCCAGCCGATAGATCATTTTGATGGTCCAACGTCACCCGATGATAGCTGTAGCCAACAACTGTCGTTCGACGAAAATGATGGGCCTGATTTTTTCAATCTAAACCATGCATCGTCTCAATTCAAGACACCACGGACATCTCGATCAACTAGTGCTGAACCCCAAACACCGTTGCGTAAAGTAAAACGTAGACTTTTCTAATAATTTATGTAAAATAAATAATTTATGTAAAATAAAAAAAAAAAAAGACGTGATATATAAGAAAAAAGTTTTTTTATTTAATAATATTAAGGTTTACAATAAATATTAAGATTTACAATAAAATATTAAGGTTTACAAAAAAGTATTTACAATAAATATTTACAAGGTTCTTACTTCTCCGTTAAATGGATTATAAGTAATAATTTAGTCATGTAATATTAAACAATATGCGGAAGTGGAAGCTGGAAACGCCTCATCAGCTTCTAGTTCAATTCTGAGGTCAACAGTTGACATTTTCACGATGTCGTTCTGTCGGCTCATGTCAACAACAATGATTGGAGAGTGATTTTTGAATTCTAATCGGTTCAATAGAGGTGTTACATCGTCGTGACCGTAGTAAGATTTTTGGAACTCTGCATACGCGCGGTATAATGTCGCCATCTTATTCTTGTTAAAGTCACTTTGAAAATCTTCATATGGAAATACTTCGGAGTTTAAATGGACTTTCAAGTTTTTAATTTTACAATGATCGAAGTATGACATTGCTTTACTTGTGCTATTTTTCCTATCAGTTTGAAATCCGATTATAACATATCGAGGTTTTTCCAACTTGTTGGATGTCTTTACTTTCCACGAATGTGAAGTGTTTTGAGGTAAAAATGGGTATTCACACAGTTCCCACGATCTGAACGTACATGTCAGGGGTTTTTGACTGTTGACTACTTTCAACAGTCGAATTTTTTCTCTATCGCTAACTCTCACTATAGGCATCCGCCACAATATTTTTGTTATGTTTATTTTAGCGTCTTTTAGTTTAGGAGCGTCTACGACAGCTTCATTATTTTTATACTGTTTGATGGCATTCATATCAATCGAAGCTCCATTTAATATGAGTTGCTGGCTACAGTTTATTAAAATGCGTTTATAATCTTCACAAAAACCAAACAAATGTTTAAGATTAATACATCCGTTAAAATTACCACTATCAATAAAATCTTTATTAACATTTTTAAAATCACTATCCCAGGCAGCGTTTTGGTGTGAGGAAATATTTGTTTTATTGTACGAACAATATCCTTTTAATGTGGTCGATATACCCGGATTGACGAGTTTCTGAATTTGATTTCCGTTTATTTCATATTTCATTTCGGAGAAAAGAAATGCCAGTCCGTTGTTTATAAATCTAATCTCGTCAGTTATTTCTGCAGGTTTGGTTATTGTTCCCTCGATGTAAATATAACTCTCGCACGGTAAAGTATAAGACTCTGTGTTATGTAAAGCAATACGCACCTCATCATTATTAGAAAGAGCCGATGTTGAATACGGTAAAAAAGAATGATAATCAATTTGTGTTATTTTACAATCGTCGATGTAACCAGCCGTCACGTCTAAATATGTGTCGTCCATATTAAATGACGTTAATCGAGCGTAGAAAAGCCAAATTATCAGGTGTTAGACTATGTTTAGTCTGTTTTCGTCTCGAATATTTTTTCTTCTTCGGAGTTGTTACCTTGTTAGTGTTTTTAACACGACTAACGGGTTTTTCATATACAGCCCTATTTATATTGTAAAATTGAAGCCCCATCACGAGTCTTGAATTAATAATCGTATTGATAGCGGTTCGCCCCGTAGATCGATCAACTGGTCGTCCTGATTTTTTAAAATTATACTTGCGTGTGTTATAGATGTAGAATTAATGGAGTAAAAAACCAAATGTGTTGGTACCTCTATTATTTTATAGCCTGGAGGAACATTCGGATAGAACTCGTGGATTGTATGGCACTGCTTACCGTTGACGAATGAACCCATAACTAGATTTGAATCGATATATATACAGTTTGTTTTGGTAATATTGACCAACGTATCTGATTCGTGTTTGACATTAGCAGCATATTTACGATTTTTGAACCCCAACAACTGACCTATACTATCAGTCATACGAAAATCTACAGTTTCACTACAAAACATTGTACATTTTAGTGTATTATTATCTGCTCTCAACTCGAATAAAGTATCTGTATTATGCAATACACGTTTTATAGCTGCTTCAATTTCATTCAACTCATAAGAGCCGGTAGGTATTACATAGCTGTCGCTATTCATATTGTTATCATTACTGTATGTGAAGCATATTTTATTACACTTTTCGTTTACGTTATTCGTTTGAAAACCTAACAGACAGATTTTTGCATTTTTACTGACTTCTATTGGTGGAAAAAAGTCACATGACAATTCGCTAGAGTTACCAGTTAACGTTATAGTATACATGATAAAAATTTTAAGCACAGATCACCACAGTTTGTTGTGTTATATTTCTGATGTCTCTCGTAGTTATATTCGATATTGCAACCGTTGAAATATTTCTGTAATTCTAGCGGTGGCGTTAAATTTCCATAACTATCATAATATTTAACTTTTTTTCCGATTTTCTTATACGCTACTCAATGAGTACCTGTACCGTTTTCGATGTCTAAATTAACTACAGCTGACTCTTGATGTTTTGCTCGTCGAGGTAACTTGTCTCTAGCAAATACACCGATGAAATGAGGAATTTTCGACATGTCAGCGTATTTTATAATCTCATAATCGTACAACGCTCTATCGGGTAACGTAGAAATTAGTTTTTTGACCTTGATTTTTTAACCGAGCCGCCCTTGTGTGGTGCTAGGTATAAACCTTTACCTTTTACGATTTTATAAGAACTACCCTTGTGAGGAGTAAGATATAATCCTTTGCCTAAATGAATAGGTGTGCTTTTTCCAGAATTTAATTCTTTCACGACTTTTACTATATTACCTACACCACCGGTAAGCGCGCCTAATGCTGATAAACCAGCAAAAATAGGAATTAAAGGTAGAACACCACCTTTTTTCGGTATTGGTATAATTCTTGGTGTTTTAGTTTTCTTATTTTTATTCTTTTTAATTTTTTTCGCAGCTGACAGACATGTTCTTACTAATTTTGTTATATTATTTTCGTTCATTTTATTTTTGATGGAATTTTTAGCAGCCAAAACCATTTGTTTAAATCCGCAACCAGCTCCAAGCTTACGTTTGACTTTCATGGCTGTAGTGACTAGCCAAGACGCCGCTTTTTCTTTGATACCTGTGTTTTTAGATTTAAACACTTCCCAAGCCTGATTTTCTAATACTTCGTCTGCTCTATGTCGATCAGTTAGCAAATTACTTCCCTCGTATGCGATATCGTGCGCTCTGGCCAACTCGTCTACGAAATTACAGAAAAATAACTTAGTGTATTGGGATAATCCAAACGAGTTGGTCGACCGATTACGTCTGCTTCTCGCGTCAAAAGCAGCTGGCAATACAAGCGTTTCAAACGAAATAATATCGATTTTCAACGAATTACACGAGGCCGAACTAATAAAGCGAATTCCAGATGTCTAAACGGGAAATCGCTAACGAACTTCACAAACCAGCAAGGAAAAATTTCACTAGGCGTCGAGTTAACGTCTATGGAAAAAATGATTTATGGCAGGCTGACTTGGTTGAAATGATACCATATTCAAAAGTAAATGGTGGTTACAAATACTTCCTGGTAGTGATTGATTGTTTTACAAAATTTTGTTGGGCGAAACCGTTAAAGTCTAAGACAGGTAAAAAAGTTACTAGTGCAATGTCTACAATATTACTTGATCGTTCGCCGAAACTTTTACAACTCGATAACGGAAAAGAATTTTACAACACCACTTTCGACGCTTTGATGACCAAGTATGGCATACACAAATATTCAACTTTCAGTATTCTAAAGGCCAGCATAGCAGAGAGGTTCAATCGTACTTTGAAGGGAAAAATGTATAAGGAGTTCACTGCCCGTGGCTCTCATGAATGGGTTTCAATTTTACCAAAGTTACTTGACGAATACAATAATTCATACCATAGAACTATAGGAATGACTCCAATACAAGCAGATTCCAACCCCGCTTCGGTGGTAATAAAACATTGTGAAATTAATACTGTAAAAAATAAGTTTAAAGTTGGCGATAACGTTCGTATCAGTACACAAAAGGGCGTGTTCACAAAAGGTTATTTACCAAACTGGTCTACGGAAATATTCGAGATTATCAAAATAAATAAAACATTACCCGTTACTTATCAACTACAAGATTATATGGGTAAACCTATAGCTGGTTGTTTTTACTCTGAAGAAATATACAAGACCAATTTCCCAAACGAATATTTAATTGAAAAAATTATACGTAAAAAACATAATCAAATGTACGTCAAGTGGTTAGGATTCGATAATACACACAATAGTTGGATAAATACACGTGATGTTAAAAAATAGTGTCAGTCATTTTATAACTATGAACGTGTTCGGTAGTTCTCAGGCGAGCGATGCTAAAAGAATTATATCAGATATTCAGTCAAGTAACAAAACGATACTAAATGACGTGAAACTCCAACAGAAAGAAATCGAAACTTTGAAGAATAATATTGTTAATCTAAGTGATAATATACAATCAAGTAATAAGTCTTTATTAAATTGTGAAAATCGTATGTCGCAGCTAATTAATGACTGTGCTGACAACAGTACAGCGATCGCTATCCGGGGGCAAGACGTGACCCAATTAAAAGCTGAAATAAAACGTATAACCGGAATATTTGATGAAAATGCATTGCCGAATCACGGAACATATATTTCAGAATTAAATTCACGTTTGTTAATCCTGGAAGGCAAAAATATTACGAAAACTTGATTTTACACAAAAGAAAATAGTTGGTTAGAGTCATACGGTATATATAATTTCAGTCGAGCTGTATACACCATAGTGTTTGGTAGTCTTTTGCCAGTGTTATATAAACCTGAAATTATGTCGTCGGCCATCGCAGACATGCAATGCGTTCTTGGAGCAGGCAATAAATATTTTATTAAAGAATTATCTATAGTCGACACTGAAACATGGGCGAACCAATACTGGATTTTTAAAAATTCTAAATCTAAGCAGGACAACAAGAGTCGAAAAACTAATAAGTGGTTGGAACATAACTATCATAAACTTACTATAGAATTTGGTGATGTTGTGTATGAAGAACTAAGTAGAATATTAAACTCTTTAAAGTTCTCATGCATTTACGTCAAAGGTGAGCAGAAAAAACAGCTGCTTACAGAATTTATACCTCAAGTCGCACTAATCAACATCGAAGACCTTGGATGCCCACGTTTGGACCAATTATGTGACGATGAAACTCTACCTTGTTGTATTTTTCATATGGAATTTAATCCAAAACAATGTACATTCTATAAAGTATTTGCTATAAGGAAATGGTTTATAAATAATTCTTAAGAAATTGTGAATGTATACATTTTATTTAATAAACATAATTATATTTTAACATTGTTTTTTTTAATTTATATACTAACATATATACATTTATATATATGTTAACATTTACAAGGCTAATTAAATATATTGGCTTCCATCTACCTGAAACAGAAAAAACATGGCATAATATTATATATTAACATTGTTTTTATTTATATGCCAACATATATACACTTATATGTCAGCATTTACAAGGTTTTTTTTTAATATATTGGCTTCCATCTACCTGAAACAGAAAAAAATGATTATAAACATTTATACAGGAAAAAAAAAACTTAAATATCTAACAATTATACATTATAAAATTATACCTGGATATTTATAAAGTATACAATATAAAATAATACATGAAATATATTAAACTAACTTAAATATCTAGCAATTATACATTATAAAATTATACAAGGATATTTATAAAATAATACATGAAATATATTAAACTAACTTAAATATCTAGCAATTTGACACTATAAAATTATACACGGATATTTAAAATATAAAATAAAAAAAAAAAATATTACAAGTTTATACACTACTATTTTACAAACTACACTTACATTTACAATATAAAGGTCTAATATTGCAATGAAACATAATAATCCAACTTATATCATGGTTATACGTACATAGTATTTACAATAATTTCAAGTTTATGTGAAACAAACTAAATATTAAAAAGGTAGAAATATATATATTAATCTATCTCAAGTAACATGATAATATTTACAATATAAAACAAACTATATAACATCTAATATTTACAATAAAACTATATAACATTTACAATAAAACTATTTAACAGAAAAATATATACAATAAAACTAATTAACAGAAAATATATAAATTAAGCTATACATTGTAGCTCTCTCATCAATTCTTTTTCCTCAGCGCCCCATTTCCCTCCATCTTCCTCAAGTTCTGGCCATATGTCATCTTCTCTGTAAAATTAAGAGAAAATTTCAGAAAAATAATTTAAAAATAATTGTAATAATTTACTCTATACTATAGTGTCCATAAGCCAGTGTGTGTATTTTGTCCTCTAACACCACCCTCTTGTCATCGTAGCTGCTATATGTTAATTTTTTAGTCTTAATCGTCATGAGTTGATGTTTGAATGACCGTATTGAAACATTCTCCTTATACAACTCTAATCCTTCTTCCCCAAACAAACACTTCTTATGGTCCTCAAGAGTCATGTGGTTTTTAACCACATGTCGTTTTACCCCCTTCGCCTTAATCTTTTCTCCTTCTACTCGGTCTTCTTCATCTTTTTCCTCATCTTCCGGTCCAGCATATATATTGAAGGCATATGATTTTGCCCTCAGCGCACAAAACTCTGTAATGATGTTGCCGTCCACCTCATCAGAAAAGACACCCGGTTCTTTCTTTCTATCTGCTATGTAGCATGGATGATCATGAGGCAGGTTGGCGGTGTCCATCCTATCCAACAAGCTATGGTTGGCCGCCAAGTCTGCATAAAAGTCTGTGGTTTTTATGTGATATATCAGAGAATCTAGAATAATAATGATATTAAAATAATGATATTATATGAGAGAAGTTTTAGTATATATATATATATATATATATATATATATACCTGTGTCAGTATACATTAGAGCTAATCTGGGACCATAATGTTTCTTCATAAAATTATAGTGGTAATCATACATCATTGTCTTGCTGATATCCAACACTGCAAATCCTATAAATAATAAATGTGTTGGTAAATGTTTATTAAAATATAATAAGCTGTATATGAGTATAATACTTACCAATATAAATTGGTTTAAAGAAATCTATAATTTTATTCTCCAATGTTACAGCCGTTATATTTTTATGTTCATAATTAGTACAGTATTTAAATGTCGATCGGTTTATTAATTTCTGCAAGCGCTGTTCGTTCGAAACAAGTTCCATAGTAATCCTCAATCTCATCGATTCCATCATTTTTCCTGGAAAGTTAAGAGAAAATGTTAGTAAAATGTTTAAAAAAGTTTGGAAGTAACATACCAAATACACTATTGTTCATCAGTTTATAGAAATCAATCTCAAACTGGTTCATCGCCTTCTTCCTCATCCCAGAATTTAAATTAATATATTTAGCCAGCCATTTGGACTGTTTGAACTGCAATACTCTATGAACCTAAAACAAAATTCATTAATTTAATATATATTTATATAATCAAAATATTTTAAAATTTACTTTTTTCACAATTAAACCATTTGCCATAGCCTGTTTCAAATTACGGTAGTGTATAATATACCGCTCTTTAGATTCTAGTGTTGCCATGAGCTTCCTTATTTTAGATCCACGTGGTATACCGCTGTTCGGTAAGAATGGTAGATCGTTGTGATCATCGTGCAAGTGCTGTGGATACTCTATGTCAACCTCGTACATCCGTCCTATCTCAGATGTATCGTTTAAATTTTCCAATCCATCAAGTGTAGGTTCTACCCATTCAAAGCCACCATATGGCATGCACTCGGACATTGCCCAGCCATACAAGTTATTGCCTACAAAAATAAAAACGAAATAATTAGTAAGTTTGAAAAAAAAAAAAAGTAAATATCTGTATATACTTACAGTCTTGATAAATTATACATGAGTCTGGTTTATTCACATCGTATTTAGTCGTTTTCCGATTATTTGCCATACCATAACGTATGCTCGCTTGTGTAAGACCCCCACGTATACCTAAAACAAGATTGTTAATTAATAATTATTGAAATGTTTTATTTTTAAATATCCCTACCTTTTTCACACATCAACAACATGTCATAATCTGCCAAAAGTTGAAGTTTTATGGATGTGAATTTCAAGCATGCATCAAAGCTTAATCCAGGAGCCGTAAAATAAAAAGCCGCATCTAAGCTACACGACGTTTGGCAAATGTCTCTAAAGTTTTCGAATACATCCGCTAGCAATAATACGTCTATTTTCAAATACAGATCACTATATTCTCCTAGTGTTTTGCAATTGAAATGGTTCCATACTGTGACTGCATGTTCATATTCCTTTTGTTTAATATTTTCCTCTAACAGTGTGCTATAGAATGACTCTATTGGTGGTAGTGCACCCTCATCCAATTTCCTCCAACTATCTGTATACTCGTATGGGTACACCCCCTTCCGTGTCGCTAGAGCCATATCATTATGAGAAAAATGTTTTGAAGTTTCTCTAAACTTATCAAATCCAGATGTTATTAAATTTTTTGAGAGAGAGGACAAGCTTGAAGCCATAAATCTAAAAGTGTCTATAAATCGAAGGGTAAATTTATTTGAAATATATTTGCTAAATGAGACGAATTTCTCCTCGCTATTAGGAATCACTGTTGTACTGCGTTCATCATATCCCAGCTCCACGGCAATGAAGTGTGCGTCATAATTGCTTAAATTGTGTAGGAAACAAGGCACAACATTCGGTGTTTGTAATGTTAGATTACACCTGTTACAAATAGTTTGACGATATTGGCCAGACAGGTGACAGTGGTCTCGCACTTTTCCGTTTAAAATTGTATACTCTTTTGTACATAAATTACACGTTATACTCCTCTCATACTCGTCTTGTTGTTCCTGACTCATTATTATTGTGTTGTTGGTCTTCAAAAGGTCTTCAATTTTCCTGGATAATGCCACAACCGTCTCAACAAAATGTTTCGCTACTTCCGCTCGTGTCTCTGATCCTCGATGAATAACAACTTTTGTTGGTATATTAAATTTTTTTGAGCAAGTCGTTTGGTACATTTTTCGCTGTTTTCACATAAATACCATAGCTCATTGGTTTATGTCTCTGTATAACTGTTGTGCTTTTTCCCTTCTTCTCATCCGTCTTCATTAAAATTGCCTTAATATCTGCGTAAATAACTACGGGATGACGTTGTGTCTTACCCCACCCTTCAAACTCCAAAACACTCCCCTCTACTGGCATCACCGGTAATATAGGTTTATGTTCACCGCATATCTTCTTATGCTGTTCTAACGCCTCCTGTCCGCTCAGCTTATATTTATGTCGTCTATCGTCAAAACTAGTAAAAAATCTTTTGCAGAACACTAATCTCTCGGTATGCGTAGTTTTCTGTTTACGAATTAGTCTTGAAAAATTTGAAATATATGTGAAGTGCGAGTTGTCTCCGTCCGTCACCGACAGCAAGTCAAAATGGTCATTTTTTTCTTCATCGACCACACGCAGCGGATACACCTCATAGGTTGGATATTTTCTATGAGGCTGAAATTTTTTATCGAGACCGTATACATTTATTGACACATTATTATTATTTTTTTCGAATTTGGAGATATCTGATAAAGGTGTCGGGAACGATATATCCGCAAAATCATATTTGTCCTCGTGTTGCCCATACTTATTTCCTTCGGACATACCGCCGGCCCAGTCACATGTTTCGCCAATATTGCCCACTTGAAACATTGCTGGTCCGTATTTTGTGGCCCGCTTCCTATCGATATATGCTGGCAACTTGATATATGACGAGCCCCCCATTGGCGTATATTTATATACTGTTAACAACAACCCGTCTATTGTCTCCAGAGTAAATCCACTGCCGCGCGATTTATACTCTTCCGCCTCGGTCATCAACTTCATATACGCTCTCTCTAAAATCTCCGTAACATTGCTATCAATAAAAAATTCGACCGCTGAAGTTTTAAACGCCCTATTCTCTGATGAGTTTGCTACGTGCGGACGGCTGTAGGTTGCCTCGAGTTTTAAATTGAATTTAATAGGGTGGCGGTGCACACTTGTCTTTAACAAATTTTCAAGCTCGGGCATGAGAAACCGGAGAAACTCGTCATAAACTTGACAGTTGAACAGATTTTTCGCATAATACCAAACTATTTTACGGCTTGCTAATGACGAGATTTCTATAAAGCCGGGGGACTGCACCATATTCAACCTAAGCTCTAGCAGCCGACCCGGTGTTAGCGGACGATACACGTTTTCCGTTACAATCCATGGTTGTATAAGAATCTTTAAAATAAAAAAAAAAAACCTAATATCAATATCTAATAAAATTAATGCCCTATCTATATTAGAAATCTAATTAACCTCACGAATCTTAAAAAATCTACTGATATAACTACGAAGTTATAAAAAATGTTGACATACAAAATTCGCGTTGAAAAAAATAAATCTACCAAACGATCTGACAACCGGTGCAATGCCGGAATATTCCAACTATTACCCCATAGGATGCTACGTGTGAATTGATCGATATAATGCCGGAATACTCCAACTATTATACCATTGATCGTTTCACAGACCTTTTGATAAGTTTAAAATAAATTAAAATAAATATCATATAATAAAATCACGCGTTGAAAAAATTAAATCTACCAAACGATCTGACAACCGGTGCAATGCCGGAATATTCCAACTATTACCCCATAGGATGCTACGTGTGAATTGATCGATATAATGCCGGAATACTCCAACTATTATACCATTGATCATTTCACAGACCTTTTGATAAGTTTAAAATAAAAAATATAGAATTTGTATATATATATATATATAATAAATCTAAGTAATTGATTAAGTGTTGTACGATAATTTGTTGAATTTTAAAAATCTATTTAACGACATTTATTTTTAAAAATCTAATTGGTCGAGCAATAAAACTTGTTGGTATATCTTTTTAAAAAATGATCCGTTAAAATCAGCGGGTCTTTAAAAATCAGTTCCGATAAATAAAATAAAACTAACCTCTATCCTCGAATTCGTAAATGGCTTCCATACACATGTCGTCTTCGGTTACCACATTCGAACCACCGGCCGGGACATCTGGTACAAATATCTGCGGGGCAATTTGGATATTCGCCTGTGGAGCGGCAAGAGGCGCGAGCTGTATGACGCTTGATCGTGTTGGTTGAGCGGTGATCGGCGCAGCGGGCAATGGCCTCAAATGAGCCGGAACATTAACGATACCTTGGAAAAAATAATATAAATTAATATTGTATAAGATAGAAATAAAACTTAATATTTTTAGTACGTACCATGAATTTTCTTCGAATGTTTGCCGAGGCTAGTCTTGTATGAGAATGCCGATGGGCAAACAGTACACGGAAAACGCATGCCTGTATGCGTTTTTTGGTGGGCGACCAAATTACGTTTTGCACTGAAAACCGCTGGGCACTGCTCGCATTTAAACATGTTTAAAATGTTAGAATTCATGACGAAAGAAATGATAAAGTATACAAACACTTGTAAAAATTAAACACGGAGTGAAAATTAAACAGAGTATGTAAAGCGAATTGTGAGGGCTATGAAAACATGGAGACAGCAAAGGCAAATCGTGAGCAACGGTGTGGGTGTCTGGAACAGACTGACTCTGTCTTAGGGGACATCAGAGCAAGTGTCCAAAAATCTATACATCTTTTGGAGAGGGTAGCAATTCAAACCGTGAGTTACCAAAATATTAATCGGGTATTTACTATGATAAATGTGTACATCGCTAGTTATTACCAATTATTTTAGGAACCATCGTTTATCGTACAATTTCCAAGAATTCGCCTGTGCGTGTTGAGAACAGACCGGACGGTACGGATCGTTCCGCCGACAATAGGAGGTGTATACCATTTATGATTACAATAGATTTAAGCCCAGCGCTCGAAGAGACCTTATAGCTGCTGACAACCCAAGAAATATGACCATATGTCGATAAATGTTAATATACAAAGGAGGTATACATGTATAGTGTTGTTGAAGAATGTTAACAATAGATAGGGTATGTCCAACGCATGTCGTTGCCTGTATACAAAGGGTATAGTCACAACCCTTGTTGAAGAATGACAACAATAGTTAGGGTATGTTGGGCCACACAAGACGTTTTATTTTATGTAATTGTACAAGTATTCTTAAATGTATTACAAATAAAAACGTGTGGTACAAGTCCCTGATTAATGTATCAATCGATTATTATATCGAGATGTGTTTAATAATATTCATATAGCTATATACACATAGGTACTAAAGGTAAACCGGCTCTGTAGCTTAGTTGGTTAAAGCGCCAGAATGTAAGACGGAGATCGAGAGTTCGAATCTCTCCAGAGCCTTTTTGCAATATTTATAGAAACAATAAATGCGTGAAAAATGGGGTGGTGGTATATATATGTCGCGTATGTGTGAGAGTTTGAATATATTGTGGATAAGTACAATAAATATATGATAAAATAATATGATAACATATCTGATAACCAGATGACTGCTGCGCTGATATATTGATTAGTAGTGTGCACAATAATATGTATGATAATATGATAATATGCACGGTAATATGGTATGCATACGATGTGTTGGTCAACGGAATATAACTTAATGCAATTCATTCACCTATATACGTTAAGAATCGATAGAAAAGTGTATCGGTAAAAAAGAATGATAATCAATTTGTGTTATTTTACAATCGTCGATGTAATCAGCCGTCACGTCTAAATATGTGTCGTCCATATTAAATGACGTTAATCGAGCGTAGAAAAGCCAAATTATCAGGTGTTAGACTATGTTTAGTCTGTTTTCGTCTCGAATATTTTTTCTTCTTCGGAGTTGTTACCTTGTTAGTGTTTTTAACACGACTAACGGGTTTTTCATATACAGCCCTATTTATATTGTAAAATTGAAGCCCCATCACGAGTCTTGAATTAATAATCGTATTGATAGCGGTTCGCCCCGTAGATCGATCAACTGGTCGTCCTGATTTTTTAAAATTATACTTGCGTGTGTTATAGATGTAGAATTAATGGAGTAAAAAACCAAATGTGTTGGTACCTCTATTATTTTATAGCCTGGAGGAACATTCGGATAGAACTCGTGGATTGTATGGCACTGCTTACCGTTGACGAATGAACCCATAACTAGATTTGAATCGATATATATACAGTTTGTTTTGGTAATATTGACCAACGTATCTGATTCGTGTTTGACATTAGCAGCATATTTACGATTTTTGAACCCCAACAACTGACCTATACTATCAGTCATACGAAAATCTACAGTTTCACTACAAAACATTGTACATTTTAGTGTATTATTATCTGCTCTCAACTCGAATAAAGTATCTGTATTATGCAATACACGTTTTATAGCTGCTTCAATTTCATTCAACTCATAAGAGCCGGTAGGTATTACATAGCTGTCGCTATTCATATTGTTATCATTACTGTATGTGAAGCATATTTTATTACACTTTGGGGTGGTGGTATATATATGTCGCGTATGTGTGAGACTGATCAAACAGTTGCATCAATCCTTTTGGAAAAGATGGACACGCGAATACCTCACCACGTTACAAAGCCGCCAAAAGTGGTCGAAACCAGACACAAACTTGAAGATAGGAGATATGGTTCTTGTTGATGCTCCAGCTCTTCAACCCTCCGACTGGCGTATGGACCGAGTTACAATGGTCCATCCGGGACAGGACGAGATAGTACGAGTCGTTACCGTGCGCACCCAGGATGGATTCCTCAAACGCCCAGTGGTAAAACTAGTCCGGCTTCCCGTCTCATCTTAAATCCAAACATAGGTACTCAGTAAAAAAAAAGATTTTTTTTTGTATTTGTTATTATAAATTTGTTGTTATCTAGGTTATTTTTTTTTGTTTGTTTTAATTTGATCACCGGGACGAGCTTCTAGCCATCTACTTTTCCTTTGGAAGACGTTGCTGGGTCTTCCAACCGGGGGAGAAATGTTGGGTACGGTAATATCAGCGCTTGACGGATGTCGCGGTGAACTTGTGATTCCGCCCCGCGATGTTTATATCAACGAACCGGTCGCGTTACGTCGTTTCGCACGTTTATCATTACCGTGCGCCCGGCTTTGCCTCCTCTTAACAGTATTCTTATCTTATGATAAGATATCGTTGTTTTTTCGCGTGTGTGCGTTCGCTCGCTCTCGTTTTTCTTCTTGAAAAAATGTGAGACGTTACTTCCTAATTTATTATTACGTTTTTTTTGTTTTTTTGTCTTCGTGTTGCCGTTTTGTAAGACCGTCGTCGTAATGTGCGCCCTCGCCGCCATTGACATCGTTTCGCCGTCTTATTAAAGCGTCGCGCTTGCGCTTTTGCCGCCGCTGACGTTTACGGCCCCGTCGACTTGCGTTACGTCCTCGATATTATGTGCGCCATCGATATTGCGTCGCCGTAGCCGTCTGGTTAAAATTCGCGTGTGCGCCATCGCCGCCACCGACGTTCACGGCTCGTCGCCGCTTTTATTCACGTCGTGTGTGCGCCATTCGCCGCCACCGACGTCCACGGCCCGTCCCGCTTTTACTCGCGTTGCGTGTGCGCCATTCGCCGCAACCGGCGTCCACGGCCCATCACCGTTTTGTACTCTTGTCGTGTGTGCGCCATCGCCGCCACCGACGTCCACGGCCGTCGCCGTTTTATAATACTAATTCGCGTGTGTGCCACTCGTTATCAGTTGTCACCGACATCTCGTCTACGCCGTCGCCGTCGCCGCCACCGTCACCGTCGTCGTGATAATTTGCATTGTGTCATTTCGGTTGACGCCCCCTCGTTGCGTATTCATGCACTACACCGTCGGACATCGTCAGGCCATCCAAGGATAAATCCGGTGATATTCATTTCATATTTAAATCCGGTGATGTTCATTTTATATTTAAATCATTATTAAAATATCGATGTTTGTAAAATTTATTTTGTTAATATAGTCTTAGATTTAAGGACCCCCCGTCCCGTAATCTGTAAATGTAGTAATTAAGCCTTAGTTTTCAGTACAGTCCACTAAAATTATAATATCCGAGTCTTTTTCCTCATAAACTCATCCACCACCTTGTAATTATCCGGCATATCAGGTTGCCGGCAATATCCCGCGCCATTCACGTGCCATCAGGGAAAGCCGCAGCCGCACAGAGGTTTTAGATCAAAAATATTTCTTTGAACTCCCGAAAACCACGTACTGATGATATTTCGTCAACTTGAAATTGTTTAGCTAAACGTCGTATACCGGCATCACCATGTTGAAAATCAAATTTATTGGGCCATGTCTTAGGATCTAACATATCTAAGTCAGCAAGTAGAATATTGTACTGATCTTTGAACAAATTGTTGTCACTTGTACCTACATGTGATGCTTCCATGGTGAAGAGTCTACTTTGTAAATTGTTGGCAAGACTTCGGAAAAATTGGGATGGTTTAATTTTGGGTATTACCTTATTATTGGATAATTTAACATTTTTAAACATCAATTGTTCATCTCCACATACATTTAAAGCTTCTTCAGTTTTTGGACCATGATGGTCTATCACATACCTCATTTACATTCAGCCCATTTTCGTGGCAGTGAGCAGGGAAGTGGGCATGGAAGTGGGCAGCACGAGTATGTGTCACTCGCGCTGATCATGCTCCTCGCATTGTCGCTCCCGTCGAGAGCGGTAAATTTAGCAGTGCGAGCAGCAGGTTAACCGGCAGCGCGAGTGCGATTGCGTATTTACATTCTGCTCGATCGATTACCGCCTTTGCATTATCAGCATTATGCTTATCAATAACTAAAAAATAATAATAAAAAAACGTGCGTACCTGTTTTATAAACAACTTTCACATACTTTTCTACTTTCGTGCGTGTGAACATTGACTAATGACATTAAGATGGAGGATGCTGAAATAATTGCAGCCTCGGCACTCTGTCTGCTGAGTTTAAATAACTATGTGAGGCTATTACAACATTTAAGAAATAACAATGAAAATAGACACCGTCGTCGTCAAAGAAGATGGTGGATGATATCAATTCATCGTAATAGAACACTGTGGGTGTTGTGCAATATCAATGAACACAAAATAACACATGTTGTACTATTGCTAATTTTTTAAACTGTGAAAATAGAAAAAAAACGGAGAAGAAGACCTATAGCTAAGCAACTCACCCAAGTACCCAACAACAATTTTTATCTATTTATTATTTAATATGATCAATTTTTATAATTTTTTTAATTTAGCACCATCCATACGTGTCCCACTTACCCGATTTTTTTAATTATTTTTTATTTTTACAGAAATAGTATGGATAGTTTTTTCAATGAGATGACTAGTGAGGAATCTGGTGAGTTCACCAATTTTTGCAGAATGTCACTTGCAGACTTCGAATTTCTTCTGGCCGATATTGAACCAATGGTCAAAAAACAAACGAGACTGAGAATACCTATACCACCGAAAATACGATTGGCAATTACCTTACGGTATTTAGCAACAGGGGACAGCTATAGAAGTCTTCACTATTTATTCAAAGTTTCGACACCAGCCATTTCATTAATCGTACCAGAAGTGTGCAAAGCTATTAATGTTGTTCTTAATGACCAAATTAAGGTAAAAATGATTAATACATTACATTTTTATTTAATTACTTATTAACAGGGCTAGGATTTATATGCAAAAGCATGTTTTTTTTGCGACTTCTGATTATTGATGTTGTCAGTAATGTCCACGAATCACCTCATGATGAGATAAATGGTGGTATTTTTATTTTGCATGTTTTTGCATATTTTGGATGAAATGCATACTATTGCATATATTGAATAAAATGAATATTATTGTACATTTTGATTATAAGAATGCGAAAAATAAATGTTTTATAGTAAATTTCATAATACTTGGTTTTTTGTCAAACATAAATTTTATTTTTATAAATACAATCCTATGGTACAATAGGTATGCGATAAAAGATTAAATAATTTGACATTCATTTTCGAAAATTTGAAAAAATATGTGATCGTAGCATGTAACACTCGTAGTGAATGTGAATTATACAATTTATTTCTAAATTATTTTTTTTTCTCAATTATATTATATTAAGACGCCCGATGCCGATGCCATTTTGTCCTCAAAAATATATTCTGCGGGAATAATGATACCACCTTATAGAATCAACCAAATTTCATAATTTTTTATTTCATTGCTAGAGAGAAATATTCTACAGCCCGCATCGATCTCTGTTTTTCAATATTTCATTCTCAAACTTTATAATATGTCTAAAAAAATACAAGATAAAAAGCATTTTTTTTACAAATTTTTTAATACAATTATTTGAAATAAAATACAAAATCAGAGATTGGTGTGGGCTGTAGGAAGTCTTCTTCTTTCAGATAAAAAAAGTCATCAGAATCTAACAATTCTACAAAGCTTGAGCGTTATTCCCGTAAAGTCGTTTTTTTTCGATATAATACACCCCATCAACCCCCCCCCCCCCCCTAAATAGGTATCAGGTAGTAGATTAGTGTAAAAGTCTTATAATTGAAGTGGCAACTAAAATATAAAATTTAATTTTCAAATTTTATAGAATTATGAAAAATTTGAAAAACTGGTAACGTGACCCTAAAGACGAACAGCTAATCACTGATGTATTTCAACAAAAAAATATTTTTTTTGTAACTATATTTTTGTGTTTATCTTATAAAAATTTAAATGCATATTTTTGCATATTTTGGTAAATAAGATGCATATTTTTCCGTTTTTTTATTGCATACAAATCCTAGCCCTGCTTATTAATAATAAAAGTACAAAAAATTTAGCATTTAAAATTACAAAACGATATTAATAACAAACCTTATATTATTAAAATTTATAACTTTAATATTTTTAGTTTTAATAACCTTTACCTATTTATAATTTTATTAACAAAACCAAAAACAAACTTTTTTAAACTTTTAACATTCAAAACCTTTTTAAATTTAGTAATATTTTGTAACAGCGTTCTAGTATGCATTTTCAATTAAATTAGTAGGTTCCATGACTCCTTGCGATACGTTCCTTGATAGCGGCATACTTAACTCTATAGGTGTATGTTGTGATTCATTCCCTAGCATGTTAACATGTGACACATCAGTGGCTGGAGATGGAGTAGAATTTTGGTAGTGTGGAGATGGTGTTGACGAATAATATGAGTAGGCGCTTGATGGTTGTTCGTCAGGGTAGGGATTATCCAAAAGAAAGCCGTCTATTTTGTACATGAGTTGGTCTCGCATTCTTTCCGGATATTTTCTTAACTTTTTAGCTAAAAGTTTTGCGTATACATCGCACTCATCTTCACCTTCCTTTTTTCTTTTTAATACATAGTTCAAAGTATCAAAACTTTCATTAATTTTTTTTTGAGCATCGTCTAAATAGTGGTTCCTCATTGATAGACTTTTCTTCGAAGCATTGATTCTTCAGGTTGGTGTATTAGTTGTCTATGTATTTTCTTTCGATGGCGGTGGGGCAGTAATTTCATCACTGGACGGAATCGACGATGTTGACGGAGGTGGCATCAATATTTCACTTTCTAAGGTCTAAAAAATTATTATTGATAATTATTAAATAATATTTAATAATTTTCAAAAAGTTGGTTTAGTAGAAGTCCTATTTTATTTAGGGTGTTATGACACGTGTTTAATATTTTCAATCAGAATTAAGAAATCTGCATTCAATGAAATAATGAATTTAGATAAAAATCCGCGACCTAATTATATTATCATTTTCATTTGATGATCAAATTTTCAATATAATACAGTATAATATATAATAATCACGAAATAGGTATACATAGTCATATAGACTGACTCAATATTTTTTATTTCAGTTACCACAAACACCACAGGAATGGTTAATCATTGAAGAGGGTTTTAGAAGAAAGTTTCCCCATTGTGTTGGGGCTATAGATGGAAAACACATCGTAGTGCAATGTCCAGCCCACAGTGGTTCCGAATTTTATAATTATAAGAGTACATATAGTATCGTACTAATGGCTTTGGTTGATAGCGATTATCGTTTTATTTTTGCCGATATCGGTGGCCAGGGACGCATTAGTGATGGAGGAATTTTGAAAAACACTTTACTTTGGCAAAAAATTGACTCCAATATTATTAATTTACCACCAGATACTTCGTTACCAGGAAGACAAATGAATGTGCCTTATGTATTTCTTGGTGATGGTGCTTTCGCATTACATAAACATGTTATGAAACCTTTTCCTGGTAACCACGATATTGACACGGCTGAACGTACTTTCAATCAAAAACATTCAAGTACTCGCGTTATTGTTGAAAATGTTTTGTGAAGGATAGCATCATTTAAATCAATTAAAACAGCTGGCCCCCTCTCATGCTCGTCCTCGATATTGATAACCCTTAGTTGTTTTCCTACGTCGTTTACTTCAGAGGTATTTGTATCAATAAGTTTTTTTTACATTAGCGTTGTGGTGTAGAACGCAGAATTGGTCACATAACCCAAATAGAATCTGGCTGCCTTTGCTATCATTTTAAACGGGAACTCCCTTTTTGTGATACGGGAGCGACCTATTGTTTCGTATATTATATTTCTTTTTTCCTCTGCGATAAATGCAACTAATTAAGTTAATGAATAAATAGTCTCACAATTGGTTTGAGTGATATTCCGGTCTTTTAAATAATTACACAATTTGTACGTTGCCCCCATATATTCGTCTATTACATTTTTCCTTTCGTAAAAGTGTGAAATGTCGTAAGAAGCTTTTCATCGGACCTTGGTTTTCAAAATACAGGCCGGCTTGCGTAGTTAATTTTTCATCGGTATATTTTTCAACGCCGTGAGCGGAACATACGCCCATTAGTACATACATTAGTCTGAAAAAATGTACGAATTATAGGACTTGTGTTGTTTTTTTTTTTTTTTTTAATTAAAACTACATGATTACGTATAAATTACACGTATATATTAATTTACACTTATATATAAACGGTTACATTATTATGCTTTTGCCTACACGCACGCATTAATCTATCAAATAAACATTTAGTCCATATCACGTCATGCGCGTATGTTATCGGGTGATCCCGATTACATACTAATTTGTGCGTTTCCGTTAGATTCAATAAACGGCCGCTTTTGTCGGCATAGCCTATCTCTTCTTGGACTATAATTTGTTTTATACTCATTATTTTTAATTGAAGATAGAAAACGCGATTGTTATATACATCAAAACTTGTTAGTTCTAACATAGTATATTTTAGTAAAAACCTAGTCTTATCATGATTTCCTTATCCGTACTACCGTTCCAAAATACTACTATGGGTTCTTCCTTCCCCTTATCTAAATACTTTTTTATACTTTTTATCGTTAAAGTATTTTTTTCCGAATTTATGCTGTCCCTCATTGTCTTTAAAATTGGAAATAATAGTTCTTCTTTTTTCTTAAAGATTCTACATATTTCGCGGATAGCTCTAATTACGTCTGTTTCGCTCATTGGTTTGACCTGTTGAGTTTTTGTAAGAAGTAAGGGTTTCCTCTCAATCCTAAACCGGTCTAGACTGTTTGACATTGCTCCCGAAATGAGTACAATGCTTGTCCTATCGAGCATTGAAAATTCGAAATCCATGATGATGAACTTTTTATTTGTACTAAAACACCAAAAAAAACTATACTATAATAACGACTATTTTATGCTTACAACCAATATAACAATAAAAGAAATTTAGAGGATCCTATAGCTAAAGAAAATATACACATATATTATGACACCAAAGTGTTCATAAATCGGTCTCGAAATATTTTTTTGTATTATTTACGTGGATCCTATAGTCCTTCCTCCCTTTCTTTATTGTTATATTTTCGTTGTCATGTACCATAGTTATTTCGTATGGACCTGTCCAATTTAAACATAGCGCATTCTTTTTATTATGTTCTTTTAATAACACTTTATCTCCTACATGTAATTTGAGTGGATTTGAACTTTGATCATAGTACTGTTTATTCGTATTTTTCTTTTCAATTAAGTTATCTCTAGCAGTTTGATGCGTTTCTTGCATTATTCGTTTTAAATCTAACGCGTAATCATCGTAATTATATTGTGGTTTCGGTGATTGTACAAAGGCCGATGGAATTATCGGTTTTTTCCCGAAAACCAACTCGTAAGGTGTATACTTAGTTGAAGTGTGTACTGTAGTGTTGTAACAAAACATTGCGTAGCTGATTAGTGTGTCCCAATTATTATCCTTGTCTACGAAACTCCGCAGGTAGGTTTTTAGAGTTTTATGAGATCTTTCAAGATAACCATTCGACTGTGGGCACCACGGCGTTGTTTTCGTTTTTTTCGATTTTTAATAGTCTACAAACGTCTTTAAACAAATTAGATAGAAAATTTGTTCCGCAATCCGTTAGAATTGTTAAGGGTATACCGTAAATGCATATACAACATTCTACGAAAGCTTGCGCTACCGTGGCTGCGTCCGTTGAGGCTAACGCTATGGCCACACCGTATCGTGATAACTCGTCTTGTAATGTTAGAATATAAATGTTACCTGCAGTAGTTTGTGGAAGGGGACCTACTATGTCTAAACAAATTTTATGAAATGTCGTGGTCACTGTTGAAGTAATTAACATGGGTTGTTTTATTTTTTTACCCGATTTGTTTTTCTGACAAATTGCACATTGTTTAATATATGTTGCTACGTCTTGTTTCAAATTTTTCCATTGATATTTTAATTTTAAATGCTTTACGGTTCGGGATGTACCTTGGTGACCCCCTACTAATGTATCGTGATATTCTTTAATGATCTGATTTTTCTCGCTATCGGTAAAAAATTGTTCTTTATAAATTATTACTTCGATACTAGTGTTACGGAATACGTAACGGAACATTGTACGTACGCGTTCGTAACAGGTCAACGTTGTTAACCCTTCTAGTCTGATTGTCGAGAATTTATTAATTTGTTTATCGATACAATATATTTTTATTTCATTAAGCGCATTGTAATAACTTTCGGCGTTAATTTCCGTTTAATGATTACTTTTAAGATTGTAGAATATTATCAATTTGTCGGTTTGTTTGATCATAACGAATTTGTTATTCACATTGAAATTTACCTGTGTTGGTAAGTTGTTATCGTTTATTAATTCTCTTATCGCCGGATGGGTTATTATTTTATCATTCAAAATAGGTAAAATTATATTTTCACCGTGTTTTACGTGTTTAATGCTACCTTCTATCTCTGTTATTTTAGAATTAAAAATAGGCTTAGCTTCTGTTCTTTTAAATTCTTCGAAATCGCTAATTGGTTCATCATTAGTAACAACGTGTATACGTGACAAGTGTAGTAAACCTGCGTTTCTACGAATATATTAAGTACCTTTCCGCGGTAGGACAACAACAACAAGGAGATTAACTTTCAACTATTCGATTCCAAGAATCGAGTACATGTACGTACCTAGAGTTTTACGACGTAATTAAAACTTCGACATCAAATATCTGCAAAACAAACCTATAATAATTTAAGTGCCAATAAAGAAGAGTGCCAATCGTACATTCGGGTTGTTTTGCAATAACAACGTCCAGCTCCGGTTCCCTTTCAGATATCCACCTCCTGGGCTCTACCGTGTACATTTTTTTATACATATAGATTTTATATAAATATAAGATAGAGTCTATAGCAAATTAGGATTTAGTACAGAGTCTGCACCACGCAGTCACTAACTTCTCGGGCAGATGCTTTTCGCTCTGTCCTCAAATTTATCTAATTTCTTTATAAATGTTAATTATTATTATTTTGTCTTAACAATAAAGTACTATAAATAACTTATACAACTTGTCTCTCTCCAACCTTCTCTCCTACATTAACCATCAACGTCGACGAACTCAAAATATAAGCGAGCAGTGAGGGATCACTACACGTCTTTTGGTGTCAGGTGTGGGGTCACCTGAAGGAAGAATTTTGGTATCCAACCCAGAATCGAGTACATCAGCGGACCTCGAGTTCAACTACGTTGCTGAAACCTAGGAAGGAAGGAACGACCGAGCCAAGCCACCAACTACACTCAACATAGCCAAGCGGAGCATCAACGACGAGCCAGCAGAGCCGCCAGCACGCAGAGCAGACAGGACCAGACAAAAATCGCAATGAATTCTACATTGTAAGTTGTTATTTAAGCAGATTATTTAGTATATGTCTGAGAGTCCAAATAGGTGTTGGGAAGTAGTTAAATATAACCCGCGAACTTTACATACTACCATAATGAGTGTAACATTAGGAATAGACACCGCCTTGCGCGGCATACCTAATTTTAACGGGGGAACTGAGGCAGATTTGTCCTCATATATAACAGAATGTAACTATGTAATGGACAATATCCATGACAATATTAAACCGGTAGTATTCCAAAATATTTTAGCTAAATTAAAGGGAGACGCATATCAGGCTACACGTTACCGCAACTTCACAGACTGGACAGAGCTTAAAAACCACCTTCGTAACGTTTTTGGGGCACCACATTCAATTAATTATTTACAGTCCCAACTTAGTAACATTAGGCAACGTACCGACGAAGACGTACGTAGCTTCGCCGGACGAACCGAAAAATGCTATCACGAATTGGTAGGAGCGTTAACATTAGGACTAGAGCCAGCCTCAGCCGCCGCGGTAGCCACATCCCATAAAACAGGAGCACTTACTGCGTTCGTTAACGGAGCAAAACCAGCAATCAGGTCATTTTTAAGGGCGCGTGACGTAGATTCTCTCGAAAAAGCAATTACTATCGCGATTGAGGAGGAACAAGACCTCCAACACATTAACCGTCGTTTTAACGCAGATAAAAATTATGTAAAAAACAATGCAAACCATAAAAAAAACATTAAATGCAATAAATGTAGTAAATTAGGACATTACGCAAATGAATGCCGCAGTAACACCGGTACTTCGTCCAACACATTTTTTAGAAATCCCATAAATAACCGCGATGACAAAACTAGTATAGTCAAACGCGAATATCAGGGTCAAGTTCGATTTTGCGCGTACTGTAAAAAAACTAACCACAACATTAAAGATTGTAGGAAGCGCATGTATAACGAAAGTAAAAAAACAAGTAGTAAGGACGGTGAAGGTCCTAGCACCAGCCGTACCGTAGCCGAAATTAATCAGAATCACGTACGAGTGGTAGCGGACTTTCAAGAGGAACACATAATATGTGGGTCTCACAATTTCGAACCGCATAACATTAAATTATTAATTGACTCCGGGGCAGAAATGAATCTTATTAAGATTTCTGCACTCAACGGGCAGGTAGTCGTAAATGAACACGAAAAACGCACAATTAAAGGTATAAACGAAATACCTATATTTACAATAGGAACTATAGTGACGACGATGCAAATTAACGCAGTAGACGTTCTCATAAAATTCGACGTCGTTTTTGGCGACTTTCCAATAACAGAATCAGGTATTATAGGACGTAACTTCTTGAAACAAAACAAGGTCATTATGGACTATAGTCAAAATTTATTGACCATACCCGAACAAACCAGTTCGAGGGAAATTATATTACCGCCTCGTAGCAACTGCGTACTATTAATTAAAAACGATGAGCACATCACGCATAAAAATATAACTATTAAAAAACAAGACGTGAACGAAAACGTTATTATAGCTAACAGCATTAGCCCAGTCAATAGTGACACAATTATAAGTAACATAATAAATATTTCAGAGGAACCTTTTGTCATTGACGAGTTAACCACTCAACATATCGAGTGGGAACCATACCTTGAAACAGCTTTAACAGCTTCTTTTGTAGACACGAAAATTAACAATCGCATAACCATATTAAAAAACGAAATTAACACGGACAATTTAAATCACGAAGAGCGCGAACGCATTCTAGAATTATGTTGTAGTTACGCGGACTTATTTTATTTACCGGGGGACTATTTGAGTGCCACCGACGTCGTGACACACGAAATTAATACACCGCGTTGCACTAAACCAATTAATATACGACCATATCGTTTACCTTGGGCTTACCAGGAAGAAATTGAAAAACAAATTAAAGAAATGAAACGAAATAATATTATACGCGATTCCAAATCACCTTTTAACTTTCCACTCGTAGTAGTCAAAAAGAAAAATTTAGACGCGACAGGGAAACCGAAATTACGAGTTTGCGTAGATTTCCGTAAACTTAATGAAGTAACGGAAAATAAAGCCTATGGACTTCCAAATATACTTGAAATACTAGAATCCCTAGGGTCATCCAAATACTTTACTACCCTAGATTTAGCAAATGGATATCATCAGTTACATGTGAATTCAGCCGATACCCACAAAACCGCCTTTTCTACAAAATCCGGTCATTACGAATATTTACGTATGCCATTTGGGCTGAGTTCAGCCCCAGCAACATTTACACGCGCTATGAAATCTGTTCTTATGGGTCTTGAGGAAATGTGCACCGCATATTTAGACGATATAGTGGTACACGGTTCCAGTTTAAATGACCATCAGAAAAAACTAGAACAGGTATTCAATAGGTTACGCGTACATAAACTAAAATTACAACCCCAAAAGTGCTCTTTCTTACGGAAAGAGGTCACATATTTGGGACATGTTATTAACGAAAACGGGGTATCGCCGGATCCTAGTAAATTAAAATGCATTCGGGAATACCCAAAACCGAAAAACGCAAAGGACATTAAATCATTTCTAGGACTTCTTAATTATTACAGACGTTTTGTCGATAACTTTGCAAAAACGGCGAGACCGCTAACTTACTTACTTAAAAAAGACGTACCATTTAACTGGACCGATAACTGTGAACATAGCTTTGAGGAACTAAAGAAAGCTTTAATGAACCCTCCATTACTAGTCTATCCGGATTGGGAAAAAGGGGAGTTTAACTTGATGACCGACGCGAGTCAATATGCAATAGGGGCCGTTTTATCACAGGGGGCAGTCCCCAAAGACCAACCTATCGCATACGCAAGTAGGACATTAAATAAAGCCGAATGTAACTATAGCGTAGTTCAAAAAGAGTTATTGGCCATCGTATGGGCCGTGAAATATTTTAGCCCATATCTATATGGACGTCATTTCAATATTATTACCGATCATCGACCTCTTACATACCTGTTTGGTATTAAGGACGCGTCGTCGCAACTTATGCGCTGGCGTTTACAGCTCGCGGATTACGATTACACTATTACGTATAGGGCGGGGCCCGAACACTCGAACGCCGATTGTTTATCACGTATCCGACTAGTACAAACGAATACGACTAGCGCCGATACAGAGTTCAACGAATTCCGTGCCGCTGAGAGTAAGCCAATATTCAATTCTAAAATTCTCGAAATCGAAGGCGACGTTAACAAGGTCACGGAAAGCGAAACTATTATAGTAACGATTCCCGAAGATAAAATAATTACACATCCAGTCGTGCGCGAGATCATAAAAAAAGTTGATTTTAACGAAATACATTTTACCGACGGAAACCGGTTCTATACGCACACCAATGGATCAAAATTAATTATATTCTATGGTATCACCAAAACACATACAACACCGCTTGAAGCGGAATCCATTTATCTAGCGTTACAAAATATACGCGACTATTGTATGACAAATCGAATTAAATCTTTTTCCACGGTCAAATTAAATGGACCTACCTCATTAACAAATTTCTTGAGAATTCGTACGATGTTTCGGTACGTATTTCGACAAACCGACATCATAATAAAAATATATACAGGTGAACGTTTTACCAACGAGGAAAAACAACAAATTATTTATGAGCATCACAACTCACCTCTAGGCGGACACTCCGGTGTATCGCGTACTCTCAAACGATTAAAACTTAATCATGACTGGCATAACATTAAGAAAGACGTTAAACGTTATATTAAACACTGTGAACTATGTCAGAAAAATAAATCCCATGTTAAAACAAAGCAACCTATGATGATTACTAGTACAGTAGTCAAACCTTTCGAACGAATCTGTCTCGATATCGTAGGGCCACTACCCAAAACCGTGATGGGGAACGTATATATTTTAACACTACAAGACGAGTTATCGCGTTATGCACTCGCTATTGCACTATCATCCACTGACGCTCCAACCGTAGCACAAGCTTTCGTCGAATGTTTCGTATGCACATACGGAATTCCAAAATCGATTTTAACCGATTGCGGGACCAATTTTTTATCCGACATTTTCAAAAGCATGTGTAAGCTGTTGGACATTAAAAAGATTCAGACGACTGCATGGCACCCACAAGGAAACGGTTTTTTAGAACGGTCACATAAAACACTAAAAGCGTACTTACGCAGCTTTGTAGACAAGGACAGTAATTGGGATAAACTTTTATGTTACGCAACTTTCTGTTATAACACGACGGTTCACACGTCGACTAACTTTACACCATATGAATTAGTATTCGGAACAAAACCCACAGTTCCATCAGCTTTTCATAAAGAACCCGAAGCACAATATAATTACGATAATTACGTTTTCGACCTTAAAAGAATTATGCAAGAAACGCATAAAATAGCTCGGGAAAATCTTATTAAAAAGAAAGAAACAAATAAAACATATTACGATAAAACGTCGAACGCCATCAATTTACACGTAGGCGATAAAGTTCTACTTAAAGAACAAAATAAAAAAAAAATGCTCTTAGTTTCAACTGGTCAGGACCATTCGAGATACTATTAGTACATGATAATGAAAATATAACGATTCAAAAAGGCCGTCGCGAATACCGTATTCATAAAAATAACGTTAAACGCTATTATGACGACGACGATACTGAATAAATATATAACTAGTATCATAACACTATAATTTTTTTTTTATTAATTCTTATTTTATTTTTTTTATTTTTTATCATTATAGTAATTCTTATTAGTAGTTTCTAAGAAATGGAACGGGTATATTAAATACTATTAAGCTGAATTTTATTTTAAAATTATATTTTAACTAATAAGCTGAAACGGTTTTCAGACTTATACTACTTATCATACCATTCACGTCAGGAACTTTTCGATACGCTGACGAACCATTAAAACAACATTCTGGTCTATACTACGAAAACAGGGGACCTTTGAAACTCATAACATCTCAATGGGATCTTACTGCATACATTAATCTTACTAAATATAACGAAGAATTCGAATACATAAACGAAGTAATAGATAAAACAAACGAATTGTGTGTTGCATACATGCACGACCCAGTTACCAATAACTTTAATTGTAACAACTTACTTAAAACAGCCACCGCTATAGTTGACAATTTACACAATAAAAAGACACAAGTCTTAGATTCTATTGGTCACATAATTACTAAACGTAATGCTTTAACTAAACTCGTTACAAAAGCAGCTAAATTAATATACGGAATATGCAATTTAGAATGCATACAAAAATTTAATTTTAATATAGAAAAAAGCCAAAGCACTTCGCAATCTAAACTAATAAAAGAACAAATTAAAGTAGTACAACTACAGAATAATATAGTGTCACCCAACATTATATCTTCGGTACCTTTAACATTAATGGTAAACGAAACGACAAACATTACAAGGGAACAACAAATAAAAAATTATTTGACAAAACATTTTATACACGTTAATTTATTAATTACAAAACAGATAGAAGAAACAAACACACTATTAGAGGTAATACAACAAGCTAAAATGGGAATTATTCATCCAAGTTTAATATCTCCAAAAGAGTTATTAGAACACGTTAAAGACGTTAAAGTATCATTACCTGGGGGCACCGATTTACCAACTGATTTAGACATACAAAATATTTACGAATTGATAAAGCTCTCAGACATTACTATATACTATTCAAATGACAACTTAGTGTTTATAATTTCTTTACCTTTAATTTATCAAAATGATTTTAGTTTGTATAATTTAATACCTGTGCCAGTGTGCACCGGAAACGATTGTTTTTATATAAAACCTAGTAATAAGTATCTAGCTATAAGTAAAACGAAAGAACACTATGCTCTTTATGACGAATTGTATTACACACATTGTAAACACGCTAGAGACTTCCTTTTGTGTCCTGAGGGTAATCCTTTACATCCACGTGCTAGTAGACCAGCATGCGAAGTACAATTACTCCAAGATCCTATAAAAGTTCCAACAAACTGCGAAATCATGCACGTACAAATGGGTACATCCATCTTTCACAAAAAACGTTTCAAAAACGAGTGGATCTACGTCACTAACTACGATTTAGTATTCATCACCTGCGACGAAGATAAATAATCCACCAGCCATACACTAAAAGGTGTAGGTATCTTAAAACTAAACGAAACTTGTAAAGGGTACGCCGCTAGAGACGTACTCTTACCAGGAAAAGTCGATTACAAATCAGAATATATGGATTTCAACCCAAAATCAGCTTTAGAACCCATAAGGGATATGCCGTTCACCGACAACGACAACTTAATGGAAAACTACCATGTTAAAACAAATAACATGGAGAACCTACATAAAGTGTCAGGTTCGAACAAGCAATTAGAAAAACAACAAAAAGTCGACAATAAAATCAACGAGCTACAAGACACACAAGAACGTAACGATTATATACTATATGTAATAACAAGTAGTATTTTTATGGCAGTAATCATATTAATAATAAATATGGTTAAAACAAAAACAGTAACAAACCACACGGAAGTAGCACAGTCACAGGAAGAAACAGAGGAACTTAATGCAAACCCAGTGATGTCATTAAGAGGAGTCGACATGGTCGAGTTTCCACTCGCGCCAAGAAACAGCCCTACCGGCTACCCAACACTGCGAACATTCTTGAATTAGTGGAAGTCGGGGACTTCCATCTTCGAGGGGAGGAATGTAGTAAACCTGCGTTTCTACGAATATATTAAGTACCTTTCCGCGGTAGGACAACAACAACAAGGAGATTAACTTTCAACTATTCGATTCCAAGAATCGCGTACATGTACGTACCTAGAGTTTTACGACGTAATTAAAACTTCGACATCAAATATCTGCAAAACAAACCTATAATAATTTAAGTGCCAATAAAGAAGAGTGCCAATCGTACATTCGGGTTGTTTTGCAATAACAACGTCCAGCTCCGGTTCCCTTTCAGATATCCACCTCCTGGGCTCTACCGTGTACATTTTTTTATACATATAGATTTTATATAAATATAAGATAGAGTCTATAGCAAATTAGGATTTAGTACAGAGTCTGCACCACGCAGTCACTAACTTCTCGGGCAGATGCTTTTCGCTCTGTCCTCAAATTTATCTAATTTCTTTATAAATGTTAATTATTATTATTTTGTCTTAACAATAAAGTACTATAAATAACTTATACAACTTGTCTCTCTCCAACCTTCTCTCCTACATTAACCATCAACGTCGACGAACTCAAAATATAAGCGAGCAGTGAGGGATCACTACACAAGCAATCTGCGTTCGAATGTTGTGAGCCTGCTCTATAGATAATTTCGTAATCGTATTCTTCTAGTTGTAATCGCCATCGCATTAACTGAGACGAAACGTATAATCTTATCACCTTTGACCGGACTGATACTATTAGCTATAATTACGTCCTCATTAATTTCGTATTTTTTTATCGTTATTGTTTCGTGATCGATTTTTTCGTCGGCTCTAATCTGTAATACACAATTACTGCTCGGTGGAATAATTAATGCATTATTACCTATTTTTTCTAGAATTATTAATACTTCCTTATCCCAATCTAATACGACTTTATTCAATTTTAAAAATGATCTGCCTATTATACCTGCTTCGGGTATTGGAAAAATATTTTGTACAATGTCGAATTTTACTATGAAAGGTTGTTTGTTAATATAAATTGGAATCACTACTGATCCTACTGTCTCTACTGGACTTGCATGAATACCTTTAATCTTTTCTTATCGTTTTCGTTTACGAAAAAACTTGAGATTTTAATAATGTTCATTTCGGAACCGCTATCAATTAAAAATTTGATTTCACCTTTAACGAATTTATCGGAAAAACAGGTTATGTGCTCCTGCGTTATAGGCGTTATTATGCGTATGTTACTTCCGGTTAGGTTAGGTTAGGTTAGGTACTAACTTGAGTGCCCCCTCAAAACTTAGCTGGTCCGGGTTAACCATTTTAATCTTTAGAGAAACGGGGTTATATGCAACTATTTGCCAATTAGAATTCGATGCAGACATACAATATTTTATTCAGATGACTTACAAATTTTGCATCTTTCCAATTGCCCGTGAAAAATTGATTTTGTTTGAAAACGTCCTTCCTGGATCGCTCTTGAATTGAATGCTCTGTTGTCGTCCTTTCCTTTGTTGTCGTGAACGTGGTTTCGTCGGTGGGTCTCAAAGTACTTTTTCCGATGGACTCGAAAATTTTTCGTTTGATGAAGCGTACCCCACACCTGACACCAAATTTTATGTAGTAACCCGTCACTCTCGCCCAATTGGTTACTGCACACTTCTTTTACGACGAAGGCACGTACACGTCGGTACTCTGGATCGGAAGACGGTAGATGAGTTTTTGAATATAATAATATTGTAACACAATTATAATTTTATGAAACACTTGTTTATTACGTTATTTTATATATTTAATTTATTACTTAGAAATTTGTCGGTAGAATGTTAATACTACCGGAGAGTAATTATGTTATGCACTATGACTGGGAATTAAGTACTTTTAGCGTGGGCGGTGATGCGGCTGATACTAGTCCGCGACCCACAAGTACTGAAAGCTGTGATAACTACTTCTAAAAACTTTGTGAAACAGGGCCCCTATTTATATGAGACATGCCAGGAGAGAAGGAAGAGCTATTGACGTCATAGGAATGGCGTGATGCGTAGTTTATCGGCACCATCCAATGAAGTGTCGGCATTAGTGGCCTATTCTGGTGGCGTGATGTTGATCTAGCCGCCTTGACTTTGGAACGCCGTTTTTCTGTTGATTTCTGGCGGTTTACTACAGGCGCGGCTCCAGAGACTTACAAAGGGGGGGGGGGGGCATTTTTTTTCAGCTATCACTAAATTGCAAAGGGGACTTAGAGAATATTCTAATCGGGAACCTGTAAGTTTGTCAATAAATAATGTCTTGTATTTACACATTATATTTGGTTTTATTTAATAAAATATTTATACAACAAACTCCAGCCTTCTTTTTTGTTGCTTAGAAAATACTTCTATTATTTCGTCCACTTTATCATACATATTAATATTTTGATGTACGTTTAGCAAGCATAAACTTGTTAAACGATCCTCGTCCATCCTTGATCGAAGCCAAGTTTTAACTCTGCGTAGAGTCGAAAAACTTCTCTCAGCCGATGCAACACTGACTGGGAGTGTTGCTAATATTTGCAAATACAATCTTATAGTAGGAAATATTTCATTATCACATTTTGTTAAGGCATCTAATGCTGTAATCGGTCGTTGGTCTGGTGTACATTTCTTCCATTTATGGATCCATAACATAACTTCACCTAGACATAAAAAAAAATTTTAAAAAAGCATAGGTATTGATTATGTTTGGTTATTTGTTATTAAGTAGATACCTTCTAATAAATCAGGAGTCATCAATTTAACTTCTGCATTCAATTTAGAAAATTTAGTTGCTACGTTTAAAATTCTTTTTATTATATTTTTTTTCTCGCAGGAATCTTTGTCAGTTAACACTACAATTGTTTTAGGAATTAATAAACGTAAATCGAAAGCTTCTAAAGTACTGGTTGATAATCTTAAAGTCATATCTGTTTTCACAGTGTCCAATAGTGGTATGTAAATACTTCGCAAATAATATTGTTCAGTATCTTTCGCTTGATAATTGCTACGATTTATTTGTTTCCCAACTATTCTAGGCATTCTTAAGTCAAATCCAATAACTGTAGCTAAGTCACTTGCATTTGAAAAAATTACTTTAAATTCAAAAACACAATTTTTACGTTTTTCCTCTAAAATTTCTTTTACCCCATCTATTGATGAAGAAGCATTTGCTAAGTCCAATGACGTTGATTACAAAAGTCGTGATATTGGCATTGTTAGTTTAAGTACATCAACCATAGCTAATATACATATAATAAACTCACTATTGTTTATGGCTGACAACAAAATTGAAGCTTTGCTAGATGATATTCTTTCTGACCACATTGATACTTCAGTTAGTGCTTCAACAATCTAAACAAATTCATATTAAAAATAATTAATAACCAATATACATATAAATGTATGAATATAATATTACCTTAGGGAGAGCTGATTTAAATTTCAAGATACCATCATGCATCTCAATCCATCTGGTCTGGCACAAACCAGTTAAGGTTTTGCCAAGGATATTTTTCAAAACTAAATGTCTTTTTGCTGAAGCATTAACAAATGATTCGTCATTACTAATAATCGTTAACGTAATAATCGTTATCGTATGTTCGACGCGACGTCGCGACGACGCGGACCGGCGCGGCGGACACATACATTGATGAATAATATTTTGATTATTTTTAGAATACTGGGGGCTTAGGTTTTTCGTGGAAATGTCCTTATGCTGTATGCCATGATACATCGATACTCGATAGTCGATTCGTGTAAACACGTTTATTTATAGTATTATTCTTTTATAAGGACTATACACAGTGTTACAACTAACAGAAAGATATAACAGATTTGTGTAAGATTTACATGTAAATCTGTCATATCTTTCTGTTACACCCTGTATAATTGACTAAATTATATAGGCACATAAACCGTCCGTCGACAATTTACTATGAAAACGTATTAAAATGTTATGAGTTTATGACTGTAGTCTGTATAATGTAATTGAGTATACACTGTTAATAGTTGTTTCCCCAAATTAGTACAGAGTCCGACTATATTATGATACACACCTGACACCTCATACTAATGTCATATTGTTTTTTAAGGCCGCCAAATAAAATTGTTAGGTAGGTAATTAAAATCAAGATTTAATAGTACACAAGGACAAATATGTTAAAAATTAAAATTTTTGAAAAGCCTGGGGGGGGGGCATGGCCCCAGTGGCCACCCCTTGGAGCCGCGCCTGGTTTACTACAGTCCCCAAAAATCTCTCCATAATATCATACGCAAACCATATTGGCTGAAACACAGCTCCAGATCTAATTGACGCTTTTTTCTTTTTTAGTAGAGGCCTAAATGTAGCCATAAGTGACTTTTTTTTAGCTTTTAATTCTTCAATAGGAATATTATTCATGTCCAAACTAATTCTCTTCCACGCATCATGCACTTTATGTTTTAATTTATGGTTTTTATCTTTAGCATCCCTATAGCGCTTTCAGCCTCATACAATTCTAGGAATTTGTTGTTGTTGCATTGCTCCAATCACCTTGCATATTGAAATTCAAATAGACTATTTGAGTACTAAATTGAAAAAAATTTAGAAAAGTTAAATTTAAGTACGTAAGCGTAGTTTTTTTCTTCTCACGCGTTTGGCGGTAACTGATTTACTTATCGAGCAGAATGTAAAAATGTAAACACGCAATCGCGCTCGCGCTGCCAGTTGGGTTGCTGCTAGCGCTGCACAATTAGTAGGGCAATGTAAACACTCACTGCCACGACGTTGCCGCTGAAGTATTTTGGGAATTAAATACAGCAGTGCGATAAGCAGCGGCAATGGCTGAATGTAAATCGGGTAATAGATTCAAAAATTCTAATAGTACGAAGAATACATTTGTTTGCATCAGCTATACTCAAGCTTCTATTTTGTAGTATCAATGATAAATCTGCTAGCTCACTAATAGCATCATGTATTATACCTAAAACATAAATATTTGTATACTGTAGTGTTGTTACTTGTTAATTATTATTATTATTATTATAGTAATGAGAGATGACATATGTTATAAAAAATTAATTTAAAATTATTCTTACAATACTTATCATAAAAAAACATCATACCTACCTAACATAATATAAAAAGTAGAAATATCAATTTAATTACCCAAATTATTTACAAATTCCTTTGATGCTAACGTTTTTTGAAGTCCCGAGTACTTAGATCTATCTTTTGAATTTTTTGAACTATCAACAGATGACTTAGAAAAATTTTCATTTAATGCAGTATAATTGTTCCACACAGCTTTAATTGTTTTTTCGCTTGATGCCAAACACCTTATGGTAAACATTTTTCCAATCTGTAGCAGTTGTTGTTCTAATGATGAAGTTCGGTCATATTCTTTGGTGAGTTATGATACAAAGCATACAAATTTTCAATAAATGATTGAAAATTATTTGTCCCATTAAATTCTTTCAATGTGTAGTAATAATAATTTTGATAATAATCAATATTTTCAATAATTTGGTAATTGTTGACGTTCTAAAAATAAAAACATCGACAATTATCACAGCCATAGATAAGAATATCTATATCCATAGACTTCGAGAATTCACAGTGTTTTCATGTCATATATATTTTATTCTATAGGCGACTATAGCACATAATAATATTATTCTTGTGGTAAAAGTGTGAAACTAATTTTACAGATTGTATACTTCTTAATCGAAAAAAAAATATCTCATATCCCACTGTGCATTGGGCTGTTTCAAATACATAAAATTGATGTAGCGTTGGAACCTGGAACTGTTGCTAAATAGTGTTTCAAAACATAAATGAAATGCTCCAGTAACCACTTATGCCGAGTTTCAAAAATATACTTTCGAGAGTTTCTTTTAAGGTCCTACAATACATAACGAAACCATTTAAATGGAATATTTAAGGGTCGCGCCACACTAGAGCAGTTTTGACGCTCGGTGAAAACGCTTCATTTTCACGCGTGATGATTTTAACGCGCGTTTGTTGGTGTCACACTACAGCGTTTTATTCGCGTTCAGTTGACTCAAATTTTGTGAACAGTACAGTTGTGCCTCTCGGATTAGTTTCTAATATTTATGCAAATAAACATAAGATTTTATTTTATTTAATAAATAAATATAAAACAAATATATTTATTTATATTATATTGATTATTCATGTATACTTAAATTTATTTATTCTTCGGTACTTCAAAGTATTACCTATTATTATTTTTACCTATTTTTTATTTATGTATTTATTCAGTATGGACTATAATTATTATATGAATGCTATTCGAGTCATAGCAGTGGCAGAATCATTTGGTTATCTCGACCCACCAAGAACAGAGAGAGAGTTTTGGATTCATCCTTATAATCTAACCCGTGAACCTAGTAATACATTTTTCAACTTTTATAATGATATTCGAAAGTACTCAGACAAATTTTTCGAGTACTATTGAATGTCTATTATATCATTTGACGAATTACTTGAAAAATCACGTACACAAATCACCAAAAAAACAACAAAGTTTCGAAGTCCTGTAAGTCCAGAAGAAAGATTAACTATTACAATCAGGTAGGTACAAACAAAAATAATTATATAATATTAATATATATTTCATTATTTATGTACCTATAAAACAATATAATTTATTCTCATCTTGAAAATAATCATAAAATAATAAAAAAAAGTAATAATTGTTTTCTTTTTTAACGTACATCTTGTACCAACTACTAATATAAATAAAAACAAAATAAATAAAATAAAATAAATAAATAAACCTTTTCAAACACAAAAAAATTCTTATATAAAATTAAACACTGTGATGCATGCCTATATCCTCATAATCAGTAGGAGAAGACGAACTTGGTGGTGGTTGAGAATGGCTCGAATGGGTGTGTACAGTTTGAGTAACACTTGGATGAAAACTTTGTACCGGAAATTGGTTTAGTGAAGGAGTATGAGAGTTAGGAGAATAAAAGTTGTTAGGGTAGTTGAACTGTTGTATGTTTGAATATTGTGGATGATCACTGGAAGGATTTAGAATGTGTCTTACTGATTGCATGAATGAAATCTTAAAATCTAATTTTTGATTATCGTTCATTTTTTTGAAATCTGGTAGGAATGATAATAAAAATGCTTTATCCGGATCAAATTAATCATTATTACTTTTGATCATTGGAGGATTTTTCATAACTTCTAGCAAACTTTGCTGAAATGTTGTTACTTTTGGTTTTTTATTTTTAGGCTCGGAGGAACTTGTAGGCTCAGGAGTAGTTGTATTTATATTATTCAGTGAATCATTTATATCGGCCTTATTTTGTCAGTGCCGGAATTGCCGGAAAGTAAAACTAGACGGACAAAAAATTGTGAAATCCATACATATTTTTAAATTTTTCTAGTGATTAAATGCAACTTTATATACAAACATCGTTTAATTATTTGTATTCAAGCTATATAATTAAAGTGGTTTGTATTATACAATTACAGGTATTTGTCAACCGGAACAAATTTTGTAGCACTGCAGTTCGAATTTTTACTTGGACGAAGTACTATAAGTGGTATAGTTCGAGAAACGTACCAATCTTTATGGGAGACCTTACAACCCCAAGAAATGCCAGAACCTAACCCCAACCAATGGCTAGATATAGCCAACAAATTTTATTTAAAAACCAACTTCCCAAACTGCATTGGAGCAGTCGACGGGAAGCATATCCGTTGTGTTAATTCAAATAATGCAGGGTCACTATTTTTTAACTACAAAAAATATTTTTTCCATTGTGCTAATGGCTGTAGTGGACGCTGATTATTGTTTTATTACTATTGATGTCCGTGCATATGGTAAAGACAGTGACTCTAAAATTTTCAAAGAGTGTCCATTCGGAAAAACTTTACTCTGAACAGTTGAATTTACCAGCACCTACTTGCTTACCTAATACAAACAACAGTCCACAGCCTTACGTCATTATTGGGGATGAAGCATTTGGCTTACATAGAAATCTTTTGAGGCCATACCCCGGGCGAGGTCTTACATTTAAACGAAAAATATTTAACTACCGCCTATCCAGAGCTCGAAGATACGTTGAATGTGCGTTTGGTATATTGGCAAACAAATGGAGGGTTTTACATAGTGCTATGTTAGTTGAACCTAATTTTGCGGACGATGTGGTAAAAGCGTACTATATTTTACACAATTATGTCAGACGTAGGGATGGGTATAAATTTGAAGACACTCTTTCAAATAATTTGGAAGATTTTCAAAATAGAAATTCAAATAGAAATTTAGGAGCTCGTCAACAAGGCATAGAAATTCGGGAATATTTTTCTGAATATTTCATGAACTCGGGTTCAGTATCTTTCTAATATCATTTTGTATAGCACTTTTTCAATTTTGTGTACAAATTTACCTATAATAATTATTATGTTAACTTTATATTACATTTGAGTAGTAGTTATAATAATAACAAATCTATTTTAAACTTTTAATTTTGAAACTATTTATATATTTTATATTAAAATCAGCCCGTCTAGGTCCCGGGATAGAATAGGCCCAGAGCAATCCCTGCTTGTCGTAAGAGGCGACCAAAAGGGTCTGGGGCAGCTTCCCCAGTATTGGATGTAGGTGGAGATCAAGGAGATCGGTACAGCTACATACCAAACATTTGAAAGTGAAGATGGCAGCCATCTAAAGGGTTACAAAACTGCGAGGTGGAAGGAAACGGGAAACCACCACCTTATTATCCCTAGTATCTGCAGTTATGGATTGTGAACTCATTGTAAAAGATTCCGGACGTAAACTAGTCTCCCGTTCGGATGTCCGGGTGGAGACTACCTTGAGTAAAAAAAAAACAAAACTATAAAAGAGTAGGCACATGGAATGTAAGAACTTTGAGAAGAAGCGGAAAGTTTGAAAATTTAAAACTAGAAATGAGAAGCCTAAATATTGACATTATAGGGATGAGTGAAGTAAGATGGCTAGATCCCGGTGACTTTTGGAGTGATGAGTACAGATTCATTCATACAGGCTCGGAAAATGGACATACTGGGGTAGGCATCATCATGAATAAACAGTGTGGAGAAAGTGTGATCAGCTACTATCAATGTACAGATAGGATCATCATGGTTAAAATTAACACTAAACCTGCTATTACAACGATTATCCAAGTATATATGCCAACATCATCACATAATGACTAAGAAGTTGAAGAAACTTATGATAAAATAGATGAAATAATGACGATGACTAAAGCAGGGGAGAATGTTATAATCCTGGGCGACTGGAATGCAGCAGTAGGCGAAGGGAATGAAAGTAACATAACGGGTAGTTATGGCTTGGGAACCAGAAATGAGAGAGGGGAACGACTAATACAGTTCTGTACACAACACAAATTGACAATTGCAAACACTTTTTTCCAACACCATAAAAGAAGATTATATACCTGGAAGAGGCCGGGAGATACAGCGAGATATCAAATCGATTACATTATTACTAAACAACGTTTTAAAAATCAAATTAAACAATGCAAAACTTATCCTGGTGCTGATATTGACAGCGATCACAATCTAATTATTATGGAAACAAATCTAAAGTACAAAAAAACTAAGAAAGGTGAGAAGAGAATAGAATTTAAAGAGAAATGTAAGAAAGTATTAAACAACATACAAATTGAGAACTGTCAGTCGGAGGAAAATAAATAGGAAAATATTAAGGAAATTCTAAAGACCCAGGCAGAGGAAGTATTAGGAACCCAAAAGAAAGAGCCGAGGAAGCCTTGGATGACAGACGAAATAGTTAAGCTAATAAATGAAAGAAGAAGGTATAAAAATCAAACTAACACTCAAGAACAACAACAATACAAAAGAATACGAAATGAAGTGCAAAGGAAGATAAAAAAAGCTAAAGAAAAATGGCTAGATGAGCAATGTAAGGGAATAGAAAATTTTTTAAAAAAAGGAAGAAGTGACCTGGCGTTTTCAGAAACCAAAAAGCTTTTTCGTGAAAGGAAACAAAACGCAGGAACCCTAGTAAACAAAAACGGCGAATTATTACTAGAAGCTGATCAAAGGGCTAAAAGATGGAAAGAATATCTGGCAGAATTATATGAAGATAATTCAACTATGATATTTGAGGAAGAGGATAATGTAGATGAGGATGATAAAGGTGATTATATCTTGCAGACAGAATTTGATCATGCGATGGACTCCCTTAAAAACAATAAAGCGTATGGTGTAGATGAAATCCCAGCAGAGTTACTTAAATACACAGACGTAGTTGTTAAAAAAGAACTGTACAAAATATGCAATGAAATATATTTAAAGGGAAGAACCATTAGTGATTTCGAGAAGGGTATTGTGGTACTGATTCCAAAAAAGAAAGGAACACAAAAATGTGAAGAGTACAGAACATTAGACCTCATCACACATGCCGCCAAAATTATCACCAGGATAATCAAAAACAGGATAGATAAAAAGATAGAAGAAAATCTGAGTAAAGATCAATTTGGATTCAGAAAAAACATAGGAACAAGGGAGGCAATTTCAACACTAAGAGTACTAATTGAAAAACAAATTAGAAGAAACAAAGATACATTTATAGCCTTTGTCGATTTAGAGAAGGCGTTTGATAATGTAAAGTGGAGTATATTATTCGATATTCTGAAATCAATTGGAATTAAGTATTTCGACAGAAGATGCATTTATAATTTATACAAAAACCAAACTTTATTAATTCGTATAGATGGAAAAGAAGAAATAGCAAAAATTAAAAAAGGGGTACGACAGGGCTGTAACCTATCACCCATGCTGTTTAATCTATATATTGAAGAAGTAATGAAAGAACTAAGAATAGAAGTAAAGCAAGGAGTTAGAATAGGTGGAGAAACAATTAACGCTCTGAGATTTGCTGATGACATCGCTTTCTGCGCAGAAACAGAAAATGACCTGCAAAATATTTTAACTAAGGTCAATAAAATATTAGGGGACAAATATGGAATGCGATTAAATAAAAAAAAGACAAAGGTTATGGCGTGCAGCAAGACAAACCCTGCTCAACTTAATATATACATAGATAACGCACGCATAGAACAAGTACAACACTTTAATTATTTAGGAAGTAAAATAACAGAAGATGGCCGTAGTAAAGATGAAATTCTAAGTAGAATAGCGCAAGCGAAGAGGGCTTTCCAGAATAAAAAACATCTATTAACCACCAATAGTATGGACTTAGAGGTAAGGAAAAGGTTCTTAAAAATATATATATGGAGTATTGCCTTATATGGCTGTGAAACCTGGACAATCAGTGCAACAGAGAAAAGAAAACTAGAGGCCTTTGAAATGTGGTGTTATCGTAAAATGTTAAGAATTAAATGGATTGATAGAATAACGAATGAAGCAGTACTAATTAGAATAAAAGAAAAGGAAATACTATGGCATACCGTAAAAGTTAGAAGAGCTAAAATGATAGGACATCTACTACGCCATGAGAGTTTAACAAAAACCGTCATAGAAGGCGACGTTGAAGGCCATATAGGAAGAGGAAGACCAAGGATGGAGTATATGAAGCAATTAATGAGTGACATGGGGAAGAATAGTTATAAAAAACTAAAGGAATTGAGTAATGATAGGGAAGCATGGAGAACTGCAGCAAACCAATCTAAGGATTGAAGACTAAAAAAAAAAAAAATTATTAAAATCAAATATAATATACATATCATAGAAGATAACTTGTAAGTTATAAGTTATACAGTTATAGTATAAGTTTTATTATGAATATTATTAATATGTATTCCGATACTTGAATAATTAGAATAGTAGGTATGCATTCCTAATATTTTATAACTTTAGATTATTACTTCATATTGTACAATACAAATTTATGAGTAAAAACAAAATTATATGTTAACCCCGTAATATTATTTAGTTATTTTATTAATTATTAATTAATATATAAATTTTAAAAAAACTCACCACGAGCTACCTGTTCCTTCTCTGAAAATGTGCTCCAAGTACTGAATATAACACTGGCTACATTGATCCAGGATTTTTGTTTGCTATGTTTATCCATGTAATCTTTATTGCTAGTTTTCCACAGGCATTCTTCTTTTTCAATTTCGTGAATAAGCAATTCGATGTCAATCATGTTGAAATGTTTTTAAAAAAACTTAAAACCTTAAAAATGTTTAAAATTTTAATGAAATAGAACCGCGCGTTGTAACCGCCGTAGTGTGTCGCGTGTCATTGAAAATAATGTGTTTGATTAGTAGCGGTAGATAAGCGGTTGACGCGGCGAAAACACAAAACCATGGCATACAGCGGTGTCACGCGGTAACGCGCGGTAAAATCGCGCTAGTTTGACGCACTCCATTACATGGTATGCGTTTTCATCTCGCGTTTTTGACGCGCGGTGCTCGCGCGTTTTCACCGCGCGTCAAAACCGCTCTAGTGTGGCGCGGCCCTAATATACCATATATTTTACTGGTTTAGTTATATATTATTGAAACATAGAAAAAATGTTTCTTGTTTATAAACCTATGCTGATTAACTGTTATGTAAAAGAAATGATTTTACATTTTATCACAGTTCTGTTACTGATAAACATAATATAAATGTTGCAGTATTAATACAAATATCTTATTTGTCATGCATGAATATTTCATTTTTTCTTTTAATTATTACATTTTATATATGAATTAGTTTGGCACTATATTTGAGTATATGAATATACAATATCCATGATTTAACAGTTGAGAAATATATACTAGCTTGATAAAGCAATAAAATATTTAATAATATAAACACGGAAGCTTTAAGAAAATTGAAATTAAATTTATAATTTATGAAATATTATTCTAACTACTTATTACAAGATAGTATTCATATAGTAAATGACATGTATACATTCAAAAAGTATTTGTAAAATGTTATATGTCATATGCAATCTTTTATAATAAAAATATAAATTTAACCTATTGATATACTTAACATTATCATAGTGTTACGTGCTGCCCCTTCAGGGATTCTCTATGTAAATGATTTGGAAATAATGGTAGCCAAATTAGATTTATAATACAATGTTTTATTAGAACAAATATAAAATGTATAGTATCGTCGTGGTAATAGTAGTAGAAGTAGTCGTCGTCCTGTATATGGCTAGTGGCGTGAAGTCGCTTCTGCGTTGCTGGTCCAGGTACATCTGTCCTTACTGTGTTTCCAGCCCTCCTATATATGATGTCGGTTCCTTTGATGGATCCTGCGCATGGACGGGGCGGTGTATGTAGCTGGTTCAATAAGTTGTTATTCTCGCAACTGCCGCTCGTGACTTGTTGTTGGCCGCTCCCCTTGATTAGTTTGCCAAAATAGGATATAGTTTCTAACTATGAGGTTACGTCTAGGAGACCATAACAACTCAAGGAGAACTGCCTCTCCGAGTATAATAATACTTATATACGAATACATGAATTGAGTGCGTAAAGCTATTCCTTTATACCTCCCTGCCAAAAAAAAGATTATTAGCCTGTAAGGTTAAGAATCTTTAACAATACTATTTAAGTTCAATAGTCAACAGTAGTTGATTTTACAATTTGGTATACATTTACATTTACAATTTGTTATAGTTTTTACATTTCATTACAATCTTGTTTATAACAAGTTACAATAATTGATAGATATATATATGTTTTACATTTACAATTTTGTTATAATAGGTTACAATTTGTTATACATATTTTATGACATTTTACATTTATAATGTAATTTACAATTTTATTTAATTACATTGTGTTCTTTTTTTTTTTTTACAATAAGATAAAATTTGAATACATAATAATATAAATTTTGATTACCTGAAATTATAATATTAGAAGTGTTAAAATGTTTAGTTTATTATATAATATAAGTTTATATTTCCCCTTTTGAATACAATATTTGTTAGTTATAATAAATCTTCCACCAATTGATAAGTTATGTGAATAATATAATAAACTGTTACACATATATGTCAACATAATTTCATTTACTTAGGATATTCGAGTATATAGCTTGGATCTCTTGTTTTCTCTATTAATTTAAGTAATTCCTTACATTCTCCGTTACAATGGTCATTCATAAAGAGTTCAATATTTCTGGTTATCTTATTTAATTTTTTGAAATCATAACGTTCGTTTAATCTTTTGTTTGCTTTTAATATGTGCCAGTTAAAGCATACCGGTTCCATCTTATTTTCCTTAAGTTTATAAATATGTACTTCGGTGCTCAATATTTTTTTTAATTCTTCGATAAATCTAAAATAATATAACTGCGTTAAGTCTACGTAATTACCTTCACCATGAAATTATCCTAAAAATCTCTATATATATTTTATTTTTTTCTATATTTTCTACATAGTCTATACAAATATATCGGTTTATATTTTTCTAAACTGTTGGAGATGGCGCCGGATACCAATAATATTTCGGTCCTATTGATCATAGTGAATTCGAAATCCATTATGAAAAAACGGATTTGAGAGCTAGAATATATATAAAATATTAAATTTATGTATATTATTATTACTATAGTTACATATTACTACTATATTTAATTTTCTTGTGTTGTTGTTATTATGTTTTACTCTTCGAATATATGGTCCGTGAATAATATACGTCGTGAAATTAGTTGCTCTAAAAGTATTCCGACTTCTACACAGATTGAACTATCCGCCCTAGGGTTAACAATTACTGCGTGTATAAATGCAGTTACCGGTACCATAGCTTGATTTAAAATACGTTGTGTAAACGGCATAGTCATTCTCCTATTAGCTTCTATGACATGTCGTTTGAAACATCCTACACAAATCATATCCCCCCGGACGAACTGATTGTGCTGCCCGTTTAATAATTCGTTTTTCAGCTCTCTGAAAAATTCTATTGCTTGTAGTGTCAATGGTAGTTCTGCCGACAATGGTATGTTTTCGTTCATGTTTGTCTCTGTTAAAATCTTTATATATTAAACTTTTACGTGTATTTATATTTCGTTCTTCTTATACTCTGAAATAGTTAAAATTTCATTATTTATTACGATAGTTACGTTAATATTACTACTATTCTAATTTCTGTTAATATTACTTATGAAATATTATTTTTACGTATTATTTTTTTCTATCTGTACGTATTTATAATTTATATTATTATTTATTTAATATTATTATTATTTATTTATTTTTATTTGATTTATTCTTATTTATTTATTTATTTATTTATTATTATTTTTTTTTTTATTTTTTTTTTTACAAGGATTTATTTATAAAAATAAATCGGTGGTAATGATACGTCTATTAATTAATTGATTTAATACTGCACCTATAGTTAAACAAATTGATCTATTCGGACATGTAAGGTTACAAAATGGATGAAGACAAGTGGTCAAAGGAATCATCACTAAATCTAATTCTTCTTCTGATAATGGTACGGGCATTCTATTGTTTGCTTCTAGTACATGGTGTTCAAAACAGCTTACGTATACTATGTTTCTTCGTACTAATTGAATATGCGCACTAGTTAATAATACTTCCTTTAGTTCTTTAATAAAATCGATTGCATGTAATGTAAATGAATAATCTAAAGATATTTGTGCATTTTCGCCCATATTTATAATTTTAATTTAATGGTTAACGTATATTTTATTTTGACGTTCTCTTGTTTATTTTCTGAAACATAATTATATTATTTGATTGCATTACTATTATAATTATTATTAATATTAATAAATTAACTTATTATTTATTATTATATATATATATATTTTTTTTTTATCTTGGTGACGGTGGTGGAGTGAATGGTGTCTCTTCAAACCCCCTTATGTAGTCACTTCTGTTTGATGGTCTATATTTAACTATCCTTCTGGGTATATCTATTACTTATTCATCACTAATATATTTGCATTTAATTAATATATATATTGCTATTATGAGTACGAGAGATAGTGCTGCTAATACTATTGTTACATATAGTAAGTTACTGTGTATAAACTGATGTTTTTGGCTTTGTTCTCTTAAAACTTCTTGGTCTATCATTTGTTGTACTTCATCCAAGGACTTGGATACGCCGTGTAGATCCGTTAATTGTATATTTGGATTGTCTCCCCATTCTTTATTTACTTCGAATCTATGTATGTGTTCAGGTATCTTCTCTAAAATGCTTTTTATGTTAGTTGTAGGTATGAAATCTTTATAATTCGTGTTGGTAATCTCTTCTGTGGCGGTTAGTACTGCATCTTGTGTAAATACTTGACAATTATTGTTCACGATAGATTTATTAGTATCTAGCGTAAATGGCTCGACCATATCTGTACAACTTACGGTCAGTGCTTCACTTCCCACATGTAACCAGGTGTTTTTGTTTCGTAATTTATGGTATATGTTCCTTTGTAGATTAAATTTTTCGATTGCACAGTTCCGTTGATTAGAAGTAGTATCAGGTCCTTTGAATAGTTGTAATTCGCATGGTTGACGTTCGCTGTTTTCTTGAATTGGCTGTAGTATTCTACATATTCTATACATTGTAGTCTCTGTACAGTCGTCCAATTGTTTGTCTGTATATGTAGTAAATCGTTTTCTATCTTTAGTTATTGCAATATTGTTATAAGTAACTGTTGGAAGATACCACCCTTCAGTATTATTTTGAACATGGATTATTGGTATAGGTATTAAATGGTATAATGTAAGTTCAATGTCAATAACTAACGGTATTTTTGTAATGAATACTAAATTATCGTTTTCATAGTAAATACTCATTTTAGTAATTTTTTGAAATTCATTTAATTCCGAAGCTTTTGTTCCCATAGGAATGCTATATTGTTTCTTAATTGTTAGTTCTATTGATTTTAAAGTTGATGCTAATTCTTGCGGTGTCATAAGACTTGGGTGTATTATTCCTTCTCTAGCGGCTGTTACTATTTGTCCTAACGTTAGTAGTATATATTTGTATGTTCACAGCCAGCTTTTCCACGGTAAAAATTTTTTTTCAAGGGGGAATGTCTCCCTTGGAGCACTCAGATTTACCGTGTAACACAAAACAGAGATTTTCTACCAAATTTTGTCTTCGTGTAGCAAATTTTTTAGCAAATCTTAAAACTAAAATAATTATTTCAAGTAAAGAACACAAATTATTAAATAATAGTTTTTATTGTTAAAAATTAATTCTTAATTATATTTACACAAGTTTCCTTACTTCTCTAGTAAAAGGTACATATTCTACAATACGATCATGAATTAATAAACAGTATGCAGTTACACCTGCAAGCGATTCTGAAGCTTCAATTTCCAATTGAACATCCACTGCCGAGGCAGTAGCTGAATCGTTCTGTTTCGAAGTATCGATGACTATAATTGGAGCGTTTGTCAGAAAAGTAGAAGGACTCAATATCGGGTTACGAATACTTTTTTCATAGTACGATTCTTGAAACGATGTATACATATTATATAATAAAGTGAAATTATTTTTAGTAAAATCTAAATTCAAATTATTGTATGGATAAGCTATCGAGTTCAGAAATACTTTAACGTTTGTTAAATTACAATGGTCAAATATACTACAATCTTTCGATAACATATTTTTGCGTCCTTTTTGCAATCCAATTATGATAAATCGTGGTTTTTCTAATTTTGAAGCAGTTTTCAAATTCCATACAACTTTTTAGCGGTTCCGAGTTCAGGATATTCAAAAGTCTCAAAAGATCTAAAAGGAATAAACAAACTTTTTTCTTTTTCTATAAGTTTCAATAATTTTAACCTTTCTTCATCGTCAACAGTTATATGTGGAACCATCCAGGCTATTTTATTTAAAACGACTTTACCTTCAGAAGCAGTTACACCAGTTTTTAAACTTAAAGCATTTAAATCGCTATGACTTCGAGTTAATATTAATTCCAATCTAGAATTCACTAATATTCTTTTATAATCTTCAAACAAACCTAACCAATATTTCAATGGAATGCAAGCACTAAATTCGCCTTTATCATTTTCTGATTGCGTTGCGTTTTTAAAATTCCAGCCAGCATTTTCATAGCAATTGTAGTTGTCTGGTGTACCGGATAAGTAACCTTTCAACGAGCTAGTGATTCCAAGAACACGCGTGCTATCTACTTCTATCCCATTGATTTCCAACCGTATTTGCTCAAAAAGGTAAGAGTAACCGTTATTAGTTAGTTTCACTTTGGTAGCATCAGTAATTATTCCTTCCAAAAAAATAAAGCTTTCGTGTAGATATGGATAGACATCCGTTTGCTGGATCGATATACGTATTTCATCATTATTATTAAATGATGTTGTATACGGTGCGTATGAATGATATTCAATTTTTGTAATTTTAGAATCCGTTTCGTACTGTGAAGTTATATCCAAAATATCACTTTCAGGCATTCTGCTTTAATTGATAACCCAAAGCTTGTAAAATTTTTTTATTCTTCACCGTCAATTTTTTTATTTGATTTGATGTTGCTGGTAGCACTTTAGTCTTATGACTAGTTGTACTGATCCGAAGTAGTGGGTTTATATTGAATTTTAAACCCATCTCAAGATCCGTAACGTTTAATATGTAACACAATTGTCAATGCCTCAGCAAAATTATCAATCGGATTATGATCTTGATCAACTAACTGAACGGTTATCGAATCAATATTTGTTTTATTCAATTTGTAATATATTAAATTTGGTGGTGACTGAATTACTTTCAACCCTGTCCTTTCACTTGGGAAAAACTCATAAATCGAATGACTCTGAAGATGGTTGTTGAATGATCCTTGAGCTATATTACACATTACTTTTATAGAATTAATTGTGTTTAAATTTACAGCTTTTTCCGATTGAAGAATTTCATTGTGTGGCTTATATACTCGTTTTTCAAAACCGAATACAGGTGCTATACTATACGGATGCTCAAAGTGTAGTATCCCATTACATTTTATATACGATCTGAAATCGTTAGGATCAACTGTAATGTCGAATGTTAAATTGGTTAAGTTTTTACTATTATAGTCATCTATTTGCTTCTTAACTCGTTGCTTAATATCTTCAATTTCATAACAACCCTCTTCCAATGTAATAAAACATATCATAGGATCATTATTGTTTTCATTCTCAGCTACTTGTATAGAAAATTTATTATTATTATCATTAATATTTGGAAACGAATTAAATGACTGTAAACATAACAAAGCTATTTCTGAGTCCTCGTAAAGGTTTATAGACGGAAAATAATTTACAGATAATATGGTAGCATTCCCAGTTAAACTTAAAGTAACTGACTCATACATTACAAAATCTAAGATATAAATTTAATGATGAGATCCGTGACGTTTAATATGCAGAACAACTGTTAACGTTTCGTTAAAATTGTCAATTGGATTATTGTTTTGGTCAACTAACTGAACAGTAATTGAATTAATATCTGTTTTGTTTAATCTGTAATATATAAGGTTTACCGGAGATTGAACAACCTTTGTTCCTCTTCTCCCACTTGGGAAAAACTCATATATCGAATGGCTTTGAAGTTGGTTGTTGAATGACCCATGTGCTATATTACACATTACTTTTATAGAATTAATTGTGTTTAAATTTGCAGCTTTATCCGATCGATGTTCTTCATGAAACGGTCCACAAACTTTCTTTCTATACCCAAAAACAGGTGCTATACTATACGGATGCTCAAAGTTTAGTATTCCATTACATTTTATATACGTTCTAAAATCGACAGGATCAATACGTACACTGAATGTCAGCTTTGTTCCGTAGACTTTATTAACTTGAGATAACTCTTCTACCATATATTTGTTAATATCTTCTATGTCACGGCATTCGACTGGTACAAAAAATTGAATTTTTGCTATTCTATCTGGAGGAATTGATTTTATTCTCAGCCGGTTATTAGTTGGATTTATAATATTTGGAAATGAATTGCACGTTTGCAAAGATAACAAAGCTATTTCTGAATCCTCGTAAACGTTTAGAGATGGAAAATAATTTACCGACAATACAGTTGAATTTCCAGTTAGATTTAATGTAATAGATTCATGCATTGCAAGAATTCAAGACATAAATGACCACAGTTAAATGTATTGAAGTCTTGATAGTTGGAATAGTTGTATACTATTTTGAACTGTCTGAAATAATGTTGTAATTCAATTGGTGGTGGTAAATCACCAAAGCTATCAAAATATACAACTTTGTCCTTATTTTTATAAAACGCTACCCAATGGCTTCCGTCGCCTGAAGATGTATCCAAGTTTAATATACCACATTCAATCGTATGTGGTTTTTTAGGTAAGTTATCACGTGAAAAGACACCACGGAAATGATTGATTTTCAACTTTCCGATGTATTTTATAATATCTTGAGACGAAAGCGGTCTATCAGGTAGCGTGATCATCAGTTTTTTTTCCTTAACCTATTCTTGTTTGATTTCAAACCACTGCCTTTTTTTCTTTTTGAATTTTGAACCGCATTATACACACTAGCACCTCCAGACATCAAACTACCAAGTGCTGACAATCCTGCAAATATAGGTATTAAGGGAATTGCACCTCCTGATTGTCTCGGTACTAAAATCAACCTTTTACCACCATTCTTTTTTTTTGAGATTCTTTTTTTTTTCGCTGCTAGTATACAATTTGTTTTTATAGCACGTTTCCGTTTGCAACCCATACCTATTTTTCTTTTAGCTTTCATTGCGTTTGTTACTGCGTACGCAACTAATTTCTCTTTTCTAGGTGTATCTTTTGCTTTAAATCTCTCCCAAGCACGATTTTCTAGCACTTTATCAGCTTTATGTCTATCGTCTAAATTTTTACTCGTTGCATACACAATATCGTGATCACGACAAGCAGCATCCAATGGGTTTATTCCTTTATCACCACGATCTAGTCTCTTTTTTAATTTTGTACCAGGGCCACAATACTGATAGCCTGAAACATGGGCTTCGAACGGGAGACTATTTATAAGAGAGTTTACTAATCCTTTTCCAGTCTTGTCTGACTTATACTTGCGAGTTGAACACGCCATCTATAACTGGCTATAAATTTAAAAAATCTAGAGTATTTATATGAAAATAATATGAATTTGATTGAGCAGAAAGATAAATTAGATGTTATAAATGTAGATGTTCAGGTAATAAAAAAACCATCAAGACATGGTTCGTTATTACCCGATACTATACGTGCTATACTAGTTGGCCCCAGTGGTTCAGGAAAAACAAATATAATGTATAATCTGATCACACATGCAAACGGGTTAAGATTTGAAAATATTTATTTATACTCAAAAACCTCTAATCAGGAAAAATATGTTTTATTGAAAAAAATAATAGATGATATAAAGGGTGCTAATTTTTTCATATTTACAAGCGCTGATAAGGTTATAAAACCAAACTTAACCAAAAAAAATTCCATCATCATTTTTGACGATGTGATATGTGGTCCACAGTCCGTAATTAGAGAATACTTTAGTATGGGTAGACATTCGGGTGCTAGCTTTGTATTTTATTTAGCACAGACATATTCTAAAATAACCAAACAGCTAGTAAGAGATAACGCAAACTTCTTAATAATACTGAAACAAGATGATACAAATTTACGACATATATTCAACGATCATTCATCTACAGATATGGATTTCTCAGAATTTCGCAAAATTTCTCATTTATGTTGGAATCATAGTGATTATGGGTTTATGGTCATCGATAAAACTCGGGAAATGAATGAAGGAAGGTATAGATGTGGTTTTCATACGTTCATTAAAATAAGATAATTTTATATGCTTATACTCATATATAAATATACCGTCACAAAGTAATTATCTGCATAGTGTTATCGGTAGTCACACGATACAGGTATATTACATTTATTATTTACAATGAACAAAGAAAAAGTCTTGTTGGAAAATTTAATAACATCAAAAAAAAATATTAAACGAAAAATAATGGAAATGAAACGCGGTGTTATAGATTCTGAAAACTATTTCCGTGAAGCATTTAAGCCAATAATTGAACCATTGAGTACACATACAAAACAAAATGAAATATGGAACACACAGTCAACTGAGCTAGAAAATAAATCAGAAACCTCATGTACTAGTGAAGATGATGATGATAACGAATTAAATTCACCATTTGAAAATTTTTTAAATAACCGTCCTAAATCAACACGTTATGATAAATCCTATGGTTTGCATTATGATAAAGATAGTGATTCGTATAAAATAGGAAAACACTCTGCAACTTTTAGTCACGGTAAATTATTGCTGCTTAATAAATATTATAAATTTACACCAGGACTATGGTCTTTATTATGTGAGAAGGAACCAAAAAAAACAACTATAGAAGATTTAGAATCTTATTACAATATTTTGAAAACTTCTGGAGTCCATTTAAAAGCAGATGGAAAACCTAGAACCTCGAGGTACCATAAATGGATGACTGTTGTAAAACCGTTGTATGATCGAATGAAAATGGAGGAAAAACAGTTTAACGAAGAGATAGCTAAAATTAATGAGAATACAACTCCTCGAATTAGCTTAAAATCATTTAACAATACTTTACCTTCTACTCCTTTTGGGTTATTTAACGCTAAACGTAGAAAAATTACACAAGAAAATGAACCATTTGATTTTAATCAATCAGCAAGCAGTTTTTCACCTGCAGATCACATGTCTACAGATATGATTAATTTTACTTCATCACCTGATCCTAAGACAGGCAGAGGTTTATATAAAGATGTATTACCTCAAACACAATTAGTTTATTATGACAATCCGAATGAGCTAGTAACTAGATTAAATCTTCTGACATCATCACAAAGTGTTGGTAATACTGGTGTCAATAATGAAATTATATCTATTTTAGAAGAACTGCGTGAGAGAAATATTATAGTATAATGTCAACCTTAGAGAGTATAGCTAATGAGCTACATCGACCAGCGAGAAAAATATTTCCTAGACGTAGTGTGGTAACACGGTTTATTGACGACCTCTGGCAAGCTGATTTAATGGATATGCAATCTCATTCTAAAAAAAATTATGGTTTTAAATTCATATTAATTGTTATAGACACATATAGCAAATATGTATTTGTGGAACCGCTGAAAAATAAATCAGGTAAAGAATGTACAAAAGGAATGTTTAATATATTGAAAAAAGCTAAACCAAAATTTTTACAGACAGATAATGGTACAGAATTTTACAATGTCCAATTCCAAGATTTAATGAAAAAATATAAAATTAAACATTACAGTTCATACAGTGTTATCAAATGTTCAATCGCGGAACGTGTGATTCGAACTCGTAAAAATAATATATATAGACATTTTACTGCAACAGGCACATGGAATTGGCACAATACAATATCAAAAATTATACATAACTATAATAACACAAAACACAGAACAATCAAATGTACACCTAGTGAAGCTCGAATGGGTACAAACAGAATTAAATTTAACACATATATAAATTCTGAAACATTGTATAAACCAAAATTTAAAGTTAACGATAAAGTACGAATATCTAAGTATAAACATATATTTACTAAAGGATATACACCAAATTGGACAACGGAAATATTTACAGTTTCAAAAGTTTTACAGACAAATCCAGTAACTTATCAACTAAAGGATGAATCAGGCAGTATAATTTTAGGTGGTTTTTATGAACAGGAAATTAAATTAACTGATTTTCCAAACACCTTTCTCATTGAACGTATTATAAAAAAAGTTGGGAATAAAATGTTTGTTAAATGGTTAGGTTTTGATTCAAGTCAAAATTCATGGATAACATCATCAGATATTTTAAAATAATGTTTTTTTTTTATGTATAATATTTATTTATTTATTTATTTATTTTTTAATAAAATAAAATATCAGTTTTTTTTACTAAGTCGAATTAATTATTTCACATGATCTCCTGATCCTCATTAGTCTATTTTGAAAACTATATATATATATATCTACAATCGATAAAAACAAAAAGCGTCATCAAGTGGTAAATTAATCAATAATAATACTGCTGTATTTTGTTCCGCTAGATAACGCTTTTAAACTGAGTCATTAAGTTTATGGTGACCATAAGCTAAAGTATTTATCCCGTCATCCATTATATAACGTTTATCATCGTTTGCACTTAGAACAAGTTTGCTCATTGTTTTCGAATGAACAACATGTTTATTTGATTGGATAAAATTCATTTTTCTAAGAGTTTGTTCATCCTTGAGAGTTTTATGGTTTATAAAAGCGTTTAGTATATTCATATAAATGTTAAATTGCATGTGATTTTTAATTATATATTTCTTTACGCCTTTTGCTTTTTTTTTCTCAGCGCCATCTATAGTTTTATAAGCATATAATTTCGGCCTTAATGAAACGAATTCTTTAATTATAATTCCTTTCATTTCATCTTTAAAGAACCCTGGTTGATTTTTATTAATTTCACTAAAGCAACAATGGTCTTTAGGATAATTAGATGTGTCAAAATATGGTAATAAACTATTTTTTAAATCGTCAAAAAAAATTTTTGTTTGGATAGCATACATCAGGGAATCAGTATCCGAATATAAAGAACTAATTTTAGTAATTTAATTGTTTCCTTATGCTGATGAATGGCCATGAGATTCTTAGAAAATATAGTTCTGTCTTTAAAACTAGTTTTCGCCATTAATTTCCTTGCTTTTTGTTCTGAAGAAACCAGTTTTATAGAAGTTCTTGCTCGAACATTCTCCATACATTTACCAAAAACGCTATTAATTAGCAACTTCCAGAAATCCTTCTCAAACTCGTTTTTAGCTTGTACTCTCATAGATGTACATAATTTTATGTATGATGCCATCCATTTACTTTGAGAAAAACGGATAGCTCGATGAATTTTTACTACTTTAAGACCGTGAGAAATTGCTTGTTTTAAATTTTTGTAATGTACAATATAGTTTTTTTTCGGTGATAAGTAGTTAACAATTTCTCAACTTTCGAATTTGGTGGACATTCGTTAAACGGTAAAAACGGGAAATCATTATGATATTTATGTAGATGTTTAGGATACTCAATATCAACTTCTAATATATATCCGACTTCTGAATCATCAGCAATTTTAGTTACATCTATGTTGAGATCGTCAACCCATTCAAAATCTTTAAAAGGTAATTCTGTTAACATAGACTTCCCATACAAATTCACACAATCGAGATATGTAATCCATGTGATCGGTTCATTTGCATTATAGTCCAATCCTTCGATATTTGGTATGTTTGCCTTAACATATCTTTTAGTTGATTGGCATATCCCGCCCCTAATTGATTTTTCGAAAAAAAGCAACATGTTATACTCCTTTAACCTTGATAATTTGACCTTGGTATACTTCAGCATACAGTCAAAAGCAAACCCGGGAGCAGTCATATAATGAGCAGGATCTAGTTCGAGCGTAGATAAACATAAGTCTCTAAAATTTTCGAACACATCGGCTAATATGCTAACATCAGTTTTTAAATAAAGATCGCTATATTCACCTAAAGTCTTTATATCAAATGTATGCCATACATTTTTAGCATGTATATAATCTTCATCACTAATTTTCTCGTCTGTTAAAGAGTTATAAAATTCTAGCTTTGATGGTAGAAAAGTATCATCTAATTTACTCCAATTATCGACATATTCATAAGGGAAGACTCCTTTTCGTGTAACTAAATCTAGTGCTTCCGCAGAAAATATTTTAAGAGTTTCTCTAAATCTCGACTTATCTTCAGATAAATTTTCCGCAAGTTTACTTAATGACTCGCTCATAAAACGGAATGTATCAACAAATTTTATACTAAATTTAGGTGCGATTTCCTTGCTGAAGGATATATATTTTTCTGATGAATTAGGAATAACGTGAATATTTTGATCATCGCAACCGAGCTCTCGAATTATGAAATGGCTATCGTACGATAAATTATGAAAGAAAATTGGAATGAATGATGGATTAGTTATTTGAAAATTACATTCGAGACAAAGACATTGTCTATATTTACCAGTAAAATGACAGTGATCTCGAACTTTAATTAAATTATTTTTTTTTAAATGTTTTGAACATTTTTCACATCTTTTAATTCTTTGAAAACGTTTTTCTTCTTTTTCAGTTAATTTACCCATTGGTGTAGCAGTTTCGTAAATTGTTTTGATATTATTTCCGATATCAATCATATTTTCCATAAATTTTTTTGCTGCATTTTCACCTCTATAAATAACCACCTTTCTAGGAATCTTCAACTGTTTTACTAACTCTTTTGGTATAATATCATAGTCGACTTTTACATAAAACCCATAACTCATAATTTCATGTAAATGTGTAATATATGTTTTTTTTTTTTTACAGCTCTGAATGAATTCATCAGGTTTTTTAGGAGTTAAAATACATTCGAAGTCTGCATAAATAACAATTGGTATCCTTTGAGTTTTTTTATAACTTTTAAAATAAATAAAATCATCATCTCCCTCTTCAAACATTATAGGTTTCCCTAATTGGTTCTTTCTACAATTATGTTGATGTTCAATCAATCCTTTCATACCTCAAAGTTTGCTTTTACACGGTTTGTTCCCAAAAGTAGTAAAACATCTTTTACATATAATTAGCTTAGTACAATTTTTAGTTTTCTGACTTCTAACGAATCTTGAAAAATTTTTTATATAACAGTAATGTGATGTTTCATCATTATTGAACAGAAAAAGATCGAAATGTTTTTTTCTTTCAGTATTACAAATATACAAAGGAAAAATATGTTTTTTATCATTTAAACTATAAATATTAATTGATACATCGTTTGTACGTTCAAATTTTTTCATCTGACTGATTGGTGTTGGAAAATCAATACATTTAAAATCTAAACCACTTTTTGTTTCTAACATTTTAAAATATTTCTTATTCAAATAAGTTTTATTCGATCGATTATCAAACTTAGATAGTATTGAATATTTAAAACATTTAGCATCGTTATTTTTTACATTTATAATTGCTCTTTTATCTTTTATATATTCAGGTAGATCTAGATACGTTCCTCCTCTGAGAGGATTCACTGTATTAATTCTCAATTGTAATACATCTATAGTTTTAAGGGACCACCCAGATCCTTTCGCTAAAAACTGGTCTTGTTCAGATAATAATTTATTGAACATTCCATTTAGTAATTTATTGAAATTGGATGAATTACATGCAAGTGTATTAGAAGTTTTGAAAGCTATGTCCCGAACTTCTTGAGTGAGTATTCTTTCGTATACGCTATCCACATGTAAATTAAATTTTATAGATGATTGTAAACATGATTCTTTTAACTTTAAAATTAATTTATCTCTAACATAGTTAAAAAAAAGCGTGTAATCTATAAAATTTAAAGTATTCTTAATCAAAAATGTTTTTGAACATTTCTTAAATCTCTCGATTTCAAATAAACCTTCGTCAGAAGATGACATCCGCTCGTGTTTTGTAACCGTTTTTCTTTTCATTATGAAACTGAAAAAATAGATTAAATAAAAAAAAACATAGGTAAAAGCAATCATAATATTGTAAATTTATTATAACATCAACTTCTTTTTTTTTAATTCTTATGCAAGCAATTCAGAATATTGTTTTCAAAATATAATAAAAGTATTAATTCTAAATTATTACAAAGAAAAAAAGAATTGGTTAATATAATAAGAAATTACTCAGATTCTAATTCTCTTAACCGATTGTTTAGTTCTATTAACCGGCACTGAAGATCTGCTTTACATTCACTTGAATATTTTTCGAAACTATTATGTTCATTTATCAATTTATTTTTAAAAACTGTTTTTTTCTTAATACAATCATTAATTTTTGTAAATACTTTTTGAAATGCTTTCCGTTTCTCGATACAATAGCGTTTATTGTCACGCACCTGCTGTTCTACTTCTAGAATTCTGCTTTTAACTACGTTTATTTCTGAGTTCATGATTCTGAAAATTACATAGAATTTCAAAACTAACTGTTAATTGATACGTTTTTTTAAATCTAAACCACTTTTCCTAACATTTTTATTGCATTAGTTTTATTTGAACGATTATCAAACTTATCCAGAATTGATGATATAAAACATTTATTATTCTTCAACAGATATTATATACACAGGGATGATATATTTTATAATTTATGACAATATCATTCGATATATTTTTATAATATAAAATAATAAATAATAACAAAATAATTTATTTGTAAAAACAAATTTTATTTTTTGGAAAAACTGAATATTATCAATATTTGTCTAATTGTTCATACAACTCACTAAGACCTTTCTGTATATTTTTTTCACAAAGAAACGCTATATAATTTGAATTTTTATAATTATTTATCATCGTTTGTTTTTCTTCTTCTAATATTGCTCGTGTCGTTTTCAATCTCGCTTTCAGAATCTTTATATTTATTTCTCTCAAGTTTTTTCTGAAAGTGACTTTAATTTCATCCATGCCGAGGTTGTTTTCGTCACGTTGTTGTAATATGGAGTTGATTTTTTCTAAGATAAGTGACGACTCCATTTTTTTTTTTTGTTTTTTTTATTCTAGAAAAATTGAATAGAAATAAAATAATGTACAATAATAATAATAATTTATTATTTTATTTTATATTTAACTCTTTTATATAAGAAAAAATTGTGTTAATCATAATTTACTAACATGTTTAACACTTAAAAGCTATGGTTCTCCTTGGGAAAATAATAATATTTCTGTTTTTACAACATATTTCCAAGTAAGGACTACTCTTTCTGCTAATTTCCCTACGACTCCGCCTCTACTTCTTAATTTGTTGACCACTAGACCAATTCCAGTGGCTTCTAAAAGTTCTATAGTCATCGGTAGTTTCGAAAGTTTGTATACACATTCATATATTTGTTCGTTGTCACAGGCCTCATCAGCTCTTACGATTTTTCTGGCGTAATGATTAATCACTCTGACTGACCTATATATATATATATATATATATTTATATAAATGTTTCTTTATTAGGTTAGTTCACATATAAATGCTTATATTATTTTATGAAACCAAGTATAATATAAGCATTTATATCAAAATAAAAATTAACTATGATGGTAGATCGTGTATAAATTATAGTTTTCAATGATTATATTTAGTTTGCAGAAACTAACGAATAATTTAATAATAACGTAAATGAAAAAAACAATACTATATTATAAACTATAAAAAAGAAAATTACATTGAATACCTATATACATAAATATAAACTTATAATATTATTACTAATTATTCATAACAAATTTAAAAAAAAAAATTTTAACCTGATCTAAATCTTTCGCGCTTAGATTCTGCTGTTGTAATAAAATCTAACCTTTTACCGAAACAGTGTTCTCGATTACGAAAATTTGTAACATATAAATCACTATATTTTTTACATATATCCATTTTTTCTTCTCGTAATAAAACTAATTTTGCGTTTAAATCTTTTATATAAGAAAAATTTGGGTTAGAGTTTGTTCTACTTAAATAAATAATGAATTTCAGGTTTTTAATTTTTTTTTTGAGATCTTTATATTCATATCTTTCTTTAATCTTATTTTCATCAATCATCTTCGTTAAGGTTACAATTTGTTGTCCATAATATTGAATTTGTTCATTACAAAAATCATATGAATACCAAAAATTCATTATCTGTAATTGTTGACTAAATACATTAGTATAAAATATAAAATATTATATAAATCTAATTATTTAAAGCGATTATTTATAAAACAACGAATGTACGTATATACGTATATATAATAATAACTAATTATATTATTCAAAGCTAAATAAAAAACCTTTAAAAATTAGACAATATAGCATTTATATCATAAAAAATAAAATTTTAGTTGCTAGTGAAGCTACGTCACACGATAATAGAAAAAAACGTGATAGTTTATATGTTAGTTAATAGTAGATAGGGCGATTGTAACTATCGTAGAGTTCGTACGGTAACATTACGTTGTCACGAAAGCAACTACGTGTTTACTATCAACGTGCGACAGCAGCTTTCGAATAATCTTAACGTAAAAGCAATAAAAAAAACATTATAGAAAAAATAATTTAAATTTATATATGTGTATAATATACGTTTTAGGATATATTTTATACAGTCATTAAACATTATTGAATATTTTAATATAATAAAAAAAATTTTTTATATTAAAACATTTTACGTAAGATAATATTACACGTGTAATACAACAATCACGTTATCTATAAAAAATATTTATAATCAGCTATAGTATTTTAACATTGATAAAAACAAGGTATCGTGCAACAACTACTAGATAACGGTATCTATAGTTATTATCATGAAAGAGATTGACTATTAAAGATTTTTGAGGTTAGGTAATAATTATCAATATTATTGATGAATGATAAGCCCGATGTTCTATCTTATCTATGTAAATCTATGATAGTATGGTACATCAGTCATATTCTATACTGTGTACGTGGTGTAATTCATTTTAGTATTATTACTCTATGATGTAATTATAACGTATTATTGTTACTTGATCATAACTTAACAAAAAAAAAAGAAAACAGCTTATATTATAGTAGTGACTAAAAGTGAGAGTTGAGAAACCGTCTTTCAACTACTTCTATTTTAATGTTTTTATTTTAAATAATCTATGAAAAAAAATCTTTAAGTCTAAACACTCAATACCCATAGTAATATTATAAAACTGTATTATCATTACAACAATAAATTGTTATTATTCTATTTTATTTTAAAAAAAAAAAGAAGTATGATGTTAAATTAAATAATAACAATAAAAAAAAAAATAGTACTTACATAGCTTGTAGAAATTGAGGTACTTTTTCTAAGTATGATGGCTGGTCTATTTGTTAGAGTTGTTTTGACAATCTTTTGACTGGCTGTTGAAGATGTTTGGTAAACTGCTGGCTGGCTGTTGTTTTGGCGAAGAAGACTGTTCTGCTGCTGGCTGCTCTTGGAACTGCTGTTGCTTGAACTGATGACGATAAGCTAAGAAATTCTGGGTTTTATACCCGAAAATAACCCTCTCTTCTCTCATTAGAATTTTTTTGTGATGGATTTAAACATTTCAACTTATTTTACATCCTGTTTTAATATTATAATGGCATTGACATTAAGTAAATGTGAAAACATTTGACTGAGCAGGTTATATTAGCAGCAATTTAGATTCATATAATATAATTGGTTTTTGAGAATGAATGTATACATTTTAAGCATTGACATTTAGTAAATGTGAAAACATTTGGCTGGACAGGTTATGTTAGCAACAATTAAAATTCATATAATGTAATTGGTTTTTGAGAATGAATGTATACATTCTAATTTATTTTAAATCCTGTTTGTAATAATTTAAATTCATGTAATGTAATTTGCTGTTGTATATGAACATGTTTCAGCACCCATCTAAGGTAAGGTTATTGTAGAAATTTATTCAAGGAGGGTATTGACCATGGTAAAAGGTGAATGTCATAAACATTTGGCTGGGATAGGTTATGTTAGCGTCAATTTAAAGTCATGTAATGTGATTTTGCTGTTGTACCTGTATGTTCATGTTTTAGCAGGTTTCTATAATGTAAGGCTATGACCATTTGTATACTTAATTATTGAAGTAGTGGTAAAAATCTGTGTATAAAAGACAGAGGGAATTCTCTAATATTCACCAGTCTTCAAGATTTCATCCCAGGACAAGAAGCTCAGTTCAACAGAAATACTACCAAAATAAAATGTCGTACCGTACAATTGCTTCAACTGATTCAGAGGTTAGTAACTACTTAGTAAATATCTTATAACCATAGAAAATTGGAGGCCGGTCGTAACACCACTCAACGCTATGGTTATAATTCTTAAAATAATATTAAATGACTGATTATAACATAGTATATTGGAAGTGCGTCGTAACATTACTCAACGCTTTGGGTATAATTCTTGGGACATAGAAAAAATATATAATGGAAAAAAAGCAGTAAAAAATAATATACTATGTTTTATGTTTCACAGAATGAACATTTTAGCGAATCAATTGATATAAGACCGTCTTTTTCAAAAACAAAACCTGGATCAAAACGTTCTGCAGAAAAAACAAGTGTTAAAAAACCTATGAAAAAGAAGCAGAATAAAATGGTAATAAAAATAATATTTTTTCCTAATGATAACATAAATAATTTATTTTTTTATAGAATGCATCATACAGAGATAATATCAGCGAACGCTTGAGATCAGAAGATTTTGATGTTGAAGTATTTAATTCGCTAACATTCAGACAAGGAGATGGCGTTGTGACAATAAAGACGCCTTTTGAAGAAAAAGGAAAGGATCTTTGGGTGCTAAGTCATTATAAGGTTACTAACATCGAGAATGTGCCAGTAAAGGACAGGTAAATACATTGGTTTAAATTTAAAAACTATTGCTGAATCTGTTTTTTTTTTTACTGATTTTATTTACTTCTTTTGTTTTTAAATAAAATAATTTGTTGTAATAGATGGAAGTTCAGTGAAGCTACTGTTAGATTGTACACGACCGACGAATCAAAAGATCAAACACTTCATACTGGTCTTAATGAGACAATGCAAATTATATTTGATAAATTACTAACCGATCCAAAGCGTCAAACTATTAAAAGCAAGACGGTTGTTTGATTATTATACGGAAAAATGAGTTTCATTTAATAAAACAAAATATTATTATACATGTATGTTTTTATTTGTTCAATACTCAAAGGTCTTGGAAAACATAAACCTATAAACTATATAGTATGTCTGAGAAAAAAAATTTCTAATTGAAACATTGCTATCAATTCTGTACTATCATAATTTAATCTACTTATTTACTGAAAACATAAAATTTGAAACTAAAACGCATTAAAACTATTCTTTATGATTAAAGGTAACATGTAATTTAAGAAAAAAAAGCAAGTTTATTATTGAATAAAAAAGTTTTTATTTTTTAAATAAATAATTATTAAACATATTTATATATTTTATATTATTAGATCTTGTAAAATCATATCGGACAATGTGTTAAAATGAAATTGTAATATTTCATATAAAAACGATGTGTCATCGTTCTGTAAATGATTATAATAATTAAAATCATAGTTTTGAATATATTGTTTGGTAAATTCGTTCCTTTGGCAAGTGGATGGCAGACCACGGACATCATTTTTAATTAGGTCATATGCAGTGTTGAAAGTAATTTGATAATTTGCTAAACGTTTTTGCTTGTCTACCACATACAAATCAATCAAATTCTGTAATTGACGAAGCCGGTACAAATCTACGTGTGTCAAGGTAATATATTCCTCGTTTAGATGTAGGGTAATTGAACTCTGTTTAACATTAATTGAATATGAAAAGGAATCGGTAATCTTTACACGCCTCACCCTGGTATTTAGGTTATTAATAATTGAATTGTAATTAGATTCAGACATCAGTGTGAACCATTCTTCTAAACTTAATGTAATAATTTTCTTTGAAAGTTTACATTCTAATAATAAAATAATTGAAATCTGCTTATTAATTAGTAATCCAACTGTAATACTTTTCTTGTTAAAAGCTCGGATGTCGAATGTAGACTTACAGACAATTATTGGTGGACTCATAATGAAGTTTTTTTTTTGCTAAAAAAGTACACAATAAAAAGTAGGATATAACTGTTAGGAGTTATACATTGGACTGTTAGTTTTTTCCTTTGCAGTCATATTATATACTAAAAACTCGGATAAAAAAAAAATGCAAAAAATGTGAACGTACAGTTAGCGAATTAGTGCATACTAGAGAGGGAATTTACATATACTTACTAACCTGATACCTGAAAAACATTTTAAATTATTATATACGCACTAACCCGCTAGGCTATACGTCCACAAGATATTAAATCGAATAATAAAACATTTAAGATAAAACATTCAATTTTTTTTTTATTTTTTTTTTTATTCAATACAGCAAATATTATAAACAGTATATTATATAAAAAAAACATGATTTAACAAATGGTGTCGTACGAACCGGTTTCACAATTACAAATAACTTCGGTTTTACAATATTTACTTAAGACTTTTTGAACAAACTGATTACCTTTCATTAATAATACATATAAACATTTTGGTGAGAATCGGGTATGTTCTATAAAACAATTATCACCGATTTCAAAACTATGTAGAATTACTCCACACCAATGACATTGAACTGCGTCATCGAGATTGATATAGTAAAATCCGCATTCTGAGAGCTTGTACTTATTCTGACCGGTATTTGGAGGAAAACTTTTAAAAGATCGTAACCTAGATACAAATGCAGAGAATTCTGGATACGCTGGCGTTGAATTGAATCGTATTTGATCGACCAATGACTGGACATCGTTTGCGCATTTTTGAAAATTCATTTTTGAAGAAATTAAATAACTTATACAATTTAATAAAACTTTGAGAAAATAAAGAAAAATGAGACACGACTTGAGTGAACGATGGATCATTAGTAACTGAATATGAAAAAAATAATCAGCAATCAGCTTAAAATTATTGTAAATAATAAATAATGTTTTTATCATTATTAAAAAAATCAGTGTAACCAACATGAGTAAAAATGAAATACAGTACATTTTTTTGAGGTAAAATTTATTAACAATCAGTGTGAAATGTGTTACACGGTAAATCTGAGTGCTCCAAGGGGGACATTCCCCCTTGAAAAAAAATTTTTACCGTGGAAAAGCTGGCTGTGAACATACAAATATATACTACTAACGTTTGAGTTTCGTAGGCGTATTGATTTGTGATTATTGTGTATAAATTATGTACTTCTCCTGCCATTAATAAGTCTAAAACATCGTCAGTTCTAGTTTGTATTTGTAACATTCTTACGTATAATTGTTGTTCCTTAGTAGAAATGTTTCTATATAATTGTTCGGTTTGTTCTAACGTATTTCCTATATTTTTTACTATTGTTTTTACTACCGTTGTTTGAGCCTTCATTATGTGTAGTATATTAGCCCCCGATTCTTCTGTTTGCTTTATAGCTTCCCGTGTTTTCTTAGTGCACTTATCATCGCATACGCCAAATAACGTGTACATAGCGTTACCTATTATGTTTACTAACCCCCTTCTTTTCCGTTGCTTATTATCGAATTGTTCCATACCACTTCCTAATGACAAATACATACGTTCTTTTTATTTACTTATTTCGCTGTATAAATCCGTTATTACTATCTGGTATTTCCCGCATAAATCGATATGTTTTTGATGGGTACATATTTTTGTGATATTTTTCATTTTTTCCCCCAATAAATCATATTTTGTATTGTACTTCTTTAGCGAAAAATATGTTACAAGTTTATATTCAGCCCCTATAATCCTAGTAGGTCCTAAATTTTCGTAATATAATCCCTTGCCATTTCCATAGGGCGTATATTTAAAGTGTTCTGATGTATTTATTTCGTCAGATTTGACTAGACAACCAATCATCATCACCAATCTAAAAGTATAAAATTATATTTATATTAAAATAACTACCTTATTTTATTATCTTATATGTATATATTTTTCTTAAAACCACCTATCATAATCTAGTATATCCCTTGGATCGTATAAAAGTTTCATATAATTTGTTAGTCGTTTACATAATGTATCTACTGACGTTACTGAATTTGGTGACAAATCCTACATAATATTAGTAATAATTTCTATTATTTTAGTTATTTCGAGAGTTGTGAAAGGTTCTTCAACGTTATTATTTGCAGTATTGATATGACCTATAAAATACCTCGGTGTGTTCTCCGGCCCTATAGTATATGTTTCGTGTAATTCTTGTTGGAGTGCGATTTCAAGTTCCAAAATGAATTCCCTTTGTCTGTCCCTAAAATTAAAATTTACCTATAATTTATATTTTTTTTTTTTTTTGCTTAAGGAATTTAAAAGAAATGTTTAGTCCTACATTGCTTGTATTACGCTCCCTATTTAGTTTTTTTTTCTTAAAATCAAATTAATAATTTACACGTTAATTAAATATAAATAACTATATATATATATATATATATATATTTTAATCGGATTGTGCATCATTATAATATTTTTTAACATTGTTTCTATGAACAGTGATGCTACGCCGCCCACGCTGTATAACTACATTTTCATTTCCTACTATTGCTATGACTTCGTATGGCCCTAACCATAATGGATCGAGTTTTGTTCTATGATTATTATCCTTTAAGAGTACTAAATCCTTAACATGTATTTCTTGTGGATTTTCGTTCCTATCGTATCTTTCCTTACTTTTTATTTTGTTTTTAACTAATTGTTCTCTAGCTATCTTATGTGACACTTGCATGTTTTCTTTTAAATCAAATAAGTAATCGTCGTAATTGTATCGTGGTTCTGGCTCGGTTTTTAATTTAATCGGTACCTCCAATGTGCGTCCATAAACTAGTGCGTATGGCTGGAAGTTAGTAGATGAATGTACTGTCGAATTATATACAAAAAATGCAAAAGGTAATAAATGATCCCAATTATTTAAATTCTTGTCTACATAATGTCGTAAGTACTCAGCTAAGGTCCTATGAGCACGTTCAACAGGATTGCCCTGTGGCCTAAAAGGACTAGTGTTAACTTTTTCTATCTTTAATAACTTGCAAACTTCAGCAAACGTTTTACTAAGGAAATCGGTGCCCTGATCAGTTAATATCGTTCCCGGTATACCATGTACACAAACGAAGTGTATAACAAAGGCTTCCGCGACCGTGTTCGCTTTTTGGTCAGGAATTGGAACTCCCAAAGTGTAACGCGTTAGATCATCTTCCATAGTTAAAATATAAATATTATTAGATAATGTTGTCGGCAAAGGCCCTACTATATCCATAAATATCTTTTCAAATGGTTTTGAACTTGTAGACGTAATAGCCATTGGTTGTTTGATATGCCGATTTGATACCTTATTCACCTGACACGATGTACAATTCTTTATATATTTCTTAACGTCCCCCTTCATATTTCTCCATATAAACTGTTTTTGAATACGTTTAATAGTTTTGTTAACGCCTAAATGACCCCCGAGTTTTGAATCATGAAACTGTTTTAAAATAATCGTTTTTTCTTCCTCAGTATATTCTATACCTGCACATATAATGATTTCTATACCTGTTTTACGAAATATGTATCGTATCATTGACCTTATTTTTTCCCATTCTAAATCGTCATGTTCGCCTAATTTGGACATAGCTAGTTTTTTCAATTCGTTTTCTTCACAAAGCAGTTTCAAATTTACTAATGATATATTCATGTTTTCGTAAGTTGTTTTCTGCCGATCTCTATTTTTTGTTACTAGGAATATTATGAATCTATTTTCCTGTTTGTAATAAGGCGTGTCCCCTATTACTTTACAGAGCGGTAACAATGCACCGTTTCCAAATTGTTTTTTTAATTGGTAATTTGTTCCTGTTCTAAAGTTATACTGCCTTGCAATTTCTGACACTATATTATATTCTTTTGGTGATTCTATTAGTGTACCTATAGTTTCTTTCACGTTATTATTCGTAACGAGTTGTGTTTCTATTTTTTCGAGAAATTGTTCATATGTTTCATTTTTATTTCCTGAATTGAATACATTCGCGTAAGTGCGTCTACATTAGAATTAAGTACTCCGGCTTTGTAGCGTATTTCATATTCGTACTCTTCTAACTGTATTCTCCATCGAGCTAGTTTTGATAGTGGATTTTTTAAATTATAGAGCCATGTTAGTGGACGATGATCACTAAGTATTATAAACTTCCTACCATATAGGTATGGTCTAAATTGCTTAACTCCAAAAATTATTGCAAGACATTCTAATTCGGTTGTTGAATAGTTGCTTTCACTTTTATTTAATGTGCGTGATGCATAACAAACTGGCAAATATTTACCTATTTCACCTTGAGATAATATGGCTCCGAGCGCCTTGTTGCTCGCGTCCGTAGTTAATAAGAAGGTCTTTGTAAAATCAGGATATTTAAGAACTGGTTCGGAGCATAACGCTGTTTTCAAGGTATCGAATGATTTTTGACACTCGTTACTCCATACGAATTTAGTGTTCTTTTTTAAAAGATTAGTTAATGGTTTTGCTATTGCGCTATACGAATTTATGAACTTCCTGTAATAACCGCTTAATCCTAAAAACGACTTTATGTTTTTTACTGTTGTTGGTTCTGGGAATTCTACTACTGCTTTTAATTTACGCTCATCTAGTTTTATCCCGTCCTTCGTAATGACATGACCTAAGTATATACATTCTCTTTTTAAGAAATTACACTTGTCTGGTTGTAATTTCAAATTGTTAGTTTTTAGTCGCTCAAAAACGTCTATTAGCTTTTCGTTATGATCATACAAATTTTCCCGTATACGATTATATCGTCTAAATATACTAAGCATTTAATTCCTATTAAACCTGCTAAGGCAGAATTCATAATTCTTTGGAAAGTTCCGGGACTCGTCTTCATTCCCTGAATCATTCGTTTAAAATGCCAGTGACCTTGGTTAGTCGAAAAGGCCGTTAACTCCCGTGAGCCTTTGTCCATCATCACTTGATAAAACCCCGAAGACAAGTCGAGACTACTGAATAACTGGCTATTTCCTAGCTGATCTAGTATTTCTGTAATATTTGGCAAAGGGTGAAATTCATTTATGGTCACCTCATTAAGTGCCCTAAAATCTACCACTACTCTGAATTTTTGTTTGCCTGAATTATCCATATTCTTTTGTACTAACAGCAAGGGGGAATTCCAGGGACTCCTAGAATTCTCAATAATTCCATTTTCTTCCATTTTTCTAATTTGCGAGTTTATTTCGTCTTGTTGTGCGTGAGGTAATCTATAAGGTCTACGATATATGGGTGGTTGGTCCTGCTTTAATTTAATAGAGTGTGTACCCGCGGTTGTAAAAGTTAAAATATCCCCTTCCATATGAAATATGTCATTGTATCGTTCACATATCTCATAAATAGATTGTTTTTCAGTTTCGTCCATGTGTTCAGTTATTATCATTTGTTTTAGTTTTGCTATACGTTCGTTGTGATTGTTTTTTGTTTCTACTGAATATATTTCGTACTCAGTATCGTAAAGTATTTTGTTTAAATCAGTTTTGGTTAGAGTCTTTATTTCTTCTGATATGTTCAACATGCTAACTATTGCCCTACCGTTGCTAACGATGGACACTGTATTACTACAAAACACATCCTTTACTAATTGTTGTTTGTGTATTAGAATATTCTTGTTTTCAACTAATGGGTCGGCTATCAAAATTCCTATAATAGTTTCGGTTCGTGGTTTTAATTTGATAGAACTGGTTTCCTATACAATTTCATTAGTCATTGTTGGTGAATGGGAGGTCGTTTGGATAATCAACTTGTTTTTTGCTACATCTACTATTACATTATTAGCTGAGAGAAACTCGTTTCCTAGAATACCGTCCTTGGGAATTGGAAATCGTGTTCCTACTATATGAAATTCTGTACTGATATTTTTTTCGTTTAATTCTATTGGTATTATTAATTTCCCTATGGTTTGAATAAGGTCCTCGTTTATCCCACGTAAATTTATTCTTTGAGTTTCGTCTACTTCTAAATCTTCGCGCAAGCAATTTATTTTGAGTATGTTTACCTGACTACCTGTATCTATCATTAAATGTAATTTTTTTGTTTTAGCAGCGGACGAGTTAAATGTTATATGGTTATTTTCTATAGTTGTAACGATGTGGTAGCATCGTGCATTGGTTGTTCTGCGATAATCTGGTTTATCGAACGAGTACCGCGCCCTTCGTTCGATACGTTGGCGTTTCCCGAGTTATTGTCGTGTCTACTTTCATCGTTTCGTTTTTTGTAACATGCATTAATATTATGCCCGTTTCGATTGCAATATGTACATGTTGCTACTTTTATATTATAGTTCGTTGGTGGTTGTGTAAAATTGTTTCTATTAGGTGGACGGTTGTTGCTACTGTTATTTGAATAGTTAGTTCTTGGATTGTTTCTACACTGTGATGCATAATGATTTCCATTACAATTATAGCATTTTATTACTGGCCTGTTAGTATTATTTGGTTGCGAAAAGTTATCTGTTCGTTGGTAATTATTTGTTCGCGTAAAATTATTCGGTTTCGTAAAGTTATTTGATCGAAAATTTCCGTTGTTTCTGTTATTGTAATTCGTATTAGTCGTTCTCTGATAGTTATTACTATTGTTACGTGAAAAACTACCTCTGTTGTTTGAATTTTCATTTCTACGCCTATAATTATCCCTTTCCGTATTATATTCGACCTCTTCAGCTTTTATAACTGTTTAGCCATTTCAAGGGTTTTCGGATTACGTGATTTCACTATTGTCCTAATCGGTTCTACTAATCCTTTAATAAAGTTTGCTAACGTTTGTTCTTTAAGTGTTTCATGTATAATTTTTGCTTCTGTATCTATTTTACCTAAAGTACTGGCGGTACATAGTTGGTAATATAATTTTTCTACTCTATGGCAATAATCATTTACGTCTTCGTTATTGTGCATCCTAATAGAATTTAATTGTATTTGTAAGGTTGAAGCCGTAGCGGTGACCTCGAATGCGTCTGTTAAATAACTTTTTATATATGTCCACTTCGACACGTTTTTATATTTAATCATTTCTAATGCTCTACCTGTTAACCTTGTAGTAATATATTTGACTAACGTTGGTGCATTTGCCTCCTCTACTAAGCTTACTGCCATGTCACATGCATTTATAAATTGATAAATATTGTCTATTCCTGTAAATAGTAGTATTAATTTAAAAGCGTCTTCTAATCTTATAACCACCATTTTCTTTGCGCGCTTTTTAGTTGTATAATCCAATGATTTAAATTCAAAACTCTCTGTAACTGTGCTACGCGTAGTGGGCTTAAGTGCTGGGCTTGGGTTTCTACTTGGGTTATCTTTTAACTGGGCTTCTAACTGGGTTTTCAACTGGGCTGGGCTTCTATTCGGGCTTAATAATTCAATTTGTCTATTTGTTTCGTTTAATTCGTCTTCTACACTAGTGTCATACAATGAATTAGCTACGTTCAAGGGAGATGTACCTTCTTTGTCCATAAATCACTTCACCACTTATTTAATACGTTTCTCATAATAATAATAATTCAATAATTGCCCTTTAATATAATAATAATTCAATAATACCCTTTAATTCAATAATACTTCAATAATAACTCAATAATACCCTTTAATTCAATAATACTTCAATAATAATTCAATAATACCCTTTGATTCAATAAAACTTCAATAATAATTCAATAATACCCTTTGATTCAATAAAACTTCAATAATAATTCAATAATACCCTTTAATTCAATAAAACTTCAATAATAATTCAATAATACCCTTTAATTCAATAAAACTTCAATAATACGCCCTCAATAAATTCAAAAAAATATTACGTTTTACACCAATATACCTATGCTCGACTACTTAACAATACTTTTGTTTTAATTATGTTGCATACGTCTATGTAACAAATTTAAAATAGTTATTCACTCACAATAAAGCGGTGTTCCTTGATGCTGATGACATGCTGATGAATTTGACGGTGCTGCAACGTGACTTATTTGTTTTGTGTATAGGTTCTTCTTCAGAGTTGTCGCCTTGGAAGAGTGATCAATTCCTCCTTGTTGACTGTAGCCTTTGACGGTTGCCTCCTTTAAATGAATATCCTACCCGACTGCGCCAGTGTTACGTGCTGCCCCTTCAGGGATTCACTATGTAGATGATTTGGAAATTATGGTAGCCAAATTAGATTTATAATACAATGTTTAATTAGAACAAATATAAAATGTATAGTATCGTCGTGGTAATAGTAGTAGTAGTAGTAGTAGTAGTAGTAGTCGTCGTCCTGTATATGGCTTGTAGCGTGAAGTTGCTTCTGCGTTGCTGGTCCAGGTACATCTGTCTTTACTGTGTTTCCAGCCCTCCTATATATGATGTCGGTTCCTTTGATGGATCCTGCGCATGGACGGGGCGGAGTATGTAGCTGGTTCAATAAGTTGTTATTCTCGCAACCGCCGCTCGTGACTTGTTGTTGGCCGCTCCCCTTGATTAGTTTGCCAAAATAGGATATAGTTTCTAACTATGAGGTTACGTCTAGGAGACCATAACAACTCAAGGAGAACTGCCTCTCCGAGTATAATAATACTTATATACGAATACATGAATTGAGTGCGTAAAGCTATTCCTTTACAATAGTAATAATTAATAAAAAAAAAAACATAAATTAAATACTTCTTAAAATATAAACATTTGTTATATACCATAACCTAATACTTTTTATGAATAAATGACAATATACTTAAAATAGTATACATTTCATAATAATTAATAAAAAAAAAAACATAAATCAAATACTTTTTAAATATAAACATTTGTTATATACCATAACATAATACTGTTTACGAATACAAGGTAATACTATCTAGATTTATATGCATATCAATATAAAACAAAAATAATAAAGTAAAAAAAACAAAAAAAAAAAAAAATGTTTTTAAAATTACAATTGTGGCATAAAGTTAAAAAAATAGCTTCGTTTGCTGAAATGGGTATCCTGTAAAATTTATACATAATATCAGTGTGAGAGATTTCATATAGATCTGAATAATAATTTGTTTTGACTAAAAATGTACCCAATATATTATTTGAGCTTATAGGTATTTTAAAATATGGGACATGATTTAAAATTTGAGAAACATGTAGCTTTATACTTTTAGTAGACATACATTGATAAATGTGTTTTACCTCCACAATATTATTATTTGATAACATAAAACATTAGTCCTTTAATGAATTTATATTAATCAAAAAACAATTAAATAATAACATTTTTGCATATGATTTATAATTAGGATAGCTGCAATCCAAAATGTCTTTAATAAGTAAAGGATATTGTACATAATTATTTGCTTCATTATCTGAAAGTAATACACTTTTTTTTTCTTTTATACGATTATATAATTCTTGCAGAGGATATCTAGAACACTTTATATATTTTTTAAACTCTTGTAAATAATTTTCAAACTTAAAAGCACTATAATTTTCAAGGGACCCATGACATCTCACACATTCTGGTAGATGAATTAATGTATGTACATTATATGTAATGAAAGTATAACCATACATATTTGAATAGTCATTAATAAATTTAAATAGTAATTATTTTGCTAAAGTATTATACAATTGACATGTATTTTCTGAATTTAATATTTTGATAGCTGAATGAAGAAGCATAAAATGAGAGTACTACAATTTACTCAAACGATTTTTTAAAACTATGGGGCCTAAATATAATAAAAACGAGCGAAATTGGGTAGCTTTCCAAAATTCTATACAATCCAAACTTCTCGGTAATCTACAAAATTCATAAAGGACAAATGTTTTTAAATTTTTTAAATCACAAGAAACAATTTCTTGATCTTGATCTGTTAGTCTTACATCTTTTTTACCCTTAACCCAAAATTGTAATAGTCTTTTCATTACACCAAGACAGTCATTATGCATATAATCTATTACAAAAACATTACAGATATCAATAGGAAGTTCTTTAAATGGACTAAGTCCTTTATGATAATCATCATTATCACGATTTCTAAAAGAAACATTAGTTCTCAATGGTGAATTCAATTCTAAATAAACTATTCGGTGGTCAATTGAATCTCCTTCGACAATGCAAGAATTACACCCAAAGTAGGCATTATGTCCTTTGACATTAAGTACAAACGCTTTAGCCGGAGCATCACATATTACTTGATCCAACTCAAAAACAAAATGTTGATTACAAATATTATTACCGTCATTGATTAATAGTTTTAATTCCGATATAAATGGATCTAAAAACTCTTGTACGGAACCAGGTTTTTTTGTTAAACCGTGGTAAATTCCTACTGGAATTACAATTTTTTGAAGCTCAGGGACATTTATAATTGATAGAAAAATAGGCCACACATTGCTCTTTGAAGATTTTGACAATGGCAGTCCATCAATATTTAAACTTAATTTAAGAATTTTTAAATCTTTTATAAATTTAAAATGTTTAATAATAATTGGAAATACCATATCATCAAACCCTAAATGGATATAAGACCCATTCTGTATAGGTGTTTGTAATTGGGTTTTCGGAGTTCTAAGAACAGTTCTTATATCTTTTGGTATATCAATTTGTTGAGATCTTAAAATATTTAACATACTATTGGCACAGTTATGTGTGACATTCAATTTAACAGCCCAATTCCGTACCTGATCAATAATTGAAGTTTAATCTGTGATGAGCTGATGTTCATAAGTTGGACATAATTCTGAAGCATTTTTATTAATATCATTTTGAGGATTTGATTGAAAAATGGTATTGTCAACTTGATCTGGTACATAAGCTTCAACATTTAGATTTTCAGTAAGGTCATTCTGAGGCAGAAGTTGTACATCAGAATGTTTTGGTAATTTTGATGAAAATTTTAAAAGACGGCGGCCAAATTGTCGTTTTGAAAGTAATCCAATTTCTTTAACGCGTCTTATAGAAGGTTTTATAGTCTGAAATTTCAAATTAATATATTATATTATTAATCAAAATAATAAATACACAAATATAACTTAATTAGTAAGTTGTTGCACAATATTATTGTTACTATTATTATAAAATACTATTAAAATAACTATATAGGTAGATGAGTATTATAACATTTTAGAATCATTGTGGTGTTTTTTTAGCACGATCAAACCGTGTCTTTGAAGTCCTAAACCAATCCTGAATTACCTTTTCAAATTCTATGTCTGTGCAATTCTGTTTTATTTTTATTACTTCTAAACACAAAACAAAATTAAATGTAAACAGAAAAATATATTTATACTTTTTACTAATATCACCAAGTACCTTTCAACAATTTTGTTAAAGCTAAATCGCAGATTTTTAGGTTTCCATCTTGACCACGACCTGTCCACGAACAATGAATTGCAAATGAATCGGTGAACAATTTAGGCAAAATTCTTCTTATATGATTTTTACAACATGTTCCTCCAATAACACTTATATAAGCTTTCTACATGTATGATGTTATAAAATGCAGACATTATTATAGTTAATACTAATTATTATTAAAAGACTAAGGTTTATGATATTTTTAACATATAATTTTACCATTTTAGTATTGAATAAGCCACTATCATCATTAATTTTTTGTTCAATACTATTAAGCATGTCAACCGAATTCAAAGGAATGTACTGAATTATTTCGTTAAAATCTTCAATATAATATTCCTTACTAACTTCCTGTTTTTTTATTTGCAGACTAAGCATATCCAGTTTTGAGTGAATACTCTCATAATACATATTTTGTTTAACTACTTTTTTATAAATGTCATCCAATGTAATTGCAGGCACTGCAAAGGATACAAATTATTACTATTTAAATTTTATTTATTATTTAATAATTTATGCATCAGACCTAAACAAAAGTTAATACATTAAAAAGAAACCTTTTTGATGAGATGCAATAGATGCGTTAAGACTAGTAACTTCTGGTACATTATCATATCTGGCCTGGGAATAACAATTTTCATAAGAATTGTTTGTTCGTAAATGAGATGAAGCAAATGACTCTGTAATATAATATAGATTATTATAAAAAATAAGTTTTAATGAAATGTAGAGTAGTTATTAATAAATTTAAAGTTAACCTTTTTCAACTAAATGAGATGTATTAGATGTACTAGGTGCGAACTGTGTAGTAGAATCTGAAAAATTGTTTGTTTCATGAGATGGATTGTTATCATATTTGCTATTATGTACAATCATTTGACGATTATTAATTAATGATGATTCTGATTGACTTGACTTGGGTGTTAAAATAGTATAAGATTTTGGTGCCTAGAAATATTTTAAAATAAATGTTTAAAACATATTTTTCCATTGTAAAAAACTACACAAACTTATATCTACCTAGTCGTGTACAGGAGAAACATTTAAATTTTGATAACAATCATGAATCTTTAAATCATTCTTTGTTTCATGATTTTGCTGAGAATTAATATTGAACACGTTTCCAATAATATTCTTTGAAAATCCATCATCTGATTCTTAACAAATTAAATCTATACATTAAAATCATAATAACGAATATTTATTTTTAAATGCCTACCATTATCTGAACTTATTATGTTAAAAGGCAATTCATCAAAATGAGATGCTTTGGTTTTTCTTCTTTTGCGTCTCCCTAAATTAATTATACCAGATTCTGACTCAGAATCCATAATATTTTGTAGTTTCCTTTGAGCTATTTCAAAATTATCTACAATGGAAGTATTATATAATTATTAGGTATTAGAATTATAGATAATTATAAGGTTGTTAAAATCTTCAACTCTTACAAGGTATAATACTTTAATATTTACCAAATGGAACTCCGTTGAAACATAAATTAACCGAGAATAAATTATATGTATTTTCTGTTAAATTTTCACCTTTGTGTAAAACATTTGTAGTAACTTTTTTTGTTTTGGGCCATTTACAAAAATACTTTTGATCAACTACAGTTAACCAGGATTTTGGTATCACTGAATAATCTGCATCAGCACCTTGCAAACTATCATTAAGAAAGTATACAACAAACCACTGAAATAAAATCATATTATAATATAATATATAACTTATATAAGAAACAGTTGAATAAGTTATAATAATAATAGTAATTATTATGTAGGTATTTTTTTTTTTAAGAACCTTACCTTCATTATATACTTTACACTCAACAAACAATGCTTATTCTACCGAAGTACCCAATACCTTATAAAGGCTAATAAGAGTCAAACTTTACGCATTAACATTTAACCAATAACAACTTCACCTACTGGCTACTTATTTAGTTAATATTGTCGTATATTGCAGACAGTCGTCAAAATAATATTATTTTATATATATGTAATATAGGTGGGAATATTTCAAATTGTAAATTATTGACATAGGTCAGGCCAGCGAAGCAATATGTGCTGAGGCGACAATAATATTTTCTATATAACACCGCCGTACGCGCAGGCACGGCCCCCGTTGTCGCTGAGTGATTCGGCGAGGACGTAGCTACGACGTGCGTGTGAAACGCCGATCGTAGTACGGGCTAGGCGATCTGAATTTGCTAAGTGTTTTATTAATGTTTGTTTAAATACAATAAAAGTGTTTCCGACCTGAAAACCCGAGTTAAACATTATTTTAGTCATTCTTACGTTCTTACCTTTTATAGGAACAGCGCCGGGATATACGTACTATGTGTCAATGAAGTTTTATTAAACTGAATAGTGCCAAGGTATATGTAATCTTTGAGTCATTTCAACTAGATAGGAACGAACTAAGAATTGACAAGCGCCTACCATCGTACCTCAACGAGTTAACAGTGCCATTCTAATTAACTTTAGAGAGTGTCATTAACTAGAGAATACGAGGGTAAGGCGATAGTTGGTTTACCGCGTATTGTCTAATACGGGTGATACCACAGAGTGGCGCCCAACGGGGTTCTTATTCACGGGCGGAGACATTTTTTTTTTTGTGCGTGTGCCCTGGTACCTCAACCTTGGCACGTTTAATTTTTCGAAGTGTTTATGTACGAGAAGTACAACAGTTTTTACGTGTGGTCTGGGAAAAATTCCCTTGGCACACCAATTTTTTGTACAAGTGAAGTACGACAATTGTGTACGTTTTGGGTAGTAAAACCCGGAGCAAGTTTAGTGTTTTTACCTGTTAAAGTAAAATATACTTTTTGTGTGTGTTTTGGGGTGCAGTAGTAACCCAGAACGCAATTTTGTGCGTGTGTATACCAAGTGAGTAACACATACGCGTTCGATAAATTTTTCTTACGGAAAAAGCAACGCTTGTACCTCGTGAGTACACCAATATATAATTTTTTGTTTTTTTTTTTGTACAAGTGAAGTGCGACTAATTGTACATTTCTGGTAGTGTAACCGGGAGCAAATTTTTAGTGCTTTACAAGTTAAAATAACAGTTATAAGAGTTTTGGGTACAGTAGAAACCAAGAACGCAATTGTGTGCGTGTATACCGATTAACTAACAAATACGCGTTCGATTTTTGTCTTACCGACAAGACAACGTTTGTGCCGCGTGAGTACAATTTTGCTAACCGTGCGTCTACACATATACGCCAAGGTGAGCAATGTTTTGTAATATACTTAAATATTAATATTAGGATTGTAGATTAGTTTTTTTAATAATTTAAATAATTTTTATTTTAATTTTCGTTCGCCCTTTAAAATTGTATTTAGTTTATTTCAAAAAAAAATATATTTTAATTTTAATTCTTAAATTATTCAAAAATTAAGTAGTTATTGTTAAGTATAAATATATTAATAAAAATCAACTTCTTTCATTACAAAATTTTTCTTTAATTCAATTAAATCTTAATATGATATGAATGACGAAGAGCTTATAGCCTTAGGTTCGAAAATTACTAAATTAACAGATATTTATTCACACAAAAAATCAGAACTTATTGAACTATGCAAATCTAAACAATTAAAAAGCGTAGGAACCGTAGATAATCTAAGGGCTAGATTATCAAAATATTATAAAGGGATCACAGAATTAGACGACATTGAAGAAACCTTAAGCGAATTACAAAAACACGAAGTTCGAGAAAATTCAATAAAAGATAAAATCGACATTAAAGATTTACTCATACAAAGTAACTTAAGTGATTCAAGTCCTGAAACAAGTAATAGTACAAAAAATAAATCAATTACTAACGACATTAAAAATATAACTAACGATTTAGAAATTAACGCAAATAAATTAATAATTCAGGCAGACAAAATTTTAGACACTAGTAATACTTTATATCAAAATAATTTAGAGCAAACCTCTGACAATAATTATAATAATTTAATAAACTTAAATCCTAACGAACCAACAAAAAAAGAACACATATACGAAGATATCGAAAGTCCAATTAAAACTGAATCGAACTTAAATACCACCTTCTTTAGCAACTCACAATTTGTAATAGAAAACACACCTGAAAAACTAAATAATTTAAAAAATAAAAATCCAAGACACAAAATGGAAAAAATGATAATTAAACCAGATAGTTTTTCCGGACAAGGAGACATCAAAACATTTCTTAGACAGTACGAAAAAGCAGCACAAATAAACAATTGGGACGACAGTGAAAAAATGAAATTCTTATCAATATTTCTGAAAGATACTGCCAACAAATTTTTACAAAACTTGGAAAACAAAGGAAGAAACTGGTCATGGGAAAATCTAAAAAGTGAGTTCATAAACGAATTTCAACCAATAGGATACTCTATAATACTGAAAGACAAATTAGAAAACAGGAAAAAAAACGACTTAGAGTCAATTTCTAGTTTTGTTACGGAAATAGAATATTTATGTAGTCAAGTAGACAAGGATATGAAAGAGGAAGATATTTGTGTTTACATACTAAAAGGTATAAAGGAACCTATATTACACGCAATTTCACTTCACGACAACAGTAACTTAAAAAAGTTAAAAGAAAATTTAAAAAAATATGAACTTATGCAATTTAGAATTAATTCAAGAAGCTCAGGACTTAGCGAATACACAGAAATTTTGAACAAACAAGTAATGCAATTAAATACCGAAACAAAAGACAGCAACCAAGAAATTCAACGTTTAAATACAAAATTAGAAGGAATAGACAGTTATTACAAAAAGAAAATTGATCAACTATGTACCGAAATAAACAATTTAAAAAAATACGACAAGACAGTAAATTTTGAAGATAGATCACGCAACAGAGACAAAAGTCCATATCCACACAAATCAGATTACAAAGGCAGGAACAATTATAGGGAAAAAGGTCCTTATCCCGATAGGTACAATGACTATAAGTTCAGAGAAAATAGTAAAGATAGAAATAATAACCATAAATACAGAGATAACAGCAGAGAAATTAGCAATAATAGAGATAGTTCTTATTCTAGGGATAGGAAAAACTCCTACGACAGGTCCAGAGATACAAGTAGAAATAGATATAACAACAGAAATCGTGGAGATGACGCAAATAGAAAACAGCACAGTAGGGACAACAGCAGAGAAAGATACTCAACACCGGAAAAATGTAATGGAAGAGAAAACATAATATGCTACAAATGCAATGAAAAAGGACACTATGCAAACGATTGCAATTTTTCAAAAAAACGAATAGCACCCGAGCTAAGAGAAAAATCGGAATATCTACCTCAGGGAACAAATAATATTAATTTAAAAATCGACACCTCTAAATTTAACAGAGATAAGAAAATTGAAAAAAATAATTATATTCATTTTGTAGAAAATTGGTACAAATCAAAAAATTCAAATAAACTAATAACTAATGAAGTAAACGACGATGACGAAAAAGCTATAGAAAACATCGTAACAATAAGTAGTTTGAACCCACTAAACGAATTTCAAAAATTCCTACTCAGCAATAACGATAGAACCGACTTCCTATGCGATTACAGTGAACAGACGGTAAATATTTTATCATTACGAAATGATATCGCAATCGGCCATTGCACAAGTCAATGCCTTACTATGTCGAAGGGGATCGCATTACAATTTAGAAATAAATTTAACAACGTTCAAAATTTAATAGACCAAAGAAAAAAAATAACCGAAATTGCTTATTTGAAAAACGGAAGACAATGGGTTCTATATCTAATAACAAAAAATGAATATTACGACAAACCAGCATACACTAACATTTTTAGAACACTAGCTAACACTAGGAAATTTTGTATTGAGAATAATATTACTACTTTGGCTTTACCCAAAATCTGCACTGGACGAGACAAAAAGGATTGGAAAGTTATTTCTACTATGATTAAGTTTATTTTTCAAGACACGCAAATAAAAATTTTAATATGCCTACTACCAAACAATGACGATGAAAAACAAAATAAATATTTTAAAAACAATGGTTCACAAACTAGTAATATAATCACGTTAGGGAAAAATTTCAATAACACAATCAACGATAAATTAAAAAATGAAATCTCACAAATCGCGGGTTCATTCATAAAAACGGAAAATGTACCCGGAGACGATGACTGTGGTGCCCACGCACTACGAATATGCCTTAAACAACATGGTATATATAGAAAGACAGTAGAATTATTAAATATGCTCGGCATTCCTAATTGCAAATCTGGCTACTATCTTAAAGATGACGATCTAGCGTTTATCTGTGACCAATTCAATTTTAACTTATATTTAATACACGAAAATTCCGAATATACAAATGCCATAATTTACTGGAAATTAAATAGGAAAAACATAGGGATATTCAATAAAAATTTCCATTGGACACCAGGAATCATAACGGAAACATATAACCCTCGTCAATTCAATAACATAACAATAAACACAGTTTTTCCCAACTTTAATACTATAGAAGAAAATGTAGACCATTTCTTACACGAATGTTTCGATCGCTTAAAATTATCCCAACAAAACACTATAGAGAAAAATAAAACCAACAATAATTTTAAAACAGACAAATCCACAATATGGTACTCAAAATTTTGTCAAGACTGCGAATATTTGTCCACATCCAAGGACATACTAGACGACCAAGATGACAGAGAACAGTATTGGAGCGAGGGGGGAAACGTTATGTTTTGCGAAATATGCGGAAACTACATAAGGGAATATCGGAACCGGCCTATACAAGAAGACGAGAAAGCCATAGAAACCAAAAACCAGCTTATTCAACACAAAAATGAAATCAAAATCAACAATCAAAATATAAGCGTAGATTCAGATACTGAACGAAAACAAAGAGTGCTATCCATAAAAATAAAATTAGACGGTAACGAACAAAATGCAATTATAGACACAGGCTCAAATATATCATGTATAGATTATTCCCTAGTAAAAAATAAACAAGTCACAAAACCCAAAGAACAAATGACTATAACAGGCGCTGGCAACAACGAACTGATACAAATAGGAACAACAGAATTAATAATTACAATCAACACACGCCAATATCAAATCAAAGTATACGTCGTTGAAGGACTAAATTGTAAATTACTATTAGGAAACGATTTTAATATTAGATACAACCTAATAGTCGATTTTAAAAATAAAAACATACAAATCGATAATAATTCTATAAAAATGGACGAAATATGGTACGAACATAATGTAAATCACAACTTAAACATTTATACAACTGAAAGCATCACAAGTGCAACCAACATTAATAAAAATAAAATTAAAATTATATCTAACGAAAATATTACCATAGCTCCAAAGACTAGGTCAAAATTAAAAGTGTCCACAAAAATGCAAGACAAGCAAATACAATATATAATAAAACCAACTGAGCGCCTACAAAATAATAAAAAAATAACTTTAGAAACTACATTATTAAATAATGATGACGAAGTCATATTATACAATTTCTCCAATACCTATAGTAATATACCAAGAAACATGGTTATAGCAATTGCCACTGAATTAAATACGATTAAACGCGATAAATACGAAATAAAAAATATTAATTCAGACAATAAAATTATTAATAAAGAAAAAATAATATTAACAAAAATAACAGAAGTAACGGATAAACAAGGTACAATAATACAAATACCTAACGAACTTAGCTATGAACAACGTATAAAGACACAAACACTAATAAACAAATTCAAGCGTTTATTCACCTCAGACCCTTTAGACTTAGGATGCGCACAAGTAGAACCATGTGAAATTAAATTTAAAACAGACAAATCGACATTTCAACCACCGTAATTAATTAAAGAAATCCGGGAAGGTTTCGAAAATCTTATAAATTTTATCAAGTCCCTTGAATAATTTTTCTGAATATTACTTTAAACAAAAACACAAGATTTAATATAACTGTACAAATTTAACTTTCCTCAATATTTTATAACATGTAATACCTTTTACCTACCACTCAACAAGCCACCGTCGGAGACCAGCAGACCGCTCCGGCCGCCAACGTTCTTTCATTCAATTTCTACGGATTCATCATCAACCATCATTCTCCATTACGTCCCGGACATGCAAATTGCAACACTGTCCACGACGAAAAATTTTCACGCAACCACACTAACCTCGTGTTTGGTATCATCTTTTAACCGTTTTCACGACACTGGATTTTCATTTCGGTTGTTGTGTACGACTATATGACGAGGACACCGCCATGGGCCACCGATGGCCGAAAGGCCAATCCACTGTATACACTACCACTTTAAGTCAACTTCTCAAGCCGGCTGTCACCCACGTTAAGGTTATATAATATATATATATATGTTTGCATTATATAATGATTTTAAATCAACGAACAAATTTAATTTAACTACCTTAAAAATTTAATATTTCTACCTTTAATATTCCTCCAGAATTTTATATATAATACCCCTTTTAAGAACAAATATGTAATTTAGCACCAGATTAGTAAAATCAATAGCAAGACATTAGCAGATTTTATACTAACTAAACTATTGTAATATTATAATAAAACAAATTACATTTAAGGAAAAATAATAAAATATTAAAAACATGTTACAAAAGTAAAAAAAACAAAAGAATAGAATGTATTTTCAGCATAATCAAAAATTCACGAGTCAACGAGTAGCAAAAATCTTCTGAGACAAAGGGCGAATATAATATTTTCAAAGTAGACAATAAGCATTAAACCAAAAATTATAGAAACAACAGCAAATAAAATTGTTCCATACGAAGACACGAAAAAGACACAGTCCAAACAGAAATTTGAAAAGCAGAAATATAGATATAAGAATAAAAATTACAAATCAAATTCGACAAAACGAAAATAAGCAAGATAATATTCAAATACTTACCTTATGAAATACAAGAAGAGAAGAAGAATTAACTACCACAGAATCAAAGAATAAAATACCATAGAAAAACAACGAAAATTTATTGCTATTTGTCGAAATAAAAATATTATACTTCAAACTGTGAACAATCTCTAAGAAAACATTTTTCCACAAAAGGACCAATCAATACATTTTTATAACCTTATATTCATATTTATTTTTTTTTTTTTTAGGCACGCATTATATAATTAATTATTAAATAGTAAGATTAAATTAACATTTAAGCATAATTTTATAGTCAACGACGCGAATAGGCTGAGACAGTAACCTAGTAATTATATAAGTTTAATATTTAATTTTGTAATAAGACATTTTTATGTAGCAATAGCATTAAAAAAATGAGGGCATTTTTTCCAAAAAACAACGGGGACTGTCGTATATTGCAGACAGTCGTCAAAATAATATTATTTTATATATATGTAAGTAGTATATATGTACCAGTCCTGGCACAGTCCATATTATATCAATAAAAGATCACAAAGAAAACAATGTATAAAAAGATCAGAAAATCGAAATACAATAATAATTAAAATATTTTCCACAAAACTTAATTATTAAAAATAAAAATCTAAATACAATAATAATTAAAATATTTTTTAATATAATTGTTCTATTAAAAATAAAAATCTAAATGCAAAAATGTATTAAAAAGAAATTGAAAAAATTAATTTAAAAATTAAAAATATAATAAATAATAAAATAATGGAAACAACTATCAATGATTTTAATAAATTACGAAAAAATGAAATGCAAAACGAAATAGAAAACTCAATATTAAATAATGAAATCTTTGTTAAGTTTTGTAAATATGAATACTATAATACTAATAATAAAAATATTAAAATTAAAATTATGAAATATAATCTAAATAAAATTCCAATTAAAGGAAATATTTTAATTGTCGATCATGGACACAATATTTCTGGAAATGGAAAACCTTATGCTTCTAAAATACTAGAATCGCCAACATGGCTTGAAATTTGTAAAATAGCTAATGATTTAATAAATACAACCGGTACTTATTTTTTCAAATATCTCCATGATATTTGTGTTGTTCAAAATTTCGGAAATATTAAAATATGTTGTCTTAGCATGGGAGGTACAGATTCCGATCACAAAATGCTTAGAATATAATAATATAATTAATTAAATTTTTTAATAGAATTGTTCTATTAAAAAAATATTTGATATTTAACGCGCACCCGAATAGGGTGCGCGTTATTAAAATCCAAAAATCTTTGAAAACGATTTTACACTATGATACTATGAGGGGGACTTATAAAGAATTAAAAACAAAAAGGTTTGATGTAAAAATAAACATTCCAACATAAATAGCAACGGAGTTATACTTAAATGAAAAATATGAAGCGGGGGGTAAACTTTTAATATGTAGTGTAGATAAGCATATAAAACATATCTGTGTTGATCCGCCTTGATTTTATAAAATATTAAATGAAATATAGGACTTGTAATATTTAACTTTGTATAATTATACGAACTCATTATTAATAAAAAAATGCAAAAAATTTGCAAAATATCTGTGTTGTACAGACATCCAGAATGGTGGCCACCTCTCACTTTTTTTTTTATTTTTTTATTTTTTATTTTTTTAACTGGTTGTCTGTACAACAGAGATATTTTTTTTACCTAAGCACTGTGACGTGGTGGGTTAGACAGGTATTTATTTGTAGAATTTAAAGTCAGAGGTGGACATTATATACGTCAGCCTTGGATCAAGACTGAGGTAGATACAAATCAAGGTGACAACGTAGGCCGCACCACGTGACAACCTACATTCGCATGTAAATCACCAATCGCCCGAAGCGCTACAATTGCCGGCTTTATAATGCCCCCCACCTAATTTCAAATCCTACTACGAGAACAAACACAGTAGGAACAAATCTGCTGCAGTCAGATTCGAACCTAATATGTTCAGTCTCAAAACACACGCCTTAACCCACCGCGCCACAATGCTTAGGCATGTAATGTATACTATGTAACACTATTTAAATAAAATTAAACTAGTATAATTATACCACGCTGTATACTTCACACTGTATACATCACACTGTATACTTCACATTGTATAGTAGTCAGCTGATAACATTCCACAACAGGATGTTAAAAAATAATCAGTCGAGTTACATATTATTATTAAAACTAGGTCATTACACTTTAATTATTATTATTCGAATCATGTAATTCCTCTTGTATTAATTTACGTAGTTTGTTTAGTGAAAGTTTAATTTCATTATAATATAAATATATTTTTTTTAACATCGAATTATTAAAACATACATATGAGTACATCAACGACTCGTTAACGTAAAAAAAACGACTCGTTAACGTAAAAAAACGACTCGTAAACGTAAAAAAAACGACTCGTTAACTCGTTATTTTTTAATAGAAATATTTCTATTAAAAAAAATTATGATATTTAAATAAATTTTTTATAATTTTCAATAAATTCTAAACATAAATGACCACATATAGGTGGATCATTATAGTATTGAAATTGGGAAACAGTACAAAAAAGATTATCTTTACCCAAATATTTTAAAAATTCTTTTGGTGGCTCACCAACTATATGACCAAATGGGTCAAAATATATTTTAAATGTATTGTTTATTTTTTTCCATGCAACCCAATGAGAACCATTTTGAGTAGAATCATTTAAATTAAATACTCCACATTCATTTTCCCATGGTGTTGTAGGTAATTCATTTAACATAAAACATCCTCTATAATTTTTTATTTTATTTCCAAAGTAATTTATATCTATATTACTCAATGGGTCAATTTTTATATTATTTTCTTTAATCCAAAACCGTGTATAAATACCTTCAAAATTTTCAATATTATTTCTAAATGTTTTTATTTCAAATTTATTCATTTTTTTAATTTTTTTTTCAATATTTTTTTTTTTTTTTTCAAACCAGAACCTTGTGATCTAATTTTTTCCATCTCTTTATTATGTCGAATTGTTTCTTCTTCCAATTTTTTTTTATGTTTAGCATCAGTTATTGCTGTATAAACTGCACTTGCACCTGCAGCCAAAGCACTTACGCCTTCAATCACAGCAATAGCTATTGGTAAAAATCCACCTTTTTTAATTTGAATATGTTTAAGTTCTAATCTTGATCTGGTATTATTTTTTTTAGCGTTTTTTAATTTTCTTATTTGTTCTGGCTCAAGAATAAATTTATGTTTTCCACTATCAATTTGATTATTTTCAATTAGAATTGATACATCTTTATTATTTTTATGAGCTTCCAATATTTTATTAAATTGTTTTTTATTTAAATTTAGATTCATTTTATAATACAAAAAAATAAATTAAATTAAATTCATTCCAAATCGTCTTTTAACATTCATTACATTTGCTGTAAAAATGGCTGCAGTTTTTTCACCTATAGAACTATGAGGATCATAAAATCTTTCCATTGCTTTTTGTTCTAAAATTTTATCAGCAATATGTCTTGTTTTAGTATCTTTATTATCTTTATAAAAATAATCATGTTCTCTCGCAGCTTCATCTAATTTGTTTATAGGTTTTTTATTTTTTTCTAACTTTGTTCCCGGTCCTAAATAATTATAACCAGGCCAATGTATTTGAGGTAAACTTGAACAATTCAAAAGAAAATTAACAATTCCTGAACCTGTAATAATTTTCTTTGGTAAACATGAAACATATGATGATAGATAATCTGCACCAATAATAGGTATATCAATTAATTTTTCCATTTCTCTAATACAAATATTAAGAATATCAAGTTTTTCATCATGGTAAATATTATTTCCTGTACTTTCTTCAATTGATATATAATGTATACGTTTAATTATTTTTTCTTTTGATATATTTTTCACATCATTTGGTAAACAAGTTACATATTTTAGTAAATATTCAATACCTTCAGGAGTATCAATATGGTTTTCCATAATTATTTTAAACAAATGAAGAATACCAAGTTTTTCGTTTTTAAAATTATTATTTCCAGCTCTTTCCTCTGCAGAAATAAACTGTAAATTATCTATAACTTGGTTTACATTACTAATATAACGATATTCAATATGATTTTCTGTGTATTTCTTTAAACCCTCCCCTATTTGATTATCTTCAGCTAATATTTCATTATTTTCTTTCTTTTCCATAATTTCATTATCATCATTATTTTCTTTCTTTTTATTAATTTTTTTATTATTTTTTTTATTATCAGTAGTTTCTTTCTTTTTATTATCCGTAGTTTCTTCATCATTTTCATTCGTTTTAATTCCATTCATTTCTCTCCAAATGTTTTTAATCATATCATTATATTTTTCACCACGACTTGATTTAGCTCTTTTCGTTGAAGGATCATTGTTTTGATATATAGAATTAGTTTCAATTAATATATTTTTATAAATATTAAAATCATCATCTGTATAAAATTTCGGATTGGTAGTATCTACATGAGTTAATAATCTCCACAAACCTAGAGTTCCTGTATATGTTTTTCCATTTAAAATTATATTATCATTTTCAAAATTTATTTTATCTTTTCCAATCATATGAATATCATCTTCTTTATTATAATATATTCCAAAAGAATTAGTATCTTTTACAGTTGGTAAATATCTTGTCGAAATAGCACCTAAGTTTATAACATTTTTAGGTAATGGAGAATTACTTGTTGATTTTTGACTAGAATATTTTGGAGTTCCAAAAGTCTCTTCTGAACTTGTTAATCTTTTTAATTCTGGATTTCTAGGTTGATAATAATAGGGTTTATTTAATTTTTGAATGTCTCCTTCAGTTTTAATAGCAACATCTTTAACTGCATTCATTGTTGTATTAACATTTGTTAATGCGTTTATTATTGGTCCAAACTTTTTTTGTTGTTCTTCAATTACATGTTTTTGTTTTACAACTGTATTTCTAAATCTACCCTGTAAATCTTTTTTAAGATTAATTATTTTATTTACATCTGTAGATTTTAATTGTTTTTTTTCTTTTTTAATATTATCTTCATCTTCACCTTCATCATCTTTTTTTATAATAACAGTCTCTTTTTCATTAGGTTTTAATAATACATCTTTAAACCTATTTTGTAATTTTTTTTTCTTATTAATTATTGTCTGAATCTTTACATCTGATGTGTTTTTTAAATTATTTCCTACCTTGGAATTGTTTTGTGTTTGATCTTCAAATGTAACATTTTTTTTAATTTTTTTTTTTAATTCTTTTTGAATTTGTTTGATATCCATTTATTATACAAAATTAAATTAAAACATAATCATTCATCGATATATAAAATCTCATTACCTTCATTGTCATAGATTAAATTTTTTATCAAGTCTATTGTTATGAAACCATATGATTTTGTTTTACTTTTTTTATCATATTTTTTACAATAAGTTCTATTAATTTCTTTAAATTTTTCTAAAGGTACATCTTCACTAATCAAATCGGACCATATTTTTTCAATATAATAATTTGATTGATTAAAAACAATTAAAACATTCAAATTATTTCTTATTGTTTTTATATCTACTGAAGTATAACTTTGTGTTAAATAAATAACACTAATATTCTTTGATCTTGATCTTATAAAATATTCAATTATCATGTCTTGTTTTTCTTTTAGAAAATCATCAAAAATCACTAAACTATTTGGTTCACAATCATCTACAGATATTATTTCATCATTAGAAAAATGTGTGTTTATAGAAGGTATATCATCAAATATTTTTTTTATTTTTTTATAGACTGGTTGCTCAATATTTTTTGTAAAAATATATAGATTTAAATAAGGAATCCAATAATTTATAATCAGATTATACAACAAGGTTGTTTTACCACAACCAGATGGTCCTATAATTAAAACACGTGAAGGTAATTCAAATAAAGATTTTTTTTTATTTTCATCTTCAATAAAAAATTTTACTTTTACTTTATCCATTTATTTAAAAAAAAATATATATTTGGTAATATAAATAAGAAATGGATAATATTTTAAATAAATATGATAATTATATAATAAATAGCCAATATGAAAGTTATATACCTCAAATCACAACAGAATTAAATAAACCTAACCGAAATACAATAGTTATAGTAGATGCTAAAGATAAATTTCTGAATGTTAAAAATTCAAAACTTTATTTATTACTTGAATATGTACAAGAAGATGGTACTAAATATCCAGCAAAATCTAATGTTATGTTATCTGATAATGGTGGAGCATTTTCGTTTCAAAAAATTACAATTAAATTAAATAATAAAATTATAGATGAAAGTGAGAATACTGGAAGACTAAGTACAGTAAAAGGTTATATGAGTTATGCTGTTGATGGAAATGGTCCTACACAAAATTCAGGATTTCAATCTACATCTGAAGGAGGAGGAAGTGTTGAGCTCATCATTCCTTTATCACACTTAGGTTTAGGGTCAATGAAAGATATAAAACAAATTTACAATGCTAGATTTGAAATAATTTTTACAAGAAATATTGATGATGATGCATTGATTCTAGAAACAAACACTGAAGCTACAGCAGAGTCAAAAAATGTTAAAGCAAAACGTGGTAAAGTTAATATTTTAGAATTAAAAGTTCAAATGCAAAATATAGAATATGATGAAATAACAAAAATTCAAATAGTTGATGAATTAATTAAGAAACCGTTTATTTTAGATTTTAAAAAATGGCAATGTATTGAAATCAGAAATCTTACTGGAAAAAATATAAGATACGATTTATCATCTAATTATCGAAATAATAAACATCCATTTTTTGGTGTTGTTTATTTTCAAAAAAATAAACTAGACAATCAAGATAGTAATGCTGCTTTTTTTGATGATTGTAATGTTGTAAATTATTCTTTTAAAGTTAATGGAAAAAAATATCCTAATGAATTGCAAAATCTTGATTTTAATGATTTGAAAATTTGTCAAGCATATGAAGATCATATGAGTTATAAAAAAACCTATTATAAATCACATGAAGAAAATCCATTAATGTATTTAGATAAACAAATGTTTAAAAAGAAACCATTTTTTGTTGTTAACATGAGTAGACACCAAAGTCAAATTGCGGTCACCAACTGTACACTAATTTTAAACGTAGATTTCAGTAAAAATTTACCTGAGAACACAATTTGTTATGTTTGTTTAATTTCTAGTGCAGTGTATACGTTTGATATTGAAAGAGGAATAGTTGAGGAAGTTTTATAAAAAAGATCGTTCCATACTTTATTTTTTCAAGATATTTTATCTTGAAAAAAAACTTTTCATATTTATTTTTTGATTAGATCAAGAACACCAATAAATTCTTCATCAAAATTAACAATATTACCTTTCAAATCTAAAATATAAATTTCTATTTTTTGAAACCGATTTTTACTCACTGGTCTATATATCATTTTATGAGGTTTAATCAAAGCACTCTTAGAATTATATTGAAATAAAAATAAAACTTCATCATAATGAGATAGCTCATCAATATGATGTGTAATAGATTCTTCAATTATATTACAATGTACTTCTAATATTTTGTTGTTAGTATTTAATGATGAATTTTCTCCATAATGTGTATGTATTGTATCATTCAATCCTAAACTTAAATTTAAATCTTTATCAAATGAAAAATAATCTTTTGTTGTTATTTTAATGTAATCACCATTATTTTCCAACTTCATAATCGAATTGAATAAGATATTTAAATGCTCAATTGAATAATTTCCTTTTAATAATGTTTTACTATTTTCATTAGAAATAATACCATTTATTTCTTTTAAGAAACCTTGAGTGTAAAATTGTGGAGTTTTTATTCCTATTACTGTATAAGCAATATCTGGTGCTGTATACACAACACCTAATACAATTTCTTTCCCTTTAGGCCATGTTTTATTAATAGGGATTAATTTTTTTATAAAATTAAAGCCTAAACAATTTGATAAATATTCATCAAACCACAGACCAATTGAAGCAGTTATTTTTAATAAATTTTTATTTATTTCAAGATTTATTTTAGGAAAATTTTCCACAAATTTAGTTCCGAATGAATTAAATAAATTTTCAATTTCACCTATTGAATAAATACCAATAAATATTGTACCTAGTGGGATTTGACCATTTCGACCTAATCTAAATTCACATTCTTTTTCAATATTTATGTAATATTCACCATCAATAGGAAAGTACATTTTTTTCTCACTTGTCATTGAAAAATCTATATTACCATTAAAACCTAAATATTTTTTTAATTTTTCATCTAATTTATAATAACAAGGAGATTTGATTGTAATTCTATTAGTTTCATCAGAAAATGATATAATAAGTGGTTCTATTTCTTTGTTCAATTGTTCAATACTATATCTACCTGTTTTTATATGTATTATATTCTGTTTAATTGTTATACAACACTCTGATTCAATATTAATAAAATTGTTGGCTTTCAAAACTAATGAATAGAGACCTAAAAAATGATCACTATCATTATTGTGAATAGGTTTGTTTAAATGAATACAACCCTTTTTAACTTTTATAAATACCATTTATAAAAGTAAATTTATTTTTTTATTTAAAATCAAAATCATGTCTTGTTTTCCCATTCTTTAAAATTTTTTCACAATTATAAATAAGATTCAATTTTGTTTCCGAACATGTATTATACCGTGTTATTTTGTTTTCTGTAAATTCATTTGTATATCTTTCTGGTAAATTTAACATATATTCATCGTTTAATACAACACTTATTCTTTTTCCAAACTTTGTATCAATCATTATGAACTTATTTACTTTGTATGGTTTTCCTTGTTCCAAATCATTAAATTTTATAAATGTATATCCATTGTTCATTTTATTTAAAGCATCTTTAAAGTTTTCCATTTCCATTTCTTATTTATATTAGAAAATATAATTTTTTTTTATTTTCAATAATTTTTTTAAAAAATTTCTATTTAAAAAATTTTTTTCAATATAAATATAAAAAATGAACGAAACTATATATTGTCTTAAATGTAAAATTCAAACAAAAAATATTAATGCAAATAAAATTCAAACAGTTAATGGTAGATGGAGAATTTCATCAATATGTTTTAAATGTAACACAAATAAAAGTAAATTTATAAAAAATCCTACAATTGGACATAATATTTCCAATAAAAAATTAAATGACCCAGATAAAATGATATTAGCTAAAGAACTTCATAAACCAGTTAGAAAAAAATTTCCTAAACGAAGAATAATTACTAAAGGTATTGATGATTTATGGGCTGCTGATTTAGTTATAATGAGAAATTATTCTGATGAAAATGAGGGTTATTCTTATATAATAACTGTTATAGATACGTTTTCAAAATTTTCTTGGGCTTTAGAACTCAAAAAGAAAGATGGAATTAATGTTTCAGAAACATTTCAAAAAATAATAAAACAAGCTATATCACAAAATCATCAAGCACCAAAATTACTCCACGCAGATAAAGGTTTGGAATTTGAAAATAAACATTTTAAAAAAGTTTTGCAAGAATATGGAATTAAAATGTATCACACCCAAAATGAAGAAAAATCGTCAATTATTGAAAGATTTAACAGAACATTAAACAGTAAAATGAGATTACATTTTGAAGTTACAAATTCTAAAAAATGGATTAAAATTTTAAAAAGTTTAATATATGAATATAATTTCAAAGACATACATCGATCTATTGGTATGAGACCTTGTGAAGTAAATAAATCTAACGAAGATGATGTTTTTCATAAATTATTTTCTACAAAAAACAAACCTAAACCAAAAATTAAATTTAGTGTAGGTGATAGAGTAAGAATAACAGCTTCTAAAAAAACATTTGGTAATAAATATAGTAATAATTGGACAAAAGAAATATTTATAGTTAATGAAATTTTATACACAAATCCTATTACTTATAAAATTATAGATTTAAACAATGAAGAGATTATAGGGAGTTTTTATAACCAAGAGTTACAAAAAACAAAATTTTAAATGATATTTTTTAATAGAAATTATTCTATTAAAAAATTGAATGTAAAAAAAAAAATAATATTTTCTATAATAAAGAATGGAAGGATTAAATAAAATTGAATCTTTAGTTAAAGAAATTGATATCAATAATAAAATGGATGTATTAAATAAAAAAATATATCCTGCTAAAACTTGTGATAAATGTAATTTAACAATTGGTTCCAAAAGTTGGTCTGCTCATTTGAAATCTATTCGACATCAAAAAAATGATATAGATCAAACAATTTTACCTTGTAGAGTTAATACAAAATATAATGGTGTACCAATTAATCAATATAGACTAAAAAATTTTAATTTTTTGAAAGTAATGCGAAATGAAATAAAAAAAAGTATACAAAAAAAAAAATAATAAATGTTATGTGAAATTTTGTGCTTTTGAATACTATGAATATTCTGAGAGTATTAAATATAATCTAAATAAAATTCCAATTGATGGAAATATTTTCATTATTAATCAAGGAGATGATGGTTTTGGAAATGGAAAGCCTTATGTTTCTAAACTATTACATTCACCAACTTGGTTAGAACTTTGTCATATAGCCAATGATCAAATTATTGCAACAGATGATTATAATCACTATTATCTAGACGATATTAAGATTGTTCAAGATTTAGGAAATATTAAAATGTGTGAATTTAGTATGGGATCTTAATATTATTTAAATATTATTTTTAATAAAAATTATTTTTATTAAAAAATTGAATGTAAAAAAATAATAATATTATCTATAATAAATAATGGATAATAAAAAAATTGAAACAAGTGTTAAAGGAAATGTTAACAATAATAAAATGGATAACAAAACTTGTGAAAAATGTAACTTAACAGTTAGTTACAAAAATTGGTCTAGACATTTGAAATCTATTCGTCATCAAAACAATGATCCAGATCAAACAATTATACCTCGATTTAGAGGAACATACAGAGGTACAACAACAAAAAATGTAAGAACAAAACAAGAGAGAATACCAAAAACAGATAAAACTTGTGATATTTGTAAGCTAACAGTTAAATACAACAGTTGGTCTAAACATTTACAGTCTATTCGTCATCAAAATAATGGTATAAGACCAAGAATATCAAGAGAGATAATACCTAAATCACATAGAGTTTTTAATTTTAATGAAGAAATATTTGAAATAAACAACACGATTCGACCTATTTTAAAAAATGAAGAAACAGCATTTCAAAGTAGATTAAAAACTTATATTATTAAAAATAATATGGGTATTAAAGATATACAAACATTTTTAAATCGTTTAGATAATCCAGTAATAGGACGAGTTAAACATGAATTAAAGAAACAAAATTTAAAAGTTAATATTATGTTTATTGCTATATATAAGAGAGGTAAAAATAAAAAAAATATGGAATATGAGGAAAAAAATTTTAAAACACAAAATATAATCTTAACAAAAAATTCTAACTTAAATGATTTTTATACAGAAGTAAAAATTAAAATTGTACAAGAAGAAGAAGATTTTATATTGAAAGGTTCTCAATGGAGACTTCATGAAATTTTAAGTTTGGGAATAAATATAAATAAATATGTTCCTTTTAAGGGTTCTTCATATATTGAATTACCTAAAAACATTGGAGATAAAAAAGCTATTATAAATGTTAAAAATGAAGATGATAAATGTTTTCTTTGGGCAATACTCTCAGCTTTACATCCTGTTGAAAAAAATGGACAAAGAGTTACAAAATATAAAAAATGGGAAAATGAATATGATGATGTAATTAAAAAATCTAAAATAGAATTTCCAGTAAGTACCAAAGATGTTCCAAAATTTGTTAAATTAATTAACAATTTATCTGTTAATATTTACTACCTAGAAGAAAAAAATAAAAATAAGCATATAATTGTACCATTAGAAGTAACTATAAATGAAAAAAACAAATCATATAGATTTGATGTATTTAAGAGAGGATAATGAGAATAAAGGTCATTATTGTTGGATTAAGGATTTATGGAAACTTTGTGGAAGTCAAATGACAAAAGATGGTCATAAAAGAAAAATATGTAAAATGTGTTTAAATAGTTTTGATACAGAAAATAAGTTAAATGAACATAAACATTATTGTGCTAATAATAAAGCTGCTAAAATAGTTCTACCAAAACCCTATAATAAAACTTTAGTATTTGAAAAATATAATAATTCCTTAAGAGTACCTTTTGTGGTTTTTGCTGACTATGAATGTACTCTTAAACCAATATATACTTGTCAACCAAATGATACAGAGTCTTTTACTAATTGTTATCAGAAACATATACCCAATAATTTTTGTTATTATATTAAATATAGTAATGGTGATTATAAACCTCCTGTAACATATTCTGGTCCAAACGTAGCTCAAGTATTTTATGAATGTATGAAAAATGAAGAAATAAGTATTTCTGAAATATATGATAAAATAGTTCCTATGAAATCATTGAATGAAGAACAATTAAATAATTATTATAATAAATCTAATAAATGTCATATTTGTGAAAGATATTTAAGTGAAATACCTCCAATGTTAGAGAAAAAATTTAAAATATATAAAAACACTATTGAATATTATAAAAATACTGATGATGTTAAAAAATTTAAATTGTATGAAGATAAACTTAAAAACGAAATAGAAAATAAAAATAAAAATATGAGAAAAGTTCGGGATCATGACCACTTAACTGGAGAATATAGAGGAGCAGCACATTCTATCTGTAATCTTAACTACCGAAATCCACGTTTTATTCCAATTGTTTTTCATAATCTTTCAGGTTATGATGCCCATCTATTTATAAAAGAATTTGGGAACGATAATGAACAAATAAAAATGCTCGCAAATAATGAGGAAAAATATATTTCTTTTTCAAAAATTATACCACGTGTAGTAACTAGGAATGGCAAAGACATAAAAATATCTACAGAATTAAGATTTATAGATTCATTCAAATTTTTACCCAGTTCTTTAGACAAGTTAACAAATAATTTAAGAAATGATTCGAAATTAAATTTAAAAAATAAATTTAAAGAACTTAGTAAATATTTTCCTGAAGAACATTTAGATTTAGTTACTAGAAAGTTAGCTTATCCCTATGAGTATATGGATTGTGAAGAAAAATTTAATGAAACATGTTTACCTCCTATTGAAAAATTTTATAGTTCTCTCATTGATAAAAATATAACTAAAGAGGAATATGAAAACTCACAGAAAATTTGGAAAGTGTTTAATATACAAAATATGCGTGAATTCACTAGTTTATATAATAAGATCGATGTTTTATTATTAACAGACATAATAGAAAATTTTAGAGATATTTCTTTAAAAAATTATAAATTAGATCCTATGTGGTATTTTACAACACCAGGATTTGCATGGGATTGTATGTTAAGAATGACAAACGTAAAATTAGATTTATTAACAGATATAGATCAAATATTGTTGTTTGAAAATGGAATCAGAGGTGGTTTATCTCAATGTAGTCAAAGATATTCAAAAGCAAATAATAAATATATGGGAGATAAATTTAAAAAAAAAGAGGAATCAATATTTTTAGAATACTTGGATGCAAATAATCTTTACGGTTGGGCAATGAGTAAATATTTACCTACTGGAGATTTCAAATGGGTTGATAATCTAAATGATTTTGATGTAATGAATATTTCTGACAAATCATCTAAAGGTTATATTTTAGAAGTCGATTTAACTTATCCTGAAGAACTTCATGATCTACATTCAGATTTCCCTTTAGCACCGGAAAGACATTTTGATGACAAACAACTCCCAAAATTATTAACAACTTTGTATGATAAGAAAAAAATATATAATACATTATGAAACACTAAAATTATATATTAAATTAGGTTTAAAAATAGAGAAAATTCACAGAGTTTTAGAATTTAGTCAATCTCCTTGGTTAAAAGTTTATATTGATTTTAATACTAATCTTAGATCAGAAGCTAAGAATGATTTTGAAAAAGAATTTTTCAAATTAATGAATAATAGTGTTTATGGACGTACTATGATGAATGTTCGAAATCATGTTGATATAAGATTATGTTCTAATGCACTCCAAGTAGAAAAATTAATTGCAAAACCAAATTTTGATCGAAGAACAATTTTTACTGAAAATTTAGCTGCAGTACATATGAAAAGATGTGAAATAACTTTCAATCAACCAATATATGTAGGAATGTGTATTTTAGATTTATCTAAAATGTTAATGTATGATTTTTATTATAATATAATTAAACAAAAATATGGAAATAGAGTTAGATTGTTATATACAGATACAGATTCACTTATATTAGAAATAAAAACTAATAATTTTTATCAAGATATGAAAATTATGTTAGATCATTTTGACACTTCAGATTATCCAAAAGATAATATTTATGGTTTACCTTTAGTTAACAAAAAAGTCTTAGGCAAGTTTAAAGATGAATTAAATGGAAAAATTATGACTGAATTTATAGGTTTAAGATCCAAATTATATTCACATCGAATCTTAGATTCTGAAAAAGAAATTAAAAAAGCTAAAGGTGTTAAAAAAAATGTTGTGGAAAATAAAATATGTTTTAATGATTTTGAAAATTGTTTACTAACAAAAAAATCAAAATATGTTAAACAAAATTTATTTAGAACTAAGAAACATGATATTTTTACTGTAGAACAAAACAAAAAAGCTTTAAGTGTTTATGATGATAAAAGATTTATTTTAGAAAATGGTATTGATACATTAGCTTGGGGACATTATAAAACAAAAATAGACAGAAATGATTTTGTAGACCATCTCAATACACTAATTAGAAATCAAAATCAAAAAGATTAGAAAAATATATGATAATAACGTGTGCCCCATTTGGGTGAGTGTTAAATATATAAGTTTTTAATACATTTTTTCATTTAGATTTTAATTATTAATATCATAAGTTTTGTGAAAAATATTTTAATTATTATTGCATCTAGATTTTAATTATTAATATCATAAGTTTTTGCGAAAAATATTTTAATTATTATTGCATTTCGATTTTTATTTTTAATAATTAAGTTTTGCGGAAAATATTTTAATTATTATTGCATTTCGATTTTCTGATCTTTTTATACATTGTTTTCTTTGTGATCTTTTATTGATATAATATGGACTGTGCCAGGACTGGTACATATATACTACTTATGTAATATAGGTGGGAATATTTCAAATTGTAAATTATTGACATAGGTCAGGCCAGTGAAGCAATAATGTGCTGAGGCGACAATAATGTTTTCTATATAACACCGCCGTACGCGCAGGCACGGCCCCCCCGTTGTCGCTGAGTGATTCGGCGAGGACGTAGCTACGACGTGCGTGTGAAGCGCCGATCGTAGTACGGGCTAGGCGATCTGAATTTGCTAAGTGTTTTATTAATGTTTGTTTAAATACAATAAAAGTGTTTCCGACCTGAAAACCCGAGTTAAACATTATTTTAGTCATTCTTACGTTCTTACCTTTTATAGGAACAGCGCCGGGATATACGTACTATGTGTCAATGAAGTTTTATTAAACTGAATAGTGCCAAGGTATATGTAATCTTTGAGTCATTTCAACTAGATAGGAACGAACTAAGAATTGGCAAGCGCCTACCATCGTACCTCAACGAGTTAACAGTGCCATTCTAATTAACTTTAGAGAGTGTCATTAACTAGAGAATACGAGGGTAAGGCGATAGTTGGTTTACCGCGTATTGTCTAATACGGGTGATACCACAATATATATACATATACCTATTTATAATATATCATCTATGCTCCCTTCAAAATGTTCCTTAAAAATAAAACATATAATAAATACTGCAGTTTTAAAAAGAGCAATTATAAAAATTTCTGGTATATACCATTATTTTATATTAATATATTAATGTTACATAGTACTGTATGGACTTATAGGTATTGCTATAGTTACTTAGCTATAATAATAAATATTATAGTCCTCTGCGAAAACCAAAACCTTACAGGCATTTCAATAGATAATAGTGAAGAGTACTAATAGACAATAGGTAATATATAAAATTATATTTATAAGATATTTATATATATATAATGCGGTTTAAGTTAGTATAATAATAGTAATATAATATTGAAAACAACATCACTAATATATAATGGGTAATATATAAATATAGTCACCATAAATTAATTTTATATATAGGTATTTAAATTATTCACAATAATCTTCTTACCTAATTGACATCCGCATTTTTTTCAGACTCACTCATGTCAGCCGATTTGATCATCGCTGCTGCAGATATGCGCAACGAGTTGTAAGTTACAACTTGTAACGAAATAACAAAACTGCTTCAAAAAAAATAAACGTAGACGCTTGATAGATTGATTTAAAATGAGGAAAAACAATATATTATACTGGATGATCAACTGTCGACGGACGACTGTAAAAGCGTTAAAAAATAAATATATTATTTAAATATATTATTTTATCACGTGTAGAAGTGTAATCTGTCGCATAGGTACTCGCTTTGTCGTTACAGCCGTTACGTTACAGTCGGGAGCACGAAAAATAATGATCGATTATTCGAATTCGATTACCGTCATTCGCTAAGCGGCAGTTTCCATTGTTGCCCGTTAGTCGTGTTTTGGTTTATTAGTACATATTATATAATATTATCGTATTTCGTCTGTGTCCCGTGGTGGACCTGGAGTTTGGACTATCAGCCGCCTGCGCCTGGCAGACTGGCGGTAGTCAGTGCGTGGATGATATTCTATTACTGTTAAATGTTTACAAAACACGATATAAGCGAGGTATCTGGTGGTATATATAATATTTATAATTAGAATAAACGACAAATTCCAATTATCCGATATTATATAATATAGCAACAATAAAATTAAAAATAACAATTTATATATACGATTTAGAACCGTTCCTTTTATGTACCATAAATATAATTTAAATAGTCTCCACGAAACACAAAATATATAGCATTGTAACGTTTATTATGAACTTGTATTAAAACAGTTTTCTGAAACATACCTCAAACATTACCGGAAAAGTTACAAAAACAACTTACATTTACCGGTATTAAGCAATATTTTTAATACGTATGAGGAACGTTGTTTAATTATGTTTCAATAAGACTCAAAAACTATGTATAGGAAACGGTCCGTGTTTCACGATGCACAGTGGGATTCGTGGTAAAAATTGAATTTACACAATTATACATTCAAATTTAAATTAGATAAGAATGTTCGTTGTAATTTATATTTTATATTACGTACCCGTGCGTTCTTTTAGGAAAATGTAGTATGGGAACGCTAATTAAAATCAAAAGCTAGTATAGGAGCTGAATTCCCATGCGTTCCCGCCCAAGTCGAGCACATGTAGCTTATGAGTCAATAAATTATATAGAAAAATATTAATTAGAACAAAAGTTATTTCATTTGTCAGGTATTCCTGTTACTAGGAGTGGTATGAAGTAAAGTTATATTAAATTTTATATATTTTTTACGATATTTTATAAATTATAAATAATTTTTTTCTTTATATCCTAACCCTTTTAATTACTAACCGGTTATTTCCTCTAATGGAATGCTGGTAATAGACGAATCCTAGTCTATCAATATACACTGTTGAACTTCCTCGAAGTCCTAGAATTGCTTTGGATAGAGGTTCCTGAGGTGGTCCGATTACTGGTTCATCTGCAGATTCTGCCGCGATGTCATTTACAATGTCTATAATTTACAAATTAGAATAGAATTAGTATATTAGAATATAAAACAATTTGTTTTATACTTACAGTCAACTGGATCCATTAATAAATGATAAGTAGTTGAGTGCAGTAGGTTTATATAAATTATTCAAGTATTTGAAAAAAACATATATTAGTAATATGAATAATATGAGTAGTATATATTTGTATGTTCACAGCCAGCTTTTCCACGGTAAAAATTTTTTTTCAAGGGGGAATGTCCCCCTTGGAGCACTTAGATTTACTGTGTAACACATTTCACACTGATTGTTTGTAAATTTTACTTCGAAAAAATGTACTGTATTTCATTTTTACTCATGTTGGTTACACTGATTTTTTTAATAATGATAAAAACATTATTTATTATTTACAATAATTTTAAGTTATAAGCTGATTGCTGATTATTTTTTTCATATTCAGTTACTAATGATCCATCGTTCACTCAAGTCGTGTCTCATTTTTCTTTATTTTCTCAAAGCTTTATTAAATTGTATAAGTTATTTAATTTCTTCAAAAATGAATTTTCAAAAATGCGCAAACGATGTCCAGTCATTGGTCGATCAAATACGATTCAATTCAACGCCAGCGTATCCAGAATTCTCTGCATTTGTATCTAGGTTACGATCTTTTAAAAGTTTTGCTTCAAATACCGGCCAGAATAAGTACAAGCTCTCAGAATGTGGATTTTACTATATCAATCTCGATGACGCAGTTCAATGTCATTGGTGTGGAGTAATTCTACATAGTTTTGAAATCGATGATAATTGTTTTATAGAACATACTCGATTCTCACCAAAATGTTTATATGTATTATTAATGAAAGGTAATCAGTTTGTTCAAAAAGTCTTAAGTAAATATTGTAAAACCGAAGTTATTTGTTATTGTGAAACCGGTTCGTACGACACCATTTGTTAAATCATGTTTTTTTTTATATAATATACTGTTTATAATATTTGCTGTATTGAATAAAAAAAAAAAATAAAAAAAAAATTGAATGTTTTATTATTCGATTTAATATCTCGTGGACGTATAGCCTAGTGGGTTAGTGCGTATATAATAATTTAAAATGTTTTTCAGGTATCAGGTTAGTAAGTATATGTAAATTCCCTCTCTAGTATGCACTAATTGGCTAACTGTACGTTCACATTTTTTGAATTTTTTTTTTTTTATCCGAGTTTTTAGTATATAATATGACTGCAAAGGAAAAAACTAACAGTCCAATGTATAACTCCTAACAGTTATATCCTACTTTTTATTGTGTACTTTTTTAAAAAATTTAGCAAAAAAAACTTCATTATGAGTCCACCAATAATTGTCTGTAAGTCTACATTCGACATCCGAGCTTTTAACAAGAAAAGTATTACAGTTGGATTACTAATTAATAAGCAGATTTCAATTATTTTATTATTAGAATTTAAACTTTCAAAGAAAATTATTACATAAAGTTTAGAAGAATGGTTCACACTGATGTCTGAATCTAATTACAATTCAATTATTAATAACCTAAATACCAGGGTGAGGCGTGTAAAGATTACCGATTCCTTTTCATATTCAATTAATGTCAAACAGAGTTCAATTACCCTACATCTAAACGAGGAATATATTACCTTGACACACGTAGATTTGTACCGGCTTCGTCAATTACAGAATTTGATTGTGGTAGATGAAACGGTGCACGTACTTCACGTGGCACCGTTGTTTAATAAAAAACTTCTTCGGGTTTTGGTATAAAAGATTGTTGTATATTTCTATGGAATGATTAATTATTTACAAGTTTTACAAGGGGAAGGGTTCGAGGGCCACCCGGCCGTCGGTTTCCCGTACAATAATGTGAATGGTTATGATATATTAGTTACAAGTTAAGTGGAAAGAACGAAGTTGATCTACCGGGCCCGCTCATAAAAGTGGCGTTCGGTCTATGAACTTCGTTCGGGTAGCGTGGCCGTATCAGGCGCGCTTGAGGGGTCGAATTCTGTGTGGTCGTCCTGAAAAGGACGATTTTGTTGACTCCCACGGTAATCCGACGGTATTAGCCGTCGACCGGGATAAGTTCGGCGGAGGTACTGCTCGTCAATGCCGAAGGAGTGATATATATCGCCACGATATTGTGGTGGTGTCACGGCGTTGCTTGTGAGATCGGCGTGCTCGACAGTCTTACGGTCGATACCGTGATAGAGCTTGATATCTCGTGTCCGCCGCAGGCTATTCGTAGATCGTCGTTGGTCGTTGGTATCGCAAGAGCGTTTGGTAGCTCGTTTCCACAGTTGTCGGTTTCCGGATCGTCGTGGCTCGTGGTCGTCGGGACTGCGAGAGCGCTTGGTAGCTCGTTTCCGCCGTGGTCAGTTCTAAGATCGTCGTTGGCTGGTGCTGCTTCAGGTCCTTCGGGTTTGTTTTTGTTAGAGATGTTGAAGGTCTGAAGGTTTTGAATGAAGTGAAGTTTATTGGGAAACGCACCAGTATATATACCCGTTCCCCAATGTATTCCGGTTTCTGATTGGCTGCCGACCCATGGTTAGGCAAGTCAACCTGTCCTCGTTCCGATGGTTGCCTGGTTGTCAAGATGTCGTTTTCCATCGACAAAAATGAATCTTTATCAACGGTCTCGTGTTTCCCTCCCTATAGTGATATGTGTTGGCCATGATAATGGCCGTTTTAGTATAGTGTATATTTGTTCCGTTACAACTCCCCCCCCCCAGATTAGTGTCCGGGTGGTGAAGTCATTCGGCATTAATCTGTCGTGAGCTCGGTGCGAATAATTTCTTGTTAATATTTTGCGGCTGTTTATATACTTTTTTTGTTTGATCCACTCCCTTTTCTGATACGTAAATCGTCTATGGGGCTCCGATTGGGTCATGTTATTTGCTGTTGTATAATAATTACTTTGATTGGTTGTCCGCCTCAAAGTATGGGCGTACTTCTGCAACATTTATTAGTGTTTCTTTTTTTGATTGTCCTTGCGTAATGGCCAATGTATTTTCACTAATTATTTTAGTTATAATAAATGGACCTTCAAATATGCTAAATAATTTTTTTATTTCACTATTGCCCGCGTTTGATAATTGATGATTTCTAACTAGTATCAGTTGTCCTTCCTTATACTCTATTATTTTCCTTTTCTTGTCTCTTCCTTCTCTTTTCCGTGCTTTGTTTGAAATTTTCTCTTTTGCCCATTCCACTAACTCTTGTTTCTGTAACTGGCCTGTTTGTTTTGGGTAATTTATGATCTGTTCAATATTTTGTTTCGTTCTTTGTCCGGTCATTAGCTGTTCAGGTGTTAGTTCAGTAATCTCTGACCTCACTCTGTTCATCCAAATTTCAATTTGTTCAATGTATAAGGGCCATTTTGTGTGTTGATCGTTGCAGTATGTTCTCAACAACCTACCAATTTCCCTGTTATACCGTTCAACCGGGTTCGATTGTGGATGGTACTTGGTTGAATAGATTATTTTTACGCCATGCTTCCTCAACGTGTCCCCCCACAATTTGGCTGTAAATTGTGTTCCATTGTCAGTTTGAACAGCCTCTGGTTTGCCTACCTTAATAAAATAGTCATTTTCTATTTTGTTTAAGATTGTTTTTGTAGTCGCTTTTTTTATCGCGTAGAGTTTTATGTATTTCGTAAAAATGTCTAATATCGCCAATATATACTGTGTTCCTCCTCTGCCCTTCGGCAATGGGCCCATTAAATCGATCGAAACCTTTTCTAATATCTTTTCTGGTTTCTGCGCTGTGATTGGCCCATCCGCTTTGTAGTTTAACGGTTTGTTTCTTTGACACAAGTCACATGTTCTTATCATATTTATCACTGTCTTCTGCATATTTCTGAAAATACATACTTCTCTCAATAAATGAAATGTCTTATATCGGCCCGGATGACCGAATAATATGTGTGTTTCCCTTGTTAGCATTTTTGCGAGTTGGTCTGGTATGGCTGCCTGCCACTCATCTTTGTTTTTTACGAATAATACTCCTTTTTCTATTTTCGTATTTGGTGATTGTTTTTTCCGCTGTTTGATAATGTGTTTGTCCATTTTTTGTAACTCCCCTAACCGTTCTAGTGCCTTTGTCAACTCCTTGCTGTACTTTGATGTATTGATTTTGTACAATACTATTCTTTTTTCTTTCCTATCGTCTGTAGTTCTCGGGTACCGTGTCAACGTGTCTGCAACTATATTCTGTTTTCCCGGTATATACGTTATTTCTAAATTGTATTCTTGTAATGCCAGTATCCACCTCGTCAATCTCCCACTTGTCAACCTGCATTGTTTCAAGAAAATAAGTGCCTGATGATCTGTTTGCACTATCGTCTTGTTTCCCATGATGTATTGCCTGAACTTGTTACAACAGTATACCAGTGCCAATGCCTCTATTTCTGTTGTTGTGTATCTAGTTTCAGGTGGCTTTAGTGTCCGGCTCGCGTAGCCTAAAGTCGCCCTTTCATTGTGTTCCAATACCTGGTATAGTTCGCCGCCAATTGCCACATTCGACGCATCTGTATTTAAGTACATTGGTTTGGTAAAATCTGGGAATGCCACAATGACCTCTTTCAAAAATGCCTTTTTTGAGTTATCAAATGCCTCCTGTTGTGTTTTGTCCCATGTCCATTTTTTTCCTTCTTTAGTCAAGTCGATCAATGGTTTAATTAAGTCCGCAAAGTTCTTTATATATCTCCTATAAAAATTTATAAATCCTAAGTAGCTCTGGACTTCTTTCCTCTTCGTTGGTGCCTTGAACGTTTGTATTGTCCTAACCTTTTCTGGGTCCATCTTAATACCTTTGGTGGAAATCACGTGACCCAAGAAAATTACTTCTTCCCTGAAAAATTGGCATTTTTCCTTATTCAACGTGACGTTGTATTCTTGTAATCTTTGTAGTACACTTCTGATGTCTTCATAGTGTGCATCCTCGTTTTCTGATGTTATTAAAATGTCGTCTATGTATACTGTAACACATGTATTTAATAACGGACCCAATACCATGTCCATACTCTTCTGGAACTCGGATCCACTTATATTTAATCCAAACGGTAGCCTCTTATATGAGTAATTTCTACCATTTACCAAAAATGAACATGGATCCCTGTTCTGTTTGGCAATTGGCGCTTGCCAATAACCAGATCGCAAATCTAGGGTACTAATACATTTTATATTTTCGAATTTTGAAAATATTGCATCGATGGTCATTGGTCGTTCTCTGTCAGGAATAATGATCTCGTTAATTTTCCTGGCGTCTAAACACAACCGTACCTCACCATTTTTTTTAAATACCGGTACTATCGGTAATGAATATGGTGATCTTGATGGTTCAATGATATCCAATTCTATCATTCGTCTTATTTCTTTTTCTACTGCCTCTTTTTTTGCTGCCGGTATTGGGTATGGGTGTTGGTTTACTGGTATGTTACTTTTCAGGCGTATCTTACATTCATATCCCTTTATCTTTCCTGGAATGTCTCGGAATACCTCCGGGAACTCGTTAACTAATTTGTCTATTTTACTCGTAAGTTTACTAGCTGACCTCTCTACGCCCTCCTGTGTTGTGGTCATTGTAACTTGTCGTATTATTTTTGTTGTGACTACCTTAAATTCTATTGGCTGGGATAGTTTCTTTTCAATCAAAGGTATATAATGCTGTGTGTTGTTTATTGTTAGATACATGTTCCGTTGGACAAAGTTTATGTTCGCGCCGTAGATTTCCAAAAAATCACTACCCAATATTCCACACTCATTTAGGCCTTTAATAACAATTACTGATGTGTGGATTATGTTATTTCGTATTTTGATTGGTAACAACACCTGTGTATCAACTTTTGTCGATTTATCTCCCACCGCATTATGTACTGCCAGTCCTTTCAGTAGTATTGTTGGTAACTCCGGGTCGTCCTTTAATAGACGCTCTTTGCATTCTTCTGATATTGCGCTTACTTCTGCTCCTGAGTCGATTAACATTTCATAGTTTGTCCCATTTATTGATACATATATATATATGGGCATCCCTTGGTCGTATCTTTTATCCTGTTTGTGTCATAGTTTTCTTCATTAGTGAGCTCAGCTGCTGTTAAAATTGTTATATTTTTAAGACCTCGGGTTTGTGTGATTATAGCAGGTCGCTGGCCATAATCCCCGTCTTTCCGTTTTTTGACTCCTCGTCATATTCGTCCTCATCTTCACTGTCATGTTCGTCCTCTATAATCATGTTGTCTACCGTAACTTGACTGATTGTGGTCAGTTCTAAGATCGTCGTTGGCTGGTGCTGCTTCAGGTCCTTCGGGTTTGTTCTTGTTAGAGATGTTGAAGGTCTGAAGGTTTTGAATGAAGTGAAGTTTATTGGGAAACGCACCAGTATATATACCCGTTCCCCAATGTATTCCGGTTTCTGATTGGCTGCCGACCCATGGTTAGGCAAGTCAACCTGTCCTCGTTCCGATGGTTGCCTGGTTGTCAAGATGTCGTTTTCCATCGACAAAAATGAATCTTTATCAACGGTCTCGTGTTTCCCTCCCTATAGTGATATGTGTTGGCCATGATAATGGCCGTTTTAGTATAGTGTATATTTGTTCCGTTACATAGACAAGCAAAAACGTTTAGCAAATTATCAAATTACTTTCAACACTGCATATGACCTAATTAAAAATGATGTCCGTGGTCTGCCATCCACTTGCCAAAGGAACGAATTTACCAACCAATATATTCAAAACTATGATTTTAATTATTATAATCATTTACAGAACGATGACACATCGTTTTTATATGAAATATTACAATTTCATTTTAACACATTGTCCGATATGATTTTACAAGATCTAATAATATAAAATATATAAATATGTTTAATAATTATTTATTTAAAAAATAAAAACTTTTTATTCAATAATAAACTTGCTTTTTTTTCTTAAATTACATGTTACCTTTAATCATAAAGAATAGTTTTAATGCGTTTTAGTTTCAAATTTTATGTTTTTAGTAAATAAGTAGATTAAATTTTGATAGTACAGAATTGATAGCAATGTTTCAATTAGAAATTTTTTTCTCAGACATACTATATAGTTTATAGGTTTATGTTTTCCAAGACCTTTGAGTATTGAACAAATAAAAACATACATGTATAATAATATTTTGTTTTATTAAATGAAACTCATTTTTCCGTATAATAATCAAACAACCGTCTTGCTTTTAATAGTTTGACGCTTTGGATCGGTTAGTAATTTATCAAATATAATTTGCATTGTCTCATTAAGACCAGTATGAAGTGTTTGATCTTTTGATTCGTCGGTCGTGTACAATCTAACAGTAGCTTCACTGAACTTCCATCTATTACAACAAATTATTTTATTTAAAAACAAAAGAAGTAAATAAAATCAGTAAAAAAAAAAACAGATTCAGCAATAGTTTTTAAATTTAAACCAATGTATTTACCTGTCCTTTACTGGCACATTCTCGATGTTAGTAACCTTATAATGACTTAGCACCCAAAGATCCTTTCCTTTTTCTTCAAAAGGCGTCTTTATTGTCACAACGCCATCTCCTTGTCTGAATGTTAGCGAATTAAATACTTCAACATCAAAATCTTCTGATCTCAAGCGTTCGCTGATATTATCTCTGTATGATGCATTCTATAAAAAAATAAATTATTTATGCTATCATTAGGAAAAAATATTATTTTTATTACCATTTTATTCTGCTTCTTTTTCATAGGTTTTTTAACACTTGTTTTTTCTGCAGAACGTTTTGATCCAGGTTTTGTTTTTGAAAAAGACGGTCTTATATCAATTGATTCGCTAAAATGTTCATTCTGTGAAACATAAAACATAGTATATTATTTTTTACTGCTTTTTTTCCATTATATATTTTTTCTATGTCCCAAGAATTATACCCAAAGCGTTGAGTAATGTTACGACGCACTTCCAATATACTATGTTATAATCAGTCATTTAATATTATTTTAAGAATTATAACCATAGCGTTGAGTGGTGTTACGACCGGCCTCCAATTTTCTATGGTTATAAGATATTTACTAAGTAGTTACTAACCTCTGAATCAGTTGAAGCAATTGTACGGTACGACATTTTATTTTTGGTAGTATTTCTGTTGAACTGAGCTTCTTGTCCTGGGATGAAATCTTGAAGACTGGTGAATATTAGAGAATTCCCTCTGTCTTTTATACACAGATTTTTACCACTACTTCAATAATTAAGTATACAAATGGTCATAGCCTTACATTATAGAAACCTGCTAAAACATGAACATACAGGTACAACAGCAAAATCACATTACATGAATTTAAATTGACGCTAACATAACCTATCCCAGCCAAATGTTTATGACATTCACCTTTTACCATAGTCAATACCCTCCTTGAATAAATTTCTACAATAACCTTAGATGGGTGCTGAAACATGTTCATATACAACAGCAAATTACATTACATGAATTTAAATTATTACAAATAGGATTTAAAATAAATTAGAATGTATACATTCATTCTCAAAAACCAATTACATTATATGAATTTTAATTGTTGCTAACATAACCTGTCCAGCCAAATGTTTTCACATTTACTAAATGTCAATGCTTGGAATGTATACATTCATTCTCAAAAAACCAATTATATTATATGAATCTAAATTGCTGCTAAGATAACCTGCTCAGTCAAATGTTTTCACATTTACTTAATGTCAATGCCATTATAATATTAAAACAGGATGTAAAATAAGTTGAAATGTTTAAATCCATCACAAAAAATTCTAATGAGAGAAGAGAGGGTTATTTTCGGGTATAAAACCCAGAATTTCTTAGCTTATCGTCATCAGTTCAAGCAACAGCAGTTCCAAGAGCAGCCAGCAGCAGAACAGTCTTCTTCGCCAAAACAACAGCCAGCCAGCAGTTTACCAAACATCTTCAACAGCCAGTCAAAAGATTGTCAAAACAACTCTAACAAATAGACCAGCCATCATACTTAGAAAAAGTACCTCAATTTCTACAAGCTATGTAAGTACTATTTTTTTTTTTATTGTTATTTATTAAATTTAACATCATACTTCTTTTTTTTAAAAAATAAAATAGAATAATAACAATTTATTGTTGTAATGATAATACAGTTTTATAATATTACTATGGGTATTGAGTGTTTAGACTTAAAGATTTTTTTTCATAGATTATTTAAAATAAAAACATTAAAATAGAAGTAGTTGAAAGACGGTTTCTCAACTCTCACTTTTAGTCACTACTATAATATAAGCTGTTTTCTTTTTTTTGTTAAGTTATGATCAAGTAACAATAATACGTTATAATTACACCATAGAGTAATAATACTAAAATGAATTACACCACGTCCACAGTATAGAAGATAACTGATGTACCATACTATCATAGATTTACATAGATAAGATAGAACATCGGGCTTATCATTCATCAATAATATTGATAATTATTACCTAAACTCAAAAATCTTTAATAGTCAATCTCTTTCATGATAATAACTATAGATACCGTTATCTAGTAGTTGTTGCACGATACCTTGTTTTTATCAATGTTAAAATACTATAGCTGATATAGCGCGAAAGATTTAGATCAGGTTAAAATTTTTTTTTTTAAATTTGTTATGAATAATTAGTAATAATATTATAAGTTTATATTTATGTATATAGGTATTCAATGTAATTTTCTTTTTTTATAGTTTATAATATAGTATTGTTTTTTTCATTTACGTTATTATTAAATTATTCGTTAATTTCTGCAAACTAAATATAATCATTGAAAACTATAATTTATACACGATCTACCATCATAGTTAATTTTTATTTTGATATAAATGCTTATATTATACTTGGTTTCATAAAATAATATAAGCATTTATATGTGAACTAACCTAATAAAGAAACATTTATATAAATAAATATATATATATATATAGGTCAGTCAGAGTGATTAATCATTACGCCAGAAAAATCGTAAGAGCTGATGAGGCCTGTGACAACGAACAAATATATGAATGTGTATACAAACTTTCGAAACTACCGATGACTATAGAACTTTTAGAAGCCACTGGAATTGGTCTAGTGGTCAACAAATTAAGAAGTAGAGGCGGAGTCGTAGGGAAATTAGCAGAAAGAGTAGTCCTTACTTGGAAATATGTTGTAAAAACAGAAATATTATTATTTTCCCAAGGAGAACCATAGCTTTTAAGTGTTAAACATGTTAGTAAATTATGATTAACACAATTTTTTCTTGTATAAAAGAGTTAAATATAAAATAAAATAATAAATTATTATTATTATTGTACATTATTTTATTTCTATTCAATTTTTCTAGAATAAAATAAAAAAAAAAAAAAACAAAAAAAAAAAATGGAGTCGTCACTGATCTGGGCAAAAATCAACTCCATATTACAACAACGTAACGAAAACACCCTCGGCATGGATGCAATCAAAGTCACTTTCAGAAAAAACTTGAGAGATATAAATATAAAGATTCTGAAAGCGAGATTGAAAACGACAAGAGCAATATTAGAAGAAGAAAAACAAATGATGATAAATGATTATAAAAATTCAAATTATACAGCGTTTCTTTGTGAAAAAAATATACAGAAAGGTCTTAGTGAGTTATATGAACAATTAGACAAATATTGATAATATTCAGTTTTTCAAAAAATAAAATTTGTTTTTACAAATAAATTATTTTGTTATTATTTATTATTTTATATTATAAAAATATATCGAATGATATTGTAATAAATTATAAAATATATCATTCCTGTGTATATAATATCTGTTGAAGGATAATAAATGTTTTATATCATCAATTCTGGATAAGTTTGATAATCGTTCAAATAAAACTAATGCAATAAAAATGTTAGGAAAAGTGGTTTAGATTTAAAAAAACGTATCAATTAACAGTTAGTTTTGAAATTCTATGTAATTTTCAGAATCATGAACTCAGAAATAAACGTAGTTAAAAGCAGAATTCTAGAAGTAGAACAGCAGGTGCGTGACAATAAACGCTATTGTATCGGGAAACGGAAAGCATTTCAAAAAGTATTTATAAAAATTAATGATTGTATTAAGAAAAAAACAGTTTTTAAAAATAAATTGATAAATGAACATAATAGTTTCGAAAAATATTCAAGTGAATGTAAAGCAGATCTTCAGTGCCGGTTAATAGAACTAAACAATCGGTTAAGAGAATTAGAATCTGAGTAATTTCTTATTATATTAACCAATTCTTTTTTTCTTTGTAATAATTTAGAATTAATACTTTTATTATATTTTGAAAACAATATTCCGAATTGCTTGCATAAGATTTAAAAAAAAGAAGTTGATGTTATAATAAATTTACAATCTTATGATTGCTTTTACCTATGTTTTTTTTATTTAATCTATTTTTCAGTTTCATAATGAAAAGAAAAACGGTTACAAAACACGAGCGGATGTCATCTTCTGATGAAGGTTTATTTGAAATCGAGAGATTTAAGAAATGTTCAAAAACATTTTTGATTAAGAATACTTTAAATTTTATAGACTACACGCTTTTTTTTAACTATGTTAGAGATAAATTTATTTTAAAGTTAAAAGAATCATGTTTACAATCATCTATAAAATTTAATTTACATGTGGATAGCGTATACGAAAGAATACTCACTCAAGAAGTTCGGGACATAGCTTTCAAAACTTCTAATACACTTGCATGTAATTCATCCGATTTCAATAAATTACTAAATGGAATGTTCAATAAATAATTATCTGAACAAGACCAGTTTTTAGCGAAAAGATCTGGGTGGTCCCTTAAAACTATAGATGTATTACAATTGAGAATTAATACAGTGAATCCTCTCAGAGGATGAACGTATCTAGATCTACCTGAATATATAAAAGATAAAAGAGCAATTATAAATGTAAAAAATAACGATGCTAAATGTTTTAAATATTCAATACTATCTAAGTTTGATAATCGATCGAATAAAACTTATTTGAATAAGAAATATTTTAAAATGTTAGAAACAAAAAGTATTTTAAATGTATTGATTTTCCAACACATGAAACTGTTCAGTTAATACTATATGAAATAAAATTGGCGAAATATTTTACTATAATCATTGATTCAACTATAGATATAAATAAGAATGATCAATTTTCTCTGAGCTTAAGGTTTGTTGACCAAGAAGGAAAGATAAGAGAGCATTTCATTTGTTTTGAAGAATTACTAGGTGCCTCTGCTAATAATTATTTTAATATTTTAAATAAATGTATTGAAAAGTATGATTTGGATTTTTCCAAGTGCCGTGGCCAGGCTTATGATGGAGCAAGTACAATGTCTGGTCAATTTAGTGGCTTACAATCAAGAGTAAAAGAGTTAAATCCTCTTGCATTGTATATCCATTGCTGCGCTCATAATTTAAATTTGGTTTTAATTGATTCCATTAGATCTTCCGTTGTTGCAGTTTCATTTTTTGGCACATTAGAAACTTTATATACATTTCTTACCAGCAGTTTACCTAGACTTCATATTTTAAAAGAGGAACAAGCAAAGCAAGTAGAAGGTGTAATTTTATCATTAAAAAAATTATCTGATACAAGATGGGCTAGTCATAAGCGAGCAGTAGATTCAGTGTATAATAGTTTACCTGCTATTGTCAAAACACTAAAACAAATAAGCAAAGGCAAAATATCCAACACAAAATCAAAAACAGTTTCAGAGGCACAAGGTTTGCTTTTTCATATTATGAAACTTAAATTTAGTTTTATGTTACTTATGTGGAAAAATATATTAGGAAAAGCTTATATATTATCTAATTATTTACAAAATACATCAATTGATTTAACAACTGCCTTTAATATGATCACATCTTGTTCTGAAAATATTAAATCGATGAGAACAACTGAACATTTTTTAGAAACTCAAAAAAATTCAATTGCGTTGTGTGAAAAATTTGATGGTGCCACAAAGTTTGATGAACAACGAAACAAAAAAACGAAAAAAATTTTCGATGAAATTGGTATAGAGGATGATTTAAATAAATCAGCTGATCAAAGTTTTAAAATTAATACTTACTTTGTAATTTTAGATTCATTTATAAATGTTTTAAATCACAGGTTTGAAGATTTTTCAAATATTGTTCAGCAATTTGAATGTCTTGATCCAAGGAAGTATTTTTTTGAAAATCAATTATTCAACTTAAAAAACTCTCTGAAACTTACAAAATTGATATTGATCAAGATGATCTCATCTTAGAATATGAATCATTTACCTCTGTTTACTATCATTTAAATAAAGACTGTGAAGATATTTCTACAAATGATGTTTTGAAATTTATGATAACTAACTATATGATATCATCGTACCCAAATTTATCTACTTTATATAAAATTTTTTATACACTGCCTGTGAGTAGTGCTACGGCTGAAAGAAGTTTCAGTCGTCTCAAATTAATTAAGACGTTTCTTCGCTCTACTATTGCTGAAGAAAAATTGTCAAATCTTGCAATACTTAGTATTGAAAAATGTACAGCTGAAAAAATTAATTTCAATAGAGTCATTGAAACTTTTGCAGAGATGAAAAAAAGAAGGAAACTATTATAATTTTAATAATGAAATAAACACACATACAGTACCGATAAATGAATTTTTTTGTTTTATTACCCAGTACACAAGTATAGATTTTTAATCTAGTTTTAATAAGTGGCCCCTTGAAATGTCCTGACCTACAGTCTCCAAACTCTGGATCCGCCCCTGGATACCAATTGTTATTTATGCGAACTTCGAATGTATTTCAACTCCTAAAAAACCTGATGAATTCATTCAGAGTTGTAAAAAAAAAAAAACATATATTACAAATTCACATGAAATTATGAGTTATGGGTTTTATGTAAAAGTCGACTATGATATTATACCAAAAGAGTTAGTAAAACAGTTGAAGATTCCTAGAAAGGTGGTTATTTATAGAGGTGAAAATGCAGCAAAAACATTTATGGAAAATATGATTGATATCGGAAATAATATCAAAACAATTTACGAAACTGCTACACCAATGGGTAAATTAACTGAAAAAGAAGAAAAACATTTTCAAAGAATTAAAAGATGTGAAAAATGTTCAAAACATTTAAAAAAAAAAATTTAATTAAAGTTCGTGATCACTGTCATTTTACTGGTAAATATAGACAATGTCTTTGTCTCGAATGTGATTTTCAGATAACGGTAGCGGTGTCGTATGCTATCTACAAATATTTATCTACACTCTACAAAGTACAAAGTTAGATCCCACGGGTTTTTAACTATTGGTGGAAGTGGTCGCCTACGTCTAGGAGATCGTCAACCTAGAGAAGAAATTGTAGAATCAGGATCTAGCAGTTCTGATACTGATACTGAAATAACTAATCGAAATTACGGTGTACGCGTACAGGGGCCGTGGGTGTTTGGAATGTGTTGTAGACGTGATAATATAGTAGAACGTCGATTGTTTATTGTTCAAAAAAGAGACCGCGCCACTTTGCTTCCAATTATTAAAAGAGAAATTGAGCCAGGGACGACTTTTCAGATGAATGGAAAGCTTACAGCTGTTTAAACGATCATGGCTATATCCACAATACCGTAAATCATAAAATTAATTTCATTGATCCACAAACAGGAGCTGAAACTCAAACTATGGAATGTTATTGGCGACATATATAAAGGTGAAATATGGTATAAAATCGCATGGTGCCACTAATTTGCTGGAAAGGCAGCTTAAAGAAGAATGGTGGCGCTCCATAAACACAACAAATACGTTCGAAACATTTTTTATTGATATGAAAAATACTTGTCAACTTTAATTAAGAACATTCATTGACAATCTTCATATACGTAAATAGCAATGTGTAGATAACATTCAGTGCGTAGATAGCATACGACACCGCTACCCAGATAACTAATCCATCATTCATTCCAATTTTCTTTCATAATTTATCGTACGATAGTCATTTCATAATTCGAGAACTCGGTTGCGATGATCAAAATATTCACGTTATTCCTAATTCATCAGAAAAATATATATCCTTCAGCAAGGAAATCGCACCTAAATTTAGTATAAAATTTGTTGATACATTCCGTTTTATGAGCGAGTCATTATGTAAACTTGCGGAAAATTTATCTGAAGAAAAGTCGAGATTTAGAGAAACTCTTAAAATATTTTCTGTGGAAGCACTAGATTTAGTTACACGAAAAGGAGTCTTCCCTTATGAATATGTCGATAATTGGAGTAAATTAGATGATACATTTCTGCCATCAAAGCTAGAATTTTATAACTCTTTAACAGACGAGAAAATTAGTGATGAAGATTATATACATGCTAAAAATGTATGGCATAAATTTGATATAAAGACTTTAGGTGAATATAGCGATCTTTATTTTTAAATAAAACTGATGTTAGCATACTAGCCGATGTGTTCGAAAATTTTAGAGACTTATGTTTATCTACGCTCGAACTAGATCCTGCTCATTATATGACTGCTCCCGGGTTTGCTTTTGACTGTATGCTGAAGTATACCAAGGTCAAATTATCAAGGTTAAAGGAGTATAACATGTTGCTTTTTTTCGAAAAATCAATTAGGGGCGGGATATGCCAATCAACTAAAAGATATGTTAAGGCAAACATACCAAATATCGAAGGATTGGACTATAATGCAAATGAACCGATCACATGGATTACATATCTCGATTGTGTGGATTTGTATGGGAAGTCTATGTTAACAGAATTACCTTTTAAAGATTTTGAATGGGTTGACGATCTCAACATAGATGTAACTAAAATTGCTGATGATTCAGAAGTCGGATATATATTAGAAGTTGATATTGAGTATCCTAAACATCTACATAAATATCATAATGATTTCCCGTTTTTACCGTTTAACGAATGTCCACCAAATTCGAAAGTTGAGAAATTGTTAACTACTTATCACCGAAAAAAAACTATATTGTACATTACAAAAATTTAAAACAAGCAATTTCTCACGGTCTTAAAGTAGTAAAAATTCATCGAGCTATCCGTTTTTCTCAAAGTAAATGGATGGCATCATACATAAAATTATGTACATCTATGAGAGTACAAGCTAAAAACGAGTTTGAGAAGGATTTCTGGAAGTTGCTAATTAATAGCGTTTTTGGTAAATGTATGGAGAATGTTCGAGCAAGAACTTCTATAAAACTGGTTTCTTCAGAACAAAAAGCAAGGAAATTAATGGCGAAAACTAGTTTTAAAGACAGAACTATATTTTCTAAGAATCTCATGGCCATTCATCAGCATAAGGAAACAATTAAATTACTAAAATTAGTTCTTTATATTCGGATACTGATTCCCTGATGTATGCTATCCAAACAAAAATTTTTTTTGACGATTTAAAAAATAGTTTATTACCATATTTTGACACATCTAATTATCCTAAAGACCATTGTTGCTTTAGTGAAATTAATAAAAATCAACCAGGGTTCTTTAAAGATGAAATGAAAGGAATTATAATTAAAGAATTCGTTTCATTAAGGCCGAAATTATATGCTTATAAAACTATAGATGGCGCTGAGAAAAAAAAAGCAAAAGGCGTAAAGAAATATATAATTAAAAATCACATGCAATTTAACATTTATATGAATATACTAAACGCTTTTATAAACCATAAAACTCTCAAGGATGAACAAACTCTTAGAAAAATGAATTTTATCCAATCAAATAAACATGTTGTTCATTCGAAAACAATGAGCAAACTTGTTCTAAGTGCAAACGATGATAAACGTTATATAATGGATGACGGGATAAATACTTTAGCTTATGGTCACCATAAACTTAATGACTCAGTTTAAAAGCGTTATCTAGCGGAACAAAATACAGCAGTATTATTATTGATTAATTTACCACTTGATGACGCTTTTTGTTTTTATCGATTGTAGATATATATATATATAGTTTTCAAAATAGACTAATGAGGATCAGGAGATCATGTGAAATAATTAATTCGACTTAGTAAAAAAAACTGATATTTTATTTTATTAAAAAATAAATAAATAAATAAATAAATATTATACATAAAAAAAAAACATTATTTTAAAATATCTGATGATGTTATCCATGAATTTTGACTTGAATCAAAACCTAACCATTTAACAAACATTTTATTCCCAACTTTTTTTATAATACGTTCAATGAGAAAGGTGTTTGGAAAATCAGTTAATTTAATTTCCTGTTCATAAAAACCACCTAAAATTATACTGCCTGTTTCATCCTTTAATTAATAAGTTACTGGATTTGTCTGTAAAACTTTTGAAACTGTAAATATTTCCGTTGTCCAATTTGGTGTATATCCTTTAGTAAATATATGTTTATACTTAGATATTCGTACTTTATCGTTAACTTTAAATTTTGGTTTATACAATGTTTCAGAATTTATATATGTGTTAAATTTAATTCTGTTTGTATCCATTCGAGCTTCACTAGGTGTACATTTGATTGTTCTGTGTTTTGTGTTATTATAGTTATGTATAATTTTTGATATTGTATTGTACCAATGCCATGTGCCTGTTGCAGTAAAATGTCTATATATATTATTTTTAAGAGTTCGAATCACACGTTCCGCGATTGAACATTTGATAACACTGTATGAACTGTAATGTTTAATTTTATATTTTTTCATTAAATCTTGGAATTGGACATTGTAAAATTCTGTACCATTATCTGTCTGTAAAAATTTTGGTTTAGCTTTTTTCAATATATTAAACATTCCTTTTGTACATTCTTTACCTGATTTATTTTTCAGCGGTTCCACAAATACATATTTGCTATATGTGTCTATAACAATTAATATGAATTTAAAACCATAATTTTTTTTAGAATGAGATTGCATATCCATTAAATCAGCTTGCCAGAGGTCGTCAATAAACCGTGTTACCACACTACGTCTAGGAAATATTTTTCTCGCTGGTCGATGTAGCTCATTAGCTATACTCTCTAAGGTTGACATTATACTATAATATTTCTCTCACGCAGTTCTTCTAAAATAGATATAATTTCATTATTGACACCAGTATTACCAACACTTTGTGATGATGTCAGAAGATTTAATCTAGTTACTAGCTCATTCGGATCGTCATAATAAACTAATTGTGTTTGAGGTAATACATCTTTATATAAACCTCTGCCTGTCTTAGGATCAGGTGATGAAGTAAAATTAATCATATCTGTAGACATGTGATCTGCAGGTGAAAAACTGCTTGCTGATTGATTAAAATCAAATGGTTCATTTTCTTGTGTTATTTTTCTACGTTTAGCGTTAAATAACCCAAAAGGAGTAGAAGGTAAAGTATTGTTAAATGATTTTAAGCTAATTCGAGGAGTTGTATTCTCATTAATTTTAGCTATCTCTTCGTTAAACTGTTTTTCCTCCATTTTCATTCGATCATACAACGGTTTTACAACAGTCATCCATTTATGGTACCTCGAGGTTCTAGGTTTTCCATCTGCTTTTAAATGGACTCCAGAAGTTTTCAAAATATTGTAATAAGATTCTATATCTTCTATAGTTGTTTTTTTTGGTTCCTTCTCACATAATAAAGACCATAGTCCTGGTGTAAATTTATAATATTTATTAAGCAGCAATAATTTACCGTGACTAAAAGTTGCAGAGTGTTTTCCTATTTTATACGAATCACTATCTTTATCATAATGCAAACCATAGGATTTATCATAACGTGTTGATTTAGGACGGTTATTTAAAAAATTTTCAAATGGTGAATTTAATTCGTTATCATCATCATCTTCACTAGTACATGAGGTTTCTGATTTATTTTCTAGCTCAGTTGACTGTGTGTTCCATATTTCATTTTGTTTTGTATGTGTACTCAATGGTTCAATTATTGCTTAAATGCTTCACGGAAATAGTTTTCAGAATCTATAACACCGCGTTTCATTTCCATTATTTTTCGTTTAATATTTTTTTTTGATGCTATTAAATTTTCCAATAAGACTTTTTCTTTGTTCATTGTAAATAATAAATGTAATATACCTGTATCGTGTGACTACCGATAACACTATGCAGATAATAACTGTGTGACAGCATATTTATATATGAGTATAAGCATATAAAATTATTTTATTTTAATGAACGTATGAAAACCACATCTATACCTTCTTTCATTCATTTCCCGAGTTTTATCGATGACCATAAACCCAAAATCACTACGATTCCAACATAAATGAGAAATTTTACGAAATTCTGAGAAATCAATATCTGTAGATGAATGATCGTTGAATATATGTCGTAAATTTGTATCATCTTGTTTCAGTATTATTAAGAAGTTTGCGTTATCTCTTACTAGCTGTTTGGTCATTTTAGAATATGTCTGTGCTAAATAAAATACAGAGCTAGCACCCGAATGTCTACCCATGCTAAAGTATTCTCTAATTACGGACTGTGGGCCACATATCACATCGTCAAAAATGATGATGGAATTTTTCTTGGTTAAGTTTGGTTTTATAACCTTATCAGCGCTCGTAAATATGAAGAAATCAGCACCCTTTATATCATCTATTATTTTTTTCAATAAAACATATTTTTCCTGATTAGAGGTTTTTGAGTATAAATAAATATTTTCAAATCTTAACCCGTTTGCATGTGTGATCAGATTATACATTATATTTGTTTTTCCTGAACCACTGGGGCCAACTAGTATAGCACGTATAGTATCGGGTAATAACGAACCATGTCTTGATGGTTTTTTTACTACCTGAACATCTACATTTATAACATCTAATTTATCTTTCTGCTCAATCAAATTCATATTATTTTCATATAAATACTCTAGATTTTTTAAATTTATAGCCAGTTATAGATGGCGTGATCAACTCGCAAGTGTAAGTCAGACAAGACTGGAAAAGGATTTGTAAACACTCTTATAAATACAAAATTAACAAAGAGACTAGATCGTGGTGATAAAGGAATAAACCCATTGGATGCTGCTTGTCGTGATCACGATATTGTGTATGCAACGAGTAAAAATTTAGACGATAGACATAAAGCTGATAAAGTGCTAGAAAATCGTGCTTGGGAGAGATTTTCATCAAAAGATACACCTAGAAAAGAGAAATTAGTTGCGTACGCAGTAACAAACGCAATGAAAGCTAAAAGAAAAATAGGTATGGGTTGTAAACGGAAACGTGCTATAAAAACAAATGGTATACTAGCAGCGAAAAAAAAAAGAATCTCAAAGAAAAAGAATGGTGGTAAAAGGCTGATTTTAGCACCGAGACAGTCAGGAGGTGTAATTCCCTTAATACCTATATTTGCAGGATTGTCGGCACTTGGTAGTTTGATGTCTGGAGGTGCTAGTGTGTATAATGCTGTTCAAAATTCAAAAAGAAAAAAAGGCAGTGGTTTGAAATCAAACAAAAATAGGTTAAGAAAAAAAAACTGATGATCACGCTACCTAACAGACCGCTTTCGTCTCAAGAGATTATAAAATATGTCGGAAAGTTGAAAATCAATCATTTCCGTGGAGTCTTTTCACGTGATAACTTACCTAAAAAACCGCATACGATTGAATGTGGTGTATTAAACTTGGATATATCTTCAGGCGACGGAAGTCATTGGGTAGCGTTTTATAAAAATAAGGACAAAGTTGTTTATTTCGATAGCTTTGGTGATTTACCACCACCAATTGAATTACAACAATATTTTCATGAGTTTAAAATAGTATACAACTATTCTAACTATCAAGATTTCAATACATTTAACTGCGGTCATTTATGTCTTGAATTTTTACAATGTATGAATCTGTTACATTAAGTTTGACTGGAAATACAACTATATTATCAACGAATTATTTTCCGTCCCTAAATGTTTACGAGGATTCAGAAATAGCTTTGTTATGTTTACAAACACGTAATTTATTTCCAAACATAAATTCTACTAGTAACCGGATGGAGATAGAGGTAATTCCTTCAACAAGTAATAGATTTATTCTAAAAACGTTTATCTTTATTTTGGAAGAAGGGTGTTATGAAATTGAAGATATTAACAACAAAATTAAAAAAAAGTTATTTCACTTTAATAATGAATTTAGAACACAGCTAACATTCAACGTATCTATTGATCCTGTTGATTTTAGAACATACTTTAAATGCAATGTAATACTAATGTTGGATATTCCAAACAGTATAGCATCTGTTTTTGGGTTTGAAAAGAGAACCTATAAACCAATGTATGAAGCACATCGATCGGGAAAAGCTGCTAATTTAAACACAATTAACTCTATAAAAGTAATGTGTAATATAGCACATGGATCATTCAACAACCAAATTCTAAGTCATTCAATATATGAGTTTTTCCTTAGTGGGAGAACTGGATCGAAAGTAGTTCAGTCACCACCAAATTTGATATATTACAGATTAAACAAAACAGACATTAATTCAATAACTGTGCAGCTAGTTGATCAAAACAATAATCCGATCGACAACTTTAATGAGACATTGTCAGTTGTTCTGCATATTAAACGTTACGAGTCTCATTATTAAATTTGTATCTCAGATATCAGGATGTACGAGTCAGTTACTTTAAGTTTAACCGGGAACACAACCATATTATCTACAAATTATTTTCCGTCTATAAACCTTTACGAAGACTCAGAAATTGCTTTGTTATGTTTACAGACATTTAATTTATTCCCGAATATTAACAAAGATAATAATTAGGGCTAGGATAGTATAGGATTTTGCATTTTGTTTTAGGATTTACAGGACATAGCTTTTCAAGCACAAAATGTGATTTGGTCATATACGAGACCAAATTTATAGTTTTTATTTTGCTTTTTTTTGCATTTTTTGTACTTTTAATGATTTAGGGTCATTTTTTAGCATTTTTAGGTCATTTTTTCAATTTTACGGGCATTTTTTATACTTTTTTGAAATCTAGGTAATATTTTTATACATTTTCATTTACACTAGATGTTCTCGATAATAGTTTTGAATTTGTAACAGAAATAATATCTTATTCAATATTTCAATTATAGAGATAGTATAGAGAATAATCTTCGATACCTCGAGTTATCTTAATCGTTAAATTAAATGACAGTGATGTGGAGAGTACAGTGTGTAGTAGTGTGTTAATACTCGTTATCGATAATTAAACCACTTATATATTACAACAATAAACTTCGATACCACGAGTTATCTTAATCGTACAATTAGATGACAGTGGTGTGGAGTGTACCTACGTATGGTTTTGTTAAATACCTATTTAGTTAGTGTCTTTACTTTTGGGATTGCGTATCGTGCTTGTAACGAAATATGCCGAAACAAAAATCATCGCAATCGAGTCGTATGCGGCTTTATATTTCGGAATTTGGCGCCGACGTCTTTTCTACCGATGGTTTGGTGTTATTTTGTAAAGTCTGTGAAGTTAAAGTTGCAGCAGATAAAAAATATACAATTCAGCAACATATTACACGCGATAAACATTTACGTGGTATTCAAAAACGAAACGAGCAAACGACTTCTTTAACACAACCAATGTATTCTGAGTACGGAAATTCTAATTTTAATCTAGATTTTTGCAGGGCATTTTTAAGTGCAAATATACCGTTACATAAATTATCTCATCCGATTTTACGAAATTTTCTTGAAAACTATACAAATAAAACAATTCCGGACTCGTCTACATTAAGATAAAATTACGTAAATAAATGTTACGAAGAAACTATGAATAAAATAAAAATATATGCCTCGGGGAAAAAAATTTGGATTTCAATAGATGAAACTTCGGATGCAGCTGGTCGATATGTTGCTAATGCAATAATTGGAACGTTGGAAATTGATCATCCAGGTAAAACTTTTCTTTTAAATTCCGAATGCCTGGAAAAAGCTAATCATGGAACAATTGCTAGATTTTTCGATAAATCTCTTTTACTTTTATGGCCTGATGGAGTAAAACGTGAAAATGTACTTTTATTTGTAACTGATGCAGCTCCATACATGGTGAAAGCGGCCAGATCTTTAAAGCTATTGTATGCAAATATGGAACATGTTACGTGTTTGGCTCATGCTCTTCATAGAGTATCGGAAGAAATTAGAAAATATTTCCCTTTAGTAGACGAATTCATATCAAATATGAAGAAAGTATTTTTAAAAGCTCCATCTCGTACTCTTATTTTTAAAACTTTTGCACCCAATATACCTTTACCACCTAACCCTGTGATAACTAGGTGGGGAACATGGATAAACGCATTTCTATATTACTGTGAACACTTAAGTTCAATCAAAAATGTTATGAGAGAATTGAGTAGAGAAGAAGCCACTGCCATAGCTAAAGTCCAAGATTTGATCGACAATCAAACTCTAAAATGTAATTTAATTTACATAAAAACTAATTTTAGCTCATTGCCCGAGTCTATCAACCGTTTAGAAACTTCGGATTTGTCACTAAAAGACTCTATAAAAATAGTGGTCGATTTCCGACAGACAATTCAACAATCTAAAAACGAAATTGGCATAGCTATACAAAACAAATTAAAAATGGTGTTGGAGAAAAATACTGGATTTGAAACGTTAAGTAAAATATCAAAAATAATTGATGGAAATGAATCAGACACGGCTCATTTCCCTGATGAGTTCAATATCGATCACGTACATGAAATTTGCTCCGATTACTTCTGTGGATGTGGAAAGAAGTTTTTCATGCTACAAAACATTGCTAGCAGATAATCGGCGGTCATTTGTATTCGAAAATTTGAAGGAGCTACTGATTGTCCAATGCCACAATACAATTTAAACGTAATTTTCAGAATAAAAAAAATATACGTATATATTTTTTATTTTATAGTATTTTTGTTGTTTTTTTCAGAAAATTTTAAGCTGGCCGTTGCATGATAAGTCCAAACTTCAAACTTTATTAATAATTTCAAGAAAATCCTAAATTAACATTTTTTATAATATTATAATTTAAATAATTTTTTACCGAAATATTAATTAATAATTATAATGCATTTTATAACATTTTAAAATCATTTTTTATCTTTTGGGCATTTTTTAAGGTCATTTTTAGGTTATTTTAAGGTCATTTTTTTAGGTCATTTTTAGGTTATTTTAATGTCATTTTTTTAGGTTTTTTGGGTCATTAAAATCCTAGCCCTAATAATAATAAATTTGCTATACAAGTAGTTGACTATAATAATAATAATAATGATCGTATGTGGTGTTATATTAAACTGGAAGAGGGATGTTATGAAATTAAAGATATTAAGCATCGAGTTATGGAACAAATAAATATTTATAATGAAAAATTCAAAACTAATTTAACATTTGACATTTCAGTTGATCCTAACGGTTTTAGATCATATATAAAATGTAATGGAATACTACACTTTGAAATTTTACATAGCATAGCACCTGTATTGGGTTTTGAAAGACGAGAATATAAGCCAGAATATGAAACTCATAGATCAGAAAAAGCTGTGAATTTAAACACAATTAATTCTATAAAAGTAATGTGCAATATAGCTCAAGGATCATTCAACAACCATCTTCAAAGTCATTCGATTTATGAGTTTTTCCCTAGTGAAACGACAGGATCGAAAGTAGTACAGTCACCATCAAATTTAATATATTACAAATTGAATAAAACAAATATTGATACGATAACCGTTCAGTTAGTTGATCAAGATCATAATCTGATTGACAATTGTGTTACACATTAAACGTTGCGGGTCTTGAGATGGGATTAAAATTCAATATAAGCCCACTACATCGGATCAGTACAACTAGTCATAAGACTAAAGTGCTACCAGTAACATCAAATAAAATAAAAAAATTGACAGTGAAGAATAAAAAAATTTTGCAAGCTCTGGGCTATCAATTAAAGCAAAATGCCTGAAAGTGATATTTTGGATATAACTTCACAGTACGAAACGGATTCTAAGATTACAAAAATTGAATATCATTGTTGGGACTCGGTTAACTACCAGAGCGCGCCGGTTATTCCGATTTTAAAATGATCCGGTTCCGTGACACGCATGCGCAGCCCAGTGCCGGCCAACGGCCGGTTTTTCGTCGTCAATTCGTTTTATCACGGACTCTACACGTCATGCGCTACAGGAAGAAGGCGTCCGTAGTGCCGTTGTTTTTTTGTTTTTAAATCGTCACGTGTTTTACGAGTATTGTCGCCATTGCGCGGTATGACATATTAGTCAAGTTTATATTGTCTATCGTTGTATGTAGTTGACGTACCACATACGAGAGTCGTCTTTTTTCTCCTCAATAAGTGCGATCGCTGGTTCGTTGTGCCGTATCGTCGCGTTCGTTGTGCTGTAGCGTCGCGTTTGATGTGCCGCCTTATAGGTTCTTACACGCTCGAATAAACGACATTCGCGTTGTAAGAACTTTCGATCGTATTCTCGCTCTCACATTCTACATGCTCGAACAGTAAAATTGGTGTTCGCATTATAGAAAGGGGTGAGTGATCGCAAGTTATCCTCATTAATTTCAATTCACGTGTGCGATGTTAGTCGCACTGGGTCAGTAGTGTCGCCGTCGTAGATCGTCACGTTCCCCAGTCTTCCGGTGCAGATACATCGACCCCGACCAGTACAGGACAGCAACCGACCGGTACCCAGGTCAGACGTATCATACCTTATTATTGTAATAGTTTGATAACCCAATATCACGTTCCGTGATTAATTATTATTATTTTATGTTGTTATGCGATGTGATAGGACTAACATAGCATTAAGTCTACGTTGTATTTTATTAATTATTATTCAAAGGGAGAGAAATAAATTATACAGTCCACTATCATTATATCCTTATTTATCTTATACTAAATTAGATAGCACCCAGCCTAATATAGTCGAGTTTTCACCCGAGTTCAAGTGAACCGGAATTCGCGACAAACATTTGGTCCTTCGGGCCGGATAGCTATCAATAAATTACTGTTAGAGTGTTAGTGTATTATTTTTGTAGGATATTATTATTTGTTTATCCTATTAGCATCCTTGTTATTTTTATTTGGTCTTGTTAGGTTGTTTTGCGTTGTTAGGTGGTTAGGTACTACATCATTTACAATGACGAGAAAAAATCAACAACAAATTAACAATGAACAAAAAAGGGTCGAGTTAACGCGCGCGCGTGCAGCACGAGACGTCGCGTTACGGTCAATTAATAAAATATTGAGCATTGCTAATGATGCCGTAATTAATTCCGAAAATCGTCCTACGTTAGAAGCTCGAATTATGTCGTTAGATCAACTTGTCATTACTTTCAATAATGAACAAAAACATATTCTGTCAGTATTTGCTGAGACCGACGAAGTAGACGAGTTTATACGAGTAGATGAGGATGTCACCGAAACAATGCAATCAATGTGTGATCAAATTAATGTGATAGTAGCAAAGTTAAAACCGAATAATTCGATAGCCACGCTGCGCAATAATAATAGGCAGACTTCTGTACAATCACTTGTCTTACCGAGAATAGAGATTCCTAAATTTGATGGAAATATCATTGAATGGTGTTCCTTCCGTGATATGTTTACTTCTTTGGTGCACGTCAACGAACATTACACGGACATTGAGCGTTTCCATTATCTGTTGTGCTATTTATTAGGTCCAGCGTTAACAATAGTAAAAGCAGTCCCACTTACAGCCGACAATTATTCTATTGCTTGGAACGCACTCAAAGATCGGTACGACAATAAACGCTTATTAGTTACTGCGCACATTGAAAAATTATTTGCATTTGCGCCGTTAACAAAGGAATCTCCGGCTTCACTTTCATTGTTCGTCAACACTTTTCGGGAAAATGTATCAGCTATACAAGCTCTTGGAGTTAGTGACTTTGCTGGTTTTTTACTATTCTACATCGGTTCACGGGTTATTGATCCCATGACACGACGATTATTTGAAGCTACTGTCGCTAAAAATCAAATACCTGACTTGAACTCATTATTAGATTTCGTATCACAACGATGTAACGTTTTGGAAAACGTTGGCAGTAGTTCTGGCATTAGTTATGTAGAAAACAATGAAAGGACCGTAGGGAAGACAACGACTAAGAAGATCCAGGGCAAGAAGTCCGAGAAGACATCGTTAGCCGCGGTCACCCCGGCCAAGACAAAAAAGTGTTTGTTTTGTGGACATCTTCATGCAATTTACAAGTGTTTTGGATTCCGAAAACAACCAGTTAGCAGTCGCCGTGATTTTGTCAATAAAAATCAATTATGTTTTGTTTGTTTGAACAGTGGACACATGAGCAATGCGTGTCCTACGTCTTTTACGTGCCGTATATGTTCGAGTAAACATAGTACATTACTACACTTGACAGACGATATTACAAAATCGAATACCGATAAGACAAATGACAACTCCGAACGAGCCACTACAAGTTGTAATGCAACACAGTTTTCGGGAGTTACACATACTGAAACCACTGTTTTGTTAGGAACTGTCGTAGTCAGGGTTCGTGACAATACAGGAGTTTTACAAGCAGTCAGGGCAGTGTTAGACAGTGGATCACAGGTGTCCGCAATGACAGTGGATTGTGTCAATCGGTTAGGTTTGACTCGAAGGAAGTGTCCTGTTGAGGTCATCGGACTTTCCCAACAACCGGTTACTACTGTCAAAGGCCAAACTAATTTTAATTTTGTTCCTGTACAAGCCGACGCTCCCGAATTTAAGGGAACCAACGTCATTGTCTTACCTCGAATTATGTCAACGATGCCTAACAGGGTTTTGCCAGCTGAGGTACGAGATCGTTATCGTCATCTTGTCTTTGCCGACCCTCAATTTGATCACCCTGCGCCAGTAGATATGTTGATTGGAGGAGACTTATATCCGTCCGTCATTCAATCTAGAGCTGACGTTATACACACCGAAGGCTTACCATCAGCGATGAATACACAATTAGGTTGGGTCATAATTGGTGCGTTACAGGATAACACACATACTCCGCTTACGTCTCTGTCAATTAGTACAACCCCTCCGATCGAAGAATTGATGCAGCGTTTTTGGACAGTAGAGGAACCCACAGAGTCAACAATGCCAACTACACAAGACAAGCAATGTGAAGACTGGTTTGTTAAAACCACGAAACGAGACGCCACCGGTCGATTTTATGTTGGTTTACCGTTTCGAACAATAGTATGTTTCCCGGATACAGCTGACATCGGATGTCAAGATGAGAAATCGGTCGTTTTAGGGTCATCCAGAACTTCTGCTCTGAACCGATTGTATAATTTAGAACGTCGCCTTGAAAAGAATCCGGAATTATATACTGCCTACCGGGCCTTCATGGATGATTACAGATCGTTAGGACATATGAAGTTAGCGACCGAGCCAGGCAAATATTTTATACCTCACCATCCTGTAGTTAAACGGTGTAATGAGGAACTGAAGATTCGTGTGGTGTTTGATGCCTCAGCTAAGTCTTCATCCGGAGTCTCATTAAATGACTGCTTGGTGACTGGACCAAAGCTTCAGACAGAAATCGGTGATGTTTTGTTGCGCAGTCGACTACACAAATTTGTCTTTACAGCCGACATCACTAAAATGTACCGTCAAATATGTCTACATGAACCAGATAGAGTTTATCAACATATACTATGGCGCAATTCGCCTAGTGACGAGGTACAGGAGTATGAGTTGTGTACGGTCACATATGGCGTAAGTTCGGCTCCGTTTTTAGCGATTCGATGCCTACAACAGCTCAATATGGATGATGGACCTGAATTTCCACTCGTCCACGATGTCCTGTTAACTGATACATACGTGGATGATATTTTCGTTGGCGCTGACACTTTAGAGGACGTTTTAGCAGCAAAAATCCAAATCATCGACTTGTTAAATCGAGGTGGATTTAGCCTGAAAAAATGGGCTAGCAATTGTCCCGAGATTTTGAACACTATCGACATTGAAGACCGGGCTATGACACCATGGATAGAGCCAACTAGGGAACAGGCCGTCAAAGTTTTAGGAGTACATTGGGACCCTGTACTTGACACATTCGGCTATCATTCGACGATAAGTCAAGTTACTCCTACAAAACGGTCAGTATTATCAACTGTTGCTCGCTTTTATGATCCAATCGGCGCGTTGGGTCCGATGGTTTTCTGGGCCAAGTGTTTAATGCAGAGGCTATGGATGAAAAAATTAGATTGGGATGCACCACTTTCATCAGCTTTGACATCGTTGTGGCAAGGTTTCATCGATAAGCTGCCGGACTTAGCATGCTTGTCGTTACCACGACACATTGCAGTAGTCAACAGTCAAGATATACAATTACTAGGATTCGCTGACGCGTCTCAGGTTGGATATGCGGCAACAGTGTATTTGCGTGTGGTAGACCAGAGTGATAATGTCCGATTGTATTTCCTGGCATGTAAAACAAAGGTTGCACCACTGAAGTCATCATCAATGGATATGTCATTAACCATACCACGGCTAGAGCTCTGTGCCGCACTCTTGTTGTCACGTCTCTTGTCTCTACGTTTGAAAGTTTTACAGGGCAGAATCAAGATCACACGTGTCCGGGCATGGACAGATTCAACTATTGTTTTATCGTGGCTCACAGCTGAACAAAGGCTATTTAAAATCTTTGTCACAAACCGAGTATCGAAAATACGCAATCTCGTACCCCAGTGCGAATGGGCTCACGTCGGTACTGCAGATAATCCAGCCGACCCTGCATCGCGAGGACTGCTTCCAGATGCCTTGGTAGCATGTTCATCATTTCTAAATGGACCGGAATTTCTCCAGTATCCGGAAGAGCAATGGCCGGTTGCCATCACATCGATTGTAGATCCTGCAGAGCTCCCTGATTTTAAACGCCCATCGAAAAATGTGCTGTTAGCTCAACAGGTTGATGATAGTTTGATTCAGCGGTTTTCTGTGTTGCGCAAGATGCAACGGGTGCTAGCATATTGTCTTCGATTTGTCGACAAGGCTCGACAACGTCCAGTCGTGAGTGGACCAATCATTTGGAAGGAGTACGAAAATGTTTTGACAAAGGTAGCGAGGTACACTCAAAGGTTATATTACGCAGAGTTGCACCACCAACTAGGAACTTCAAATTCCGTCATCACCCCGAGTTCCCTCGCTCAACTTGCACCTTTTGTCGATGCTCACGGTGTGATTAGAGTAGGCGGCCGTCTACAGCATTCGGACTTGAACATAGACGCCAAACACCCTATCTTGTTACCAAAGTCGTCTCACCTTGCTTACATCATTATTCAACACTACCATCAGAACACTTTACATGGTGGATCGCGTCTAGTGGCCTCACTAATTCAGCGACGTTTTTGGATCGTTTCCAGTCGAGCTGCGATACGGCAAGTTATATTTAAATGTACAGTGTGTGTCAGATACAAGGCTGCCGCTCCCCAACCAGTGATGGCAGATTTACCCTCAGCAAGAGTCCAACAATGTCGACCATTTACAAATGTCGGGATGGACTACGGAGGTCCATTCACGGTTAAAGAAAGTCAACGCCGTAATTCAAGGACTTATAAGGCGTATCTTGCGTTATTTATTTGTCTATCCACCAAGGCTGTCCACCTGGAGGTGGTAACGGATTTGTCAACGGAAGCCTTTATGGCTGCGCTGGATCGATTTGTAGCCCGTAGAGGAATTCCTGCACAGATCCACTCGGATTGTGGTACAAATTACATTGGAGCAGCAAGGCAGCTTAAGACATTATTTAAAGACGCAGCACTCCAAGAAGCTCTGCATGCACGAGTTCCGTGTCAGTGGCGATTTAACCCGCCTGCAGCTCCGCACTTTGGCGGTATTTGGGAAGCTGCTATCAAAAGTACAAAGTAACACCTAAAAAAGGTTGTAGGTAATCAGGTGCATACCTTAGAGGAACTGACGACATTGATTACACGGATCGAGGGTGTACTCAATTCTCGACCCTTGGTTGTCATGTCAAGCGATCCGAACGATTTGTCTGTGCTAACACCGGGACATTTTTTGATCGGACAACCGATCTTGGCAATTCCTGAACACGACATCAGTGACATTCCGCAGAATCGCCTCAAACGCTGGCAGTTAATTAAACAAGCCCTTCAATCATTTTGGAAACGGTGGAATCGGGAGTATTTGCACACGCTGCAGAGTAGACAGAAATGGTTCCATCAAAATCCCAGTCTCGGTGTCGGAGATATCGTCGTCATAAATTCACCTTCTCGACCTCCTTTGATGTGGCAAATTGGTCGGGTCATCGAGGTCCACCCTGGTGCTGACCAAGTGGTCCGTGTAGCCACTGTCAAGACAGCGGAAGGGATACTGAAACGTCCAGTGGTAAAGTTGGTTAAACTACCCACCGACAACGCTTAACTTACCTTCTTCCATTTGTTCCATCTTCCACCATCCCGAACATAAAATTTTCTTGCTGTGTATAATTATTTATGTATATATGCATTATTTTGTATTTGAATTGTCATAGGTTTATTTTTGTTTCTGTTTATTACTTAATAGTTGTACAATGATATGGTCTGACCGAGAAGTATCGGTTTTGAAAGTACCCTTTCAACGCGGGGGAGGATGTTGGGACTCGGTTAACTACCAGAGCGCGCCGGTTATTCCGATTTTAAAATGATCCGGTTCCGTGACACGCATGCGCAGCCCAGTGCCGGCCAACGGCCGGTTTTTCGTCGTCAATTCGTTTTATCACGGACTCTACACGTCATGCGCTACAGGAAGAAGGCGTCCGTAGTGCCGTTGTTTTTTTGTTTTTAAATCGTCACGTGTTTTACGAGTATTGTCGCCATTGCGCGGTATGACATATTAGTCAAGTTTATATTGTCTATCGTTGTATGTAGTTGACGTACCACATACGAGAGTCGTCTTTTTTCTCCTCAATAAGTGCGATCGCTGGTTCGTTGTGCCGTATCGTCGCGTTCGTTGTGCTGTAGCGTCGCGTTTGATGTGCCGCCTTATAGGTTCTTACACGCTCGAATAAACGACATTCGCGTTGTAAGAACTTTCGATCGTATTCTCGCTCTCACATTCTACATGCTCGAACAGTAAAATTGGTGTTCGCATTATAGAAAGGGGTGAGTGATCGCAAGTTATCCTCATTAATTTCAATTCACGTGTGCGATGTTAGTCGCACTGGGTCAGTAGTGTCGCCGTCGTAGATCGTCACGTTCCCCAGTCTTCCGGTGCAGATACATCGACCCCGACCAGTACAGGACAGCAACCGACCGGTACCCAGGTCAGACGTATCATACCTTATTATTGTAATAGTTTGATAACCCAATATCACGTTCCGTGATTAATTATTATTATTTTATGTTGTTATGCGATGTGATAGGACTAACATAGCATTAAGTCTACGTTGTATTTTATTAATTATTATTCAAAGGGAGAGAAATAAATTATACAGTCCACTATCATTATATCCTTATTTATCTTATACTAAATTAGATAGCACCCAGCCTAATATAGTCGAGTTTTCACCCGAGTTCAAGTGAACCGGAATTCGCGACAAACAATCATTCATACACACCGTATACAGCATCATTTAATAATAATGACGAAATACGTATATCAATCCATCAAACAGATGTTTATCCATATCTACATGAAAGCTTTATTTTTTTGGAAGGAAAAATTACTGATGCCACCAAAGTGAAACTATCTAATAACGGTTACTCTTACCTCTTCGAGCAAATACGATTGGAAATCAATGGGATAGAAGTAGATAGTACACGTGTTCTTGGAATCACTAGCTCGTTGAAAGGTTACTTATCTGGTACACCAGACAACTACAATTGTTATGAAAATTCTGGATGGAATTTTAAAAATGCAACGCAATCGGAAAATGATAAAGGTGAATTTAGTGCTTGCATTACATTGAAATATTGGTTAGGTTTGTTTGAAGATTATAAAAGAATATTAGTGAATTCTAGATTGGAATTAATATTAACTCGAAGTCATAGCGATTTAAATGCTTTAAGTTTAAAAACTGGTGTAACTGCTTCTGAAGGTAAAGTCGTTTTAAATAAAATAGCCTGGATGGTTCCACATATAACTGTTGACGATGAAGAAAGGTTAAAATGATTGAAACTTATAGAAAAAGAAAAAGTTTGTTTATTCCTTTTAGATCTTTTGAAACTTTTGAATATCCTGAACTCGGAACCGCTAAAAAAGTTGTATGGAATTTGAAAACTGCTTCGAAATTAGAAAAACCACGATTTATCATAATTGGATTGCAAAAAGGACGCAAAAATATGTTATCGAAAGATTGTAGTATATTTGACCATTGTAATTTAACAAACGTTAAAGTATTTCTGAACTCGATAGCTTATCCATACAATGCTCTAGCACGCCTAAGTCCACGTTTTATAAATATGCCCAGAAATGCTTATGAAATTTCAGACCTTCAGACAAGATTTCATTTGAAAGCCAAATTTCCGCGATGTATTGGAGCCATTGATTGTACACATGTTATAATATCATCGCCAGGTGGCGATAATGCAGATAATTACAGAAACAGGAAAAACTTTTTGTGCAAACCATTTCAGACGATCAATTAATGATACGAGATATAGTTGCACGTTGGCCTGGGTCGTCACACGATTCAACTATATTTTTCAATTCTTCTATCTATAGACGTCTAGAAGCAAACGAATTTGGAAATGGTCTAATTTTTGGTGATGGTGGTTATGCAGTGAAACATTTCTTATTAACACCTTTATTAAATCCAATCACAAGAGCAGAAAATTTATATCAAGAGTCCCAAATTCGAACGAGAAATGTTGTTGAACGATCCTATGGAGTTTGGAAAAGGAGATTTCCGGTATTATCATTAGGGATCCGTTTGGATTTAAGCAAAGTAGAAGCAATTATTGTAGCAACTGCTGTTGCTATTGCATAATATTGCTATTCTACAAAAAGAAAAAATACCACTTACTACAAATGATATTCAAGAACAAATCAATATAGTAAATTCTGTTAACAATTATGTGACTAACGATAATATTAGAAACAATGCAAATGATAGAACAAGAATGAACTTAATTAATAGACACTTTGGTGAAATGTGTTAAGTGATCTAAAACTATATTCTATTGTAAAAATTAGTTTTAAATGTATTTATATTATATTACAATATTTGTTTAATATTTAAATATTCAAAATATTCAGACTATTTTTTTTATTTTTTTTTTAACAATCTGACTGTTTTCAACATTTAACATTCTTAAATTAAGTAAATAGTAAATAGTCAAAAGTTTTAATAATTTATTATTTATTTATTATAAAATTAATATAAAAAGTATTCTTTTTTTATTATAATTTATAAACAGTTTTTTCTTTTTTAAATTTACTTTTCTTTGTAACTATAAAATTAACATGAACAACATAACATTAATTAACATAGGTCATAGACAGTCTTTTCTTTTTTACTAACATAAATTGACTTTTCTTTTAACAATAAAATTAACATGAACAATATTTTATTTTATATTATAACATAAACATAAATTCACTTTTCTTAAACAATTTTAGTTTCTTTGGATGCCAATTCAGCAGTCAACAGTTTTAATTTCAATTCGTTTTCTTTTCTTTTAAAAATAAGTTCTTTTAATTGCATAAGTTTAGTTTTAGTTTTGGCCGTGTCTGATCAATCTTTATTAGTATTAATAATGCTAGAAAAGTAAACCACATACAATATAAATTCTAATAAAACAAATTTAATTAACAAGATAGGTAATTAATATTCTCAAGCATTATTCACAAATATATTTTAAATTATGTAATAAACTAAAATGATAATAATAGTACAATATTTATTGTAAGTAAATACATTGATATATTATTTTGTATTTGGTTATTGGTAAATATGAGAACATAGTTATCAGAATAATAACAGCATAATTTAATACATATTTGAATGTGTAATATTCTTGTGATTATGGTTTTATAATAAGTTCAACTAACTAACTAACCTTGTTTGTTTTTTTGCATGAACAGACATTTTTTTAGATTTTGGATTTTCTTGAGGGTGTAATATACTCGGGAGCTTGGTACCTACTATCGTAGTTCCAATAGTAGATAAGTGGCTCCCAAGATATTATAGTTGCAGGTCGCAGACAATTTGTTTGATGTTGTAGTCGTGGTTGATAATAAATAAAAGACAGTTGTTGTTTTATTGTGAATTTTATTATATTGTTGATAATTTTTCTAAGTCCAAAATATGCTCGTACAGAGTGGCATGAAGGTGCTTGCACTAATGGGTGGTAGTACACGTCTGAAAACAGGCCGATTCAGGCTAATTATTTTAGTTTTAAGATTTGCTAAAAAATTTGCTACACGAAGACAAAATTTGGTAGAAAATCTCTGTTTTGTGTTACACGGTAAATCTGAGTGCTCGCAAAATAATGATGGTCGGAAGACGATGGTGTTGAGAAAAAGCACAAAGGCAGTCTTCGAACGAGTCTAGAAGCTGCCTGAGGAGTGAGGATTTTAACGAATAGCAACACGCAATGGACCGAATTTTCTCCCACCTGTTTAACATTTGTCACCGCCCACGGATCTCAAACTTTTCTCACGATGGTCATTACAATTTACTTGGGATAGGGGATATATTTGTGATAATGACCAACTCCTATCAGAGACTGCTTATACCAAAGACAGTATTTTATTTATTTTCAATCGGTTATTTTTTTTTTAAATATTTGAATTATTATAGAACTATAATAGATATAAAATATCTTAATATAATTTCTATAATTGCCCAACCCTGTTTGTAATTATGAAAGGGATGCTTGAACACTTGTTTAGATACGTAATGGTCGCAACTGATTTGTTTATTTTTATTTTTTTTTAAGTATAGTAGGTATAACAACGTAAATTCCATATACGTCTTACCAGAATTAATTAATTTTTGAAAAAACATTGTATTTGCATACCAATTTTTCTAAAATTATCTGTAATTTTTTCGATAAAAGTATGAACTTCTTGTATTAAATTGTCTAGCCTTAGCTATTATACAAATTTAATATTTTATAAGTTTTGAACAACAAATTAATTAACTATGGTTTTGACGAAATTTTAACTTTAAATGCTTATAAAAAATAACCATGATGCCTATGTAATATGTATCGTTAATATTTTAGCTATAATAAAAACTTACGTATTATATTTTTAAACTTTTTGACCGGATAAATAATTTTTTGATTCATAATTTGCCAACTCAAAAAAAAAATGTTATCTTTTCGCTTGACACCTACCTGCCACCTGCAGGTTACATGCATAATAGTCAGTAGACAAATTTTACACAATATTACAACATATTAAATATTTTATTATGATCTTCATTTTACTATCACTTAATTCTTATGCATATATATATTTTTATCATATCTTGATAAGTGTATTAGAATAAAATATTTTCAATAACAAAATTTATAACACTGTTCACTGTTATATATTTACTATATTCAGTTCGTGTTCGACTCCCGTCCGAGCAACACGCATGTTAACGTTTAGTACGCCTTTATAGCTTCGATATCGTAAAGACTAGTCTTCTTCGATACAGATAATATTATGATATTATTCTCCCGTTATCTCAGCCCGTAATTACCGAGACACACACAACAGCCGTATTACCTAATTAAACGACCGCCGACCGCTCGCGGTCGTTACCGGCCCAAGGCCACCCGACACCTCTCACCTTATCAGTTTTCGTAATGAGTTTATCGTCCAAAACTAAGACCGCTGCCACAAACCATATCAACAAACCACCTCCACCCTCCAACCTAACCATTAATTCTCGTTAAAGCTAAAATACCAGAAACTAGCAATAAGTCACCAGATGACTTTTCCGACAGCGACGATATCTGGCAAACAGTAGACTCAAATAAACGACTCAGATCACCGCTTACCAAATCTCCTTCACACAAAAAAGTAGACTCAAACATATTCATCACAGAAAACCGATATGCACCGATATCTCCCACCACCGAAAATGAACCAATGGACAGCACGAACGAACAGCCCACTGATAATGCCGCCGTAATCAACACCGATAAAATAAATCTTCCTCCTCCAATATTCATTCAAGCTCAACTAAACTTCTTCTGCTTTTTTCATTAAAAAATGAAATGGTAATGTTCTATCTTCTTGTAACATACTAAATAATATTTCTAGTTCCGTTTGAACTAAATCATAATCTAGAAGATTTGCACCTACACTGCTTGGTTGGTGGCTTGCTTGGTTGGAATAAAGAAATATATTTTTTTACATTATCCAATGAAATATTGATTTTACTAAATGGTTGAGAAAATAATGTGAATAATGGTTGAATAGGAGAAATACATGTATAGGCAAATGTGTATACTATTATAATTATATATAATACATTGATAGGTACTGAAGTATAAAATATTATTAGGGCCGTTTTATCAATCACCTGTTAAATGTCTAGTTAACTAGTCTCAGATAAAAACTAACTGCAGATTAAAAATATAATGATTTTATCAATTATATTTATACTATTATTAACTATTCTAGGGTATAACAAACTGAAGATTAACTATCAAACTGCATTAATTGATGTTAGTCAAATCAGTAATATGAACATGTTTCTAACATCTATCAATGAATTGTTATCTGTTATCATGATATATTTATTTAACGCCACATTATGTCATTATCTGACAAATTATTATCATTTTCTTGACGTTTTCAGCTTTTCACTTTTAAAAATATAAAACAGTTTTCTATTTATTTTGCATGTTCAATGTTGTCGTTTTGTATTTGTTAGTTTTGAGTACAATTAAATAACTATGAGTTTATTAAAAACCAAACATGAACGCTCCACAAATTTTATCGACAGCGAACTGCAACTCCTTGTCGACCTGGTGGCTAATCAAAAACATATTTTGGAAAACAAAAAAACAGATGCCGTAACAGCAAACCTAAAGAATAAGACATGGGAAGCATTATCAAATAAATTTAATTGCAAAAGCCTAAATGGATATCGTAGTCCAAAATGTTTAAAATTTAAATATGACAATTTAAAAAAAAATGTAAAAATTAAGTTGCGAGATGTTAAATCAAAACCCTGTGTAACAGGAGGAGGACCTCCTATTCCATTAAAAGCACTCGGCCAATTATCCCCTATGGAAGAACAACTAAGATCTTTAAACCCTCTAGCTTTTAGTGGTACAGTATCAGCATTCGACAGTGACAGAATTAAAGATTCAAATACATCCAGACATGAAATGCTTGTACAAGATTATGAGAAAACTGACAGTGATGTAAGTGATTAATATTTTAATTGGTTCATAAATTATTATTAATACAAATATTGTTATTGGATTTCAATTATAGTGTATGGATGAAAACATTATAGAATTTGATTGCCAAGAAAATAATACCAATGTTAGTTAAATTTGTAAATACCTATCTGCTTTTTTAATTGGATTAATACATTTGTATACCTAATAAATTGTTTATTATAAACCATCAAGGTTTTTCAATAGTTGTTTGTCCATACTTCTGAAAAAGAATGTGACGTAGGTGAAGATTGGACAGATTATATACCAGCAAAATTGAGAACGCCGATTTCTCCAGAGCTATAATCTATAACACATCAAAAAAGCTTAAACACTCTGTATTCACCAAATATATTATATGCTAACTCTGAAGCTAGTTCAGATGAGTTAGAGGGTGAGATAATAAATAATAATAAATATATGTAGTATGTACCTATATATTATTATTATACTACCTATATATATTTATATATTATAATATATTATTTAATATGTTATATTATATTGATACTACTTTTATGTTAAATATAGTAAGAAACCCTTAAGGGAAAATGTTGGAATTTGATCGTTTGGTGATTGGTTGGAAAAATCGTGTGAATAGCAGATTTTTTTAACGGGATCACCAAGGGACCAAATGGCCATAATAACTCACAATAAGAAATTACAAAATCTTATTAGTTTAGCCAGTGTCGCGGGAGGATGCTTTGATTTGCAGCACACTCTGGCGACACGGGTTCAATTAGCAAGATGAAATCATTACGAAAATAGAATAGAATAAAATCGATTTAATACTAGTCTTGATCATGTAATAAAACTTGAATACAATAGTTTATTGGTGGTCTGGGCCTGTAGTAAAAAGGTATAATCTGATTACAGTATAGGGATAGTAATATTAACTAGGCATAAAATATAATAATATAGCGATTATTGGAAATTTATATATAGAAGCAAACGTAAACGTAGAATGAAAAAAAAAAAAAGAAAGTTAGGAACATATTAGCATGTATTGGCGTAATTAACATGGTGATGGAATAAGAAATATATTAATCTAACTTATTTAAAATATAATTAACATGGTAATGGAAAAATAAAATATAGTAAACACCACTATTTTATCATATATATATATATTGCACGAAAAAAAAAATATTTTGTAATAGATTTTAAGAATTCATGTTATATTAAAATATTATTACACATATTATATTAACACTAAGATAAGATTATTGATGTAAACAAAAAACACAAAAAAGAATATATTGTTAATCACATAAGATACTAACCTAGATAATAAGCAAAATATATACTGTAATATTGTGAATCAAAATCTGTATTCTATCAATAATAATTAATATGGTGAAATGTACCATATAATTATAATGATGTATTAATGTAAAACATAAAATGTAAACATGTAATAATTGAATGTAATGTAATAATTGATATATGTAAAATTTGTAATCATAGGAAAGTGCTTGAACTAATGGAGGAAGTTTGAGTTAATTTTTCTCATTTAGACGATAAAAATCAACTTTTAAAGGGGGAGATGTAGTAAGCAAGTTACTACTTAACAATAAAACAAATTACACAGGTACATAATTCTACTATACTATAATTTAGATACTGTAATTCGGCATAAATCGGATAATAGAAACGAAGTTAAGGGTTCTTTCTGTATATTACATTTTAATGTCTTGGGTAAGAAACGGTAGATATTAGGAACTCACTGAACCATAAATTGCTCTGTATACGACAGATATTCAAATATAAAAATATATACTATACTCTGTTCAAAATAAGACCGGACCTCGGCGGCGACCCGTTTTCGTTCGCGACGGTCAGGCACCTCCCCCACCATAGATCACGTGTCAGGCCGAGCCGCAGAAATAAGCCACGCCCATGCGCACAACTCGGCCGCCGAGGTCCGGTCTTATTTTGAACAGAGTATATATGATTATTTTGATTACAACGCTGTACGCTGTACGTGACGATATCCAATATAAAAAATATTAATGATTATCTCAAATTGAATACACAGAATTATACTGGAAGTCATAAAAGGCGTGGGCTGGAACGATGTTCACACAAACCACATCCGTGAGCCGAGATACAGTATCTATAGGCAAGGGGTACAGGGAACTTAATATAAAAGGGAGCCCGAATCGGCCTGTTTTCAGACGTGTACTACCACCCATTAGTGCAAGCACCTTCATGCCACTCTGTACGAGCATATTTTGGACTTAGAAAAATTATCAACAATATAATAAAATTCACAATAAAACAACAACTGTCTTTTATTTATTATCAACCACGACTACAACATCAAACAAATTGTCTGCGACCTGCAACTATAATATCTTGGGAGCCACTTATCTACTATTGGAACTACGATAGTAGGTACCAAGCTCCCGAGTATATTACACCCTCAAGAAAATCCAAAATCTAAAAAAATGTCTGTTCATGCAAAAAAACAAACAAGGTTAGTTAGTTAGTTGAACTTATTATAAAACCATAATCACAAGAATATTACACATTTCAAATATTCATGTTATAGCTATGGATACAACTTCCACGAATACATCAATTGTAGAATTAACACCTGAAACAGATTGTCAAACATCAAACATAGGCAAAGAAATGGAAGTACACATAAAAAGTATACAAAGAAGTGAGAGCTCACAGAACACTTCAATACTTCATGCCAGATTTAAGGACAAAGCAATAAATTTAAGTAACCTAATTCAAGGTGTTAATAATCCTGAACATCTTAAAGTTGCGATGCAAAAATTAGACATCTTAACTGCATTTATTAATGTTGCATCAAATGAAAATGAAGTTATTCCATACAAAACGGACCAAAAAGAACCTGCTAATAAAAAAATCACACAACAAAAATCATTCTTCTCAACCAAAAATAAAAGATTTAAGGCAACAAATACTATAACACGACCAACATCAGACGAAATTAGAGATCTAAACGATACGTTACTACATAAAAAACGTATGGTTTTAAAAGAACAAGATAATGAACATTCATATTTTTAAATAACATTTCTTATATATTATTTGTGTTTATTATTATTATTATTAAATTATATTTTGCCATATTTTAAATTTATACATTGTGATTATTGTTTTTATTTATATTACTATTGACTAAAACTATTCTATTATTATTAAAAAATGTTGTACCTACCATTGACTAAATGTTGCAAATTATATTTTGCCATATTTTAAATTTATACATTGTGATTATTGTTTTTATTAATATTACTATTGACTAAAACTATTCTATATTATTAAAAAATGTTGTACCTACCATAGACTAAATGTACCAAATTGTATCAGTATAACTCAGTTAAAACTTAAAATATACTAAATTCGCAAATTGCAATATTAATAATTTTATTTAAGTTCAATATCACTGTTGAAGTACACAGATATACAGAAGTTAAAAGGTAAATAATAATATAATCGGATATATATAATATAATAATAAGTATAATGATACGATGTACAATAGTGTTACGAGGCGTAATATAAATCAACGACTAACTATGTATACCCGGCTACACTACGCAGGACATATAATATGCTGTAGTATATAAAAATGTATAGTCAGCGTCTGATGAACTACAGTGTGAATATATTACTTATACACTACATTATATAGGGTGTTTTGTTTATAATTCCAACACTTTCCCTTAAACAATATACCCTTATACATCAATATTTATAACTCCTAACATCTCCCTTAGCTCATTGAACCGCGTTCGTGGAGTTGGTTTTGTCATAATGTCCGCAATCTGCTCCTTGCTGGATATGTACTCCAATGAAAACAATCCCTCATTGAACTTTTCTCTTATATAGTGGTAGCGAACATCTATGTGCTTCGTTCTTCTATGAAACTCTGGATTTTTTACGAGTTTAATCGCACTTTGATTGTCTCCATACATTGTTGGCACCGTTTTTGGCTGGTCCAGCAATTCACCTAAAAACAATTTTAACCAAGTTAATTCTTGTACTGCTTGACTTAAAGCTATGTACTCTGATTCAGTTGTGCTAAGGCTAACACACTGTTGACGACGTGAACTCCATGCTATACTTCCAGATCCTAATGTAAATACTGACCCTGATGTTGATCTTCTTGTATCCAAGTCACCTGCATAGTCAGCATCACTGTATCCTTTTAACATGAGTTTTTGTCTAGAACTAAATACCAATCCAAAATTAATAGTTCCCTTTAAATATTTTAAAATTCGTTTCACTGCTGTCCAGTGTTGTTCCTTTGGATCCTCGATGTATCTACTAACTAGATTTACTGAAAAAGTTATGTCCGGTCTTGTAATCTGACTGAGATATAATAAGCTTCCGACTGCTTCACGATATGGGACTTTACTAGTTAAATTAGTATTTTGTTGCTTGTCATCTAATGAATGTTGAGGGTCTGCTGGTATTTGAACTGATTTTGCTTCAGTCATATTGAACTTCTCCAATACTCTTTTACAATACAACCCTTGGTGCATTACAATTGATCCATCAGATTTTCGCTCAATTTCTGTACCTAAAAATTGATTCAATTCTCCTTCGGTAATATTTAAATGTTGTCTCAAATATTCAATTAATGCATGTACATCTTGACTCGATGTAGCTGCAACTAGACCATCATCAACAAATATAGCGACGATTAATACTTTGTTATTTTCTCTATTAACAAAAACACAGGGATCTGCTTTTGTTTCTAATAGATTAAAGTTAAGAAGAAATGTTTTGAACTTTATGTTCCAACATCGTGGTGACTGCTTTAGGCCATATAAACTGCGTTGAAGTCTGCACACCATTTCGGTACCATCGTTGAACCCTTCTGGTTGTCTCATGTAAATTTCTTCGTCCAAATCTCCATATAGAAAGGCTGTTTGAACGTCAAATTGTCGAAGTTGTAATTGTTCTGCTGCTGATATAGCTAATATAGACCGAATTGAATCGAACTTTACTACAGGACTAAAGGTTTCATTAAAATCAATACCGAACATTTGACTATACCCTTTTGCTACTAGCCTAGCCTTGTATCGATCAACATGTCCATGAACATTATATTTTGTTTTATACACCCAACCACAATTTACAATAGTTCTGTCCTTAGGTAAACTTACGAGCGACCATGTTCCGTTTTGTTCAAGAGATTCCATTTCATTGTTCATGGCTTCTATCCATTTTTCTGAATTTTGTGACTCCACAGCTTCCTTGAAATTCACTGGATCGGATTCGACTACGAAAAAGGCTGAATTATCATAACGTAATGGTTTCTTAATATTACTTCTGTCTCGCAAGTTGTACACGTTGACATTTGATCCATTTTCTTGTTCATGTTCTTGTTTTTCATTGTCATCTACACTTATTGACCCAAATTTATTTTCCATGACTTCATCTCCTTCTGATGTATTGCTGTGTTCTAAAGAGCCGTCTTTGTGTAAGCTAAGAACATCAATGTTATTACTATCATTTAAATTATTAGAACATTCTACACGTTGGTCATTTACAACACTTTCATCCTTGAAAATAACGTCTCTACTAAGTGACACCTCGTTATTTTCTTTATACCAAATACGATACCCTTTTGAAGTTTCTGAATATCCAACAAAGTATCCTTTTCGACTTTTTGCATCCCACTTCTTTCGTCGTTGTTTTGGAACTAAACTATATGCATTTATTCCAAATTCTACAAACTTTTCTATTTTAGGAAGTTTATCAAACCATAACTCATATGGAGTTTTACATACTTTCCCTGAATTACCAGTATAATTGAATGAGAACACTACTGTATTGACTGCTTCTGCCCACAGTGATTTTGGAAAATTCTTGGCATATATCATTGTTCTGGCTGCCTCACAAATAGTCCTCATTGAACGTTCAGCTCTTCCATTTTGTTCAGGAGTATAAGGTACACTTGTTTCATGCTTTATTCCAAAAATATTTAGAATTGATTGAACTTCAGAATTCTTATATTCTAATCCACAGTCACTTCTAATAGTTTTAATAACATTTTTAGTTTGAGTTTTAACCATACTCAGAAAACAATTAAGTTTTTCTTTAACCTCAGATTTATGTTTCATAAAATAAACATAAGTATATTTAGAATAATCATCTTTAAAAATAATGAAATATCTTTTACCTCCTAATGAATTCTCTTCCATGGGTCCACATACGTCGCTGTGTATTATTTGCCCTGGTTCAATAGTTATTGTTTCGCTCTGAGTGAACGTCTCCTTATGCTGTTTGCCATAGATGCATGGTTCACAGAATAACTGTCCTTGTATATCTGTAAATTGTATTTGATTGTGTTTTAAATACTCACGAACATGTTTGACATTCTGATGACATAGTATTTTGTGCCAGTGTTCTAATGTTAATTTCTTAACTGCAACGTTAGCACAGTGTCCAATTTCCTGTGAAATATCTGTTTTGATTAGCATTGAAAACAATTTATTCTCACGAACACCGACTGCAATTACACGATTATCCATTTTAAATGTACAACCTTTACTGTCTGTCACCATTGTAATTCCTTTATCAAGGCATGCCCCATAAGAAAATAAATTTACTTTTATATCAGGTACATATAAAACATTTTTTAAGTAGCCTTTTATCCACTTATTGTTAACATAAGTATGAATATTTATGTTACCTTTTCCGACTGCCATAATGTGCTTACCATCTCCAATACGTACAGGCGAATGCACATCAAAATTTTTATAATCGACGAACCACTCTTTCCGATTTGTCATGTGGTCGCTCGCACCTGAGTCCACATACCATTTGTCTGAGTCGTCGATTTCTTCAATTTTTCTTTGTACACCAATAAGCGCCAAACCGGAAGTTGATTTCTTTTCTTCTTGTTCCCTTTTGAATATCCTGCAGTCCCTTTTCCAGTGTCCTGGTTTTTTACAGTGGTTGCATTTTCCTGGTTTTGTATTATCATTTTTGTTCCCGTATTTTTGACTTTTAATATACTTGCCTTTGTTTGCAGTCAAAGCAATACTTTCAGCACCATCGTTACGGACCTCCTGTCCTTGCACTTGTCGTGTTTCTTCCACCATCAATCGAGTGGTTAACTGTTCTAGCGTTCTATTTGTACTATTCATTGAGTCCCATGCACTGTAGAAGTGCCTATAGCTATCAGGTAATGTCATCAAAATTTTTGTAATCAACATTGATTCTGAGATAGGTTCTCCCAATTGTTTTAGTTGTCTACTTAGATTTTCTAGTTTCGAAATATGACCGGCTATATTGTCCTTAGGATCCATTGTATAACGATAGAATTTTTGTTGTACTATTGTTATGCCTGTGTCCGACATTTGTTCGTACACACTAAGTAATTTGTTCCACATACCATTTGCTGTGTCACAGTTCATAATGTATTGTAGAGGTTGTTCATCTAGCGAAGTGACGATACATTTTTGAGCCTTATTATCTGCCCTTTTCCATATTGAAAAATCAACACTATGCCTTTTTCTCGCTTCATCTTCAGTTTCATTACCGATTTTTGCTAAAATTGGTTTCTTTGATTTTCCTGTTACTACATCGAATATTTCAGCTGCATTCATGATAACCTTAATTTGAAATTTCCACATGTCCCAATTTGATGCATCTTTGAGTTTGTTGATTTTATATTGTTCGTTTTCCATATTTAAACAAAACGTAGATGTACACTATCTGCACACTAAGAAACGCACGCACACTACACTGCACTTACTTCGCGAATTATTATTGCTGTACACTGTCTGTACACAAAAAACACGCAATTCGTTAATCAATTATTATTTTACTAATTATTCACGACTTTATTATAAAGACCTTACTCTGGGCCCATAACCTGTTGAAGTACACAGATATACAGAAGTTAAAAGGTAAATAATAATATAATCGGATATATATAATATAATAATAAGTATAATGATACGATGTACAATAGTGTTACGAGGCGTAATATAAATCAACGACTAACTATGTATACCCGGCTACACTACGCAGGACATATAATATGCTGTAGTATATAAAAATGTATAGTCAGCGTCTGATGAACTACAGTGTGAATATATTACTTATACACTACATTATATAGGGTGTTTTGTTTATAATTCCAACAATCACATTATCAGTTATCACTGAGTTATCAGTTATTATAGTTATGCGGACGATACCATAGTGCGCATGCGCACTATGAGCGGTGGATTCCCGTATTTAAACGCTCCTCATTTTTGTGCTGTACCCATCGACCATGTCAAATGGGAACGGTCCCGAGCCGCGATTATCAGCCGGAATCGCGTTTAAAACTGATGAGGTATTTGCTGACCACTTCTTTAACTCTAAACCCGACCTTTTCAAAACTGTAATTAAATTTGACTGGAGTTCAAGCGCTTCCTGTTCTGTATCCGCACCAACACAAATATCGTCCACGTATGTTTGGTGTGTCAATGCCGCGCGTACGGAGGCAAATTCATCGCAATCGTCGTCCACGATTAATTTTAACACGCGCAATGCGAGAAACAGCGGGCAATTTACCCCGTATGTTACAGTGTACTCGTAGTCACACAATCGATCATGGGGAGACTCTCGCCATAATATGTGTTGGTATTTTCGATAAGTAGGAAGTACAGAAATTTTTCGATACATTTTTACAATATCTGCCGTAAAGGCATGACGGTATACTCGAAATCGCGAGCGAATGTCGACAATATCTTGTTGCAATTTTGGCCCAGGTAATAAACAATTATTTAATGACGGTCCGCGATAATTCCCAGCTGAGGCGTCGAACACTACGCGTTATTTCAGGGCTTGAAATCGGTTTTGAAATCGGTTTTAAATACCAGTTAAAACTGTTAAAAGACCAATATCGAAATCATAATCGAAATCGAAACCTCAAAAATACAATACCGGTATTCAAAATTGAAAACAAAATCGAAAAAAATCAATACCGGTTATTAATATTGAAATCGAAACCTCAAAAATACAATACCGGTATTCAAAATTGAAAACAAAATCGAAAAAAATTAATACCGGTTATTAATATCGAAATAACGAAATCTTAAAATATTCAAAAAAAAAAAAACAGAATCAAATATTTTAAAATCGTAAAATATATTTATAACAATTCGCCGTACTCGTCGAACTAGGTGGGTGACTAAAAATGGACTGAATATTAATAACAGAGCCGTACCGAGCCATTTTTTATCCTGAGGCAGAACTTTAGCAATGCGCCCCCCTGGGCGGGGGGGGGGGGGTTGACACACTCACAGTTTTTAATATTTTTCAATAAAATAATAAGATTAGGAAAATCAGTAAATTTTTAATTAGGTTTCGAGCGAAATAAGAAATAATATTTTTAGCCACAAGTTTATAATTCTCAACCTTATATTATAGGAAACAAATCAATTCGAATTTTACAAATTTATTTATAAGGTATTTCAAAATAATAATTAATAATAATAAAAATAAAATAATTATTATTTATAACGATATTTTGCTTTTGTGTCGGCAAATTTGTCAATAACTTCTTCGTAATCCAATTTACTAGCGATTTCTGTTTCTATTGAAAGTATGGCCATGCTTGATAATCTCTCTTGAGCCATTGTAGATCTTAAGTATTTTTTTATCAATTTAAGTTTGCTGAAACTCCTTTCACATGAAGCTGTTGTAGTAACGGGCATTGAGAGAAAAATCCTTATAACAATTTCAATATTTGGATACGATTCTTTAAGCTTATAATCGTGAATCATTTGTAATAAATCCAAAAACGTAACTGATTCAATACTTGGAAAAATTGATAAAGTTGCATGTTTAAAATCTTTAATTTCTTTAACTATTTCCGCAGTATTTATATCTTCATTATATTTTAATCCTCGATCAGCAGCTGCTTTTTGCAAATCGTGTGAATTCATATTGGTTAATGAATGACCGGAAAGAAATTCAAAATCGTTTGAAATTTCCATAATTTTTTCATACCGCCATGTCATCTGAGTAAGAAGAATATCTATTGAGTCTATAATAGTAATTCAAAAGTTATGTTCTGTTTTGTTCTTCTTCTCCTTTAAAGTTGTCGATATTTGTAACTCTTCTGCAACTTTTGTAGCATTTGTAAAATTGTCTTCCATGGTTGTGTCACGTATTTCCTGCAAACCATTTTTAAGCCCGAGTAGCAAATTGGAAGCTTTTTCCAACGATAAGCTTTTGTTTTGTAAAGCTTGATTAACACGATCTATACTACTTAAAATTTGATTCCAAATATTAAGTAAGCAAAGAATGTTGGGAATTAGATATATTAATTCGAAGTTAGGGTATATTGTTTAAGGGGAAGTGTTGAATGTAAACAACACATCCTGTATTATGTAGATTATAAGCAAATTATTCATACTGTAGTACAGCAGACGCTGAATAGGCATTTTTTATTTCTATAGCATATTCGTTCTATGTAGTAGCCTGTAGGACGATTAGTCGTTGCTTTATATTACGCCTCAGAGCACTATAGTAATTCATATAAATATACAAATTATTATATTATTACAAATATCCGATCTTATTTTTATTTACCTTTAGCTTCTGTATATCTGTATACTTCAACAGTTAAGTTAAGTAAAATTGTAAATATGAATAATGAATGTGAAGCTGAAGCACCACATATTGAAGAGGATTTGATTAATTTTGTGGATTCAGAAGACAATGAGAGTGATTATGAATATGCCATTAAAGACGGAACAGTACTATCAACAAATGATATAGTAAATCAAATTTTCAATGAAGAAGTTGATGATTATGGTTGGTTTTTAAAACATAATAGTATTTTTTATTTGTTTTTTTCTGTTCGTAACGCGGCGGCCTACGTGAGCGAATTCAACGCGAACGCGAAGCGACGCGAAAATTTCAAACAATTGCCTTCGTCGAAAGTGGCCTACGTGGTTAAACCCACTTCTTTTAATTCTTTGAAAATGTTTTTCTTCTTTTTCAGTTAATTTACCCATTGGTGTAGCAGTTTCGTAAATTGTTTTGATATTATTTCCGATATCAATCATATTTTCCATAAATGTTTTTGCTGCATTTTCACCTCTATAAATAACCACCTTTCTAGGAATCTTCAACTGTTTTACTAACTCTTTTGGTATAATATCATAGTCGACTTTTACATAAAACCCATAACTCATAATTTCATGTGAATTTGTAATATATGTTTTTTTTTTTTTACAACTCTGAATGAATTCATCAGGTTTTTTAGGAGTTGAAATACATTCGAAGTTCGCATAAATAACAATTGGTATCCAGGGGCGGATCCAGAGTTTGGAGACTGTAGGTCAGGACATTTCAAGGGGCCACTTATTAAAACTAGATTAAAAATCTATACTTGTGTACTGGGTAATAAAACAAAAAAATTCATTTATCGGTACTGTATGTGTGTTTATTTCATTATTAAAATTATAATAGTTTCCTTCTTTTTTTCATCTCTGCAAAAGTTTCAATGACTCTATTGAAATTAATTTTTTCAGCTGTACATTTTTCAATACTAAGTATTGCAAGATTTGACAATTTTTCTTCAGCAATAGTAGAGCGAAGAAACGTCTTAATTAATTTGAGACGACTGAAACTTCTTTCAGCCGTAGCACTACTCACAGGCAGTGTATAAAAAATTTTATATAAAGTAGATAAATTTGGGTACGATGATATCATATAGTTAGTTATCATAAATTTCAAAACATCATTTGTAGAAATATCTTCACAGTCTTTATTTAAATGATAGTAAACAGAGGTAAATGATTCATATTCTAAGATGAGATCATCTTGATCAATATCAATTTTGTAAGTTTCAGAGAGTTTTTTAAGTTGAATAATTGATTTTCAAAAAAATACTTCCTTGGATCAAGACATTCAAATTGCTGAACAATATTTGAAAAATCTTCAAACCTGTGATTTAAAACATTTATAAATGAATCTAAAATTACAAAGTAAGTATTAATTTTAAAACTTTGATCAGCTGATTTATTTAAATCATCCTCTATACCAATTTCATCGAAAATTTTTTTCGTTTTTTTGTTTCGTTGTTCATCAAACTTTGTGGCACCATCAAATTTTTCACACAACGCAATTGAATTTTTTTGAGTTTCTAAAAAATGTTCAGTTGTTCTCATCGATTTAATATTTTCAGAACAAGATGTGATCATATTAAAGGCAGTTGTTAAATCAATTGATGTATTTTGTAAATAATTAGATAATATATAAGCTTTTCCTAATATATTTTTCCACATAAGTAACATAAAACTAAATTTAAGTTTCATAATATGAAAAAGCAAACCTTGTGCCTCTGAAACTGTTTTTGATTTTGTGTTGGATATTTTGCCTTTGCTTATTTGTTTTAGTGTTTTGACAATAGCAGGTAAACTATTATACACTGAATCTACTGCTCGCTTATGACTAGCCCATCTTGTATCAGATAATTTTTTTAATGATAAAATTACACCTTCTACTTGCTTTGCTTGTTCCTCTTTTAAAATATGAAGTCTAGGTAAACTGCTGGTAAGAAATGTATATAAAGTTTCTAATGTGCCAAAAAATGAAACTGCAACAACGGAAGATCTAATGGAATCAATTAAAACCAAATTTAAATTATGAGCGCAGCAATGGATATACAATGCAAGAGGATTTAACTCTTTTACTCTTGATTGTAAGCCACTAAATTGACCAGACATTGTACTTGCTCCATCATAAGCCTGGCCACGGCACTTGGAAAAATCCAAATCATACTTTTCAATACATTTATTTAAAATATTAAAATAATTATTAGCAGAGGCACCTAGTAATTCTTCAAAACAAATGAAATGCTCTCTTATCTTTCCTTCTTGGTCAACAAACCTTAAGCTCAGAGAAAATTGATCATTCTTATTTATATCTATAGTTGAATCAATGATTATAGTAAAATATTTCGCCAATTTTATTTCATATAGTATTAACTGAACAGTTTCATGTGTTGGAAAATCAATACATTTAAAATACTTTTTGTTTCTAACATTTTAAAATATTTCTTATTCAAATAAGTTTTATTCGATCGATTATCAAACTTAGATAGTATTGAATATTTAAAACATTTAGCATCGTTATTTTTTACATTTATAATTGCTCTTTTATCTTTTATATATTCAGGTAGATCTAGATACGTTCATCCTCTGAGAGGATTCACTGTATTAATTCTCAATTGTAATACATCTATAGTTTTAAGGGACCACCCAGATCTTTTCGCTAAAAACTGGTCTTGTTCAGATAATTATTTATTGAACATTCCATTTAGTAATTTATTGAAATCGGATGAATTACATGCAAGTGTATTAGAAGTTTTGAAAGCTATGTCCCGAACTTCTTGAGTGAGTATTCTTTCGTATACGCTATCCACATGTAAATTAAATTTTATAGATGATTGTAAACATGATTCTTTTAACTTTAAAATAAATTTATCTCTAACATAGTTAAAAAAAAGCGTGTAGTCTATAAAATTTAAAGTATTCTTAATCAAAAATGTTTTTGAACATTTCTTAAATCTCTCGATTTCAAATAAACCTTCATCAGAAGATGACATCCGCTCGTGTTTTGTAACCGTTTTTCTTTTCATTATGAAACTGAAAAATAGATTAAATAAAAAAAACATAGGTAAAAGCAATCATAAGATTGTAAATTTATTATAACATCAACTTCTTTTTTTTAAATCTTATGCAAGCAATTCGGAATATTGTTTTCAAAATATAATAAAAGTATTAATTCTAAATTATTACAAAGAAAAAAAGAATTGGTTAATATAATAAGAAATTACTCAGATTCTAATTCTCTTAACCGATTGTTTAGTTCTGTTAACCGGCACTGAAGATCTGCTTTACATTCACTTGAATATTTTTCGAAACTATTATGTTCATTTATCAATTTATTTTTAAAAACTGTTTTTTTCTTAATACAATCATTAATTTTTATAAATACTTTTTGAAATGCTTTCCGTTTCCCGATACAATAGCGTTTATTGTCACGCACCTGCTGTTCTACTTCTAGAATTCTGCTTTTAACTACGTTTATTTCTGAGTTCATGATTCTGAAAATTACATAGAATTTCAAAACTAACTGTTAATTGATACGTTTTTTTAAATCTAAACCACTTTTCCTAACATTTTTATTGCATTAGTTTTATTTGAACGATTATCAAACTTATCCAGAATTGATGATATAAAACATTTATTATCCTTCAACAGATATTATATACACAGGAATGATATATTTTATAATTTATTACAATATCATTCGATATATTTTTATAATATAAAATAATAAATAATAACAAAATAATTTATTTGTAAAAACAAATTTTATTTTTTGAAAAACTGAATATTATCAATATTTGTCTAATTGTTCATATAACTCACTAAGACCTTTCTGTATATTTTTTTCACAAAGAAACGCTGTATAATTTGAATTTTTATAATCATTTATCATCATTTGTTTTTCTTCTTCTAATATTGCTCTTGTCGTTTTCAATCTCGCTTTCAGAATCTTTATATTTATATCTCTCAAGTTTTTTCTGAAAGTGACTTTGATTGCATCCATGCCGAGGGTGTTTTCGTTACGTTGTTGTAATATGGAGTTGATTTTTGCCCAGATGAGTGACGACTCCATTTTTTTTTTTTGTTTTTTTTTTTTTTTTTTTTTTATTCTAGAAAAATTGAATAGAAATAAAATAACGTACAATAATAATAATAATTTATTATTTTATTTTATATTTAACTCTTTTATATAAGAAAAAATTGTGTTAATCATAATTTACTAACACTTAAAAACTATGGTTCTCCTTGGGAAAATAATAATATCTCTGATTTTACAACATATTTCCAAGTAAGGACTACTCTTTCTGCTAATTTCCCTACGACTTCACCTCTACTTCTTAATTTGTTGACCACTAGACCAATTCCAGTGGCTTCTAAAAGTTCTATAGTCATCGGTAGTTTCGAAAGTTTGTGTACGCATTCATATATTTGTTCATTGTTACAGGCCTCATCAGCTCTTACGATTTTTCTGACGTAGTGATTAATCACTCTGACTGACCTATATATATATATATATATATATTTATATAAATGTTTCTTTATTAGGTTAGTTCACATATAAATGCTTATATTATTTTATGAAACCAAGTATAATATAAGCATTTATATCAAAATAAAAATTAACTATGATGGTAGATCGTGTATAAATCATAGTTTTCAATGATTATATTAAGTTTGCAGAAATTAACGAATAATTTAATAATAACGTAAAAGAAAAAAAAAACAATACTATATTATAAACTATAAAAAAAGAAAATTACATTGAATACCTATATACATAAAAATAAACTTATAATATTATTACTAATTATTCATAACAAATTTAAAAAAAAAAAATTTTAACCTGATCTAAATCTTTCGCGCTTAGATTCTGCTGTTGTAATAAAATCTAACCTTTTACTGAAACAGTGTTCTCGTTTACGAAAATTTGTAACATATAAATCACTATATTTTTTACATATATCCATTTTTTCTTCTCTTAATAAAACTAATTTTGCGTTTAAATCTTTTATATAAGAAAAATTTGGGTTAGAGTTTGTTCTACTTAAATAAATAATGAATTTCAGGTTTTTAATTTTTTTTTTGAGATCTTTATATTCATATCTTTCTTTAATCTTATTTTCATCAATCATCTTCGTTAAGGTTACAATCAGTTCTCCATAATATTGAATTTGTTCACTACAAAAATCATATGAATGCCAAACATTCATTATCTGTAATTTTTGCCTAAATACATTAGTATAAAATATAAAATATTCTATAAATCTAATTATTAAAGCGATTATTTATAAAACAACGAATGTATATATATACGTATATATAATAATAACTAATTATATTATTCAAAGCTAAATAAAAAAACTTTAAAAATTAGACAATATAACATTTATATCATAAAAAAATAAACTTTTAGTTGCTAGTGAAGCTACGTCACACGATAATATAAAAAACGTGATAGTTTATATGTTAGTTAATAGTAGATAGGGCGATTGTAACTATCGTAGAGTTTGTACGGTAACATTACGTTGTCACGAAAGCAACTACGTGTGACAGCGGCTTTCGAATAATCTTAGCGTAAAAGTAATAAAAAAAACATTATAGAAAAAATAATTTAAATTTATATATGTATATAATATACGTTTTAGGATATATTTTATACAGTCATTAAACATTATTGAATATTTTAATATAATAAAAAAACTTTTTTATATTAAAACATTTTACGTAAAATAATATTACACGTGTAATATAACAATCACGTTATCTATAACAAATATTTATAATCAGCTATAGTATTTTAACATTGATAAAAACAAGGTATCGTACAACAACTACTAGATAACGGCATATATAGTTATTATCATGAAAGAGATTGACTATTAAAGATTTTTGAGGTTAGGTAATAATTATCAATATTATTGATGGATGATAAGCCCGATGTTCTATCTTATCTATGTAAATCTATGATAGTATGGTACATCGTTTTCTTCTATACTGTGGACATGGCGTAATTATAACGTATTATTGTTACTTGATCATAACTTAACAAAAAAAAGAAAATAGCTTATATTATAGTAGTGACTAAAAGTGAGAGTTGAGAAACCGTCTTTCAGCTACTTCTATTTTAATGTTTTTATTTTAAATAATCTATGAAAAAAAAATCTTTAAGTCTAAACACTCAATACCCATAGTAATATTATAAAACTGTATTATCATTACAACAATAAATTGTTATTATTCTATTTTATTTTTTTAATTTTTTTTTTTTTAAAAAAAGATGCGGTGAAACACGATTGAGCACGGTCCCTATTTTGAAACAACCCGATTGAGCACGATCCATATTTTTTAACAACCCGATTGAGCACAGTCAAATGAATGCAACGTTGCCAATTTTTCTGTCCAACTACAACCAGCTAGGCTACACTCGTATTTTGAAATACTAGTACCTATATATAAAGCCGGTGGGAATATTTGTCAATCTTTGTGCTTTACTAGTCGTATGGGAGGTATTTAACATAGAATGGTGATTATTTTCAATCGTGGTTTCCCATCTTTTAAAAGCGGCACGAGTATAATCGATAAATAATATACGAGTCGTGTAGGAAATTAGGATCGACATAATCGTCGAAATAGGTACACTCATGCATTGTCGATTACGCCAATTAAGATTATCTGTACGACTGTAAGATTGGATATTATTTGTTATCTATATAATATATAGTCATATAGAAGTGGGCTTTTGTATTGCCAAAATATAAGTAACTTAGACTCAATACTATCAGGCGTTAGTGGTTAGTGGTCGTTCGTCGTTAAGCGTTAGTACGTTACACAGTTTTATTTTAGATAACTTTTTTTATATATGTAGAACGCGATGGACAATAGTGAAATAAAAGTTATTTTATCCGAGAGAGGAAAAGAATTAGCCAATGTTGGTACTTTTAAGTACAGATTTATTGGATCGATTAAAAAAGGCGAGTTATTAAAATGGCGATGCACAAAAAATAATTGTACAGCTATGATTTATTCTGGACCAGATAAAAATATCGTTATTAAATCAAGTGGACAACATAACATAAAGGAAATTCACCTAATAAATTAGAAAGGCAAGTATTACGTGAAAATTGTAAAAGACGTGCTGAAGACTGAAGAGTCACTATCAACTCAACCTTTAAAGTTGATTAGAAGTGAACTTTTAAATAAACAATCTTCAATTGTTCATAAAGATTTAAAAACGGTTCGTAAAGCTATGTACGATAGACGACGAAAAGTACTTCCCAAATTGCCTAAGTCACCGGAAGACGTTTTTTTACAGTTGAATTTAATGAAAACTCAAGATGATCTTAAGTTTTGTGGACAACCATTCATACATATTCCCGAAGACAATAGTTTTGTATGCATTACTTCTGATTTCAACCTACTATTTATGATTAAGCATGATTGTATTGATTTTTTCGCCGATGGTACATTTAATTACGCACCCAAATATTTTGAACAACTATATACTATTCATGGATATAAAAATGGCTATTATTTGCCGTTGGTTTATTTTTTTTTATTTAAAAAATCAAAAGATACATATAAAAAAATGTGGATATTCCTACAAAACTTATGTGTTGAATATACAGGAAGTCAGTTCATATTAAAAAAATTACACGTTGACTTTGAAAAGGCAGCCCACCAAGCCGCGTATGAAGTTTTTGAAAATGTACAATTAATAGCTTGTCGATTTCATTTAGGACAATCATGGTGGCGAAAAGTAAGTTCAAAATAATTTCAAATCAAAGAATTATACATTAATTGTATTCTTAATTATTATTATAGATAAACAGCGATTCTATTCTCAGAATAGCCTATAAAAAAGAAAACGACGAACTAGGAAATTGGCTTAAGAGTTTTTTTGGGTTAGCTTTTTTACCTAATCATGAAGTAGCCGATGCATTCGTCGAACTCATGAGTGTCTGCCCAAATGATAAAGTCTGCTCAGAATTTAGCGATTATGTTTTCAATAATTATATAGATGATGAATCTCCATTTCCCCCAAATATATGGGCTAAAGAACCTATGTTTGATCCAAGGTAGATCATCCAAAATCTAATTATATTAAATATAAAAAAAATGTTAATTTAATTTCTATGAAATGTTTTTTTTAGGACAACCAACGCTGTTGAAAGTTTTCATAGAACTTACAATTCACAATTTTATAAGTCTCACCCACACATACACTTGGTAATTATGGTTTTACAAGAAACGCAAGCTGAAACGATGACAAAAATTCGGTCAATTGAAACCGACAGTTATAAAAGTATGAGTTTTATTGAAATGCAAAAAATTAATGCAACTATAATGGCTTACGATGAATATTTAAGAAATAAATGTTCTAAAGATTTACTAAAATATTTATTAAAAGTGGGAAACAAGTATTTAGGGATACCACTTTAAAACGTTGACACATAATACAAATATTCAAATCAAATATATAAATTAACTTTAAGACTAATCTGTATAGGATATGAATTATATTATATATTTATAAAACAAATGAACTTTAATATTGTTTATTATATTATGTAATTATTATTTTATTATTAACTTTAAGACTAATCTGTATTGGACATAAACTATGTATATTGTATATATTTGTAAAATAATTTCATTTTATATTTTTATACACTAATTAATAATAGCTTGATGATTATTATAAAATAATTCCTGTAAATATTTCAATTTTTTTAAATTTTTATTTTGATGTGTGGAACGGCAACATTGTACTTATTTCTATGCTCAATCGTGTTATATTTTGGATTTCTATTGTTTAATTGTATCTATGCTCAATTGGGTAATGAAAAAGGTAAACTGTGCTCAATCGGGTTCCAGCCAAAAGAAGTATGATGTTAAATTTAATAAATAACAATAAAAAAAAAAAAAAATAGTACTTACATAGCTTGTAGAAATTGAGGTACTTTTTCTAAGTATGATGGCTGGTCTATTTGTTAGAGTTGTTTTGACAATCTTTTGACTGGCTGTTGAAGATGTTTGGTTAACTGCTGGCTGGCTGTTGTTTTGACGAAGAAGACTGTTCTGCTGCTGGCTACTCTTGGAACTGCTGTTGCTTGAACTGATGACGATAAGCTAAGAAATTCTGGGTTTTATACCCGAAAATAACCCTCTCTTCTCTCATTAGAAGTTTGCAAGTCCATTCTCAGAGTTTGCAAGTAAGTTATTCGACCAGGGCGAACTTTCAAAGTTTTGTACCCAGCCCTTCAAATTCAACCAGGAAACTCCAAACTGGTTTTAAAATATAAAGTAACGGTTCGTACCTATACGTATGAGGGGTCGCTGTAAATTGCGTCGAATTCTTTATTTTTTATGCAAATTGCGGCCCGGGTATATTTTGTACATACGTAAATTGCGGCATGGGTATAATTTTGAATGTATGCCTACCTAAATATTTTTTATTCATAAGTAATAATTACGTCTAAGGATTTTTTCGCAAAATCAATATTTTCAGACTTAGGACTGTCAATATAACTATATAGATATTGGTAAAAAAATTTGAATAAAATTAAAAAAAGGTGGATAAGTGGATGTTGCTCTGCTGTACATTAGGTTACAAGTAGGTCACTGTAATGGATGGTGTTAAATTTGAATTCAATGATATAATATCATTGTATAAGAAAAACGATTCTGAGCGAAAACGGTCAGTCAGCCTATGATTTTTCCAAGTATATTTGATGATATTATTGTGAATAAAGTAATTTATATATAACCTATTTACGTAGAGCCTTGTTTTAAATTTTCAATCCTTAGCCACAAAATAATTAATAAATTATAAATTTGATAAATGTTGTAAAAATTTGAACTTTAAATGCTTATAAAAAAAAATTGTGCATATGTATTTTTAATATTTTTCAACTGCTATTAGAACGATATATCAGGAGCCTTATATTAAATTTTCACGCTTTTTTACCCAACAAATAAAAATTATTGATATTTATAGAAAAAAAAACTAAAAAAATTGAAAACTGACAATGTCCGTAAACAGCTCAAAAAGAGTCAAAATATTTTCAACATTTTATGGTGTATAGAAAATGCTAATATAAACATTCAGGGAAATTTTCAAGTATCTACAGTCATTTGTTTTTTAATTACAATAAAATAAGAAAATTGTTACATGAGAATTCGAGTAAATATCAAATGTTGTAAAAATATAAATTTCAGACGCTCATAAAAATTTTCTTTAAGTTTCTTCTAGACATTTTTTTTTTTGATAAAGGTAGACAAACTTATGAGTAACTCGTAAGTGGTATGCGGTGGCATTTCTTAAATTACTTTTTAATTTACTAGCGGGCATATGGCGTGTTAATAAGTGGAGGCTGTGGAGTGTGGAATCAAACACACCGCAGTATGCAACATTTTTACATTCAACTGGCCGGAATTGCTATCGCCTTAAAAAATCTGAAATAAAATTTCAATCGATATATCGTTAAAAAGTCTCGATATATCGATATATCGATAACAGGTTGACTTCGATAATTTGTCATCGATAAAATTGAACGATATATCGGATTTTCGATATATCGTTGTCGAGACGAATTTTGCCATCCCTACCAAGCGTATAATAACGGTCGTTCTGTAGTACAGCGCGTAGTATTGCAGTGTCACTCCTAAATCGTAATAATTGATCGTCCACTTTTAATATTATACATGCATACATAAAAAACACATACCTATAATATAATAATAATAATAATAAAAAACAACCACCTAACCTAACGTACCCATATTTACCTACGTCATTCGTGTACAACATTGTTGATAAATTTAAACGTAAATAGGTGTACACTTCGTTACCCGTTAAATGTACAAACTTTTATATGACTTAAACTTTGTTCAATGCGTTATTAAATATTCGGTGTTTGATATTCTATATTTATCTTAAATTTTCTGCTGCCCGAGATAAAAATTCTAATTTGCAGCAGTTATTATCAGGTAGGCAATCTACCTGCGGTAGATCGCAAACCCCGTGCTATTTGTACGTAAGTGAATGAATTAACTCTAAAGTATCAAAGTCATGCCAAGTTTGTCGTTTTTACTTGGCATAACTTTGATAAAAAAAGTAAAAAGTAAAAAAGGAAATTTAATCCTTTTTAAAAAACTAAAAAGTAAATTTTTGACATTTTCCCCTAAAATGTAACCCTTTCTAAAAATTAATCCTTTCTTAAAATTCAACCATTTCTAAAAATAATCATTTCTTTAAAAAAAAATCAACCCTTTTTAAAAAATTAAATAAATATTTTATCTATTAATTATTTCTTCTATAACCAATAACGACAATATATATAAACAAACATTTCCACCGTAAGTCTCAAAATCCCTGTTTGAACACTTCCCCAGGCTTCTATTAATTTATCGTAGTGTGGTGTTCTATAGCCTTCCTCGATAAGTGGACTATTCAACAAAAAATAAATTTTTCAATTCGAACCAGTAGTTCCTGAGATTAGCGTATTCAAACAAACAAACAAACTCGACAGCTTTATAAAATAATAATAATAATATATAATATAAATAAATAATACAAATATCGATAATAGCTGGGCTTGAAATCGATTAATATCGATAAAAATCGAAAAAAAATAATATATTTTTATATTCTGGATGATATACATTTTTTATTTTAGACACTCATAACTCTAGAGTAAACAAATATAATAGTTGGCACATTATTCATTTTATTTTGAAACATTATCGTTTAATGTTATCTAAGAACTTTTTCAATCAAAAACGACTATTGTTTTTTGGAGAGAATTGTTATGCTTAGAGTTATGAGTGTCTAAAATAAAAATGTATATCAACCAGAATATAAAAATATATTATTTTTTTCGATTTTTATCGATATTAATCGATTTCAAGCCCAGCTATTATCGATATTTGTATTATTTATTTATTATTATTATTATTATTTTTATATTATTTATATTTTTTTCTGCTAGATGGCGCCACCGGTGTAACTCAGATTTTGTCTCTAAATCTCTAACTCACATCAGTTTGGTCCATAATTTATGCTATAAACCCGCTCCCCGACATTCTCTATCATTTAAAAAAATTTTTAGCAAAATCGGCCCAGCCGTTCTCAACTGATGCAATTTCGAATTTTTTGTCTCCATTTTTATAGATTATGTGTCAAGACATTGGGTATCCACCTAACGTAAATATGGTGACCAAGTAGGTACATAATAATATATTATGAAGTTACCAAGAATAGGTTGGTTAAAACCTAACCTATATACTATATGCATTTCGAGTATATTGGTGTCTTTTATCAGGTACGCATTTAGGATAATTTTATATAATGCTGATATACACTCCTAAATAATATACCCTAATAAAAAAATATAGAATTATTGTTCCTGATCAATTTTAAATTGATGAGTACATAATTTATAAAGCTCAAATAATAATATAGGTAAATAAACTAAATCAGAATAATTAAAAAACATTTTGAATTCCAAAAATTTTGTAAGAACAAAAATTGATGAATTAAAAATGATGCTGCATCGGATTATTTATATAAAATAATTTTGCCGCCCCCCGAACGGGCGAACCGCTGGGCGCTGCGCTGCTGGATATTTCATAGGCAACCAATTACTTTACTTGCAGGCACGTACAATAAAACAGAATTAGCAATAGTAACTATTAGCTCCACGGCGGAGACAACTGATTTTCGCTGCCTCCTGAGGTACAGTCGTGTACACATTAAATACACACACACAAACACGAAATAATTGTAACTGCGCATGCGCATCACTTTTAAGGAGGCAATCTTTTTAATAAACTCCGTTACGACATCGTCGTCTCGTGACCATAATGGTCACTGATAAATAGTTATATTGCTAATTGTTTATCAATTTGTTATTAATTGTAATCATTTAATATTTATCATTATCAATACGCTCTTGGCATTTTATTGTTCTAGGCTAAGAAGCTGATTGCCACCTATCACTAAATATTTTCAATTTTGTAGTAATCATAATTTTGATCTGTAGTTAGTAGTTATGACTAATTGGCTCGTGTAATTTTGACTTTTGTTAAGTGTGAATATAATTGAATACATTTTATATTTTCAAAAACCATTTCATATTTTATTTTTGTTATAATGAATCCTTTGTACGATCCGGTTGTCTTGTTACTAGAAACTCCATATAGGCGTTGGAATATAGTTAATAAAAATGATTTACTTAGACAAGGTAAATTAACTCCTCATCTTACATGTTTGTTCACTGACAAGATACGTTCCAAAGTATTCAGTAGACCATTTAATTCAAATGTGTATAGTAAACATTCATGGTTGTGTGGTAGTCATTATCTACAAAAGTTATTTTGTTGGCCATGTTTGTTCTTCAGTCAATCAAAGTCTGTTTGGGTAACAAAAGGTTACAATGACTTAAAAAATGTATCTAGAAGTATTCAAAGACATGAATCTTCTAAAGATCATGTCAATAATCATTACAGCTTTAAAAATTTAGAAAATAATGCAGTCACTGTTGTAGATACACATAAGGAACATGGTAAATTATTTAAGAAAAATTACAATGAAAATGTAAGACTAAATCGACTATTTATGGAGCATTTGATTGATTTAGTATTATATTTGTCCAAACAAGAATTAGCTTTACGTGGGCATGATGAAAGTAGTAGTTCATTAAATAAAGGTAATTACAAAGAGTTATTTGAAATGTTTTTTTAGTGGATTCTCATTAGAAATTCAAAATCATTACAAAACTATTCAAAATAAGTTATCTGGTACATCAAAAATCATTCAAAATGATTTAATTTTTTGTATTTCTGAATATTTGTCAAATCATACTAAACAAGAAGTTAGAGATAGTATATTTTATTCTATTCAATTTGACGATACAACTGATATTACCCAAAAAACACAGTGTTATGTTATTTTAAGATATGTCACTAAAAAATCTGAATTAGTTGAGCGTTTTTTTGGATTTCATAATGTTAGTGAAGATCGGACTGCAGAAGGATTGTTTAATTTAATTAATACTATTCTACAAGATTTTAATATTGAATAAAAGTTAGTTGGTCAATGTTATGACGGTGCTAGTGTCCATGGCAGGGAATATAACGGGCTTACAAGCCAGAATAAAAGCTATTGCACATAACACATTATTCACTCACTGTCTAGCACATAGATTAAATTTGGTTTTTCTACATGGGTATAGTTTAAATGAAAAATGTCGCATATTCTTTGCTAATATGACTGGTATATCTGCCTACTTTCACAACTCTACATCCCGTACTAATGTAGCTGATGAACTTATTGGAAAACGTGTTCCCCAACTTGTTCAAACCAGATGGTCATCTATATAGATCAAAAATTTTGCATTTATTGGTTAACCAGTGGTCCAAGTTTCAAACAGTTTTTGAAACTATAATTAATAATCCTAATTCATCCGCAGAATCTATTTGTGGTGCGATTGGACATTCTAAAAATTTAAAATCTTTTGAATTTGCCTTCCTTGCACTTATATTTAGTGACATATTTTTAATTACTGATAATTTATTTAACACATTACAGAATAAATCTTTTGATATTGAATATTGTCTGAGAAAAATTAATATAACATGTGATCTTATACAAAAAAAGAGGAATGAAACAGAGTTTTCAATTTTTTTTAGAAAATCTGTTGCCCTTACAAAGTTTCCAACAACTAAAAGAAATAGTTCAAACACTGAAATAAATTTTAAAATTTTATTTTATGAAATAATAGATAGTATTCTTATGCAATTGTGTAAAATAATTTGCAAATATTTTTGGCGAATACACTGTTGTTCATGTCTTTGAAAAATTGCTTCTCGAATTTATTAGCCGCCCGTGCACGCATCCCCGTGTTCAATGCAATATACGGTGCAAGCCATCGAGATTGTCGAAATTGCAGCACTCGGTGCACCTGAAATGTATAAAATAAGTAATTAAATAATATTCAATATAATAGATATAGATATTTTTAATCGCAGTTACAATAATCATGATAATAATAATAATAAAGATTACCTTTTCGACGATCAACCCTTTTGCAATGGCCTGTTTCATATTCATATAATGTATGATGTAGTTTTCCTTACGTTCGAATGTTACCATTAATTTCCGCACTTTAGACACACGTGGAGGGCAGGGAGTCGCATAATGACGTAGGGAAGGGCAAGGAGGCGTTGTGTTGGTGGTGGGAGGGGGAGGGGGAAGGGCGCATGTTGGTAAGGCGGGAGGGGGGTGAAGCAGGGGGGAGCCAGAACCGGCTATTTCATACTACTAAAATAAATAAAATAAAATATAGTATAGAAATTTCCCCCCATTAATTCATGTTGAATTTTAATTTGGGATAGATTAGGTTGGACACTACGCTCACTTCCTCTGGAACAACTTCAACTGTTTCTGGTGTTGTGTTGGTGACCTCCGCTGTTGATTCTGGTGTTGGAGTTTGTGTCCATTTATTTTCCATCATGATAGGACACTCACATGGTCTGGGTGGTGGTGTTTTTGTTGTTTCCTGTCTGACGAACTAGACGATTATAATGTTTATTGTTATAATAATCATTATAGAAGCTCCCCAATTACGACATATATATATATTTTTGTTTTGATTTGATCGTACCGGTCTTCATGTTGTCGTTGGTTCGTGATTTGTTCTTTAGTATAAGTTATTGCGTTCATGTCGTGAATTTGGTTTGTTTTTACATGATGTGCCTCCATTGTTTTGGCATACTGCCTCTGGCTGTTGTCTTCCTCTCTGTCTCTGATGACCGATGTTGGAATGAAATCAGTATACTGAGATTATCCTGCTATGCGTCCTGGAATGAGAACGTCTCTGTTCGCATAACCACGGCATGTTTCGTTTAATGAAATTATCCCGGCTGCTTCTAATATGTGGTTCTTTGATTCTTGGTCTCCATCGCAGGTGACGAATAATGAATCGTTATTTGTAATATATAACCACTCGTTTTTTTGTTTTAATTTGTGGAACACTGTTGTTGCCATTTCGATATGTCGTATCTCACAATTGTATGGTACCTCTCGCGGCTCCTGCATTAGGAGTATTTCACACACTGGTCTCATACTCCTAGAATGTAAAGGGTGCGTTTCGGGACATACCAAAAATTCGTGGACAGGTTTACAAATGGTGGGATTAAAATTGTCATAAGTCGAATAAGTCAAAGGAGCTCTGATTTTGTTACAGCTAAAAAATCGTGCTTAGGTTTAATATACATACATTTCTTTTTGTTATCTGTAATACACACTGGAAGTGGTATTAAATTATATAAACTTAAAACATGTTGATACACTAGTGGAATCTTTAAAATAAAAACAATGTTATTATTATTAGTGTCGACGCCAGATAATGCGTTAAATTTAATTGTTAATTGTCGCCACCGTATCGCCATATATCCCTCCACCGTCCGGCTCACATACACACTCGCACGCACACCTGAGCATTGTTTATTTTTATTTTTATATTGTTCTAGAGATTATATTTTATGTAGATTAGGCCGCGACGCGGTATCGGTCACATAGGCCGCCGCAAATGAACCAGTACGGTTTTTCATAGTGTAATCGAAACACCCATTGTTACGTGCGCAAATCGCCGTTTTATAAATTAACTTATAGTTTTTTTGTCGGCACGAATTGCCAGTATAAGATTGTTTATGTTGGCGCAAATCGCCACGTAAATTATTATTGTATTTTTTTGATCTGTGTACGGTGCGCTTATTAATATTATAATTGTTTTTATAGCCGTGTGCGCTGTTCGTCGCGGCGTAGTATTATATTATTATTTCGTTCGGCGCTAATCGCCGCCCTTATTATTGTTGCGACATATTATTAATATAGTGTGTGTCGCGTAGTATTAATACATATTTGTTGGGCCAAGAGGGCCACGTAAAATTATTATTATTATTATTATTATATCGTTGTCAAGGCGCGAATCGCCAAAATTATTATTGTTTTTATATTTTTTTATCTTGTGTGTGTGTGAAACTTTATTTTCATTATATAGCTAGGACCAGCTGGCCAGACTGCGCTCCACAACTGTGAGTTATTTTATCATTATATCTTTGTCAGATTAATTATTATCGTGCCGGAAGGGCAGTATAAATATTATATTTTATCTTGGTCGTAAGGGCCACCGATTAATTATTTATATTATACTTTTTTTATAAACTATATTATTGTGTTGCTGTGATTCTAATATAGCTACATTATTATTGATATCGTGAATTATACAGCAACTAATTATTTACTTGAAACGTGTTACCTTTTATTATTAGTTTTCTTTTAAGCACACACTCACACAAATACACACATACACACCGCATTCATATTACGTAGCTCGTCGGTATTCGTGAGGCGATCCCAACCGCTGCCGACTGAGTTACTCACACACAAACACACCATAGGTCATAGTGTACAAGAGTCGGTAGGTGATTAGTGGTGCGCGCGAAGTATATCTGGTGTCCGGGCATACTTGATAATATTTTTAGTACCCGGCGGATTCAATTAGAATATAACGTTAAATCTGCAAGCTTTACTAAATCGTAAACATTGCTATATTGCACCTTGAGTGGCATATTGGTCCCACTAGGTAGAATAAGTTTAATGTTTTTAAACTGTTCTAGTAAATCTTTCGCATTTATTAAACTCGGATGTATTTGTCCTGACCTAGCACTTTGTAATATCTCGACGAATGTGTTTACCCGCATCATTTGTATTACCAATGCCTGATTAACCATTATGAATTGCTTATTCGATTTAATTTCCGGGAAAGTGACATTGGTTAAACTAACTAAATTCGCTGTTGTTAGTTTTAGTGACCCTAATTGTTCTTCGAACGTTTCCGCTTGTAGTTTTAAAATTCTAAGATTTTCGTCTACTAGGTTTATTGGGCCCCCTCTTTGTTTCTCGTAGTTTACCTACAGAGGACTCAAATTTCTTTATGCATGCCCAATTGCACAACCCATATAGTACCTGTGCTGCTTGTGCAACGTATTGCATTACCCCCCGGCGACGCCTATGTTCGACGGAGTCTAGTAGTAATTAGGTAGCCATACACGAGCGGATTTCATGACGGATTTGGTCCTGGGCGGATTAAATCCTCTAAAAAGTCCTATCGTGTATAGTGTTCAAAGGATTCAATCCGACAGATTTAGAATCTGACGGATTTAGTCCAACGGATCAAGTCTCTCGCTTTGCCACAGACTAAAAGACCAGGTCCGACGGACCACGGACCTTGATAAGAAATTTGTATTTTATTGATAGTAATAATTTTATTATCATTTATTATTATCATACAATATCATCTGTTTACTTATCAATGGTTCATTAATTATTTGTATGTGATATATTTTAATCATTTTTAAATCTTAGTGTTTTTTTAAGTGTACCTAGTTAATTTTTTTTAGTAGTATTTATATACATTTCACATTATACACAAATCGTCAAATCATGGAGTGGAGTAAATCTATAACAACAGATTTCATCGAGATGTACCAATCCAAACCATGTTTATGGAAAATAAGCTCTGTTGAGTATAAGAACAAAAATTTAAAGTCTGTTGCTTATAATGAACTTATGGCATTTCTCAAATCTAAAGGATTGGCTAGTGCTTCTGTAAAAGAAGTGAAATGTAAAATTCAAAATATCAGGAGAATGGTTAGAAAGGAAAGATCAAAAGTAGAAGCATCTAGGAGAAGTGGAAAAGGTACAGATGACCTGTATACTCCAACATTGTGGTAAGTATTAATTTTTTACATAGGTTCCCAATTTGTTGCAATATGTATGTGTACTATATTTGTGTATTAATTTATTCTTGAAGGTATTATGATCTCTTATCCTTTGCAAATGATATGGACCCACTTCCATCAATTGATAACCTAGGAGGTACTAGTGATTGTAATAACGAAATAGATGTAGAAAATGACTGTAACAATTTAGATTTGACTGAAAATAATTCACAATATTGTGAACAAGATGTTTACAGTGACATATCCAATACAAATGTTGGTCAAAATCATGTAAGTTTTTTTCAACAAATTAAAAATGAAAACTAGGTTTAATTGTTAGATAGTGACTATTAAATTTAATAAAATGCAAGTGTTTATAATAATTTAAGTAGAACATGATACTCTCAATGACAGTGTTATATAGTATATTCTTAATCTGGATAATAATTAATAACAAATAATAATAATAATAATAATAAGTAATAATTAGTAATAATAATAATAATTAGGTACAATATTAATTAATTAGTAAAAATATTAAAAATATCGTAAGTTATTTAAAATAATTATGATTTTCCTTTTTTAATCATGTCATCCTGCCAAGCTACTTTTCCAACTCCATTAAAATACTCTAAATACTTATCTCGGTTTATTTTGGCTGCTGCTGGACTATTTCTTGCATTATTACAATTTTGTAATGGAAACAATTGTCCACTTACATCAATATCTTCTGTGTCTTATGTCTCACTGTTTTCAGATGTAGGTTTGACATAAGAAGAATTGTGCTTTATAAGAAAATTATGAAGTGTGCAAATTGCTAAAACAATATAGTTTGTGTCATTCGGATCAACATTAATAGATGTCTGCAAAATGCGAAATCTACTTGCTATTAGACCAAAAGCATTTTCCACTACATTCCTAGCCCTTGATAGTCGGTAATTGTAAATCCTTCTTTCATAGTTTAAGGATTTTTGTGGAAATGGTTTTAAAACATGTTCTTCTAGTGCAAATGCTTCATCTCCAATGAATACAAAATTACGATTTTCTTCACAATCCATAGGTTTTGGCAAATTAAGAGTTTCATTCTGTAGTCTTCTGTGAAATGTTGTTGCTTGTATTACGCCACCATCAGATATCCTACCCTGTTTTCCAACATCGACATAAATGAACTCATAATTATGATTTACAATAGCCATTAGAACAATACTATAAAAATTTTTATAATTATAATATAGTGCACCAGAACGTGCAGGTTGACAAATGCGAATATGTTTGCCATCAATACACCCTCCACAGTTGATCATTTGCATCCATCCTTAAATTCATTAGCTACTTCCTTCTAACCAGTAAATTATCTAGATAAATATTCTTTTATCTTTTATCTTATCTAGATAAATAGAGACTATTAATTAACACAGTTATCTAAGATAAAAATCACCATTATCTAGATGAATTTATCTAGATAATTTAATTTATTAAACGGGTCTTATTTATTATAGGTAGAAAATTAAGTAATAAGTAGGTAGTATTTACTAATAACTAATAACTACCTAATAACCATCGACATTTTCGATACCATACTATTAAGTTATTTTAGGTATATTGCTACGACTGCTACGAGTTTTTGTTTGTATGGTTTCGTAGTATTTAATAATTAATATTATGTTATAACATAAATCATAATGCTGGTATCTATATTATGTAAACATATTGCAATAAAATATTTATAATTAAAATCTATACATCCATAATACCCAGAAATAAAATACACCAGTGGGCACTACGTCAGTCCAGAATAACATATAAAAATAACTCAGAATAACTTGATTGTACAAAAATTACGTATTAGTATTATTATCATTGGTTATAAAATGTACAATAATAGACATAGTATTTATTAATTATTATCAACGATGTTATAAACATAAATGGTAGGAGTATCTAGTATCTAGTAGACCTATTGGATCACGTCCCAACAATATCAACAAACAGCAAGTAGCTAAAATATTATTATAGTCGTACAACTACCTCGTGAACAGTGCCGCAACTAGGTATTGTAGGGCCCTGATGCCAAAAATGTTATGGGGCCCCTGTACCTGTACTAAACAGTATAATGAAATAAAGTTAGTGCCACAGATAACCTTTAGCAGACCCCTAATACAAAATAAAATGTATGGCCCCCAATTTTTAAAACTTTTCAAGCACTATAAGAGTATAGTTATGTTGGTTATATTAAGTTCATCATATTTTTAAACACATCTCCAACAATACATCAGTTATCAGTAGTCAAATAGTCAAATTAATAAAAAGCAATTCATTTATTAAAATATTAAATAATATAATATTTAAATTTCAATAACAAAAAATAAACAATATTATAGGGTATTATAGGTATTATACAAATATTTTATTTTAAAAAGTTTTTTTTCCTTGCCTTCATGTTTGAAAAGTCATGTATTAGTTTTTCAATATCAAGTTCTTTTGTCCTTGATTTTTCTATGTTAAGTATACTTATGCCAGTTAATCTATCTTGCGAAATAGAATTCCGAAGATAGTTTTTGAGGAGTTTTAATTTGGAAAATGACCTTTCGGCCGTAGCTACGGTAACTGGGAGACTTAAATATATAATACAAGCAGTGATAATTTGACTGTAAAGAGATGAAAGATCATATTCAATTATAAAAGATGACAATTCTTGAATAGTTTGAATTTTTGTATTTTTAATAAATTCTTTTAATGAAATTAGTTGTCTTATTAAATCTGATGTCACATCATTATTGTAAAATGATATGAAATCATAACAAGATTTAACTATTTCTGACTCTTTCATGGTAACTATATTTTGTGGAAGTAAAAATTCAAAATTTCTTGAAACGGAATGAAGTCCTTTAAATCGATCTCGTAACTGAAATAAAGCTGTATCAATGAGAGGATAAAAAATTGCTATACGAAATTTTTCTTCGGGCACATCTAATCGTCTATCTCCTTGAATTTCTCCACAGTATTGTTTTGAATATATTCTACGGGTTGCAGGTTTTGTGGTGGATATACCCCATTTATGGCATAATTCAGTTGCTGACCCAACGACTTCATCATAACCATCTCTCATTTTTTCAATTGATAAAATTGTTCCTTGCAATAAATCACATGCCTTGTGAAGATTGGTTTGTGGTGATTGTAATACCTTTGATACAATTGATAAAGGTTTTAAAATATTTTCCCAAATGGTCATCAACATAACAAATTCAAATGATTCCATTTTTTTTTTCAGTGATTTGGCTCTATTTTTTTCATCACTTTTGTCACTTGTTAATAATATATTGGTTAAAGATTTTAAAACATTTATAAAATTTAATTTTAGTGAATACACGGCGTTGTGTCTTGCTTCCCATCGAGTAGCACACACATTTTTTAATACTTTATTTCTTATTTGATCTGCGGTCTTCTCACCAAAAGCCAACGATGCCCATCTAGGTGCGCTCTTGCTAAAGAACAGAAATATATCTTGTACAAGATCAAAGAATAAAGCTACTTTTTGAGAGCTTTTAGCAATATCAGAAATAACCAAATTGAGGTTATGAGCTGTGCAATGAATGTAGGAAGCACTTGGTACGACATCTGAAATCCTTTTTTGGACACCAGTATATGCACCACTCATAACTGATGCCCCATCATACCCTTGACCTCTACATCTTTTTATGTCCAATTTACAATTGTTCAATATTTCATAAATTAAATTAACATGATCTTCAGCACCATGCTTAATTAATGGATAAAATCCCAAAAAAGATTCCATTATTTTGAAAGATTTTGCTTCATAATCAACTATAACATATCTTATAATTAAACTAACCTGGTCTATTTTTGTGATATCTTGGGTCGAGTCCATTATTATTGTAAAGCATTGAGCATTTCGAATCTCATCACAGATTAATTTTTTAACATTTGATGCCAATAGTTCAATGAGCTCATTCTGTATTTTCCAACTAAGATATTTTATTTTCATTTCTTCATTGTAAAGTAATTTGTTTAATACAGGATCATATTCGGCAATAAGTTTAACGGTGCGTAGAAAATTTCCTTCTGAATCAGTATTTTTTTTCCCTTCATTTCCTCTTAATGCACAGTTTCCAGCAGTAAGACTTAAAATAATTTTTATTAATCTGGTCAAAACATCTTTCCAAAATTGGGCTTCAATCGATATTTGTTTTTCTACATTTTTTTCAATTGTTTCATTTTTTACCCATAGTAATCGTATTTGAACAGCTTCTAAGTGTTGATGGGATTTTTCATGTTTCATTATTTTAGTACTCAAATTTTGCCAGTCACATATACCTTGAATCCAGTTATACTTGAAATTTGCGTTCAATCTGTTGGCAAAGAGCCAACAAGTTTCACAGTATACCTTACTCATTATAACTGAAAAACATAACCATCGCCTTGGAATTTTCATTCCAGTTTTAGTAGTCAAGTGATAATAATCAATTGAAAAATAACGACCACAATTTTTCAAACTGACATTTTTCAAAATATATTTGTTTGTTGGCTTACAAGGACCATATGAGATGATTTGTCTCTTTAAATTAGAATCAGTAATGTTGTCAGGGAATCTGCCTCTATCAGTAGGGTATTCTGAATTCAAATCAAGTGTAGTATTTACCACTAAAAAAACAAAAAAACAATTGATTAAAATAAAAGATAATAAATAAGTTTAATAAAATAAGTCAGTAAAATAAAAATAAATAGATTTGTCATATTATGAAATTCTTAGTTATTGCATAAAATACCCAAAAAAGCTTGTAAAAAAATAAATAATATACACATCTTTAAAAATAGTCAGATATTGTACAAAATCCCTAAGCAATACATAAAATGTCATGATTAAAATAGATATTAACGCTAACACAAAATAAAATTTATTACCGTTTATTGCAGATGATTCAGTGTCCAATATATCTGATTCAACCCCATGTCCTACATGGTCATTTTCATCTAAAATACATTTTAAAAACATTATAGATTATTTACTGTTATTCGCTTAAATTGTTGTATAAATTAATATAACATACAAATGTTTAGTTAAAAATGTAAAACTATTTAGAAAAACAAAAGAATATACAATAATAATAAAATTAATTATTAAGTACCATTTATTGCAGATGATTCAGTGTCCAATATATCTGATTCAACCCCATGTCCTACATGGTCATTTTCATCTAAAATACATTTTAAAAACATTATAGATTGTTTACTGTTATTCGCTCAAATTGTTGTATAAATTAATATAACATACAAATGTTTAGTTAAAAATGTAAAACTATTTAGAAAAACAAAAGAATATACAATAATAATAAAATTAATTATTAAGTACCATTTATTGCAGATGATTCAGTGTCCAATATATCTGATTCAACCCCATGTCCTACAACTCCTACATGGTCATTTTCATCTAAAATACATTTTAAAAACATTATAGATTATTTACTGTTATTTGCTTAAATTGTTGTATAAATTAATATAACATACAAATGTTTAGTTAAAAATGTAAAACTATTTAGAAAAACAAAAGAATATACAATAATAATAAAATTAATTATTAAGTACCATTTATTGCAGATGATTCAGTGTCCAATATATCTGATTCAACCCCATGTCCTACATGGTCATTTTCATCTAAAATACATTTTAAAAACATTATAGATTGTTTACTGTTATTCGCTCAAATTGTTGTATAAATTAATATAACATACAAATGTTTAGTTAAAAATGTAAAACTATTTAGAAAAACAAAAGAATATACAATAATAATAAAATTAATTATTAAGTACCATTTATTGCAGATGATTCAGTGTCCAATATATCTGATTCAACCCCATGTTCTACAGGGTCATTTTTATCTAAAATACATTTTAAAAACATTATGGATTATTTGCTGTTATTCGCTTAAATTGTTATATAAATCATTGTAACATATTACAAATGTTTAGTTAAAAAATGTAAAACTATTGAAAATACATTTTTGAAAAACATATACCTACTATTCATTATATTTTTTTATAAATTAACTTAATATAAAAACACAGTATTGTACAATATTTGAGTATTGGTAATCCAATATTTTTTTTTAAGTAGATAGTTATAATATAAAATATATAGAGTTAGAAATGCTACTGGTAGCTACTGAAATTACAATATTCACAGTAATTTATTGTAGTATTGTACCTATTGGTTTAGTGTTTACTATAGGTATTATGTCTAGTTACGCGTATGCTTTGCAATTTGTAAAATATTAAGAATAATTAAACTACAAAAATGAAACATTTCAAATAAAACTTACTTTGTTCAAGTTGATCCAGTTTAAAAAAAATTTTAATTTTTTTATTCGTTTTTAAAATAATTTCTTTTTGTTCTTGATTTCTTTTCCTTTTAGCAGCACCACTAAGGACTTTTGGTTTCATAATATTTTACTGAAGTACTTAGTTTGTCTTAGTTACAAAAGTTAAAAATTAAGTAGGTATAACAAACAAAAATGATCAAATTCAACGAGTAATATTAGTAAATAGTAGGTATTAGCATTATGTTTAATCAATGGTATTAGGTTTTAGGTATACTGATTACTGATATATCATATAATAATATCCATGGCCGGATGGCACGAGCGTGTGTTTGTGTGTGTACTATGTTGAGAGTTATAAATAAATCTATTTTTAATTTTCAAATGTGAATTACCATCGTAGATGTAAACAAAGATTATCAGTTATCAGTGGTCTCAATTTTATCGGATATTTATTCATCATTTGGCGTATGATTGTAATATCAATCTATTATAGAAATATGGAATGTACATTTTCTATTTTTTTTTTTTAATAATAAATTGCTTAATTTTTCCTTTTTGATGATGGGCCCCCCCCATAACATAAAACCTGGCCAGGGAATGCATTGCATACCCTGCCTCCCCTATTGTTGCGGCACTGCTCGTGAATCGTGGGACATATTATTATATTTATTATGTTATACATTGGAAGTCGACTCACCGTAGTACCGTACGCGTGTTCTTATTAAAGTTTAATAATTGAATTTAGTGAATCTGTGATCAAGTATTTTTTACTATGCGGAGATTTTTAGTATTGACTGCTGATAAAAATGACGCAAGTCAGTTGAAAAAACAACGTCTTCGAGAGGAAGAAGAAGACGATCCTGGTAAAAATAAAAATATTCAAGAACAAGATCTACCGAAGTTATCTGAAGAACCTTTGATTAAATCATACTTATTAGATAGTCAATTTTTTACTGTTATTAAAGAAGATGGATTAAAATTGACTGCACAATGTAAAAATTGTCCCAAAATCATTCAAGGACAAAAACTGTCCACAGGAATCTTCTTAAGTCACTTAAAAGTAACTATATACCTAATAATTAAGTATAGTAATATACAGTGTACTATTATACTCGTATAGTTTTAATTTTGAATGCAATAACTGCAATAATTATTAGTATACCAAACAGAAATAAATATTTGTGATTTTAAATTTTTAATATAAACATAAAACATTGATTCCGAAAGTTGAAGAGGCTCGAAAACGTGCAAAGAAATCAATGGTAACAACTATAACGCATGCAGAATTACAGGGCAAACGATCTACTTAACTATCAAAACAACAGGTAAATTGTATAATTAATCTAGTTATTACTTATTATAAACTAAAATAATTGCCAAATTTTTATACATAATACAAGTATTTTTGCTTTTAATTATTAATTTTTGGAACATATTCAGAGAGTTGTTTTTTTATAGTACCTAGTACCTATACATGGTAAATAACTAATTTGTTTAGTAAAAACTTTACTGGACAGATAAATTATGTTAAAATAGTTGTGAAAGTTTATTTGCTTAATATGCAACTGTTCACTTGTGTTAAAATATAGTACATACATATATGTTAATATACAGTGTAAAGGGTTTGGCGTTTGGGGACATTTTTGCAAATAAAAATTAAAAATAATTCACATTTAGAAATTAAATATTTATTTAACTAATGAATTTTGTAAACGTGATGACAATTACTTAGAAAGTGTTTGCCCAGCTATTTTTAAGACAAATACAGTTAAATATTTAGGTCTGAATATTGATGATTGTCTAAATGTATAAGTTATTATTAATTTAAGAAAAAATGTTTATGTATTTAACATCTTAAAAATATTTTGAATAATAATATGGTAGAGGTACTTATACTATGCTCTAATACAATCTATAGTTACATATGTAATTACTAATTAGTAATTACATTATGTGGTTCCGCTTATCAAATACATATCAAATATCAATGAACTCGAGACCACTTTAAACTCCTTAGTAAAATATCTTTTCTAGAAGCCAAGACCATTCGTTACAAATACACTATAGAATATAATTGAAAATATTAAACATTACTTCGCATTATTTATTATAATATGTTTATAGGTACCTTATTATTTAAGCATAAATATACCATTATACTATCAAATCATACCTATTGTACTCGTTATAAGCTCAATACTAATTTAACTAATCCTATATTAAGAACATGTTTAGCATAATCCGGACCTTATTATGTATTTGTACGTTTTTGGGTTAAATTTAAAATTAACCCTCAAAACCTTTATTATCTTCATTTAAAAAAAAAATTGCTATTGTTTTTAATACATATATGTAAAAATTAAAAATTAAATTGTATGTTGTTAATTTATATAACTTTCTATTATGTAATAAAAACACAATTTTTTAATTAAAAAGGTTCACATAAATTAGAACCCAATGAAAACAAATGAAGGGCTCCGTGCAATAACGAGACAAGTCCACTTTTTTTCAAAAGTCACTTTTTGATGTTATCATATACAGATTTTTTTTCTTTACAATTGTATGCAACAACGAGACATGTCCAGTGATTATTTACGGAGTTATTGAGTAAATGGACTTGTCTGGTTATAGATATTATGAGCAAGAACCAGATAAGTCCGGACTTATCTGGTTTTTACACAGAACAGTTGGCTATAAATAGTAAACAGTAGTATTGATAGTACTATTATGATAGTCATATTTATTGTTTTACACATTATCATTATTATAATACATATTGTTGAAAATATGTTACCATGTTAATTCTTGCATTTAGTTTCTATTGCTAGTTGTAAATTATTAGGCTGATTATACATTTTAATGTATTGTTTTGAAACTGCTCCATAACTGCTCCATAACGGGCATAGTGTTATTTAGTTTTTATTATTTTTCAAAATGAACTGTGATAATATAGCAAAACAACTTGAATATGATGAATCTAACTCTGACTCATCATTTGATTTTGATTTAGATGATGACACTCGAGATCCAGATTATAACATTTTTGAATATAACGATCTCAGTGGCATACTGGCTTTTGATTCTGATCCAGAAAATAATTTTGAACCACTTTCAACATCACCCTCAGGATCAATTAATATTATACCAGAATCCAGTGAAGATGAACAACTTACACCTAGTACATCTATTGGTATTGGTAAGAAAAGAATAAATAATAAATCAATCATAGATAATAATTCTGAACCACTTTCAGCGACACCCTCAGGATCAATTATTAATATTATACTAGAATCCAGTGAAGATGAACAACCTACATCTAGTACATCTATTGGTATTGGTAAGAAAAGGAAACAAAATAAATCAAATTGGCAACGCAATATTACAAAAAAGTGTAGATCTGAAGGTGTTGAACATAATTCTTTGCGTAATAAAATTGTTCCTCCTAGAACTACAGGCTCTGACTGTCACTGTAATCAAAAATGTTTTACTAATGTATCGGATGACCAAAAAATAAATTTACTTGCAATATTTAATAATATAGGTGTTAAGAACAAACAAGATACATATTTGGCTGGATTAGTTAGGGTCAACCCTGTTATTCGTCAAAGGAAAAGAGATGGTAGTCGATCAAGTAAAACGTGTTCTGTAAAATATGAGATAAAAAGTGGTTTAGATATTATCCCTGTTTGCAAGAAGGCATAATATAATGTTTTATTAAGTTTTTATTATTACTAGGAGTTGAAATATTATGTTTCTTTGTTTTTAGTTTGTCATATTGTTACTAGGGAAAATAGTAAACTATTTTATATGTTATAATAATAATACCTATGTATTTCATTTTATTATTTATTGTTCAATTTATTAAAATGTTATATTCATTTTTTTTTTTTTTGTACATAAGAAAACAAAAAGTTATCATGTTATTTATTTTGCTTTTTAAGATTTATGTTACAAGGTGATCTCTATTTTCTATTTTTTTTTTGTTAAAATGGTTATATAAATACTATAAAAAATAAGTCTTTACTGTTAAATAATAACATTTATATTATTACTAGGAAAAGAAATATACTATTTTAAATGTTATAATATGCATTTCATTGTATTGGTTATTGTTAAATTTATTGAAATGTTATTATCATTTTTTTTTGTACTTCAGAAAACTAAAAGTTATGTTATTTATTTTGCTGTATAAAATTAATATTACAAGGTGATTTCTATTCTCTATTTTTTTTTGGTTAAAATATAAATATTATAAAAAAAAGTCTTTGTTGTTATTTAACACCCTTCACAACGTATCTTAAAAAGTTTAAATTATAGGTATTTAATAAAATATAACTCTAATAAAACATATAATACAATATTTCACATAATACTTGATGAATATATTTATAGATTATAGATACCTGTTGATCGTTAAAATTGGAATAAAAAATTATTATTTAATTTTTAAAAAACCTTATAGCATACCTTATTACATAACATACTTACGAGCAAAAACCAGGTAAGTCCATATGTTTTATATTGCAATACAAGTTTTATCAAATTTCATTAATTTATTTTATTGATTAGTATTATAATTATTTATAAAACTGTCATTAAAGGATTTTACTTTAGTTTTTAAGAAATAAATAAATTAATTTATGGTAAAACACAAAACAAATAAAATTTTCGAAAACTTTTTTACAATTAATGAGCAAAAAAACAGGTAAGTCCATATGTTCCATACTTGCAAGATATTTTATAAGATCTAAAATTTATTTAAAATGCAAATTCACTTTACTCAACCATTTACATGTAATTCAAGATACTTATGTTGTAGTTACAAATAAAAATATAAATTTTTAAAGTTTTGGTGAAATAAAACATGTCTCCTGAACAATTTCAAAAAGTGGACTTGTCTCGTTGTTGCACGGAGCCCTTCAAATTGTAAAATTAAATAAAGTAATATCCATCCTCCTCCGAAGATGAAGAAGAAGAAGAATATAGATCACCCATAGTATCATTAGCACTGACAATGGATGCATATCAATTACAGGATATTATGTGTTTTTATTTAAAATTAACGAAAACTCACATTGATTATTTTAACCTTAATAATCATGAGGATCCATTTATTTTTGACATTAAATTGGTGAGACAGGTTCATAATTTTATTTCAACTAACAATGTACATGAAAATGTATTATGGTGCGAGAGAACCAATTGTCATAATAATTTCATTGCTACGACTCGTAAAATTATTAGAAAGTTGAGATTTAACCCCCTGTCAATAGCTTTAGGAATAGCCCGCACAACACGCGTATTACCGATAATTAGAGCAAATAATTTTTGTTATACATTTAAAGAGTTAACTTATATATTATATGTCACAAATCTAAATAAAAATGAAACGGAATTGATTTTAACATTATATTTAGAAACAAAATACGTCACAGAGACTGACGACTGGTTGGAACATACCACGAAATATTTCTGTAGTAGGATTAATAACCGTTGCCAGACAATCTTCAATTTTATGAACCCAAATAAAATTATGTTAAGTTCTGAAAAAAAACTTTTCCAGCAGTATACAGGTCAACCGTCAACCATGCTATGCTGGTATAATAAGAGAATTTAAAAAATGCGAAACTTGTGTGCGCCGCCTACAGATATGGGTAGGAACGAATGAGTTAAAAAAAATGCAAGGTTTTATGCCTGTAGACTTAGATGCAGCAGAAATAGAATTATTAACGTCTCGAATATTTAACATGATAAGTGAATTTTAGATAAGTAAACGATGTTTATACAGATACTAATAAACGCTTATTTATAACTATTTACCACGCTTTTTTTTCTCCCCTTACGTATTTACATATTTATAATATTCAGGTATATATATATATATATCAACTTGAATACGTTTGTATTAAGCTAAGAACAGAAAATGTTTCGTATTTATTTCAAATAGAACATATCATATGGGAAGTACTCGAGATGAATAACGTGTGTAATACGACCTAAAGTTTTGCTACAGGCATACAATATTTCTATTTTCCTAGGACGTGCAATGTACATATCCAAAAATAGTGGTGCACATAAATTAGAGATTTATTTGAAAAACATGTATCCAAACACATCCTACACACCTGATAGGAAAATGTGCTATACCATACAACTGATACTACACACCACTAGTTTGTTGGCTAGAGGTTTAAGATCTTCCTCCGCATTAATATATATAGTAATAATTTTAAAAAAATGTGTGATCTCAACAGTTCATGAACTATTACTAGGTACGTATCTATGTTTGATAAATGAAGGTGTTAACATAAGGAATCTCTTATTGTATTATTATTATTACTTTTTCTCATCAAAAACATATCTTTCGAACTCGAATTAGTCGTATCCAGAGCTTCTCGTCGACTGTTCAATACGAGAACCTACACGACACTTAACACTATGGACGCTGATTCGAGTAAGTATCATTATTTTTTAATATTATTAATATTTTTAAGAATTTTATTTTTTATTTTTTTTATAGTCTTAGAAGTAATTGAGAGGTATTTCCGTACCTCTCTAGAAAGTTTAATGACACCTCACTGTGAGGTGTCATTAAACAATCACCGACATTTTAATGAAAATTGTTTTGCATGCAAGGAAAAAAAAAAAAAATTCCATACCATGTACCACATGTCGCGGAGACCCGAGTGGCGTAACTTTGTTTGGGGTAAATTTAATTTAGATTTGAGCTCGAATTTAGATTTTATTAAGTATGAATTAGTTAGATATTCTATTTGTGACTTTGAATATTTTTTCCGTAAAATATTTCAACAAACATATGAATTACAATGCGACCGTGGTCACCGGATCTGGAACAATAATCTGTTATACGGAAGTGTGATATGGCCACAAGGTATAATAAGACAATATTGGGCGGGTGTATTATTAAAAATTAGACGATGTAGGGATTACAATATAAAACATTTAGAATTAAGAGAGACGACTGTGGGAACAAATTATTGGGGGCTTTTACTGTACAAAATTTTAGAATTAAAATGTAGACCTAACTTAGATAGTATTATTAATAATTTAGAATATTTAGATTTAGCTGTAAATAATGTAAATAGTCGTGCACATATTAATAGTGATAATAATAATAATAATTTAGCATATAATTTAGATGTAGAATTAGGTAATTTAAGTTTTAACAGTTTATTAAATTTAAGGGAGTTTACATTCGGGTCAAGTCGCTTCGAAAACTGGAATAATGGCTATCCGAATTGAACCTAATTATGGTTTTTTTTTTTATGTCTAGTTCCTAAATATATTATTCCTTGCATGCAATTTGTATACCGCATCTAGAAAAGGTAACTATACAATCTTTCATTATACGTTTAAACTCGATTTTATAGTATTTTTAAAACAGGCGGCTTGAACACTTTACCATACGGATATTAACACACCCGATATATACAACAAACCGACGACCCTGTATTATTCATTGTATAACTGAGATCGGTGGTGGCAGCGGCGGCGGCAGGTCTTAGGTAGGGATTTTTTGAATGAATGAATAGCCGCTATTCATTACTCCCCATAGTTGATGATATTTTGTCGTACCATATTAACCTATATCTCTCTCGATCGCTCTGTGTCAATACTACACACGTAATTATCATAATATAACGTTTTAATTTTTCTTGTTAATTTATTTTAAAATGTTTAAATGCGAGCAATGTTTTTTGAAATTCGTATACAAGCCAAATTTGATCGCTCACCGAAAAACACATCTCGAAATGTTTAAATGTCGACAATGTCCTTCGGAATTCACGATGAAACGTAATCTAACTAGACACGAAAAAAATCACAACGCCGAGCGTATCCCGTGTATTAGGTGTGGTATTACGTTCAGTTATAAGACCAGTCTCAATAAACATTTGAAAAATGCTCATGGTATGTATTTTTGTATCCACTTTAAATATTTATTATTATATTTAAAATGTTTTATCAGGTATACTACAAATCGCGCCACACGTTTTTGTACCAGACTTACAGCCTGGTCCATCATCCGTTCGTAAAGATTGCCTATCAACTGTACGAGATAAACAAAACGTCCGCTTATCACCCATTCGAGATAACGCGAGGGACGAATTTACGAGTAACGCGAATGAATGCTGGAAGGTTCTAGACGATATCGATCTTTTCGGACAAAATGATCGCTTATCACCAGAACGAGATAACACGATGGACGAATTTTGGAGTAACGTGAATGACGCTGAATGCTTGGAAGTTCTAGACACCGTTGAGAATCTCGGACTTTATGATTTTCAAGGTTAGCATTTTTTTTTTTATAAGCGTGCTATAAGCTAATTAGTTTTTTTTTAAAATAAAAGATTCATACACTACGCTCGTTAACGGCAAACGTGTCTCCAGTGCAAATACAACGTCGGCTGTAAGGCTAAAAAAATTACGTTTAAATCTCGTAAAGTCTTCAGGATTTACACAAATCTCTACATCATCAAATCAGACAATTACCTGGTATTACGTGAAAAATACCAACAATATTCAAAACTATATCTACTTTCTTGACTCGATTAAATCCGAACTAGTCGATTTACTAAAATCAATTGCGAGTAAAAATCCGATCAAGTTTAATTTAAAGCTTGAGGCGACATATAATATACCGAATGTGGAATATTCATCGGAAAACCGTGCTTTTAAAACATCGGCTAAGTCGATTTTCTGTGATACCGGAGTACAGGAAATTGTCGAAGAGGCATTCGCTAAATTAATGAAAGAGCAAGACGAGTATACAAGCAAGGGTAGTGGTTTCACATTACAATGTATAGACGGTTTAATGTTAGGTGTATATAAATATAAACCTATAGGCGGCTCATCATACATACAACTACCAGGCGCAATAGAAAATAAAAAAGCTGTGATTAATCCGCAGAACTTCGACTCACAATGCTTCAAATGGGCGATCCTAGCAAAACATGTCACAGGAAATAATAAACATCGTGTTGGTGATAATTATTTTAAACACCAAGAAAAATATAATTTTACAAATCTATCATTTCCAACACCACTACATCAGGTTAAAATTTTTGAAAAAAATAATCCAAACGTCTCTGTCAATGTTTACGGTATTGATAAACAATTTCAACCACCGAAATTTCCGGAATATAAAGTATTTAAAGAAAGTAGTACTAAAAGTAGTACATGAAGAAAAACCCGATCACTTTGATCTTTTACTAATTTCAGACCAGGACGATAACACTCACTATAGTTACATCTCTAATTTTTCAAGACTCATTAGCGCTCAAAAAACCAAACATAATGGGCAGTTAATTTTCTGCAAACGGTGCTTTACATCATTCGATAAACAACAATACAAATATAAATTAAACGGAGTTGCAGGACTTGAACAACATAAATTAATATGTGGGGAACACAAGCCCATACTACCTCAGTTACCTGAACCCGGATCAATACTCGAGTTTACTGCATGGGATAAAACGCAACGTCATCCTATAGTAATTTACGCGGATTTCGAAGCAATTCTAAAGAAAAGTGATGAGAAAATTGGAGAAAAAACAACAGCTTTTCAAGAACACGAGCCCATGAGCTATGGGTTTATGGTTAAAGCAAATGAAGAAATACCAGTGGAACTGCTTGAAAAATTCGGAATTCCGACATCACCTGTAATTTACCGTGGAAATGAAAATAATAAAGACGTGGCGAGACATTTTATAGATAGTATTGTGAATATAGGTCAAAAAATTGAAAAACTACTCAAAACAAACACCCCTATAATTTTCACTATTGAACAGCGGAGAACACATGAAACATGTAATACTTGTAATTTATGCAAAACCAAATTTTCTCATGAAAATCATAAAGTGGCTGATCATTGTCATTTATCAGGGAAATTTAGACAATCATTATGCAATACGTGTAATCTTAAACTTCAAACCCCTAACTTCGTACCAGTATTTTTTCATAATTTATCAAATTATGATGCACATTTTATTGTCACTCGTCTCGGGTATGATACAAACTCTATCTCGGTAATACCAAACAGCGAAGAAAAGTTTATTACGTTTTCAAAATACATTAGCAACTTCTTCACATTAAGATTTATCAACACACTAAGATTTATGGCCTCCAGTTTATCAACACTTTCAAAAAATTTAATTACACCAGGATTTGAAAAGTTTAGAGACAGTGCAAAACATTTTTCTACACTAGATTTACCACTAGTTACTCGTAAGGGGGTATACCCGTATGACTACACAGATGAATGGGATAAGCTTGAAGAAACCAGTTTACCGGCGAAAAAATATTTTTACAGTACATTGGACGAATCACATATAAAACATGAGGATTTTGAGCATGCAAATACAGTTTGGAATCATTTCAACTGTCAAACACTCGGGGAATACTCTGATCTTTATTTAAAAATCGACGTGCTGCTGCTGACTGATGTGTTTGAAAATTTCCGAGATCTCTGAATAAGAACTTACCATCTGGACCCATCATTTTACTACACAGCACCGGGATTTAGTTTTGACTGTATGCTGAAATACACGGGTCAACAACTTGAACTGATTTCGGATTATGATATTTTGTTAATGTTCGAGAAAGGTGAGGTCAGGTTATTTATTAAAAAAATAAAAAATAATGTGATAAAATATCTGTTTTTATTATAGGAATTCGTGGCGGCTTGACCCAGGCGAGCATGAGATATGCAAAGGCGAATAATGAAAAGACACCAGATTATGATCCAACACAACCAAAATCATGGCTTGTTTATCAGGATTGTGAGTATAATGTTATATTTAATATTAAATTTATTATATTTATTATATTACTTAAATTGCAGGTAACAACTTGTACGGTTACGCAATGTCACAATTCATGCCATACGGAGGATTTAAGTGGGTTGAGCCGAAACTAGAGGGGTTAAATGATTTAAACGATAGATCACCAATCGGGCGGATGTATAAGGTCGATATATCATATCCAAAAGAACTTCACGACAAGCATAATGATCTGCCATTCCTACCGAAAAATAGTATTCCACCTGGTTCAAAAGTTAAAAAACTTATGGCGACTTTAGAATCAAAGAAAAACTATGTGATTCATTATCGGAACCTGCAGCAGGCTATAGCCAACGGACTCGTTGTGGAAAAAGTAGCATATTTATTTTATTTATTTTATTTATTGCATATTTTGTTTTATTGTAGGTTCACAGAGTTGTGCAGTTTAATCAGTCGGACTGGCTTAAAAAATACATAGAATTAAACACTGAGATGCGGAAAAAAGCGAGGAACGACTTTGAAAAGGATTTCTTCAAACTCTTAAACAATGCCGTTTTTGGGAAAACCATGGAATCTTTAAGGAAACGTTTTAAAATGGAGCTTGCTTGTAGTGAAAAACGTTTGGAAAAACTTATAAATCTTACTACATTCAAACACTGTACTACGTATGACGAAACCCTCAACGCTGTCTCATTAGAAAACAAAATTATCATGTTTAACAAGCCAATATATATAGGTAAATATATATATAACTAATTTACTATTATCAAACATATTTTAATATTTTTTTTAATTTTCACCAGGTTTTGCAGTGTTGGAAATTTCCAAGACCGTCATGTATGATTATAATTATAACGTTATGCAGGCTCATTATAGGGATAAAATTGAGCTCATGTATACTGATACAGGTAAATGTTTTCAAACTATACTAATTTTCATATATTAATTTATATTGTAATTTTAGATTCACTGGTATACTATATTCAAACCGATGATTTTTACAAAGACCTGGAGAATAATTCCAATTTACTCGATCGAATGGATACATCAGACTTACCACAAGATCATCCATGTTACATTGCTGAGCGAAAGAAAATTCCTGGTTTGTTTTCCGATGAAACAAATTCAGAGGTTATGACGCATTTTTGTGGGCTCAGAGCAAAGTCTTATTCATATAAGATCAATGGCAAGGAGAAGATCAGGGCGAAAGGAATCCGCGGGCATGTAGTCAGAAACCATATGAATTTCAACGATCATTATCGCTGTCTGTTTGGTGATACAACTTTGGATGTGATGACGGAGAATGTCTCTATCCGGTCGTTCAATCATCGATTGAAGACTATTAAATCAACCAAATTAACTTATAATAGTTTCGATGACAAGAGGGTTATACTTGAGGATCAAATACATACCTTGGCTCACGGTCACTACTCTATAGAGTGAGTTAGAAATAATTGTATATTTTAATTTATTGTACTTTAAATATTTCTGAATTGTATAGGGACACCAGAACATTAGAGCAAGCAGAAGCCGAATTAATACAACTTCCGGAAGCCGAGCTAGACAGATAGTTTTTTATTTTATTTATTATAGATGATTTGTTTTTATATTGTAAAATATCACTGTAGATATTATTATTATTTTTTTTTTTTTTATTTTGTAAAATATCTCTGTAGATATTATGTGGATATTATATGTATTATTATTATCGAATTGATTCTAGTTAGGATAGGATAGGATAGGATAGGATAGTATAAAGAAATAACTCATTGATATAATAAAATAAATAAATATGATATTTATTTTTACAAATTATTTACAAACCATTTTCTTAGGCTAAATACTTTATAAAATGAACATTGTTTAGGATTGAAATCCATATGAAAAATACAGCATGGTAAAGTTTCTTCATCACATATTTGGTATAGTGGAGGGCACCCCATGTCGTCAATATTGATGATCCCGATGTGAGGAATATACTCTAAAAGAAGTTGTTTTTTCTGATCGCCTTTAACGTATATGAAACTGAGCTTTAGCGAATTCAGTACTCTACCTAGTTCTTCATACTCAACATCCCCATATTCCAAAGATAGTTTGTGATAATTACGCTCCAACCACTTGTTAGTTTTCCGACTCTTGTTATCCTGTATTGATTTTGAATTTTTAAAAATCCAATGTTGAGTGGCCCATGTTTCTACATCTACTATAGACATTTCTTTTATCATGTATTTATTATCCCTCCCGAGAATGCAATGGAAATCAATGATGGCAGTAGACATAATTATTATTTGGATGACAGTACTTCAGGAATTTGTTTCAACTTGTCTGTATTTTCTTTGATATTTTGTAACAATGCTTTGATTTTTATAAGGTGCTCTTGTATATCATCACACGTTAATTGAAGTGTTTCAACTTGTTCTTCTTGTGTTTGAATAGACTTATGATTTTCCTCGAGTAAATTTCCAAATTTATCTAGTCTTATACAATATGATTTGATGGTTTGTTTGAGATTTGTTACAAATTTTCTCGTTTCACCAGCCTGTGAACATCCGAACACGTTCATACCTAGAGCTCGACTGATGCTATTTTCTAATGTCACTCGTATTTATCCAACTATTGTGCGTATTATCAAACCCTAGCCATTTTACGAACATCTGTTTTCCCTTCCTACGGATAATTTTCTCGACTAAATAATCGTTTGGGAGATTGGTCTTTTGAATTTCTTCAGAGTAGAAACAACCTAAAATCGGGTTTCCTGTATAATCTTGTAGTTGATAAGTAGTGGGGGATGTCTTGTTTATTTTGGTTATTTTAAATATTTCTGTGGACCAGCTCGGTAGATAACCTTTTGTAAATACCCCTTTATATATACTGATACGAACGTTATCACCAATGTTAAATTTAATTTTTCCATTAAGAATCGGACGTTGCTTTAATTTTACTGAAGAAGGATTGTTATCAGCCTGTCTGGGTGTCATAGATATTGTTCTGTGTTTTGAATTATTATATTCATTAATCATAGATTGTAAAATAGAAACCCATTCATGTGTTCCTCGTGCAGTGAACTCCCTATACATTTTTTCTTTAATTGATCTGTTAAGGCGTTCAACGATACAGGCCTTCGTTGTACTATACGTAGAATATTTATGTATATTGTGTTTCTTCATCAACGCATCGAATGTCGCATTGTAAAATTCTTTACCGTTATCGACCTGTAATAGTTTTGGCGAGCGCTTGAGTAGTATTTTTGACATTGCATTTGAAACTTCTTTAGCCGTTTTCGACTTTAAAGGTATAGCGAAAGAGTATTTCGTGTAACAATCTATGATAGTTAGAAAATATTTATAGCCTTTATTCTTTTTAGAATAAGGTATCATTTCCACCAAGTCTGCCTGCCATAGATTCTTTTTTACCATACACATTAACTCTTCGCCTTGTATAATTTTTTCTTGCTGGTTTGTGTAGTTCGTTTGCTATATCGCGTTTAGACATTTGGAATTCGTTTTATTAAACCCGTTTCATACAATTCTTCGTAAATTGAAAGTATTTCGTTGGAAAGCCCTGTATTACCGGCAGCTTGTGAGGCTAAAAGAAGTCGTAACCTATCAACCCACTCGTTTGGATCATTCCAATATACTAAATTATGCGCTTGTAATTTCACACCCGAACCCGAGGTGAATAGCTTGCTAATAATTTGCTCATACTTTGTACCACCCTTCCTAATTTTTGTCACGTCCTGTGTTAAATGTGCTGAAGTATGAATCAGTATTTCTTTATACGTATTTAAGTCATTAGCGGAGTATTGCATTGGATATCTGGAACACAATAACTCGCTAAGCCCCTGTGTCAGTGGATAAGAGTTTTCTCTCACAACTATTGCACCGTTTTTAAATTGTATTACTTCTGTACCTAATTTGATAATGCCATTAGAATATTTTTTTGGGCCATATACTTTATCTTTTTCTTGGTCTTCTAATTTACGAAAGTTTGTAAACCGGTTGTCGGATGCGTTGGAAACCATATCATTATCGACTTTGGAAGTCTGTAATTTGTTCAGAGGTTCGATTATTGGCTGAAGTGTTTGTGATACAAAAGATTGAATATCGGCTTTTCCATGTTTTAATGCAATATACTTGCGTTTAATATATGGCAAGATATATCCTAACTTGTGATGGTAATATACGTGTGTTTTACATTATTTGTGAAGTAAATAGGTGAACGGGTATGGTTTCAGCATAAATACCCTCATGTATTTAGCGATAATTGGAGACAAATATATGATTTCTATGTTACATTGATGGAAAATCATAAAAATATAGTGGTCTTGACCGACGTGTTATAGATTTGTGTATTTCGAGACAGGTATAGTGATGAAAATCAGTGAAGATTGTAATGAGAGTATAGGTATATTATATTATATAGCTGACGAGTGAGGCTCTATGAATACAGTTTTTATGATGTTTAAATAAAAATAATAACTTTTAGCAAAAGTATCTATGAAAATACCGATTTTTACAGGTAATGTATTAGTTATATATACCTATTTTTACAGTGAGAATATGATAATTGAACACATTTTTATTGAATTTATGAAATGTTTACATGTTTTAACATAATATAGTATGAGTACCTATAATGTATGAGTCATAAAACTTGAAATATATCTAATGCGACATGATTGATGGAATGATTTGTAGACTATAGTTATATGTAATTATTAAGATTTTCGATATTTTAGACATGTCCTTGACATAGAAATTATATTTGTATAAGATTTTATCGACATTAATATACCTAATATAATAATTTGGGAGAAATTAAGGTATTTTTATCAATTTTCACTAGAAAAAAAATATATATATATATTTCCAAGCTTGTGAAGGTAATATACAAGCGATTTCATGATTATTTTACAAAGTAAGCATATCGAATACCTAATACATGAAAAGTATCAGTGATAAGCATCCATGTATAGTATAGATATAACTGTATAAATAATAATAAACTCCTATTATTTTGCTAGGCCATCTGTGTAAGATATGCGTTAAAAATAATTGAAATATATATGGTTTACTATATGATATCATAAGTGAAAGATTATCACAGCTTGACGTAGGTACATTTTATTTTGTTTTTGCTAATATGTGATGAAAATAACTATAATATAATATTATCTTTCTCATTATCGAATACCATGGAATTTAAATATGATTTTGTAGGTATTATATTACATTTAATTGTAGTATTAGTATGCACAGCGACGTTGTGATATATTTCATGTATCTACTGTAAATATATAATAATTAATATATGTTTAAGAATTCAGGTATTAAATAAAATAGGTATATATCGAAAGTATTTTATATAAATTATTATTTGAAATAATCAATCGCGTCTATATGTATGCACGAATGCTGCTTAAGTAAATATGTATGCAAATGTATGTACGTGTGTATGTGTGTGCATGTATGTATGTATTAACTATTATATTATAGTGCAACGATATGTTTCGGATGTTGAGACTTGTAATAATGACTCGTTATAGTGATGGTCATGCATTTAGATACATTTAATAACTAAACTGTATATATGCCTTTGATGGTAATAAACTAGACATGGGTATGATATTTTTTATAATATTACATATTATTTTATGAAATTATGATATTTTTGCCCATTTTTTACTAAAATATTGTGATGTTTCCTTAATATGCTTTATTGAAATTTTGATATTTTTACTTATTTTAGCAAGATTTCTGTATTTACACACAGACGGCAATGTTTTTTTTTTTTTTTTTTTTTATCAAAATCAGTACATTTTAATGTGTATTCACATTGTTGAGTATATTTTTAGGTTTCTGCATAAATTCTACCTACGTATTTAACGAAAAAATGAGTAAATTATAATATATGATCAGGTACTATATTGCATTTAATTGTTGTATATTGGATATCGTTACATCAGTATCCACGGCGACGTTGTGATATATTTCATGTACCTATCTAATGTAAATATATAATAATTAATATATGTTAAAGAATCCAGGTATTGAATAAATTATATACCGAAAATATTTTATGTGAATTATTATTTGAAATGATCGAGTCTATGTATGTATGTATGTATGTATGTATGTATGTATGTATGTATGAATACTGTTTAAATATATAAGAATATCAAATATGTAAGGATATAGGTATACAAGTGTGTGCATACTATGTAAGTAATATATGTGTATGCCTATATTATGTAGATGACTTATTGATGTGTACCTATATATATATATATATATATGAATGTTTATATGTATATATAGTTATGTTAACTATAAAATATGTTTAGGCGTTTGTAATATCGAATATGTATATATGATTTAATGTGGGTTTTCATAATATCATACTAGGTATCGCGTATTCATGTAGGTAACTATAGAACTAAGTGATGGGTCGATAATAGTTTTTAGTATTATTTTTTTTTTACTTATTAATATATATATATTATAATTCTCACTACACTTGACGAATAATAATAACAATAATAACATTTAAAGAGATTTATTTATTCTCGTATATACCTATAATCCATGTATGTATATATAAGCTATGATTTTAGTCTAATGTAATTTCATACAATATTTCAATGTATGTATAATTGATTAAAAATATAAGTATCTGCAATATTATTCAGGATAGGTTAGCCTGATAGTATTGTGTATATAAAGATACAATAACAAGAATGTTCCCACATGTATGCACATTGTAGCATGAGCCTGTATGGAAAATTACTAATAATATGAACATTTTTAATTGTTAAATTGATAAAGATGTTGGTATGATAGGTACTACAGATGTGACGTTAATTATTGTATATTTCTAAATTTAGGTCATAAACCGCATAAAGTATCTGCTGAAATGAGAGATATTGTTAATAGTTCTTAATTTTCCGATATTATAACTTATACAATAATATATGGCGGTGGTGTTATATGCCTGTGTGTATGCACACGGTAAAATAAAAATATTATACAAGTGATATGACTGTTGTACGTATGTGCTGATAAAATATACGCATCGGTCACTTGAGTGATATGTAAGTTGTTGATGTGCAAGCACACATGCGTTTTCTCATATGTAAGCGTGAAAAAATATGTTTTGCTCGAGTCGGGAGGGTTTCGTTGGTGGTGACTGTAACTGGTAATGGTGTGTGTTTTTCCCGTGTACATGCATGAATTAATATATATATATATGTCGGTCAGGTTATTGATAATATGTAAGTTGTTGTATGCGCGTTCGTATATGTGTTTTCTTATGCACAGGTATGAAAAATATAGAACACGAGATCAGAGGATCAAGGGATCAAGGGATCAAGAATAAGTGATAGGTAATGATTAAGGATTAGTGATCAAGAGGGTTATATGTGTAATAATAATATGGTAGGTGTGATACATAATGTAAAAAATAAATATTACACAAGTGATATGGTTTTTACATGTATGTTTTTCTCATTCGTTCTTAAAATATATCAATTGTTGATTAACAATAGTTAAGGTTTTATTAGCATACAAACATGTAGATGCATGACTAGTCTTGATGAATGTTGTTTTTCTCAGATGTATTACATAGCAATTGATCAAGACGTTGTTTGATACATAATGTATCCGTTGGTTCGAAAGTATAAAGGAGATATGAAAATTAATATACCGTTGGATATATAATATGGATGAGGCATCATATAAGTTTTTATATATTATTACCTAGAAGATGTTGAAATACCGAGAAATATATGTTACTCAGATAATGATACAATTTTATAATCCATTTAATGGATAAGTAAGAACCTTGTAAATATTTATTGTAAACCTTAATATTATTTTAATAATTGAAAATACTTTTTATATATCGTGTCTTTTTGTTTCATATAAATTATTTAATTTCCTATAAATATTAGAATAATCTACGTCTCACATTGCGTAGGTGCTGGTGCGGGGTGTTTGGCGAATGTTGATTGAGATGGCTGTGGTGTAACCTTATGTAGCATTATTACCAATAAATAAAAAAAACTTTGTATCATGATCGGGGAGACGAGCAGTTAAATATAATATAATATTCAGGGAGAATCGTAGGATCCTATAGATATAAATACCATAGGTTAGGGGCAGATATGTAGATATCAGAATCTTAAATAATATATTTAAATTACTAGGATTCCATTTCAGTTATAATTATGGTTTATTGTCTACTAAGCACTGACAAATAATAATAATACTCGCAAATATAATATACCTAAGCTATGTTCTATTATAATATGTGACTGTATCGTAGTCATACATAGTCGTAGTGTGTATTGAGATATGAGGTGTATAGTGAACTGCTTTACTAATCCATGGTGTGTGTTGGTCATAGCCCTTGCAATTATGTGTGTGTGTTTTAATATTAATGTATCGATCAGCAGTTAATCGTACGTAAGGTAGAGTTCGTATTATATACATAAGTGTTATGAAACATATAATTATGTTATATTATTATATTTATAATTGTTACAACTTGTTTTTAAATATCATGGTTGTTTTTATTTTACACAAAAATTAAAATATTAAAATGAAAAGTAAGTATAAGCATATTTGTGTTTAATTCAAATATATTAGATTAAATGTTGTATTATTTCAAACATTAAAATAAATGTAGTAGGTATATAAACGGTGAAGTCGAAATAGGATAGTATAATTTTTGCATTTAGTGACCAAACTACGTACTCAAAGACGACGTCTAAGACCCTCAGAGTCGATATCCTCTATTCTCCTTAGTCAGTATACCTACTAGTTACACAAATTCATAATAATAATATTGTGTGTCAAAAATATATAATTTTGTGTATGTTGTCGAGTAATCCTTTGAGCTGTATAAAATAGTTGGATCTATGTATTTTAATAGGAATTACAATTTTGTAGCAGTAATTGACGAGGGATGGCGGGGGTGAAAATACTTTCTAGGGTGGATGGATTGGAATGTTTAAATGCATCTACGTAATTGCGACTATGTTTTTTGTAAGTATGACTTTTGTGTCTTAATATATTGATATGCACCTAAGCTGTATAATATGTTTGGTTGTGTGTGTGTTTGTGATGTTGTATGTGTGAATATATGTACATAAACTAAATATATATGAATACTGCATATACTTTAATTTTATAATATGTTTGGGTGTTTGTGATACCTGATGAATGTGTGTATATATGTATATAATATGTGACTATGTAAGTATCTAAATATGTATGAACTATCCTATGGGTTTAATAGTGTATGTGTGTTGTGCTAGAGAAATGTGTGAATGAAACTCATCATAATCTGTAAACGATTAAACGATTGACATATATATATATTATAATTAATATTTCTGTATGTTGTCGGGGAGAGGAATGTGTGAATGCAAGCGAATGTACCTATATTCCGACGTGTATATTTTGAAAATAAATATTTTTACAAGTTTATGTCTGTGTGTGTGTGTGTGTGTGTTTGAGATTTATTCCCATGTATAACGAAGGACTGGGCGGCTTGTTTGTATACTATATGGTATACTGGGATCGTGTGTGTGTGTGTGTGTGTGTGATGTGATATGAAAGTATGTATCTATGCATGCATGCGTGTATGTATGATAAGGTATATAATATATATGTTGAGCTTGTGTGTGTGTTGTAAATATTATTATATAAGTTCAGAATGAAAACTGATAAGTACTGTATGGTGTTTATGTATTACTGTATGTGTATGGTTATATCATATTTATATGTATAAATATACCTATGCGTTTTATTGATATGTATAAGTAATAAGTATATAATATTATGGTTAATATTTGTATATAGGTATGTGTGATGTTGTAGGTACCTTATATTATATTATGAGCATAATGTATGTTCGTATGTATGTATGTATGTATGTATGTATGTATGTATGTATGTATGTATGTATGTATGTATGTATGTATGTGTATGTGTGTTTGTGTATATTATTATATAAGTTCAGAATGAAAACTGATGAGTACTGTATGGTGTTTAATAGTATATTATAGTTTGTATGTGTATGGTTATATCATATTTATATGTATTAATATACCTATGTATCGTATGCTAATGATGTGTTTTATTGATATGTAAGTTTATGTTATGTAAATTGTATAATGTGTTCAGGGGTTTGTGATAATGATGTGTGTATAATTGTTTGGATATAATATGTAAGTATATGTATATATGTAAACTATATTATAATATATTTGAATGTGTGTGTGATACATTCCGATGTATAACGTGTGCTTTAGCGGGGTGTTTATTCGAATGGGATTATAATCTGAAAATTGTATAATATTTTTAAATATGTATGTATGTACGTATGTAAATGAATATATGTGTGTGTGTGTGTATGTATGTATGTGTGTGTATGTATAGGTATGTATGTGTGTTGTGTGTATGTATGTGTATGTATGATACAAATGTAGGTACATCAGAATATTTTATACATATTTTTTTTAAGGGGAGGTAATGTATTTGAAGGGGAAGGGGTAAAATATATGTCGGATAAGTGTTCGATATAGTCGATACAAATGTACATCTGAATATTATACATATTTTTTTTTAAGGGGAGGTGTTGTATTTGAAGGGGAAGGGGTAAAATATATGTTAGACAAGTGTTCGATATAGTCGATACAAATGTACATCAGAATATTATACATTTTTTTTTTAAGGGGAGGTAATGTATTTGAAGGGGAAGGGGTAAAATATATGTTAGACAAGTGTTCGATATAGTCAATACAAATGTACATCTGAATATTATACATATTTTTTTTAAGGGGGGGTAATGTATTTGAAGGGGAAGGGGTAAAATATATGTCGGATAAGTGTTCGATATAGTCGATACAAATGTACATCTGAATATTATACATTTTTTTTTTAAGGGGAGGTAATGTATTTGAAGGGGAAGGGGTAAAATATATGTCGGTCACGTGTCGGATCGGGTGGTATGTGACGAGTGTATGTGTGTTGCGGGTTGCCTATGTCGAGTAATTAATACAAGTTTGGGAGGTGCGTGTACTTCGAATTGCCTATACAGAGGTGCCTATGCTTTTACATGTAAAATTCAAGGGGGAGGTGCTGCTGAACATACATATTTATACTACTTACAACGGAAATTCAAATTAATTATTTAGTGAACAAATAAAGAAAAGAATTGTTTTATTTTATTAATTATTTCAGAGAATAATTATTTTGAGAAACATTTTTATTTTTATATTACTATATTAATTAATTAATGATTATGAATAAATAGTTGAATTTATTTAAGAAGTTTATTAGGTAACAATTTCCAATTTTAGAGTTAATTAATTGAAATAATTCGTGCTAGTCATTATAATAATTTAGGAATTATTATTAAATTTTATTTTAATAAAAGGGGGTTAAGTATTATTGTTGAATATATTGGGGAATATATTGAGAATTTATTTGGAAGTTTTATTTAAAGGCCGTGAAGTAAGTCCTTATATATTGTGATTTTATTGAGACAATTGGTGTCTGTATTTGGAAATTTTATTTAAAGGCCGAGAAGTAAGTCCTTATATTTGTGATTTTATTGAGACAATTGGTGTCTGTATTTGGAAATTTTATTTAAAGGCCGAGAAGTAAGTCCTTATATTTTGTAAATTTTATTAAGACAATTGATGGCTGTATTTGGAAATTTTATTTAAAGGCCGTGAAGTAAGTCCTTGTATTTTGTGAATTTATTTAGACAATTGTTGTCTGTGTTGAGATTTTATTGATTTTATATAGGCCGTGTTGTAAGTCCTTCTGTGTTATTTGAATTTTACGACAGTTGATGTCGAGTTATTTTGTTGATTTTATATAGGCCGTGTTGTAAGTCCTTTTGTGTTATTTGATTTTTACGACAATTGATGTCGAGTTATTTTGTTGATTTTATATAGGCTGTGTTGTAAGTCCTTCTGTGTTATTTGAATTTTACGACAGTTGATGTCGAGTTATTTTGTTGATTTTATATAGGCCGTGTTGTAAGCAGAGGCTAAAATATATATTTTTTCGTACTACACACTTTATATTAAACTTCAAGCTACCGTGGGGGCCCCCCACACCTCCGCCCCCCACACCCCCCAAAAGTGTATCTAATCCATACACATAGATGATAAATCCAACATAGGGTAGTCAATACTATTTTTATTTATGTACAGAAATACAAAATACAGATTACACCACATCATTTATAAATTTAAAAGTGTATGAGTTTTGAGTTGATTATAGTTTCATCAACCGTTGAAATAGTAGATTTTCCTGATGCCTCTGGAAAAACTCCCCCAAACCATTCTTGTTTGGTTGCATAAGTATGAACCTGAAAATTGTAATAAATAAAATTGATATTTTTTGATTTTTTTACTTATATTTTATTTCATCAGTGATATTATTATATAGGTACCTTATTATGCCTTTTTTTTGTCTTTAGCCATTCTAGTACTGCATTATGAGGGTTGAATTCACTCAATGTTGGCATATTTAATTTAATATAGAGACTATCTTTTATTGTGTCTGGAGATAATTGTGACCGGTCTGCAGTTTTAATAATATTATAATAACTGATTAAGCGCTCAACATCTGCACTGTGAGGTTTCATTGAAAGAACACGGGCCTAAAAATTACAATAACCCAAATTATTAAACTAAAAATAAAAATTAAGTAAATTCTTACTACAATATATTAATCTTAATATACAGTCTTATATTGACTAATCTTATATATTATTTTGTAATTTTCTTATGGTACATACTATTGAAACAGTTAATGATTCCCAACTAGCACAATTTATCAATATCTTGAGAAGGCTAGTTGAAATGAGCTTATCTTTAATCTGAGAATGTCCAGAAGCTTCTTTATATGAAGTCACAAAATCAACTAAAGTAAAATCTGGACATATTAATGAATGACATTCTTTTAGTTCCACATCTGATACTGACATCTTTATAAACTGCAATGGTTTTAATTTAGACCAGTTGCTTGTGTCTAGTCTTCTGAGCATATAATTTGTAATATGTTCAATAATATCATTACGAATAGCAGAAAAACACCTATTATCTGTTACAAATTGATGGCTAATTTTTCTTCTAGAATTTGAAACATAGTCAAAGAGCTGGAACCCTTTAAGCATATATGTTGTTGTATCTTTACCATCGTTGGAAGTATATGACACATCTGTAGTGTTAATAATAGTATCTTCCCAAGTCCCAACCTCCAACAAGTGGTAAATAAATTATTTAAAAAAATTAAGTAATAAAAATATCAACTATTTAAATTGATATTATTGTTATTATAATCCTTAAATACAATTTGCAATAAATGACTTTCATAATATATTAATTTCTTACCTTTGGTATGAGGAACTTTTTCAAAACAAGCATTATTTATCATATTACTCTCAACATCAGGCTCTTCAGGCATATCATCATTAGTGTCGTTTACAGAATTTAATTTATTTGCCACATAAGAAGCTCCATTTTCATCACCATTGTTTTCATTATTACTTATAATTTTTAAATTAACATCATCTAAACAATATAACGCATCTAATCAAATTCAAGATACATTACCTACTAATACTGAATTAATAATAAATTATTTAAAAAAATTAAGTAATGAAAATATCAACTATTTAAATTGATATTATTATTAATATAATCCTTAAATACAATTTGCAATAAATGACTTTCATAGTATATTAATTTCTTACCTTTAGTTTGAGTAACTTTTTCAAAACAAACATTAACACCAGGCTCTTCAGGCATATCATTATTAGTATGCTCATTTTGAGCTGTAACGGTAGATATAGCAGGGTCGATTGTTTTCTCTTTTTTTATCAGCCACTTATGCATTATTAATATTAAAAAAATTAATACTTAAATAGTTAAATTTTCAAACCAACATTGAATAAAGTAGATTAAATAATAACTAAAATAAAACCTGGAATCATAGATCGTAGTTGATTGATTGATATTAATATTTAATCTTATCATAGATTAGAAGTATATTACACTATACATAAAACTGTAGGTACTGTATAATATGTCTTAATCAATGGTTTTATAATATAACAATAATTCTAAATATAGCAATAGCCATAGCTGATAATATGAGGAAATAAACATATAATCAAAATAATACATAGATGGTATACATTAAATTCTTATCTATCAATTTCCCAACAATAATTTTTCAATTAATGAAGAAAACTGTAAAAAAAGCATTACACACTTTTTAATTTCGTATTACACACTTGGCATTTCGTACTACACAAAGTGTGTCGTACTACACACAATTTTAGTCCCTGGTTGTAAGTCCTTACGTGTTTTTGAATTATTACGACAATTGAAGTCGATATTATTGAATTTTATAGGCCGTGCAGTAAGTCCTGATATTTGTGAATTATTTGAAGACAGTGAGTCTATATTTTGAATTTTATTTTACAAGGCCGAAATAAGTCCTTACGTGTTGAAAAGAGTAGGTTAAATTAAAAAAAAAAAAAAAATAAAAAAAATATAATTAATTCAATTAGTACAGTTAATAAGAGTTACTATTTTTGAATAGATGTCGTATTGGCTGATTAATCTGAATTAATGCAAAAAAAAAAATTAAGAGTAACTATTTAAATTAAAGTTAATTTTTATTAAAGGGTTAATACCTAGCTTAAAGACCATCGTAAAATCCCAAAAACCACCCACTTTGGAGTTAGCAATCCAGGTTGCTAAGGACGAAGAGACCGAGATTAAGTCTGAGACCGATGCATATCAATATTATGGAGGCAATAGTTCAGGTAGACAAGTAAACAACTCTACCGCGAATACCAGAAATTCTAACGGGAAAAAAAATAATTACAATGCTCCGAATAATAATAGACCTAATTATAATTTATCTAGACAAAATTACAATCCGAAAGGAAATTTTAATCCAAATCCAAATTTTAATCGATCACAATATACTCGAAATACGAATTTTAATAGACCTGATATAAATCACGGTAATAGGAATAATGTTAATAGTAGTAATCAATATCAGCCTCGAGGTAATAATAACTTTAATCGCAATAATAATTATACACGTAATTATCAGAATAATAACCACGCAATGGCCACTATACAATGTTACCAATGCGGAGGAAACCATTTCGCTCGAGACTGTGTTCAAAATCGTCATACTAATAACAATAGTAATTCGCGTCCAACTAACAACAATTTCACGCGACAGCCTACTAATTACAACGCTCCGGTGAACATTATATGCACGTATTGTAAAAAATCTGGACATGACATCTCTAAGTGTTTCAGGAAACAAAATAATGATAGGTATAATAATGATTCGGGAAACTCGCAAAGATCGGGAGACATGAGTGGCGCTCGCCCGATAAATTTAATAGCCACAGTCGAGGAAGATTTCGACGATGTTTACACATCGTATCAGTCTTAAACAACAATCACGACACTTGTCAGTCTGTCAATATAAGAAAAGAATTTATAGAATTACTCATAGATACTGGAAGCGATGTTAACTTAATAAAATTTAGTGCTTTGACAGGTGACACGTTAGTACAAGAAAACAGAAAAATATATTTAAAGGGAATTGATGATAATATAGTGTCAACAATAGGACAAATTAAGATAACTTTAAGATTTAATAATGTTAATATAGAAACAGAATTTCAAGTAGTACGTAATTCGTTTCCTATACCTAAGGATGGTATTTTAGGACAACAATTTTTAATGAAAAATAAGGCAGTAATTGATGTAGCTAATAATTCGTTAATAATAAATAATAAAATAGTCAATAATGTAATTAAGGATGATTTATGTTTTGAGTTGAATCCACGGACGGAAACAGTGGTCTCCGTACCAATTGCCGATCCGGCTATGGAGAATAAGAATATTATAGTATATAAACAGGAATTAATTAAGGATGTTTACTGTGCCAATGTGGTAGGAACAGTAAAATCAGGTAATGTTATAGTTAGTATACTAAATGTTTCTGAAGTAACCAAGGAAATAAATGAAAGTGTTATGAATCGAATATTATATGATACCGCGACAAGTTATGATATACATACTGAAATTAACAACGATAATCGTGTAAATAGGATATTTAATTTAATACGAAGTGACCATATGAGCATTGATGAGAAACAATCCATCTTTGAAATATGCGAACAATATTCCGAAATATTCCATTTAGAAGGCGATCGACTCACTTTTACAAATGCAGCCGAGCATGTTATTAATTTAAATGTTAACCAACAACCTATTTATCAAAGACCCTATAGATTGCCACATTCACAACAAGCTGAAATTAAACAACAGTTAGATAAAATGGAACAGGATGGAATTATAGAACCTTCCAGTTCACCTTGGAACGCTCCGCTCTTGCTAGTTAAGAAAAAGATAGATGCAAGTGGTAAGGAAAAGTTCCGTATCGTAATAGACTTTAGAGCTTTAAATCAAGTAACTTTAAACGAATTTCATCCCTTACCTAACATTGCGGAAATACTCGATCATTTGGGACAAAGCCAATTGTTCAGCGTGATTGACCTTGCTTCAGGTTTTTACCAAATTCCGTTATCTGAATCTTCACGAGAACTTACAGCTTTTTCTGCTAACAATGCACACTACCACTTTAGACGAATGGCGATGGGGATGAAAACTAGTCCCTCGACATTCCAGAGACTTATGGATAACGTATTATCTGGAATCATTGGAATTAAGTGTCTAGTATATCTTGATGACATAATTATCTATGGAAAAAATTTGATAGACCACAATAATAAGTTAATAGATGTATTCGAGCGATTACGAACGCATAATTTAAAGATTCAGCCAGATAAATGTGAATTTGTCAAACGAGAATGTATATATTTAGGACATGTTATATCTGAAACTGGAATAAGACCAGATCCAAAGAAAATTCAAGCTGTTCTTGATTTCCCTGAACCAAAGAATGTAAAACAAATTAAATCTTTTCTAGGATTATCTGGATACTATCGGAAGTTTATTGAGAATTATAGGTCAATAGCTAGGCCTATTACAAACCTATTGTAATGTTCTCGACAGCTTGGTACCTACTATCGTAGTACTAATAGCAGATAAGTGGCTGCCGAGATATTATCGTTGCGGGTCGCAGACAGTTTGTTTGATGTTGTAGTCGTGGTTGTTGATAAATAAAAGACAGTTGTTGATTTATTGTGAATTTTATTATATTGTTGATAATTTTTCTAAGTCCAAAATATGCTCGTACAGAGTGGCGTGAAGGTGCTTGCACTAATGGGTGGTAGTACACGTCTGAAAACAGGCCGATTCGGGCTCCCTTATATATGAAGTTCCCCGTACCCCTTGCCTATAGCTACTGTATCTCGACTCACGGATGTGATGTGTGTGACCATCGTTCCGGCCCACGCATTTTATGACTTCCAGTATAATTCTGTGTATTCGATTTGATATAATCATTTTTAATTTAATTTTAATATTTTTTATAATGACTATCGTTGCGTACAGTGTTGTAATCAAAATAATCATTCTACTGTTTCATATTTTTATATATTGAACATTGTGGTATACAGAGCAATTATATGGTTCAATGAGTTCCTAATATCCGTTTCTCAAACAAGACATTAAAATGTAATATTATTTAATAAACAGAAGGAACCCTTATTTCCGTTTCTATTATCCGATATATGCCGAATTACAGTATCTAAATTATAGTATAGTATGATTATGTACCCGTGGGATTTGTTTTACTATTGAGTAGTAGCTTGCTTACTACATCTCCCCCTTTAAAAGTTGATTTTTCTCGTCTAAAATGAGAAAAATTAACTCAAACTTCCTCCATAAGTTCAAGCACTTTCCTATGATTACAAATTTTACATATATCAATTATTACATTACATTCAATTATTACATGTTTACATTTTATGTTTTACATTAAATACATCATTATAATTATATGGTACATTTCACCATATTAATTATTATTGACAGAATACAGATTATGATTCACAATATTACAGTATATATTTTGCTTATTATCTAGGTTAGTATCTTATGTGATTAACAATATATTATTTTTTTGTGTTTTTGTTTACATCAATAATCTTATCTTAGTGTTAATATAATATGTGTAATAATATTTTAATATAACATGAATTCTTAAAATCTATTACAATATATTTTTTTTTTCGTGCAATATATATATATATATATGATAAAATAGTGGTGTTTACTATATTTTATTTCCATTACCAGGTTAATTATGTTTTAAATAAGTTAGATTAATATATTTCTTATTCCATCACCATGTTAATTACGCCAATATATGCTAATATGTTCCTAACTTTCTTTTTTTTTTTTTCATTCTACGTTTACGTTTGCTTCCATATATATATTTTCCATTAATCACTATATCATTATATTTTATGCCTAGTTAATATTACTATCCCTATACTGTAATTAGATTGTATCTTTTTACTACAGGTCCAGACCAACAATAAACTATTGTATTCAAGTTTTATTACATGATCAAGACTAGTATTAAATCGATTCTATTCTATTCTATTTTCGTAATGATCTCATCTTGCTAATTGAACCCGTGTCGCTAGAGTGTGCTGCAAATCAAAGCATCATCCCACGACACTGGCGAAACTAATAAGATTTTGTAATTTCTTATTGTGATTTATTATGGCCATTTGGTCCCTTGGTGATCCCGTCAAAAAATCTGCTATTCACACGATTTTCCCAACCAATCACCAAACGATCAAATTCCAACATTTTCCCTTAAGTGGTCAAACCGTTCGGTGCATAATAGTGCACCATTTGTCAGTCTCCAATAAAATAGACAAAATATGCCCCTATTATTTACCACCCGATTCCTAATGTTATTTCTTTCTCTTTTGTTTTTCTGAAATTAATGCAATTAAAATTACTATTTGTGGTATTCTGTTAGTTAGTTATTAATATCTAGCGTTACTTTTTTTTTTTTTTTTTTTCTTTATATATTTACTTTAGTGTGTTAATTAAGCTACTTTGTTATTTGCTATAATAAAATTTATAAATTCGCAAAAAAATTATATTTTTACAACGTGGTGCTAGGTGCGTGGTATTGTCTATATAGGTTGGAATTGTTTCACCAAATTTTGGTACCCATATTCCTTAACCATTCTATTAAATATGCATTTTGTAAATCTCACATCAGTCTTTGGGTCGTGAGCGTATGTTATTTTATGTTTTTGTGTACATACGCCGCTATGCGCTTCCGTTAAATTCAATAGCCTACCCCTTTTCTGGATTCTACCTACATTAAATTCGAAAATTCTTTCAGTTATTTTTCCCCTCAATTTTTCTAATATCATGTAGAAGTCCCCATCGAAATTCAAATCATAGCATCTGATATTTAGAACTTCTATGTGTCCTAACCCTAGTCTACTTAAAATATTCCTATCGTATGATCCCCCAAACAATACCACTACATTTATCTTATCTCCACGCAAAATATAATTTTTTATGAATTCTGGTGTTAGGTTATTTAATTTCGAATTCAGACTTTTGTTAAGTTGCGCTAAACAGGTCGTCTCCACTTCCTTTTTGTTGTGAAAAATCCGCCTTATCGATTTCTCTGCCAACTGTGTTTCACGAACAGTCATAACTCTCATCTGTTCGTGGAGTGGCAGGAGAAGCGGTTTCCCCTCGAGCTTACGAATTTTACATTTGTTTAGGCTGTTTGAGATTGCTCCTGATATTAGTACAATGTCTGTTCTCCTCATATTGGTAAATTCGAAATCCATGACAACGAACTTGACTTCCCTTCTAATTCAAAGTCGATAATATATTTAATGTCATTATTAACTTACAATTAATGTGTTTTATTCTAATTTACTATTTCTAACTACCTGTGTAATTATTTTCTATAAAGTTTCTAATACTTTCTACATATATATTCTAATCATATAACAACCTAACCTAACCTAATCATATATATTCTATTAAAATATTATTTCTTAGGTTATTTTATTTGAGATGGTACATCCTCCCCTCCGAGTGTATTTTGCTCGTCTACCTTATTAAACTTTCGTTCAACTTTGATATCATCCGTACAGAGTTTACTTCTACCTAATCGTACCATTTCATATTGCGGACGTCGCAACGAAGTAAGCCTACATTTATACGTTATGTATATAAAAATGATTAACATGACCGAGAATACTATCAAGCCCAATGTTAAATAAAATAAATAGTTACGCGTATCGCTTGCTTCTAACTGTCCTGATTGTGTTAATATTTCACTGTCGATTTGTTGTTGTACCTTATCTAACGATTGTGCTATTTCGTGTATTTTTTCGAGTTTATGTGAATCTTGGTTAACCATTATCTTAGGTAGGTTCATACTCTTTATTCTATCGGATACTTTAAATGATATTTTTCCCTGTCCTACTTCGGGTATAAAGTTAACATAGTGTTTTGATTTTATTTCTTGTGTCGGATTTAAAATGATATCGTTTCCGTACGCTCTGCATTTTGAGCTTAACCAAATTAATCCCTGCTTCCGTATTTTTGTAATATATGGTTCCGAGTTTTCCCTACACGCAATAGTCAATGTTTCACCCCTTGTTGTGTATATCCAGGTGTTTGCATGTTTTAATTTATAAAATATGTCTTTCGATAATACTAGGACTCCCGTCTCGCATGTTTCTGGCAAGACATCCGGATTTTTGAATAAGGCTATCTCACATGGATTTTTGTTGTTCGAGTGAACGACTGGTGAAAACTCTGGACATATTGTGAATATTTCTGTTTCCGTACAATGTAAAAGCTGAGTTTCTGTGAACGTGGTATATTGTTCCCTATTCTTTGTAATCGCTACATATTGGAATTCCGGTTTTAAAACAATACTATGATTTTTATTCTTTATTCCGTTTATCATTGTTTCGACCGGCTGTGGTATTGGAAGTATTCTGAACAACGTGAGCTCCAATTCGGTAACCAGCGGAAGTTTTATTACGAATACTATTTGACTATCCTTATAGAACACTGCCATTTTTGTAATTTTACTTAATTCGTAGATTTCATTCGGATTTGTGCCCATAGGCAAATTTAAATTAATAGGTAAAGTTAACTTAATTTGCGTTAAATGATCTGCCATTTCTCGTGGTGTCATTAAGCTTGGGTGTATTACCCCTGTCCTAGCCGCAGTTATAATAGCACCTATCGATTGCGTTTCCATTGAATATTGCGATAACAGTGCTGTGAATATACCATGTATTTTATTTGATAAAACTAATGCTTCTAACGTGTTTGTTTTGTTAATTACTTCGTTTATTATATCTTTTTTATTAACTAATTCATTGTATAATTTATTTATTTCATCCGATGTGGTACTAATCTCTTTACAGTAGATTTAACTACCGTAGTTTGGTCTTTAAGTATGTGTAACATGCGTTCGTTAGTTCGTTCTATTTTACCTATTTCCTCTACCGATTCTTTTGCACATTCTTCATCACATACCCCGAATAATGTTTTCATGGCCGAACCTACGAAATTTATTAGACCCCGCCTTTTCCTACTTGTGTACGTGGTTGTTTCCGATTGTTCGGTGTACCTACCTCGTACATTTTTTCTCGTTGTAAGGAAATTTCTTGAAACATTACTTTATTGTCTAGCCTAGAACACATTTCAAGTGTTGTTGCGCTGTTTTTACAAAGATTAGTTATTATACTTATTTCCAATTGTAATTTGTCATGCCTAAGGTCATAATTTTTTAATGGTAAATACGTGATCAGTTGCCAGGTCGCTCCTGTCAACCGAACTGTACCGTAATTTTCATAATACATCAGTGTTTGATTTCTAAATTCTTCCACCCTATATGGAATTTGACCATGTCCTGCCATAATCAGAGATAACCTAAAACAATATATATATACACATTAGCTTCAAACTTGTTTTATCTTGTTGAAATAACTCTAATATATTTATTATTTTCGCATCATCTCATCGGCCCGGACAAAATACGCGTACTTATCGCGTTTGAAATTGAACTAATTAATTTATAACCTGTTGCCAGTGAGTTCCGGTGGTTGCTTGTTCGTTCAGAATATGGTGGCAACTCCCACCGTTCCTATACCGCCAACCGTCAAAATTAATTAGCTCCATCCCATTCTTTTTTTTATATTTTTTTTTTTTAAATTTTTTTCATTACTGACTATCATTATTATTCCTAACTATGTACCTATCTTCTACTTCATTAAAAATACTTTCTATAGCTACATTACTAACATTAAGTAAATTCGTAACATTGTTTTCATAATCACTACTATTTATATTCCTATAAATGTCAATATTACTGTCGCTATCGCTAAATCCGCCTAACTCGTCCATATTACTAATTGTATTATTCGGTGTTATATTTCCTAAACTATCATTATCACTATCACTATCCGACCACCACAGTCCAGCTGCTTCAGTCATATTAATATTTCTAATGACAGGCTCCCGTGTCCTATTGTTAGCCATTTCCCTACTAATACTACTATTAATGCTTAATATATTGTTATTACTAACATTATTTTCAATATTGTCGCTATTTTTTAGTCTATACAACCTATAATTATTAATATTCAAATACTGTGCCCATGTTGCCTTGTTTATTCCCTTATTCAATTCCCAAAATTCATTGATGACCCTTCTTGCCAGTGCTATATTGTCATTTAATTGTTGTTCATCTTCGTTGCCCGTGGTTACAGGTGGTTCCGTGCGGTTATATATTATGCTCGCTACGCCTATTGGTTTAGCTCCGCCTCGGTTGGTCATTCGATTGATGTTCAGGTGGTAACAAAATGGTATTGTTGATACGTTACACGCGTGTGGGTTCCGGAACCAATCCCATAACGTTTGACATAATTCTACGATTTCCGCTTCCGGAAACCTGCCAGGAGGGATGTTATTCCTATTCCCGTAGTAATTGTCAATTAACGTCCTAAGATTATGTGTAGTCTGTCTCATAGGCTCCTCCCCCGCATATCGGTATATCTCCATTTCACCCACGTACATATCATTTTTTTTTAATACTATTACCACCAGGCGACCTCCCGCCTGAACGCTCAAAATCATTTCGAATTCCGGTTCTTCATTTGCACTGTTACTGAGTTGCACTAGTAGTTTAGTCCCATCTGAATCAATGATCACCAGTGCTGTTATCTCCTCTTCCCTACAAGTTTTTTTTTTTTTTTATTATTTTTTTTTCACTATTTAATGTTAATCTAACTACTATTGTGTTTACTATTTCTACTTCCATATTGAAAATAATTTCTATCTACGTAATTTTCTAAAAATGAAGCTTGTGTCGTGCCGGCATGTACTAATTTACTAGGAATCCGTTACCATGTATACTTATCCTACTATAATTCTTTTTTTTTCATACATTAATTATACATGTTCCAATATTAATTCTGGTTCCGGTATATACTCCAGGTGTTCGATTAATTCCCGACAATATCTATTTCTGATTCTACTTCTTGACATGTCGTAAAGATATGTTGCGATGCTTTGTTCCATTCTTCTTATTTCGTCCTCTGAGAAAGGTTTAGCCAATTGGCTGTTGGCTATCTGTATATGTTTCGTAAAACATGGTGGCATATTAGTAGTATACATTTGTATGTTCACAGTCTACTTTTTGTGTCACCACGGTAATTTCACACCGTTCAAGGGAGGATGTCCCCCTTGGACACAATAATTTTACCGTGTAAAAATTATGAAGAATTTGTACACTTTTTACACGGTAATTTCACACCGTTCAAGGGAGGATGTCCCCCTTGGACACAATAATTTTACCGTGTAAAAATTATGAAGAGTTTGCACACTCAAAGTCAGTTTTGTCCAAATATTTACAGTGTACATGCTAAATGGTTTTTTTCTCAACAAACCTTATTACTAAAATGGAATAATTATTTAAAATACAGAACACAAGCCTTATTATAAAACTGAAATTATAATTACTAAATATTACTATATATTCACATTTTTTTTTCATTTAGGTTGGTTTCACTGTAATTTATCTAATTAATGAATGTCTATATTTTTTTTTAATTTATATACTTTTGAGTTATAAGCTAATCGTTTTTTATATTCAGTCGTCAATGATCCGCCGTTTACTCAAGTTGTGTCTCATTTTACTTTATTTTCTTAAAATTTCATTAAATTGTTTTACAATTTATAAATTTTTTTCAAAAATGAACTTTCAAAAATGTTCAAATGATTTTCAATCATTAGTTTATCGTATACGAAATAATCCGGCTGCAGTTCATCCAGAATTTTCTTCGTTTTCATCAAGATTTAAAACATTCAAATTATTCCCAAAAAATACTTTTCAAAATAAATATACATTGTCTGAATGTGGCTTAAAATATTCAGGAGTGGATGATGTTGTAGAATGCTTTTGTTGCGGACTTATTCTTCATAACTGGGAAAGGCTGGACGATCCATGGATTGAACATTGCAGATTCAGCCCAAGGTGTTTATATGTGTTATTAATGAAAGGTAATCAATATGTTCAAAACATATTAAGTAAATATTGTAAAACCGAACATATTTGTAATTGTGAAACTGGGTCATACGATACCGTTTGTTAATCATGTTTTTTTATTATATTATGTTATAGTAAATGAAAATAAATGTTGATTTTTTAAAACAACTTATATGTGTTAATATTTGATTTAATATCTCGTGAACGTATAGCCTAGTGGGTTAGCGCGTGTAGCAATAATTTAAATGTTTTCAGGTAACAGGTAAGTATATGTAATTCTCCCCTCTACTACATGCAGTAGCCGACTATGCTATACGTTCACATTTTTTGCATTTTTTTTTTTTTATCTATCAAGTTTAGTATATAATACGCTTGCAAAGTAAAAACGCTTTCAGTTCAAAGTATATCCCTCATCGGTTATATTACATCAAATTTTTAAAAAAAATAATTACGTTTATAGTTTAAAGGTTTTTTAATTATTAAAAAGAAAAGAACTTTAATTTGTTATGGGTCTACCGGTAATAGTGTCAAAATCGGTATTTGACATACGTCCATTTGGTAAGAAGAGTGTTACGGTTGGACTATTAATCAGCAAACAAATTTCAATTATTGTGTTATTAGAGTGTAAGTTAACGAAAAAAATTATTACATTAAATTTAGAGCAATGGTGTACGCTCATGTCTGAATCTAATTACATTTCAATTACTAACAACTTACATACCAGGTGTAGACGTGTAAAAATTACTGAGAACTTTACATATTCAATTAATGTGAAGCAGAGTTCAATAACTTTGCGTATAAATGATGATTATATTACACTCTCGCATATAGATTTCTGCAGACTAAAACAACTTCAACATTGTGTCGACCTTTATATCGCAGAAAAACAGAAACGTCTACCGAGTTTTCAAACAACATTCGATGCAGCTTACGAACTGATTAAAAACGATGTCCGTGGTTTGCCCATCAGTTGCCAGAGAAACGAATTCACAAACCAGTATATACAGAACTATGATTTTAGTTATTATTCTCATCTACAAAACGATGACACTTCATTTTTGTATGAGATTTTACAATTTCATTTTAATGTAATGTCTGACATGATTTTACAGGACTTAATAGTATGATATAATACAAATTCATTTATATTTATGTATTGTTTTTTTTATTAAATAAATAAAAATATTTTTATACTACATTTTTTTTTTTTTCATGCGGCTAATTTATTTCTTATTGTACGACGTTCCGGGTCTTTCAAAATTACATCAAATATAACCTGCATGGTCTCGTTTAAACTTGTATTGAGAGTCTGATCTTTTGACTTGTCCGATGTCGTCACCTTGACAGATGCCTCAGAGTGTCGCCACCTGCAACATAAATTAATTATTCAATCAGTTTGGCAGTGAATAAAAACTAATGATTTTTTTCATTTAGCAATAGTTTTTTAATTAAAAAATAAACCAAAGTCTAGTCTTTACCTTTCCTTTGTTGGGACGTTGTGTATATTCGCACACTTGTAATGTGTTATCGTCCAATAATCCGTCGGCTTTTCGTCTGGATTAAATTGGCTTTTGATGGTAGCCAAACCATCTCCCTGACGAAAAGTGACAGAATTAAAAATCTCTTCATCAAATTCTTCCGCCCGCAATTTCTCTTCGAGAATTTCTCTGTATGATGAACTCTAAAAAAAAAAACAAATAAATAAATTCATGCCATAATTCATAACCTTAGAATATTAGATAAAGTATTAATATGATAAATTATTATTTATCTTACTGTTTTCATCTGTTTTTTTTTGTTTTTTTTGTCTACTGTTTTTTCAGCCCCTCTTTTTAACGATGTTTTGACCTGCTTTGAAGTAGAAGGCTTTTTTGTGTCCAGGGACTCAAATTCGTTCTATAAAACATAAACTAAGGTGAATAACTATAAATGTATGAGTGGCTTACAGCCGATCTCTAAAACAATATTGAGCAACGTTACAGTCACACTCTAATTATTATTTAATTTTAATATTATGTTTAAAATAAAGTTATAATCAACCACGAATTTATTATAACCATAGCGTTGAGTAGTTTTACGACTGACCTCCAATTTGCTTTAGTTATTAAAGTGATTCAATTACTAACCTCTGATCCGGAATCGATGATCGAAGTTCTGTAAGACATCTTGAAGCTGAATTGTTATTGATGATGAAGAAGTTCTAGTTGCTGAATGTTGACTGTAATATTGCTGTTAATACGCTAGCCTTATATACTGTAATGTTTCCACTACCATAGATACTTTGAAATGTGGAATATTCATAATATTAAAATTAAATAATAATTAGAGTGTGACTGTAACGTTGCTCAATATTGTTTTGTATTCCGCATAATATATATAGGTAATTAATTACACGTTCTTCTGGAATGCACACAACTGCTTTCGCATTATTATCCATATAATAACTGTCCTTCGTTGTTTCGTAATTTATATTTTCACTTTCTGTGGTCCTCCAGTGTTGCATTGATGTTTCGTCCGTAATATTATTTAATTCGTCATTCGATATTGTACGTCCGGCTCTTGCTGCCCGTGTAGTGTGACCTACTGTGCTAGTTACGCTCTTATAATCATTGTTTACTTCCGTGGCGTTGAACTCGATTGACCCAGTTGTGGTGGTTGTTATGTTTATTTGCATTACACTGTTTTTGTCTACATTTTCCATATCTCTTATCCTAATAAAATTTACAAAATAGTGTGATTCCATTTTGAATTGTTCATAATATGTTCCATTTTTATTTTTTAATTGTACCACACATGATTTTTCCATGAGGTACTCATTTTCAAAAGGATATGGTTGAGGCACACTCCCGTGATCTGGCGTGCTACATATAATTTGTAACGATTCCATATTACATTCATTGTATTGAAATTGTGGCATGATTATTGTGTCAGATTGATAGTAGTCTATTCCTACCAGATTTCTTCTATAATTTTCTTCGTTTTTATAATAGATCTTGATTTCTGACCCCTTGCCGGAATTTGCATTTTCCTGGCTTTTTACTGTTCCAATTGCTATCGTTATTAATGAAATCCACCTATAATATCCATATATTTTATTCTTCATATTAAAATGCTATCGTGAGCACATCCCACGCCGACTTATCGTTTAATGTATACCTAATTTGTGTACTATAAATATTCCGTATCCTATGCTATTTCTATACTATATATTATGTATATATTTTACTATGTTGTATGACTACATTTTATCCTATCCTATTATTACTTAATTATTTATAATTAAAATTTTGTTATGTGTTTATTCGACTTCTTCGTTATTCACATTATTGTCTTTGTAATATAGTTTCACATCGTTTTTGTGTACTGTCACTTTCTTGCGATTTCGCGATATAACTACATTTTCTGAATCTAATACGTCCAGTACTTCGTATGGTCCCTTCCAAAGTGGACTTAACTTATTTTTCTGAGTATGATCTTTAAGTAAAACCATATCATTGATTTTTAATTCTTCCGTATTTGTTTTCCTATCATAATATCGTTTATTTACTTCTTTATTCTTTATTAATCTGTTCCGTGTAATTTGATGAGCTTCCTGGAACTTTTGTTTAAGATCGTATACGTAATCGTCATAATTGTACCTAGGTTCCGGGTTTGGTTTCAGTTTAACTGGTATGTTAATATTCTTGCCATATAATAACGCGTATGGTTGGTACCTTGTGGACGTATGTTCCGTAGAATTGTATACAAACATTGCGTAAGGTAAAAGCTCATCCCAATTGTCTAAACTTTTACTTACATAGTGTCTTAAATACTCTGCCATCGTCTTATGGGAACGTTCCAACGCGCCGTTGCTAGCCGGGTGATAGCCAGAAGTCTTAATCTTATTTATTTTTAACAATCTACATACGTCTTTGAAACAATTTGACATAAATTCGGTGCCCTGGTCGCTTAAAATTTCATCCGGTATTCCATGTATACAGACAAAATTTATTACGAACGCTTTTGCCACCACGTTAGCGGTGTGACAAGGTATTGCTACCCCTAGGCTGAACTTTGTTAGTCGCATTGCATCGTGAGTATATAATTGTTACCTAACCCGGTTGTAACCAACGGTCCCACAATGTCTAAAAATACTTTTTCAAATGGTTTCGTACTAGTGGTAGTAATTACCATTGGATATTGAATATGTTTGTTAGTATTTTTATTCATCTGACATGCTGTACAATTCTTTATATATTCTTTTACGTCCTGCTTCAAATTCGGCCAGTTAAATTGTTTCTTTATTTTCTTCACGGTTTTGTTGATCCCTAGGTGTCCACCCAATACTGAATTATGTAATTGTTTGAAAATTACTAATTTTTCTTCCCCGCTAAACTCTAATTTGGTACAAATTATTATCTCTATGTTTGTATTACGAAAAATGTATCTTATCATTGATCTAACTTTTGCCCAATCTAGTCCGTCTTGTCGTCCTAATTGGTTCATTGCTAATTTGGTTAATTTATGTTTTTCGCAAAAATACTTAAGATTTAGTAAAGCAACGTGTAAATTTTGGTACGTGGCTAATTGTTTCTTTTTCGTTTTCGTTATTAAAAATATTATGTACCTATCTCCGCTTTTGAATTTTACGACGTCGCCTAAATCTTTATGAGATTTTAATTGCTTGTCTCTACCAAATCTCATTTTTAATTCGTAATTAATACCTGATCGAAAATTATAATATTTTTCGATTTCAGATACTATGTGGTACTCCGACGGACTATTTATTAGTTCGCCGTGTACTTCTTTAACGTCTTTATTAGATATTACTGTTGTTTCGAATTTTTGCATAAAATTATCATAACTTTCGTCCGTAATTTCCGTAACATTATACATACGCGATAACGCGTCGACATTGGTGTTTAACTTGCCCATTTTGTATACTATCTCATATTCGTACTCCTCCAATTGTAGTCTCCACCTTGCCAATCGGGATAATGGGTCTTTCAAATTAAATAGCCATGACAAAGGCCTATGGTCCGTAAGAATTGTAAATTTTCTACCATATAAATACGGTCGAAATGTTTTTACGCCGAATATAATCGCCAAACATTCTAGTTCCGTTGCCGAATAATTACATTCCGCCCTGTTTAAAGTTCTAGAACTGTAAGCTATTGGTAAATCCGATCCTATTTTACCTTGAGATAATATTGCACCTAGCGCCCTTCCGCTAGCGTCTGTCGTTAGTATAAATTGTTTTGTAAAATCCGGATATTGTAGAATTGGTTCTGAACATAATATTTCTTTTAATTTATCGAAAGCTTTTTGACAGTCTTCGTCCCAATTGAACTTTACGTCTTTTCTTAATAATTTCACTATTGGATTAGCAATAGCACTATAGTTTTCTATGAATTTTCTATAATACCCACAAAGTCCTAAAAAACTTTTTATTTGTTTAACGTTTTTAGGAACCGGAAAATCTTTTACAGATTTAACTTTCGCTTGGTCCGGTTTGATTCCTTCGTCACTAATTACATGACCTAAAAATAAACACTCCCGTTGTAAAAAACTACATTTTTCCGGTTCTATTTTTAGATTGTGTATACGTAATCTCTCGAATACGTTTATTAATTTTTCATTGTGGTCTTGTAAATTTTTAGCATACACTATTATGTCATCCAGGTATACTAAACACTTCATTCCTATTAACCCTGATAACACGTTTGTCATCATTTTTTGAAATGTCGCCGGAGCTGAACTTGGACCCATAACTAATCGTTTAAATTGATAATGCCCTTGTCCCGTTGAAAATGCCGTAAGTTCTTTTGATTCTTTAGCCAAAGGTACCTGAAAATACCCCGATTTCAAGTCTATCAAACTGAACAGTTGACATTGTCCTAATTGGTCTAATATTTCCGTTATATTTGGTAATGGGTGAAATTCATTTAAAGTTACTTCATTAAGTGCTCTAAAATCGATAACTATTCTGAATTTTTGTTTTCCCGAGGCATCCTCCTTCTTTTTGACTAATATTAATGGTGCGTTAAACGGACTCATTGATCTTTCTATGATTTCATCTTTCATCATTTGACCTATTTGTTTTTCTATCTCCGGTTGTTGTGAAAACGGTAAACGATATGGTTTTTTATAAATCGGTTTCAAATCCTTAGGAACCTTTATTACGTGTTCTGCTGCCGTAGTACACGTAAGATTATCCCCTTCTAAATAGAAAATGTCCGCGTAATGTTCACATATTTTTATTATCGAATTATATTCGTGAACTTGAAGATGATCAGTACGTATCAACGCCCTGACCCGACGCGAGCGTTCAGTGTCAATTGTGTTTATACACCGTACGCTATCTGTCAAAACATCCGTGTCGTATGAAATATTACGCACTTGACCTACATTTATTTCCTGCGTCATTTCTGATATATTTAATATGCTTATTGTAGTTTTGTTGTTTTTGACTGTATTGTAAATATTCGCGCAATATACGCCCGGTATTAATTCTTGTTTATTAATTAAAATATTTTTATTATTCATTTCTGTATCGGGTATATCGATTTGTACTATTGTCTCTGAGCGCGGTTTTAATGTAAAACAGATGTCACTATCGCTTCCGGTTTTTTTATTATTTATTGTTAGCGTGTTATTAGCAACGTCTATTACTGCATGATTATCTATTAGAAATTTTTTACCAATAATTCCGTCTGCCAGAATCGGAAAAATATTGTTTACAACATAAAATTGTGTTTCGAATGCTTCATTATTAATTATTAATTCTATTTCTGTTTTTCCTATTGTAGAAACTATTTTTTCATTGATGCCTTTCAAATAAATTTTTTCGTTTTCGTTAATTTCAGTGTTTCCTTTTAATGCATTAATTTTGATTATATTTAGATCCGCCCCAGTATCGACTAATAATTTAATTTGATTCTTATTAAAACTGGGTGATTCTAAAGTAATGTGGTTGTCTATTAATTTTGCTGTGATGTGGAAAATCCTGTGTGTGGGTCTTGAACTATTTCTTGGACCAATCTGACTCCCACTGGTGATGGTCCGTTGGCGTTTCCCGACGTGCTTCTTTCGTTTTTCTGTTTTGTATAACAGGTTGAAATTTCATGACCTATCTTATTGCAGTAACTGCAAAGTACGCCCTGAGTATTGTTATTGTCCCTACGAACATTATTGCTGTTGTTCGCATGGCGCGTGCCGTTTACACGATTATTGTTGTACGTATTTTGTTGCACATTAGGTCGTTTGCTCCAGCAATCTCGTGCTATGTGATTAGATCTACCACAAGTGTAGCATCCGGTGCCTCGGTTAATATTATTTGGTTGTACATTATTGCCATTGAAATTCCGTCCATAGCCGTTTCCGCCTCGTTGACCGCCGCGATTAACCATGTGTGAGCCATATCCGCTCTGATTATTATTCCCATAGTTATTGCGGTTGTTGTGATTAACATATCGGTTGTTATACCCGTTGAAATTATTTCTATTGCTTTGATTTGAATTACCGTTTCCTCCGCGATTAACTGCGTTATTTGTATTACCACCATTTTGTCGTTTTTCCTCGTTATTGACGTCTGCCTGTTTTCCATTACCGATTTGTCTCTGCAATTTATCCATTTCTACTTTTGACTCATATTCGAGCATCTCATCGATCGCCGTTTTGAAACATTGTTCCAATGTACTAGGATTTCGACTTTTCAATACTGTATATAGGTGATGAGGTAACCCTGTCATAAATATGATCATTGCCTGTTTCTTAGTTTGTTTTTTCACTATATCTGCCTCGGCCTGAGCTAGACCTATCGTACTTGCCGCGCAGAGTTTATAATATAACTCTTCGATTATACTAGCGAATTTTGCCACACTTTCTCCCTCGGCCATACGTGCCGTGTTTAAAGCTATTGATAGGGCCCTCTCCGATACTTTTTGTTCGAATGCCCCTTCTAATATTGTTTTTATTGCTCCCCATGTTTCTAAATTTCGATATTTTGTTACTTCTAATGCATTTCCCGTTAACTTAGAAGTAATTATTTTTAATAATATCGGTGTATCTGCTTCCGTTGTTTCTTTAATTGCGATTTCACAAATATTTATAAATTCGGCTACGTCCTTTTTGCCCGTGCAAATAGGTATCATAGCAATTGCTTTATCTAAATCCATTTTACTCATTTTTTTCTTAACCACTGACTCTAACTGCACGTGAATTACGCTTGAGTCTGACCTAGTACCTAAATGACCTACGGTTTGTTTTTGTGGCGCGGTACCTATCTGTTCTGTTAAACTATGTGTTCTTACTAACTTTTTCTTAACAGTTTTAACTATGTGTTTCCTAGTTTGTTCTAAAAATTCTTTCTTTACAGCGTCTTTTAAAACTGCCTCTTTTAATTCTTTCCTAGATTTATAATTTTCAACTTTTATTGAACCGTCCGCAGAACTAGTATCAATATCTGAACTATCGGATTCTGACATATATTTATCTAAACATTACATATATATAATTTTTTAATAAATTATATCTATTAGGTACTTATAAATTATATCTACTAAATTTATTAATATCCTATCCGCGTGAGTAATTACCAAAAGTATTTACTCTACATGTATATACTATTATTGATTTATAAACTAATAATACGTAACTACCGTCACCAAAATTAATAATACGTAAAAATGTATTACTTATAAAATAAATATCATGCACAAATAATAAAAACTAATTACGTAAACGCACGACGTACGTTGGACATGGATGAGTACCTATCTAATAACACGTAAAACGTTCGACCGCCTATGTTACGCGTGTTAAATTTCGATACGGTATCCCTTCACCCGTTTCCCACGCCCTGTTCCGCGATGTTTTTTTTATGCGTACGCGTTCGTACTACGCTCGAATATTATAACGAAAAATTCCCCGGTTAGCTACTCCGTAAATCCCTCTAATAATATTCGACTTCCTATCCCCTATTTTTATAGACTATAGACTATAAAAGTATTATTACTAATTTTTCCTAAATGATTTAATTTCCTAATTTACGCGCTTTACCATTTAATCTTCTAAACATTAACAATTTTTTTTGATTTCTAATAATTATTCTATCAACTTATTCTTAGTAATGTTATACTATTTCTTATCCTAGGGCCCTTATAATTAATCTCTTTTTTTTTCTTTCAAAACTTTTCAAAATTTGACGTCAATTACTTTAACAAGGTCATCTACTGCCTTTTAATTCAAAATCTCTTTTTTTTCAATATATATCACTTAAATTCTTTCAACAATTATATTTCAATTCAAAATTCAATATTTCACTTTAATCAATTATTCTCATATATAATTCAAAAATGCTACGCGCGTGCATCAATTTCCTAGATCAGCCTATCGCCGTCTACTTTAATTCATTAGATCAGTCCCCGCTGTCTATCACAAAATATCACAAAATACTTAGGTCAGTCCCTGCTGCCTACCATAAAAAATCTCAGATCGGTCCTTGCCGTCTATAAAAATCCTAGATCAGTCTACAGCTGTCTATCATAAAAAATCTTAGATCGGTCCTTGCCGTCTATTTACCATAAAAATCCTAGATCAGTCTACAGCTGTCTATCATAAAATACGTATATAGTTCTTCCCAAGCTTGTTTCCTATTTTTTTTCATTTAATTTTATTCGAATATTTTTCGCTAATATTTTACACCACCACCAAGTATAAAATAAACGCTGATATATATGTATCAACGTGAGACGTGCACTTCAAGCTATACAATTTTAATTTTAATTATCTATCTTCACTTAATTAATATACTCACAACAACGTTGTTGCCACTGCTGTGTTCATTTTCTTGATTGACTGCTGGCCCGTCTTGAATTTGTTCGTTGATTCCGGAGTCGCCTTGGTTGATCAGACCTCAACTGTTACCTCCGTGAAGCTGCTTGACGTGGTGTAGCCGCTGCGTCGGTACTGGATCTCCGAAGTTGAATGTAGCCGCCTTGACTGCTAGACTCGCCTTTGGAATTTTAAATCCGCCGCTTTGACTGCTCGCCTCGTCTTGAAACTCCTTGAACCTCCTTTTTCGACTGCGCCAGTGTAATGTTCTCGACAGCTTGGTACCTACTATCGTAGTACTAATAGCAGATAAGTGGCTGCCGAGATATTATCGTTGCGGGTCGCAGACAGTTTGTTTGATGTTGTAGTCGTGGTTGTTGATAAATAAAAGACAGTTGTTGATTTATTGTGAATTTTATTATATTGTTGATAATTTTTCTAAGTCCAAAATATGCTCGTACAGAGTGGCGTGAAGGTGCTTGCACTAATGGGTGGTAGTACACGTCTGAAAACAGGCCGATTCGGGCTCCCTTATATATGAAGTTCCCCGTACCCCTTGCCTATAGCTACTGTATCTCGACTCACGGATGTGATGTGTGTGACCATCGTTCCGGCCCACGCATTTTATGACTTCCAGTATAATTCTGTGTATTCGATTTGATATAATCATTTTTAATTTAATTTTAATATTTTTTATTATGACTATCGTTGCGTACAGTGTTGTAATCAAAATAATCATTCTACTGTTTCATATTTTTATATATTGAACATTGTGGTATACAGAGCAATTATATGGTTCAATGAGTTCCTAATATCCGTTTCTCAAACAAGACATTAAAATGTAATATTATTTAATAAACAGAAGGAACCCTTATTTCCGTTTCTATTATCCGATATATGCCGAATTACAGTATCTAAATTATAGTATAGTATGATTATGTACCCGTGGGATTTGTTTTACTATTGAGTAGTAGCTTGCTTACTACACTATTAAAGAAAGACGTACCGTTTATTTGCAGTGTAGACTGTGATAGGGCTTTTGGAAAATTAAAACACGCTTTATGTACTGAACCCGTATTACAATACCCAGATTTCACGAAAGAATTTATCTTAACAACCGATGCTAGTGGAAAGGCGTTAGGTGCAATATTATCGCAGGGAGAAATAGGAAAGGATTTGCCCATAGCATATGCCTCAAGGACTTTAAGTCCAAGTGAATTTAATTACTCCACAACAGAATTAGAATGTTTAGCTATCGTTTATGGAATTAAGCAATTTCGACCTTACCTTTATGGAAGAAAATTTACTATCTTAAGCGATCACAGACCATTAGCCTGGTTATTTAATTTAAAAGACCCTTTATCAAAATTGGCTAGATGGCGAATACAGTTAGAACAATACGAATATGTCATTAAATACAAACCCGGAATTCAGAATGCTAATGTAGATGCCTTGTCACGAATGTATAGTATACAGGACATAAAGCAGGAGAGCTATAACCAATTTATCGTAAAATTCGAAACCACATTGATAACCAATGGAAACGTTAAGGAAGTACATGGAGAATTGTTAGAATCACCTCCCAAATATCACATAGTTACTGAGATAGAAAAGTATTATAACTTTAGGACAGGAATTAACTACGAAATAAAGCAGAAATTCGGAGACACCGTTATTTTGAAATCTAATAAACAAGTAGGCGAAGTAACAAAAGTTAAACACTAAGATAGGTATATAATATTTCTAATAACTAAAAGTAAGGCTAGACAGATCACTACGTACGAAAACTTATATACTACTCTATTAAATTTAAAACATTTTAGTGAGAAACATTCCTTAAATAAGCTTATAATGAAACAGTTAGGCCGAAAGGATGGTTTAGAATGGGACAAAGTCAGAGCTATGATTAGATATATATTCAGAAACACTGGAATAGAAATCCTAATTTGTTCAAAAATGGAATATACAGAGGTAGAAAAGTTAACCATATTCAAACAATTTCATGACTCAATACTTGGAGGACATGCAGGAATAGGCAAAACCGTTAATTGGCCAGGACTCAAATCTGATGTTAAGGATTACATTAAGAAATGTGAGTCCTGCCAAAAGAACAAGGTCACCAATAGGAAAGTTAAGCAACCCATGGTCATAACCACTACAAGTTCAAAGCCATTCGAAAAAATATTCTTAGATATAGTAGGACCATTAGTAACTACTGCTTATGGAAATACTTATATTCTAACAATGCAGGATGATTTAACTAAATTCTCTTTGGGAGTACCATTACCAAATCACACAGCCAATACTGTCGCTGAGGCTTTTGTCGTACATTTTGTTTGTATTCATGGAATACCAGAGACCATACTTACTGATCAAGGGACAGATTTTCTAAGTAAAACATTTACCGAAGTATGCAGATTACTAAAAATTAATAAGATAAACACTAGTCCATACTACCCGCAATCCAATGGGGGATTGGAAAGATCGCACCGAACCTTAGCTGAATATCTTAGACATTACGTAGACAAAGATTTAAACACCTGGGATCAATTATTACCTTATGCGTTATTCGTTTACAATTCGACAGAACATCCGTCTACAAACTATTAACCGTATACATTGTTGTATGGAAAAGAACTAAATATTCCAGTAAATTTGAAAAGTAATCCAGAACCTAGGTACAATTATGATGATTATTTATATGATTTGAAGCAAAGAATGCAGGAATCTCATAAAATCGCCAGGGAAAGGTTAATTAAAAAGAAAATTAAATCGAAAGCTAATTATGATAGTAATGCGCATAGTGTAGAATTACATGTAAAGGATCCTATATTGTTACGAGATAATACTCAACGGAACAAACTAACACCTTTATGGAAGGGACCTTTTGAAATTTTAGAAATATTAGATACTGAAAACATTATTATTCAAAGAGGAAGAAGAAAGGTTACACAAAAATGATGTAAAAAAGTATCACGAAAATCCAAGTTAAGGAATTATTAGAATTATACAAAAGAAATTAGAATAAGAAATAATTAAAGTAAAAAAAAAAAAAATATATGTATATTATTAAGAACGTTGTTGTGTCAACAGACAAGTGGCCGAAAGGGGAATACCAATAGGTACGGCGACCATTATTTATAGGGAACTCGGGCCACCGACCATTACAGGCCACGAAAGTGTAGAAGAATTAAAAACCGGGTGGGCACTATCGAAACGAGTGGCCAGAAACTTTTACGAAAACAATCCAAAAATCGACCGTCAAGCATGGACCGACTACGGAGTATGGTGTATGAAGAAAGTAAAGGGTAAACCCATAAAAATGGCTGAGGAAAGGCGTAGGGGAAATTGAATTGCTGATAAACTATTAAATATATATATATATTATTACTATAGACACATATTGTTTCATTTATTGAATTCTAATTACCCAATTACCTTAGGTAAAACAGAGGAATCTGTTATTGCACGATTCTAACATGATATGACCGACAATAGGGAATGGTTAGGTGAATGTTTTTGTGAAATATTGTTAGATTCCATGGAGTTTATACCAGAACCAGAAGACCTACTGGAATACAAAGAATAACCAGTTAATTATATTATAGATTATTCGGTATACTGGCGATTCATGGACAAGCAGGGGTTACAGATGATGGGACAAAGGATAATAGAATATTGCTTAATGAAAAGACACCACTAGGAGACCTTGTGGTACAAAGCATAACTGGTATTCAGAACAAAGTGATAAGGTTACCAGACATATATAAACAAAATTGTAATTTACAATACATACGTATAAAATGCAATGGAGTAATTGACGATGACAAACTATATCAGCAAAATGAGATATATCTATCCGTGTACATAGGCAAACATTGTTCAATGCACTTACTGGGAGCAGAAGGAGAAGAAAACGAAGGAACAGCTGTAATACAATTCGGGTTGACAGGAGAAAGGATAGTAATTAAACAAACACTATTTTTAGAAACTACCAGAAACCCAGAATATCAAATCAATAACTATTCAGTAAATACGGAAAATTTAGAAAAGGAGACCAAGAAACGATCGCTACCCGACATTTTAGAAACAACCACCCAGTTGAACACTGCTGAACAAACAATGAAACAACCACCGGAACAATTGAAATCAAATGCAATTATCACTACGTCTACTACAGTCACCCAGTTACAAGATGAAGAAATTACCACGGAACAATTGAGTACAACAACAACCGAATCCAATCTTGTCACGACTGACAGTGAATCACGCGTAACTACCACAACTAGAGAAGAACTCACCCAAACCAATAATCTAAGGGATGTAACCGAATCCAGTGAATCAATAAGGTCTACTACAATATGCAAGGAACCAGCTAACAAAAACGGGTCAGAATCAAAATATATACATGTGTTAAGTTTTATAATGGGAATAATAATAATAACAATAATTATATCAGTAATTATGATAGCACGCTATTACAAATTGGTAGAAAGAAATCGATTAAATTATTTAAATACAATGAATCTTACTTCATATAAATCTTATGATGATGTAGACCTCGCAGATACCCAATTATAATTAAAAATATTCTACAAATTCCAGTGCTTCGAAGTTAATGTGAATCATGGTACACGACCTTTAGTAAAAATGTAGCCATGTGACACAGAAATGGAGAATGGACTGGGGAATTATAATATTAAGTATAGAAAGGGAAAACATAAGTATAGGTATGAGAATAATTATAAGTATAGTAAAATTCGTACTCACCAGAGGTACATGTAGCTAATTAAGATAGAGTTATTGAATTAAGTATATCAACAATTATTAGAACATAAATATATATTAGCAATAGATATTACGATTTATTATTATTGGTTTGATACATTGAAGTTGACATGAAACATGGTTACATGACCTTTAGTAAGACTATAATCATGTAACATGAAAACGGAGATTAAAAACAAACATTTAACATTATAGAAAGTTAAATAGAAGTTAATTATAGAAAGTTCATAACAATATATTGTTATGATGAATTTGAATTATTTTCTTATATAGGTTGTTATGCATCCCTATCATTCAAGGGCAACTACCGTACATTAATGAAGAATTTAAAAATGAGACAGCTATATTTTTCGAAAATCAGGGCGAATTAAGAATTGTAGGAGCACATTGGGAACTTGTAACTTATGTACCTTTAATTAATTACGATACACGTTATGATCAATTATCAAATGAAATTACTAATATGTCCCACCATTGTAAGGATATAATGTCTGAATACGAAGTATGCACTAGACTCGCACATGTAGTAAAAACTGTGTTTAAAGAAATAGCGACACAACGAGAACAAATGTATGAATCCATTGGTAGATATGTAGGTACTGACAACAAAATGTCTGCAGTTGACAGAGATAGGAGAGGGCTCATAAACATTATAGGTAGTGCTATGAAAACACTATTTGGAGTATGCGACGATGATTGCACCAAAGAAACTAATAATAATATTGAAAAAATTTAAAATAGTAATGAAAATATGTTACACATTTTAAAAAGTCAGACCACTGTTGTAAAAGCAGCAGTACAAGGAATAGGGAACACGACCACTGAAATGAATAAACTACATGAGGAATTAGTAGAAAAACAAGGTGAAGTTTATAAGAATTTAAAGGCAGCAGTTAATCATACATATACTATGGAAACAATGATACTTAGTAATAGGATACATAACATTTTTACTGCACTAATCACACAATTTTCTTATGAAACTACGACTATAAGTGCCATAATAACAGCTGCTAGAACAGGGATCTTACACCCGAGTTTAGTAACTCCTAGAGAACTGGCTAGACAATTAACCCAAATCAAATTGAATTTACCCGTTAATCTAAATTTACCCATGGGGTCAAAACCAAATGAAATTTATGAATTAAGTAAGATAACTAAAATGGCCGTATATTATAGTAGAAACCAAATCGTTTTCCTAATTAAAATACCTTTAGTAATCGAACTAGAGCTAACATTATTCAAAATAATACCTATTCCACACAAATTTGACTTCCATCATAGTATAATTTTAAAACCAGAGTTCCAATATGTAGGAATAACCAGAAATAGAAAACAGTTTACAACTTTCACTGAAACCCAATTACTAAGTTGTAAAGAGACTGAAATTTTCAATATATGTCCAGAATTTCAACCCATACAACATGAATCAATTATGCAACCTTGTGAAGTTTCATTATTCAAAAATCCGGATGAGCTACCCAGTAACTGCGAAGCAGGAATTATAGTAATTACCAAAAATATTTATCATAAACTAAAGTATGCCAATACATGGATTTATACCACTACTAGTGACACATTAACTATAACGTGTCAGGGCGAACAAGAACCATACATAGTAAAATTACAAAATCAAGGGTTATCAATTTAAAGCAGGAGTGTAGAGCTTACGCCAACGATATAGTTTTAAATCCCACCAGAGAGGTTAAGTCAAAATATTATGTAAATTTCATACCCAAATTAGGAATAGGAAGCTTGACATTAAGAATTCCACAACTCGAAGCCATAACAATACCAAAATACACACAGAAACATGATGTACTAAAATTAGATAATGTACATGAGTTAGCCCATTCTTTGAGTGACATCCAATCAATGATAGATAAGGAAACGGATAGGCAGAATGGAAATGTAGAAGACACTAAATATTATATGTCTTATGTTTTGTTAGGATTGATTTTATTTATATTAATTTTAATACTAGTAATATATATAATGTATCGTTACACTAATGTGTTGAAGAAACCCCGTACTAGTAGGGCAATACAAATAAGTGAACCTATTAGTAAAAGTAAATTTTATACACAACAAATGTATGAAACAATAAACAAAGATAACCCACATTCATACGAGTTACAAGGACCAGTAATACAATGTAAGTCGTATGAAGATAACGAGATAATTGAAAACAAAATTATGCTATGTAAAGAAATGGCAAGTACAAGTAAATTAAATGCAGGTACTAAATTGCCGTCAATAATAAATAATTGAAATTATCGATTTGAACAAGTATAACAAGTTAAATATTATTAAATTTACAATAAGTACAATTGAAGTTTGATTGAAGCATGGTTACTCGACCTTTAGTAAAACGGTAACCATGTGACATAAAAATGGAAATTACTTATTGTTGTTATAGTTAACACACTTATTATTATATTCATAGGCGTCACTAAGGGGTATCGAGGGGTATCTTTGCTACCCCAGACATTTTTTTGGGGTAGCAAGGGTATCGTTTTGCTACCCCAAATAAAATCTTAGATTTTAACAGTATAATCGATGTTTTTTTCAAGTGGGTACAAAAATAGACTATAATACTATATATTATTGTGATTATGTTCAAAATAATAATATTTTGTGATAAGTCCAATACGGACGATTAAATAGCGTGCACTGAGATAGATAAGAATATACTTATCTATCTCAGTGATAGCGTGTACCACGGTTAAAGATAATATAGTATATAGCTGATATATAAAGTATATCTTTAACCGGGATCACTACCTTTTGTTCCACAAAACCTTTGTTCCACGATACATTTGTTCCAAATTAATTAAGGTCCAAATTGTACCTTTTGTTCCACAAAATATTTGTTCCGAAGGACTTTTGTTCCGTAAAACATATGTTCCTATGGACTTTTTTTCCATAAGCCATTTATACCAAGGGACATTTTATATTGTTCCGCAAAACACTTGTTCCGATGGACTTTTGTTCCACAAAATACTTGTTCCAAACGTGGAACAAGAGTTTTGTGGAACAAATGTTCATTGGAACAAATGTTTTGCGGAACAAAAGTCCATTGGAACAAGTGTTTTGCGGAACAATATGAAATGTCCCGGAACAATATTGTATAAATGGTTCACTAAAAAATTCACTATCATCGATTGATAAAAGGAATTTTCTTATCATGATATTAATTATATTCAGTTTTGGTTTGTATTTTGGAACTGGAAATAACTGGGTTCTAGAAAAGTACTTCTGAAAATATTCACCTTTCTCAAATTTCCTTGCGATAAACTATACATTTACCCGAGTATATTTATCCTATGTTTGTCATGTGAGAATGATTAATCAGTCATCTCATCCGCAAACGGACGGCAACAACTACGTTTCCCATTCTTGTTTAGCCTTAGAGGCGTCGGGACAAGTCATTTGTATATTATATAAGTAGAAAAAAATTACGAAGTCGGGTAACTTTTAACAATATAGCTATGACCAAAAGCCATTCAAAAATGCACATTTAGTCAACAATTTTCAAAATGGATCAATATTTAGTAAACTCATTTAGAATGCCTTATGTCCATTATTTATAGCATTTTTAAAAGCTTATAAATTATTAATTTAGATGATTGAGATGAAAAATGAATTATAACAATTATAAAAGTTTATTCAATTATTTTGTGTGCTTTTCTTGAAATAATTATTTCAGTTTTATAATAACTATATAAGGTAAAATTAATTTGGTGTGTACACGGTAAATATTTTTATGTAAGCGGAAATTTGGTGGACAATGAGTGTGTAATCACCGTATTGTATCACGCGGTAAATCGGAGTGCTCTAAGGGAGACATTCCCGCTTGAAACATTTTAGTTAGGTACCGTGGAAGAGCTGGCTGTGAACAAAAAAATACATACTACTACCTTTTACAAAAATTCTACGATCTTAAAAGTTATAAGTTTTAAATCTACAATAATCAATACTTGAAACGTTTTTTAACACATCTTATTAATTATAATAATAAAGTTTATACCTAAATAACTCTTTTCATTAATATTATATTAATGATTAAGATAAACCAGTAAATATTAAATAGTAATACACTGTCCACTACAGTACACATCTACATAGACACAGTACTTTTTGATGTGAGCCATTGGTTAAAGCAATCCATATGCCTATAAAAAAAATGGAATGCTTTCCGCACAAAGGCAATTATATTCCAAAAAAATGTAAACATAATATGTTAATGTCTTTTTACCTATTATCATTACCAGTACCTCACCTAACCATTTTACTACTTGATAACAATAATATATTGGATATATATAATTTGAAGAACTCAGAGCAACAAATTTATTAGGTCAACTAGCCCCCCCCCACCCCGACTTATGTTTAGCCCCTCCAAAATATCCCTTATTAATTTAGATATAATCCCCCTATGGGTTATTTTAAATAAATAGTTTTGTAAGCCCCCCCAGAATTTTAACCCTAGTTGCGCCTATGGCAACAATAGGACATCTCCATATTTTGGTAAAAATTAGTTTTTTATTGCACATTAAATTGTCATTAATAAATTATTAAGAAAACAAATTGCGTCGTTTGGTGCAATAACCAGAAAAATCTGAATGTTAAATACAGAGATATCATATTATAAAATATGGAGATGACTTGTTTTTACACTAAAAATATTTAATTTATTACGCGAATAATTCCATAATATATATACATACTGTATAATACATAATATATATTATAATTTATAAATAATTAGACATCTCTCGCATAGTCGCATCTCCGATTCCGAGTTTTATTTTTTGGTTTTGAAATCATACAAATTTTATTCTGATAATTGGTTACTAGCCACTGTAGGCTATAATAGGTGTAAGTGTTTGCTACATATAACGTATACAAACAATTTATTAATTGGAGATGTCTTCTTGTTGTTGCTCCCATGTCTTCATTTGTTTAGTACATACGCTACAATATTAGGTATATTATAACTTATAAGACTATTCACTTTTAAGAGGACGTGATATCCGCATGTGTTGACTCCGTCTTACAAGTACATAACATAGCAAATTTTACGCTCAGCAAAACAAATGTAGCTCCGTTAATTTAAAAATTTGAGTAAATAAAATTGACCTCTTATAAAATCTAAAGGTAAGATTATTATCTAAACAACCGTTTTATTACATTTTAATTTTTAAGTGAGTTATGGGTATGTAAAGTATTCATATTCTAAAATGTTCATAAATCACTTAAAAATTAAAATATCGTAAAAAACTAACGAGAGAACACAGATAATGTTGTTACCTAAAAGTTTGATAGTAGGTCGATTCACTCTAATATCAAAACTGACAATACCCTATTGAAACAAGCAAACGAAAATTTGGTATGTCGTACGTGTGTAAGACGGTGACAACACATCCGGGTGAGACGTCCCCTCGAGGGAAGGGGCCTCGCTACTGCCTTCAATTTTAGCTGAAAAGACCTAAAGTATTAACAAAATTAAAGTTAGTTAACATTGTCCGATTTTGATTCTGAAAAAAAAATTGAATTCACCAGAAAATTGTCTATAGATCTTACGAAGCACTTAAAAATAAATTAAAACTAAATTTTATATTATTGTGAATTGTAATTGAAAACTTAAAAATATCAACTTTTTCGAATCATCGTTAAAATTAAAATTACTAATAAAAACGGAAAATGTTTCGTACTATCTACAGACATTTTTCTGCTGAATTTAAATATTTTTCAGAATCAAAATCAGCCAATGTTAACTAACTTTAATTTTGTTGAAACAAATGTATGTTTTTGTAAAATTCGTGTAGTGAAATTGATATGATTATCGAGTGATTGACATTCCATGCGCGTACGAGTGAGGATACCCGCATGTAATTTCACTAAGTAACACTAATAATCATAAATCATTTACAACTAACACATAGATCCCGGTCGGCAATGACTAGATTAGAAATTGCCTAAATGTTGCCCCTTAAATAATGATAGTAGCGAGGCCCCTTAAGTTAATAACAAAATATATAATATGTAAAAATCTTCTGCTTATCGGCTATTATACTTTATAGTTTATACTTTATAATTATTTCCTATACGAAAATATTATTACTTGGTAATTATTAGTAGGTACTACTACCAATTTACCAAAATAATTTTTATCAATAATTATCATTATCGTTTATCGTCGACGGCGGTATGAGATATCCAAATACACATTATTATAGTTTAGATTTGTAGAGAAAAGTTCATTGTTGTGGTGCAACTAACATGACTGATCAGAATTTCGATTATTGAAAAAATCATGTTTTTAAAATGCAATTAATAAATTTTTGATTATTACATATTATTTCAGCACTAAAAAGTAAAAAGAATTTTTTTTTCGTATTTGAAGATTATTTCAAATACTTTACTATTTATAGTATTTGGATGGTATTTTAAATACTTTATAATAAGAGTATTTGAGTAATTACTTAAATACTTTTAAAAAGTATTTTTTCAACACTGCTTATAGTTCGTTCGTTTTTTCACCACGAACCGCGGTAATTTTACACCATGTCGACATGTCCAAGCGGGAATGTTCGCCACTGAGTAGGTACCTACATAGATTTGACCGTAGTACACATCACGGGGAGATTACACAGTCGTCGTCCACCTATTGTCACCTCACACAGTAATATTTACCATATACACATCAATCATTTTTTTTTCATCCTATATGTAAACTCGATTCACCAAACCTTACTATAGAACTGAAATAATTTGTGTTATTTACTTGGAATAATTATTTCAGTTTTATAGTAAACTAGTAAGGTTTGATGAATCGAGTTTCAAAGGATAAAAAAAAAAAAAAAAAATAATGTGTATGCGGTAAATATTTGTGTGCGAGGCGGAAATAGGTGGACAACGACTGTGTAATCTCCCCGTGGTGTGTATACGGTAAAATCGATGTACTCAGAGGCGAACGTCCCCCTTGGACATGGTGTAATTACGGCGGAGAAAAAAACTAACGAACTGTGAATATACAAATGTAATGTACTTACATACTACTATTGATAATATGTAAAATCATGTTAAGTAAGTACGAATGTACGATATTATTTTAACGGTACCTATCTATTACTTATTAATTTAAAGTGACGACGCTTAATATAACCACGCTAAAAATGATTAGCCTAAATATATTGAAATTATCATTGTGTATACTGTATGTCTGGGTAGGTCAGGGCTGTCCCAAAGGTGGGTTCTAGGGGGTGTCCCACCCCCCTAAGCGTACAATATGTATATGTCAGTTGGCACATTGATACATTAAGTATTTGAGTTGTGCAGTTGACACTAGGAAAATTATAATTTTTTATTTACAGTTTTAAATAATTATGTATATTATTATACAAAGTCCAAATATATTAATATATGTCAGACATTACATTTAAAAAAAATGTTAGAAAATAGAAATTATGACTTATGACTTATGAGACATGAATACAATATTGTGGTATATATTGTGATAGTGTGATACCAGATTATTATATAATTATATTATGATATGAGGTGGTTGGGCATTGAGCAAGACGTAGTTTGTCCCAAATAAACTATGTTCCGCAAAACATTTGTTCCATTGGACTTTTGTTCCATAAAATATCTGTTTCCATCTACTTTTGTTCCGATGGACTTACTTTTGTTCCATGAATATATATTCCACAGAACACTTGTTCCACGTTTGGAACAAATATTCGTGGGACAAAGTGTATTAGTATAAATGGTTTATGGAAAAAAAGTCCATAGGAACAAATGTTTTGCGGAACAAAAGTCCTTCGGAACAAATATTTTGTGGAACAAAAGGTAAAATGTGGACCTTAGTTAATGTGGAACAAATATATCGTGGAACATAAGTTTTGTGGAACAAAAGGTAGTGATCCTCCACCAAACTAGTAACTAGACTGTTGTTCCGAGAGATTTTGTTCCACAAAATATTTGTTCCGATGGACTTTTGTTCCACAAAACATTTGTTCCAATGGACATTTGTTCCACAAAACCCTTGTTCCACGTTTGGAACAAGTATTTTGTGGAACAAAAGTCCATTGGAACAAGTGTTTTGCGGAACAATATGAAATGTCCCTCTTTAACCGTGGTGTATATAATATACGTCATATCAAGTTCTAAAACGAAAAGGTTAGCCAGTTATCATGATATTTTCTGATTGGCTATTGTCCGTGACCCGTGTGTCATATATGCTAGATCAAAAGAGCGGTTTTCATACAATACGTCTTGTTATCAATAATCTATATTCTATCTCATATGATTACCCGAGCGTTATGCTTGAGCTGTCTCGTTTGTTGTTTCTGTATTATTGTTACAGACTTACAGTGTAAATTGTGAATTTTGGACTCGTGCTTAAAATTTCAAAAGCTTAAAGATTATTATCTATTTTTTAATTTTTGAAAAACGCTATTGTTCTGTTTAGAACAGTATGGGTAAAATAACAAAAACAAAAAAAACATTACACCAATATTTCACTAAAAAATCGACATCTCCTGGCAAAGATGAAACAAATGATACAATCGTCAGCAATGGTAAGTTGCTAAAATACTTTATACTGTTCTGTGTTATAACTAATTATACTAAAATGTATTATGTACTAATATTAAATTGTTTATGTTTAATTTGTTTATTTTGTTAGATGTACAATCAGAAACATTCATTGAACAATCCTGTCCTGATGATCTATTACATGCAAGTTCCTCAACTTCAGTTACAATAACAGCTATAGAATCTACTGGTACAATTGCAGAAACTTGTTATATTATAACTTGTTTGTCGTTTGTGTCATTGTTGTTGGTCGTTGGATATACTTACCTATCCAGGTTTTTTTTTTTGTGGACATAACTTGCTAGTTAGACATTTATGTGCAAATAGTTATTGAGGTATGAATAATAATGTAACGGGTAAGTACCCACTACTCAGTGTTAAGTAAATTATTAATAAAGTACAAATACCAGTGGACAGTGGCGTTTTTCTATAAATATGTGTAAACTGTATTACTTAATCAATTGTGTAACTTCATGCATTACCTAACTGCTTTACTAAACTAGTAGTTAATGCTTTATATATAATGTAGTTAAATATATAAACATTCAATGCATGTATATATTATGTAGTATTTTAGTTATTTATTTGTATTAAGATTATAAAAAATTGATCAGTTTTGTTGAATAACACATTTGGCGCCTATTTCTTTAACTTAAAATGATTTGTTATTTATTTATTTATTAATTTTGCTAATATTAAATTAAAATAAGTTTTTAAATTTATTTTTTAGAGCAAAGTGATACCTCTGTGGTATTGGATACAAATTTATATGATCGTGATCCTGCCAAAGGTGTTAATATTGCATATAAATTATTAAGTTTGAATACGGGACCATACCAGCCAAACTAGCAGAAAATAGAATGTACTTATCAAATCTTCTTGACAGTCTACTATTTTGTGGAAGACAAGGGATTGGTATTAGAGGTCATCGTGAGGATGAATCATCATTAAATAAGGGCAATTATTTAGAATTATTAAACTTGAGAGCTAAAGATAATACCATTATAAATCGTTTCTTTATTGAAAAAGAGAAAACTTTTCGTTATGTTAGTGTTCCTTACACCAATATGTTTCTCAATTATATGGGAAAAAATATCAAGGACTCTATTATTAATGATATTCAACAAGCCATTATTTTTAGCATAATTGTAGATGAAACGCAAGATCTTGCTAGACACGAACAAGTGTCAGTATGTGTAAGATATGTTTCGAAAACATTGGAACCTCATGAAGTATTTTTAGGATTTTATCGAACAGCATCAACAGATGGAGAGTCATTAACTACTTTAATAAAAGAAGTAATCTTATCAAATGGTTTGAGTATTAACAACATAAGAGGCCAATGTTATGATGGCGCTGCATCAATGCGTGGCTCTTACAGTGGGGTCCAGGCAAGAATTCGTGATGAAAATAAACTAGCTGTATACGTTCATTGTTACGCTCATATTCTTAACCTATGTCTTGTAGATCTTTCTAAAGTAATACCTCATGTGAGAAACACATTTGGTACTCTTCAATCATTGTATTCATTTATAGGTGCTTCATCAAAACGATACAGTATTTTTGTTCAAATAATGTTAGAAACATCTTCTAATGGAAAAAATAAATTAAAATCCTTAAGTGACACACGGTGGAATTGCCGCATAGAATCAATAAAAGCAGTTATTAAAACATTGCCAGTTATACTAAAAACATTAGAAACAATTTCAGAAAATGACTCTTTACATGGATCAGATGCTAGTAGTTTATTGAATAATATTCAGACATTTCAGTTTGTATTTTGTTTGTACACTTTAAATAAAATAATGGAACAAACTAATATACTTTCAAAGTATTTACAATCTCCATCGATAAATTATGCCACAGTCAATATTATGTCACAGAAAATTATTGATGAATTAAATGAGTATCGCTCTGAAAATGCATTTAATGAAATTTGGAAGGTCACGCAAGAGATAGTCAATAGTTATGATTTCCTATCACCTAAGATGCCTCGCAAAAGAAGTTTACCAGTTAAAAAAATTGGTGGTGGTTCAATTCATCCAGAGTTTACAGATGTCAAGGATTTTTATAGAATAGAAATGTATTATTTAATTCTTGACACAATCACACAAGCAATAAAAGACAAGTTTAATGAAAATGATTTAAAGATTTTAAACTCAATAAACAACATTTTAGTTAATGAGAATCCTGATTTATCTGATATTCAGGAAGTTAGTGCAGTATATAGATTTGATGTAAATGAATTGAAGTCTGAAATAATTATTTTCAATAGAATGTTTATCAGTTTGAAAAAAGAAGTTAACTTTGAAAATAAATTAGCATATATAAAAAAAGTTGAAGTTGGGAGTGATTTCCCTATATTAGTAGATGTATTTAAATTATTTTTGACTATACCAATGAACAGTGCATCGTGCGAAAGAAGCTTTTCGTGCTTAAGAAGATTAAAAAATTACTTAAGAACAACCATGGGCCAAACAAGATTAAGTGACTTAGGTTTATTGTATATACATAAAGATAAAGAAGTAAATAAAGATGCAGTTATCGACAAATTTTGTGCTGACAACAAACGTCGAATTAATTTAAAATAAATATTTGAGTACTGATACATTTAATATATGTTTGTATCTAATGTTTTCTAATGTATATAATTTGTTTTTAATTAATGTAACAGTTAAAAAAAATAATATAGTTCAATCAAAATTTTAAATATACATATGCATTTTTATTGTACAAAATAACGATTAAACCTATAAAAAATTATTTTTTCACTTTCTAAAAATAAACTTTGCTACCCTAGAATTTGGACTCTAGTGACGCCCATGATTATATTGGTCTATAATGCTATAGGAGATTTTAAATATTATATCATTTGTGAAATATTATGATTAACAAACATTATTGTAATTAATGAGAATCTAATCATAAACAATTTACTAATCATATATTATTGTATTAAATTTAAAAAAAAAATGTATTAAAGAAATTTTTATATTAAAATTATTATACTATGAAAAATGAACATTACTATATTATATAAATGAAACAGTTATATTATATAAGATGAAAAATATATATTGTTATGTAATTGAAAATTGTGATGTTATGAAAACAAGAATACTGTTATGTTATGAAAAACAAAATATTGTTATGTAATGAAAATGTAATATGTAAAAAAAAAAAAAGAAATTTATGTAAAATGAAAAACCATTATGTCATGAAAAGAAATTATGTAAATTATCGTTATGACAATAATTAATAATTTATATATAATATTATTGTAAACTTATGAACTATGTAATTATGTATGTTGTCCATTGTTTTATGTAAACTTTCTTTCATGTACACATTTAAAGATTTTTGTAGTTCTACAAATTGTAGCCCTACAAAAACCTTTGAAAGGGCGATGAGGTGTAACGAGCTGTGACTACGTATATAATAATAATAATGATATATTCAATAATAGACATAAATGCTGCAGGGAGCACGTAACCCCGGGCGGCATACATCGATAAAACTAATAGTAGTAATATCAGTAATCCCGGAAAGCCTAATAGTAATAACATCAACGGTACCGCACAACACGTGATAAGCATATGCACGCATTATCCATATTCTAGGAAAGACGAATATTATAATAAGCGTAAAAGATCATGACTTTGTACAAAATATATACTCCTAAAATAACATAATTATACGAATGACGTCTAAAGGTGACCTCAGGAGTACGCAGAGATATACCGTTTTTATACTAAAAATGCCATAGGAGGGAGCTATTAGGAATAACCGACGAGGTACGTCGATGGACAAGTGTCCATCAGACGAGCACCAGCAGAGAAACCACCTAGTCAATTATTAAGTCACATCTCGTTTACCAAGTTATTAGTTAATTATTTTGGACTTAGAATATTTACGTTTAAATTACAAATAAATCTACATAACTCATAAAGTCAACTTGTTAATTTATTTCAAAACACTTCCATTATTTGAGCTGAAGTAGTTGGTTCGTTACAGTAATATGTTTCTTTGGTGTAGTGTACAAATTCTACTGGAACGTCGTATGTGGAGTGTACGCTCGTACGGACACGAATGCGCTATCTCATACTCGACTGTGTCAATATATTTTTATGGTATTATTATAGTATTAATACAGATTATTATCGTAATATGGTTATTGGTTATATATAGTAATACATATAAAAACAAAATTATTTTATTATGACTTATGAACGTTACGGCGGTCGACGACGCCGGACGCACTAACGGCAAGCAACGAGGCGGTAAAACCATTGTAGTACGGCATAATAATTTAAAAATAGATCAACTTGTTGACTGATGTTATTGAAAAATCGTAGAATAATATAGCAAGTAATATTATATAAATTTGTATGTGTATTGTGTCAAACCGGCTCAAACCCCATAAATAACTGTTTGTACATAAAATGTTGCGCCTCGGATGCCGTGATCACTATATTAAAATAAAATAATAATTGACAATTTTCAATGGAAAAATAATTAAATTTTCATGGTAAATACAATTACGACCCTCTCTCAATAACTTACACGAACAAAATTTTAGTCACAATTACAAAATCGAATATTTAATACTTTTTTTATGTGAACGGGGGGGGGGGGAATTGCCCCTATTGCCCCCCCCTTGTATCCACCCTTGACTTTAGTCGAAGCTAGTTAATTCGCCAGCGATTAGGGAATAAATTCGCTCAGTGTAATCGACGCTTAACGAGCAAAGTATACCAAAATGTAGGATTGTCTCAGAGTTCAGGTGCGCGTAACGGTAATCGCTGTATTAATAATATATACAGTACCTATATTTATATATAGTAATATAAATATAATATAATATATTAATAGTAGCCAGTAGGTATATAAACAGTATATTATTGTAAATAATAGATACCTAGGTACATATTATTATATATACTATGTGTATGTTGACTATTGTACATATATTATTATGTTTATAAAATATAAGTAATGATGTACCTAGGTAACAATTGTTACAATAGTTATTGTAGGTTGGTTCGGTTTGGTTAGTATTTGTATCATCTTTATTATATTATTATATATTTTACTAGCTGATCCCGTGCACTTAATTACCCGTTAAATGTATCAACTCTATATATGACTCAAACTTCGTTCAATTCGTTATTCAGTGTAGTATGGTGTTCAAAATTTATCTTATCTTTTCCGTTGCCCGGAATAAAAATTCTCAATCGCAGCAGTAGGTAGGTACATTATCAGGTAGGCTATCTACCAGCGGTAGATCGGGGACCCCGTGCTGTTTGTACATTAGTGTAGATAGAAAACAAAATCCGTGATTGATTAATTGTTTTTTTTTTTTCACAGCAACCAATAATATTTATTATTATAATAACTTTAAAACCCATGGCAACCATTTATAAACAAAAATGTCCACCTTAAATAGGTATCTAAATCCCCGTTTGAGCACATACCCTGGTATGACCTAGGGGTGTGATTTGTAGCCTATGTCAGCTTATTCTGATGTATAAGCTATATTATTGTAAAGTTTCATTAAAATCCATTCATTAGTTTTTACGTGAAAGAGTAACAAAGTAACAGATTTTCGCATTTATAATAGGATAGGATTTAATTTAATTTATGGATAAGTACATTATAATATAATATATTACGCACCAGTACGCTCAACGCTGTACGCCACTGCAGAGTGCAGATACATATTAGTACATGGCTAAAGAAATCAATGGTAAAATATAAAATATCTATTATCTATGATCTATGAACATGGTTATTTCGATTATGTTATCTCCGATCATCGGTACCTCCTTGACGCACGAGACAAAATTATTATTGTCGCGCGTTGTGAACTGTTCGTCCGTGCCGCGTCGAGTCGCGTCGGTCGTCTGCATCTTGTTGTATTGTATTAACTGTTTAGCGACTAGCGTGTAGCGAGTATAATTTATTTTTGGTTTTTACCACGGACCGCTGTCGATATTATTTTTCATTATACCTAATACCCCTAATACTGTCATTTTACTCATTTGATATTTCACTATTTCAGTATATTTACTCTAGCTTGTTTTCAACACTCATTAGTCTCAGTCATCAGTTGTTTCATAAATGTAAGTACCTACCTATATTTTATATATAGTATCATATTATACCAGTTATATTATATACCGGTTAGAATTATAACCATCGTTCCAGCTACATATAGTAATAAGGTTAAATAATGACAAATATAACAAACAAACATCGTGTACAAACTTAGAAACGGTATAATAAACATTATAATACATTTTTGTTTTTAGTTGTTACTGAACAATTTACGAATTGCTAGATAGCACGTTATTCCCGCCCACCCTTCAATTATTTAGAAATTAAAAGAAATAATTATTTTATTGTTGATTTGGTTAATATTATTGCTTTAAAGGTTTTGAGACTTATTGGCACTTTCAAGGTGCGATTCCTATGCACGCGTCTAGAGCCGCGTGGCCAACGCGGCGTGATTTGAATTTTGGCCGCGCGATCCAATATTGATTCCTATGTTCGCGTCAGGAGTCGCGCGGCTAACACTATATAGGACTAGAATTAGACACGTAGCCACGTGGGTGCCACGCAGTTGTATCAAGTCCTTTGTTTGGAACGGTTATACAGTGTATTTATATATTATTGAGTGTTTTCAAATAATACCAGTTTAGTTATTACCTTTAGTTTTACTATGTCCTTAACAAAAATTAATCGTAAAACTACTTCTTTTACAAGAAGTAGAAGAAGAACAAGCCATCATAAAACACGTACTATCAAATAAAAAAAATGAAGTGCATGAAATATACTTAACCAGGGAAGCTGAAGGATTTTTCAGTGTCCTGATAGAAAAACATTTATGGCGAGACGAAACTAAATTCCGGGAATTTTTTAGGTTAAGCTGGGATCAATTTAATTACATATTGAATCTAGTCGAGGAAGACATAACAACTAACCCAAGTATCAAAGTTAAAAAACCAATAACTGCTGCTGAAAAACTAGCAGTCACGCTGAGGTAATGTTACATAATATGTTATAATATAACTTATCATTTATAGTAGGTACCTATGTAATATTAATTTTTAAATATTGTGTATAAAAACATTTTTATTAATAATAAATGAAATTCAACTTCTCGTTCAATAAAAAATTAACAATGCCGTATAAAAAAAATAACAATTAATAATTAATAGCACTTTTTCGAACCCCCGAATATCATTGTTGTGAATATATGAAAAAAAAAACAAAAAATTTATCCTTTAGTAGAAACAATAAAAATAATTGAAACTGTGTAACAAACCATAAAATAAAAATAAATACTTAAAATAATGAATAAAAAGATTTTTTCATATTTAATTTACTCATATTGGCTATCGTCATATTGAAGTGTTCATAATTTTGTTCACCAAACGGTTGAGTCCAATTTTCAGATTGACGACCACCAGTCTCTGGAAAAATATATTGACTTGGACGATTATACGTTGAGAATCCTGAGTGTGACGATGACTGTATGCTAGGATTTGGAGATGAAAATAAGCTGCTTGCTGACTGAATACTTTTGTTTGATGTCGATGTACTACTGTTATTTTCTATTTCCAAATCCGTTATTATGTTGAACACCTCTTTTTTGGCCTTTATTTTTAAATGTTGAGGAAACGATTTTACGGTTGAAGCAATTGTTTTAAAAAATAAAGCAATGGGGTCCTCATCTTCCTCAACTTTATTTAAAGCGTTTAAAATTTGTTGCCTTTCGTCATTATTTCTATTGAACAATGACACTAATTCTTCATTTTGTTTAATTTTTTTAGTAGGCCTCTTTTCTTTTAGTAATTTTCTTTTTTCTGTTGTGAAAGTATTTTCAAGTTCAGTTTCCTCTGTAATGGTTTCTGTTGCAGATATGTGTGAAAAATCATGTACATAATTTACATCATTTGAATTATTATCGTCAACATTTACTAAAGTATCCTCTTCTTCACTATCATTCATTTCATTCGTATGATTAAAATTAGTCAGTCCCCTTCAACATAAAATAAACATAGTTAGTTATGTGTTAATTACTATTATATATTATTTATTAATAATATACATATTATTAGGCTTGGAATTAGTTGCGCTTTTAAAGTAATACATTTTGAAAATTTGACAATAAATAATAAATTATAAAATATTAAGTACAAATCATAAAATATAAAAATATTTCTAAGTATTTGTATTTATGAAAATTGTGAAAAAAAATAAGTGCATATTTGCACTATTATAAGCAAATAATATATAGGTGCATTAAGCTCCGAGCCCTAATTATGATAAATTAAATAAATATATTATTAGTAATAAATAATAATGTATTACTCACGTTCGTTCGTATGAACATACGTCCAAAAACGATAATGTATCTGCCAAGGCCCATTTTGTTTGTTTATTTTTGGTCGATGATCATGTCCCTAGTTTCCTATTCTTTTTATTTCTATTATACGTATCTTTCATATTCTTCCATCTCTTTTTACTATCATCAACTGAAATTATAATAATTTAAATATTCATTAAAATATACTAATATACAAATTCAAACAAATAACGTACTAAATATTGGCGAAAGAAAATTCTCGAAAATTAATATGTGGGGGCTGAAGTAACGTACGTCAGCTTAACCAACTCAAAATAAATATTTTATTTTAAACAGTGGATAATTATTTATTTTAAATAGTATTTTTAATACGAGGTTATGTGGCAGAAATACCACGAACCCGGTCAATTAAATTAAAAAAAATTCTATTAACATGATACGCCTTTTTTTTTATAGATATATGGCAACGGGAGAATCGCTCAGGTCATTGTCTTTTTCATTCAGAATTTCTCAAAGTTATATTACACGTATAATACAATTAGTCTTAAAGAGTTTAAGTTCTCATCTAACGCCAGTCTTATTAAAGCCTCCATTAAAAGAAGATTTAGTACGTATTGCTCATGACTTTTGGCATAAATGGAATTTTCCAAACTGTGTTGGTGCCATAGACGGCAAACACATCCGCATATTTTCTCCAAAAAAAAGCGGTAGCTTATTTTTTAATTACAAGGATTTTTTTCCATTGTTCTTCTTGCGATTGTGGACGCTAATTGTAAATTTATATTTGTGGACATTGGGTCCTATGGCAAAGAAGGGGACAGTGGAATTTTTAATAAATCTAGTATCTCTCAAATTATTTCAACGGGTGAATATTTTCCTTCCCCGGAAAAACTGCCGGATTCAAATGTATCTTTACCGTTTGTACATATTGGCGATGAGGCGTTTCGCCTAGACCGACATATGATGCGTCCTTATTCTAGGATTGAGGCAAGAAAAGATTATCAATAGACCATATTCAACTACAGACTTTCCCGGGCAAGAAGAACTACGGAGAATAGTTTCGGGCTCCTAAGTCAAATTTTCAGAGTATTCTATACGCCAATATCTCTAAAGACAGAAACGGTTGATAACTTAGTGTTGACTGGATGTTGCCTTCATAATTTACTTCGTGATCGTTACTTGGAGAATACCAATTACTATTATTATAACTTCGATGATAAAACACCTCAACCATCTGAAAATATGATGTCACTGGCAAGAACAGAAGGATATGCTAACTTTGAGGGTTTTTTCGTGAGGGACGAATTTAATAAATTTTTGAACAGTCCACAAGGAGCTGTTCCGTGGCAAAATCACCAATCGATTAATAGATTAGAATAATTAGATATTCCAGTTTCATAATAGCTTGTTATATTATAGTTTATAAATATTAATTACATATTATTATTAGTACTTATATTATTAATAAACGTATTAGTTATTATTATTAGTATAGTATTATAGTTACGTCATATTATTTAAGTTACACTTAGTCACGTAGTTGGTATATAAATATAATGTTAAGATACCTAAATGACTATTATTCAACTTAGTTCTTGTATTGTATTGTATTGTAATAATAATTATAAATTAATAAATACTTGTGCTAACATTTATTTTAATTGAAGGTTGTAAATTGTTTTTTTTCAGGGCTCGAAATCGAAATAAACATTTTCGATTTTAATTTCAAGTTTGCTTATCGATATTAGTTTTTACTGATTTCAATTTAAAAATAAAATATTGATTTAGTCGTTTTATGATTTTTTTATTGAAGCAGAATATCGATTTAATTATAAAATGATTTCGATTTTAAATATTTTTTTTATTTTTTTTCGATTTTATGTATAATTTAATTTTGTTTTTATCTTTCAGTTTAAAACTTAAATATCTATTATTATTTTGATATTAGTGAAATATTTTCAAGTTATGAATTATTACTATATAGGGTCGAGTAGTGAGTACGACAAAATATGACGGACGCGTAGCAAAACTGAATAAGTACAAAATAAAACTATTTTAGGTTATTTAACTGGATAGCTGGACTGTCTGTACATTATTATTGGTTAATATGTACTTAAAAGCACGACGCACGGACTAAGATATTATCTTATCGTCATAATACAAACTATTTATATATACGAAATAAATCATGTACAATAATGGATAAAATATTTTTCCAAGCATTTTATTTAATAAGCAAAATGTGGGTATATCAATAAAAAGTTGCAATAAAAACAATAATCACTCGTCGAACGCTGATTCCTTATCGTATATTATATATTATGTATATTATATGTATTCTAAAGATTCTATTCTAGAATATTCTAGAATATTCTATTAAGAAAACAAAATATTCGAAATTATTATTTTCTATGATTATAGATATTTGTTATTAGTTATTACTATACACACTATCTATTATAATACCCATAGACATAATATGCATTATAATAATATATTGCCAACATTACCCAATATGGCAATGCATGGTGCCTATGAACAATATAAAATATATCTAAATATTAAATACATATTATATCAGTATTGAGTTCAGACACAAAAATAACTAAATATCAGATGACTTACTAAGTATACATTAAGTTTACATGATAATATTATCAAGATAGAATATTACATTTTAATCTAGATAATTATGCAGATGTCAATAATATAAATTTTCTAGATACAAACTAAATTATATCACTATACACTGACGGGTACGCAATAAATTGTCAATTAATTTTGATATTTCATTAATATATTATTTAGGTATGACTTACCACTTTTCTTAAAGGTATCTGCTATTAACTTCCAAACATTATCTCTAATCTGTTGATCTTTGTAGTAGGGATTTTTCAAGTCATATAAACATGGATGTCTGCTGACACATTCAGCCAACTGAAGTTGAAATGATTGAATATTCATATTTGATGGAATAGAATTCAGTACTTCAATTGCATCTTATAAATGTACAATTTCAAATTTTAAAAATAAAAATAATTAGTTACAAAAAAAAAAACGTGATAATATTCATATCTACCAGAAATAATATTGTTTGATAATGTATTCTCGTTCTGCATGAAGGGTACACATATACCTTTCATATTTTCTTTGTTAGTTAAAATTTTTATCGGTGTTTGTACTGCACTACTATCTATATAACATATAATATAATTAATATTTATAACGTATAATAGGTACTATCTAATATAAAAATATTGACTCCTATTGATTTTTCTAAATAATAATAATTATGTTAGGACTAAGAAAAAAATTGTTATTCATTAATAAGCTATAAGGTACCCATATTTTAAAAATAATTTATAAAAAAACATATCACCTTAATTATTATTAAATATCTAACACTGCACAGAAATATAGGGAATTTAGTTTTCAATTTACCACTTTCATCAAAGTCATCATTTAAATTGTCATTCTTTTTAAATTTCATTTTTCGTTTCCTTTTTCCACGTCCTAAGCTTCTATCAGACTCTGATGCTTGTAAAAATATTTTTTTTCTCTTGTGATAGCTTGTTCATAAGTAACTAGAATACAGTAAATACTCAGTATTAATTAAATTCAATTTGCAGATTAAAAATTCCTAAAAATTTAACAAATTAAAAAAAGTAATAATCCTAAATAAATATATTAAAAGTAAATTATCAAATTATAATAGGTATATACTCTATCCTAAAGCAAAGTACATACTGTAAATAGCCCAGAAAATATTTTCATCTATTCTGTGCTATTAATTTTATATTATAATTTATAAGTCCAGTGAAACCTGTATATAATAGACAGTCACGACCTAAATAATTGTCTGTTATAGACACTAGATGTCCGTTATATACAGGTGTCTGTTAAGTCAGGTTTCTCTGTGCTACACCCGGTAATACATTTTAAAAATGAAATGACAAAAACATTAATTAAGTAATGTTAGCAAATATTCCACTTCTGAAATATTTGACTCGGGTCAGGATCTGATTAATTAAAAAAAGAAGATATAGACGTTTAATACGACGGTATTTATTATATGCGGTTACGGTCGCCGGGGACGCGGGACAAAAAAACGGTGTCACCGGTCGGCGGTCGCTACGAATATTTTACCTACTACTGCCGGGACGTGCCGCCGTCGCGGTCGACCGTGCCGGTTTGGGCGCGAGGCGCAGTGTGACCAATCCAGGGCACACAGTGCCTCGGCCCTTACAATATTTAGACATAGTATAAAATTAAAAAACATTTGTCGCCAACAGTAATAACAAGATCAATTTATTTATTTTACTATCTTTAATTTATTAACAGTAAGCATTATACTACAAAAACAATTTTTATTTTCTAAATTATAATTGTATTCTTTATATTTATAATCAATATAAAGAACTTGATAGCTATAATAACTTGCCAATATAATTTTAAGAGAGATTAGCTGCCATTATATTAAAACCAAGTAGTGGCCCTAGAGTCAACAATATAAACAACACGCATTAATTTTATTTATTGAAATTTTGTTCAAAAATATAACGTTATAAATAACATTTTGAAGCCTTGCTATATATACACAATATTAAACTACATAGTGCACATAGTGAATTATTAATTTTTTTTTTTAAATTTTTGTCAAAAATATTATTATCTAAAATTGAATTTGGTAATTTAGGTACCTATTTATGACAAATATATGGGTAATATGATTCAGGTATAAGTCCCTTTGGCCCCTAAAAAATCACAGCCCTGTGTGTCTATGATTATAATATATTACAATATATTTAAAAAATAGAATTATATTATATAGGTAGGTTGTGGATAGGTACTTAAAATTACTTACGATATTCTTCAATAACTTTTACCGGAAACAGTGTCCATTCTTTTGTTGGCTTTTCTGCCATTTTAATCATTGAATCGGTTATCCTTTTTTTTTGGCCATTGACAAAATACATTTTCACCAACCCGGATCAACCAATTTGATGGAAGTACAGAGTAGGGGAGACTGGCTTAATATGACATATTAGGGTAATATGACACATTGATGTTTTGATCAGAATTATTGATAATTAGGAACCAAAGACGCTTTAAATAAGTGTCTTATAATCACCTACATATGATTGTATACAGTGACCACAAGTTTTGACCTTATCAGAGAATTTATTAACAAAAATGTGTTTTGTGTCTTATCAACTTTTTTTTTAATCATTTTTAAAAATTCATTCAAAAATACAAATTTTTATGTTCCTTCAATTTTTTTTGCTAGAAGTTGAACATAAAAAGGTAAGCTATACGACAATTGTTTTATAAATAAGCTTATTATAATACTTTTCCCATAAAAACTTTGAAAAAAACTTGTATGATATCAGGCAAAATGACATAGCAGTATGTCATTTTACCCATGGTGCATTTTTACATATTATTTATATTTTAATTTTATTATAGGTATTATAGATTATTATGCTTATAGGTATTATCATAATAATTAATTGTTTTTTTAATTTATTCACTGTAGTTGAGAATGGTGTCCCACTATGCAAGAAAATCTGAACGACAAACATGGTCGGAAGAAAGTATGAAGAAAGCTATATCCGCTGTACAAAATAAAGAAATGGGATGGCTTAAAGCTTCCAAACAATTCAATGTACCTCAAGCTACACTTCGTCGTCGTTTTCATAATACAAATAAAATAGCAAAAGGAATAGTGAAACATCTTGGTCGACCAAGTTGTTTGTCATCTATGGTAGAAAAAAAACTGGTTGACCACATCTTAAACTTGGAGTCTAGATTTTTTGGAATGACTGTCAAAGAAGTAAAGAAATTGGCTTATGATTTTGCCGAAGAAGCTCATATTACACATAACTTTAATAAAGAAAAGAGAGAAGCAGGATGGGACTGGTTAGCTGGGTTTCGTAAAAGAAATCCAGAGCTATCATTACGTTCTCCTGAACCAACATCAGCTGCCAGAGCACAAGCTTTTAACAAGCCACAGGTACACACATTTTTTAATCTTTTTTTTGACACTATGCGCAGTGAAAACATATCAGTTGACAAAATTTATAATATGGATGAATCTGCATTGACAACGGTACAAAAGCCATCAAAGATATTTGCTCAAAAGGGCAAAAAACAAGTAGGTGTATTAACAAGTGCTGAACGTGGACAGCATGTTACAGTGGTTTGTTGTATAGGTTCAGCTGGGCAATGTGTACCCCCTGCTCTCATTTTCCCCAGAAAAACATTTAACGCTAATTTGTACGATGGAGCACCTCCTGGTACTTTGAAAATGTATCAGGACACCGGTTATATGACTGGGGAATTATTTATTGAATGGATGAACCATTTTATAAGGAATGTTAAACCTAGTATTGAAGAAAAAGTGTTATTACTTCTAGGTGGCCATTCAAGTCACAAAACAGTAGAAGCGCTTGAACTTGCCAAAAAGTCAGGTGTTGTTTTACTTTGTCTACCTCCTCATTGCACACACCAACTTCAACCTTTGGATGTTGGTATTTTTGGTCCTCTTGATGTATATTTTAACCAAGAAATAGAAATTTGGTTAAAGGCTAATACAGGCAGAACAGTTGGACTCTATCAAATATCTAACATTTTTGGTCGTGCTTATGTAAAAACAGTTACAATGAAGAATATTTTGTCATCATTTCAAGCATGTGGTTTAAATCCTTACAACCCAGATATCTTTCCAGACCATTTATTTGCTCCAAGCTTGACAACAAATAATTTGAATTTTGAAGAACCTACCAATGATACAAATATACTTTCTGAGGAACAAAATGAAGTAATTTTTCCAAGTACTGAAGATACTGAAGATAATATAAATAATGTGACTGTTGCAGACATAGATACAAATTTCCAGACTTCATCATCATTACTTTCACCGATGCCTAGTTGTTTAAACACAGAAACAAACCTAAATACTGAAAATATTTCTCAAATAATACAAAAAATTTCACCTTTGCCTAGTTGTTCCTTTACTGGCCCCAGAAAATCAAATAAAAATAGATCTACAGGAACTCAAGTGCTTACAAAAAGCCCACTCATAAAACAATTAAAAGAAAAACAAAATGAGAAAAAAGCTAAAGAACTAAAAAAGTCTATGAAAATCAAATCTAAAAACACTCATGCAGTTATCAAGAATCCACCTATTAAGAATACAAAAAAGAAACAAGAAGAAAAAGTAATTAGAAAATCAAAAAGACCAGTAAACCGCAAATTATTTTTAGATCTCCCAACTGAAAAGGGTGACGGTGTTCAAAGTGAAAGTGATGATGATGATGATGAAGAAGAAGTTGCTTGTCTTTATTGTAATGATTTATACAAACATTCCAAATCTAATGAGACATGGATACGTTGTAATTTCTATAAAAATTGGGCGCACACAGCCTGTGCAGGTATTGGTTTTGGAGTAAAATATTTTGAATGTGAGTTATGTCAAGAAGACTGAATTTTAAAAATTAACTAAGACTGAAGTTCTAAAGTTAGTCTGAGGAAGTTTAATGTTATTACCAAACAGTATTTTACTTGTTTTTATTATGTTTTTATGGAACTAGTCTGAGGAAGACTAATGTTCTACTGCCATACAATATTTTATTTGTTTTTATTATGTTTTTAATAGAATTAGTCTGAGGAAGACTAATGTTCTATTACCAAATACCTAATATTTTATTTGTTTTTATTATGTTTTTAATAGAATTAGTCTGAGAAAGACTTATGTTGTATTAACCAACAGTATTTTTTTGTTTTTATTATGTTTTTATAGAATTAGTGTGAGGAAGACTAATGTTCTATTACCAAATAGTAAATACCTATTATTTTATTTGTTTTTATAATGTTTTTTAGAATTTTATATATAACTACAGTCTTGTTGTTTATAATAATAAAAAAAAATTTAACTATTACCTACATTCCAACAATTTTATAATTTATTTCTATTGACAAGTATACAATGGTTGCTTATATAAATTGCGTATGTCATTTTATCCGACACTCCGGGTAAAATGACATAGTAGGTACATTTAAAAAAAAGTGAATTAAAATAATTTGTTTGTATTAAATGTACAATTAGACTTCAGAATTATGTGTATAATATAAATACAAATATGCTGCTCATGTTTCATGTGTTAACTAACATTATTTCATTAAATTTTTTTAAATTATAAAATGGTATGTCATATTAAGCCAGTCTCCCCTACTTGTTTTCCTCCTCAAATAAACCTATAGTCCATGACTATAGAAACAAATTAAATAATTTATAGGACTATATAGGTATTTAAATGTATCTCATTAGTCATTCTATTACCTATTAAATTAATAATTAGTATTTATTACACATGTATATTAATTATTGCCTATTGATTGGTCCTGTTATAATGCTCAATTTCATCATGATAAATATATTTGGTAGGTACCAAATTGTAATTATTGGTAATAATTGTTTTTACACCTGCCTTCAAATATACACATACATACAGTTAATAATGTGTTGGATGAAGGGATATGTATATAGAGTTTAAATATAATATAGGTAATAAAAAAATAACTCAAACATGTGTAGATATAAGTAGATTTATAATTAAAACTATTATTATATTAATTGAAAAATATAATTACCTGTTTTGTAGCCATCGTAATTTTTAGTGTGTAGTCGTTGCAAGTTAGGTAGGTATACCAATACGATATTGGTACAATATACTAAAATATATTTTCTGGTACCTAATGCTTGGTATAACTTGCACAGTTGTACATCTGCTGTAGCCAGTAGGTAGGTACACGAGTCACAGAGCAAACAGAAAACAGCAGGTATTTAAATATTAAACACTGAGGATAGACATTACACGATTATAAAGAAAGTATACAAAATAGGTAGATGACGATAACGGATAACCGTCAAAACTCGAATTGTCAACTGATGGCGAAGTGTGTAACGACAAAAAAACACCAAGATTTGCTTTTTTGAAATATATAAGGTGTTTTTATTATTACATGTATTTATAATATTTGTAGTGTTCGCATACAATATTTTCTTTTATATGATATTATTATGCTTATTCAAGCCACAGCAATATTAGGTATGAGTTATATAATGGTATTCAATACAATATTTTCTTTTATATGATATTGGCTCTTCGAGCTACATATGTTATAATCGGATTGACTCACGTAACCGACGGGAATTGACTGTCTCCGCGATTGATAACAATAATCCTCGGCTCTTTGATAGTGGGTGTAATCCTTGGTGGTAATTCGGCGTACTATATTCAACAAACGGCTGCGATCGAAAATGTTGGCGGCGGCAGGCACCCTGCACGCTCTGACCCAATGAATAACAACGGTGTGATCGGCAGCAACAAACAAACGTCGCACGGTGAACAAAATACCGGCGCGTATAATATTATAATTAGCGGCGGTATAAAATGTCGGCGATAGAATCGGCAGCGACAAACAAACGTCGCACGGTGAATACCACAGCGGCGTGGGTAATCGGCAGCAACAAACAAACGTCGCACGGTGAACAAAATACCGGCGCGTATAATATTATAATTAGCGGCGGTATAAAATGTCGGCGATAGAATCGGCAGCGACAAACAAACGTCGCACGGTGAATACCACAGCGGCGCGGATAATCGGCAGCAACAACTGTTAACGGCGGCGGTACAAAATAAATGTTATCAATAATCGGCGTGATAACAGTGCGTGTCAGTGATCATATGATTCGGCGTGTTATCACGTTTCAATAACCGTTGCTAAGACGGACAGGTAGCTGGTCAATACGTTTGATAGCGTATTACTACCGATCCGGCGTAGAGGGTATGGCGGTAAACCCTCTCCGGCACTGTAGGCGTGAGTAGCTTGCCAATACGCACAAAGACGTATTACTACTCGCACCGTCCAGGTAGGGAGAGGGGTACAGGCGGCGGTAGTCGGAATTATATTAAGCGAGAACGGTATCGCATGAAAGAGAGACGATAGCAACAGTGCTATTGATTGGACTGGGTGCGTGAATTCGTTCGTGGCCCTGAATCAGGCCTATATATTTGTAGTTTGTTGCAATCACGTGTTGATTAATACCTTGATTTGCATCGACCATGTTTGGTGATCTTCTTGTATGATGCGCATGATTTTGTAATGGGCGGCTAGGTGGAAAAGATGTTGTTTTGTATTCTTTATCCATTCCTGGTAATGGCAAAGCGATTAAAAGCTTCTCCGATGAGTAAAGTTGCCGTAAATGTTCCCGTCGCAGAGCGCGCACACCGTCGCGCACTCTGTGCGGCGCATGTGCGATTAGCATAAGTTTGTCGTTTCGCGTGTTTTACAATATGATTGTTATTGTCGTGTTACGAGTAGCATGGTATACGTCAATAACACTGCCTACAATACTTTACGTGGCTGGTAGTTTAGGTATTTATGCGTAAAGTGTTAAAAAAGACGTACCTTGTGCAATAATGGTACCTACTCCATGGATACTAGCATCGTCCACCAGATGGCGCATGCAATACCAATTTTGTCTCGTTACAAGTGGTAAACAACACGGAGTCACGGACATCCAATACCGATTGGCCGTCTTTTAATTTCTAAAAATACAGTGCATCACATCGATAACAATATTTATAAATACTTTATAATATATTATAATGAATTCTCAATAGACACAATCTGAACGATAAAAACCATCAGGATAAAACCCTGGGCAGTCATACTACGCGTACATATTATACATTATATTATATTATATTATTTTTAGAGTATACATTATGCGTTATTATTTTATTTAATCTATATATTATAGTCAGCTATATAGATTTACTAATTTTACGAAAACCGATAGCCGATAACGCTCGTCGCCCATGGTCTACGCTTACGTTACGATGTATTATATTTATTATTATATACTATTTAGGTATACCAATAATATATTTATATATCCGTGGTTATTATTTATGCAACTATATTCATGCATATAAGCAAATATAATTTATATTTATTACTATGAAGAATAGAATTTTTTTATTTCGAGACCTCTAAAAATATATACATATAGGGATTACATTTTTACTTTACATAGTATAATTATAGTAATCACAGATTGATCAACACAAATTGAAATCCATGTGATGACGGATAGAAATTAAAATTTGGAGTTGATTTTGAGACATTAATAAAACTTCGCATAGTTATTTAATTTTTTTACTTCACATAGGAATTACAAATTTCACAACGCACGGAAGTCCTTATTGTAATACGATTTTAGTGAACTCCGTGCGATGATAAATATAATTTAAATGTGTAGTCAATTTTGAGACCTTTATACAACTTCACATAGAGATTCATACTTTTACATTACAATTTAAATTTTAATAAGCCTACGCAGGGAAGTCTTTTTTGAGATGGGATTTTAGTAATATCCACGGGATAGCTAATAGACATAAACCGGGGAAGTCAAATTTGAGATCTAAACAGAATATCACTTAGTAGTTTAAGTCACTCAATTGCACACCGGGACACACTGTCGTGCATGGATAGACGGCAGCTGTGTTTACGATATATTTCCGTGCGCGACGACGATAGTGCGTGTGTATGTGTCCGCGGCGACGACGGCGTATACGTATAAGTACGGGTTTTATTTTATCATAAGTTATTTCGATTATCGGGCGGCGGCTTTGGCTCGGCGCTCTCGATAATTAAATAACGTAGGTATACGGGCGATCGGTCGGGTAACGTTATGATAAGTTCGCGACACGATGCATTTCAATATTATTAGGGGGAGTGTGTATTTGGTGCACGATAATTATGAATAGGGCTCTTCGCTCACTATTAACATAAATTATATTGGCTATACACTTTTTGGGGACAAGTTATATATATATGCCGTCTAGATTGACCTGGATTGAACCATGTCCTAGGCCGACACATATGCTGAAATAATAATGAACTGCAATTCGGGATTTTTATCACGGCGCAGCAAGATGTATTTTGTATTGTCTAGATTGACCTGGATTGAACCATGTCCTAGGCCAATACAAAATTTAACGGCAAGCAGAATCGCGGCAGCGGTGTAATAGCGGCGGCGATATCTGTACTGTCTAGATTGACCTGGTGTTCACCATGTCCTAGGCCAGTACAGATATTTAACGGGAGAATTAAAGCGCGGAGAGGATTCTACTTCGTCTAGATAGACCTGGTATTCCCATGTCCTAGGCCGAAGTAGAATGTAAAGGGAGCAGCGAGAGAAGGCGAACACCGTTATTCACGGGGCGTATTTACCGACTATCTCGGTGGCCGCCGTGAATAATGATGCCGGGTTTTCGTTACGTGTTTTATGTATTTTTGTCGGTTTTTCACGGGTAGCGACGGTTATTACGTGATTGATGGCTTATGTACTAATCCTTTTTATATTATTGACACTTAGTTTCGCTAATTATACCTCGAATTAAGTATAGTTAGCGTTTTAATGTGCTTGACGGAAAGCCATGTGGATCGACGCCATCTGTCGCGTCTTTTTAGCGTTGACTCCGGTGCGCGATCAGATGTAGTATCATTATTGGACGACGGCTACGCTGCGGCGCACGGCGTTCAATGCAATTATTTCGTGGTTTATTCACTATGCGCGCTGTGTTATAACGGGTATTTAACGAATGTTGACTATTAGGTGTTCTGTCTCGTTACAGTGTGTTTGACGTGTAGGTACGCATCACAAATTGATAGCTAACAAATATTAAATTAAATTCTTCCATTTAAAAGTTGTTATGAAAAAATTCAAAAAATATAAGTTTAATATTCTGAGTTAGAAATTCATAAAAATGTTTCTATTTATATCTGAGTTTTAAAAATGTTATTCAAGACCCCCCTTAAGTTTTACTATATTTGACAAAAAAAAAAGTTTATCGGAGAGTCAAATTAATTTTTTACGAGCATTTGAAGTTGGACGTTGGATAATCACCCGTAATTTAACAAACTCTCACACAACGATGTTCTTGAATATTTTGATCTTTCAAGTATCAAAATTTGCATCAAATGTTTATTTTATCATTTTTTATACATTATAAAATGTTCTAAATATTTTTACTCGTTTTGAGCTTAAGCGGAAATCCATTACAATTTAAAGGGGGGCTAACATAAATAGTAAATACGTTATTAACATCAATGGTGGTGAAGGGCTCCGATCCTACAAAAATAAAAAAGGAGAGGGCCTTACAGACTTTGTGTGGGGGGGGGGGCACCGACCCGTGAATGTTTTTGAGTATTTAAAAACATTGGAAATTTTCAATTTTTTAGTTTTTTATTCTATACATTTCAACAAAATTGTATTCGTTGGGTCAAAAAACTTTAATATTTAATACAAGGTTATTTAAGTTGTTATAATAGCAGTTGACAAGTATTAACGATACATGGGGACGATTTTTTTTATAAGTATTTTAAGTTCAAATTTTGACCACATTTATCAAAATATCGAAAATTTTCAAATTCATTGTAGTTGAAAAATTATAAAATGTTAATTTTTATAGCTAAGGATTGAACATTTAATACAAGGATTCTCATAAATAAAAATAATTAATACCGTACTACCAAACTTTACTAACCAAAAAATCTAAGAAAATATATTATAAATACACAGTTAATTTTTACTGAAATGTTGAGTTCAAATTTGGACGAAATTACATATTAAAACCAAGAATAACGATTTTAGTTATTTTGTTGTAATTCAAAAATATTATTCGCGGGTATATGAAATTTTTAGAGTGCTTATATTATTATATTTTATAGACACAACAAACAATGACATTTTCAAACGTAATGTTTTTGACTTCAAAATTAGTTTCAAATTACACATGGCACGTGCCGGACCCTAGCTAGACGACAATGGATCATTATGCGATTTATCTTTAAACTAAAATTATACTAAGAAATTGCTATTATGTCACGTGTAAACGATTAACGTACTATAATATCTTCGTTTTGTATAGAAAATATATAGTACCTATCCAGTAGGTCATTAGCAAATATTAGGATAGTTAACATTTTATATTGTGTACCTACTAATTATTAAAAGTTCCTACTTATACAAATTCCAAAATATAATATTCTATGAACTGATCACTTTACGTCTATACTTGCCAATTTATGTATACAGGGCATGTTAATCTTTGAGAGATAAAAACGATGGGAAATGCGTTAAGAGGACGTCACACCCGCGTGTGTTTTTTCCGTCTTACACACGTACGACATAGCAAATTTTCGTTCACTAGTTTCAATAGGAATAGTGTGCTGTCATTTTTGATTTTAGAGTGAATTGACCTATTATCAAACTTTTAGGTAACAACATTATCTGTGTCCTCTCGTTGGTTTTTTACAATGTTTTAATTTTTAAGTGAGTTGTCAGTATGTAAATTATTAATGTTTAAAAATGTTCATAACTCAAATAGGTCAATTCACTCTAAAATCAAAAATGACAGCACCCTATTCCTATTGAAACTAGCGAACGAAAATTTGCTTTAGGAATATTACTTATAGGCTCCCTAGATGCTGTACATGAATTTCTGCTGAATTTTCGTAGACCAGCAGCGTTGTGTCATACTTTGATGTTTATTGTATCACAGAATACTGAATAGTAGAATAGTTGAAGATTAACATTTACATTTCACTACCTAAACACCACGATGTATAATACCACGTCAATAGTATTATAATATTATTATAATATAATATAATCTACATCGTGTTATACACTAATTATCGTATTTGACGGTATAGAACTTTTGATTTCCATGAGGAATTGTGAATTGGAGGGATATAAAATAATTTATAGAAAATAGCATAGATAATAAAAGATTCTTATATTATCTATGGAAAATAGTACCAGAAAATTAGTACCATAAAATTCCATATGATGATATTCCACTATTTCCAATGCACATTTTTTCTAAAAACCACTATGACCATTGTTAATTTTTTCCAATATTGGTAAAAACAGAAAAATAGAAAAAGTTGTTGTTGGAAAAATTAAAATGTGGAAAAAGTGGTAGATAACTTTGGAAATAGTGGTTTTTGGGAATTAGAAAACATAGAAAATATTGAGTCATGGAAAAACGTTCTTTTGGCAATTGAGTACAATGGTAAAACTGGTAAAAACGTTACTGGATAAAATGGTTTTTGGTAGTAAATGTAATGTTTACTTTTCCCAAAGTACATTTTTTCCATGGAAAAAATGTGCAATGGGAAAAGTGGTAATTGGTAAAATTGGTAGCAACCCAATTTTACAGACTAGTGTCTTATCACAAAAATAATGTAAATTTGGCTTTTGAGTCTTTGACTATGTACAGTAGTCACTCGATAATTTGAACCTCGATAAATCGAAAAACTCCATAATTCGAACTAAACGCCGAGTCCCCTGAGAAAACCTCTATAATTAGAAGAAAATACTTGTATTCCGGTCTCCTCGATAAATCAAAATGTCTGTCGGTGGGACACACTTTACAATTCTAATTTTTGTTCACGAACCTCTATAATTTGAATTTACTTAAACGCGATTATATGTAAGTTCATAAGTAGGTATGTACATATAAAGATTATGTTCAATCTATTTGACGTACTCGTAATGAAACTAATTACGACGGTAGTTAAATATTATCGTAATTTATAAATGTTATCGTACCTTACCTACCTAATCTAAAATTTAATCGTATTATTTTACCAAAATAAACCTCTGCAATGGGTAATCCGTTGCTGAAATCGAATAAAACGTAATCAGTCGCAATATGGGTCCCGTAAAGTACAAGACGTGTTTGTCGATAGCCGACAAGTGATCGCGGATTATTCAAACACTCGATAAATCGAATTTTTAACTCGGTCCCCTGAATTTCAAATTATCGAGTGACTACTGTAATACCTATTGTTATTTTTGTTTATTTATGTTTAAACATTTTTTCGTAAATTCGTGTACCTAATTATAATAATTTGTATTATTAATGTCATGCTTAAAAAGGACATTAAACATTGGGTTGATATCTTTGGTCGCATTCACATTCGGAATGGTTGAGATTTTGAGAACGTCTGTAATATTAAGAAAGAATATTAAGAGAGTAGATAAAAACATACTAAGAAATACCTAAATACCTAATAATGCTGCGAATCATGCATTCAGGAATGAAGATGATTGGTTTTAGTAGGTATGTCATTTTGTACAAATTTGAATTTAAAATGTTTGTATAAAATTACTGTGTTCATATATTTTTTGGATTTTTTGGTTACAGTATGAACTATTTATGAAAATCTTTGTTTTATAATTTTTTAAGCTACTGGTCTAGTTGACCCCTGCCGGGAAGGCAATTCCCCCGCCACTCGTATTTTTGATGTTATAAAATGTATAATAATATACTGATATACGATGCATCATCTGAGTGCAGATAAAAAAGGTACGAAATCATATACGTTAGGTATTTGTGTGAAATTCTTTAATTAGATATTTTAAGAATTATATTTGGTAAAATCAAATCCGTGTAATAAAATGAATAATTATATAAGATAGGTATAACAGCGGGTGCTGTATACAATATTATGAAGTACCTACCTCAGTTATTAGGTTGTCGTCATCTGAACAAAAATAAAATTTATTTCCGAAAAATTTATAGTGACAGCAATAATTTTTTTGCAAAACCAAAATATTATCCATAAGACTAGGACTTGTGACAGTGAACACGAAATGGTTTTGGATACACAAAGGGGTCGGTGGCGATGTCATTTAAGATCATGTCGAACAGAAAAAGGTCTTTTATTATATTCATATTTATTATTATTATTTTTATATTTTATTATATTAAATATTTATTCATATATGAATTATTCTGGACATAGCAGAGTTTTGGCCACCTGCATAATTTTTATTATTATTTTTTATTTTTATTTATTAGTACCATATTTGTTATACATTTTTATTTTGATCGCTTGAATTGTTCTGTATAATCATAAATGTATAATTTTTAATAAATGTATAATGTATTATTAATCGTACATTTTTATATAAATTATTGGTTATCGAAAATACAAAATGTAAGTGGTGGCCGTCAAGTAAACTTGAGTGGCGGGGGAATTGCCTTCCTGGCGGAAGTCAACTAGACCAGTGCCTTTTTTGATTACAATAATTGATTATTTTCGAGATTTTGATAAACTTTGTCAAAATTCGAACTTTAAATGCTTATAAAAATAAATTTCGCATAGGTATCTATTTTTAATATTCTTCAACTGCTATTATTGTAACAATATATCAGGACCTTGTATTATATTTTCACGCTTTTTGACCCTACAAATAAAATTGTATTGACAGGTATAAAAAAAAAGCTGAAGAAGAAAATGTTGTCATGAAGGTATCGGAATTTATAAAATAAACATATTATGTAAAGTTCAAGTATCTACAGTCATTTGTTATAGAATTACACCAAAAACCAAAATCAATTTTGTCGAAAACCGATTTTACGTAAAATTACTGTTTTCCTTAATTTTTTTTTTTTGTTTTTCCCGTTGCTTTTGAAAATTACCGAAAATATAATTAATGTTGATCACCCCAATCCGCCAAATAGATTCACTTTCCCATCGAACACAGTGGCGTATTTACGGGGTGGGGGGTCCATGGAGTCCGGACCACCCCCATTGACTCGTGTCTCGTACATGTTAAATGTTGTGTTTTTACATGATTAAGAAAAACAAATTTTATCATACGATATGTACGAAGGATTTTGTAAAAAAATTTCGAAGCTTCGCAGTTATCAACATTTTCAATTAATTAACGCTTCGTGTATCACCATCATGGTTGCTACGCACTCACTATTTCTCACTATTCTCACTTTACTTGAGTATGCTCACTTTTTCGCACTTATTTCATAGATTCCTCACTTTTCTCACTTTTTTAAAGCTGTATAAATTAAATATTCGAAATTTTTATAATAATTTACGTTTTAAGACTATTTTTCAAAATAAAAAAAATATGGCCATGTGTGATATAAATAATATCTTACCCACCATGATGACTATAATAATATTACAAAATAAGCTGTGATTATAACCTCTTTATCTAGGGCACTATATATACACTATACAGGTATGCTGCGCCGCCATTATGCGACTAATAATTACATGTAAATATGAAATTTACGTGCTTTATTTTATCATTAGGTATACTATCAATTATAAATACCCATTATCACAATATACCGTGACCGTAAACGAAAAACCGCATTTTCGCCATTTGTTATCAATTAAATTTAATTAAACATTACCATATCATATTATAATGTTTTAAATACAAATATAAAATTTTCAATTCGTTTTCGCCCGTTCGCCGAGTTGGAACCTCATTTTCAAAAAACCTAACTTCGATGTTTCCTCATTTTGAAGATGAGTGTATCAAAGAAATGCTCTGTTAATAAATTATGGTTTGAAAAAATTGATGTTGGTGGTTTCAAAATTGGTGAATGGGCAAGGATGTGTGGAAACACTACAAACGTGTTGTGTATTGTTTGTTCTTCCACAATCAACTGTGACAACAAGGGATTTCAGTCTCTGACTCAGCACGCAAGTACAAAAAAACATAAAAGCCTATGTATTGATAAATTGGGTGATAAGCAACTGCATTTGTATGGTACTTTAGAAAAAAAAAACGAACACTAATACTATTGAAAATGGTGTCATTGCGAAAAACACTAAAACGTCATTACATACATTGGGCATTAAAACTTATTGTAAAAATGAGCAAGCAATAAAAGCTGAAATCATTTGGACAATAAAAAGTGTGATTTGTAACATGTCTACTACTTCATGTGATGGTTTAAGTGACATATTTAAGTGTATGTTCCCAGACTCTTTTCCTGCTCAGTTCAGTCTTGGGCGATCTAAGATGTCATACTTAATATCTGATGCTTTGGGACCATATTTCAAATCTATTGTTGTAGAGGATATTCATAGTTCATACTATACAATATTGTACGATGAGACTACAAATGCAGAAGGGGAAAAAGAACTTCAAGTGGCTATACGTTATTGGAGTAAAAATAAAAATGAAATAATTGTTAGCCATTTGGAAACTTTTTTCATAACTTCCGCTACTGCAGAAAAAATTATTGAGTACTTAATGATGGCGTTGGATAATGCAGATCTGCCAAAGGAAAAGCTGCTTATGTTAGGATCTGATGGCCCGAATGTAAATAAAAAGGTATCAAGAATAATAAATAGTAATATTAAGTCACTTCGTGGAAAAGGACTAGTCGAAATTGGCTCTTGCAATATACATACTGTACACAATGCTTTTGTGAAAGGCATGGAACACATTGGATCTGATGTATCTGATTTGGTAATAAGTGTATATTGTTTATTTAAAGATTGGCCAAAACGTTTAGAAGACTTCACAGACGTGCAAATAAAACTAAATTTACCAAAACATCGTTTTATGAAACATTGTCAATCACGTTGGCTTACTTTAGGACCAGCAGCTGAGAGACTCGTTGAACAGTGGGATGGAATTATATATTATTTCAAAAAATGTATACCACAGCATAGAAGTGAACTTATGAAGACACCTAAATACATAAGAATTCATAAGGTTTTAGATGAACCAACCGTAAAAGCTGAAATAATTTTTATAATCAATAGTGCTAAAATATTTCAAAAATTTACTTTAACATTTCAACGCCAAGAGCCTCTTATTCATGTATTACACTCTGAATTGCGTAATCTCATCATAGTAATTGCTGGGAAAGTTTGTAAGGCGGAAGTATTGAAGACCTGGAACAATAGTACTTCTTTATTTGACAATGAAAACTTAAAACCATTAGATTCAATTGAACTTCCTATTGAAGTATCGAGAATTTTATCATTGGTACCAGAAAGATCCAAATTAAAATTTGTAAAATCGGTTAAATCTCATTACATACTGGCAGGAAAACATATATTAAATAAAACTTCTTTTCTGCATGCTACCAAAATAAAATATTTTCGTTGTTTAAAGCCAACTGAATTACAAGTTGAAAGAAGTTGCTCAGAAGTAGTTAAGATTTCTACATATCTACCTTTTGAAGTTGACCCAGGAGTTTTAGCAGATGAGTGGAGATTGCTTAGATGTGAATCTCAATTACAAACTAAAATTTTCAACAATGGATTAGGTGCAGAAATGCGCATAGATCACTACTGGAATCAAATTATACAAATTCAGGATAGTTTTGGTGATGTTAAATATCCAAATATTTGTAAGGTTGTAACTGCTAGCCTAACATTATCACATGGCAGTGCTGATGTTGAACGTCAATTTTCAGTTTCAGGTAATGTAATTACAGATGATAAAACAGCCATGTCTTGTCGAATGTTAAATGCTCGTCTAAACATTAAGTCAGGCTTACAATTTTATCAAAATCGTCCAGACTTGGTGCCCATTTCAAAAAAATTGATGGTTGCTGCACAGATTGCTAGACAGAGTTATATGACTTATTTAGATGACCAAAAGAAACTGGAACAAGAAGCAAATGAGCTACGACAACAAAGGATAAATGAAGAAATTCAAATACAAAGAGATTTGGCAGAGGTAGAAAAGACAAAAAAAAGTATACAAGCACTAGAAGGACAGCTTGAGTCTACAGTAAATATTCAAATCAATCAAAAGAAAGCAGCTGATCAATTATTAAATGATGCTAATGAAAGATTAAAAAAAGCACTAAACAAAAGTGATGCTGTTGAAGCAAAAATAGCCCAAAGTATGATAGAAGCAGCAACAAAACTAAGAAACGAAGAGCGTGAAAATGAATCAGAAGCAGGTCTCATATATAAGAAAATTGAAAAAAGAAAAAACTGCTTGATTAATAATTTTATTAAAAAGACTGATAAAAACGACTGAGTTTCCTATTATATATAATTTAGTTATTTATTGATTAACAAAAAAGTGATATCTATTATTTTAATATTGGTTTATAAAATTACCATAATTTTAAGTTTTAAACTAAAGGATTATTTGGGTAACCAAACTTGTTTTAATCATATGTTATTATACTATCTTAATTGTTATACATTTTAAATCTGTTTATACAGTTGTTATATTTGTTGGTTACCTACATTTTATTTAAGTTTTTGTTTTATATGTATTATTAAATATAACTTGTAAATAATAAACTAAAAAAGTAAAACAACTGAAAATATTTTAAACTGTTGTATTTTTGTTTAAAAAACTCACCTATAATACGAAAATAATACTCACTTTTTACTAGAATATTCTCACTTTTTTTAAGAAAAAAATTAGTAGCAACCCTGCACCATATACACGAATAAAAAAAAAAATTTCAATATTAATTTAAACTTACAGGCCAGGCTATAATAAATAATAACAATATAGTACCTAACCTACAGTACAGCAGAGCGACATCCACTGACCGCTTTTTTTAAAATTTGTTTATATAATAATATATTATTATTTAATAATTAAAAACTCAAACATTTTAAATCGACCGTCGCAACTCTGTTTTTGAAAATCATCTGGACCCTCCCCATGACAAATTCCTAAATACGCCACTGAATTCAAACAAGATACTGCAGTTGAAAATTGAAGCATTATTTCCAATTTTCACTACTTACCAGTACACACACTAAAAATAAAAATAAAACACACATCATTGTAAAATCAATATATCGCTCCGCTTAGAATGTAAAATATATCTAAAATATGAATTTATACCCAAAATATTAATTTTAAAATTAAACGAAATGCCGGCAATCCACCATAACTTCATAAACGATTATCAGCTGTCTATTCATAAAATTAATACACTGCAAATTCGTCTCATCGGATTATTGACAATCTTCGAGTGCTTTTAGGAAAAACATGCCGCTGCGGACAGTTAAAAATCATATTATACGACAGAAATACTAAAAACACATTTATGTTTTGTATTACAAGAATATGAACTAGGTAATAACTATAAATTAGTTGATACGTATAATATATCTACGACTACGTATTATATTACAAATGGCTTCATAGTTCATAGTGGTCTATACTCCATTCAGAATAACCTTGCCCACTTTTGCGCACGCGACTGAGCCGCCGGCAGCCGTCAGACCCCCCGGCGAAAGTCAGGAGCGCTGTGATTGGTCGTTAGTTGTCGACTGCTGCCGTGACCCGTCGTCACCGACAGCCGCCGCCGTGCATACAGGGAATCATAATAACACGATCGAAATAATTATTACCAATAATGATATAATCAATTCTTTATTCTTTACCATTTTTTACTGTTTTTTTGTACTTTTACCTTATTGTTCTGCACCAAACACAATACCTACGGTTGTATACACTCATTATTAAAACCAAAAAGGAATCAATATATGTAATTTAGTAAGAAATTAAAACTAAAAAATAAGTACAATTTCATATTTACGAAAATTCCTCATATTTCTAAAAAAAAATTATTATGTTTCAACAGTTATTTTCAAAAATTAAAGTCATATTTACAAAAATTACACACAAATTTAAACAGTTATATACAAAAATTAGTCATATTTACAAAAATTACACACAAATTTAAACAGTTATATACAAAAATTAGTCATATTTACAAAAATTACACACAAATTTAAACAGTTATATACAAAAATTAGTCATATTTACAAAAGAATTATTCACTATCTGAATCCGTTTCAGATGAAGTGTCTCCCGTGATAGTCATCGTCAAATCATCTGATATCTCGGCGGACAAGACCTCGTCAATAACTTTGTCAACTTCATAAAATTTTTTTTCTTCCTTTTTGGTATGGCTTATAAAATTTTTCCACATTTCTGCGTCGACTCGTTTTATGCCCTCTATCAATAAATTTTTTACGTCTGGAAGCTTATAAGTGGTGTTATTCATCCGAACGTGGTTTTTTACTGATGACCAAGCCAGTTCGATGGGGTTCAACTCACAGTGGTATGGCGGGAGTCGTAAAACTGTATGATTTTTTGCTTTTACAAGTTCGTCAATAACATACTTATTGTGTATTGGCTTCAAACGTTTGACAATATGTAGGAGTTCAGGGATGACCATCGAATGCTTTATTACTTCTCCTTTATCTTCCAACCACTTGATAATATCCGCCTTTTTGGCATTGGATGATGGGGCTCGGTCAAGTTTAACGGAATGGTAGGACGCATTGTCCATAACAATTACGGAGTTCGGTTGTAGTAGAGGTAGAATGCCCTCCATCCACTCACGAAATGTGTTCCCATTCATTTCGTCATGGTAATCACTTGTGTTTTTTTTTGACTCAAAACACAATAAACCACCAGGTAGAAAGCCATCTTCTGAACCTATATGGAGTACAATGAGCCGTTTTCCCTTGCCCGAGGGGTTGACAGCACCTGTGGATAGTCCTTTTAGGAATGCGTCCCGGTGAGATCGTACTGTTGTGTCAACCCACGTTTTCGATGTACAATCTCCAGCATTCACCCACGTTTCGTCGAGGAAATAAATATGTCGACCTTCTTCCCGATATTTTTGAATGTTCTCTAAATACATTCTACGCCACACAACAATTTCATTTTTTTCCGTCATAGCACTGTTCCTACTGCGTTTACTGTACCGGAAATCTAAATCTTTCAAAAGATGAAATAAATTGGTACGCGATATTTAAGGCAAACTGTCGTCGGCGGATACGGCTTGATGGATTTTATCGACTGTCGGAATTTCACGACGAAACCAAATAGTATGCACATGTCTGCGTACTGCGTTTTTTGAAAATTCATCAAAAACATCCCGAAAAGATTTTTTCTTACGTGTCTGTTTTGGAGCAGCCACAGTGTTTGTCTCCTTGTACGTTGTAATTATTGTTTGGATTGAACGTTCACCAACACCCAATGTTTCCGATATCTGCTTACGAATTTGTCTCACGGAGATGCTAGGTTCGTTCATGATGATGGTTTTATACATATTTACAATTCGTTTTCTTAGTTCCTCACTTATAGCCTGAAATATAAATATTTAAAAAATATAAGTCTTAATAAAAATGCCGTATTGGAGGAAGTATTTAAAATTGAGAATCAAATACTGTTTTATTTAAATACTTTTAACATTTAAAAAAAGTTATGATGACTTTCTTATATTATATTGATACTCACTTTTCCCATTTTATGTTTTTTAATTGGTGATGGGACATATTGAGCATCTTCTTCGCTAGAACTGCTTGCCATGTTGAATTCACAATAAAGATAAAGCAAATAAAATAATATAATAGCAAATAAACAATAATGGAGGGTGCGCGGTTTTTTGACGTGCTACGAATTGAACGCGTGAAACACTTGTGGCAGTGGCACCGTAGAATCGTGAACATGTGTGATATTATTGTTCACTACGTATACACCTGCGGCGTGTCGGCGGCGGCAGCACACCAAACATCAGCGCTCACCGTGGCAACAGACATGCGCAAACCGGACGAGTTTTCGTCGATCGAGTGGGCAAGGTTATTCTGAATGGAGTATATAATAATAATTAATAGTGATATTGCATTATTTCTTATTACATCAATATACTGAATATGCGGGTTGTTGCTTGTTACTTTTGAATCGCCTGTAGAGTGCCTGAGTGCGGACTTCCACCTACCTAATCAAATATATTTTTAGATTGAAATATTGAATTTGATTACCTATATGTTTACTGTTAGAAACCGGTTTAGCTATTACCTACAACTTTATTGATGTATTATCTTATTTATCGTCGATTGAGAAAATAATATAGGAATAACAATTACCTAGTAGTTAGTACCTACCTTTTGTTATTTTTCCCAGTATTAATAAATGCAGCAGTAAAATAAAAATAATTAGGTATCTACCAGTTTATTAATACAAATAAAATTATGTACCCATGTCCGATGACCGATATGGATACGGGAACACGGGCTACGGCAATCGGAATCAGGCCATACCACAACCGGTGCCCTCGCCGCGCTGGTCACTTGGCAGTTTTATGCATTTCAACTTCTAGCATTCATTCAGGTAAATTTTGCCTGGTGTTAAAACTGCCAGTTTTTTTTCTTATTACGTTTATCGATATTTGTGCTTTTAAAAGTTTACGTTCTAAGTATATTTAGAAAATATTAAACGTTATTTCCAAACCACTTAATAATTAATATTATAAACTATAACCAAGAATAAAAACTGGTTTGATTCTTGAATATTTCGGAATCATATGAACGGTTTAAATTATTTGTGTTACCTATAACGGCTATAACCTATGTAATATTTATGATTATGAATCGAAGTAGAATGTTACAGAAGCACAGCACTTACAAATTATTTATTGAGGTACGTATAATTAATTTATAATTAAATAGGTAGATATTTAAGATTTCTGGCACGTTGTATTTAGTATGAGTAACATAATTCATTAAAATTCAACATTCATCCAGGGGTGGTTCCAGAGACTTGGTTCGGGGTTAATTTTTAATCATTATTTAATAATAGATTGCAAACCAAGTAAATAACATTTTAGTAAGTAGATACTGACAACAAATTTAATTCTTTGAAACATATCAATATTTGATACTAAAACATACATATTTTAATACTTTTTTTTGTTCTAAACACTTGGTAAATGGAAATTGTTAAGTGTATATTTATGCTTTTTTGTAAGAATATGCAAAAATATGCAGTATAAAATGTTGATATTTAATCAATCAAGTAATGATTTATGGACACTCGTTGCCTGCATATATATATGATGTTGAATATAGCTACATGAATTTTATAGAAAATCCGGTCTTTAATTATAATATTTACTAATAAAGTTCTTATTAACATAACATATGTCAAAATGAATTTTATTTTGTACTAAGAAAATGTTTAAATTGTTATTCTTCCATAGGTTGTTTAAAAGAGTTGATTTAATTGAAAATGATACCTGAAACACCTATTGTAGCCAAATTATATATTATTTGGAAATTGGCTTTGACACCACAATAGAATGTAATGGAAATGGAACCATCTTCCTTTAATAATATGCTGTTTATCGTTCACATAAAACTATACTTATACTATACTACTATGGATAGTATTTCTATACTTCTGATTTAGTATCACGTTTGTATATATAATATGACCTATATATAATGTATAATATATGTACATTTATTAGTATTTAGGATTCTGTGCATTAAAACAATATTATGTATTTATGTAAGATGTAAATATATGACAGATCGACAAACAAACTAATTGTAAATATTTGACAAGTATCTATCTAGCAAGACATTTAAAGATAATATCTTAAACCAACTACTTAAACCAACCTATATGGCTACATTTGACAATTTACTACCTATTAGGTGTGTATTATTACAAGATTGTTTTCAGTAGTACCAACAATAATCAATTACCTAGCATAAGAGCAGAAATGTAAAATTCAGTATTATTTTTAATGATTAATAGTAGTTAGATACCTACCTATATAAATAATATTAAATATTATAACTAATAGTACATTATAATTACCATCATAGTTAATCATACATTCAGTTATCAATCATTAATATTAGAAAAAAATATATACTCCTAATTAAACGGGTACAGTACATTAGAACATTGCAACATCATGTAGAGTAAGTTAGGTATATAATATATATATACATAGCATAATATAGTATAATAATATATGGTTTTATTTTTGGGAAGTAGATACCAGGTGATAAATTAAAATACCTACCCGTAAAACAGCATCGACTTTCATATTTTTTAATCATAATTCAAACTTGAATAAAAAATGATACACGTATATAAAGTAGCTGGTTTCTATTGTATCTTTATGTAAATATTGCTTAAATTAACCACAGTTCACTAATAGAACTTTGGTTTTCTCAAGGCATGAGTAATTGGATTTTTGTGTTGACCTTACACAAATAAATAATAATTAAAAACAATTTAATCAATTAAGGAACTTTCATAATTGCTGTTTCTCTGGAAAATAAACATTTTTTTTTAGGTCTATGTTTTAGTATAGAATCTATAGATTATTAGATTATCACGATTTAAAGTTAATACTACATTTTAACTACTTAGGTATATATTTCTGTTACCAAATGCGTATACCAATGATATACTCATTGTTACACACTGGGCATTTTTGTGTTTGCAGCTGTGACAAACAATCAACGCAAAGAACCCTATGCCCACAAGGAACAAGTGCATGTGTCCTGGGGGCCACTCTGCACACCATACAAATATTATCTTCATCTTGTCCTTGTGGGTAAAGTTCCAAAAGATTTTGTGGTACTGGTACAAACGGAACTTCTATCTCATCTTCAATCATAATTTTTGCCAAAAAGCCATTTCGGCATCCTCAGGTATTACAAAATCTGCTTCGTTTTCATCTAGAAATGTATAATAATATAGAACATTGGATTTTAATTCAAGAACAAATTGTTAAAGTACCTAGGTATGTAATAAATTATTTATAATTTTATGATAATATAATACTATTAAAATATCAAAAGACAATGGTACCTATGATATAATTGGATAAAAAATTACTTTTATTCCATAGGTATTACCTTCTACAATGTGGACATCTGATTCTTCAACGACATGGGGTAGTTCCACTATAGCATCTCCAGGATCCTCTGGTATAACAAAATCTGCTCCGTTTTCATCTAGAAATAATACAGTATAATAATATAGAACATGGGATTTCAATTCAAGAATAAATTGTTAAGGTACCAAGGTATGTAATAAATTAGTATAATTTTAATCATTTTATGATAATGTTTACCTACTATTATAATATCAAAAGACAATGGTACCTATGATATAATTGGATAAAAAATTACTTTTATTCCATAGGTATTACCTTCTACAATGTTGACATCTGGTTCTGCAACAATTTGTGGCAGTTCCACTATAGCATCTCCAGAATTAGGAATCTCGGCTATTTCTTGAATACCGACTGGTATATAAACCTCAGCAGCATGAATATCACCTATGGGAGGGAGATTGACCTCAGCAGCTGGTAACGGAACATCAGGAATATTCACTAGTTCCTGTTCTTCATCAGAACCTAGCAATATTATAATGATTTATTCATTAATTTGTATACAAATTAATAAATTGTTATTGATAAGAAGAGTAGTAAGTACCTATATGATATTAATAAACTATGCAAAATAATAGGTGTTATGTAATAAGAGTTATAACTTATAAGTAAAACATTTTCCCTTCATGTAAAAAAACAAAAACATCTGCTATGCAAGGTGATTTGGTATACAGTTGTTCAGTTTTTGTTGTTATTTTTCATCATTAATGTTTAAAATTGCTGCCCTAAGATTTATAAAATGGTCTTATATACTTTGAGTTTCATCTCTCCAGTCTAGCTCTCTTTCGATGCAGTTGTCTGTACTGTGAGAGCACTGTATTAAAAATTCTCTAACTGTAATTGCACCAGTGGCCAATTGTACAGTGGAATTTTTAATTCTCACAGAATTCATTATGTATTTTGTTTTGATGCCTCTGTAACGTTCCCCAGTCAATAGGATTGAAGGATGATGGAATAAATGTAAATCTCGAGTGTTTAGTATAATATGTTGATTTATTTAACTTATTCAACTGTGACTGATTATAACAAAATTACTATAAGTCCAAAATTAATAAATGAAGCTAGCGAGATGTGACATTAGTTTACTGATGACTGTTCCAAAGCTCGTCGGTTGTTCGTCTGATGAACGCTTGTCCATCAGCTCTCCTCGATGGGTCTGTCCCTGTCCCTACTTATTCTGGATGACCATACATAGTCAACTTGCGGTTAGGCCTACCGTGGGATTGTCACACGCTTGCACACGGCCGGATGAACATATATGTGTTGTTGCGCATTTGTGGTGTTTGTGTTATTCCACAAATCCACACAGATCTATACGGTCATTTTATACGAGTTATTTATATACGTAAGCATATATATATTGACGCACGCCGTTCAGGGTCACGCGCTCGATATTCGCTGTACTACTACACACGCAGCGTGGACGCTATTACTATTACTATTAATGTTACGCGGCGCGTACTATTATAATATATGATTATATATTATACTTTTACACTGCCTAAATAAGTGTTATATATTGGGTAATATGATATTAAGTCACAGCTCGCTACACCTCTTGTTGTCTGTAACCCTCTAGCCAATTGACTTACAACAATAGGTTGTTTCAACATTATATTGTTTAGGTGTTCTAGGACCAAAACGTTATTTTCAACTAATTTATAAGATAACATCTTTAAATAAAAACTTTAGCCATAGGGGCCGTATTTAATATTCGTGAAATTATTTAGTTTTTAAATTTTTAATATTCTATTTATAATATATGTATGTATTAACTTTAATGGATACCTTGTTTTATGATAGTTTATATTTAATAGATTCAAAAATGTCTATGAAAGAAGAATTAAAATGTTCAAATAATAATTTTTAAATTTATAGTAGGTAGTATAATAAATGAATATTATGTAATTCATGAAGTAAATTTATTGGCATCACATTACATTAGGTAACTATTTTTGAATGTTTAGAACTTTAAAATATAAATGAAAACATTTAGAAGATTAAATACAATTTTAATAAATACTTTAATTTTTTTAAATATTGAAAAGAAAACAGTTTTTTTTATGTTTGGTTAGATATTTGGAAACACTAGTTTTCATTAATTCAGAATAGTTTTGAAAATAATATGAAATTGTTTACCTTGTTAACAAAAATAATTTTTAATGACTCACCTAGCATTTTCCATAAATTAGGATGCATCACTTGAAACGTTTGTTTCAAGGATGAATGGAAGCTCTCGATATTATTGTTTGTTCGGCGGGGTTGACCATATACCGAAAAACATTCTGGCCCCTTTCTTATTACCCAAAAGCTGATTGAATTTCAATATTTTATATTAGAACAATATATTATTTTCTAATTAGTTTTATATTTTACCTTGAAAAGTACGTAAAGAATCTTGGCAACTGAACTACATTTGCTTGTGCATAATTTTTTATTTCCTGATACCCTCTCTCTATTTCATAATGTGGTAATAGTGCTAAAGCTGCTGTCATTTTTATGCACATTTTTGCATGCATATTGTTTTTCACATAACTTGTGTAGCCCAATTTTTTTATTTTTCTCTGTAAGCTCTAAAATGTTTTGTACAATTCTTAATTAACATAATAATATGTGAATTGAAATGAAAAAAAACGCACGAAAGAAGTAAAAGCATTTTTTTTAGTTTGGTTTAAAAAAGATTTTCTTATTTATTTTTCTTAGGAATTTTTTTAATACGTTTCTTAGTTAAATTGCAAGCTAGGGTTATTATTTTTTGATGTTTTAAGATATTCATGGAGTTCTGTCTAAAAGGCAACTTTAATTATTGAACATAATAGTATTGAGAGACCTGTTCTCCATCGTGACCTAGGAGCATGTCGCAGTACAAATTTTCCAGAATGGCTGCGTTGAAGGTGACCGTGAGGTCTCCGATTCTGGCTACGAATGTGGAGGTACCGCTTGTCATTGTGGTATGTCCGTCCGCCATTCGTACCTGAGTTGGTTGTCCGTGTGGGGGTGTGCCATATTTATGTGCTACGTTCGGGCTTACATACGACTTTTGTGCTTGTGAGTCGAGTAGAGCTGTTACGGGGCCTGACCTAAATTCGAGTTCGACCGCGGGGGTCGGAATTTTGTCGGGGCATACACGTTTAGCGTTATTCGACGGTGGTTGTGATGTATAGCTGGGTAACTGGTTCTTAACCACGTTATCGGTACTATGGGGAGCGGTTTGCACCGCCATTACCAGAGCATCCGTTTCGGTTACCTCTGTGCTATGGGTGTGTACCGTATGAGTACGTGTTAATTCCGTAGTAGGGGTCGTTGTGTGTGGTGATGATGACCTGCTACTTAACGGAATTTTAATGTTTTTGATCGGTGACATATCTGATGACGCCGAGTTTATCGATGCGCGTTTGATAGTTATATCCCCATCTGTATTGCCGAGTGTTGTGTGTGGTGGCGTGGTTGTATGCGTGTGTGTGTTTGAGGCGGCGGCGTGGACAATTGTCCGTCGACTCATTTCCCGTTTCCCGACCGCGGCGTGTTCCCGGGGCAGTCACTGTTCCAGCGAGGACCTCCACAGTACCTGCACGGGTTGGGCGGTTGCGGTTTACCTGCAGTACCGTCCCGTCTACGCGGTTGCGGCTTCGGTTGGGGCGGGCGGGTTTGGGAATATGTTTTGTACGCCGGTTTCTGCTGTTGTTGTGTGGGCGTTTCGTCTGGTGTGTATTCCAGGATTCCAGCGACCCGGCGGAGATCTCCGAAAGTCGCTGGTCTCTGCAATCGGATATGTGTGCGGTATTCGTTGCGCGTTAGACCGGTGTAGTGATCCCTCACTGCTTGCTTATATTTTTGAGTTCGTCGACGTTGATGGTGAATGTAGGAGAGAAGGTTGTAGAGCGACAAGTTACACAAGTTAGTTATAAGTAATTTTATTTAAAAAGTAATTAATTTCGTATATAAATTTGAGGACAGAGCGAAAAGCATCTGCCCGAGACTCAGCGTGTGCGTAGCGCAGACTCTGTACTAAATCTAATTTTACTATAGATTCTATCTTATATTTATATAAAAACTATACGGATACAAATGTACACGGTAGAGTCCAGGAGGTGGATATTTGAAAGGAACCGGAGATGGACGTTGTTATTGCACAAACAACCCGAGTGAATGCTTGACACTTATTGGTACAAAGTTAATTAAGTTTTGCAGATATTCATAATCCGTTTGAATTGCACCGGCACTCACGGATTATTTTCATAGGTTGTTTTAGCACTATTGTGTAAAAATGCTTTTTAAGTGCGCGGTCAAACTCTAGGTACGTACATTGTACGTGGTTCTTGGAATCGTTGATGTAGTTAACCTTCTTGTTGTTGTTGTCCTATCGTGAGAATGTACTTAGAATATTAGTAATACTGTCGGTTTACTACATTCCTCCCCTCGAAGATGGAAGTCCCTGACTTCCGCTAATTCAAGAATGTCCGAAGTGTTGGGTAGCCGGTAGGGCTGTTTCTTGGTGTGAGTGGAAACTCGACCATGTCGATTCCTCTTGATGACATCATGGGGTTTGCGTCCAGTTCTTCTGTTTCTTCCTGTGACTGTGCTACTTCCGTGTGATTTGTTACTGGTTTTTCTTTAACCATATTTATTATTAATATGATTACCGTCATAAAAATACTACTTGTTATTACATATAATATATAATCGTTGCGTTCTTGCGTGTCCTTTAGCTCTTCAATTTTGTTGTCGACTTTCCGTTGTTTTTCCAATTGTTTGTTTGACCCTGACACTTTATGTAGGTCCTCCATGTTATTTGTTTTAACATGGTAATCTTCCATTAAGTTGTTGTTGTCGGTGAACGGCATATCCTTTATGTGTTCTAAAACTGATTTCGGGTTGAAATCCATATATTCAGATTTGTAATCGACTTTTCCTGGTATGAGTACGTCTCTAGCGGCGTACGCTTTACAAGTTTCGTTTAAACTTAAGATACCTACACCTTTTAGTGTATGGCTGTTGGATTCTTTATCTTCGTCGCAGGTGATGAATACTAAATCGTAGTTAGTGACGTAGATCCACTCGTTTTTGAATCGTTTTTTGTGAAAGATGGATGTACCCATTTGTACGTGCATGATTTCGCAGTTTGTTGGAACTTTTATAGGATCTTGGAGTAATTGTACTTCGCATGCTGGTCTACTAGCACGTGGATGTAAAGGATTACCCTCAGGACACAAAAGGAAGTCTCTAGCGTGTTTACAATGTGTGTAATACAATTCGTCATAAAGAGCATAGTGTTCTTTCGTTTTACTTATAGCTAGATACTTATTACTAGGTTTTATATAAAAACAATCGTTTCCGGTGCACACTGGCACAGGTATTAAATTATACAAACTAAAATCATTTTGATAAATTAAAGGTAAAGAAATTATAAACACTAAGTTGTCATTTGCATAGTATATAGTAATGTCTGAGAGCTTTATCAATTCGTAAATATTTTGTATGTCTAAATCAGTTGGTAAATCGGTGCCCCCAGGTAATGATACTTTAACGTCTTTAACGTGTTCTAATAACTCTTTTGGAGATATTAAACTTGGATGAATAATTCCCATTTTAGCTTGTTGTATTACCTCTAATAGTGTGTTTGTTTCTTCTATCTGTTTTGTAATTAATAAATTAACGTGTATAAAATGTTTTGTCAAATAGTTTTTTATTTGTTGTTCCCTTGTACTGTTTGTCGTTTCGTTCACCATTAATGTTAAAGGTACCGAAGATATAATGTTGTGTGACACTATATTATTCTGTAGTTGTACTACTTTAATTTGTTCTTTTATTAGTTTAGATTGCGAAGTGCTTTGGCTTTTTGCTATATTAAAATTAAATTTTTGTATGCATTCTAAATTGCATATTCCGTATATTAATTTAGCTGCTTTTGTAACGAGTTTAGTTAAAGCATTACGTTTAGTAATTATGTGACCAATAGAATCTAAGACTTGTGTCTTTTTATTGTGTAAATTGTCAACTATAGCGGTGGCTGTTTTAAGTAAGTTGTTACAATTAAAGTTATTGGTAACTGGGTCGTGCATGTATGCAACACACAATTCGTTCGTTTTATCTATTACTTCGTTTATGTATTCGAATTCTTCGTTATATTTAGTAAGATTAATGTATGCAATAAGATCCCATTGAGACGTAATAAGTTTCAAATGTCCCCGGTTCTCGTAGTATAGGCCAGAGTGTCGTGTTAGTGGTTCGTCGGTGTATCGAAAAGTCCCCGACGTGAATGGTATTATCAGAAGCATAAGTCTGAAAATCGTTTCAGCTTATTAGTTAAATATAGTTTTATAATAAAAGTTTAACTTAATAGTATTCAATATACCCGTTCTACTGTTCAGGAAACTACTAATAATAGTAATATGATTACGAGTGTAAAATAAATAGAATGATAATAAAATAGTATTATAATTAATAAAATCCCGTAACCCTTATAAAATGATTTGATAATAAAATCTTAAATACCGTAGTATATTATAATAATAATAATAGTAATAATAATTATACTGTAATAATAACCCGTCTCCAAAATAAAATGAATATAATTGTATGACTTAATGTATCCTACAATTTGTTTTTCTGACATAATTCGCAATGTTTAATATAATGTTTGACGTCTTTTTTCATGTGGCGCCAATTATAATAAAGTTTTAATCTTTTTACTGTGCGCGATACACCTGCATGTCCCCCTAACGGTGAGTTATGGTGCTCGTAAATTATTAATTTCTTTTCGTCTTCGGTTAATTGCTGACCCGTGTAAATTTTTACTACAATGTCGGTTGCTTTAAAAATATGCCGAAACATTGTTCGAATGCGTAAGTAACTGGTGAGTGAGGTATGCCCGTCTAATTTATTTGTAGAAAACGAGTTAATTTTATTTGTTATGCAAAAGGTTTTTAAATTGTTTATGGCTTGGTAAATGACCTCGGCTTCGAGTGGTGTTGTATACGTAGGCTTAAAACCATAAATTATTAATAAATTCGGGTCTCTTTGGATAGTATAAAACTTGTTTTCATCGGAAAACTGTATTTGACCTACGTCAATGTTTTTTATTACTTCACGCACTGCCGGGTTAGTTATGACTTTGTCTTCCGAAACTAGTATTATAACGTTCTCTGTCTCTACGGCCTTGATTATATCATTGTCGATTTCGATAATTTTTGAATTGAAGATGGGTTTGCTTTCCGCGGCTTTGAATTCATTGAACCCGTTAATTGCATTGGCCGGACCGGTTTGTATCATTCGAATTCGTGATAAACAGTCGGCGTTCGAGTGCTCGGGGCCGGCCCGGTACGTAATGTCATAATCGTAATCGGCCAGTTGTAATCGCCAGCGCATTAACTGCGATGACGCGTCTTTAATGCCGAATAAATATGTTAAAGGTCGATGGTCGGTTATAATGTTGAAATGACGACCGTATAAATATGGTCTGAAATATTTCACGGCCCAGACGATGGCTAATAATTCCTTCTGAATAACGCTATAGTTACACTCCGCTTTATTTAATGTTCTACTGGAGTACGCGATAGGTTGGTCTTTAGGGACTTCCCCCTGAGATAAAACGGCTCCTATTGCATACTGACTTGCGTCTGTCATTAAATTGAATTTTCCCGCTTCCCAGTCGGGATAGACTAGTAACGGTGGGTTCATTAAAGCTTTTTTGAGTTCTTCAAAACTATGTTCGCAATTATCGGTCCAAACGAATGGTACGTCTTTTTTAAGTAAATAAGTTAATGGCTTTGCTATTTTTGCAAAATTATCGACGAAACGTCTATAGTAATTTAATAGTCCTAAAAATGACTTAATATCCTTTGCATTTTTCGGTTTAGGATATTCCCGAATGCATTTCAATTTGTTCGGGTCCGGGGAAACTCCGGTTTCGTTTATTACGTGCCCTAAATACAATACTTCTTTCCGTAAGAAAGAACATTTGTTAGGTTGTAATTTAAGTTTGTGTACGCGCAGCCTATTGAATACTTGTTCTAATTTTTTCTGGTGGTCCATGAGACTAGATCCGTGTACCACAATGTCATCTAGGTATGCAGTGCACATTTCTTCAAGTCCCATGAGTACAGATTTCATTGCGCGCGTAAAAGTGGCTGGAGCTGAGCTCAGTCCGAAAGGCATGCGTAAAAATTCGTAGTGACCGGATTTTGTAGAAAAAGCTGTTTTATGTGTATCGGCCGGGTCTATATGCAGCTGATGATAACCTGCCGCCAAATCCAAAGTACTGAAGTATTTGGATGATCCTAGGGATTCTAATATCTCTAGTAAGTTTGGGAGGCCATAAGCTTCATTCTCGGTTACTTCGTTAAGTTTTCTGAAATCTACGCACACTCGCAGTTTGGGTTTCCCTGTCGGATCTAAATTTTTCTTTTTCACTACCACGAGTGGAAAATTGAAAGGTGATTTAGAATCACGTATAATATTGTTATGTTTCATTTCTTTAATTTGTTTTTCGATTTCTTCTTGGTATGCCCAAGGTAAACGATACGGGCGTATGTTAATGGGTTTTGTGCAACGCGGTGTGTTTATTGTGTGAGTCACGATTTCCGTGGCGCTAAGATAGTCACCCGGTAAATAAAACAGGTCCGCGTAATTACAACAGAGTGCTAAAATATTTTCCCGTTCTTCTTTATTCAAATCGTCGGTTTTAATTTCGCGTTTGATTTGTGTTATACGATCGGTTTGTTTGTCATCTATAAAAGATGCTGTCAATACTGTTTCATTATATGGCTCCCACTCGATATGTTGTGTGGTAAGCTCGTCTATCACGAAAGGTTCTTCTGAAATATTTATTATATTACTAACAATGTTATTTTTGTTAACCGGACTGATACTGTTCGCGATTATTACGTTTTCGTTCACGTCTTGTTTTTTTATAGTTATATTCTCGTGACCTATGTTTTCGTCGTTTTTTATGAGAAGTACACAATTGCTACGCGGCGGTAATATAATTTCTTTAAAACCAGTTTCTTCTGGTATTGTTAATAGATTTTGGCTATAGTCCATGATAACCTTGTTTTGTTTTAAAAAGTTACGACCGATGATGCCCGACTCGTTTATTGGAAAATCGCCAAAAACGACGTCGAATTTGATGAGCACATCGACGTTGTTAATTTGCATAGTGGTTACCATAGTGCCTACGGTAAATATTGGAATTTCGTTAATGCCTTTTATCGTACGTTTCTTGGATTCGTTTATGACAACTTGTCCTTCTAGCGCGGTTATTTTAATGAGATTCATCTCCGCGCCGGATTCGACTAATAATTTAATATTATGAGGTTGGAAATTATCTGATCCACACATTATATGTTCTTCTTCGAAATTGGCTACAACTCTTTCATGATTTTGGTTGATTTCGTTTACGGTACGGCTAGTGCTAGGACTTTCGGTTTCCTTACTAGTGGTTTTTTTACTTTCGTTGTAAATACGTTTCCTACAATCTTTTATATTATGATTTGTTTTCTTACAGTACGCGCAGAACCTGACCTGCCCTTGATACTCATGTTTTACTATACTGGTTTTATCGTCGCGACTGTTAATGGGATTTCTAAAATTCGTGCTGTATGAAGTACCTGTATTACTACGGCACTCGTTTGCATAGTGGCCCATCTTACTGCATTTATTGCATTTAATATTCTTTTTATTCGCGTTATTTTTCCCGTAATTTTTGTTAGTGTTAAAACGGCGATTAATGTGTTGTAAATCCTGTTCTTCTTCGGTTGCTATAGAAACGGCTTTTTCGAAAGAGGATACGTCGCGTGCTTTTAATAATGCTCTGATTTCGGGTCGCGTCCCGTTAACAAATGCGGTAAGCGCTCCCGTTTTATAAGATGCAGCTACTGCTGTGGCTGATGCTGGCTCTAGTCCTACAGTTAGTGCTCCTACTAATTCATGAAAACATTTTTCCGTACGCCCGGCGAAGCTACGTATGTCTTCGTCGGAACGTTGTTTAATATTGCTCATTTGCGATTGTAAATAACTAATGGAATGCGGTGTTCCAAAAACAGCTCGAAGGTGGGCTTTAAGTTCGGCCCAGTCCGCAAAATTTCGGTATCGGGCAGACTGGAAAGCGGTCCCCTTTAATTTAGCTACTATATTGTTAAAAACTACCGTTTTAAGATTTTCGTGAATATTGTTCATTACATAGTCACATTCGATTATGTATGAGGCTAAATCTGCCTCAGTGCCCCCGCTAAAGTTAGGTATGCCGCGCAAGGCAGAGTCAATTCCTAATGTTACGCTCATAATTGTCGTGTGTAAAGTTTGCGGGTTATATCTAACTACTGACCAACACCTATTTGGACTCTCAGACATATACTATATAATTGCTTAAATAACAACTTACAGTGCGAAATTCATTGCTCTTTTGTCCGGTCCTAATTGGTTGCGTGCTGACGGTTCTGCTGACTCGTCGCTGATGCTCTGCTTGGCTAGTTGAGTGAAGGTGAAATGTTGAATGCAGTTGAACTGTTGATTGCAGTCGAAAATGTTGAATGTAGTTGAACTGTTGATTGCAGTCGCAAATGTCGAATGTAGTTGAACTGTTGATTGCAGTTGCAAAATGTTGAATGTAGTTGATGTCTTGGCTCGGTCCTCCTATTGTCAGCAACGTGGTTGAACTCGAGGTCCGCTGATGTACTCGATTCTAGGTTGGATACTAGAATTCTTCCTTCAGGTGACCCCACACCTGACACCAAAAGACGTGTAGTGATCCCTCACTGCTCGCTTATATTTTTGAGTTCGTCGACGTTGATGGTGAATGTAGGAGAGAAGGTTGTAGAGCGACAAGTTACACAAGTTAGTTATAAGTAATTTTATTTAAAAAGTAATTAATTTCGTATATAAATTTGAGGACAGAGCGAAAAGCATCTGCCCGAGACTCAGCGTGTGCGTAGCGCAGACTCTGTACTAAATCTAATTTTACTATAGATTCTATCTTATATTTATATAAAAACTATACGGATACAAATGTACACGGTAGAGTCCAGGAGGTGGATATTTGAAAGGAACCGGAGATGGACGTTGTTATTGCACAAACAACCCGAGTGAATGCTTGACACTTATTGGTACAAAGTTAATTAAGTTTTGCAGATATTCATAATCCGTTTGAATTGCACCGGCACTCACGGATTATTTTCATAGGTTGTTTTAGCACTATTGTGTAAAAATGCTTTTTAAGTGCGCGGTCAAACTCTAGGTACGTACATTGTACGTGGTTCTTGGAATCGTTGATGTAGTTAACCTTCTTGTTGTTGTTGTCCTATCGTGAGAATGTACTTAGAATATTAGTAATACTGTCGGTTTACTACACCGGCTATCGTACCGACTAGCTGTGTTTCAGATAGCCCGGTATTGACGCGGCGCGCGAGTTGGTTTTTTTTGTGTCACGAACTCCGTAAGCGATTGCGTTTGTGTTTGTCGGACGGATACTATCTCGGCCCGCAGTCGTGATTGTATTTCCACGTTGTCGAATTTTTCTAAAAATTCGTTGCGGAATTCATCCTAGGTGAGGTCCAGTAGTCTGATGGTGTTCCCCCATGTACTGGCTGCACCCTTCAGCTGCTGCGTGACAATATTAGTCCAGGCCGACCTATCTATACGCGTTTGGTACAATATCGATTCCGCTTTGTGTATAAATCGTACCGGGTCCTCAGGCGTTGTTCCGAGGAACTCCGGCAGCGAATGTTTCGCTGCACATACGTCGTCGTATGGTATCAGCGTCGATTGTATAGGTGTGTGCGGTGGAGGGGGCATGGTATAAATTTGGCGTGTCATCGAACCGTACCGAACGGCCGGCGTGTTGGTTACCCGCGGACGGCGGTTCGCGTGCCGCGGAGTACCTCGTACCGTATTCCGTGTGGTCCGATGATACTGTGTGGTGGGGGCGGGTCGGTGCTGTCCCTTCCGGTTGGTGTTCCGGTGCTTGGCGTGCCATACCCATTTCCAGGCGTCGCATTGTCTCTGCAATGAGGCGTTGGTCGTCGCCAAAGCGGGCCATGCAGTCCTCGAGCATGGTCAGTCGCGATTCCAGACTGTGCCCATGCGCCGAGTTTTCCGCCGCTTGCCGTACCTCCTTAATTATGGAACGACTCGCTTGAATCATGTCCATAGCCTGTTGGTGTGTGGGTGTGGGTGGGTTATTGGTGGTGATGTTCGGTGGCTGGGCGGGTGATGATTCTACCGGTTGGTTTTCCCTTTGTCCGGCGTCAAGCATCTGACCTGTTGGCAGGTTGTTTCCGGTATGTCCGGCGGGTTCCATAGGCGGAAACCGGACTTCGTTGGCCTGTAGGTTCAGGTCCGTGAAGTGTTGTATCAACCGGATTTCGAGATCATCTTTCGCGCCCGTATCCGACAACTCGCGCTGCCTGCATTCGTAGCGCAACTCCGCGGCGGTCAACTCATTAATATATTATTTTCCCGGCATGACGTCCGGTTGTTTTTCCGGTGTTGTTTACGGGAAAATATAAAATGTGGCTGTTGTCGGTGGAACGGTCGTCGCGTTCCTTCGATCAGCTGTGTTGACCGTTTATCGGTGTTTATTTGCGTACGGAATGTAGGTCAGTGGGTTGTTATTGTTTTGTTATTGCGCTTGCCGGGCGATCACAGTAACCGGTTTTCGCAGAGTGTTGTCACGGATGCGCGTGTGTGCGTTATCCGGCCCACTACTGCGATTAAGGAAGACGGCAGCGGCGGCAGTCCGATTATGTGGTATTTCTGTCCCAGGTAATCGCGTGTTGACGTTATCGGTGGTGGTGCTGGGCGGTGGTGGTGTGGCCCTCTCGCGCTCTTGCGTTCCTACCTACCTACGTCGTGTGTGTATGGACTTTGGAGCGTCGCGCGCGGTGTAGACGGTGCGTCCGTAAATCGGGCGGCGCGGCTGGTCGTTACGTCCTTATGTAATATATTACGTAACGCCGGTTTTTCCGTTTTCGCCAGCTAACCACGTTTTTGTCGGATCGCGTCGGGGACTTTTTTCCAAGTCGCGCAACGGGAAGGGTATATGATGGTGGTAGTAAGGGGTAAGTTAATAAGTTTTCACTTACCGGTGATTCCTGTACGGGGAGCCAGTTGTCGCGGTCCTGTGAGGAGTCGCGAGGATGAGGTGGTTCGGGGTCTCTTGACCACGTGAACAAAAAAAAAAAACAAAAAAAGTAAATGACGAAACGACGGGTGTTGTTTATTTTGTCGCGTAAAATATGCAAGAGAACTCAAAAAAAAACAACAGGCAACAGAGAACACAGTTCTACGTAAACTCAGTAAAAAAAAAAACAAAGAGAATAACGGTGATGGGTGGTGCAACGATCACGGGCCGCGGGTTGAACCTCTCGTATCGGTCGTCGAAAAACTAGTGACTTTACAATCCGGTTCACCCCCTGGCCGGCCGACGGTTCACAGCGCGGGTGACGCGCGCCGGCGTCGTCCGTCGTCGATTGGCGGTTTGTTTGAGAAGCGTTGCGCGGCTTTCCGCGTAAAAGGCTATTTGAATTCAAACAGCTATTACGCGGGACCGCGTCACCATGTTGGTACCGTGTTGGTGCATGTACCAACTTGACAATTGTTATCAATAATATAGATGTCTCTGATTTAGAATAGGTTTACCAAAATAAAATGCACATTTCATCACTAATTTGTATACTTGCTTTATGAAATGTACAGTTGATACATTATTTTTCTTTAAGTATACATTATTATCTTGTGTTTGTTAATTATTTATTTTAAGAAATAGAAATTTTAAGCCCCCCCCCCCAAAAAAAAAAAAAAACCGCCACTGACCAGAGCTCATAATGAAACCAATATAATGATACCTGTATTAAATACTACCCACCTTGATAAAAATACCGTTAACATATCGAATGAATACAATAATAACTATAGTATTGAAGGTATTCCTGATCAATGTTACGTGAGCATAAATATTAAGGTAGATCATGCTATAGTTCGAAAATGCGCTTCGTGTGTGTTTGAATCAACATGCGAGTATTATTGTATCTCGTAGTGACTATTTTCCATGCAATTTCATAATTCGATGACGACGTTTCTAAATTTTTAATTAATGAACTAGCTTCGCCTTCTAGTGCATTTCTTAAATGACAAAATTTTTGAATATCTGTTATCGATTTATTTGTATGTACCAATGCGCAAAATATGTCTTGAAACGTAACCCAATCATCGAATTTTCCCGTAAATGTAGGAATCTCTAACGGTTTAAGTTTTATTAATGGGAAACTATGATTATTTGTGACTACACTTTGATCACCCTGTATTTGTTGTCGACTTAGCGCAGGCGCGTTGCTTCCCGATAATCTTTCGTCGACTTCTGACATTATATCGAAATATAGATCTTCGAATGCAGACCTATATTGTAATTGGTCATTACTATCGTCTAATATTTCGATATTACTTTGAATTGCGACGAATTCGCTCCATGCTTCACGAATTTTCTCGGCCCTTAATCTTAATTGTGTTGAAACGTTGGACTTTGGATCATTCAGAAACGTCTGAAAACGAGTGAGCTGTGCTTTTACCTGACCACGACGTAGAACGAATGCAGCCAATTCGTTGTTATCACCAGTCATTATGATCGACCTTTACCCGCCGTCTAACGAATTTACTGATATGATATTGTGGATATTATGGACTTAAATATATTCCCCAACAATGTTTAATTTAACGCAAGGACAGGATAATATAAATTATGGAAATAAGCCATTTTAATTTTAATAGTTGCCAAAGTGCTATAGACTCACTCACCTGTCAGCTGTCTTGATCCTTGAATTGTACAATTTCACCTCTTAATCTTCACCATGGACTTGTAAATCGAATTAGCTATTCAATGGGTGTACCAATATTGACGCGCACGATTTGATCCGGTTCGTTAGGACCAATGTTTCGGCTCAGTTTGTAATTGAATAAATATAAACAAAACTAGTGGACTGTATAAATGATTGATAATAATTTATTGATAATAAACACTATTTTAATTACGTTCATAATGAGTGATTATTAGTTTACGTCGCATAATTGACCGGCATTGTCACCGATGCGTCGTCGAGTACGAACTGGCGACCCGTGCCTTTTATTACCCCACCTGGGATGGCATAATAAATACTATCTACATTCAATGTACAGATAACGACGATCGTCGGTAATACTTATTACCTGTATATTGAACAGTGGTAATGTTTGTATTGGCGTTGAATATTGTGTGTCTTTAGTTAGTACGTAGGTATCTAACTTATTATTATTAATTTTGAATTGATAATAAATATTATTTGATTTTAGGGGCCACTTTTCATGTTGCGGACTATAGTATAAATATTTATTGTGAGCATTATAGTGCGTTTCTGAAATAGAACATCATAGCCCACTCACTCCAGTCAATAATATTTCTAATAAACTATCTTCTCTACATCAGTTTTTATGTTTATGGAGTGTCAGATACTCAGATATAATATAAACCATAAAGCTTTATCTAAGTTGTTAAAAGGCTTACGCCTAAGATGACATTCTAACTTACCTGCATGGGCTGCATGTTTTATAACTTTAAATAAGTTAAATAAGGCTAAATAAGTTCTTAAAAAAGAAAAAATGGGTAAATGCCCAAATATGCAGTAAAAAAATTTCATTTTTTAAATCGTACTTACGTAGCATATCATACAATCAACCAGAACATATATGCAAATGCATATTAATCCGCGCTCTAAGTATAGCATAATGCACAGGATCTGGTTGTAAGACTAGTTAAAATGTTAATTTTTTTTAAACTTTTTCTTATTTAGTTGATTAATTTTCTCATTAACTTAATGACTAATATTATTCAATAATAATATATTGATTACTCATATCTATTTAAAAACGGTGAAGTATAAATTAATAAATATCTTTCTATTATTAAATAAAATGTGTAGGTATGCGGGTGTGGGGTACAACAAGGTATACAAATTAGTAAATACCTACCTACTATTTTTTTACAAGTATAATTTTTTTTTTACAATTTGAGCTTTGAATTTATTGTAATCTACTCAAGAATTAACTACCTATCCAAACTTGGATATATACCATAGACATTGAGTATGAAAAACATAACAATTGTTTTTGTTTTTAGATATTTTAAATGCAATAAGGCACTGTCACATTTTTGTCCAGGAGCGGTAAAAAGATTATTAGATGGAACTATTGCAATAGTAAAATTACATAATGGACACGGATAAAATCAAACTTATAATAAACAACTTATAGATAATTTCCGCAATCGACAGGCCGCAACGGAAAATACAACTGAAAAATATATATGATTAAGTTGATTGTTTAAATAAAGGTTTTATTTTGTTTTGATATAATGTTTTTTTATTATTTAAAATGTATCATATTATATTTATATATTTAAAGTTAATCACCCTGCTATATTGGGTAGGTATTTATAATATTATAATAATATAATACCTACATAATACATAAGTCTGTATAGGTATGAACAAATTATGACAGAAAATAAGAAAAACATTACAATTAATAATAATAGTTGGTTTGATATTTGCATTCAAAATCTATTAAAAAAATAGCCAATAGGTTGTTATGTATATGCTCATAGCTTATGCTTTATGCCTTTATTCCATACATATATGTAATTGAACAACAATTGGTGCTATTATTACTGAATAGTGAATACTGATAGGTAAATAATTATTTACAGGATTTATACAATACCGTTAATATTACTATTATTCATTAGTAAATGAATCATTACCATAAATTGCAAAAAATGTATAAGCTACATTTGCTATTGATTGCTTTCCATTGCTTTAAAATTTTGCTTTCTGTGTGTATGTTATACACAGTACTTAGTAATTAATAATTATATTATATATGATTTGTACTTTTATATTACTGAATGTAAATCACATTAATGATATGATTTGTTACAGTTTAATTATTAAGATGGTATTATTATTCATCTATTCTGTGGTATTATAGTGTTAGTGATTGACTTTGGATACCTAGCTATACAAATGTATTGAATACGTTTATAAGGAAGGTAAGTAGGTAGTTACATAAGTACATAGGTGACATTTGTTTAAGCTAAAGCTATTGGTACTAATAAAATATTTGTAAAAGTAATTTACGTTTAAAACATTTTCCTTGCCAGACAATTTAGAGAGAATGCACGAAATATGAATATTACTTTTTAACAGTCTTGCAAAAGATACTTTTAAAATTGTATTTAAATACAGATACAAATACATCCATTCAGAAAGTATTTAAAATACATTTCAAATACTTTTAAGAAAAAGTATTTAAGAACAAAATATAAATACTTGCAATGTATTTAAATACTTTTTTTTATTTTACTTTTCCACTAGTCAGTTTGCTAAATTAATTTTGTAATAACTAATTTAAAATTGTCATGATACATTCACCTAGGTATTACTAGAACTTGTTGTACCATTTTAAATTGTATACTGAAAAATGAAAATAAATAAAACTTGTTATATTATAGAAATTCTTTAATAATAGGTACCTAATTAAACAGTTCTTAATGAAATATAAATGATGTGGATATACAGAGCTAGTGGACAGGAGTTCTCAACAATTATGAAAGAAAAATATTTTTATAATTTATAAATAAAATAGTATAATAATTTTCAAATACAAATACGTCCAAGACAGTATTTAAAATACTTTCCAAATACTTAAACCAAAAAGTATTTAAAAAGTATTCTAAATACTATAAAAGTATTTAAATACATTTACTCAAATACTTTACAAGACTGCTTTTTAAACACTTACTTATTTCTTTAAGTAGGTATTAGATAATATCTTAAGATCTTATCATAGGATCACAGTGAATATTATATATTATATTGGTTTAAAACTATGAGAATTATATTTTTAATACAGTCCATGAAACTAAGAATATATTAAACAATATTATATAGGTAGGTGTGCATATTATACTTTTTCAACAAAAAACAGGTGTATTGATCTTGGTCTATTTCGATACATTTTATTTAATTTCTGTATCTACGTCTACACACGTAGGTACGAACCAATTTATAGAATATTAGTATGTGTGTATAATAATTAATAACCTTTGCCAATAATTATTTTTATATTTACCACACAGTTATTTTTTTCTGTATTTTATACTGTCGTGAATAATGTAATGAATTATATATCCATTAACTTATTTAGCCATGTAGGTATTTAATATCTACTATCTACGTTTATCGTGGAATACTCAAACACGCATAGTGAAAGTCGGCTTTACAATAGTTTGTAATTTGTTTATATATTTAAGTACTTTGTTTGGTGGCGAATAGTCATTAGCCAAAATTGTAATCACTAAATTTATTTATTTCAATTACCTACTAACTTTTCAGGTTTCAAAAAAGTATAAAAATACCAAATATTCGGCATTTAATAAAAACTATTTTGTTAATTTGTGTTGAAAAAAAAAATAAATTAGGCCCCACATAACACAGGTACAACTAATGGATGTACAATAGATGATTTATAGATATTCAAAACATCTATTAGATATGACTTTAAATCTATATTTATTAGATATCCAATTGATAATATTCATTAGATTATTATGTTATTATTATTAGAATACAAATTGGAAAACTGTGTATATTAAACCTCATCTTTATTTGATAATCAATAAAATTATTGTAAAAAATATATACGAGTATATATTTTTTTGTTATATGGGTAACAGCCTTTAAGACCAGCTTTCCAAGTATATTCTCTTCCATCTGTATATCCTTCTATCCTTCTCACCATTGTGTTCCATGTTCTATTCTTCCTACATCTTGAAGTGTGATCCACCGTCGAATGACGTTAAACCGTAGGTATTGGTGTTAAATAAGTAACACGTAGATTACGTATACTAAGATTACCAATTTATTAAATTAGACACTTGTTGTAATAATGTATATAATGCTTTTATAAATTGATATTAATACTAAATATTTCAATTGAACACAAAATAATTAATGTATATATAATTTAGGTAATGAATCTATATAAATACTGACACTGAGAGAGGTTCTGATTAAAACTATATGAGGCTCTGTAATAAACTATAAAAGATGCTCTGACCAGTAACACGGGTGTTACTCACTCTTTCGACCTTACCCGACTGCCGCACAGTGGGAGGAATTGAGGTTTTACCACGACAAAAATATATTTCATAATAAAATCAAATTATATTTATTTAATTATAGTTTTAAATATGTTTTAAATATGTTATAATTTATAGGTTTATATTTACAAAAGAAAATTAATAAAATAGCTAAGTTCTATTAGTTGTACACAATAGGTAAATAGGTACAATATTTATTTTATAAAAAATGTTATTCTGAATCAGAACATATGTCTGAATCTTCTGTTTCTTCATCATTATCTATAATTATTAATTGTTTTACTGAGGATGCTAATTCTGTAAATGGTGTTTTCAAAATTTTTCGCTTAGAAGATATCACTGGGTCTGAACTGATTTTCCCTAAAATTTTTATAATTTTTATTACATGCTTCTTGCGCTTCTTCAGATAATAATCCTATTGGTACAAGTGCATTTTTTATAACAATAGAACCATGTAACAAAATTTTATGCATACTGGGAGGCATGCGATACCAATTATACAACTCAATGTATAATTCGGCTGTTTCTTTACAATATTCATCGAATGACTCAAAATGAATTTCATATCCACTAGATATTGCAATTAATATATCACCTAATTTTTTAATCAAATGTAAATCAACACCTGTTATTTTTGCCGACATTTCTGCATTTTTAAAAAATCTCCTTGCCACATTCCCAGTATTAGATGTACCTTGACCTTGTACTATTTTATCAACTTTTATCCCCATATCATTCCAAAATGTTTGTTGAATATTTTTTTTTTGTTGTAAAACTTTCCCTTTCTCTTCTTTAGACATGCGACTGGTTGATTCGTGGATATTTAATTTATATGAAATATTTAAAATGCATTTCAAAAAATTGATCCACGCATGCAATGTAGAAAGCCCGTATTTCAAATTATCTTCATTAATTTTAAATTGTTGTATATTTTTTAAATCGTTCATATTTTTGGGTCCACAGTTACAAATAAAACATCTTTGACTTGACGTATCAGTTAAATTATTTATAACTTTTCCATCTACCATTGTCATAACTAATTTACAGTGAACAGGAACAGAAATATTATTTAAAACAATTTCAATTGGGACTAATGCTTTTATTTCATTTTCAATTGCCTCAACTTCTTTGCAAGTATTATATTTTGTTTCTTTTTTATACAAAAATTTGATGGGTCTACAGTAACGTGTGGAAGATGGTGTTAAATTTTTCCATAAAATATCATTTGTGTCATCAGTCATACCAAAAGTTAATCGCAAAGGAACAAGCGAAAATAAAAACATATTTGCATCGGTATATTCTACATCTTGTTCATAATTTTGTTCACTGTCATCAGTGTCGTTATCTCCATCACTATTTGAATGTGGATCATTTAGGGTTAAATTTTTATTCTGGGTAAATGCTTGGTGATATTCGGTTTGACCAGAACTTCCATCACACCCCCATTTAAAAATAAACTCAGCTTTTACATATTTTTCAAAAAAATTAAAATCCTCAGGTAAATCGAAAGTTTGGAAGACTCGTCTAACCGTATGGTCCAATAAACTTTGGAGAGGTATAGACACACCAAATTCATATATTTCTATACCCTCAGGATAACACAATTTTTTTGCTTCACGTATTCGATCATATGAAGGATACACATTTACCCCATGTTCTTTTAAACCTAATCGAGTCTGGTGATACACATTTTTTGTCATACGACAGTTAACCATATGAGCCAGCGCTTCATCTACGGTATATGGTACTATAATATTATTTTTTCCTAAGGATTCACGAAAAGTTTTCCTAATTTTTGCAGGACGACTTGGAGAGTATTCAGTTGACTGTTTCAATAAATCAGCTGCTGCATGTTTACCTTTTTTAAAAAGTGATACTCTTGTTGCACGAAGTAATCTATCTGGTGATATTGTCTCCACTAATGGTTTAACTTTACGAATTTTAGCTCTTTCAGATAAGTCTGAAAATGGCTTTGATGGACGACCACGAAGATCAACAGCTTTTTTTCTTTTTTTGGCAAATCAAATTTAGTATCTAACCATCCCTCGTATTTTGAAATAAATGTACTTGCAGTACGATTGACCGCTGACCATTTACGATTTAATGTAGTAGTATATGCCAACATTTTTGCATTCAATGCGGCTTCATATTGTTCATCAATAGAATATTTAATATTGTTTTTAATGTAATCGAATAAGAACGAACGACTGTCGACGGAACACGGATTTAACTGTCGCGGACGTTGTGAACATCTCAGCGCATTGAATAAATCGCGGTATGTAATACCTATAAAAATAACTACACATCAAATGGGCAACTTTGGGCAGATCACATTTTAAAATTGACTTATTAGTAAGTTTACTTATACTATATGATAAAAATTAGAGAGCTAATTTACGCTATTTTTTTTAAGATCAATTTAATTATAAAATAAATTATTTATTTTGATATTTCGTAATTGAAGTTTTAATATTTAATTTTTAATTGAAGGGTTAAATAAATTATTATTAACTATTACATACCTTGTCCAGTAGCTTCCATGGTATAAAATAAATAAACTCAATAAACTTAATAATTTAAGATTTCGTAAAACTGAAAACAAGCATTAACATTAACCGTGTGTACTATGTAGAAAATAGCTAGGTAATGATGATTATTCCGTCGCGGCGTCGCTCTGGTTACTAATAGTATTGATATAAACTTATATAACTTTAGATAAGGATCTATTTTAAAACCAGTAGATAATCACAAATGTTATGTAAGTAGTTTTTATCTATATTTTGATATATTTTTTTTTTTTTTTTGTCGCGGTAAAACGTCAAATCCTCCCACTGTGTGCCGTCCGCCGGGCGAGGCCCGCCGCAACGGTCCGTACAGGCCTCTAAGAATGTGCTGACCCAGCCCTTTCGGTCACGTAGACCATCGTGAGAACCGAATCGGTCACACACTCGTCTTACCCCGAGTCAACACATTTATCCCTATATATGTATTACATACATACATATATATACATAGTACATACATACATACATGCATACATACATACACGTGCATGCATATACAACAATCTTTAGCAGCACAATCCTCCCATCTTAGGCGAGGTCTAAAATTATTTTCGTAAATTTATTTTCGGATAATATATTTTCGGCTGAAATATTTTCGGACATAATATAGCCCCTCGCAGTATTCTGTCAAAGGCGGGAATGTTTGAAAACCATGTTTGCGTGTGTATCAATGAATTCGAGTGATGATCCTATGGCATTATTATAACTATATGAAATTTTTTTGCAAAAATGAAAAAAAGAATGATGGTTAAAAGTGTAAGGTGTAATGCTGTGTTCGAATGAATAATAAAAATATAAAATATCGATATAATATGTCAATTCAATAAATCAGCCGTGCGATATCGTCACCCGCATGGGTTACCTGCCTTGACTCTTGTTATTGTCGCCGTTCTAAGACTGCGCCGATGTCCGACTATAACGTTACTTGTATTGTGCACGGGCTTCATCTTATTGCTGAAAAAATTCGTACAAATTATTGCAAAGTCGATAAAATCATCGCTAATGTCAAAAAAGTATTTTTTAAGGCACCTTATCGTGTTGCAATATTTAAAGACAAAGCGCCTAATATTCCACTACCGCCCGCGCCTATTTTAACAAGATGGGGGACGTGGATAAGAGCCACTGTTTATTACTGTGAAAACCTTGCAATTATTAAATCTATTGTCGACTCTTTGGATAAGGAAGACGCTAGTTCTATTGCAAATTCACAAAAGTATTTTTCTGAAGCAAGCCTTGCGGCAAATTTAGTATTTATCAAGTCACATTTTGGATTTTTACCTGATACAATTACCAGTCTTTAAGCAAAAGATATTTTACTTAGTAATGCAATCGATGCAGTGCAAAATGTTAATTTAAAATTGAGTCAAGTCCCTGTTCCAATTGGAAAAATTGTTAAAGAAAAGATGAATGATATTCTGAAAAAAAATATTGAATATCAAAGTTTAATTAGAATTTCAAACATTTTAAATGGCGAAGAAACTTCAAAGGACGAACTACCCGAAAATTTAAGCATAAACGATTTGATCTATTTTAAATACGCTCCAGTTAACTCTGTCGATGTTGAAAGGTCATTCTCAATGTTCAAAGTTCTTTTGGCAGATAACAGACAATCTTTTCAGTTTGAAAATTTAAAAAAACATTTAATCGTTCAATGTAATTTTCAAGGTAAAAATATTGACATTAATTAAATATGTATTAGCTAAAATTATTTTTACTAAACCATGGATATTATTTTTTTTAGTGTCAGAAGAAGAAGTAGAAAATCAAGAAAATTAATAAAAATGTATTTTGTTTATTTAGCAATGGTATAAAATATATTTAAATTATGTATTGTTTTAATTGCTATTTATTTTATTAATACTTTTATATAATTAGGCTAAAAAAATTTTTAAGTTCATATTTTAAGTGCATATTATAAGGTTTTTAAGTGCATAAGTGCTTGCGTATTTAGAGCTTTTTTAGAGCTACAAGTCCTCTGCCCTAGTAATTACTTACTCTTAACTGTTTATTAGTGTGCAAACGGTTGCGTATAGTTTTCAATAGATACGGTACATTGGCAAATACAAAAACTTTACGTGTATTATCAAAAGGATTTTCAAAATGATTTTTCAATCCTTCAATACTTGGACATATCCCTAGTTCTTTCCACATAGATCTATTGGTACTGGCCCCATCGCTTGTAAGCCCAACAACTTGACCACCAGCATCCTCCAGTAACATAATTGCTTTGATGACTAACTTTGCCAAATCAATGCCTATTGGAAATAAAATATTGAAATTAAGAAAATAAAATTTAAATAGATGTACATCACATTTAACTGGCCCTTTAGAAGCAAACACTGCAATTGGTTGGGTAAAATTTTCTGCTAAGCTCTGCCACATTACCACAAGTCCATGATCGGCTTTATCAGCTTCTTTACAATCTTCTTTCACTTCATCTCCAAAATCTTCAAGACCAGAATATGTAAGGGTTCTACTATTTACAGCTATACTTGATCTTAAAAAAATTTCATCTAAGACAAGTATACCCTTTTTTTGATAATCTGTTTTCACAGAAAATTTCTTTTTAAATAATTTGAAAAAATTAATGTCAAAGCCACAACCAATTTTTATTGCCAATAAGTGTTTTCTTATTGTGTTCACACATGGAAGTGGTATTATGTTTTGTTCTCTTAAAAATTTGTATCCACTTGGTGATCTACATTATTTATAATCAATTAATGGTATCATTAATATTTAATATTGTTTTGAATGAATGCTAATGGTAAATTAGATAAAATGATTTACCTTATTTGGAACAACAGAAGTAGGTAGTATTTGTAGGTTCTATCCCAGTTTTTACAATTACAGGGAGATTTAAAAACGGTTATCCACGACTTTCCCCCTTGAACGATCAGATTTGTGGGTGCTTACTATCCCAGTTTTTTACTGTTACAGGGAGATTTAAAAACGGTTATCCACGACTTTCCCCCTTGAACGATCAGATTTGTGGGTGCTTACTATCCCAGTTTTTTACTGTTTTACTTTTTTCATTCATTAATTAACAGCTAGATATCGCTTTTTCTTTAAAGCAGACCATGTGTTTTTCCGGAGAAACTTAAATTTTACTTATGTTGGTTTCACTGTATTTTTTATCAAAATTTGATAAACAAATTATTTATAATTATTAATTATATTCAGTTGTTTGCGACTAACTGTTTTACTAAGTTGTGTTTTGTAGTTTCCAATTTTCTCGTCATTTCTTTAAATTGTTTTTTTCAAGTTATTATTTATTTAAAAAAAATGAATTTCCAAAAATGCACAAATGACATCCGGTCATTGGTTAGTCAAATACGATTCAATTCAACACCGGCTTATCCAGAATTCTCTGCATTTTCATCAAGGTTAAAATCATTTCAAACATATCCATCAAATACAGGCCAGAACAAATATAAATTGGCCCAGTGTGGTTTCCAGTATCTAAACATCGGGGATGCAGTTCAATGTCACTGGTGTGGGATAATTCTACATAATTTTGAAATTTTTGACGATTGTTTTATAGAACATACTCGTTATTCACCAAAATGTGTATTTGTATTATTAATGAAAGGAAATCAGTATATACAAAAAGTGTTAAGTAATTATTGTAAAATCGAAGTTACTTGTAATTGTGAAACCGATCCGGGCGATACCATTTGTTAAATCATGTTTTTTTGCTTATAATATATATTTTTTTTACATTTTTTGTATTTTTTATCCCAGAGTTTAGTATATAATATGTTTACAAAGGGAAAAAACTCACAGTTCAACGTATGACTTCTAGCAGTTATATTTCACTTTATATTTATGCTTATAGTGTACAAAATATTTTTAACTAATAAAAAAGTTATCAAAATTATTTAACTATGAGTTCACCGATAATTGTCTGTAAGTCTACTTTCGACATCCGTGCTTTTAGCAAGAAAAATATTACAGTCGGGTTATTAATTAATAATCGGATTTCTATTATTTTGCTATTGGAGTGTAAACTTTCAAAGAAAATCATTACATTAAGTTTGGAAGAATGGTTTACACTTATGTCTGAATCTAATTACAATTCAATTATGAATAATTTACATACCAGATGTAGACGTGTAAAAATAACAGATAACTTTTCATATTCAATTAATGTTAAACATAGTTTAATTACCTTGCATATAAACGACAATTGCATTAGTCTGACGAACATTGACTTCGCCCGTCTCAAGCAAATACAAAATTTGATCGATTTGTATATTGTAGAAAAACAGAAACGTTTGACAAGTTATCAGGTTACATTTGACACAGCTTACGAACTGATTAAAAACGATGTCCGTGGTCTTCCTATCACTTGCCAAAGGAATGAATTTACAAACCAATATATTCAAAACTATGACTTTAGTTATTATTCGCATCTACAAAACGATGACACATCATTTTTACATGAAATATTGCAATTTCATTTTAACACAATGTCTGATATGATATTACAAGACCTATTAGTGTAATAAATTATTGTTTTTTATAAATAAAACTTTTTTGCATACAATAAACAATCTTTTTTTATTCCAGGAGATAACCTATGTAAATAATTAATTTGACTTGGTAAAAAAACTTTTATATTTTTTATTATAAAAAGTATAACATATAAAATATCTTTATTTTAAAATATCTGATGATGTTATCCATGAATTTTGGCTCGAATCAAAACCTAGCCATTTGACAAACATTTTATTCCCAACTTTTTTTATAATACGTTCAACGAGGAAAGTGTCTGGATAATCGGTTAACTTAATTTCCTGTTCGTAAAAACCACCTAAGATTTTACTGCCTGTTCCATCTTTTAGTTGATAAGTTACTGGGTTTGTCTGTAAGACTTTTGAAATTGTAAATATTTCCGTTGTCCAATTTGGGGTGTATCCTTTACTAAATGCATGTTTATACTTAGATATTCTTACTTTATCATTAACTTTAAATTTTGGTTTATATAATGTTTTATCATTTATATGAGCATTAAATTTAATTTTGTGTGCGTCCATCCGGGCCTCATTAGGTGTACATTTGATTGTTCTATGTTTTGTATTATTATAGTTTTGTATAATTTTTGATATTTTATCATACCAATTCCATGTACCTGTTGCAGTGAAATGTCTATATATATTATTTTTAAGAGTTTGTATAACACGTTCACAAATCGAACACTTGATAACACTGTATGAACTGAAATGTTTAATTTTATATTTTTTCATTAAATCTTGAAATTTAATATTATAAAATTCTGTGCCATTATCTGTTTGTAACAATTTTGGATTAGCTTTTTTCAATATATTAGACATGGCTTTTGTACAATCTTTACCGGACTTATTTTTCAGTGACTCAACCCATATATATTTTGAATACGTGTCTATAACAACCAGAATATATCTAAAGCCATGATTTTTTCTAGAATGTGATTGCATATCCATTAAATCAGCTTGCCAGAGGTCATCAATAAACCGTGTTACTACACATCGTCTAGGAAATATTTTTCTGGCTGGTCGATGTAGTTCATTAGCTATGGGTCTGGGTCGAAATCCCGACAATTATAATCCCGACATGTAAAATCCCGACATACCAAATCCCGACAAATCACAATACCGACAGTTTAAAATCCCGACAAGTCACAGTACCGACTGTTTAAAATCCCGACAAATCATAATACCGACGGTTTAAAATCCCGACCAAACATATTTACATAATATTATCATGTTCATTATTCAACAATTTCATTTAAAAACTCAAACAATACATTACACTACAATCGCAATTTAACGGCACGGTAATATCGATAAGGAATGTTGACACCCATAAACGTCTTTAACGTATATAATGTCAAATACCCACGAATAATATTTTTAAATTTCAACAAATTAACTAAAATCATTATAAATTCACAAAAACTGTTACGAATATAGGTGTTGTGTGTATTTTGTTTAAAGAGCAAAAATATAGATTTTTACGAGAAATGGCCAGTGGTAATGTGTCATTGAGGTGTACCAAAAAAAAAAATGTTATGTATCATAATTTATGATTTATTAATATTAATATAATATAGTATACATATAATATCATTTTTATAAGATATATCAATTTTGAAAAACTACTTATATAAAATATTTATTTTGGCGCAAATGATATGTCATTTTCGTACCTTTGGCGCTTATGTCATATAACCAATTTATTAATTTGTCTTTCCGGTTAATGAAATAATAACTTACCTGTGCAGGCCATTAGTTTTCTTTTTTCGCAGCACCAATAATATATGTCCTCTCGATTCTTGTCTTTTGTCATTAAATATCCCTTGACACATATTTTGGCATTTCCTTTTTGAGATGGGATAATTTGACATATTTCACTCATAATTAAAAAACTCCTAACTTATATTTAAAACAAAGGTACTATACAATTAACACGCAAAAATACGTTTGTTCAGTTGAAATGTTCGATCGTTCACTGAGACTTGGGACAAGTAATTGAGCGTTTTAGATAATATAGGTACTAAATTAAACTTTTATAAGATAAGATAAAATTATTTTATTTTGTCGATATTTTGAACTGTCGGTATTTTGAACTGTCGGTATTTTAGACTGTCGGGATTTTGGTTTCGGGTTTTTGACCATTCGGGATTTTGAACTGTCGGTATTTTGAACTGTCGGTATTTTAGACTGTCGGGATTTTGGTTTCGGGTTTTTGACCATTCGGGATTATCATTGTCGGGATTTTGAACGCCTCCCATTAGCTATACTATCTAAGGTTGCCATTATATTATAATATTTCTCTCACGTAGTTCTTCTAAAATAGATATAATTTCATTATTAACACCAGTATTACCAACACTTTGTGATGATGCTAAAAGATTTAATCTAGTCACTAGCTCATTTGGGTCGTCATAATAAACTAACTGGGTTTGAGGTATTACATCTTTATATAAACCAGTACCTTTATTATTAGTCTGCGGTGTCGAAGTAAAACTAAACATCTTTTCAACAACGGGTTCTGAAATCATAGAACTGTTAGCTGTTGGTTGAAATTCAAACGGCTCATTTCCTACGGTTGTATTATTATGAATATTCCTACGTTTAGCGCTCAACCTAGATATATGTTCGTTAAATGGTAATAAGTTAATTCGAGGAGTTTTAGGGGTATTAATTTTGGCTATTTCTTTGTTTAACTGGTAATTCTCATTTTTCATTCGTTCGTATAGAGGTTTTACAACATTAATCCATTTAAAGTATATTGAGGTTTTGGGTTTCCCATCTGGTTTTAAATGAACATGTGTTGTTCTCAAAATATCATAATAAGTTTCCATATCTTCTATAGTGTGATTTTTTGGTTCCTTCTCGCATAATAACGGCCATAGTCCTTTAGTCCATTTATAGTATTTATTAACCAACTGTAAGTTACCATGGCAAAAAGTTACTGTGTGATCTCCTATTTTGTACAAATCACTAGCTTTATCATAATACATACCATAGGATTTATCATAACGTTGTATTGTCTGTCGATTATTAAAAAAATTTACAAATGGTGAATTTAATAAACCGTCATCTTCGTCACTAATATACGAGGTTTCCGTATTTTTTTGATCAGCTGGGTGCGAGTTACATTGATTATTTTTTCCTATATGCGTACTCAATGGTTTAAATGCCTCACGGAAATAGTTTTCAGAATCTATAACGCCACGTTTCATTTCCATTATTTTTCGTTTAATATTTTTTTTTGATGTTATTAAATTTTCCAGCAAAACTTTTTCTTTATTGTAGGTTATTGTAAATAATAAATACAATATAACTGTATCGTATGACTACTGATATCACTATGGGGCTAATAACTACGTACTATGATATATATATATATATATATATATATATATATTTATAAAGTATTTTATTAAAATAATATTAAGGTTTACAATAATTTTCTACAAAGTTCCCCATTAAATGGCTTATAAATTATAATATCAGAAAACTAATGATACGTATGTTAACATAATACAATACAAATTTATTTTATTTTAATAAACGTATGAAAACCACATCAATATCTTCCTTCATTCATTTCTCGAGTTTTATCGATAACCAGAAACCCGTAATCACTGTGGTTCCAACATAAATGTGAAATTTCCCGAAATTTTGAGAAATCCATATCTGCAGACGAAGGATCGTTGAATATATGGCGTAAATTTGTATCATCTTGTTTCAGCACCATTAAAAAGTTTGAGTTATCTCTTACTAAATGTTTTGATATTTTAGAATATGTTTGTGCTAAATAAAATACAGAGCTAGCACCTGAATGTCTTCCAATGCTGAAGTATTCCCTGATTACAGATTGTGGACCACATATTACATCATCAAAAATTATAATAGAATTTTTTTTAGTCAAGTTCGGTTTTATAACCTTATCAGCGCTTGTAAATATGAAAAAATTAGCACCTTGTATATCATCTATTATTTTTTTTAATAAAACATATTTTTCCTGATTAGAGGTTTTAGAGTATAAATAAATATTTTCAAATCTTAACCCGTTTGCATGTGTGATTAGATTATACATTATATTTGTTTTTCCTGATCCACTGGGACCGACTAATATAGCGCGTATAGTATCAGGTAATAATGAACCGTGTCTTGATGGTTTTTTTACCATCTGAACATCCACATTTATAACATCTAATTTATCTTTCTGTTCGATAAAATCCATTTTTTTTTCTTATAAATACTCTAGAATTTTTCAATTGATAATCAGTTATAGATTAGGTGTTCATCTCGAAAGTGCCAATCAGGTAAGACTGGGAAAGGATTTGCAAACTTCCTTATAAATAGTCTCCCAGTTGAAGCCCATGTTCCAGGCTATCAGTATTGTGGTTCTGGTACAAAATTAAAAAAGAGATTAGATCACGGTGATAAAGGAATAAACCCATTGGATGCTGCTTGTCGTGATCACGATATTGTGTACGCAGCGAGTAAAAATTTAGACGATAGACATAAAGCTGATAAAGTGTTAGAAAATCGAGCTTGGGAAAGATTTAAAGCAAAAGATACACCTAGAAAAGAGAAATTTGTTGCGTACGCAATAACAAACGTGATGAAAGCTAAAAGAAAATTAGGTATGGGTTGTAAAGGTAAACGGAAACGTGTTAGAAAAAACAATGGTATGCTAGCTGTGAAGAAAAAAAGATCCTCAAAGAAAAAGAATAGTGGTAAAAGATTGATTTTAACACCAGGACAGAGAGGAGGCGTAATCCCCTTAATACCTATATTTGCGGGATTGTCAGCACTTGGTAGTTTAATGTCCGGGGGTGCCAGTGTGTATAATGCGGTTCAAAATTCAAAAAGAAAAAAAGGTGGTGGTTTGAATTCAAACAATAATAAGTTAAGAAAAAAAAAAAAAAAAAAAAAACGACTGATGATCACGCTACCTGACAGACCGCTTTCATCTCAAGATATTATAAAATATGTAAGAAAGTTGAATATCAATCATTTCCGTGGTGTCTTTTCACGTGATAACTTACCTAAAAAACCTCATGCGATTGAATGTGGTATATTAAACTTGGACATATCTTCAGGCGACGGAAGTCATTGGGTAGCGTTTTATAAAATTAAGGACAAAGTTATATATTTTGATAGCTTTGGTGATTTACCTCCACCAATTGAATTACAACATTATTTCAGGCAGTTCAAAATAGTATACAACTATTCTAACTATCAAGATTTCAATACATTTAACTGTGGTCATTTATGCCTTGAATTTTTACAATGGGTGAATCCGTTACATTAAGTTTGACTGGAAACACAACTTTACTATCCACAAATTATTTTACGTGTCTTAACGTTTACGAGGATTCGGAAATAGCTTTGTTATGTTTAAAAACGCGAAATTTATTTCCAAACATAAATTCAACTATTAACCGCCTGGCGATAGATGTAATTCCCTCATTAAATCATGCACATAAACTAAAAACGTTTATATTTGTTTTGGAAGAAGGATGTTATGAAATTGAAGATATTAACAACAAAATTAAGAAAGAATTATTTCACTTCAATAATGAATCCAGAACACAGCTAACATCAACGTATCTATTGATCCCGTAGATTTTAGAACATACATTAAATGCAATGGAAAACTAAAGTTAAATATTCCAAACAGTATAGCATCTGTTTTTGGATTTGCAAAGAAAACCTATGATCCAATACACGAAGCTCTTCGGTCGGGAAAAGCTGCTAATTTAAACACAATTAACTCTATAAAAGTAATGTGTAATATTGCTCATGGGTCATTCGACAACCGACTTCAAAGTCATTCAATATATGAGTTTTTCCCTAGTGGGAGAACTGGCTCGAAAGTAGTTCAGTCAAAACCAAATTTGATATATTACAGATTAAACAAAACAGCCATTAATTCAATAACTGTGCAGTTAGTTGATCAAAACAATAATCCGATCGATAACTTGAATGAGTCATTGACAGTTGTTCTACATATAAAACGTCACGAGTCTCATTATTAAATTTATATCTCAGATAGCAGGATGTACGAGTCAGTTACTTTAAGTTTAACCGGGGACAAAACCATATTATCTGCAAATTATTTTCCACCTATAAACCTTTGCGAAGACTCAGAAATTGCTTTGTTATGTTTGCAGACATTTAATTCATTCCCGAATATCAACAATGACAATAATAAATTTGCTATACAAGTAGACGACCACAATAATAATGATACTGCTCGTATGTGGTGTTATATTAAACTGGAAGAGGGATGTTATGAAATTAAAGATATTAAGCATCGAGCTAAGGAACAAATAAATATTTATAATGAAAAATTCAAAACCCAGTTAACATTTGACATTTCGGTTGATCCTAACGATTTTAGAGCAAATATAAAATGTAATGGAATACTACACTTTGAGATTTTACATAGCATAGCACCTGTATTGGGTTTTGAAAAACGAGAATATAAGCCAGAATATGAAACTCATAGATCAGAAAAAGCTGTGAATTTAAACACAATTAATTCTATAAAAGTAATGTGCAATATAGCTCAAGGATCATTCAACAACCATCTTCAAAGTCATTCGATTTATGAGTTTTTCCCTAGTGAAACGACAGGATCGAAAGTAGTACAGTCACCATCAAATTTAATATATTACAAATTGAATAAAACAAATATTGATACGATAACCGTTCAGTTAGTTGATCAAGATCATAATCTGATTGATAATTTTGGTGAGACATTGACAATTATGTTACACATTAAACGTTACGGGTCTTGAGATGGGATTAAAATTCAATATAAACCCACAACTTCGGGTCAGTACAACTAGTCATAAGACTAAAGTGCAACCAGTAACATCAAATAAAATAAAAAAATTGACGGTGAAGAATAAAAAAATTTTACAAAATCTGGGTTACCAATTAAAGCAGAATGCCTGAAAGTGATATTTTGGATATAACTTCACAGTACGAAACGGATTCTAAGATTACGAAAATTGAATACCATTCATATGCACCGTATACAACATCATTTAATAATAATGATGAGATACGTATATCAATCCAGCAAACAGATGTTTATCCATATCTACACGAAAGCTTTATTTTTTTTGAAGGAACAATTACCGATGCTACCAAAGTGAAACTATCTAATAACGGTTACTCTTACCTCTTCGAACAAATACGATTGGAAATCAATGGGATAGAAGTAGATAGCACACGTGTTCTTGGAATCACTAGCTCGTTGAAAGGTTACCTATCTGGTACGCCAGACAACTACAATTGCTATGAAAATGCTGGCTGGAATTTTAAAAACGCAACGCAATCGGAAAATGACAAAGGGGAATTTAGTGCTTGCATTCCATTGAAATATTGGTTAGGTTTGTTTGAAGACTATAAAAGAATATTAGTGAATTCTAGATTGGAATTAATATTAACCCGAAGTCATAGTGATTTAAATGCTTTACAAGTTAAAACTGGTGCAACTGCTACTGAAGGTAAAGTCGTTTTAAATAAAATAGTCTGGATGGTACCACATATCACTGTTGACGTTGAAGAAAGGTTAAAATTATTGAAACTTATAGAAAAAGAAAAAAGTCTATTTATCCCTTTTAGATCTTTTGAAACTTTTGAATATCCTGAACTCGGAACCACTAAAAAAGTTGTATGGAATTTGAAAACTGCTTCAAAATTAGAAAAACCCCGATTTATCATAATTGGATTACAAAAAGGACGCAAAAATTTGATAACAAAAGATTGTAGTATATTTGACCATTGTAATTTAACAAACGTTAAAGTATTTCTGAACTCGATAGCTTATCCGTACAATAATTTGAATTTAGATTTTACTAAAAATAATTTCACCTTATTATATAATATGTATACATCGTTTCAAGAATCCTACTATGAAAAAAGTATTCGTAACCCTATATTGAGTCCTTCTACTTTTCTGACAAACGCGCCAATTATAGTCATCGATACTTCGAAACAGAACGACTCAGTCACTGCTTCAGCAGTAGATGTTCAATTGGAAATTGAAGCTTCAGAATTGCTCGCAGGTGTGACTGCTTACTGCTTATTAATTCATGATAGAATTGTAGAATATGTACCTTTTACTAGAGAAGTAAGAAAACTTGTGTAAATATAATTAAGAATTAATTTATTACAATAAAAAAATGTATTTATTAATTTGTAATATTTTTATTAAATATTATTTTAGTTTTAAAGTAAGGTTTGATAAAAAATAATTTTGACCATAGTGTAAAAATTTTATGTATATACACTAAATAATTTTGTGTAATGAATAAATAGGTTTACAACATGTGTGTAATCTCAGTAATATGTGTATCCAGTCTTAACCATTATGTTATAACACGTCAATGAACTGTAAACATACAGATGTATACTACTAGCACAGGGTAATAAGCGATCAGGTTTATATAAAAATGATAAACTTGTTACACAATTGGTTAAGTACAATATTGTTTTAAATGATTTAGTTATACAAAAAATTAAAACATAATTTTATAAGTTATAACACTAAATTTCAAAATTGAATGATAAAGTATAAAATGTATCATTATTCTATATATTATTTATTTAATTTTATTTAATATTTACAAGGTCAATGTTCAATTTACAATATAGAATAACGATATTAACAAAAGTATAATAATATTTACCAATTATTACATTTTTTAAATAATTCAATATAAGTATAGTATATAAACATAAATAGTCTTATATATTTAATATAATAGGATAAATAAAAAGTAAAATTATATACATTTTGCTTCATCATCTTCATAGAACCGCCATATTTCAATTTTAAAATTTATTATTAAATAATAATTACAGTATCATAAATCATAATATTTACAATTTAACATAATGAATCTCGACTAAAGTCAATCACAATACAATTATGTATATTATTATTTAATAATAAAAAAATAGAAATGAATCATACATAAAAGTTAATGACCAATGTTGGAATATTAAAATATATACATAGTTTTACATACATTTTTCATTTTTACAATTTATAAAATGTTCAATGAATACCCCCCCCCCCCCCCCCATAACTTCAAACAAAATAATAAACAATATTATGTCATATTTAGTAATATTAAATTTTTAATATTTTTATTAATTTAATTAGTATAATTTATAATGTCCGTATGGTAGAGTGCAAATACCATCTTTTAATATGACACGTTTATCATCATTTGCACTCAATACTATTTTTCTGGTTGTTTTAGAATAAACATTATGTTTTGTTGCCTGTATTGAGTTAATATCACAGTATGCACTAATTTGACTAGATTCCCCATTTTGTGCATCCAAATGTTGGGAATTTTGTATACTGAACTTTGATAAAATATCTAAATAATGATTGACCGTCATATACTTGTCTCTAACATACTTTTTTACACCTTTTGCCTTTTTATATTCAATACCACTTACTGTATAAGCATATAATTTGGGTCTTAGCGTTACAAATTGTGTCATAATTTCACTCTTCAATTCATCTTTAAAATACCCTGGGGTGTTCTTATGTTTATCGCTGTAACAAAAGTGGCTAATTGGAAAATTAGAAGTATCAAAGTGACACAATAAATCAAATTTTAAATCATTGAAATAATTATTTGTTTTAATACGATATATTAATGAATCGGTATCAGTGTATAATAGGGATATTTTTTTCCCATATTTATTTTTCATTACGTCATAATGGAAATTATAAATATAGGTTTTTGATATATCTAAAATAGAAAATCCAACGTAGATTGGTTTATCAAATTTAATCTTTTCTTTTTGAAAATGTAAAGACATTAACTCATTGCTATATATGGTTCTATCTATGAAATTAGGTTTTCTCATTAGCCTATGAGCTTTTCGATCATCTGATACCAACTTTATATCCAATCTTTTACGCGGATTCTCCATACATTTCCCATAGACACTATTCACGAGTAATTTCCAAAATTCATATTCAAACTTGTTTTTTGCCAAGACCCTCATACTAGTACATTTATCGACATAGGGGGCTAACCATTTTGATTGATCAAACTTAATTATTTTATGAACTTTTACAACTTTTAATCCGTTGTGAATCGCCTGCTTTAACAATCTATAATGAACGACATAATTTGATTTATTATTTAAAGTTGTTAGCAGTTTAGTAATCTTAGAATTAGGTGGACAGCTATTGTGTGGCAAAAAGGGTAAATCGCTATGAATATCACGAATAAATCCACATCCACTTCCAGTATATAACCAATAGGTGCATCGTCATCTATGGTAGTAACGTCTAATGTCAAATCATTATACCATTCAAAATTTTTGTATGGTAAACTTGCAAGCATTGATTTGCCGTATAAATTTACACAATCAAAATACGCCAAATAAATGTGTGGTTTTTTTTTGTTATAATTAATTCCATTAACATCTGGTAGATTAGCTCTGGCATAGCGTCTTACAGATTGGCATACCCCCCCTCTTATTCCATTTTCCATCATGAGTAACATCAAATAATCTGTTAATCTCTCAAGTTTAACTTCAGTAAAACTTAACATTGCGTCAAACGCAAAACCAGGTGCTGTCAAATAATAAGAGGCGTCTAAATTAAAAGTTTTCAAACAAATATCTCTAAAATTTTCAAATACATCAGCCAGAATCAATATGTCCGTTAATAAATATAAATCACTATACTCACCTAATGTTTTTATATTAAATTTCTCCCAAACATTGCATGCATGCATGTAATCTTTTTTTGAAATATGATCATCTGTTAACGAATTATAAAATTTAATTCTAGGCGGTAATGAGGTATCTTTAAGTTTTGAGTTGCAGTCTACATACTCATACGGAAATACGCCTTTCCTTATAACTAAATCAATGTTTTCTAAAGGAAAATGATGAATAATTTCACGGAATCTTGTTTTATCTTCGGCCAAATTAGTGGCTAAATTAGAGAGTGATTCTGACATGAACATAAAAGTGTCTACAAATTTCACATAAAATTTATCAAAAATTTGCTTACTAAATGTCAAATATTTTTCACCCGAGTTTGGAATAATGCGTATGTCATTATCATTACAGCCTAAGGTGCGTACAATAAAATGACCGTCATACGATAAATTATGGAAATATACTGGTACAAATGAGGGGTTTTGTGCCGAAAAATTACAATTTAAGCATAAAGCTCTCAAATATTTCCCTGTAAGATGTGAGTGGTCTCTAACTTTAAATACGGTTTCATTATTAAATGATCTCAAACATAGTTCACATTTTTTCGAATTAATATATTGACCTTCTTCCTTTTTTGTTAATTTATGCATTGATTTATTAGTATTATATAGATAATAAATTTTGGTAGAAATATCAATTATAGTTAACATAAAATGCTTTGATGCATTTTTGCCTCTATAAATTATTGGATTTTTAGGAATTTGAAATTGTTTTACTAATTTTTTTGGAACGATGCTGTAATCAATTTTAACATATAGCCCATAACTCATGGGCTTATGATAATGGGTGTTTTTAGTATTGTCCGTTATGTTATTATTAGCTGGTTTTAAAAAGCATTCAAAATCGGCATAAATTACAATAGGAATTCGGTCGGCCCGATTATATTTATTAAAATATATAAATTTGTCATCATGTGGATCAAGCATTACAGGCTTACAAAGTTTATGTTTTTGACAGATTACTTTATGCCCATCAAGACCATGCTGCCCCCATGGCTTGTTTTTATTTGGTTTAACATTAAAAGTCGTAAAACATCGCTTGCAAATAATTATTTTACTTTCGTGTTTTGTTCTTTGTGATCTAATCAGTCGTGAGAAATGACTTATGTAACAATAATGTGTTGTTGGTGCATTTGAGAAAAAAAACAAATCATAATGATCGGATTTTTCGATATTATTTATGTGAAGTGGGTAAATTTGATTTTTATCATCACAACTATAAACATTAACGGATAGGTTATTAATTTTTTCAAATTTTTTTATTTGATTAATTGGTGTAGGGTAATCAATACAATTAAAATTAAGCCCACTTTTTTTTTCCAAAAAATTAAAATATTTTATACTAAAATTATTTTTATTTTTTTTTTCATTAAATTTTGATAAAATTGCATATTTAAAACATCTGTTGTCATAATTCATTACGTTTATTATTGCTTTTTTACTATAAATTGATGGGGGTAATTTTATAAATGAGGAACCCCCTAGTAAATTTACTTTATTTGTTCTTAATTGGAGACCATCTAAACTTATTTGCCTCCAAGAAGAACCCTTCAACAGAAATGACTCTTGTTCATTTAATAATTTATCGAACATGTTTTTAAAAAGGGTAGAAAAATTTGAAGTAAAATAACATAAAACATTTGTTGTTTTAAATGCAACATCCCGAACTTCCCCCGTAATTAAATTTTCATATACTAAGTCTACAAATAAATTAAATTTATATGTGGATGAGGAACATAATTCTTTTAGTTTTGATTTTAATGAAGAAGAAGTAGAATTTAAAAATGTCAATAAGTCAATAAGGTTTTCGTTGTTTTTATAATAAAAAGTGTTTGACCGATTATTTTTAAATTTCTCAATTTCTACTAAATTTTGCCCAGTGGTGTTTGATCGGGTAATTTTTTTAATGCGGTTAAATTTTGGCATTCTTAACAATGAATTAAAATCCGTATTAAAATAAAATATAATAAAATATCACTTATGCATGAACTGTTGATTGAAGTAGATTGTCGGTGTAATTGATTATTGGAAACACTTGAATTACATAATCCTCTTCGGGTTCAGCATATAAATTACGGTTATCACAGACAGTGGTGTATTTTCGACATGCCAAACACCTTCGTCTTTGGCAATACATTTGTAGCACATTTATATCCTTGAACATAACATGGTACGCTTTGAAACTTAAATTTCTAAGATTTGACTCAAAATACGCCTGATTTATATAATTGGCACATTCAAATGAGCAAAATATATCGATAATATTATTATCAAATGAATATCGAACTTCCCTCACGACAAAAGCTGATTGCAACTGCCGAAAATATTCATAAACTTCACGTTCACTGTGAGTAAATGGATATTTTGCAATATGTTGTATTGTGATCGGCGGTATATGACTATTTACATTATTGAGGTTGTCGTCAGGTATCATCTCTGCTAAAAATTAATAAAATGATTATATTTTAAAAATTAAAATTTTATAATTAATTAACTTACAATGAAATATTCTGCTCGCTGCATGCGACGTTCTTGCTTACCAGCTTGTTGAGTATTATTATTATTTATCTAATGAACCCCCCTATTTATAAGTAACATGGAAAAGCAGATTATAAACTGTATGCCAAAAATTGTTTGATATATCCATCACTTATTCACACGGCACTATTTTTACTATAATCATTGACCCACGAAATAGTAAAAATAAAAATGAGGGTCAAATTTAAATTATAATCATTGACGTACAATATACTAAAAATAAAAATAGGGCAGTGCGTATAAGTGATGGATACATAAAACGATTTTTAGGCAATACCGCATATGGTAAGCAAATAAAATATACAATTTTATACTGGTATGTTGTCAATGTCAAATATCTTTTAATAAATTTGTTGATCGTTAAAAACAAGGTGTATATCAGTTTTTATTTATAACCAACACCGTGTGTGATAGACATTGGCATGACTATTACTATATATCATAGTTATTAGTTTATATAAAATAAAGAGACCGAATGTGAATTTCATCAGTTAATTTTAAACAATACGAGTGCATAGTAATAATGTCCGACATGAGTGTACAAAATTCAGCCGATGAAGAAATCAATGTAAGTACATTATTATAATAATTATAATATATTATTAATATACTTTAATTTAACACCATTTATTAACATTAAGTTTAAAACATAATCATTTAAATTTAGGATCATTATTCATATCGAAAAAATGTGCAAATGCAAAAAAAAACCAAAAATCACTATGAAAGCTAAACCAAAAAAACAGAAATTAATAATGGTCAACACAAGCGATCAAAATTCAGATGATGAAGAAATTGATGTATGTACACCGGTATTATTATTATTATATTATAAACTTTTTTCTTGATTTCCTTACATTACACATCAATATGTTAAAAACATGAGTATATAAATTTAGGAACTTTATAATCATCGGAAAAATGGGCAAATGCAGAATTCTAAAAAACCTGAAACCGTAATAAAACCTAAACCAAAAAAACAGAAAGTAAAATTTTGTTTATTTTAATAATAATATATTTATCAATTAATATTGATTTTAGTTTCAGTCGCATTTATTAAAACTGGAACAAGAATATAATGGTTTAACAACTATGGTCAATGAAAACTGCATACGCGTAAAAAAATCAGATGGTGGAAATTTTTGTATCAAAATACCCGAAATGAAAACAGCAAGTGATTATTTGGTTATTCAAAAATACAAAACTTCGGACATGGAAAAAGTAGAGTCAAAAGACAGGTAACTATTATTATTTTGTATAAACAGAATATATTAAGATTTACACTAGGTATCATTAAAATGAATAAGAAAAAAAATAATTAAGTACAATATTTGTAAATTATTTGAGAAACATATAATGCCATTTCCATAGTACTATTTTATAACCTAAATAGACTATTATACCATTTGCGTAGTACTATTTTATAACCTAAATAGACACGATACTTACAACCAAACAATTTTGTGAATATAGGTATAATGATGTTTCGTCGTTGATATTAATAATATTCACACAGTATGTAAAATATTTAACTGCTCAACAATTGTGTCATCTAGTTTATTTGATAAAATATTTATGATAATATGGAAATATACTCATTTATAATATACAATCATTATTTTTTAAATAGATGGAAAACCTCAACGTTCAACGCAAAAACTATGCTGAACGAAAAAGATAAAGCTGACAATACAATAATAACAGCATTTAATAATTTGCAAGATTTATTAATGGATAAATTTATGTGTAACAACAACAAAAAAATTGAATCTTATAAATAATAACTATATGTTTATATTATTATAGTTTCACTAAATGGAACCCCGCCACTAATATTTGTGCATTTTTTATTTATTACCAAACGGTTAAAATATTTGTGTTCAATTTTATTTTAGAAAGCTTACAATTAATTCAGTAATTTATACAATATGATTATATTATGGAAAAATATTTTGGTTTATTTTGCCCAGTTAACATTTAAGATTATTTATAATATATAATATATTAATTATATTATTATCATTTATTATTAAATAAAGGTATGCATTTGACAAAATGTAATACATATAAATAATGTTTATTATGAAGGTATAATCTAATTATTATATAGTAAGCTTGCCGTATATCATGATTATTTTGGTTTTATTGGTTGGTTATATCAGGCTTTAGTATAATGTCTGCAAACGTTCCGTGATGGATTTGTTGTAATTCAAGTAAAAATGACCTCTCTTCATCCTTCAAGTCATCCATTTTGAAATTATAATCTTTAATATATGTACTGATAAAATCATTTCTAATACAATCAGGTGATAAATATAAAATATTAAACTTGATAATTATACATGCATTATTGACAACAGTTTGATACATCACTAATTTATTTGATAACACTATGATATTTGCATTTATACATGATTCCAATAATTTCAATCGATTTAAATTATCACTGGATAATGTGATTCTGTTATTATTATGATATAAACTAACTGATTCAGATTTTGCACATATTTTATAATAAAAATTATTATCTAAATGTAACCGTTTAGAATGTTGAACAGTGGATAAAGAACGAACAATTATATTAAAACTATCATCAGTTATAAACTTATTCCATTGAAATACATTTAGTATTAGATATCGTTTAGTTACGTTACACATGAATAAAATAATAACAGATAAAGGTTGATCAACTAGGTATCCAATATAAATGTTTTTTTTTATTCTGTTGATGTATGCTGAATATTGATTTAACTACTACGGCGTCCATTATGTGTGCAGTATCGATTTAATTATTGAATTCAAGATGATAATATTTTGGCTTATATTTCACACTAGTGGATCTTCTATGTATCTTCAATGTTTGACAGAGTTGACGTACCTATTGATTGATTTTTTATCGATTGAAATATATGTTCCAGTTTTAATTTAATTATTAGTACTTAAACAAATAAATAAAATACAGCATAGTCAACACTACTACACTGTAAAAACACAACTAAAATCAAATCTAAAAAAAGTCAAATATAGTGCATTGGATAACAGTTTAATCACATTACGAAAGTTAAAAGTGATTATTTAACTAATGATTTTTGTTTATTGATCAATATTTTTTAGATCAATAAACAGATAATAATTGATAACAATGCACAAACATGTATCAGGTCCGCAATCACAATTTTGATTTGACCACGCACATAAAGTAAAATGATTATTGTTTTTTTTCTGTTCCGCATTTAATAGCATAGCTTTTTAATTTTGATATTAATGTATAAAATTCAGTTAATTCCTTGAAATAAAAATGTGATGGATGAATTATACCCATTTTCTGAAATGACTCTTTCAATTTCTTTTAATAAGTCCATTGTAAATAATAACGGTTACTAATAAACTGATACAGATTAAGCTGTGCGTTATTATAATATAATATTATAAACAGTTATTACAAAATATAATAACCCGAAAATTGAAACATAATTTATTATAAAATTAAAAATTGCAGTTTATGAATAAAAAAACAGAAAAAAAACAAAAAAAATGTAGACTCATAGCCTAGTGGACTATGATACTGGGTGTAGTATTAACATACATACTTACCCTAAATTCAAATTTATCAAACTCTACACTCAACGCCTTAGCCCACTAGGCCATGAGTCTACAAGTTATTTAATTACTATTTGGGTATATAAGTTAAAATAAAAAAGTAAACAGTAAAAAACTTGGATAGTAAGCACCCGCAAATCTGATCGTTCAAGGGGGAAAGTCGTGGATAACCGTTTTTAAATCTCCCTGTAACAGTAAAAAACTGGGATAGTAAGCACCCACAAATCTGATCGTTCAAGGGGGAAAGTCGTGGATAAATGTTTTTAAATCTCCCTGTAACAGTAAAAAACTGGGATAGTAAGCACCCACAAATCTGATCGTTCAAGGGGGAAAGTCGTGGATAACCGTTTTTAAATCTCCCTGTAATTGTAAAAACTGGGATAGAACCTACAAATACTACCTACTAACAGACATAACAACAACATCATCCAATTTTCACTATACCTCCGTCCTTAGGAATTTTTTGTTTTAGCTGTGGCAAAAATGTCTAATAAGTTCACCCTGTATATCACTTACACCAGAATTAGCTAATAACTCTTTTAAAGAATTATCTGAAACATTTTGCATCTAAAGATGTACATCACTTAAAGCATTTTTCAACCTTTTTATTTCTTTTATGGCTCTATTATTTTTTTTTTAAATATTTTTTTGTGTTAATTGTACAATTTTAATGCCCTTTTGCTTTCTCGTAGAGTAATAAGCACTTAACATATTTTCAAGATTCTCAACAGTTTTTAATTCATAGATACTTAAAATGTTAGTCATATCAAATAGTTCTCCATATAAATGAAAATATATATCAGAATCTGTAATGTAAAAAATTATTAATATATCCTGAGATCTAAATTAAATTAAAATTATATTTCAATGTCAATTTGCTATCATAATATACTTAGTAATACATCATGGTGTTGACGACGTTTACAAAATAAAAAGACAAATTATTACCTTCAGAAATAACCAATTGCTTTTCAGCGACTGTAATTTATACCATATAAACTAAGTTTATAGAAAGAAATTATTTTTTTTTCTCCATTCAAATTAATATCAAAACACCATTTAGATGGAATATCTACTGATGACACATTTTCTAAAATCAATTTAAAAAATGTCATAACTTCATTGTCAACCTGTAATTATATACAAATAACTTGTCTAGTTAAGTATCGATAATTTAATAAATAGTTACCCTCAGCATGCTGAGTTTCATATGATTGAGAATCAGGTGTATTTTCATATTTGAAGTATGTATGATCATGTTGTACACAATGTACATCATTGTTTGAAAAAATTAAATCTTCATTAATTTTCAATATTTTAACTGGTATTGTACCAGCTTTAAGCTTTGGTCTTTTCAAACAAATCTAAAAATAATGAAAAATATTAAAAGAAAACTGTGGTTTAAGAGTTGTGACTTATGAATCTTTGTCTGTTGTAAAATGTACTCACAGAATATTTACTCGCACCAACACCACATTCCCACGTTGAAATAATATCATCTGGATTTAAGTGAGTAGCACATATCCTTGAATTGTGGTTTAAATTCATATTTAGTGCTATTTCCCATTCATTTTTTAAATTTTTAGGCACACTAAATAAGGATTCATTGCGATATCCACAATCTTTGACACAACACTTTGGCATTTTTCAACAGTTGGAGATTATAATAATAAAAAAATATCAAATACTCGTAATATAAATAAGCCTCTAGCCCACATTTACAAATTAAAATTATTCAATGATAAAATTAAAACAATTGTAATTTTTTTTTATTTTGGCGGCGTTTTTCTAGTCTTTATTATTTACCGGTGTCTGATAGTATGATCACAAATCACAATAAAATAGTATACTATTAGGATAGTTTTCGGGTTTGCCGCCAGGGTTCACTACAATCTAGTTCTACACGAGTCTTATGGCAAAACATATAGAACGGTCCATCTGCTATAAGCAATTTAATATAGGAGTTGTGTAACCAGTATATCTTAAACCGTGCTTTTAACAAGCTGACCCCGCGTAACGTATCCCCACGATTACACGATACGGTAGACCTTGGGTCTAACATCATGTTGGTGCGCGGAAACGTTTCCGTGTTTTTCGGAGGTTCGTATGGGAAACAGAACCCCGATCCGCTGATCGAGTTTCGCTTCTATATTGCTCTACTCTACTACTAAGCTTATGACGACAAAAATTATTAACGTGGCCGCTGGAAATTCACATAATATTTCCATTATATAATACGCATGGAAATGTTAAATGTTTTTGTAGATCGTATCGTATTATATGGGTTTGCTTATTATGTACCTAAAGTTTATTTAATGTATTATAACCTGAAAATATACATATATATTATTATCCGGATAAATGAGATGACTGACCTGCTAGACACCCAAAAAAGACGGCGGCTATATGATTTGCATGGACGCTCCAAATGTTTTACATTTTTTTTCACGTAATTTATTACCCCTTTCGAAGATGTTGGACCTCCCCGTTGATGACTTATTCGCGTTCCCCGCTAAATTTATTGACCGCCTGCGACCGTACTTCGTTCGCGAACAGCGAGATCGGACGGCGTCGTTATTACTATATACAGGCAGAGGCGGCTTGAACGTAATTACAAGAGGTGCACTCCTAAAAATATGGGGTGGGTGTATTTTTGTAAATTTTTGGGAAACTGTTATGGTTAATACTTAATACAACTACCATGTTTATGCCACTTTATGGACTATGATGATATTAATATATTATACTTATAGAATCAGATTGCTATAGCTGATTATATTTAATTATTACAGTCTATAGATGGTATTATAATATATATAATAATATATTAAGAAGACGTGTCAGTCGTCATTGAAAAAAATTACTCGAAAATAAACACGCGAGACTTGTATTAACTATTAACTTATATAAATAAAATGTTGTTATCATTATTCATTCTATTAACAGCTATAGTGATCGGCAGCAATGGGAAAATGTTTTATATATAGCTTCCAAATTATATTATCTTAGTAATCATAATATGCATTCGGAATTTATTTCGGCCAATTGGACATTTACGGTGGTCTAAATAACATCTGTGTTTCATATAAAAGCTGTCTGTATTTAATTTAGTGTTCGTTTGCAGACTTTAAATTTAAATTTTAAATTGTATATTGCTTGTTTTAATAGTGAATATTAGTGATTACTTAAAATATAAATTATAATATTATTTACAATGACAAAACCTCAAATATGTGCTTGTGGAAAAAATAAAAGTGATATGAACACCACTAATTGGATTCGACATACATCTTCCTGTAAAATTAGGAAATCTAGAGATGAATCTAGGTCGATTGAATGTTTTTTCGGTAATCCTAAAAAGCCTAAGCTGGAATTAGGTGATTCTATTTCATTGGGTAAGTTCACTAATTTTCTTAATTATTAAATTATAAATATAGAGAGCATTATCTAGTATAATTAATAAAATAATTATGTATTACCTAATAATATTTATTATTATTGATCTACATTATCTAATGTAGTAAAATCATTTAAATAGCTTATAAATTAAAATAGCTAATTTTTATATTATAGAAATTAATTTAAAAATTGTTATTTTAGAACAAGGTAGTAAAAAAAATAGTTTTATGACTATGAGTAAGAATAAACCAAAATCAAATAATAATCCAGGTAATAAATATTTGTATTCAAAAAATTTATAATTTTTGAATTATTCATACAATTTGAAAATAACGTTTTTTGACATTTATAGAAGTAGAAGAAAACTTATACAGTAGTAATTCTACTACTATTACTTGTGAGTCTGTTACTACTAAAACCTCGACTACAACTGCAACTGCCAAGTCTGTTACTACTACAACTGCCGAGTCTGTTTCTACTTCCTCTACTGACAATGTATTTGAAGTGATGAAGACTGATAAATATTCAGGTATTTTATTTTTTTTTTAAATATTATGTATTATATATTTATAAAATACCTGAATTATGTGTATGCATACTGAGTCTGAGTCTATGCAAGATAATGTTTAAAATATGGTTGTTTCATAACAAAATGATTTCATAAATTGAATATTACTTCACATATTGATACATGTTTAAAGAATAATAATGTACTTTGTTAATAGCATATAAAGATGCATATTTTATACACTGTTCATAAATTAACTATTTCCACTTTCTATATCTAAAAAAAAAAATAGAAAAATATTTTCTAATAATTTTCTTATAATCTAATTATTTGTTGACCAATTTAATGTGATATGAAAAATCATGAAAAAATGTTTGATACCTGAGTGAGAATAATTTTTCTATTATACAAATATTAATTGACTACCTATTACTTAATATCTTAGAAATTATTTATTTTAAATATATGATTATCTAATTATTCTCTTATTTATTTTAAATTATTTAAATATATCTAATTATTCTCTTATGTTTAATAATTACATTTAAATACCAACAGTTGGTGTAGAAAATATTAATCTTGTTGATGAAAGTGGAGATACAATAGGTCTAGTTCAGTATTATTTACTATTTTACTAATAAATATTAAACGGTTTTCACATATAAAATATAAGATATTGATAAAATTATTTTCAATGTCTTAAGAATTACCATAAACATTATGTTTGTTCTAGATTCAAATGAAAATATGATTAGTTGTATGATTAATGATGGAAATAAAGTTGATCCTATACTTCTGGAATCGACTAACACATATGAATCAGAACAATCTCCTAACAAATTTCGCAATGATCCTGCATTATATTTGAACAAGACAATATCGCATTGTTTGAAAAACAATCTACTTGAAATGGGTCCTTGCCAACCTACTGCATCAGAATTGGTAAACGCTGTTTTTCCAAAAGACACCTCTAGTCCTTCACGTTCATTTTCTTCAACATATTATTTTAAATTAGTGAATGGAAAAACTGTACATCGTAATTGGTTAGCATATCCTTCTTCAACTGACAGAATTTACTGTTGGACATGTAGGCTTTTTGGGACACCCGGCGCACAAAAAAACGGATTAGTCAGTTCGGGCTGTAATGCTTGGGGCCACCTTAGTGGTGTATATGGACGACTGCATAAACATGAGTCATGTAAAGACCACTTAGAATCTGAACTCAGTCGTGCCATGTATATGAGAAATAATCGAATTGATATTCTGACAGTTAAATCATCAAATTCCCGTGTAGCTACAAATAGAAAAGTAGTTAAAGTACTAATGGACATTGTTTTATGTTTGGCAAAGCATAATGATGCATACAGAGGTCATTTAGAAACAAATAAAGATCTTATTCAAGGGAAATTTCGTGATTGGGTTACAGTATTTGCTAAATACCATCCAATATTGGCATCACATTTAGACCGGATCAATTCTAATTCTAAACGGTCATCACTCACATTTTTATCAAAAACTTCACAAAATGCTATGATTGAAAGCGTTGCAGAAACTATTAGAGATAAAATTTTAGATGAAATTAAAACAGCTGGCATGTATTCACTTATTTTGGATTCGACAACCGATGTAGCAAAGCTTGATCAATTCGCATTTGTATTCAGATATTGTTCAAGTGAAGGAACTGTTCATGAACGATTTTTGTGTACAGATGAAACTGCAGATTCAACAGGTAATGGAATGTTTGCTTTATTTTGTAAAATTTGTGATCGTTATTCATTGAACTGGAAAGAACAATTAATTGGTCAAGCATTTGATGGAGCATCAAATATTCAAGGTGCTATTAAAGGATTGCGAACCATTATCCAAAAAGACAACCCAAATGCTTTACATGTTTGGTGTTTTGCACATTGCCTTAATCTTGTTGTCTGTGATTCTTGCCAAGCTAATATTCAAGTAAGAGATTTTTTCAGTATTATAGGTAGTTTAGTTACTTTTATTGGAGCAAGAAAAAGAACTGCTACTTACGTTGATTTACAGAAAAAATATTATCCGAACGAACGTTCACGCCGACTTAAACACTTTTCTAATACTCGATGGACTTATCATGATCGGTCAATAGATGTAATTTTAAGAACTTATAGAGCTGTTATTGAAACATTAAAAAGTATAAGAACTGACGAAACTGATAAAAAAACGCGTGATACAGCTAAAAGTTTTTTAAAAAACTTGAATAAGTTCAATTTTGTTCTTACAATGCACTTTATGAAAAAATTATTTTCCATCACAACACCACTTTCCAAATATTTGCAAGCTCCAGACATGGACTTCATCCAAGCAATGAAACTTGTTATGGCCACAAAACATCAATTGCAAGAAATGCGTATTGACAAAACGTACGGAAATATAATCAATAACTCAAAAACATTTTCTATAGAACATAATTTAGATGAAAAAGACATACAAGAAAAACGTGTTTCATTAAAAAAAAAAAATGTCTGGTGAAAACCAAAACGATGAAAGACTTAGTTCAGCAAAAGAGCGTTACATTAGTGAAGTATACAATGTCACACTAGACATTGCTATCAATAAGATTGAAGACCGATACTGCAATTCAGAAAATATTTTTAATGATATATTTTTTTTTTCTCCTGAACATTTGCAAAACCAAACCACAGCTATACCTAATTCATTTGACTACATCTGTAATTGGTTATCAGCATTTAAAATTGATAAAGAAAATTTAACTACCGAATACCGTTTATTTGCTTCAAATTTTAACAATTTAATGAAAGATAGCCCTGAAAATATCGATGAAAAATGTGCATTATCTGTAATTTCTTATGAAAGCAGTGAAAATGACTCAGAAACTTCAGGTGAAGACAACTTTGGAGACTTGCTGCAAGTATCAAATATATTGCAAAACTTAAGTAAAATGGGCATGGCATCAGCATTTCCTAATTTAAGTATGGCTTACAAAGCGATTTGTACATTGCCTCCAACATCCGCTAGTGCTGAACGTTGTTTTTCTAAATTAAAATTAATAAAAACTAACTTACGTTCAACTATGAGTGAGGCGAGACTAGATCATCTCATGGTAATATCGTGCAACCCAGACATTGATATAAATATGGACGATGCACTTGATAAGTTTGGATCAAGATCTAATCTACTGAGGTCAAATCTATTGTACCAATAATGTTAACAACTTTCACATTGTATCAAAAAAATTGTATTAACAACATTCAAATATATTATATTTAAATGACAATTAAATATACATTGTGATCACGATCACAGGTACTACAAAATATCTCAGGCATTCTTATTATTTGTTGTATTTTTAATTTATTATTTTATCATTATAGGTAGGTAAGTAACCTCCCGTTTTATTGTTATATCTAATTCCTAGGTATTTCAAAAAGTGCAATTTTGTTGTATATTTATTGTTAATGTTGGAACTAAAAATACTGATTATACCAAAATTTAATCAATTTTTATATAGAACACAAAAGACTACATTTATATGTTGTATTTTTAGTTTTTAATTTTACTATTGGTAGGTAACGATAACCCACTGTTTGATTGTTAGATAATATATATTGTAGGTATTATTATATAATTTTTATTTCAAAAAGTGCAATTTTTATTTTATATTTATTGTTAATTTTGGAACTATACAGACTTATTTTATTAAATTTTATAGGTAATCTATAGTATGGGACACAAAAACTGATGAACATATATAGTTTAAACTTTAAATAGGATATTATTCATGGATACAGGAATAATTATATAAACTGTTTTATGTGAAAAATAATTAAAAATAAATTTGTTTGCCTTAATACATTGTTATTTTGTTTCATTTTCATTTTCCCCATAAATTTTTAGTTGCGTACCTATATTGTATTATTTACGTCAGCCACAATCTTAACTTACATTATGGGGCAAATGTAAAAACGCTCATAACCATTCAAAAATATAACTAATACTGATTATTTGTTTACTTCTCCTCCCAGATTTTATCTTCTATAGTGGCCAAAAAAAAGGGGAGGCACATGGTCCCTCTCCCTACAGCAGGTGCCCTTGGTGGTGGTGTTTAAAATATAGGTGGGTGGTCTGAATTAATATGTGCACTCCTAATATCAATTGTCTCAATCCGCCACTGTATACAGGCATATATATATGCGTCGAAGCGTTCGATTTTATATTTTACAGACTTTTGCCTACTCGGTCTCGGTGACGCCGTGACCTACTCATATATTAGCAATATATGATGAATTAATACAATAGCAAAATATAACTTTATGTATTTAATTAAAGTCTAGCAATTGAATTGTATAAATATATGGCTATACTATTTGATATTACTTATATAGGTAGATTTAATTATGAGTATTATATGAAATCAACTATTTAATACATAATAAATTAATTACTCGAATAGACAATAGTAACATAACTAACGTACATGTATACTATGTTGTGCTTAATATACTACTGTTCGAGTGAGTTTATTGGTTGAGGTAATAATATATGACTATGATATATGACTATACTATATAGGAGCCCATGTCAAACGATTATGTGGTTAAATATATTATAATATACTACGTAGTAGGTACTTAAAATATTACAGTTTTTAGGTGAGTCAAATTATGTTTATTAATAGACAAAATATTATAACTTAATATGTATTTAATTAAATTCTGGCAGTTAAATAATTGTATTATGAAATGACTATGTTATTAAACTATTTAATAATTAATATTTAATTAATACTATTTTATTATTTACACATTTATTGAGCAACCTACCTATATTATTTAACAAGGACTGGATTATATGGTTCTTTACTTGAATAGACGACAATAGTACAATATAACTATATAGTACCCACTTAATTCATTACAGTTTTTAGGTGACTTGATTGGTTGAGGAAATTAAAAATTATAATGCTGCAGACACCAGTATTATATTACAATATTAATAAACAAATATATCTTCATATATTTCAGTAAAGTCTGGTAGTTAAATTGTATAATGATATGCCTATACTGTTTGATATTTCTTATGTAGAAACGTTTAGTAAATATAGTTTTTAAATAAGTAATTGATAAACAACAATAATTAATTAAGCGGCGTCATGTCGTTATTACTATATACAGGCTTGAATATATGCGTCGGAGGGATAGATTTTTTTGCGCAATACGGTTTAAGAGTCATAGATTTGACGTCAGTTTTCAACTCGATAGGTAGGTAGGTAGATTTAGGCCTCTTTCACAGCCGCGCGTACGGTACGCAAGCTGATGAATACGCGCGTACGCAGCGTATGAAAAATGTATTAGTATAAAACTGGACTTAATGCGTTGTGCATGACTGCATGAGTTGATTCATAGGATATAGTTACTAACATGCAAAATTAATTAAGTCCATTTTTAATGTATAAATTATTAATATTATTATTTTTTTTATCATTATTGAGTAGTTAGAATCACGATTTAAAGTATTTAATCGTGGTTAGTGGTTAGTGGTTACAATTAAATTGATTATAAATATTTATTATAAATACTTATTTTATATTTATTGAAGTTTATAAATAGTTATTTCTCGCGAAGATTAGAATATTATTTTGATTAGAACTATTAGTTAAATAGTTAAACTACTTGCATGGAAAAAGAGGAAGTAATGAAATTGATTCTTGTTTGTACCGTTACATAAATACACTTGATAAAAATGTAACTGGTTTATCACTTTTTTCTGATACTTGTGGGGGCCAGAATAGAAACAAAAATGTTGCAGCTATTCTTATGTTTATAGTTCAAACCAGTAATCATATCCAAGTCATTGAACAAAAATTTTTAGAATCAGGTCATTCTATGATGGAGTGTGATTCAATGCATAGCTCTATTGAAAAAGCTAAAAAGTACACTAGTGTGTATACAGTAAATGATTGGTTAAACATCTTCAAGTATGCTCGCTCTTCTCGTCATCGGAGTAATGTTCAGCCTTATGAAGTAATTGAAATTGAATATAATGATTTTTATGATTTGGCAGGATTATCCAGTGCATATTTACAAAATACTGGCATAAATACATGTGGTGAGAAAGTAAACTGGCTTAAAATAAAAACACTGAGATATGACAAAGAATATCCAAATCATTTGCTATATCGATATGATTATTCTGATGAGTTTTCTAAAATAAACATAAAATTAGTCAAAAGAAGGTCAACTGCACGAACTGAGTTTGTACCTAAAGAAGCTGATCAACTTAAAAAAGCCTATACAAGTATGTTACCAATATCAACAGCTAAGTACAATGATTTGCAAAAGTTATGCAAACAAAATGTTATTTCTTCTCAATACCATGCTTGGTATGCTTCTCTCCCATCCACATTAAGAGTGTTAGATTTAAATCCTATACTAGAAAGTGATTATGATGAGACTTCAGAATAAAAAATATGTATTATGTATTTCTATTAAGTTTTTTTTTTATTTAAAATCATTCTGTTAATTACATTTTAAAAGTGAAAGTTATTTTAATTTATATTTTATATTTGTTTATGCATTTTATTTTATTTTGAGAATTAAATTTAAATTCAGGACTTGAAAGAAATTCTGATAAGATTTCAGAATAAAAAAGTTATTACATAAAATTTTTTTAAAGTTTTTTATTTTATTTTAAAGTATATTGCTTATGTTAATTTCTAAAATGTTATTTTAATTGTTATTCTTTAAAATGTTAAAGTTTATGCATTTTTTATACCTATAAATATCATTATAATATTATGAAAAAATATAAAATGTTTCCTATTGATTATAAAAAAATAAAAAAGAATTAAATTGTATTAAAATGAGTTTTTATATTATATTATTTAGATTCTGCAGGTCAACAATTAGATACTTGCAATACACACTAAGTCCATGTAAACTATGCAAAAGTCACTAAGTCCAACTTAGTAAATTTTATTTTAACTATAATAAGAATAATACAATTCACAGTGTAATATTGTTTACAGCCATTTATAAATGACTACTTTACTTAAGAGAAAATCAATTAAAACAAGCAAAAAAAAATTTGGTTACATAATATTATGGAATTAAAGATTGGAAAAATTGCAAAAGCTCATACTCAAAAATCATGTTTTTGGACTTGGTGTGTTTTGCATGAACGGGGACGAAATACACTGTTTCACAGACACGCGTACGAAACGCGCGCGTTTTTTTGTACCCGCGTACGGCATGATCCGTACGCGTGGATCGTCGGTCGCGCGTACGGTACGTGTGCTGACCAGTTATGACATGTAATGGAATGGTTCAGAGCCCTGCGTATCAAACGCGTGTCGCATCGGTTTTTCACTTTGTCATCGATGTTCATTGAGAGCGTTGAAACTTAATTTTCAAAATCCTTTGGTTTTAAAAGTTTTAAAAGTGCTAAATAATAACAATAAAAAAATATGGCACAACTAAACATTGATACAGAACTTCTAATTAGTGAAGTAGAGGCCAGAAAAAATCTCTGGCACGCTGGTGATGAATTATATAAAGATCGTGACATCAGAATCAAAAGTTGGAAAGAAATCACAAGTAATATAATAAAAAATTATAACGAAATGTCTGATTTCGACCAGAAAAAAGCAGGTAAGTACATTTTTTAGAATAAAGACTATATTATAATAATGTTATCTTTCAAAAAGTATCTATAGGCAGGTAGGAAGTATTGCAAAAGATACTTTTTAAAAATATTCAAGTACAGATATACAGATACTTCTTTTAAAATACGTATTTGAGTACTTGGAAAGTATCTAAATACTTTTACTCTAGTACTTTACAAGACTGTAAGTAGGTAGGTCTTATAAGTCAAAAAAAAATTGCTATAATAACTACAATATATTTTATATTGCTATATTTTAAATTAAAATAATACAAATAATTAATGGATTATTCTGTCTTGCCATTCAACCTTTCCTGTATCACTGATGAAATAATTAGCGAACATATCTCGTATATTATTTCCGGACCTGTTAAGTAGATCTACTTCTTCATTTGAATTTATCAAACCACTTACACTAAGTGTATCTTCAAACTTATATCCATCTCTTACTCTAACAAAATTGTGTAAAATACAACAAGCTTTCACAATTTTTTCCGAAAGTTCCACGCTAACATTCAACGGCCTATGTAAAATTCTCCACTTGTTGGATAAAATCCCAAATGTTGACTCGATGTATCGTCGCGCTCTTGATAATCGATAGTTAAATATTTTCTTTTTGTAGTTAAGATTACTCCTGGCGTACGGTCTTTAAATAGATCGAGATACACCAAAACTTCATCAGCAACAATTACAAATGGCAATGATTGATTTGTGTTATCTCCAGGTAGTGGTCTTTGATTTGGAATCGAATCATTTTCAAGCTTCTTGTAAAACATACCATGTCTAAAAACACTAGAATCGCCATATTTACCTTGAGCTCCAATATCAACGTACGTGAAACAGTAATTGGCGTCACAAATTGCCATTAAAACAATCGAATAATAATGTTTGTAGTTATAAAATAACGAACCACTTTGCATAGGTTTTATAACTCTTACGTGCTTACCATCTAAAGCTCCGATACAATTTGGGAAATTTGTGATATTTCCAAATTCAGATGCAATTGTTATCCACTTTTCTTCTGTTAAGGTAGGCATACATTCAACCTTAGATCATATACAATGGATGGAGCCATGTGTGTATTTCTCGTATACCGAGCTGTGTCCAACATAACCCCCCACTACCTATTTAATTCAAGGTACAACGAGTTATTACGCATGCGTTTCGCCAACAATCACTATAAAATAACTAATAAGCGGGGGGTTATGTTGGACACAGCAAATGATTAAAGTAGCGCCATCCATTGTATATGATCTAAGCATTCAACTTTTAAATTCCAGATGCTATCACAGACTTGCTCCACTATTCCACTGATAGTAGAAATTCCCATTCTATATGTATAATGTAAATCCGTAAATGTATTACCAGAAGCGAGATACCTGAAAATTAAAAATATTAAAAAATTTGTATAATTTATTACTACCTAATTAATGTATTGATTTAACAATGATGTGTCTGTTTTTTTTGTCAGCATGTATACGTATACGATAAGTACCTAGTCCAAATAGACTTATAAATTGATTTTCTATATACACTATTAAATGTTCAAAATATTTGGACGTATTTTGAGCTATATACACATTTTCTATTTTAGATTCTGAGTGGAACGAAGAATGTATTGATTTTACAATGATGTGTGTTTTTTTTACTTTTTACACTCATACATGTATATCAAACGAATAACATTATTATAACCTATATAATATCTATCCAATCTATCCAATTATTATAGTTAATAGTTTATATATTTTATATTTTAATAATATAACCTATCTAACCTATTTATTTAGTTGAAAAAGTGCAACAACGGTGGAAAACTGCAAGAGATGCAAAAATGCGATCAATTTCAAAAAACAAAAATATGAAGTCTGGATCCGCTGCAAAAAACTTAAAACACTATATTTACGATCGTCAACTTCAGTTTTTAGAAACAGTTGCTGAACCCAATACGTAAATAATACCTAATTGTATTTCTTTAATATATCTCAACAGTAATATATTATAATTATAATTATATAATTTATGCTAAATATTTTTAATTTCAGAAGTCAATCAAGTCTTGATGAAATTGACGTTGTCCAAGCCGAAGTTGAGGAAGACGATCAAAATACTAAAATTGTAGAGGATCAGGATGATAGCATAGAATTACCTGCAGAAACTGAAAAATGGAAAAGGAAGAGAAATACTGGGAGTACAACTGGGAGTAAAATTAATAAAAGTAACCAAAACTTCAATAATAAAAATAACAATAGTAATAATAATATAATATGTATTAGGTTTACTAAATATTATATCATATATTCATATAAATTCTAAATTAACAAATTCATTAATTGATTACTGTTATTTGCGAATGTATTTATTACATTTTCTTTGTCTATTGGTATATCTTGTTCACATGCTATGCGCATCAATCCTTCTAATCTTGGCTCTACCGTTGTCGAACGTAATCTTGTTTTAATTAGTTTTAATTTTGAAAAACTTCGTTCTGTAGAAGCACTTGAAACTGGCAATGTGACTCCAATTTTAATTAACATATAAATATTTGGTAATACATCTTTTATACTTGAATCAGTAAACAACTGAAATATATATAATAGTGAGCTAATATTCATGGAGTTTCTAGGTAATATTATAGATTCTTCTTCATCTTCAGAACTAGATTCAACATCATTATTGTCGCCATCATCAGATATTAGATAAGTCTTATGAAGGCTTTCAGGTAAATGATAAGTTTTTTCTAAAGCAGAAAAACAATTTACAAGCCACATGAATTCAGTTTTTAACAATTCAGCATTTAAAAAGTTTGGATAAATTAAAGATATACTTTCAAAAGCATCATTTGGCATTTTATGATTATCAGTTTTTATTTCTAAAATTCTTTTTTTTGTTATAAGTGATAAATCTTTAAAAACTGATAATGATGATTCACTAAATTTCTTGTCAATCTCATTACTTATAATGTCAATTACAATATAAAATGTGTGATACTTAAAATTATTAAGAGGATCAGTTGTTGGCTCATCCGATGCTTGTTCACCCGGCATACGTTTTCTCTTCCTATGACGTTTTTGGGGTAAAGGAGTAAAAGTGAAATTTTCTTCACTGTGAACCTCAATAAATTTGTTTACCTCAAAAATAATTGAATCAAATTCATCTCGCAGTTTCAACAACTGATTTTTCTTAGATATAATCATTTCTGACGTTATGATAAGATCTGTATCTATAGCTTGAAGTATTTTACTTAATGGATCTAATAAACCAAATATTCTTTTAAATACAAAACAAGTGTACAAAAATCGTTCAGTCTGAAAATATTCAATAAATGTTGATGCGTCAGATGAAAATTCAGATTTATGAAGATCTTCAAGTGTATCAATTAAAGCTTCCCATGTGATTAAAATTTTATTTAATGCTGTAGAGTGACTACTCCATCGTGTAGTAGTAACACGTTTCAAACTACGAACTGCCCATGTAAGATTACGTTCTTTTTGATTTTGTTCAAAAACAAATACACGATTTTTGCTACTTCATATAAAATCATATACTTTGGCCAAAATCCCAAAAAAATCAACAGCTTCAAGACAGCTTTTAACACCTTGTTCAACAATTAAATTTAAACGATGTGCCCAACACCAGATATAAATAGCTTGATTATTTTCACTTTTAATTTTTGCTTGTAGACCGTTTTATTCGCCTCGCATATTAGCTGCGCCGTCATAGGATTGACCTATCAAATTATTTTTCCAATCAATATTGGTTTTCTCAAAAATATTAAGAAAAATACTATAAAGGGTCTGACTATTAGTGGATGAAGTAGTACAGATCATAAGTAAACGTTCAACAATTTTACCTTTGCTTTCATCGGTATATCGAATTACAAAAGATACTTGTTCATGCCTTGATATATCGAATGTTGTATCTATTGATATACTAAATATTCTAGCAGTATTCACTTCTTGTACAATTGATTTTAAAATTGAATTTGAGATTGAATCAATAAGTTGGTTCTGTCGTTGCCAAGTAATAAAAGATGTCATATGTTTTCCTTTTTCTTTTAATTGGGTTATATATGAGGACAAAACTGGCGAATACTCGGCTAGCAAAATAACGAGATCTTTGAAGTTTCCTCTAACAGCATCAGACCATTTTTCGTTGTGTCCTTTAAATGCTAATCCATGTTTTCCTAAAAACAATGTTATGTCCACGAGTTGTTTTACAATAATCCTATTGGTTTGAACTTCAATTTTTTTTTCGCTTTCAATGCTGGTAACAACGGGGAACACTGTTCCTGAATTGTTGCATCAATTGAAGCGGCAATGTGTGTTACTGAAGTTTCGTGTGAAGCTAACATAAAGACTCCATCTTTCCAGCGAGAAACACCATAATTAGTCCATGCTTCTTTAGGATATTTCCCAAATAATATACAATATAAGCAATATATTTTGTCTTTTGATATAGAATATGACAACCATTTACGAGTTCCTACAGATCCATCGGGTAATGTTTTGGTATACCATTTGGCATGAAAACTAAGGTTATTGGTTTTTGGAAATTTATCGAAAGGCATCTCTTGAGCACTTGGTTGACAAGGTCCTAATTTTAAAATATACTGATTTTGTTCAAATGTAAATTTCTTGTTCATATCAGAAAATCTTACAGGATCATTTTCATTTAAATTTTCATACAAGCCTGTAAAAAATTTAGTATCTATATATATTTATAAATAGTTAAATAGTCATAAATTAATTTATAACAATGTGTAGAAAAATTTACAAATAAAAATACTACTTATATACATAATATTAATGTAAATATTTAAGTATTTTTAATATTTTTATTTTCTGTGTACTAAATTATTATACTAAAGGAATTACAAGAATATAATATTATAGTAGTCATCTGACAAAAAAAATAATTTAAATTTACCTTTTAATTTGGAAACAACAGGTAACTGCTCTTCATTAAAGTCATCATTTTCTTTGGGAGTGCTTAATGTTTGCTCTATTTAACACCACATTAAATTATTAGTTATATTATAACTGTAGAGAAATTTACTTAGTATTAAAAATATTAAGACACTAAGTACCTAAACCTAAAGAGGCCATATTACTACATATATTACTTATAATATAAACTAATAGTTAATAGTTATTAATTATTATAATTGATAGTTAATATACTTGCCAGATCGTGTTTTTTTTTACAATTAATTCAGACAGTTCAGTTGAATTTGTTGCTGGTCTCTTAAAAAACTTGGAAATATTTTCGTTTGTTTTTACAGTTATTACTGTTTTGCACGTTTTTGTGTGCCTTGCCCAATTAGTATCATTCAAAGTTCCTCTTTTTTTACCACAAATGCACACTTCACTTACACTAGACATGATTGATTACAATTTACAAAAATGATTATTGGTAATAGGAAGGTATTACTGTATTAGCATTAATACTTTATTATATTAATATAATATAATAAAATTACAGTAATTACATTATACGAATATACGATAGACCAGAACTAACAGAGAACAATCGTATAACTTGTATAAACGGTACTGTGGTAGTGTACTAGTGTAGCCAGTGTAGGTTCATAGTTCTATTAAGACAATATTATGACGGATTTCCATTGGGCACGGTCTAAAGTTATTACACAATTAGTTTTAAATACAATTTTAGTCCATATCAGTAATCCATTATCTGTATCTTGGGTATTAACGTGTTATTACTGTTATTGGTGTTTTGGCAGTTTATAAATAAACTGCGAATCCGTAATCATTATTGGTTTATTTCACCAACTGGCAACTACCCACCACTCAGTCCACTCTAACTAGTAACTCGAAGCGTCTTGAAGCTCGTATCGTGTTTATGATGACATAAACGTAATTCTGATGATCTGACGAAAACAAAACAACATTTTCGTATTATCTTCACTACCTACTGGCAACTGGCATATACACGACTACACGAGTGCGGAGTGACACGACTACACGAGTATACGAATATACGATTGCATTATAATAGCGTCAATGGCGATATACGTATACCTACTGCTTGTCGACCTGCTATTATACTATTATACCTACTATTAGTACAATAGTACTTATATAGCTAGTAGTTACTATTATAGTATTATTACTTATTACCTATTTACCTATCTATTCTTTATACTTACCATTATTGTACTATGATGATATTTAAATATAAATATCACTGATCACTGATCACTTATTATTACCCACCCACCCACCCACCTGACCCACCCAAAAATAGTTCTGGGGAATTTTCCCCAGTTCATACCCGTGTTCGGCGCCACTGAATACGTCACTTATATTAATATGAAAACTTCACAATATTATTACTATTTTTGAAGAACAATGTGTAGGTACTTAACCTAACCTAACCTATACATTTTTTCTCCCTGCACACTCAAAATAAATAATATAGCTAAACGCCTAAACCTGAAATTTGTTTTATGGGTTACCTTGTTCAAAATGGCAAAATATACTTAATTCATATTTCTAAATTTTTCCACATCTAATTTTAATTTAACAACTTAAATTCAATTTAATAACAAATCATTTAGTTACACAAATAAAAACATTTATTATCATAAAGCAATAATTACTTAATACATATTATATTACATAAGTGGATATCTTCGATTTTTCAACTTTGAAAATGAATCTACTGCATCATTTAGATTGATTTTATTGGCCTCTTCTTTCTCCACACTAACCACTAATAAGTCACTTAAGCGCTCATCTCCCATTGTTGATCTAATATAAGACTTGACTCTCTTAAGTGAAGAAAAAAACTATAATGGTTTGTAAAGAATATTAAATGACGGCAGTTAGGATTAAAAAAATTATTGCTGGATACATCAAAAATTTCAAACAGCTTAAACAAATCTTTGCTCTTTTCTGAAAATCTTTCATTCAGCTGTTGAAGAAACCTGAAAAAAATCATGATTATGTTATTAAATCAAAAACTAAACCACAGAGTTGAAATATCTACTTTATGAATTTGCATTTACATTTAAGAAAGGGAATTTAAACAACATTCATATAATTATGTAAGTTATGCATGGATTCTATATTATAAAATATTAATATAAATAAATAAAGCAAGTAAATACACAGTGTTGGATAGGAATAGTACAAACACACAACATTTTAAAACTCTTCTTATAACATTCTTACCTGTCAATGCAGCAATAAAAAACTTCAGTTTTAAAATTTTTCACTTTAAGAGATTTCATTGATTCACATTTTCCAGTAGTACTCATTACATAATATTCTTCAAGTTTCTTAGATGGTTGCAGTTTTATTCCAAGACGAGTATTTCTTTCTTGTTCCTCCTCAACTGGTATACCAAAGCTTAAAGCATGTGTTTTAGATTTGTTATATAATAGTGAATAACTTGCATCTGATCTTAGGGCTGTTAATTCTTTTCTTGTTAAATCGACTAGATCCATAGCAGCTGGTAATAAGGTTTTTGGGTTTTGTAACTCTCACGATAAACAATGAATGGCTTCAAGAAGTGTTTCCATAATATGTAATACTAACACAAATCGAAATGTTGATACTTCTTTAAGTAAGCCTAAAGCTTTTGCTGGTTGATCATCTTACACAGTTAAAACTTTCAATACATCCAATATTTCTGTAATACGCATCATTTTTATTTTTTGTAGAGAAGTATGCCAGTAAGACCATCTAGTTTCCACAAGTCGTTCTAAATGGATTGCTTTTAAGTTTTTATCCTCTTGAACTTTCATAAAAATTCCATAACGAGTATGGCCATTCATTAAGTACTTATACAAAGACTGGACTGTATCAAAAAAATTAACCACAATACTGTTGTTTTGAATAGAATGAATTAAACAAAGGTTTAGTCGGTGAGCATAGCAATGCACAAATATAGCTTGCGGTACTACATCTGCTATTCGTTTTTGTACTCCCGAGAACACTCCACTCATAACCGATGCTCCGTCATAACATTGAGCAATGCACTTGTTGATATCTAAATTATTTTCTATCACAATTTTTTGGATTTCTTGACTAAGAGTTGAAGCATTACATTTAACCATGTGGTAACAACCCAAAGCTTTTTCAAAAACATTAAACTCATTGTCAACAAACCTGATTACGAATGATAGTGTCTTTAGTTTCATCCACAAGAATAGAAAAGGCACCAATTGGTGAAATTTGTTTAATTATGTTTGACCTTATGATAGAAGCAATAATTTTAATACAATCGTTCTGATAATCAGGAGATGTATAATGCCCATATCTGGATTCTAGTTTTAATTTAACATTATCATCACAAAACATATTTTTAAGAGTTAAATATAATTTCCACGGTTAGATGATTCTTTACTCTAATCGTGTCCTCGGAATGGTATACCTTGTTTTGCTAAGTACAAAGTAGTTTTCAATAAGTAATAAACATGTTGACGGTTATCTTCAACTTCTTTCTTTCGAGAATGTATTGTGCCACTTGCAACAGAAGAATAACTTTTATTACATTTTAAATTTAAAAACATAGTATACTATTCAAAGTTTAGCTTATGATAATTAGTCTCTTTATGGTATTTAAAGGATTCTGCTTGTTTTTGCCAACAGTTGAATCCTTTATTTAAAAATGTTCGTTCAAATTGTGGTCCATTAGTAGATGTAAAATGTCGACAAACAAAACAATACACCTGGTCTTTTACAATTGAATACTCAATCCAATTGAAATGTTTGTACAATTTTGAATTGAACGCTCTTTTATTTTTATTTTTTTGGAAAACTTGCAAGTAGTGGTTGTTTTGGACTATCATACTTAGAAATTGATAAATCAGAAACCTGAAAATATATGGTTTTAATGTCAAGTTATGATAAAAAATAAAAAACTCACCTCTAGTTTAAAATCCGTAGATTCAGTGTCACATTTTGTTGATTTGTTGAAAACAATAGTCTCATCTTTGTTTTCAAAAATATTGACTTCTTCATTGTTCAAACAATTACTAATATGTGTAGCAGGACACTCCATAGATTGTGCTAAATTATCAGATTTCTACATAATATAAAGAATTATATCATATTATTATATTATATATATATATATATATTTGATTACTGTCTTTATGTACCTATTTTTTATGTAGGTTAGGTACTCAATTAAAAATGTGTATAGATATATATTTTATGATTAATTGTTTTTTTTTTATTTTGTCATTCAGACTGTATTAATATAAATTATGTAACAACTTAACACAACAAACTAACAAAATACTTAGTTAAGACAATTAAGTCCATAGTTTGTAGGTATTCAATTTTGGTTGAGATTTTAGTGTCTAAAATTAGTGAAATTACATAATGTCCTTAAAATCTTAGATAAAATACCTAGTTGATATTTACTGTCGAGCCTTTGAACAATTATGTATATTAAAAATAAAGACTGACCTCTTGATTAATATCCATAGATTTGGTGTCACATTCTATTGATTTAACAACAGTCTCATCTATTTCTTCCTTTTCAAAAAATTTGCCTTCTCCATTGTTCAAATTACTACTAATATGTGTGGTAGGACTCTTCATAGATTCTGCTAAGCTATCAGATTCCTAGATAATTTAGTGAAAAATTAAGTAAAATTTAGTAGAAAAATGTATGAATACATTTTAGTCATACTTACAAAATTATCTGGTTTTTGCTTTTCAGATATTGTAGAAAACATACTTAATAAACTATGACAGTTTGAACCAGCTTTTAATAAAAGCTTTTTATTTTTTTCTCTTAATCGAGCTTCACCTCCTTTTCATTTTTGTTCGTCCATAATAGAAAATACTTAATACACTCGTAAAATTAAAAAAAAAAACTTTTAATAATTAATGATAATTTATCAGTTGAATAAAGTTAATATTTATAAAAACAAAAATATAACATTAATATATTTATAGAAACTGAAACCACTAAACTGACTAAAATACTGACACTTGGCGGTTGTCGGGTTGTATAATATTAAATATTAAGCAAATATCATTATTATTATATAATATATATTAATAAGTATTTCACTTCTTTCTCGATCACGACTAGAACCATAGTACTCTCGACGTACTAACTAAAATTGGTGGTAGAATTTCTACCATAGAATATCATTTCTACCGTAGAAAGTAAGTGACAAGGTTAAAAATGTAAGCAAATAATATTCTGTGGTTGCTATTTTTAGACAATTTTTTCCCTTTTGATGGGAATTATATATCATGTTGATTTCTTATTATAACGAGTAGAGAGATACCGGAGCGTGATAAGAAATCTATACCACCATAATATTATACCCACAGATATTTATATATTCGATGGTAATAATATCATGGTAGAGAATAAAAAATATATATAACCCATAAACATAATTATATTATTATTATTTTATATTATGTCTACTAGCTCTCCGAGCGTCGCTGGGGGAGACCCCCAAACCCCCCGGGGTTGGCGAGGAGTGTTGTCGATATCGGAAGCCACATTGGTCTCGCGGAGGTCTGGTGATAAGTATCTGTAAAAACAAATTAGTGATAAGGATTGTGGGTTTATGATAAGATTGGTGGATTAGTGATAAGAATGGTCAAATAGTGATAAGTAAAGTGGATTAGTGATAAGGATTTTGGATTGCTGATGAGGATGTTTGATAATAATGGTGGATTTGTGATAAGGGTAGTGGATTAGTTAACCGGACAGCTGTAAGTTTTTTACTGCCTTCAAAAACGCCAAATCAAGTAATAGAATTCAAATATTTCGGATAATCATATAGCCACCCCGATTTATTTGGGGTCTAGCAGGTCAGTCACCTACCTCGACGTTGGACTTATATGTCTCGGCAACAGGTATGCAACGTTCATAACTGCTGCAGAAACCGCAAATTAAGTAATGAATTCCGTTATAAAAATTGTAAAACATTTCGGGGGTCCATGAAAATCATATTGCCGCCGTCTTTTTATGGGTGTCTAGCAGGTCAGTCACCTCGAATGACGTTCGCCGTAGTAATAAGGGTAGGCTATCCGACTTCGTCGGATAGCGGACAATGTGCGACGGCCGGGTCACGTCGTCAGGTATGCAATCCGACTGCGTCGAATCGCGGACAACGTTCATTACTGTCACAGAAAACGGAAAATTAAGTAATAAAATTCAAAACACTTCGGGCTTCTATGCAAATCATATAGTAACCGTCTTTTTAGGGTGTCTAGCAGGTCAGCCACCTCAGTGGTGCGGGTAGGCAATCCGACTTCGTCGGATAGCGGACAATGTGCGACGGCCGGGTCACGTCGTCAGGTATGCAATCCGACTGCGTCGAATCGCGGACAACGTTCATTACTGTCACAGAAAACGGAAAATTAAGTAATAAAATTCAAAACACTTCGGGCTTCTATGCAAATCATATAGTAACCGTCTTTTTAGGGTGTCTAGCAGGTCAGTCACCTCAGTGGTGCGGGTAGGCAATCCGACTTCGTCGGATAGCGGACAATGTGCGACGGCCGGGTCACGTCGTCAGGTATGCAATCCGACTGCGTCGAATCGCGGACAACGTTCATTACTGTCACAGAAAACGGAAAATTAAGTAATACAATTCAAAACACTTCGGGCTTCTATGCAAATCATATAGTAACCGTCTTTTTAGGGTGTCTAGCAGGTCAGTCACCTCAGTGGTGCGGGTAGGCAATCCGACTTCGTCGGATAGCGGACAATGTGCGACGGCCGGGTCACGTCGTCAGGTATGCAATCCGACTGCGTTGAATCGCGGACAACGTTCATTACTGTCACAGAAAACGGAAAATTAAGTAATAAAATTCAAAACACTTCGGGCTTCTATGCAAATCATATAGTAACCGTCTTTTTAGGGTGTCTAGCAGGTCAGTCACCTCAGTGGTGCGGGTAGGCAATCCGACTTCGTCGGATAGCGGACAATGTGCGACGGCCGGGTCACGTCGTCAGGTATGCAATCCGACTGCGTCGAATCGCGGACAACGTTCATTACTGTCACAGAAAACGGAAAATTAAGTAATAAAATTCAAAACACTTCGGGCTTCTATGCAAATCATATAGTAACCGTCTTTTTAGGGTGTCTAGCAGGTCAGTCACCTCAGTGGTGCGGGTAGGCAATCCGACTTCGTCGGATAGCGGACAATGTGCGACGGCCGGGTCACGTCGTCAGGTATGCAATCCGACTGCGTTGAATCGCGGACAACGTTCATTACTGTCACAGAAAACGGAAAATTAAGTAATAAAATTCAAAACACTTCGGGCTTCTATGCAAATCATATAGTAACCGTCTTTTTAGGGTGTCTAGCAGGTCAGTCACCTCAGTGGTGCGGGTAGGCAATCCGACTTCGTCGGATAGCGGACAATGTGCGACGGCCGGGTCACGTCGTCAGGTATGCAATCCGACTGCGTCGAATCGCGGACAACGTTCATTACTGTCACAGAAAACGGAAAATTAAGTAATAAAATTCAAAACACTTCGGGCTTCTATGCAAATCATATAGTAACCGTCGTTTTAGGGTGTCTAGCAGGTCAGTCACCTCAGTGGTGCGGGTAGGCAATCCGACTTCGTCGGATAGCGGACAATGTGCGACGGCCGGGTCACGTCGTCAGGTATGCAATCCGACTGCGTCGAATTGCGGACAACGTTCATTACTGTCACAGAAAACGGAAAATTAAGTAATAAAATTCAAAACACTTCGGGCTTCTATGCAAATCATATAGTAACCGTCTTTTTAGGGTGTCTAGCAGGTCAGTCACCTCAGTGGTGCGGGTAGGCAATCCGACTTCGTCGGATAGCGGACAATGTGCGACGGCCGGGTCACCACGTCGTCAGGTATGCAATCCGACTGCGTCGAATCGCGGACAACGTTCATTACTGTCACAGAAAACGGAAAATTAAGTAATAAAATTCAAAACACTTCGGGCTTCTATGCAAATCATATAGTAACCGTCTTTTTAGGGTGTCTAGCAGGTCAGTCACCTCAGTGGTGCGGGTAGGCAATCCGACTTCGTCGGATAGCGGACAATGTGCGACGGCCGGGTCACGTCGTCAGGTATGCAATCCGACTGCGTCGAATCGCGGACAACGTTCATTACTGTCACAGAAAACGGAAAATTAAGTAATAAAATTCAAAACACTTCGGGCTTCTATGCAAATCATATAGTAACCGTCTTTTTAGGGTGTCTAGCAGGTCAGTCACCTCAGTGGTGCGGGTAGGCAATCCGACTTCGTCGGATAGCGGACAATGTGCGACGGCCGGGTCACGTCGTCAGGTATGCAATCCGACTGCGTCGAATCGCGGACAACGTTCATTACTGTCACAGAAAACGGAAAATTAAGTAATAAAATTCAAAACACTTCGGGCTTCTATGCAAATCATATAGTAACCGTCGTTTTAGGGTGTCTAGCAGGTCAGTCACCTCAGTGGTGCGGGTAGGCAATCCGACTTCGTCGGATAGCGGACAATGTGCGACGGCCGGGTCACGTCGTCAGGTATGCAATCCGACTGCGTCGAATCGCGGACAACGTTCATTACTGTCACAGAAAACGGAAAATTAAGTAATAAAATTCAAAACACTTCGGGCTTCTATGCAAATCATATAGTAACCGTCTTTTTAGGGTGTCTAGCAGGTCAGTCACCTCAGTGGTGCGGGTAGGCAATCCGACTTCGTCGGATAGCGGACAATGTGCGACGGCCGGGTCACGTCGTCAGGTATGCAATCCGACTGCGTCGAATCGCGGACAACGTTCATTACTGTCACAGAAAACGGAAAATTAAGTAATAAAATTCAAAACACTTCGGGCTTCTATGCAAATCATATAGTAACCGTCTTTTTAGGGTGTCTAGCAGGTCAGTCACCTCAGTGGTGCGGGTAGGCAATCCGACTTCGTCGGATAGCGGACAATGTGCGACGGCCGGGTCACGTCGTCAGGTATGCAATCCGACTGCGTCGAATCGCGGACAACGTTCATTACTGTCACAGAAAACGGAAAATTAAGTAATAAAATTCAAAACACTTCGGGCTTCTATGCAAATCATATAGTAACCGTCTTTTTAGGGTGTCTAGCAGGTCAGTCACCTCAGTGGTGCGGGTAGGCAATCCGACTTCGTCGGATAGCGGACAATGTGCGACGGCCGGGTCACGTCGTCAGGTATGCAATCCGACTGCGTCGAATCGCGGACAACGTTCATTACTGTCACAGAAAACGGAAAATTAAGTAATAAAATTCAAAACACTTCGGGCTTCTATGCAAATCATATAGTAACCGTCTTTTTAGGGTGTCTAGCAGGTCAGTCACCTCAGTGGTGCGGGTAGGCAATCCGACTTCGTCGGATAGCGGACAATGTGCGACGGCCGGGTCACGTCGTCAGGTATGCAATCCGACTGCGTCGAATCGCGGACAACGTTCATTACTGTCACAGAAAACGGAAAATTAAGTAATAAAATTCAAAACACTTCGGGCTTCTATGCAAATCATATAGTAACCGTCTTTTTAGGGTGTCTAGCAGGTCAGTCACCTCAGTGGTGCGGGTAGGCAATCCGACTTCGTCGGATAGCGGACAATGTGCGACGGCCGGGTCACGTCGTCAGGTATGCAATCCGACTGCGTCGAATCGCGGACAACGTTCATTACTGTCACAGAAAACGGAAAATTAAGTAATAAAATTCAAAACACTTCGGGCTTCTATGCAAATCATATAGTAACCGTCGTTTTAGGGTGTCTAGCAGGTCAGTCACCTCAGTGGTGCGGGTAGGCAATCCGACTTCGTCGGATAGCGGACAATGTGCGACGGCCGGGTCACGTCGTCAGGTATGCAATCCGACTGCGTCGAATCGCGGACAACGTTCATTACTGTCACAGAAAACGGAAAATTAAGTAATAAAATTCAAAACACTTCGGGCTTCTATGCAAATCATATAGTAACCGTCTTTTTAGGGTGTCTAGCAGGTCAGTCACCTCAGTGGTGCGGGTAGGCAATCCGACTTCGTCGGATAGCGGACAATGTGCGACGGCCGGGTCACGTCGTCAGGTATGCAATCCGACTGCGTCGAATCGCGGACAACGTTCATTACTGTCACAGAAAACGGAAAATTAAGTAATAAAATTCAAAACACTTCGGGCTTCTATGCAAATCATATAGTAACCGTCTTTTTAGGGTGTCTAGCAGGTCAGTCACCTCAGTGGTGCGGGTAGGCAATCCGACTTCGTCGGATAGCGGACAATGTGCGACAGCCGGGTCACCACGTCGTCAGGTATGCAATCCGACTGCGTTGAATCGCGGACAGCGTTCATTACTGTCACCGAGAACGGAAAAATTAATTACGTGAAAAAAATTCAAAACATTTCGGGCTTCTATGCAAATCATATTGTAACACGTACCAGTCCCTTTAGTAATAATCGGGAGATTGGACACGCTGTGCGGGTTCCGTATTGAATAAGGGGATTAGGCAGGTAAAAATAATCAACCAATATGTCGCTATCACGAGCTTAATATTTTACATGAATTTAAATAATTATACAAAAAAATAAACATATACAAAACAAAACTCACGACACCGTGATAATGCACATAATATGATATGACCGGGACCTGGAGACTTGAGTTGGTGACAATGGAATAACCCGAGTGATGAGGACAATGACGACGATGTTGAAGGTACGATATTTAAGACGGCGAAAACACACAGACTTAACGGTCGGATTTAGGATGGCGAAACCGCGCGCACTAACCGACGTAATTATGGGAAACAGCGGAAAACCACACAACAAGGCGGAATATGTACGGTATAGTGAAAACCACACAAAAGGGCGGAATATGCACGGCCGTTAGATGGCGAAATTGCTACGTAGCGACCACGACTCAGTAGCATACACAACAACTTCGGGCGTCGTCCGTTTACTGTCGTTGTGTGTATTATAATTGCTCGTCGTTGACCTTTGTGCTAGGCGGATAACAACCCCACCACATATATAGCTGTTATACACATGACTGGGCCGACTCACTATGGTGTATTTTTGCAACACATATAGTAACCGTCTTTTTAGGGTGTCTAGCAGGTCAGTCACCTCAGTGGTGCGGGTAGGCAATCCGACTTCGTCGGATAGCAGACAATATGCGACGGCCGGGTCACGTCGTCAGGTATGCAATCCGACTGCGTCGAATTGCGGACAGCGTTCATTACTGTCACCGAGAACGGAAAAATTAATTACGTGAAAAAAAATTCAAAACATTTCGGGCTTCTATGCAAATCATATAGTAACCGTCTTTTTAGGGTGTCTAGCAGGTCAGTCACCTCAGTGGTGCGGGTAGGCAATCCGACTTTGTCGGATAGCGGACAATGTGCGACGGCCGGGTCACGTCGTCAGGTATGCAATCCGACTGCGTCGAATCGTGGACAGCGTTCATTACTGTCGCCGAAAATGCAAAATTATTTAATAAAATTCAAAATATTTCGGGCTTCTATGCAAATCATATAGTAACCGTTTTTTTAGGGTGTCTAGCGACTTGCTGAGTCAACTCGGTGGTCCGAGTAGGCATTCCGACTTCGTCGGATAGCATATAATATGCGACGGCCGGGTCACGTCGTCAGGTATGCAATCCGACTGCGTCGAATCGCGGACAGCGTTCATTACTGTCGCCGAAAATGCAAAATTAAGTAATAAATTACGTAAAAAAAATTCAAAACATTTCGGCTTCTATGCAAATCATATAGTAACCGTCTTTTTAGGGTGTCTAGCAGGTCAGTCACCTCAGTGGTGCGGGTAGGCACTCCGACTTTGTCGGATAGTGGACAATGTGTGACGGCCGGGTCACGTCGTCAGGTATGCAATCCGACTGCGTCGAATCGCGGACAGCGTTCATTACTGTCGCCGAAAAAGCAAAATTAAGTAATAAATTACGTAAAAAAAATTCAAAACATTTCGGCTTCTATGCAAATCATATAGACACCGTCTTTTTAGGGTGTCTAGCAGGTCAGTCAACTCAGTGGTCCGAGTAGGCAATCCGACTTCATCGGATAGCAGACAATATGCGACGGCCGGGTCACGTCGTCAGGTATGCCATCCAACTGCGTCGAATCGCAGACAACGTTCATTACTGTCAAGGAGAACGGAAAAATTAATTACGTGAAAAAAAATTCAAAACATTTCGGGCTTCAATGCAAATCATATAGCCTCCGTCTTTTTATGGGTGTCTAGCAGGTCAGTCACCTCGAATGACGTTCACTGTAGTAATAAAGGTAGGCATCCGACAATGTGCGACGGCTGGGTTACGTCGTCAGGTATGCAATCCGACTGCGTCGAATCGCGGACAGCGTTCATAACTGTCACCGAGAACGGAAAAATTAATTACGTGAAAAAAAATTCAAAACATTTCGGGCTTCTATGCAAATCATATAGTAACCGTCTTTTTAGGGTGTCTAGCCGGTCCGTCACCTCAGTGGTGCGGGTAGGCAATCCGACTTCGTCGGATAGCAGACAATATGCGACGGCTGGGTCACGTCGTCAGGTATGCAATCCGACAGCGTCGGATAGCGGACAGCGTTCTTTACCGTGAAAAAAAATTTAAAACATTTCGGGGGTCCATGAAAATCATATAGTAACCGTCTTTTTAGGGTGTCTAGCAGGTCAGTCACCTCAAATGACGTTCACTGTAGTAATAAGGGTAGGCATCCGACAATGTGCGACGGCTGGGTTACGTCGTCAGGTATGCAATCCGACTGCGTCGAATCGCGGACAACGTTCATTACTGTCACCGAGAATGGAAAATAAAGTAATAAATTACGTAAAAAAAATTCAAAACATTTCGGCTTCTATGCAAATCATATAGCCACCGTCTTTTTAGGGTGTCTAGCAGGTCAGTCAACTCAGTGGTCCGAGTAGGCAATCCGACTTCGTCGGATAGCGGACAATGTGCGACGGCCGGGTCACGTCGTAAGGTATGCAATCCGACTGCGTCGAATCGCGGACAGCGTTCATCACTGTCGCCGAAAATGCAAAATTAAGTAATAAATTACGTTAAAAAAATTCAAAACATTTCGGCTTCTATGCAAATCATATAGTAACCGTCTTTTTAGGGTGTCTAGCAGGTCAGTCACCTCAGTGGTACGGGTAGGCAATCCGACTTCGTCGGATAGCAGACAATATTCGACGGCCGGGGCACGTCGTCAGGTATGCCATCCCACTGCGTCGAATCGCAGACAACGTTCATTACTGTCAAGGAGAACGGAAAAATTAATTACGTGAAAAAAAATTCAAAACATTTCGGGCTTCTATGCAAATCATATAGCCACCGTCTTTTTAGGGTGTCTAGCGACCTGCTGAGTCAACTCGTTGGTCCGAGTAGGCAATCCAACTTCGTCGGATAGCAGATAATATGCGACGGCCGGGTCACGTCGTCAGGTATGCAATCCGACTGCGTCGAATCGCGGACAGCGTTCATTACTGTCGCCGAAAATGCAAAATTAAGTAATAAATTACGTAAAAAAAATTCAAAACATTTCGGCTTCTATGCAAATCATATAGACACCGTCTTTTTAGGGTGTCTAGCAGGTCAGTCAACTCAGTGGTCCGAGTAGGCAATCCGACTTCATCGGATAGCAGACAATATGCGACGGCCGGGTCACGTCGTCAGGTATGCCATCCAACTGCGTCGAATCGCAGACAACGTTCATTACTGTCAAGGAGAACGGAAAAATTAATTACATGAAAAAAAATTCAAAACATTTCGGGCTTCAATGCAAATCATATAGCCTCCGTCTTTTTATGGGTGTCTAGCAGGTCAGTCACCTCGAATGACGTTCACTGTAGTAATAAAGGTAGGCATCCGACAATGTGCGACGGCTGGGTTACGTCGTCAGGTATGCAATCCGACTGCGTCGAATCGCGGACAGCGTTCATAACTGTCACCGAGAACGGAAAAATTAATTACGTGAAAAAAAATTCAAAACATTTCGGGCTTCTATGCAAATCATATAGTAACCGTCTTTTTAGGGTGTCTAGCCGGTCCGTCACCTCAGTGGTGCGGGTAGGCAATCCGACTTCGTCAGATAGCAGACAATATGCGACGGCTGGGTCACTTCGTCAGGTATGCAATCCGACAGCGTCGGATAGCGGACAGCGTTCTTTACCGTGAAAAAAAATTTAAAACATTTCGGGGGTCCATGAAAATCATATAGTAACCGTCTTTTTAGGGTGTCTAGCAGGTCAGTCACCTCAAATGACGTTCACTGTAGTAATAAGGGTAGGCATCCGACAATGTGCGACGGCTGGGTTACGTCGTCAGGTATGCCATCCCACTGCGTCGAATCGCAGACAACGTTCATTACTGTCAAGGAGAACGGAAAAATTAATTACGTGAAAAAAAATTCAAAACATTTCGGGCTTCTATGCAAATCATATAGCCACCGTCTTTTTAGGGTGTCTAGCGACCTGCTGAGTCAACTCGTTGGTCCGAGTAGGCAATCCAACTTCGTCGGATAGCAGATAATATGCGACGGCCGGGTCACGTCGTCAGGTATGCAATCCGACTGCGTCGAATCGCGGACAGCGTTCATTACTGTCGCCGAAAATGCAAAATTAAGTAATAAATTACGTTAAAAAAATTCAAAACATTTCGGCTTCTATGCAAATCATATAGCCACCGTCTTTTTAGGGTGTCTAGCGACCTGCTGAGTCAACTCGTTGGTCCGAGTAGGCAATCCGACTTCGTCGGATAGCAGATAATATGCGACGGCCGGGTCACGTCGTCAGGTATGCAATCCGACTGCGTCGGATAGCGGACAGCGTTCTTTACCGTGAAAAAAAATTTAAAACATTTCGGGGGTCCATGAAAATCATATAGCCTCCGTCTTTTTATGGGTGTCTAGCAGGTCAGTCACCTCGAATGACGTTCACTGTAGTAATAAGGGTAGGCTATCCGACTTCGTCGGATAGCGGACAATGTGCGACGGCCGGGTCACGTCGTCAGGTATGCAATCCAACTGCGTCGAATCGCGGACAGCTTTCATTACTGTCGCCGAAAATTCAAAATTAAGTAATAAATTACGTAAAAAAAATTCAAAACATTTCGGCTTCTATGCAAATCATATAGCCACCGTCTTTTTAGGGTGTCTAGCAGGCCAGTCAACTCAGTGGTCCGAGTAGGCAATCCGACTTCGTCGGATAGCAGACAATATGCGACGGCCGGGTCCCGTCGTCAGGTATGCAATCCGACTGCGTCGAATCGCGGACAACGTTCATTACTGTCACCGAAAACGGAAAAATTAATTACGTGAAAAAAAATTCAAAACATTTCGGGCTTCTATGCAAATTATATAGCAATCGTCTTTTAAGGGTGTCTAGCAGGTCAGTCACCTCAGTGGTGCAGGTAGGCAATCCGACTTTGTCGGATAGCGGACAATGTGCGATGGCTGGATAACTTCGTCAGGTATGCCATCCCACTGCGTTGAATCGCAGACAACGTTCATTACTGTCACCGAGAACGGAAAAATTAATTACGTGAAAAAAAATTCAAAACATTTCGGGCTTCTATGCAAATCATATAGCTATGGTCTTTTAAGGGTGTCTAGCAGGTCAGTCACCTCAGTGGTCCGAGTAGGCAATCCGACTTCGTCGGATAGCAGACAATATGCGCCGGCCGGGTCACGTCGTCAGGTATGCAATCCGACTGCGTCGAATCGCGGACAGCTTTCATTACTGTCGCCGAAAATTCAAAATTAAGTAATAAATTACGTAAAAAAAATTCAAAACATTTCGGCTCCTATGCAAATCATATAGCCACCGTCTTTTTAGGGTGTCTAGCAGGCCAGTCAACTCAGTGGTCCGAGTAGGCAATCCGACTTCGTCGGATAGCAGACAATATGCGATGGCCGGGTCCCGTCGTCAGGTATGCAATCCGACTGCGTCGAATCGCGGACAACGTTCATTACTGTCACCGAAAACGGAAAAATTAATTACGTGAAAAAAAATTCAAAACATTTCGGGCTTCTATGCAAATCATATAGTTACCGTCTTTTTAGGGTGTCTAGCAGGTCAGTCACCTCAGTGGTGCGGGTAGGCAATCCGACTTCGTCGGATAGCGGACAATGTGTGACGGCTGGGTAACTTCGTCAGGTATGCAATCCGACTGCGTCGAATCGCGGACAACGTTCATTACTTTCACCATAAACGGAAAATTAAGTAATAAAATTCAAAACATTTGGGGTTTCTATGCAAATCATATAGCAACCGTCTTTTTAGGGTGTCTAGCGACTTGCTGAGTCAACTCGGTGCTCCGAGTAGGCATTCCGACTTCGTCGGATAGCAGATAATATGCGACGGCCGGGTCACGTCGTCAGGTATGCAATCCGACTGCGTCGAATCGCGGACAACGTTCATTACTTTCACCATAAACGGAAAATTAAGTAATAAAATTCAAAACATTTGGGGTTTCTATGCAAATCATATAGTAACCGTCTTTTTAGGGTGTCTAACAGGTCAGTCACCTCAGTGGTGCGGGTAGGCAATCCGACTTCGTCGGACAGCAGACAATATGCGACGGCCGGGTCACGCGGTCAGGTATGCAATCCGACTGCGTCGAATTGCGGACAGCGTTCATTACTGTCACCGAGAACGGAAAAATTAATTACGTGAAAAAAAATTCAAAACATTTCGGGCTTCTATGCAAATCATATAGTAACCGTCTTTTTAGGGTGTCTATCAGGTCAGTCACCTCAGTGGTCCGAGTAGGCAATCCGACTTCGTCGAATCGCGGACAACGTTCATTACTGTCACCAAAAACAGAAAAATTAATTACGTGAAAAAAAATTCAAAACATTTCGGGCTTCTATGCCAACCATATAGCAATGGTCTTTTAAGGGTGTCTAGCAGGACAGTCACCTCAGTGGTCCGAGTAGGCAATCCGACTTCGTCGGATAGCAGACAATATGCGCCGGCAGGGTCACGTCGTCTGGTATGCAATCCGACTGCGTCGGATAGCGGACAGCGTTCTTTACCGTGAAAAAAATTTTAAAACATTTTGGGGGTCCATGAAAATCATATAGCCTCCGTATTTTTATGGGTGTCTATCAGGTCAGTCACCTCGAATGACGTTCACTGTAGTAATAAGGGTAGGCTATCCAACTTCGTCGGATAGCGGACAATGTGCGACGGCCGGGTCACGTCGTCAGGTATGCAATCCGACTGCGTCGAATCGCGGACAGCGTTCATTACTGTCGCCGAAATTGCAAAATTAAGTAATAAATTACGTAAAAAAAATTCAAAACATTTCGGCTTCTATGCAAATCATATAGTAACCGTCTTTATAGGGTGTCTAGCAGGTCAGTCACCTCAGTGGTGCAGGTAGGCAATCCGACTTTGTCGGATAGTGGACAATGTGCGACGGCTGGGTAACTTCGTCAGGTATGCCATCCCACTGCGTTGAATCGCAGACAACGTTCATTACTGTCACCGAGAACGGAAAAATTAATTACGTGAAAAAAAATTCAAAACATTTCGGGCTTCTATGCAAATCATATAGCAATGGTCTTTTAAGGGTGTCTAGCAGGTCAGTCACCTCAGTGGTCCGAGTAGGCAATCCGACTTCGTCGGATAGCAGACAATATGCGCCGGCCGGGTCACGTCGTCAGGTATGCAATCCGACTGCGTCGGATAGCGGACAACGTTCATTACTTTCACCAAAAACGGAAAATTAAGTAATAAAATTCAAAACATTTGGGGTTTCTATGCAAATCATATAGCAACTGTCTTTTTAGGGTGTCTAGCGAGTTACTGAGTCAACTCGGTGCTCCGAGTAGGCATTCCGACTTCGTCGGATAGCAGATAATATGCGACGGCCGGGTCACGTCGTCAGGTATGCAATCCGACTGCGTCGAATCGCGGACAGCGTTCATTACTGTCGCCGAAAATGCAAAATTAAGTAATAATTACGTAAAAAAAATTCAAAACATTTCGGCTTCTATGCAAATCATATAGTAACCGTCTTTTTAGGGTGTCTAGCAGGTCAGTCACCTCAGTGGTGCAGGTAGGCAGTCCAACTTTGTCGGATAGTGGACAATGTGCGACGGCTGGGTAACTTCGTCAGGTATGCCATCCCACTGCGTTGAATCGCAGACAACGTTCATTACTGTCACCGAGAACGGAAAAATTAATTACGTGAAAAAAAATTCAAAACATTTCGGGCTTCTATGCAAATCATATAGCAATGGTCTTTTAAGGGTGTCTAGCAGGTCAGTCACCTCAGTGGTCCGAGTAGGCAATCCGACTTCGTCGGATAGCAGACAATATGCGACGGCCGGGTCACGTCGTCAGGTATGCAATCCGACTGCGTCGGATAGCGGACAACGTTCATTACTTTCACCAAAAACGGAAAATTAAGTAATAAAATTCAAAACATTTGGGGTTTCTATGCAAATCATATAGCAACTGTCTTTTTAGGGTGTCTAGCGAGTTACTGAGTCAACTCGGTGCTCCGAGTAGGCATTCCGACTTCGTCGGATAGCAGACAATATGCGACGGCCGGGTCACGTCGTCAGGTATGGAATCCGACTGCGTCGAATTGCGGACGGCGTTCATTACTGTCACAGAGAACGGAAAAATTAATTACGTGAAAAAAAATTCAAAACATTTCGGGCTTCTATGCAAATCATATAGCAATCGTCTTTTAAGGGTGTCTAGCAGCTCAGTCACCTCAGTGGTCCGAGTAGGCAATCCGACTGCGTCGAATCACGGACAACGTTCATTACTTTCACCATAAACGGAAAATTAAGTAATAAAATTCAAAACATTTGTGGTTTCTATGCAAATCATATAGCAACCGTCTTTTTAGGGTGTCTAGCGACTTGCTGAGTCAACTCGGTGCTCCGAGTAGGCATTCCGACTTCGTCGGATAGCAGATAATATGCGACGGCCGGGTCACTTCGTCAGGTATGCAATCCGACTGCGTCGAATTGCGGACAGCGTTCATTACTGTCACCGAGAACGGAAAAATTAATTATGTGAAAAAAAATTCAAAACATTTCGGGCTTCTATGCAAATCATATAGCCACCGTCTTTTAAGGGTGTCTAGCAGGTCTGTCACCTCAGTGGTACGGGTAGGCAATCCGACTTCGTCGGATAGCAGACAATATGCGACGGCCGGGTCACGTCGTCAGGTATGCAATCCGACTGCGTCGAATTGCGGACAGCGTTCATTACTGTCACCGAGAACGGAAAAATTAATTACGTGAAAAAAAATTCAAAACATTTTGGGCTTCTATGCAAATCATATAGCCACCGTCTTTTAAGGGTGTCTAGCAGGTCTGTCACCTCAGTGGTCCGAGTAGGCAATCCGACCTCGTCGGATAGCAGACAATATGCGACGGCCGGGTCACGTCGTCAGGTATGCAATCCGACTGCGTCGAATCGCGGACAGCTTTCATAACTGTCGCCGAAAATTCAAAATTAAGTAATAAATTACGTAAAAAAAATTCAAAACATTTCGGCTTCTATGCAAATCATATAGCCACCGTCTTTTTAGGGTGTCTAGCAGGCCAGTCAACTCAGTGGTCCGAGTAGGCAATCCGACTTCGTCGGATAGCAGACAATATGCGACGGCCGGGTCCCGTCGTCAGGTATGCAATCCGACTGCGTCGAATCGCGGACAACGTTCATTACTGTCACCGAAAACGGAAAAATTAATTACGTGAAAAAAAATTCAAAACATTTCGGGCTTCTATGCAAATCATATAGTTACCGTCTTTTTAGGGTGTCTAGCAGGTCAGTCACCTCAGTGGTGCGGGTAGGCAATCCGACTTCGTCGGATAGCGGACAATGTGTGACGGCTGGGTAACTTCGTCAGGTATGCAATCCGACTGCGTCGAATCGCGGACAACGTTCATTACTTTCACCATAAACGGAAAATTAAGTAATAAAATTCAAAACATTTGGGGTTTCTATGCAAATCATATAGCAACCGTCTTTTTAGGGTGTCTAGCGACTTGCTGAGTCAACTCGGTGCTCCGAGTAGGCATTCCGACTTCGTCGGATAGCAGATAATATGCGACGGCCGGGTCACGTCGTCAGTTATGCAATCCGACTGCGTCGAATCGCGGACAGCGTTCATTACTGTTGCCAAAAATGCAAAATTAAGTAATAAATTACGTAAAAAAAATTCAAAACATTTCGGCTTCTATGCAAATCATATAGTAACCGTCTTTTTAGGGTGTCTAGCAGGTCAGTCACCTCAGTGGTCCGAGTAGGCAATCCGACTTCGTCGGATAGCAGACAATATGCGCCGGCCGGGTCACGTCGTCAGGTATGCAATCCGACTGCGTCGGATAGCGGACAACGTTCATTACTTTCACCAAAAACGGAAAATTAATTAATAAAATTCAAAACATTTGGGGTTTCTATGCAAATCATATAGCAACTGTCTTTTTAGGGTGTCTAGCGACTTGCTGAGTCAACTCGGTGCTCCGAGTAGGCATTCCGACTTCGTCGGATAGCAGATAATATGCGACGGCCGGGTCACGTCGTCAGGTATGCAATCCGACTGCGTCAAATCGCGGACAGCGTTCATTACTGTCGCCGAAAATGCAAAATTAAGTAATAATTACGTAAAAAAAATTCAAAACATTTCGGCTTCTATGCAAATCATATAGTAACCGTCTTTTTAGGGTGTCTAGCAGGTCAGTCACCTCAGTGGTGCAGGTAGGCAGTCCAACTTTGTCGGATAGTGGACAATATGCGCCGGCAGGGTAACTTCGTCAGGTATGCCATCCCACTGCGTTGAATCGCAGACAACGTTCATTACTGTCACCGAGAACGGAAAAATTAATTACGTGAAAAAAAATTCAAAACATTTCGGGCTTCTATGCAAATCATATAGCAATGGTCTTTTAAGGGTGTCTAGCAGGTCAGTCACCTCAGTGGTCCGAGTAGGCAGTCCGACTTCGTCGGATAGCAGACAATATGCGCCGGCAGGGTCACGTCGTCAGGTATGCAATCCGACTGCGTCGGATAGCGGACAACGTTCATTACTTTCACCAAAAACGGAAAATTAAGTAATAAAATTCAAAACATTTGGGGTTTCTATGCAAATCATATAGCAACCGTCTTTTTAGGGTGTCTAGCGACTTGCTGAGTCAACTCGGTGCTCCGAGTAGGCATTCCGACTTCGTCGGATAGCAGATAATATGTGACGGCCGGGTCACGTCGTCAGGTATGCAATCCGACTTCGTCGAATTGCGGACAGCGTTCATTACTGTCACCGAGAACGGAAAAATTAATTATGTGAAAAAAAATTCTAAACATTTCGGGCTTCTATGCAAATCATATAGCCACCGTCTTTTAAGGGTGTCTAGCAGGTCTGTCACCTCAGTGGTACGGGTAGGCAATCCGACTTCGTCGGATAGCAGACAATATGCGACGGCCGGGTCACGTCGTCAGGTATGCAATCCGACTGCGTCGAATCGCGGACAACGTTCATTACTTTCACCATAAACGGAAAATTAAGTAATAAAATTCAAAACATTTGGGGTTTCTATGCAAATCATATAGTAACCGTCTTTTTAGGGTGTCTAACAGGTCAGTCACCTCAGTGGTGCGGGTAGGCAATCCGACTTCGTCGGACAGCAGACAATATGCGACGGCCGGGTCACGCGGTCAGGTATGCAATCCGACTGCGTCGAATTGCGGACAGCGTTCATTACTGTCACCGAGAACGGAAAAATTAATTACGTGAAAAAAAATTCAAAACATTTCGGGCTTCTATGCAAATCATATAGTAACCGTCTTTTTAGGGTGTCTATCAGGTCAGTCACCTCAGTGGTCCGAGTAGGCAATCCGACTTCGTCGAATCGCGGACAACGTTCATTACTGTCACCAAAAACAGAAAAATTAATTACGTGAAAAAAAATTCAAAACATTTCGGGCTTCTATGCCAACCATATAGCAATGGTCTTTTAAGGGTGTCTAGCAGGACAGTCACCTCAGTGGTCCGAGTAGGCAATCCGACTTCGTCGGATAGCAGACAATATGCGCCGGCAGGGTCACGTCGTCTGGTATGCAATCCGACTGCGTCGGATAGCGGACAGCGTTCTTTACCGTGAAAAAAAATTTTAAAACATTTTGGGGGTCCATGAAAATCATATAGCCTCCGTATTTTTATGGGTGTCTATCAGGTCAGTCACCTCGAATGACGTTCACTGTAGTAATAAGGGTAGGCTATCCAACTTCGTCGGATAGCGGACAATGTGCGACGGCCGGGTCACGTCGTCAGGTATGCAATCCGACTGCGTCGAATCGCGGACAGCGTTCATTACTGTCGCCGAAATTGCAAAATTAAGTAATAAATTACGTAAAAAAAAATTCAAAACATTTCGGCTTCTATGCAAATCATATAGTAACCGTCTTTATAGGGTGTCTAGCAGGTCAGTCACCTCAGTGGTGCAGGTAGGCAATCCGACTTTGTCGGATAGTGGACAATGTGCGACGGCTGGGTAACTTCGTCAGGTATGCCATCCCACTGCGTTGAATCGCAGACAACGTTCATTACTGTCACCGAGAACGGAAAAATTAATTACGTGAAAAAAAATTCAAAACATTTCGGGCTTCTATGCAAATCATATAGCAATGGTCTTTTAAGGGTGTCTAGCAGGTCAGTCACCTCAGTGGTCCGAGTAGGCAATCCGACTTCGTCGGATAGCAGACAATATGCGCCGGCCGGGTCACGTCGTCAGGTATGCAATCCGACTGCGTCGGATAGCGGACAACGTTCATTACTTTCACCAAAAACGGAAAATTAAGTAATAAAATTCAAAACATTTGGGGTTTCTATGCAAATCATATAGCAACTGTCTTTTTAGGGTGTCTAGCGAGTTACTGAGTCAACTCGGTGCTCCGAGTAGGCATTCCGACTTCGTCGGATAGCAGATAATATGCGACGGCCGGGTCACGTCGTCAGGTATGCAATCCGACTGCGTCGAATCGCGGACAGCGTTCATTACTGTCGCCGAAAATGCAAAATTAAGTAATAATTACGTAAAAAAAATTCAAAACATTTCGGCTTCTATGCAAATCATATAGTAACCGTCTTTTTAGGGTGTCTAGCAGGTCAGTCACCTCAGTGGTGCAGGTAGGCAGTCCAACTTTGTCGGATAGTGGACAATGTGCGACGGCTGGGTAACTTCGTCAGGTATGCCATCCCACTGCGTTGAATCGCAGACAACGTTCATTACTGTCACCGAGAACGGAAAATTAATTACGTGAAAAAAAATTCAAAACATTTCGGGCTTCTATGCAAATCATATAGCAATGGTCTTTTAAGGGTGTCTAGCAGGTCAGTCACCTCAGTGGTCCGAGTAGGCAATCCGACTTCGTCGGATAGCAGACAATATGCGACGGCCGGGTCACGTCGTCAGGTATGCAATCCGACTGCGTCGGATAGCGGACAACGTTCATTACTTTCACCAAAAACGGAAAATTAAGTAATAAAATTCAAAACATTTGGGGTTTCTATGCAAATCATATAGCAACTGTCTTTTTAGGGTGTCTAGCGAGTTACTGAGTCAACTCGGTGCTCCGAGTAGGCATTCCGACTTCGTCGGATAGCAGACAATATGCGACGGCCGGGTCACGTCGTCAGGTATGGAATCCGACTGCGTCGAATTGCGGACGGCGTTCATTACTGTCACAGAGAACGGAAAAATTAATTACGTGAAAAAAAATTCAAAACATTTCGGGCTTCTATGCAAATCATATAGCAATCGTCTTTTAAGGGTGTCTAGCAGCTCAGTCACCTCAGTGGTCCGAGTAGGCAATCCGACTGCGTCGAATCACGGACAACGTTCATTACTTTCACCATAAACGGAAAATTAAGTAATAAAATTCAAAACATTTGTGGTTTCTATGCAAATCATATAGCAACCGTCTTTTTAGGGTGTCTAGCGACTTGCTGAGTCAACTCGGTGCTCCGAGTAGGCATTCGACTTCGTCGGATAGCAGATAATATGCGACGGCCGGGTCACTTCGTCAGGTATGCAATCCGACTGCGTCGAATTGCGGACAGCGTTCATTACTGTCACCGAGAACGGAAAAATTAATTATGTGAAAAAAAATTCAAAACATTTCGGGCTTCTATGCAAATCATATAGCCACCGTCTTTTAAGGGTGTCTAGCAGGTCTGTCACCTCAGTGGTACGGGTAGGCAATCCGACTTCGTCGGATAGCAGACAATATGCGACGGCCGGGTCACGTCGTCAGGTATGCAATCCGACTGCGTCGAATTGCGGACAGCGTTCATTACTGTCACCGAGAACGGAAAAATTAATTACGTGAAAAAAAATTCAAAACATTTTGGGCTTCTATGCAAATCATATAGCCACCGTCTTTTAAGGGTGTCTAGCAGGTCTGTCACCTCAGTGGTCCGAGTAGGCAATCCGACCTCGTCGGATAGCAGACAATATGCGACGGCCGGCTCACGTCGTCAGGTATGCAATCCGACTGCGTCGAATCGCGGACAGCTTTCATAACTGTCGCCGAAATTCAAAATTAAGTAATAAATTACGTAAAAAAAATTCAAAACATTTCGGCTTCTATGCAAATCATATAGCCACCGTCTTTTTAGGGTGTCTAGCAGGCCAGTCAACTCAGTGGTCCGAGTAGGCAATCCGACTTCGTCGGATAGCAGACAATATGCGACGGCCGGGTCCCGTCGTCAGGTATGCAATCCGACTGCGTCGAATCGCGGACAACGTTCATTACTGTCACCGAAAACGGAAAAATTAATTACGTGAAAAAAATTCAAAACATTTCGGGCTTCTATGCAAATCATATAGTTACCGTCTTTTTAGGGTGTCTAGCAGGTCAGTCACCTCAGTGGTGCGGGTAGGCAATCCGACTTCGTCGGATAGCGGACAATGTGTGACGGCTGGGTAACTTCGTCAGGTATGCAATCCGACTGCGTCGAATCGCGGACAACGTTCATTACTTTCACCATAAACGGAAAATTAAGTAATAAAATTCAAAACATTTGGGGTTTCTATGCAAATCATATAGCAACCGTCTTTTTAGGGTGTCTAGCGACTTGCTGAGTCAACTCGGTGCTCCGAGTAGGCATTCCGACTTCGTCGGATAGCAGATAATATGCGACGGCCGGGTCACGTCGTCAGTTATGCAATCCGACTGCGTCGAATCGCGGACAGCGTTCATTACTGTTGCCAAAAATGCAAAATTAAGTAATAAATTACGTAAAAAAAAATTCAAAACATTTCGGCTTCTATGCAAATCATATAGTAACCGTCTTTTTAGGGTGTCTAGCAGGTCAGTCACCTCAGTGGTCCGAGTAGGCAATCCGACTTCGTCGGATAGCAGACAATATGCGCCGGCCGGGTCACGTCGTCAGGTATGCAATCCGACTGCGTCGGATAGCGGACAACGTTCATTACTTTCACCAAAAACGGAAAATTAATTAATAAAATTCAAAACATTTGGGGTTTCTATGCAAATCATATAGCAACTGTCTTTTTAGGGTGTCTAGCGACTTGCTGAGTCAACTCGGTGCTCCGAGTAGGCATTCCGACTTCGTCGGATAGCAGATAATATGCGACGGCCGGGTCACGTCGTCAGGTATGCAATCCGACTGCGTCAAATCGCGGACAGCGTTCATTACTGTCGCCGAAAATGCAAAATTAAGTAATAATTACGTAAAAAAAAATTCAAAACATTTCGGCTTCTATGCAAATCATATAGTAACCGTCTTTTTAGGGTGTCTAGCAGGTCAGTCACCTCAGTGGTGCAGGTAGGCAGTCCAACTTTGTCGGATAGTGGACAATATGCGCCGGCAGGGTAACTTCGTCAGGTATGCCATCCCACTGCGTTGAATCGCAGACAACGTTCATTACTGTCACCGAGAACGGAAAAATTAATTACGTGAAAAAAAATTCAAAACATTTCGGGCTTCTATGCAAATCATATAGCAATGGTCTTTTAAGGGTGTCTAGCAGGTCAGTCACCTCAGTGGTCCGAGTAGGCAGTCCGACTTCGTCGGATAGCAGACAATATGCGCCGGCAGGGTCACGTCGTCAGGTATGCAATCCGACTGCGTCGGATAGCGGACAACGTTCATTACTTTCACCAAAAACGGAAAATTAAGTAATAAAATTCAAAACATTTGGGGTTTCTATGCAAATCATATAGCAACCGTCTTTTTAGGGTGTCTAGCGACTTGCTGAGTCAACTCGGTGCTCCGAGTAGGCATTCCGACTTCGTCGGATAGCAGATAATATGTGACGGCCGGGTCACGTCGTCAGGTATGCAATCCGACTTCGTCGAATTGCGGACAGCGTTCATTACTGTCACCGAGAACGGAAAAATTAATTATGTGAAAAAAAATTCTAAACATTTCGGGCTTCTATGCAAATCATATAGCCACCGTCTTTTAAGGGTGTCTAGCAGGTCTGTCACCTCAGTGGTACGGGTAGGCAATCCGACTTCGTCGGATAGCAGACAATATGCGACGGCCGGGTCACGTCGTCAGGTATGCAATCCGACTGCGTCGAATTGCGGACAGCGTTCATTACTGTCACCGAGAACGGAAAAATTAATTACGTGAAAAAAAATTCAAAACATTTCGGGCTTCTATGCAAATCATATAGCCACCGTCTTTTAAGGGTGTCTAGCGACTTGCTGAGTCAACTGTGTGCTCCGAGTAGGCATTCCGACTTCGTCGGATAGCAGATAATATGCGACGGCCGGGGTCACGTCGTCAGGTATGCAATCCGACTGCGTCGAATCGCGGACAGCGTTCATTACTGTTGCCAAAAATGCAAAATTAAGTAATAAATTACGTAAAAAAAATTCAAAACATTTCGGCTTCTATGCAAATCATATAGTAACCGTCTTTTTAGGGTGTCTAGCAGGTCAGTCACCTCAGTGGTCCGAGTAGGCAATCCGACCTCGTCGGATAGCAGACAATATGCGCCGGCCGGGTCACGTCGTCAGGTATGCAATCCGACTGCGTCGGATAGCGGACAACGTTCATTACTTTCACCAAAAACGGAAAATTAAGTAATAAAATTCAAAACATTTCGGCTTCTATGCAAATCATATAGTAACCGTCTTTTTAGGGTGTCTAGCAGGTCAGTCACCTCAGAGGTGCAGGTAGGCAGTCCAACTTTGTCGGATAGTGGACAATGTGCGACGGCTGGGTAACTTCGTCAGGTATGCCATCCCACTGCGTTGAATCGCAGACAACGTTCATTACTGTCACCGAGAACGGAAAAATTAATTACGTGAAAAAAAATTCAAAACATTTCGGGCTTCTATGCAAATCATATAGCAATGGTCTTTTAAGGGTGTCTAGCAGGTCAGTCACCTCAGTGGTCCGAGTAGGCAATCCGACTTTGTCGGATAGTGGACAATGTGCAACGGCTGGGTAACTTCGTCAGGTATGCCATCCCACTGCGTTGAATCGCAGACAGCGTTCATTACTGTCACCGAGAACGGAAAAATTAATTACGTGAAAAAAAATTCAAAACATTTCGGGCTTCTATGCAAATCATATAGCCACCGTCTTTTAAGGGTGTCTAGCAGGTCTGTCACCTTAGTGGTCCGAGTAGGCAATCCGACCTCGTCGGATAGCAGACAATATGCGACGGCCGGGTCACGTCGTCAGGTATGCAATCCGACTGCGTCGAATCGCGGACAACGTTCATTACTTTCACCAAAAACGGAAAATTAATTAATAAAATTCAAAACATTTGGGGTTTCTATGCAAATCATATAGCAACCGTCTTTTTAGGGTCTCTAGCGACTTGCTGAGTCAACTCGGTGCTCCGAGTAGGCATTCCGACTTCGTCGGATAGCAGATAATATGCGACGGCCGGGTCACGTCGTCAGGTATGCAATCCGACTGCGTCGAATCGCGGACAGCGTTCATTACTGTTGCCAAAAATGCAAAATTAAGTAATAAATTACGTAAAAAAAATTCAAAACATTTCGGCTTCTATGCAAATCATATAGTAACCGTCTTTTTAGGGTGTCTAGCAGGTCAGTCACCTCAGTGGTCCGAGTAGGCAATCCGACCTCGTCGGATAGCAGACAATATGCGCCGGCCGGGTCACGTCGTCAGGTATGCAATCCGACTGCGTCGGATAGCGGACAGCGTTCATTACTGTCACCGAGAACGGAAAAATTAATTACGTGAAAAAAAATTCAAAACATTTCGGGCTTCTATGCAAATCATATAGCAATGGTCTTTTAAGGGTGTCTAGCAGGTCAGTCACCTCAGTGGTCCGAGTAGGCAATCCGACTTCGTCGGATAGCAGACAATATGCGCCGGCCGCGTCACGTCGTCAGGTATGCAATCCGACTGCGTCGGATAGCGGACAGCGTTCTTTACCGTGAAAAAAATTTTAAAACATTTTGGGGGTCCATGAAAATCATATAGCCTCCGTATTTTTATGGGTGTCTATCAGGTCAGTCACCTCGAATGACGTTCACCGTAGTAATAAGGGTAGGCTATCCAACTTCGTCGGATAGCGGACAATGTGCGACGGCCGGGTCACGTCGTCAGGTATGCAATCCGACTGCGTCGAATCGCGGACAGCGTTCATTACTGTCGCCGAAATTGCAAAATTAAGTAATAAATTACGTAAAAAAAATTCAAAACATTTCGGCTTCTATGCATATCATATAGTAACCGTCTTTATAGGGTGTCTAGCAGGTCAGTCACCTCAGTGGTCCGAGTAGGCAATCCGACTTTGTCGGATAGTGGACAATGTGCGACAGCTGGGTAACTTCGTCAGGTATGCCATCCCACTGCGTTGAATCGCAGACAACGTTCATTACTGTCACCGAGAACGGAAAAATTAATTACGTGAAAAAAAATTCAAAACATTTCGGGCTTCTATGCAAATCATATAGCAATGGTCTTTTAAGGGTGTCTAGCAGGTCAGTCACCTCAGTGGTCCGAGTAGGCAATCCGACTTCGTCGGATAGCAGACAATATGCGACGGCCGGGTCACGTCGTCAGGCATGCAATCCAACTGCGTCGAATCGCGGACAACGTTCATTACTTTCACCAAAAACGGAAAATTAAGTAATAAAATTCAAAACATTTGGGGTTTCTATGCAAATCATATAGCAATGGTCTTTTAAGGGTGTCTAGCAGGTCAGTCACCTCAGTGGTCCGAGTAGGCAATCCGACTTCGTCGGATAGCAGACAATATGCGACGGCCGGGTCACGTCGTCAGGTATGCAATCCGACTGCGTCGGATAGCGCACAGCGTTCTTTACCGTGAAAAAAATTTTAAAACATTTTGGGGGTCCATGAAAATCATATAGCCTCCGTCTTTTTATGGGTGTCTAGCAGGTCAGTCACCTCGAATGACGTTCACTATAGTAATAAGGGTAGGCTATCCGACTTTGTCGGATAGCGGACAATGTGCGACGGCTGGGTAACTTCGTCAGGTATGCCATCCCACTGCGTTGAATCGCAGACAACGTTCATTACTGTCACCGAGAACGGAAAAATTAATTACGTGAAAAAAAATTCAAAACATTTCGGGCTTCTATGCAAATCATATAGTAACCGTCTTTTTAGGGTGTCTAGCAGGTCAGTCACCTCAGTGGTACGGGTAGGCAATCCGACTTCGTCGGATAGCAGACAATATGCGACGGCCGGGTCACGTCGTCAGGTATGCAATCCGACTGCGTCGAATTGCGGACAGCGTTCATTACTGTCACCGAGAACGGAAAAATTAATTATGTGAAAAAAAATTCAAAACATTTCGGGCTTCTATGCAAATCATATAGCCACCGTCTTTTAAGGGTGTCTAGCAGGTCTGTCACCTCAGTGGTCCGAGTAGGCAATCCGACCTCGTCGGATAGCAGACAATATGCGACGGCCGGGTCACGTCGTCAGGTATGCAATCCGACTGCGTCGAATCGCGGACAACGTTCATTACTTTCACCAAAAACGGAAAATTAATTAATAAAATTCAAAACATTTGGGGTTTCTATGCAAATCATATAGCAACCGTCTTTTTAGGGTCTCTAGCGACTTGCTGAGTCAACTCGGTGCTCCGAGTAGGCATTCCGACTTCGTCGGATAGCAGATAATATGCGACGGCCGGGTCACGTCGTCAGGTATGCAATCCGACTGCGTCGAATCGCGGACAGCGTTCATTACTGTTGCCAAAAATGCAAAATTAAGTAATAAATTACGTAAAAAAAATTCAAAACATTTCGGCTTCTATGCAAATCATATAGTAACCGTCTTTTTAGGGTGTCTAGCAGGTCAGTCACCTCAGTGGTCCGAGTAGGCAATCCGACCTCGTCGGATAGCAGACAATATGCGCCGGCCGGGTCACGTCGTCAGGTATGCAATCCGACTGCGTCGGATAGCGGACAGCGTTCATTACTGTCACCGAGAACGGAAAAATTAATTACGTGAAAAAAAATTCAAAACATTTCGGGCTTCTATGCAAATCATATAGCAATGGTCTTTTAAGGGTGTCTAGCAGGTCAGTCACCTCAGTGGTCCGAGTAGGCAATCCGACTTCGTCGGATAGCAGACAATATGCGCCGGCCGCGTCACGTCGTCAGGTATGCAATCCGACTGCGTCGGATAGCGGACAGCGTTCTTTACCGTGAAAAAAATTTTAAAACATTTTGGGGGTCCATGAAAATCATATAGCCTCCGTATTTTTATGGGTGTCTATCAGGTCAGTCACCTCGAATGACGTTCACCGTAGTAATAAGGGTAGGCTATCCAACTTCGTCGGATAGCGGACAATGTGCGACGGCCGGGTCACGTCGTCAGGTATGCAATCCGACTGCGTCGAATCGCGGACAGCGTTCATTACTGTCGCCGAAATTGCAAAATTAAGTAATAAATTACGTAAAAAAAATTCAAAACATTTCGGCTTCTATGCATATCATATAGTAACCGTCTTTATTGGGTGTCTAGCAGGTCAGTCACCTCAGTGGTCCGAGTAGGCAATCCGACTTTGTCGGATAGTGGACAATGTGCGACAGCTGGGTAACTTCGTCAGGTATGCCATCCCACTGCGTTGAATCGCAGACAACGTTCATTACTGTCACCGAGAACGGAAAAATTAAATACGTGAAAAAAAATTCAAAACATTTCGGGCTTCTATGCAAATCATATAGCAATGGTCTTTTAAGGGTGTCTAGCAGGTCAGTCACCTCAGTGGTCCGAGTAGGCAATCCGACTTCGTCGGATAGCAGACAATATGCGACGGCCGGGTCACGTCGTCAGGTATGCAATCCGACTGCGTCGAATCGCGGACAACGTTCATTACTTTCACCAAAAACGGAAAATTAAGTAATAAAATTCAAAAAATTTGGGGTTTCTATGCAAATCATATAGCAATGGTCTTTTAAGGGTGTCTAGCAGGTCAGTCACCTCAGTGGTCCGAGTAGGCAATCCGACTTCGTCGGATAGCAGACAATATGCGACGGCCGGGTCAGGTCGTCAGGTATGCAATCCGACTGCGTCGGATAGCGGACAGCGTTCTTTACCGTGAAAAAAATTTTAAAACATTTTGGGGGTCCATGAAAATCATATAGCCTCCGTCTTTTTATGGGTGTCTAGCAGGTCAGTCACCTCGAATGACGTTCACTATAGTAATAAGGGTAGGCTATCCGACTTTGTCGGATAGCGGACAATGTGCGACGGCTGGGTAACTTCGTCAGGTATGCCATCCCACTGCGTTGAATCGCAGACAACGTTCATTACTGTCACCGAGAACGGAAAAATTAATTACGTGAAAAAAAATTCAAAAAATTTCGGGCTTCTATGCAAATCATATAGTAACCGTCTTTTTAGGGTGTCTAGCAGGTCAGTCACCTCAGTGGTACGGGTAGGCAATCCGACTTCGTCGGATAGCAGACAATATGCGACGGCCGGGTCACGTCGTCAGGTATGCAATCCGACTGCGTCGAATTGCGGACAGCGTTCATAACTGTCACCGAGAACGGAAAAATTAATTATGTGAAAAAAAATTCAAAACATTTCGGGCTTCTATGCAAATCATATAGCCACCGTCTTTTAAGGGTGTCTAGCAGGTCTGTCACCTCAGTGGTACGGGTAGGCAATCCGACTTCGTCGGATAGCAGACAATATGCGAATGCCGGGTCACGTCGTCAGGTAAGCAATCCGACTGCGTCGAATTGCGGACAGCGTTCATTACTGTCACCGAGAACGGAAAAATTAATTACGTGAAAAAAAATTCAAAACATTTCGGGCTTCTATGCAAATCATATAGCCACCGTCTTTTAAGGGTGTCTAGCAGGTCTGTCACCTCAGTGGTCCGAGTAGGCAATCCGACCTCGTCGGATAGCAGACAATATGCGACGGCCGGGTCACGTCGTCAGGTATGCAATCCGACTGCGTCGAATCGCGGACAACGTTCATTACTTTCACCAAAAACGGAAAATTAATTAATAAAATTCAAAACATTTGGGGTTTCTATGCAAATCATATAGCAACCGTCTTTTTAGGGTCTCTAGCGACTTGCTGAGTCAACTCGGTGCTCCGAGTAGGCATTCCGACTTCGTCGGATAGCAGATAATATGCGACGGCCGGGTCACGTCGTCAGGTATGCAATCCGACTGCGTCGAATCGCGGACAGCGTTCATTACTGTTGCCAAAAATGCAAAATTAAGTAATAAATTACGTAAAAAAAATTCAAAACATTCCGGCTTCTATGCAAATCATATAGTAACCGTCTTTTTAGGGTGTCTAACAGGTCAGTCATCTCAGTGGTCCGAGTAGGCAATCCGACCTCGTCGGATAGCAGACAATATGCGCCGGCCGGGTCACGTCGTCAGGTATGCAATCCGACTGCGTCGGATAGCGGACAGCGTTCTTTACCGTGAAAAAAATTTTAAAACATTTTGGGGGTCCATGAAAATCATATAGCCTCCGTCTTTTTATGGGTGTCTAGCAGGTCAGTCACCTCGAATGACGTTCACTATAGTAATAAGGGTAGGCTATCCGACTTTGTCGGATAGCGGACAATGTGCGACGGCTGGGTAACTTCGTCAGGTATGCCATCCCACTGCGTTGAATCGCAGACAACGTTCATTACTGTCACCGAGAACGGAAAAATTAATTACGTGAAAAAAAAATTCAAAACATTTCGGGCTTCTATGCAAATCATATAGTAACCGTCTTTTTAGGGTGTCTAGCAGGTCAGTCACCTCAGTGGTACGGGTAGGCAATCCGACTTCGTCGGATAGCAGACAATATGCGACGGCTGGGTAACTTCGTCAGGTATGCCATCCCACTGCGTTGAATCGCAGACAACGTTCATTACTGTCACCGAGAACGGAAAAATTAATTACGTGAAAAAAAATTCAAAAAATTTCGGGCTTCTATGCAAATCATATAGTAACCGTCTTTTTAGGGTGTCTAGCAGGTCAGTCACCTCAGTGGTACGGGTAGGCAATCCGACTTCGTCGGATAGCAGACAATATGCGACGGCCGGGTCACGTCGTCAGGTATGCAATCCGACTGCGTCGAATTGCGGACAGCGTTCATTACTGTCACCGAGAACGGAAAAATTAATTATGTGAAAAAAAATTCAAAACATTTCGGGCTTCTATGCAAATCATATAGCCACCGTCTTTTAAGGGTGTCTAGCAGGTCTGTCACCTCAGTGGTACGGGTAGGCAATCCGACTTCGTCGGATAGCAGACAATATGCGACGGCCGGGTCACGTCGTCAGGTATGCAATCCGACTGCGTCGAATTGCGGACAGCGTTCATTACTGTCACCGAGAACGGAAAAATTAATTACGTGAAAAAAAATTCAAAACATTTCGGGCTTCTATGCAAATCATATAGCCACCGTCTTTTAAGGGTGTCTAGCAGGTCTGTCACCTCAGTGGTCCGAGTAGGCAATCCGACCTCGTCGGATAGCAGACAATATGCGACGGCCGGGTCACGTCGTCAGGTATGCAATCCGACTGCGTCGAATCGCGGACAACGTTCATTACTTTCACCAAAAACGGAAAATTAATTAATAAAATTCAAAACATTTGGGGGTTTCTATGCAAATCATATAGCAACCGTCTTTTTAGGGTCTCTAGCGACTTGCTGAGTCAACTCGGTGCTCCGAGTAGGCATTCCGACTTCGTCGGATAGCAGATAATATGCGACGGCCGGGTCACGTCGTCAGGTATGCAATCCGACTGCGTCGAATCGCGGACAGCGTTCATTACTGTTGCCAAAAATGCAAAATTAAGTAATAAATTACGTAAAAAAAATTCAAAACATTTCGGCTTCAATGCAAATCATATAGTAACCGTCTTTTTAGGGTGTCTAGCAGGTCAGTCACCTCAGTGGTCCGAGTAGGCAATCCGACCTCGTCGGATAGCAGACAATATGCGCCGGCCGGGTCACGTCGTCAGGTATGCAATCCGACTGCGTCGGATAGCGGACAACGTTCATTACTTTCACCAAAAACGGAAAATTAAGTAATAAAATTCAAAACATTTGGGGTTTCTATGCAAATCATATAGCAACCGTCTTTTTAGGGTGTCTAGCGACTTGCTGAGTCAACTCGGTGCTCCGAGTAGGCATTCCGACTTCGTCGGATAGCAGATAATATGCGACGGCCGGGTCACGTCGTCAGGTATGCAATCCGACTGCGTCGAATCGCGGACAGCGTTCATTACTGTCGCCGAAAATGCAAAATTAAGTAATAAATTACGTAAAAAAAATTCAAAACATTTCGGCTTCTATGCAAATCATATAGTAACCGTCTTTTTAGGGTGTCTAGCAGGTCAGTCACCTCAGAGGTGCAGGTAGGCAGTCCAACTTTGTCGGATAGTGGACAATGTGCGACGGCTGGGTAACTTCGTCAGGTATGCCATCCCACTGCGTTGAATCGCAGACAACGTTCATTACTGTCACCGAGAACGGAAAAATTAATTACGTGAAAAAAAATTCAAAACATTTCGGGCTTCTATGCAAATCATATAGCAATGGTCTTTTAAGGGTGTCTAGCAGGTCAGTCACCTCAGTGGTCCGAGTAGGCAATCCGACTTTGTCGGATAGTGGACAATGTGCGACGGCTGGGTAACTTCGTCAGGTATGCCATCCCACTGCGTTGAATCGCAGACAACGTTCATTACTGTCACCGAGAACGGAAAAATTAATTACGTGAAAAAAAATTCAAAACATTTCGGGCTTCTATGCAAATCATATAGCAATGGTCTTTTAAGGGTGTCTAGCAGGTCAGTCACCTCAGTGGTCCGAGTAGGCAATCCGACTTCGTCGGATAGCAGACAATATGCGACGGCCGGGTCACGTCGTCAGGTATGCAATCCGACTGCGTCGAATCGCGGACAACGTTCATTACTTTCACCAAAAACGGAAAATTAAGTAATAAAATTCAAAACATTTGGGGTTTCTATGCAAATCATATAGCAATGGTCTTTTAAGGGTGTCTAGCAGGTCAGTCACCTCAGTGGTCCGAGTAGGCAATCCGACTTCGTCGGATAGCAGACAATATGCGACGGCCGGGTCACGTCGTCAGGTATGCAATCCGACTGCGTCGGATAGCGGACAGCGTTCTTTACCGTGAAAAAAATTTTAAAACATTTTGGGGGTCCATGAAAATCATATAGCCTCCGTCTTTTTATGGGTGTCTAGCAGGTCAGTCACCTCAGTGGTACGGGTAGGCAATCCGACTTCGCCGGATAGCAGACAATATGCGACGGCCGGGTCACGTCGTCAGGTATGCAATCCGACTGCGTCGAATTGCGGACAGCGTTCATTACTGTCACCGAGAACGGAAAAATTAATTATGTGAAAAAAAATTCAAAACATTTCGGGCTTCTATGCAAATCATATAGCCACCGTCTTTTAAGGGTGTCTAGCAGGTCTGTCACCTCAGTGGTACGGGTAGGCAATCCGACTTCGTCGGATAGCAGACAATATGCGACGGCCGGGTCACGTCGTCAGGTATGCAATCCGACTGCGTCGAATTGCGGACAGCGTTCATTACTGTCACCGAGAACGGAAAAATTAATTACGTGAAAAAAAATTCAAAACATTTCGGGCTTCTATGCAAATCATATAGCCACCGTCTTTTAAGGGTGTCTAGCAGGTCTGTCACCTCAGTGGTCCGAGTAGGCAATCCGACCTCGTCGGATAGCAGACAAAATGCGACGGCCGGGTCACGTCGTCAGGTAGGCAATCCGACTGCGTCGAATCGCGGACAACGTTCATTACTTTCACCGAAAAAGGAAAATTAAGTAATAAAATTCAAAACATTTCGGGCTTCTATGCAAATCATATAGTAACCGTCTTTTTAGGGTGTCTAGCGACTTGCTGAGTCAACTCGGTGCTCCGAGTAGGCATTCCGACTTCATCGGATAGCAGATAATATGCGACGGCTGGGTCACGTCGTCAGGTATGCAATCCGACTGCGTCGAATCGCGGACAGCGTTCATTACTGTCGCCGAAAATGCAAAATTAAGTAATAAATTTCGTAAAAAAATTCAAAACATTTCGGGCTTCTATGCAAATCATATAGTAACCGTCTTTTTAGGGTGTCTAGCAGGTCAGTCACCTCAGTGGTACGGGTAGGCAATCCGACTTCATCGGATAGCAGACAATATGCGACGGCCGGGTCACGTCGTCAGGTATGCAATCCGACTGCGTCAGTAGTATACATTTGTATGTTCACAGTCTACTTTTTGTGTCACCACGGTAATTTCACAACGTTCAAGGGAGGATGTCCCCCTTGGACACAATAATTTTACCGTGTAAAAATTATGAAGAATTTGTACACTTTTTACACGGTAATTTCACACCGTTCAAGGGAGGATGTCCCTCAACAAACCTTATTACTAAAATGGAATAATTATTTAAAATACAGAACACAAGTTATGTAATAACAGATTTTTTTATTATTGTAAATTAATTCTAAAATATATTTACACAAGTTTTCTTACTTCTCTAGTAAAAGGTACATATTCTACAATACGATCATGAATTAATAAACAATAAGCAGTTACACCTGTAAGCGAATCTGAAGCTTCGATTTCCAATTGAACATCCACTGCTGAGGCTGTGGTTGAATCGTTCTGTTTTGAAGTATCGATAACTATAATTGGTGCGTTTGCTACAAAAGTAGAAGGACTCAATATCGGGTTACGAATACTTTTTTCATAGTACGATTCTTGAAACGATGTATACATATTATACAATAAGGTGAAATTATTTTTCGAAAAATCTAAATTCAAATTATCGTATGGATAAGCTATTGAGTTCAGAAATACTTTAACGTTTGTTAGATTACAATGATCGAATATACTACAATCTTTTGATAACACATTTTTGCGTCCTTTTTGCAATCCAATTACGACGAATCGTGGTTTTTCTAATTTTGAAGCAGTTTTCAAATTCCACACAACTTTTTTAGTGGTCCCGAGTTCAGGATATTCAAAAGTTTCAAAAGATCTAAAAGGGATAAACAAACTTTTTTCTTTTTCTATAAGTTTCAATAATTTCAACCTTTCTTCATCATCGACCGTTATATGTAGGACCTTCCAGACTATTTTATTTAAGTGACTTTACCTTCAGTGGCAGTTGCACCACTTTTAACTTGTAAAGCATTTAAATCACTATGACTTCGGGTTAATATTAATTCCAATCTAGAATTCACTAATATTCTTTTGTAGTCTTCAAACAATCCTAACCAATAGTTTAATGGAATACAAGCGGTAAATTCACCTTTATCATTTTCTGATTGCGTTGCGTTTTTAAAATTCCAGCCAGCATTTTCATAGCAATTGTAGTTGTCTGGCGTACCGGATAAGTAACCTTTCAACGAGCTAGTGATTCCAAGAACACGTGTGCTATCTACTTCTATCCCATTGATTTCCAACCGTATTTGCTCAAAAAGGTAAGAGTAACCGTTATTAGTTAGTTTCACTTTGGTAGCATCAGTAATTATTCCTTCCAAAAAAATAAAGCTTTCGTGTAGATATGGATAGACATCCGTTTGCTGGATCGATATACGTATTTCATCATTATTATTAAATGATGTTGTATACGGTGCGTATGAATGATATTCAATTTTTGTAATTTTAGAATCCGTTTCGTACTGTGAAGTTATATCCAAAATATCACTTTCAGGCATTCTGCTTTAATTGATAACCCAAAGCTTGTAAAATTTTTTTATTCTTCACCGTCAATTTTTTTATTTGATTTGATGTTGCTGGTAGCACTTTAGTCTTATGACTAGTTGTACTGATCCGAAGTAGTGGGTTTATATTGAATTTTAAACCCATCTAAAGATCCGTAACGTTTAATATGTAACACAATTGTCAATGCCTCACCAAAATTATCAATCGGATTATGATCTTGATCAACTAACTGAACGGTTATCGAATCAATATTTGTTTTATTCAATTTGTAATATATTAAATTTGGTGGTGACTGAATTACTTTCAACCCTGTCCTTTCACTTGGGAAAAACTCATAAATCGAATGACTCTGAAGATGGTTGTTGAATGATCCTTGAGCTATATTACACATTACTTTTATAGAATTAATTGTGTTTAAATTTACAGCTTTTTCCGATCGAAGAATTTCATTGTGTGGCTTATATACTCGTTTTTCAAAACCGAATACAGGTGCTATACTATACAGATGCTCAAAGTGTAGTATCCCATTACATTTTATATACGATCTGAAATCGTTAGGATCGACTGTAATGTCGAATGTTAAATTGGTTAAGTTTTTACTATTATAGTCATCTATTTGCTTCTTAACTCGTTGCTTAATATCTTCAATTTCATAACAACCCTCTTCCAATGTAATAAAACATATCATAGGATCATTATTGTTTTCATTCTCAGCTACTTGTATAGAAAATTTATTATTATTATCATTAATATTTGGAAACGAATTAAATGACTGTAAAAGTAGTATATATTTGTATGTTCACAGCCAGCTTTTCCACGGTACGATAGGAACGAAAATCCACATGAAATACATGTTAAGGATTTAGTACTCTTAAAGGATAATAATCATAGAACAAAACTCGATCCATTATGGTTAGGGCCATACGAAGTCATAGCAATAGTAGGAAATGAAAATGTAGTTATACAGCGTGGGCGGCGTAGCATCACTGTTCATAGAAACAATGTTAAAAAATATTATAATGATGCACAATCCGATTAAAATATATATATATATATATATATAGTTATTTATATTTAATTAACGTGTAAATTATTAATTTGATTTTAAGAAAAAAAAACTAAATAGGGAGCGTAATACAAGCAATGTAGGACTAAACATTTCTTTTAAATTCCTTAAGCAAAAAAAAAAAAAAAATATAAATTATAGGTAAATTTTAATTTTAGGGACACACAAAGGGAATTCATTTTGGAACTTGAAATCGCACTCCAACAAGAATTACACGAAACATATACTTTAGGGCCGGAGAACACACCGAGGTATTTTATAGGTCATATCAATACTGCAAATAATAACGTTGAAGAACCTTTCACAACTCTCGAAATAACTAAAATAATAGAAATTATTACTAATATTATGTAGGATTTGTCACCAAATTCAGTAACGTCAGTAGATACATTATGTAAACGACTAACAAATTATATGAAACTTTTATACGATCCAAGGGATATACTAGATTATGATAGGTGGTTTTAAGAAAAATATATACATATAAGATAATAAAATAAGGTAGTTATTTTAATATAAATATAATTTTATACTTTTAGATTGGTGATGATGATTGGTTGTCTAGTCAAATCTGACGAAATAAATACATCAGAACACTTTAAATATACGCCCTATGGAAATGGCAAGGGATTATATTACGAAAATTTAGGACCTACTAGGATTATAGGGGCTGAATATAAACTTGTAACATATTTTTCGCTAAAGAAGTACAATACAAAATATGATTTATTGGGGGAAAAAATGAAAAATATCACAAAAATATGTACCCATCAAAAACATATCGATTTATGCGGGAAATACCAGATAGTAATAACGGATTTATACAGCGAAATAAGTAAATAAAAAGAACGTATGTATTTGTCATTAGGAAGTGGTATGGAACAATTCGATAATAAGCAACGGAAAAGAAGGGGGTTAGTAAACATAATAGGTAACGCTATGTACACGTTATTTGGCGTATGCGATGATAAGTGCACTAAGAAAACACGGGAAGCTATAAAGCAAACAGAAGAATCGGGGGCTAATATACTACACATAATGAAGGCTCAAACAACGGTAGTAAAAACAATAGTAAAAAATATAGGAAATACGTTAGAACAAACCGAACAATTATATAGAAACATTTCTACTAAGGAACAACAATTATACGTAAGAATGTTACAAATACAAACTAGAACTGACGATGTTTTAGACTTATTAATGGCAGGAGAAGTACATAATTTATACACAATAATCACAAATCAATACGCCTACGAAACTCAAACGTTAGTAGTATATATTTGTATGTTCACAGCCAGCTTTTCCACGGTAAAAATTTTTTTTCAAGGGGGAATGTCCCCCTTGGAGCACTCAGATTTACCGTGTAACACATTTCACACTGATTGTTAGTAAATTTTACCTCAAAAAAATGTACTGTATTTCATTTTTACTCATGTTGGTTACACTGATTTTTTTAATAATGATAAAAACATTATTTATTATTTACAATAATTTTAAGCTGATTGCTGATTATTTTTTTCATATTCAGTTACTAATGATCCATCGTTCACTCAAGTCGTGTCTCATTTTTCTTTATTTTCTCAAAGTTTTATTAAATTGTATAAGTTATTTAATTTCTTCAAAAATGAATTTTCAAAAATGCGCAAACGATGTCCAGTCATTGGTCGATCAAATACGATTCAATTCAACGCCAGCGTATCCAGAATTCTCTGCATTTGTATCTAGGTTACGATCTTTTAAAAGTTTTCCTCCAAATACCGGTCAGAATAAGTACAAGCTCTCAGAATGCGGATTTTACTATATCAATCTCGATGACGCAGTTCAATGTCATTGGTGTGGAGTAATTCTACATAGTTTTGAAATCGGTGATAATTGTTTTATAGAACATACCCGATTCTCACCAAAATGTTTATATGTATTATTAATGAAAGGTAATCAGTTTGTTCAAAAAGTCTTAAGTAAATATTGTAAAACCGAAGTTATTTGTAATTGTGAAACCGGTTCGTACGACACCATTTGTTAAATCATGTTTTTTTTATATAATATACTGTTTATAATATTTGCTGTATTGAATAAAAAAAAAAATAAAAAAAAAATTGAATGTTTTATCTTAAATGTTTTATTATTCGATTTAATATCTTGTGGACGTATAGCCTAGCGGGTTAGTGCGTATATAATAATTTAAAATGTTTTTCAGGTATCAGGTTAGTAAGTATATGTAAATTCCCTCTCTAGTATGCACTAATTCGCTAACTGTACGTTCACATTTTTTGCATTTTTTTTTTATCCGAGTTTTTAGTATATAATATGACTGCAAAGGAAAAAACTAACAGTCCAATGTATAACTCCTAACAGTTATATCCTACTTTTTATTGTGTACTTTTTTAGCAAAAAAAAAACTTCATTATGAGTCCACCAATAATTGTCTGTAAGTCTACATTCGACATCCGAGCTTTTAACAAGAAAAGTATTACAGTTGGATTACTAATTAATAAGCAGATTTCAATTATTTTATTATTAGAATGTAAACTTTCAAAGAAAATTATTACATTAAGTTTAGAAGAATGGTTCACACTGATGTCTGAATCTAATTACAATTCAATTATTAATAACCTAAATACCAGGGTGAGGCGTGTAAAGATTACCGATTCCTTTTCATATTCAATTAATGTTAAACAGAGTTCAATTACCCTACATCTAAACGAGGAATATATTACCTTGACACACGTAGATTTGTACCGGCTTCGTCAATTACAGAATTTGATTGATTTGTATGTGGTAGACAAGCAAAAACGTTTAGCAAATTATCAAATTACTTTCAACACTGCATATGACCTAATTAAAAATGATGTCCGTGGTCTGCCATCCACTTGCCAAAGGAACGAATTTACCAAACAATATATTCAAAACTATGATTTTAATTATTATAATCATTTACAGAACGATGACACATCGTTTTTATATGAAATATTACAATTTCATTTTAACACATTGTCCGATATGATTTTACAAGATCTAATAATATAAAATATATAAATATGTTTAATAATTATTTATTTAAAAAATAAAAACTTTTTTATTCAATAATAAACTTGCTTTTTTTTCTTAAATTACATGTTACCTTTAATCATAAAGAATAGTTTTAATGCGTTTTAGTTTCAAATTTTATGTTTTCAGTAAATAAGTAGATTAAATTTTGATAGTACAGAATTGATAGCAATGTTTCAATTAGAAATTTTTTTTCTCAGACATACTATATAGTTTATAGGTTTATGTTTTCCAAGACCTTTGAGTATTGAACAAATAAAAACATACATGTATAATAATATTTTGTTTTATTAAATGAAACTCATTTTTCCGTATAATAATCAAACAACCGTCTTGCTTTTAATAGTTTGACGCTTTGGATCGGTTAGTAATTTATCAAATATAATTTGCATTGTCTCATTAAGACCAGTATGAAGTGTTTGATCTTTTGATTCGTCGGTCGTGTACAATCTAACAGTAGCTTCACTGAACTTTTATCTATTACAACAAATTATTTTATTTAAAAACAAAAGAAGTAAATAAAATCAGTAAAAAAAAAAACAGATTCAGCAATAGTTTTTAAATTTAAACCAATGTATTTACCTGTCCTTTACTGGCACATTCTCGATGTTAGTAACCTTATAATGACTTAGCACCCAAAGATCCTTTCCTTTTTCTTCAAAAGGCGTCTTTATTGTCACAACGCCATCTCCTTGTCTGAATGTTAGCGAATTAAATACTTCAACATCAAAATCTTCTGATCTCAAGCGTTCGCTGATATTATCTCTGTATGATGCATTCTATAAAAAAATAAATTATTTATGTTATCATTAGGAAAAAATATTATTTTTATTACCATTTTATTCTGCTTCTTTTTCATAGGTTTTTTAACACTTGTTTTTTCTGCAGAACGTTTTGATCCAGGTTTTGTTTTTGAAAAAGACGGTCTTATATCAATTGATTCGCTAAAATGTTCATTCTGTGAAACATAAAACATAGTATATTATTTTTTACTGTTTTTTTCCATTATATATTTTTTTCTATGTCCCAAGAATTATACCCAAAGCGTTGAGTAATGTTACGACGCACTTCCAATATACTATGTTATAATCAGTCATTTAATATTAAATCAAGAATTATAACCATAGCGTTGAGTGGTGTTACGACCGGCCTCCAATTTTCTATGGTTATAAGATATTTACTAAGTAGTTACTAACCTCTGAATCAGTTGAAGCAATTGTACGGTACGACATTTTATTTTGGTAGTATTTCTGTTGAACTGAGCTTCTTGTCCTGGGATGAAATCTTGAAGACTGGTGAATATTAGAGAATACCCTCTGTCTTTTATACACAGATTTTTACCACTACTTCAATAATTAAGTATACAAATGGTCATAGCCTTACATTATAGAAACCTGCTAAAACATGAACATACAGGTACAACAGCAAAATCACATTACATGACTTTAAATTGACGCTAACATAACCTATCCCAGCCAAATGTTTATGACATTCACCTTTTACCATGGTCAATACCCTCCTTGAATAAATTTCTACAATAACCTTACCTTAGATGGGTGCTGAAACATGTTCATATACAACAGCAAATTACATTACATGAATTTAAATTATTACAAACAGGATTTAAAATAAATTAGAATGTATACATTCATTCTCAAAAACCAATTACATTATATGAATTTTAATTGTTGCTAACATAACCTGTCCAGCCAAATGTTATCACATTTACTAAATGTCAATGCTTAGAATGTATACATTCATTCTCAAAAACCAATTATATTATATGAATCTAAATTGCTGCTAATATAATCTGCTCAGTCAAATGTTTTCACATTTACTTAATGTCAATGCCATTATAATATTAAAACAGGATGTAAAATAAGTTGAAATGTTTAAATCCATCACAAAAAATTCTAATGAGAGAAGAGAGGGTTATTTTCGGGTATAAAACCCAGAATTTCTTAGCTTATCGTCATCAGTTCAAGCAACAGCAGTTCCAAGAGCAGCCAGCAGCAGAACAGTCTTCTTCGCCAAAACAACAGCCAGCCAGCAGTTTACCAAACATCTTCAATAGCCAGTCAAAAGATTGTCAAAACAACTCTAACAAATAGACCAGCCATCATACTTAGAAAAAGTACCTCAATTTCTACAAGCTATGTAAGTACTATTTTTTTTTTATTGTTATTATTTAATTTAACATCATACTTCTTTTTTTTTAAAAAATAAAATAGAATAATAACAATTTATTGTTGTAATGATAATACAGTTTTATAATATTACTATGGGTATTGAGTGTTTAGACTTAAAGATTTTTTTTCATAGATTATTTAAAATAAAAACATTAAAATAGAAGTAGTTGAAAGACGGTTTCTCAACTCTCACTTTTAGTCACTACTATAATAAACTGTTTTCTTTTTTTTGTTAAGTTATGATCAAGTAACAATAATACGTTATAATTACACCATAGAGTAATAATACTAAAATGAATTACACCACGTACACAGTATAGAAGATGACTGATGTACCATACTATCATAGATTTACATAGATAAGATAGAACATCGGGCTTATCATTCATCAATAATATTGATAATTATTACCTAACCTCAAAAATCTTTAATAGTCAATCTCTTTCATGATAATAACTATAGATACCGTTATCTAGTAGTTGTTGCACGATACCTTGTTTTTATCAATGTTAAAATACTATAGCTGATTATAAATATTTGTTATAGATAACGTGATTGTTGTATTACACGTGTAATATTATCTTACGTAAAATGTTTTAATATAAAAAATTTTTTTTATTATATTAAAATATTCAATAATGTTTAATGACTGTATAAAATATATCCTAAAACGTATATTATACACATATATAAATTTAAATTATTTTTTCTATAATGTTTTTTTTATTGCTTTTACGTTAAGATTATTCGAAAGCTGCTGTCGCACGTTGATAGTAAACACGTAGTTGCTTTCGTGACAACGTAATGTTACCGTACGAACTCTACGATAGTTACAATCGCCCTATCTACTATTAACTAACATATAAATTATCACGTTTTTTTCTATTATCGTGTGACGTAGCTTCACTAGCAACTAAAATTTTATTTTTTATGATATAAATGCTATATTGTCTAATTTTTAAAGTTTTTTTATTTAGCTTTGAATAATATAATTAGTTATTATTATATATACGTATATACGTACATTCGTTGTTTTATAAATAATCGCTTTAATAATTAGATTTATATAATATTTTATATTTTATACTAATGTATTTAGTCAAAAATTACAGATAATGAATTTTTGGCATTCATATGATTTTTGTAATGAACAAATTCAATATTATGGAGAACAAATTGTAACCTTAACGAAGATGATTGATGAAAATAAGATTAAAGAAAGATATGAATATAAAGATCTCAAAAAAAAAATTAAAAACCTGAAATTCATTATTTATTTAAGTAGAACAAACTCTAACCCAAATTTTTCTTATATAAAAGATTTAAACGCAAAATTAGTTTTATTAAGAGAAGAAAAAATGGATATATGTAAAAAATATTGTGATTTATATGTTACGAATTTTCGTAAGCGAGAACACTGTTTCGGTAAAAGGTTAGATTTTATTACAACAGCAGAATCTAAGCGCGAAAGATTTAGATCAGGTTAAAATTTTTTTTTAAAAATTTGTTATGAATAATTAGTAATAATATTATAAGTTTATATTTATGTATATAGGTATTCAATGTAATTTTCTTTTTTTTGATTAATACATACAAATTTTTAATATAAAAGTTAAAAAACATAAAAAATAGAAATATGTTGGAAATAAATTATTGTCATTAATATGCATTATTTTTTTTTATCTGGCAGATAGTTTACAAATTCTATATAATTTTTCCAGATTTTTTTTTTAAAAAAAAAGAAAAAACATGGAAGCCAAATCGTTAATTCACGAGCAAATCATTCAAATATTGGAACAGCAAAAAGAAAATGATCATGCTCAAGATGTTGACGAAAAAATGTTCTATTCCAATATTAAAAATATTAAAATAAAAATTCAAAAAGCGGTGCTGAAAGAAACCAGAAAAAGACTTATTGAAGAAAAACAGAATTTAATAAACGAATTTAAACATTTAACATATATAAATTATTTATGCGAGAAAAATATTCAAAAAGGTCTAAATAATTTATATAGTAAATTAGATAATGTCGAATAATATTCTGTTTTTCAATAAATAATTAAAATATTATTTTTTTTTTTGTTATTATTTATTATTTTATCATATAATTATTATTGTGTATATAAGATCTGCTGGTATGATAAATGTTTTCAAATAAAACTAATTTAATAAAAATGTTAGGAAAAGTGGTTTAGATTTAAAAAACGTATCAATTAGTTAGTTTTTGAAATTCTATGTAATTTTCAGAATCATGAACCCAGAAATAAACGTAATTAAAAGCAGAATTCTAGCAGCAGAACAGCAGGTGCGTGACAATAAACGCTATTATATCGAGAAACGGAAAGCATTTCGAAAAGTATTTGTAAAAATTAATGATAGTATGAAGAAAAATTCATTTTTTAAAAATAAATTGATAAATGAACATAATAGATTCGAAAACTATTCAAGTGAATGTAAAGCAGATATTCAGTGTCGGTTAACAGAACTAAACAATCGGTTAAGAGAATTAGAATCTGAGTAATTTCTTATTATATTAACCAATTCTTTTTTTCTTTGTAATAATTTAGAATTAATACTTTTATTATATTTTGAAAACAATATTCTGAATTGCTTGCATAAGATTTAAAAAAAAGAAGTTGATGTTATAATAAATTTACAATATTATGATTGCTTTTACCTATGTTTTTTTTATTTAATCTATTTTTTCAGTTTCATAATGAAAAGAAAAACGGTTACAAAACACGAGCGAATGTCATCTTCTGATGAAGGTTTATTTGAAATCGAGAGATTTAAGAAATGTTCAAAAACATTTTTGATTAAGAATACTTTAAATTTTATAGACTACACGCTTTTTTTTAACTATGTTAGAGATAAATTAATTTTAAAGTTAAAAGAATCATGTTTACAATCATCTATAAAATTTAATTTACATGTGGATAGCGTATACGAAAGAATACTCACTCAAGAAGTTCGGGACATAGCTTTCAAAACTTCTAATACACTTGCATGTAATTCATCCGATTTCAATAAATTACTAAATGGAATGTTCAATAAATTATTATCTGAACAAGACCAGTTTTTAGCGAAAGGATCTGGGTGGTCCCTTAAAATTATAGATGTATTACAATTGAGAATTAATACAGTGAATCCTCTCAGAGGAGGAACGTATCTAGATCTACCTGAATATATAAAAGATAAAAGAGCAATTATAAATGTAAAAAATAACGATGCTAAATGTTTTAAATATTCAATACTATCTAAGTTTGATAATCGATCGAATAAAACTTATTTGAATAAGAAATATTTTAAAATGTTAGAAACAAAAAGTGGTTTAGATTTTAAATGTATTGATTTTCCAACACCAATCAGTCAGATGAAAAAATTTGAATGTACAAACGATGTATCAATTAATATTTATAGTTTAAATGATAAAAAACATATTTTTCCTTTGTATATTTGTAATACTGAAAGAAAAAAACATTTCGATCTTTTTCTGTTCAATAATGATGAAACATCACATTACTGTAATATAAAAAATTTTTCAAGATTCGTTAGAAGTCAGAAAACTAAAAATTAATGACTTAATGACTCAGTTTAAAAGCGTTATCTAGCGGAACAAAATACAGCAGTATTATTATTTTCATTGATTTATTTACCACTAGATGACGCTTTTTGTTTTTATCGATTGTAGATATATATATAGTTTTCAAAACAGACTAATTAGGATCAGGAGATCAAGTGAAATAATTAATTCGACTTAATAAAAAAACTGATATTTTATTTTATTAAAAAATAAATAAATAAATAAATAAATATTATACATAAAAAAAACATTATTTTAAAATATCTGATGATGTTATCCACGAATTTTGACTTGAATCAAAACCTAACCATTTAACAAACATTTTATTCCCAACTTTTTTTACAATACGTTCAATGAGAAAGGTGTTTGGAAAATCAGTTAATTTAATTTCCTGTTCATAAAAACCACCTAAAATTACACTGCCTGATTCATCCTTTAGTTGATAAGTAACTGGATTTGTCTGTAAAACTTTTGAAACTGTAAATATTTCCGTTGTCCAATTTGGTGTATATCCTTTAGTAAATATATGTTTATACTTAGATATTCGTACTTTATCGTTAACTTTAAATTTTGGTTTATACAATGTTTCAGAAATTATATATGTGTTAAATTTAATTCTGTTTGTATCCATTCGAGCTTCACTAGGTGTACATTTGATTGTTCTGTGTTTTGTGTTATTATAGTTATGTGTAATTTTTGATATTGTATTGTACCAATTCCATGTGCCTGTTGCAGTAAAATGTCTATATATATTATTTTTAAGAGTTCGAATCACACGTTCCGCGATTGAACATTTGATAACACTGTATGAACTGTAATGTTTAATTTTATTTTTTTTCATTAAATCTTGGAATTGGACATTGTAAAATTCTGTACCATTATCTGTCTGTAAAAATTTTGGTTTAGCTTTTTTCAATATATTAAACATTCCTTTTGTACATTCTTTACCTGATTTATTTTTCAGCGGTTCCACAAATACATATTTGCTATATGTGTCTATAACAATTAATATGAATTTAAAACCATAATTTTTTTTAGAATGAGATTGCATATCCATTAAATCAGCTTGCCAGAGGTCGTCAATAAACCGTGTTACCACACTACGTCTAGGAAATATTTTTCTCGCTGGTCGATGTAGCTCGTTAGCTATACTCTCTAAGGTTGTCATTATACTATAATATTTCTCTCACGCAGTTCTTCTAAAATAGATATAATTTCATTATTGACACCAGTATTACCAACACTTTGTGATGATGTCAGAAGATTTAATCTAGTTACTAGCTCATTCGGATCGTCATAATAAACTAATTGGGTTTGAGGTAAGACATCTTTATATAAACCACTGCCTGTCTTAGGATCAGGTGATGAAGTAAAATTAATCATATCTGTAGACATGTGATCTGCAGGTGAAAAACTGCTTGCTGATTGATTAAAATCAAATGGTTCAATTTCTTGTGTTATTTTTCTACGTTTAGCGTTAAATAACCCAAAAGGAGTAGAAGGTAAAGTATTGTTAAATGATTTTAAGCTAATTCGAGGAGTTGTATTCTCATTAATTTTAGCTATTTCTTCGTTAAACTGTTTTTCCTCCATTTTCATTCGATCATACAACGGTTTTACAACAGTCATCCATTTATGGTACCTCGAGGTTCTAGGTTTTCCATCTGCTTTTAAATGGACTCCAGAAGTTTTCAAAATATTGTAATAAGATTCTATATCTTCTATAGTTGTTTTTTTTGGTTCCTTCTCACATAATAAAGACCATAGTCCTGGTGTAAATTTATAATATTTATTAAGCAGCAATAATTTACCGTGACTAAAAGTTGCAGAGTGTTTTCCTATTTTATACGAATCACTATCTTTATCATAATGCAAACCATAGGATTTATCATAACGTGTTGATTTAGGACGGTTATTTAAAAAATTTTCAAATGGTGAATTTAATTCGTTATCATCATCATCTTCACTAGTACATGAGGTTTCTGATTTATTTTCTAGCTCAGTTGACTGTGTGTTCCATATTTCATTTTGTTTTGTATGTGTACTCAATGGTTCAATTATTGGCTTAAATGCTTCACGGAAATAGTTTTCAGAATCTATAACACCGCGTTTCATTTCCATTATTTTTCGTTTAATATTTTTTTTTGATGTTATTAAATTTTCCAACAAGACTTTTTCTTTGTTCATTGTAAATAATAAATGTAATATACCTGTATCGTGTGACTACCGATAACACTATGCAGATAATTACTTTGTGACGGTATATTTATATATGAGTATAAGCATATAAAATTATCTTATTTTAATGAACGTATGAAAACCACATCTATACCTTCCTTCATTAATTTCCCGAGTTTTATCGATGACCATAAACCCATAATCACTATGATTCCAACATAAATGAGAAATTTTGCGAAATTCTGAGAAATCCATATCTGTAGATGAATGATCGTTGAATATATGTCGTAAATTTGTATCATCTTGTTTCAGTATTATTAAGAAGTTTGCGTTATCTCTTACTAGCTGTTTGGTTATTTTAGAATATGTCTGTGCTAAATAAAATACAGAGCTAGCACCCGAATGTCTACCCATACTAAAGTATTCTCTAATTACGGACTGTGGACCACATATCACATCGTCAAAAATGATGATGGAATTTTTCTTGGTTAAGTTTGGTTTTATAACCTTATCAGCGCTTGTAAATATGAAAAAATTAGCACCCTTTATATCATCTATTATTTTTTTCAATAAAACATATTTTTCCTGATTAGAGGTTTTTGAGTATAAATAAATATTTTCAAATCTTAACCCGTTTGCATGTGTGATCAGATTATACATTATATTTGTTTTTCCTGAACCACTGGGGCCAACTAGTATAGCACGTATAGTATCGGGTAATAACGAACCATGTCTTGATGGTTTTTTTTACTACCTGAACATCTACATTTATAACATCTAATTTATCTTTCTGCTCAATCAAATTCATATTATTTTCATATAAATACTCTAGATTTTTAAATTTATAGCCAGTTATAGATGGCGTGTTCAACTCGCAAGTGTAAGTCAGACAAGACTGGAAAAGGATTAGTAAACTCTCTTATAAATAGTCTCCCGTTCGAAGCCCATGTTTCAGGCTATCAGTATTGCGGCCCTGGTACAAAATTAAAAAAGAGACTAGATCGTGGTGATAAAGGAATAAACCCATTGGATGCTGCTTGTCGTGATCACGATATTGTGTATGCAACGAGTAAAAATTTAGACGATAGACATAAAGCTGATAAAGTGCTAGAAAATCGTGCTTGGGAGAGATTTAAAGCAAAAGATACACCTAGAAAAGAGAAATTAGTTGCGTACGCAGTAACAAACGCAATGAAAGCTAAAAGAAAAATAGGTATGGGTTGCAAACGGAAACGTGCTATAAAAACAAATTGTATACTAGCAGCGAAAAAAAAAAGAATCTCAAAGATAAAGAATGGTGGTAAAAGGCTGATTTTAGCACCGAGGCAGTCAGGAGGTGTAATTCCCTTAATACCTATATTTGCAGGATTGTCGGCACTTGGTAGTTTGATGTCTGGAGGTGCTAGTGTGTATAATGCTGTTCAAAATTCAAAAAGAAAAAAAGGCAGTGGTTTGAAATCAAACAAAAATAGGTTAAGAAAAAAAAACTGATGATCACGCTACCTAACAGACCGCTTTCGTCTCAAGATATTATAAAATATGTCGGAAAGTTGAAAATCAATCATTTCCGTGGAGTCTTTTCACGTGATAACTTACCTAAAAAACCGCATACGATTGAATGTGGTGTATTAAACTTGGATATATCTTCAGGCGACGGAAGTCATTGGGTAGCGTTTTATAAAAATAAGGACAAAGTTGTTTATTTCGATAGCTTTGGTGATTTACCACCACCAATTGAATTACAACATTATTTTCATGAGTTTAAAATAGTATACAACTATTCTAACTATCAAGATTTCAATACATTTAACTGCGGTCATTTATGTCTTGAATTTTTACAATGTATGAATCTGTTACATTAAGTTTGACTGGAAATACAACTATATTATCAACGAATTATTTTCCGTCCCTAAATGTTTACGAGGATTCAGAAATAGCTTTGTTATCTTTGCAAACGTGCAATTCATTTCCAAATATTATAAATCCAACTAATAACCGGCTGAGAATAAAATCAATTCCTCCAGATAGAATAGCAAAAATTCAATTTTTTGTACCAGTCGAATGCCGTGACATAGAAGATATTAACAAATATATGGTTGAAGAGTTATCTCAAGTTAATAAAGTCTACGGAACAAAGCTGACATTCAGTGTACGTATTGATCCTGTCGATTTTAGAACGTATATAAAATGTAATGGAATACTAAACTTTGAGCATCCGTATAGTATAGCACCTGTTTTTGGGTATAGAAAGAAAGTTTGTGGACCGTTTCATGAAGAACATCGATCGGATAAAGCTGCAAATTTAAACACAATTAATTCTATAAAAGTAATGTGTAATATAGCACATGGGTCATTCAACAACCAACTTCAAAGCCATTCGATATATGAGTTTTTCCCAAGTGGGAGAAGAGGAACAAAGGTTGTTCAATCTCCGGTAAACCTTATATATTACAGATTAAACAAAACAGATATTAATTCAATTACTGTTCAGTTAGTTGACCAAAACAATAATCCAATTGACAATTTTAACGAAACGTTAACAGTTGTTCTGCATATTAAACGTCACGGATCTCATCATTAAATTTATATCTTAGATTTTGTAATGTATGAGTCAGTTACTTTAAGTTTAACTGGGAATGCTACCATATCATCTGTAAATTATTTTCCACCTATAAACCTTTACGAGGACTCAGAAATAGCTTTGTTATGTTTACAGTCATTTAATTCGTTTCCAAATATTAATGATAATAATAATAAATTTTCTATACAAGTAGCTGAGAATGAAAACAATAATGATCCTATGATATGTTTTATTACATTGGAAGAGGGTTGTTATGAAATTGAAGATATTAAGCAACGAGTTAAGAAGCAAATAGATGACTATAATAGTAAAAACTTAACCAATTTAACATTCGACATTACAGTCGATCCTAACGATTTCAGATCGTATATAAAATGTAATGGGATACTACACTTTGAGCATCCGTATAGTATAGCACCTGTATTCGGTTTTGAAAAACGAGTATATAAGCCACACAATGAAATTCTTCGATCGGAAAAAGCTGTAAATTTAAACACAATTAATTCTATAAAAGTAATGTGTAATATAGCTCAAGGATCATTCAACAACCATCTTCAGAGTCATTCGATTTATGAGTTTTTCCCAAGTGAAAGGACAGGGTTGAAAGTAATTCAGTCACCACCAAATTTAATATATTACAAATTGAATAAAACAAATATTGATTCGATAACCGTTCAGTTGGTTGATCAAGATCATAATCCGATTGATAATTTTGGTGAGGCATTGACAATTGTGTTACATATTAAACGTTACGGATCTTGAGATGGGTTTAAAATTCAATATAAACCCACTACTTCGGATCAGTACAACTAGTCATAAGACTAAAGTGCTACCAGCAACATCAAATCAAATAAAAAAATTGACGGTGAAGAATAAAAAAATTTTACAAGCTTTGGGTTATCAATTAAAGCAGAATGCCTGAAAGTGATATTTTGGATATAACTTCACAGTACGAAACGGATTCTAAAATTACAAAAATTATTTGTATACGCACCGTATACAACATCATTTAATAATAATGATGAAATACGTATATCGATCCAGCAAACGGATGTCTATCCATATCTACACGAAAGCTTTATTTTTTTGGAAGGAATAATTACTGATGCTACCAAAGTGAAACTAACTAATAACGGTTACTCTTACCTTTTTGAGCAAATACGGTTGGAAATCAATGGGATAGAAGTAGATAGCACGCGTGTTCTTGGAATCACTAGCTCGTTGAAAGGTTACTTATCCGGTACGCCAGACAACTACAATTGCTATGAAAATTCTGGATGGAATTTTAAAAACGCAACGCAATCAGAAAATGATAAAGGTGAATTTAGTGCTTGCATTCCATTGAAATATTGGTTAGGTTTGTTTGAAGATTATAAAAGAATATTAGTGAATTCTAGATTGGAATTAATATTAACTCGAAGTCATAGCGATTTAAATGCTTTAAGTTTAAAAACTGGTGTAACTGCTTCTGAAGGTAAAGTCGTTTTAAATAAAATAGCCTGGATGGTTCCACATATAACTGTTGACGATGAAGAAAGGTTAAAATTATTGAAACTTATAGAAAAAGAAAAAAGTTTGTTTATTCCTTTTAGATCTTTTGAGACTTTTGAATATCCTGAACTCGGAACCGCTAAAAAAGTTGTATGGAATTTGAAAACTGCTTCAAAATTAGAAAAACCACGATTTATCATAATTTGATTGCAAAAAGGACGCAAAAATATGTTATCGAAAGATTGTAGTATATTTGACCATTGTAATTTAACAAACGTTAAAGTATTTCTGAACTCGATAGCTTATCCATACAATAATTTGAATTTAGATTTTACTAAAAATAATTTCACTTTATTATATAATATGTATACATCGTTTCAAGAATCGTACTATGAAAAAAGTATTCGTAACCCGATATTGAGTCCTTCTACTTTTCTGACAAACGCTCCAATTATAGTCATCGATACTTCGAAACAGAACGATTCAGCTACTGCCTCGGCAGTGGATGTTCTATTGGAAATTGAAGCTTCTGAATCGCTTGCAGGTGTAACTGCTTACTGTTTATTAATTCATGATCGTATTGTAGAATGTGTACCTTTTACTAGAGAAGTAAGGAAACTTGTGTAAATATAATTAAGAATTAATTTTTAACAATAAAAACTATTATTTAATAATTTGTGTTCTTTACTTGAAATAATTATTTTAGTTTTAAGATTTGCTAAAAAATTTGCTACACGAAGACAAAATTTGGTAGAAAATCTCTGTTTTGTGTTACACGGTAAATCTGAGTGCTCCAAGGGGGACCAAGCTGGCTGTGAACATACAAATATATACTACTACTATTAAAGTTTCAAACAAGAGCAGACACCAGACTAATCTAAAATCAAAATAAGAATATGATTTGTGCTTGCCGTTGAATAATATTACGTACCGGCAGGGGACCAAAACAAGTACGCAGGGCGGTATATATATTTATTATTATTACAATAATATAATATTTATTAGAATTAAGCACACCGCCGGGATTCGTTTTCTTATAGTTAAAATGTATCTAATTTTAGTTGCTTATTTTTTAGAATTTTTTTAAAAACATGATTTTTGAGAATTTGCTGACATGAGTATATTTCTTAAATTATTTGCTCATCATATAATATTAACAATTTTTGTCATACGTTTAATTCGCATAATTTTTAATTTTTTTTTTTTTTTTTTGTTTGGTCTTTCTGTTACACCCTGTGTATAAAAAAAATTGAAAGTGGAAAAGCTGGCTGTGAACATACAAATATATACTACTTGTAAACATAACAAAGCTATTTCTGAGTCCTCGTAAAGGTTTATAGGCGGAAAATAATTTACAGATAATATGGTAGCATTCCCAGTTAAACTTAAAGTAACTGACTCATACATTACAAAATCTAAGATATAAATTTAATGATGAGATCCGTGACGTTTAATATGCAGAACAACTGTTAACGTTTCGTTAAAATTGTCAATTGGATTATTGTTTTGGTCAACTAACTGAACAGTAATTGAATTAATATCTGTTTTGTTTAATCTGTAATATATAAGGTTTACCGGAGATTGAACAACCTTTGTTCCTCTTCTCCCACTTGGGAAAAACTCATATATCGAATGGCTTTGAAGTTGGTTGTTGAATGACCCATGTGCTATATTACACATTACTTTTATAGAATTAATTGTGTTTAAATTTGCAGCTTTATCCGATCGATGTTCTTCATGAAACGGTCCACAAACTTTCTTTCTATACCCAAAAACAGGTGCTATACTATACGGATGCTCAAAGTTTAGTATTCCATTACATTTTATATACGTTCTAAAATCGACAGGATCAATACGTACACTGAATGTCAGCTTTGTTCCGTAGACTTTATTAACTTGAGATAACTTTTCTACCATATATTTGTTAATATCTTCTATGTCACGGCATTCGACTGGTACAAAAAATTGAATTTTTGCTATTCTATCTGGAGGAATTGATTTTATTCTCAGCCGGTTATTAGTTGGATTTATAATATTTGGAAATGAATTGCACGTTTGCAAAGATAACAAAGCTATTTCTGAATCCTCGTAAACGTTTAGAGATGGAAAATAATTTACCGACAATACAGTTGAATTTCCAGTTAGATTTAATGTAATAGATTCATGCATTGCAAGAATTCAAGACATAAATGACCACAGTTAAATGTATTGAAGTCTTGATAGTTTGAATAGTTGTATACTATTTTGAACTGTCTGAAATAATGTTGTAATTCAATTGGTGGTGGTAAATCACCAAAGCTATCAAAATATACAACTTTGTCCTTATTTTTATAAAACGCTACCCAATGGCTTCCGTCGCCTGAAGATGTATCCATCACGACAAGCAGCATCCAATGGGTTTATTCCTTTATCACCACGATCTAGTCTCTTTTTTAATTTCGTACCAGGACCACAATACTGATATCCTGAAATATGAGCTTCGAACGGGAGACTATTTATAAGGGAGTTTACAAATCCTTTACCAGTCTTGTTTGAATTGTACTTACAAGTTGAACACGCCATCTATAACTGGTTATAAATTAAAAAAATCTAGAGTATTTATACGAAAATAATATGAATTTGATTGAACAGAAAGATAAATTAGATGTAATAAATGTAGATGTTCAGGTAGTAAAAAAACCATCAAGACATGGTTCGTTATTACCTGATACTATACGTGCTATACTAGTTGGTCCCAGTGGCTCAGGAAAAACAAATATAATGTATAATCTGATCACACATGCAAACGGGTTAAGATTTGAAAATATTTATTTATACTCGAAAACCTCTAATCAGGAAAAATATGTCTTACTGAAAAAAATAATAGATGATATAAAAGGTGCTAATTTTTTCATATTTACAAACGCTGATAAGGTTATAAAACCAAACTTAACCAAAAAAAATTCAATTATCATTTTTGATGATGTGATATGTGGTCCACAATCCGTAATCAGAGAATACTTTAGCATGGGCAGACATTCAGGTGCTAGCTCTGTATTTTATTTAGCACAGACATATTCTAAAATATCAAAACAGCTAGTAAGAGATAACGCAAACTTCTTAATGATACTTAAACAAGATGATACAAATTTACGACATATATTCAACGATCATTCGTCTACAGATATGGATTTCTCAGAATTTCGTAAAATTTCTCATTTATGTTGGAATCATAGTGATTATGGGTTTTTGGTCATCGATAAAACTCGGGAAATGAATGAAGGAAGGTATAGATGTGGGTTTCATACGTTCATTAAAATAAAATAATTTTATATATTTATACCTATATAAATATACCGTCACACAGTTATTATCTACATAGTGTTATCGACAGTCATACGATACAGGTATAGTACTTTTATTATTTACAATGAACAAACAAAAAGTCTTGTTGGAAAATTTAAAAACATCAAAAAAAAATATTAAACGAAAAATAATGGAAATGAAACGTGGTGTTATAGATTCTGAAAACTATTTCCGTGAGGCATTTAAACCAATAATTGAACCATTGAGTACACATGCAAAACAAAATGAAATATGTAACACACAGTCAACTGTACTAGAAAATAAATCAGAAACCTCATGCACTAGTGAAGATGATGATGATAACGAATTAAATTCACCATTTGAAAATTTTTTAAATAACCGTCCTAAATCAATACGTTATGATAAATCCTATGGTATGCATTATGATAAAAATAGTGATTCATATAAAATAGGAAAACATTCTGTAACTTTTAGTCACGGTAAATTACTGCTGCTTAATAAATATTATAAATTCACACCAGGTTTATGGTCTTTATTATGTGAGAAGGAACCAAAAAAAAACAACTATAGAAGATATAGAATCTTATTACAATATTTTGAAAACTTCTGGAGTCCATTTAAAAGCAGATGGAAAACCTAGAACCTCAAGGTATCATAAATGGGTGACTGTTGTAAAACCGTTGTATGATCGAATGAAAATGGAGGAAAAACAGTTTAATGAAGAAATAGATAAAATTAATGAGAATACAACTCCACGAATTAACTTAAAATCATTTAACAATACTTTACCTTCTAGTCCTTTTGGCTTATTAAACGCTAAACGTAGAAAAATAACACAAGAAAATGATCCATTTGATTTTAATCAATCAGCAAGCAGTTTTTCACCTTCAGATCGTATGTCTACAGATATGATTAATTTTACTTCATCACCTGATCCTAAGACAGGTAGTGGTTTATATAAAGATGTCTTACCTCAAACCCAATTAGTTTATTATGACGATCCGAATGAGCTAGTAACTAGATTAAATCTTTTGACATCATCGCAAAGTGTTGGTAATACTGGTGTTAATAACGAAATCATATCTATTTTAGAAGAACTGCGTGAGAGAAATATTATAGCATAATGACGACCTTAGAGGGTATAGCTAATGAGCTACATCGACCAGCGAGAAAAATATTTCCTAGACGTAGTGTGGTTACACGGTTTATTGACGACCTATGGCAAGCTGATTTAATGGATATGCAATCTCATTCTAAAAAAAATTACGGTTTTAAATTTATATTAGTTGTTATAGATACATATAGCAAATATGTATTTGTGGAACCGCTGAAAAATAAATCAGCAAAAGAATGTACAAAAGGAATGGTTAATATATTGAAAAAAGCTAATCCGAAATTTTTACAGACAGATAATGGTACAGAATTTTATAATACTCAATTTCAAGATTTAATGAAAAAATATAAAATTAAACATTACAGTTCATACAGTGTTATTAAATGTTCAATCGCAGAACGTGTGATACAAACACTTAAAAATAATATATATAAACATTTCACTGCAACAGGTACATGGAATTGGTATAATACAATATTAAAAATTATACATAACTATAATAATACAAAACATAGAACAATCAAATGCACACCTAATGAAGCTCGAATGGATACAAACAGAATTAAATTTAGTACATATAAAAATTTACAAACATTGTATAAACCAAAATTTAAAGTTAGCGATAAAGTACGAATATCTAAGTATAAACATATATTTAGTAAAGGATATACCCCGAATTGGACAACGGAAATATTTACAGTTTCAAAAGTTTTACAGACAAATCCAGTAACTTATCAACTAAAGGATGAATCAAACAATATAATCTTAGGTGGTTTTTATGAACAGGAAATTAAATTAACTAATTTTCCAAACACCTTTCTTATTGAACGTATTGTGAAAAAAGTTGGGAATAAAATGTTTGTTAAATGGTTGGGTTTTGATTCAAGTCAAAATTCGTGGATAACATCATCAGATATTTTTAAATAATAATTTTTTATGTATAACATGTAATACTTTTATAATAAATGCCAGAAAAAAGTTGAAATAATTATTTGTTTTCAGTTTGTAATTTTTTTAAAAACAAAAAAAAAATTTACTTCACTACCGTTTGATAGCGCTTTCTGTTTATACCGATTGGAGATTTATCAAGTCTTTTTTTTCTTTAATTATATAATTTATCTAGTTTGTAGTGACCATAAGCCAAAGTATTTATCCCGTCGTCATTTATATAACGTTTATCGTCATTAGCGCTTAGAACAAGTTTGTTCATTGTTTTCGATTGAACAACATGTTTGTTTGATTGGATAAAATTCATGACCCTGTGAGTTAATTTATCCTTAACAGATAAATGGTTTATAAAAGCGTGTAGTATATCCTTATAATTTTCGAATTGCATATGTTTTTTAATAATATATTTCTTTACGCCTTTTGCTTTTTTTTCCTCAGTACCGTCTACAGTTTTGTACGCATATAATTTCGGTCTTAATGAAACGAATTCTTTAAGTATAATTCCTTTCAATTCATCCTTGAAAAAGCCTGGCTGACTTTTATGTAATTCGCTAAAACAATAATGGTCTTTGGGATAGTTAGATGTATCAAAATATGGTAATAAATCATTTTTTAAATCATTGAAAAAATTTGTAGTTTGAATAGCGTATATCAAGGAATCAGTATCCGAATATAAAGAACTAATTTTAGTACCATACCTTTTCTTCATGACATTATAGTGAAAATCGTACATAAATGTTTTCGAAACGTCTAAAATTGCAAATCCCACATAAATTGCCTTATCGAATTTAATAGTTTCCTTATGTTGGTGAATAGCCATGAGATTTTTAGAGTATATAGTTCTGTCTTTAAAACTAGTTTTTGTCATTAGTTTATTCGCTTTTTTTTCTGATGAAACCAGTTTTATAGAAGTTCTTGCTCGGACATTCTCCATACATTTACCAAAAACGCTATTAATTAACAACTTCCAGAAATTTTTTTCAAACTCATTTTTTGCTTCTGCTCTCATTTTTGTACAGAACTCAATGTATGATGCCATCCATTTTTTTTGTGAAAAGCGGATAGCTCGATGAATTTTTACTAATTTAAGACCGTGAGAAATCGCTTGTTTTAAATTTTTGTAATGTACAATATAGTTTTTTTTCGGTGATAGAGTAGTTAACAATTTCTCAACTTTCGAATTTGGTGGGCATTCGTTAAACGGTAAAAACGGAAAATCATTATGGGTTTTATGTAAATGTTTAGGGTACTCGATATCAACTTCTAATATATATCCTACTTCAGAATCTTCAGAAATTTTAGTTACATCTATGTCGAGATCATCAACCCATTCAAAATCTTTAAAAGGTAGTTCTGTCAACATAGACTTTCCATATAAATTTACACAGTCGAGATATGTAATCCAAGTAATCGGTTCATTCGAATTATAGTCCAATCCTTCAATATTTGGTATGTTTGCTTTAGCATATCTTTTAGTTGATTGACAAATACCGCCTCGGATTGATTTTTCGAAGTAGAGTAACATATTATAATCCTTTAACCTCTCTAATTTAACCTTTGTATACTTAAGCATACAATCAAAAGCAAATCCAGGGGCAGTCATATAATGAGCAGGATCTATTCTGAGAGTAGATAAACATATGTCTCTAAAATTTTCGAACACGTCAGCTAGTATGGTAACATCAGTTTTTAAATAAAGATCGCTATATTCACCCAAAGTCTTTACGTCAAATGTATTCCATACATTTTTTGCATGTCTATAATCTTCATCACTAATTTGTTCATCTGTTAACGAGTTATAAAATTCAAGCTTTGATGGTAAAAAAGCATTGTCTAATTTACTCCAACTATCGACATATTCGTAAGGGAAGACTCCTTTCCGTGTAACTAAATCTAATGATTTGATTGAAAATATTTTTAGGGTTTCTCTAAACCTCAACTTATCTTCAGATAAATTGGCTGCAAGTTTACTTAGCGACTCACTCATAAAACGGAATGTATCGACAAATTTAATACTAAATCTAGGTGCGATTTCCTTGCTAAAGGATATATATTTTTCCGATGAATTAGGAATAATATGAATATCTTTATCATCGCAACCTAGTTCCCGAATTATGAAGTGACTATCATAAGATAAATTATGAAAGAATATTGGAACGAACGATGGACTAGTTATTTCGAAATTACATTGAAGACAGAGACATTGCCTATATTTGCCAGTAAAATGACAGTGATCTCGAACTTTAACCAAATTATTGTTTTTAAAATGTTTTGAACATTTTTGACAGAACTTGGTTCTTTGAAAACGTTGTTCCTCTTTATCAGTTAATTTGTCCATCGGTGTATTAATTTGATAAATTTTATTAATTTCATTTCCAATATCGATCATATTTTTCATAAATTTTTTTGCAGCTTTCTTACCTCTATAAATAATTACTTTCGTCGGAATTTCAAACTGTTTTACCAGCTCTTTCGATATAATACTATAGTCAACTTTTACATAAAACCCATAGCTCATAATTTCATGTAAATGTGTAACATGAGTTTTCTGATTTTTTTGTTTTTTACGTCTATTAATGAATTTATTAGGTTGTTTAGGAGTTAATATACATTCAAAATCTGCATAAATGACAAATGGAATCCTCTGCGTTTTTTTATAACCTTTGAAATAGATGAAATCATCATCCCCCTCTTCAAACATTATAGGCCTCCCCAACGGATTCTTTCCACAATTGCGTCGATGTTCATTTAATCCTTCTACACCCCAAAGCTTACTTTTGCACGGTTGAGTACCAAAAGTTGTGAAACATCTCTTACAAATAATTAGCTTCGAACAATTTTTCGTTTTCTGACTTCTGATTAATCTTGAAAAATTATGAATATAGCAATAATGCGATGTTTCATCATTATTATACAAAAATAGGTCAAAATGATCATTTCTTTCGGTATTACATACATACAAGGGAAAAATAGTTTTTTTGTCATTCAAACTATAAATATTTATTGAAATATTGTTTATACGTTCAAATTTAGGTATCTGACTGATTGGTGTTGGAAAATCAACACATTTAAAATTTAAACTACTTTTTAACTCTAACATCTTAAAATATTTTTCATGAAAATTAGTTTTATTAGAGCGATTATCAAACTTGGATAATAATGCATATTTAAAACATTTATTATCACTATTTTTCACATTAATAATCGCTCTTTTATCTTTAATATGCTTAGGTAAATCAATATATGTTCCTCCTTTAAGAGGATTCACTATATTGATTCTCAACTGTAATGTTTCTATTACCTTAAGCGTCCATCCAGAACCTTTCTGTGTAAAATCTGTCTCTTCCCGCAACAATTTATTGAACATATCGTTTAGTATTTTTTTAAAATTAGATGAATTACATGCAAGAACATTAAAAGTTTTGAATGCAATATCCTGTACTTCTTGTGTAATAATTCTTTCGTAAACACTATCCACGACTAAATTAAATTTTATAGATGTATTTTTACACGATTCTTTTAACTTAAAAATTAATTTCTCTGAAATATAGTTAAAAAAAAGCGTGTAATCTATAAAATCCAATGTATTTTTAATGATAAAAGTTTTCGAGCATTTTTTAAATCGTTCAATTTCGAATAATTCTTTATCAGTAGAAATTGTCCGCTGGCATTTTCTCACCGTTTGTCTTTTCATGATGAAACTGTAATAGAATATATATAAAAAAAAAAAAATATAATAATGTAGAAAGATCATTTTATTTAAAATATCATTCAAATAAATTAATACATTTAGAATATATTTACAAGACATAAAAAATAAAAAAAGCTGTTTTGAGGTGAAAAAATAATGAATGAAAACAAGAAAATTATGAATTACTATTAACCATTGTTCATATAATTGTACTGTGCATATAATATAGATAATTCTTTTCGAATATTTTTTTCACGTTTCTTATCTGTATGTAGCAAATGTAAATAATCATTTGCAATCTTTTTTTTTTCATTCATTATTTTTTTTTGTTTTAAACCCGCTTTTTTTATTTTTATATCAATAATTTTAATTTTTTTTTTAAATTCTACTGCTGCCTCATCCATTGCTTGATCAATTTGCTCGGCCTTTCGGATAACATCGTTAATTTCATCCATAATAAATGATTTTGATTCCATTTTTTATTTTTTATTTTTTTTTTTTTATTCTGAAAATGTCATAGTTTTTTTTATACACTAACTGATAGTAATAAAAAAAATAAAATAGTGTATATTAATTAGTGAATAATACTTATAATAATAGACTAGCTTATGTATTCACACATATGTATAAATATTATCAACAAATTAAAATAAATTATGGTTATACATCATCTATAAACATTAGTTTGTGATTATTATGTTAAGTTTACTTCAATTAATAAATAAAACATTTTTTTGTATGGTTGGTATATTTAGCTTATTTACAATTAAATAATTGAACAAAAAACTTTTAGTTTAGAATGTTTATTTATTTACATGTGTCTATCATCAAATTATTTTTTAAACATAAACATAATAAATACAATACTTTATATTAAAAAAATATAATCTTATTTTGTTTTTAACAGATTGTACCCAATTCCTGTAACTGATAATTAAGATTTTGTATCTGCATATTAAAATTATTTATACATTGCCAATAGTCGGTACATCTAGAACGATAAAATATAAGGATCTTTTCTTTCTCTTCTTTAAAAAAAAGCAATTTTTCTTTTAATACACATGTATGTATATAATATTCGTTAATATAAGTTACATTGAGAGAAGGAGAAGGACTTATTCTAGTTAAAAACAATTGATATTTTATATTTTTAATATTTTTTTTATTCTGTTTAAGTCTCCATCTTTTCATGAAATGGTCTTTTTCATCCGTTTCTGTATAACTTTCAATCATTTGTTTATAATAGTCTATTTCGTTTAAAATATCATTGTGAGAATTCATTATCTAAAATGGTTAAAAAATGTTAGAACTAATATATATATAAAGAAATATGTTAAAAAAAAAATCTGAAAATTAGAAACTGGTTCCTATATCAACTAGCATTGCGTATAATTTAAAGTTAGCTGATTATCAAGTTTTATATCATGTTATTCAATAAATATAATCATTTACATACTGTATACGGAATACAAACTTGTTTTTAAACGTATCCCTACTTTTTAGCATTTTTTAATCATTAAATATACATTATGGTAGTTAAAATGACTATAATATATCAGTCAGCATAGTGAATAATTTAATGTAAGCTAATATGTCTATATTTTATATATTATAATAATCAAGTTTTTATGTTATTCATATAATTATAATCATATACATACTGTATACACTTGTTTTTTTTCAACTTATTTCAACTTTCTAACATTTTTTTAACCATTTAATATACAACATGATAAACATAGATATTTTAATTAATCAACCTTTTAAATTTAAAAAAAAAAATTAATTATAAAAACCTTGTACATTTAATATTAAAATTACTAATAAAACTATTGAATATCGGTTCATTATAACCACTTATAACCACTTCCCTAAACGCTTATGTTATGTTATGTTTTTTGCTATCGTGTATTATTTTTTCGTTTAAAAACTAGTAAAGATGTGGAGTTTTAGATTCGATAAGATGATTTTTTTTTTTTTTAAATATATAAATAATGAAATAAATAGGTACTTACATTAAAGTATTTTCTAATGTTTAGAGAATGACTGTTGATGATGCCGGTGTTGGACTGGTAAACTATGTAGGTTTGAAGTATTTTCCAATGTTGAGTGATGAATCCTTATTGATGATGTCGATGCTGGACTGGTAAACTTGGTAGGATTGAAGTATTTTCAATATTCGATGGTGAATGACTGCCGCTTGTTGTTGCTGGTAGAGAACACAAGCTGGACTGATATCGTTTGACTATCAAATGCTGCGTTATATAGTCGAGAATCATCTCCTACTTTCCTAGTTATCGTTTAAAACTTACATTCTATTCGAAGAAATCGTATGACCTGTTCATGTAATATTAATTTTAAAAACAACTAAGTTATTTTGTAGTAATAGTAATTATAATATATAATATATGTATTGGTGTTGACCGTAGTCCGGAATATTCATTTAAAAATAGCTAGGTCAAATTTTAGGGCGTTGTCCGAATAAAAACTAGTATCGATAGGAGGTCGTATAAGACCGTTGGCGGAATAAAACTGGGCGTTGTCCGAATAAAAACTAGTATCGATAGGAGGTCGTATAAGACCGTTGGCGGAATAAAACTGATATTAATAAGAGGACAAATTAAGGGCGTTGGCTGGTTTAATGAACATTGCTATGAATATTCCACATTTCAAAGTATCTATGGTAGTGGAAACATTACAGTATATAAGGCTAGCGTATTAACAGCAATATTACAGTCAACATTCAGCAACTAGAACTTCTTCATCAACGGAACAGATTAATAAAGAATAAAGAAGTAAATAAACGATATTATGATAGGAAAACAAATACGGAAGAATTAAAAATCAATGATATGGTTTTACTTAAAGATCATACTCAGAAAAATAAGTTAAGTCCACTTTGGAAGGGACCATACGAAGTACTGGACGTATTAGATTCAGAAAATGTAGTTATATCGCGAAATCGCAAGAAAGTGACAGTACACAAAAACGATGTGAAACTATATTACAAAGACAATAATGTGAATAACGAAGAAGTCGAATAAACACATAACAAAATTTTAATTATAAATAATTAAGTAATAATAGGATAGGATAAAATGTAGTCATACAACATAGTAAAATATATACATAATATATAGTATAGAAATAGCATAGGATACGGAATATTTATAGTACACAAATTAGGTATACATTAAACGATAAGTCGGCGTGGGATGTGCTCACGATAGCATTTTAATATGAAGAATAAAATATATGGATATTATAGGTGGATTTCATTAATAACGATAGCAATTGGAACAGTAAAAAGCCAGGAAAATGCAAATTCCGGCAAGGGGTCAGAAATCAAGATCTATTATAAAAACGAAGAAAATTATAGAAGAAATCTGGTAGGAATAGACTACTATCAATCTGACACAATAATCATGCCACAATTTCAATACAATGAATGTAATATGGAATCGTTACAAATTATATGTAGCACGCCAGATCACGGGAGTGTGCCTCAACCATATCCTTTTGAAAATGAGTACCTCATGGAAAAATCATGTGTGGTACAATTAAAAAATAAAAATGGAACATATTATGAACAATTCAAAATGGAATCACACTATTTTGTAAATTTTATTAGGATAAGAGATATGGAAAATGTAGACAAAAACAGTGTAATGCAAATAAACATAACAACCACCACAACTGGGTCAATCGAGTTCAACGCCACGGAAGTAAACAATGATTATAAGAGCGTAACTAGCACAGTAGGTCACACTACACGGGCAGCAAGAGCCGGACGTACAATATCGAATGACGAATTAAATAATATTACGGACGAAACATCAATGCAACACTGGAGGACCACAGAAAGTGAAAATATAAATTACGAAACAACGAAGGACAGTTATTATATGGATAATAATGCGAAAGCAGTTGTGTGCATTCCAGAAGAACGTGTAATTAATTACCTATATATATTATGCGGAATACAAAACAATATTGAGCAACGTTACAGTCACACTCTAATTATTATTTAATTTTAATATTATGAATATTCCACATTTCAAAGTATCTATGGTAGTGGAAACATTACAGTATATAAGGCTAGCGTATTAACAGCAATATTACAGTCAACATTCAGCAACTAGAACTTCTTCATCATCAATAACAATTCAGCTTCAAGATGTCTTACAGAACTTCGATCATCGATTCCGGATCAGAGGTTAGTAATTGAATCACTTTAATAACTAAAGCAAATTGGAGGTCAGTCGTAAAACTACTCAACGCTATGGTTATAATAAATTCGTGGTTGATTATAACTTTATTTTAAACATAATATTAAAATTAAATAATAATTAGAGTGTGACTGTAACGTTGCTCAATATTGTTTTAGAGATCGGCTGTAAGCCACTCATGCATTTATAGTTATTCACCTTAGTTTATGTTTTATAGAACGAATTTGAGTCCTTAGACACAAAAATGAAGCCTTCTACTTCAAAGCAGGTCAAAACATCGTTAAAAAGAGGGGCTGAAAAAACAGTAGACAAAAAAAACAAAAAAAAACAGATGAAAACAGTAAGATAAATAATAATTTATCATATTAATACTTTATCTAATATTCTAAGGTTATGAATTATGGCATGAATTTATTTATTTGTTTTTTTTTTAGAGTTCATCATACAGAGAAATTCTCGAAGAGAAATTGCGGGCGGAAGAATTTGATGAAGAGATTTTTAATTCTGTCACTTTTCGTCAGGGAGATGGTTTGGCTACCATCAAAAGCCAATTTAATCCAGACGAAAAGCCGACGGATTATTGGACGATAACACATTACAAGTGTGCGAATATACACAACGTCCCAACAAAGGAAAGGTAAAGACTAGACTTTGGTTTATTTTTTAATTAAAAAACTATTGCTAAATGAAAAAAATCATTAGTTTTTATTCACTGCTAAACTGATTGAATAATTAATTTATGTTGCAGGTGGCGACACTCTGAGGCATCTGTCAAGGTGACGACATCGGACAAGTCAAAAGATCAGACTCTCAATACAAGTTTAAACGAGACCATGCAGGTTATATTTGATGTAATTTTGAAAGACCCTGAACGTCGTACAATAAGAAATAAATTAGCCGCATGAAAAAAAAAAAATGTAGTATAAAAATATTTTTATTTATTTAATAAAAAAAACAATACATAAATATAAATGAATTTGTATTATATCATACTATTAAGTCCTGTAAAATCATGTCAGACATTACATTAAAATGAAATTGTAAAATCTCATACAAAAATGAAGTGTCATCGTTTTGTAGATGAGAATAATAACTAAAATCATAGTTCTGTATATACTGGTTTGTGAATTCGTTTCTCTGGCAACTGATGGGCAAACCACGGACATCGTTTTTAATCAGTTCGTAAGCTGCATCGAATGTTGCTTGAAAACTCGGTAGACGTTTCTGTTTTTCTGCGATATAAAGGTCGACACAATGTTGAAGTTGTTTTAGTCTACAGAAATCTATATGCGAGAGTGTAATATAATCATCATTTATATGCAAGGTTATTGAACTCTGCTTCACATTAATTGAATATGTAAAGTTCTCAGTAATTTTTACACGTCTACACCTGGTATGTAAGTTGTTAGTAATTGAAATGTAATTAGATTCAGACATGAGCGTACACCATTGCTCTAAATTTAATGTAATAATTTTTTTCGTTAACTTACACTCTAATAACACAATAATTGAAATTTGTTTGCTGATTAATAGTCCAACCGTAACACTCTTCTTACCAAATGGACGTATGTCAAATACCGATTTTGACACAATTACCGGTAGACCCATAACAAATTAAAGTTCTTTTCTTTTTAATAATTAAAAAACCTTTAAACTATAAACGTAATTATTTTTTTTAAAAATTTGATGTAATATAACCGATGAGGGATATACTTTGAACTGAAAGCGTTTTTACTTTGCAAGCGTATTATATACTAAACTTGATAGATAAAAAAAAAAAAAAAAAAAAAAAAAAAAATGCAAAAAATGTGAACGTATAGCATAGTCGGCTACTGCATGTAGTAGAGGGGAGAATTACATATACTTACCTGTTACCTGAAAACATTTAAATTATTGCTACACGCGCTAACCCACTAGGCTATACGTTCACGAGATATTAAATCAAATATTAACACATATAAGTTGTTTTAAAAAATCAGCATTTATTTTCATTTACTATAACATAATATAATAAAAAAACATGATTAACAAACGGTATCGTATGACCCAGTTTCACAATTACAAATATGTTCGGTTTTACAATATTTACTTAATATGTTTTGAACATATTGATTACCTTTCATTAATAACACATATAAACACCTTGGGCTGAATCTGCAATGTTCAATCCATGGATCGTCCAGCCTTTCCCAGTTATGAAGAATAAGTCCGCAACAAAAGCATTCTACAACATCATCCACTCCTGAATATTTTAAGCCACATTCAGACAATGTATATTTATTTTGAAAAGTATTTTTTGGGAATAATTTGAATGTTTTAAATCTTGATGAAAACGAAGAAAATTCTGGATGAACTGCAGCCGGATTATTTCGTATACGATAAACTAATGATTGAAAATCATTTGAACATTTTTGAAAGTTCATTTTTGAAAAAAATTTATAAATTGTAAAACAATTTAATGAAATTTTAAGAAAATAAAGTAAAATGAGACACAACTTGAGTAAACGGCGGATCATTGACGACTGAATATAAAAAAAACGATTAGCTCATAACTCAAAAGTATATAAATTAAAAAAAAATTTAGACATTCATTAATTAGATAAATTACAGTGAAACCAACCTAAATGAAAAAAAATGTGAATATATAGTAATATTTAGTAATTATAATTTCAGTTTTATAATAAGGCTTGTGTTCTGTATTTTAAATAATTATTCCATTTTAGTAATAAGGTTTGTTGAGAAAAAAACCATTTAGCATGTACACTGTAAGAATTTGGACAAAACTGACTTTGAATGTGCAAACTCTTCATAATTTTTACACGGTAAAATTATTGTGGCCAAGGGGGACATCCTCCCTTGAACGGTGTGAAATTACCGTGATGACACAAAAAGTAGACTGTGAACATACAAATGTATACTACTTGCGTCGGATAGCGGACAGCGTTCTTTACCGTGAAAAAAATTTTAAAACATTTTGGGGGTCCATGAAAATCATATAGCCTCCGTCTTTTTATGGGTGTCTAGCAGGTCAGTCACCTCGAATGACGTTCACTGTAGTAATAAGGGTAGGCTATCGGACTTCGTCGGATAGCGGACAATGTGCGACGGCCGGGTCACGTCGTCAGGTATGCAATCCGACTGCGTCGAATCGCGGACAGCGTTCATTACTGTCGCCGAAAATGCAAAATTAAGTAATAAATTACGTAAAAAAAATTCAAAACATTTCGGCTTCTATGCAAATCATATAGTAACCGTCTTTTTAGGGTGTCTAGCAGGTCAGTCACCTCAGTGGTCCGAGTAGGCAATCCGACTTCGTCGGATAGCAGACAATATGCGACGGCCGGGTAACTTCGTCAGGTATGCCATCCCACTGCGTTGAATCGCAGACAACGTTCATTAATGTCACCGAGAACGGAAAAATTAATTACGTGAAAAAAAATTCAAAACATTTCGGGCTTCTATGCAAATCATATAGCAATGGTCTTTTAAGGGTGTCTAGCAGGTCAGTCACCTCAGTGGTCCGAGTAGGCAATCCGACTTCGTCGGATAGCAGACAATATGCGACGGCCGGGTCACGTCGTCAGGTATGCAATCCGACTGCGTCGAATCGCGGACAACGTTCATTACTTTCACCAAAAACGGAAAATTAAGTAATAAAATTCAAAACATTTCGGGTTTCTATGCAAATCATATAGTAACCGTCTTTTTAGGGTGTCTAGCGACTTGCTGAGTCAACTCGGTGCTCCGAGTAGGCATTCCGACTTCATCGGATAGCAGATAATATGCGACGGCCGGGTCACGTCGTCAGGTATGCAATCCGACTGCGTCGAATCGCGGACAGCGTTCATTACTGTCGCCAAAAATGCAAAATTAAGTAATAAATTACGTAAAAAAATTCAAAACATTTCGGGCTTCTATGCAAATCATATAGTAACCGTCTTTTTAGGGTGTCTAGCAGGTCAGTCACCTCAGTGGTACGGGTAGGCAATCCGACTTCATCGGATAGCAGACAATATGTGACGGCCGGGTCACGTCGTCAGGTATGCAATCCGACTGCGTCGAATTGCGGACAGCGTTTATTACTGTCACCGAGAACGGAAAAATTAATTACGTGAAAAAAATTCAAAACATTTCGGGCTTCTATGCAAATCATATAGCAATGGTCTTTTAAGGGTGTCTAGCAGGTCAGTCACCTCAGTGGTGCGGGTAGGCAATCCGACTTCGTCGGACAGCAGACAATATGCGACGGCCGGGTCACGTCGTCAGGTATGCAATCCGACTGCGTCGGATAGCGGACAGCGTTCTTTACCGTGAAAAAAATTTTAAAACATTTTGGGGGTCCATGAAAATCATATAGCCTCCGTCTTTTTATGGGTGTCTAGCAGGTCAGTCACCTCGAATGACGTTCACTGTAGTAATAAGGGTAGGCGATCGGACTTCGTCGGATAGCGGACAATGTGCGACGGCCGGGTCACGTCGTCAGGTATGCCATCCCACTGCGTCGAATCGCAGACAACGTTCATTACTGTCACCGAGAACGGAAAAATTAATTACGTGAAAAAAAATTCAAAACATTTCGGGCTTCTATGCAAATCATATAGCAATGGTCTTTTAAGGGTGTCTAGCAGGTCAGTCACCTCAGTGGTCCGAGTAGGCAATCCGACTTCGTCGGATAGCAGACAATATGCGACGGCCGGGTCACGTCGTCAGGTATGCAATCCGACTGCGTCGAATCGCGGACAACGTTCATTACTTTCACCGAAAACGGAAAATTAAGTAATAAAATTCAAAACATTTCGGGCTTCTATGCAAATCATATAGTAACCGTCTTTTTAGGGTGTCTAGCGACTTGCTGAGTCAACTCGGTGCTCCGAGTAGGCATTCCGACTTCATCGGATAGCAGATAATATGCGACGGCCGGGTCACGTCGTCAGGTATGCAATCCGACTGCGTCGAATCGCGGACAGCGTTCATTACTGTCGCCGAAAATGCAAAATTAAGTAATAAATTACGTAAAAAAAATTCAAAACATTTCGGCTTCTATGCAAATCATATAGACACCGTCTTTTTAGGGTGTCTAGCGACTTGCTGAGTCAACTCGGTGCTCCGAGTAGGCAATCCGACTTCGTCGGATAGCAGACAATATGCGACGGCCGGGTCACGTCGTCAGGTATGCAATCCGACTGCGTCGAATCGCGGACAACGTTCATTACTTTCACCGAAAACGGAAAATTAAGTAATAAAATTCAAAACATTTCGGGCTTCTATGCAAATCATATAGTAACCGTCTTTTTAGGGTGTCTAGCGACTTGCTGAGTCAACTCGGTGCTCCGAGTAGGCATTCCGACTTCGTCGGATAGCGGACAATATGCGACGGCCGGGTCACGTCGTCAGGTATGCAATCCGACTGCGTCGGATATCGGACAGCTTTCTTTACTGTGAAAAAAAAAAGTAAAACATTTCGGGCTTTTATGCAAATCATATAGCCACCGTCTTTTAAGGGTGTCTAGCAGGTCAGTCACCTCAGTGGTCCGAGTAGGCAATCCGACTTCGTCGGATAGCAGACAATATGCGACGGCCGGGTCACGTCGTCAGGTATGCAATCCGACTGCGTCGAATCGCGGACAACGTTCATTACTTTCACCGAAAACGGAAAATTAAGTAATAAAATTCAAAACATTTCGGGCTTCTATGCAAATCATATAGTAACCGTCTTTTTAGGGTGTCTAGCGACTTGCTGAGTCAACTCGGTGCTCCGAGTAGGCATTCCGACTTCATCGGATAGCAGATAATATGCGACGGCCGGGTCACGTCGTCAGGTATGCAATCCGACTGCGTCGAATCGCGGACAGCGTTCATTACTGTCGCCGAAAATGCAAAATTAAGTAATAAATTACGTAAAAAAAATTCAAAACATTTCGGCTTCTATGCAAATCATATAGACACCGTCTTTTTAGGGTGTCTAGCGACTTGCTGAGTCAACTCGGTGCTCCGAGTAGGCATTCCGACTTCGTCGGATAGCGGACAATATGCGACGGCCGGGTCACGTCGTCAGGTATGCAATCCGACTGCGTCGGATATCGGACAGCTTTCTTTACTGTGAAAAAAAAAAGTAAAACATTTCGGGCTTTTATGCAAATCATATAGCCACCGTCTTTTTAGGGTGTCTAGCAGGTCAGTCACCTCAGTGGTGCAGGTAGGCAATCCGACTTCGTCGGATAGCGGACAATGTGCAACGGCCGGGTCAAGTTGTTAGGTATGCAATCCGACTGCGTCGAATCGCGGACAGCGTTCATTACTGTCACCGAAAACGCAAAATTAAGTAATAATTTACATGAAAAAAATTCAAAATATTTCGGGCGTCCGTGCAAATCATTTAGTTGCCGTATTTTTTTGGGTGTCTAGCAGGTCAGTCACTTCTAATGACGTTCGCCATAGTAATAAGTAATTGTTGTCGTTATAAGTAATAGTCGGTATTTTGGCGGTATTTTATCAAAGGCGGGAAGTTTTGAAAATCATGTTTGCGTGTGTATCAATCAATGTCGATATAATGTCAAGTAATCAATTTGTTACCTGCATGGGTTACCTGCGTTGACAATTAACTGCGCCGACGTCCCACAAACCGTTCTTAAACATCCGACTGCCATCCGTCGGACAACACGTGAGCATATTTTGTATTATTAATTTAATTTTTTTTTTTTTAAACGTTCACCGCAGATCGCAGGTATTTATCAATCAGTACAATGTAACACATGTTTTCCGTCAGAAAATTAAAACATTTAATGTTTAAACTTAGATTTTTTGTAAGCACCTGTCCACGCTTTCCGGCAAAGTTGTTAAATATCTATACTGTGTCTACGTTGCACAGGTCGGGGAGAAAAAACAAATATATTGCGCTGACATACTGTAAATGTTGCATCTTTTTTCTTTTTAGAATGAATAATATCAAGATAAATTTTAATGCGGTGGTGCAAACCATATACCTGAGCACCGCCCCTGCACCGCCGGCCGAGACCGCCGTCGCCGCGCGCCACCCGCCGGCCGAGACCGCCTTCACCGCACGCCACCCGCCGGCCGTGACCGCCGTCGCCGCACGCCATCGCCATCAACCGCCGCGAAAGGCACCCCCCAAACGCCGTAAGTACATAGGTGATAGGAACATTTAAAAGTTTACTATTAATTAACGCCTACATCGTGTTTCAGGATGTTTTAGATGTAACAAAATCGGCCACACTGTCCGGCAATGTCTCGGTGAGTGTATATCGCATTTTCATAATAAAATAAAAATAAAATGAATAATGTTTGTTATATTTATAGCCCCCCAAACACCTAGGAGAGCACCAGCCACACAACGTGGTGGGGGGTTGAGTTCCGTTAGGATAAGGCCCCCGCGGAGTCGACACGCACTCAGACTCCCGGTCCCCAACCTATCGGAACATCAACCCCGATGGTATCAACCGTAAGTAATATTTTTAATCTTAATAGTGCTAAATAAATACAAAATTGTAAGATATGAATGCACACATGTGGTATTGGAGAGACCACAGTTAGTTGTGAATTTGAGAATACCTTTTAATGCCATGGCGAAAAAAGAGGTCCGTTATTACACGAGCGCCACAAAATAACTTCAATCCCGGCGGCCGGCATCGAAACCACGACACCGGGTCATCCGTACTAACGCCTTACCTACCTACCTACCTACTGAGTTGGAAACTGGTGCCCCGGGACTCGTACAGGAGAAAGTACGGTGGCGCGCGGCCTATAAATTTAGCGGGGAACGCGAATAAGGGGCAAACGGGGAGGGCAGACCCCTCGAAAAGGGCTAAAACTCGAATATTTGAAAAAAAAGGCAAAAAACGCGCGCAACGGCGGCGGACGTAAAGCGCGTCGTCTCGGCCGCGGAGGGCAAAAAAGTACTCAAAATCTAACGGAGAACGCGAATAAGTCATCAACGGGGAGGTCCGACGTGTTCGAAAGGGGTAAAACTCGAATTTTGAAAAAAAAGGTAAAATTTTCGTTCAATACGAATAATAATATGATAAGGCGGAAGCGATAGCGAAAGTTAAATACGAAAAAAAAAACGCGAAAAAAAGAATTCCGAATTAACACGGCCGCCGCAAATTAATTTCAATCCCGGCGGCCGGCATCGAAACCACGATCCCCGGGTCATCCGCACCGACGCCTTACCTACCTACCTACCTACCTACCTACCTACCGAGTTGATAACTGGTGTCGAATCTATGACTCTTAAGCCGTTTCAACGGTGAAGGTAATTACGTAGACTTAACACAGTTATATTATTTTAGATTTATCGAAGAATTAAAAAAAATATTAAGCACCGAAGTACATATTTATAAACTTAAGGAAAATAAGATGGAATCGGTATGCTTTAACTGGCACATATTAAAAGCAAACAAAAGATTAAACGAACGTTATGATTTCAAAAAATTAAATAAGATAACCAGAAATATTGAACTCTTTATGAATGACCATTGTAACGGAGAATGTAAGGAATTACTTAAATTAATAGAGAAAACAAGAGATCCAAGCTATATACTCGAATATCCTAAGTAAATAAAATTATGTTGACATATATGTGTAACAGTTTATTATATTATTCACATAACTTATCAATTGGTGGAAGATTTATTATAACTAACAAATATTGTATTCAAAAGGGGAAATATAAACTTATATTATATAATAAACTAACATTTTAACACTTCTAATATTATAATTTCAGGTAATCAAAATTTTATATTATTATGTATTCAAATTTTATCTTACTGTAAAAAAAAAAAAAGAACACAAATGTAATTAAATAATATTGTAAATTACATTATAAATGTAAAATGTCATAAAATATGTATAACAAATTGTAACCTATTATAACAAAATTGTAAATGTAAAACATATATATCTATCAATTATTGTAACTTGTTATAAACAAGATTGTAATGAAATGTAAAAATTATAACAAATTGTAAATGTAAATGTATACCAAATTGTAAAATCAACTACTGTTGACTATTGAACTTAATAGTATTGTTAAAGATTCTTAACCTTACAGGCTAATTATCTTTTTTTTGGCAGGGAGGTGTAAAAGAATAGCTTTACGTACTCGATTCATGTATTAGTATATAAGTATTATTATACTCGGAGAGGCCGTTCTCCTTGAGTTGTTATGGTCTCCTAGACGTAACCTCATAGTTAGAAACTATATCCTATTTTGGCAAACTAATCAAGGGGAGCGGCCAACAACAAGTCACGAGCGGTGGTTGCGAGAATAACAACTTATTGAACCAGCTACATACACCGCCCCGTCCATGCGCAGGATCCATCAAAGGAACCGACATCATATATAGGAGGGCTGGGAACACAGTAAAGACAGATGTACCTGGACCAGCAACGCAGAAGCGACTTCACGCCACTAGCCATATACAGGACGACGACGACTACTACTACCATTACCACGACGATACTATACATTTTATATTTGTTCTAATAAAACATTGTATTATAAATCTAATTTGGCTACCATTATTTCCAAATCATCTACATAGTGAATCCCTGAAGGGGCAGCACGTAACACTGATGGTCACCGATGGTCAACGGCGGAAGAGGAGCGATGTGCACGAACGAGGACTTCATCCCCGATCAGAAATGTTATGGCTTTTCCACGACGGTCATGGTGAATTCGTCGTTCCTCGGCCTTAGTTTGTTGAACCTCGGCAGCCATTGTTAATTTGACCGTATAGTCATCACTCCCTTTCGGCGGACATTCGACAGCTTCGTATATGGGACTGTACCTTTCTGTTATCAAGAAAATCTCGCCTGGAGTGAAACCCGTCGATTCGTGAACAGTATTATTTAACACCCACTCAATATACTGAACGTATCGGGGCCACTCGGTATGGGATTGATAACAATAAGTACGGAAAAGTCGACCCAACTCGCGCATAACCCGTTCAGCCGGATTGCTCTGAGGATGATATACACTAGTAGTTGTTACACATACACCAAGCCCAGTAAGACGAGCTCGCCACACATTGCTAACAAATTGGACTCCGTGATCCGATACAACGGTTTGTGGAGATCCGTGGACTTCGATATAATCGGAGATCATACGGTTTGTCACTACAACTGCAGTAGACCGTTTGATCGTAAATAAACGGACAAATCTAGAAAAACGGTCGAGTACAACGAAAATATACTTAACGTGGTTCCACCCAGATGGCAAAGGACCGTACAAATCAACACAGACTCGCTGGAGGGGTGCATTAGCTAGTACGTGTTGCATTTCACCTTCTGTCCTTACGGTACTAAATTTTGCACGTTGACAGGTGTCGCAACTTTTAACCACCCTATGGACATTTCCACTTAGGCCACGAAAATAACACACCTCTCGAATAGCTGCAATACATTTTTTCGGACCTACATGTCCAAAATGCAAGTGGAATTTCGAGATCAATTGATCGACTCGATGTATAGGCACACAGACTAACCACCTATCTGAGTCGGGATGTCGACGGTAGAAAAGAATATCCCGATACATACAGTACCGTTCAGCAATGGCACTTAACACGAGAGACTGATTGGACAGCAGATCAACTACCTTCCGAAGCGCTGGATCCATCTGCTGTTCTCGGAGTATATGTTGAAAAGATTCTATACGAGATTGGTACTCGGTGAGTAACCTACGAGGAGTAACTATGAAAATACCGAGTGAATCGGATTGATTGTTCATTAGATCTCGATCTACCGGGTTGCGAGATAAAGCGTCGATTACGTTACTAGGTCCGGTGATATACTGGATTCGCATATCGAACTCCTGAAGAGCAAGGGTCCAACGGGTGAGACGTGCATTTCTCAGCCTACATCGAAACAAAAACGTAAGTGCCTTGTGGTCAGTTAATACATTGACAGGGTAACCAAGAATGAACACTCGAAATTTTTCACAGGCAAATACAATAGACAGTAATTCTAACTCGGTGGCACTGTAATTTTTCCCAGCAGAATTTAACGTTCGACTAGCAAATCCGATCGTTTGTCGTTCGTTGGATGTATCAACCTGAAACAATTCGGCTCCAAGACCAAGATGACTTGCATCGGTTTGTAAATGGAACTCTGATGTGAAATCAGGATGGGCGAGGAAACGCTCGGTAAATGCAGATTTAACAGAATTAAAGTGGGTCACGTCTACATCGTTGAACCGCCATGGAACACCCTTTTTCAGTAATGCAATCACCTAACCTAACCGATCAGAGAAGCGTGATGGTCGGTAAATTTCCTATAGAAGTTACAAAAACCTATAAACGACTGAAGATCTTTTTTGTGTCGGGGAACCGGAAAATCATGAATAGCCGACAACTTTGAAGGATCTATAGATATGCCTGAAGGCGTAATAATATGACCTAAAAACTTAATTTTATCACGGAAAAATTTGAATTTGCTTAACTTTAATGACATCCCTGAAACGGCAATTTTCTTAAAGAGAAGTCGGAGGCGACGTATGTGGTCTCCAAACGTCGTTGATGATACCAACACGTCGTCAACATAAATGTGGAGATCCCCTAATCCGTCTTCGTTGTAGTGTTCAACTGGATTGGAGAGAACTGATTCGAGCGCCTGTTGGAATGCCGTGTTTGATATATTTAGCCCAAATGGTACTACACGAAATTGATATGTTCGGCCGTCGTACACGAACGCTGTATACTTTCTGACGTCACGATGTAGAGCAACTTGCCAATATCCGGCCGTAAAATCTATACTCGAGAAAATCGATTTTCCACCAAAACGGGCGAGTAGTTCGTCGAGTGGTGGTGATGAATCACGCATCGGAAGAATCATTTTATTTACTCGTCTGGCGTCTAAACATATCCTGACCGAACCATGGGCTTTACCGATACATATAATTGGATTGCTATAGGGTGAAGTACATCTTTCGATCACCCCCCACTCTAACATGCGGGCCAATTCCTTTTCAACTGCAGGGCGTCGGGCAAACGGTACTGGATATGGACGGATCTTGAATGGAATATCCTCACTGACATTGAAACGACATGTAAACAACAAGTTTAAACCAGGACGAGTGCGAAAAATGTGGTGATACTCATGAAACAGGCCAACGACTTGTTCAAATTGGTTTGGCGAGAGGTTCTGGACCGATGACAGGTGTTCAGTGATGTGGTCAAAGGGTTCTAAATCGTCTGCAGGGTTCACCCGTAAGCTTGTAACGACAAAAAACACCAAGATTTGCTTTTTTTAAATATATAAGGTGTTTTTATTATTACATGTATTTATAATGTTTGTAGTGTTCGCATACAATATTTTCTTTTATTTATTAATATTATTATGCTTATTCAAGCCACAGCAATATTAGGTATGAGTTATATAATGGTATTCAATACAATATTTTCTTTTATATGATATTGGCTCTTCGAGCTACAGATATCTTTATTATAATCGGATTGACTCACGCGACCGACTGGAATTGACTGTCTCCGCGATTGATAACAATGATCCTCGTCTCTTTGATAGTGGGTGTAATCCTTGATTGTAATTCGGCGTACTATTACGTAGAATTCAACAAGCGGCTGCGATCGAAAATGTTGGCGGCGGCAGGCACCCTGCACGCTCCGACCCAATGAACAATAATGGTATGATCGGCTGCAACAAACCAACGTCGTACGGTGAACAAAATACCGGCGCGTATAATATTATAAGTAGCGGCGGTATAAAATGTCGGCGATAGAATCGGCAGCGACAAACAAACGTCGCACGGTGAATACAACAGCGGCGCGTATAATCGGCAGCAACAACTTTTAACGGCGGCGGTACAAAATAAATGGTAGCAATGATCGGCGCAGTGCGCGTCAATGATAATACGATTCGGCGTGTTATCACGTTTCAACAACCGCTGCTAAGACGGACCGGTAGCTGGTCAATACGTTTGATAGCGTATTACTACCGATCCGGCGTAGAGGGTGTGGCGGTAAACCATCTCCGGCACTGTAGGCGTGAGTAGCTTGCCAATACGCACGAAGACGTATTACTATACTCCATTCAGAATAACCTTGCCCACTTTTGCGCACGCGACTGAGCCGCCGGCAGCCGTCAGACCCCTCGGCGAAAGTCAGGAGCGCTGTGATTGGTCGTTAGTTGTCGACTGCTGCCGTGACCCGTCGTCACCGACAGCCGCCGCCGTGCATACAGGGAATCATAATAACACGATCGAAATAATTATTACCAATAATGATATAATCAATTCTTTATTCTTTACCATTTTTTACTGTTTTTTTTGTACTTTTACCTTATTGTTCTGCACCAAACACAATACCTACGGTTGTATACACTCATTATTAAAACCAAAAAGGAATCAATATATGTAATTTAGTAAGAAATTAAAACTAAAAAATAAGTACAATTTCATATTTACGAAAATTCCTCATATTTCTAAAAAAAAAATTATTATGTTTCAACAGTTATTTTCAAAAATTAAAGTCATATTTACAAAAATTACACACAAATTTAAACAGTTATATACAAAAATTAGTCATATTTACAAAAATTACACACAAATTTAAACAGTTATATACAAAAATTAGTCATATTTACAAAAATTACACACAAATTTAAACAGTTATATACAAAAATTAGTCATATTTACAAAAGAATTATTCACTATCTGAATCCGTTTCAGATGAAGTGTCTCCCGTGATAGTCATCGTCAAATCATCTGATATCTCGGCGGACAAGACCTCGTCAATAACTTTGTCAACTTCATAAAATTTTTTTTCTTCCTTTTTGGTATGGCTTATAAAATTTTTCCACATTTCTGCGTCGACTCGTTTTATGCCCTCTATCAATAAATTTTTTACGTCTGGAAGCTTATAAGTGGTGTTATTCATCCGAACGTGGTTTTTTACTGATGACCAAGCCAGTTCGATGGGGTTCAACTCACAGTGGTATGGCGGGAGTCGTAAAACTGTATGATTTTTTGCTTTTACAAGTTCGTCAATAACATACTTATTGTGTATTGGCTTCAAACGTTTGACAATATGTAGGAGTTCAGGGATGACCATCGAATGCTTTATTACTTCTCCTTTATCTTCCAACCACTTGATAATATCCGCCTTTTTGGCATTGGATGATGGGGCTCGGTCAAGTTTAACGGAATGGTAGGACGCATTGTCCATAACAATTACGGAGTTCGGTTGTAGTAGAGGTAGAATGCCCTCCATCCACTCACGAAATGTGTTCCCATTCATTTCGTCATGGTAATCACTTGTGTTTTTTTTTTGACTCAAAACACAATAAACCACCAGGTAGAAAGCCATCTTCTGAACCTATATGGAGTACAATGAGCCGTTTTCCCTTGCCCGAGGGGTTGACAGCACCTGTGGATAGTCCTTTTAGGAATGCGTCCCGGTGAGATCGTACTGTTGTGTCAACCCACGTTTTCGATGTACAATCTCCAACATTCACCCACGTTTCGTCGAGGAAATAAATATGTCGACCTTCTTCCCGATATTTTTGAATGTTCTCTAAATACATTCTACGCCACACAACAATTTCATTTTTTTCCGTCATAGCACTGTTCCTACTGCGTTTACTGTACCGGAAATCTAAATCTTTCAAAAGATGAAATAAATTGGTACGCGATATTTAAGGCAAACTGTCGTCGGCGGATACGGCTTGATGGATTTTATCGACTGTCGGAATTTCACGACGAAACCAAATAGTATGCACATGTCTGCGTACTGCGTTTTTTGAAAATTCATCAAAAACATCCCGAAAAGATTTTTTCTTACGTGTCTGTTTTGGAGCAGCCACAGTGTTTGTCTCCTTGTACGTTGTAATTATTGTTTGGATTGAACGTTCACCAACACCCAATGTTTCCGATATCTGCTTACGAATTTGTCTCACGGAGATGCTAGGTTCGTTCATGATGATGGTTTTATACATATTTACAATTCGTTTTCTTACTTCCTCACTTATAGCCTGAAATATAAATATTTAAAAAATATAAGTCTTAATAAAAATGCCGTATTGGAGGAAGTATTTAAAATTGAGAATCAAATACTGTTTTATTTAAATACTTTTAACATTTAAAAAAAGTTATGATGACTTTCTTATATTATATTGATACTCACTTTTCCCATTTTATGTTTTTTAATTGGTGATGGGACATATTGAGCATCTTCTTCGCTAGAACTGCTTGCCATGTTGAATTCACAATAAAGATAAAGCAAATAAAATAATATAATAGCAAATAAACAATAATGGAGGGTGCGCGGTTTTTTGACGTGCTACGAATTGAACGCGTGAAACACTTGTGGCAGTGGCACCGTAGAATCGTGAACATGTGTGATATTATTGTTCACTACGTATACACCTGCGGCGTGTCGGCGGCGGCAGCACACCAAACATCAGCGCTCACCGTGGCAACAGACATGCGCAAACCGGACGAGTTTTCGTCGATCGAGTGGGCAAGGTTATTCTGAATGGAGTATACGTATTACTACTCACACCGTCCAGGTAGGGAGAGGGGTACAGGCGGCGGTAGTCGAAATTACACTAAACGAGAACGGTATCGCATGAAAGAGACGAGACGATAGCAACGGTGCAATTGATCGGACTGGGTGCGTGAATTCGTTTGTGGCCCTGAATCAGGCCTATATATTTGTAGTCTGGTGCAATCACGTGTTGATTAATACGTTGATTTGCATCGACCATGTTTGGTGATCTTCTCGTATGATGCACATGATTTTGTCATGGGTGGCTAGGTGGAAAAGATGTTGTTTCGTATCCTTTATTCATTCCTGGTGATGGCAAGGTGATTGAAAGCTTCTCTGATGAGTAAAGTTGCCGTAAATGTTCCCGTCGCAGAGCGCGCACACTGTCGCGCACTCTGTGCGGCGCATGTACGATTAGCATAAGTTTGTCGTTTTGCGTGTTTTTGCAATGTGATTGTTATTGTCGTGTCACGAGTAGCATGGTATATGTCAATAACACTGCCTACAATACTTTACGCGGCCGGTAGTTTAAGTATTTATGCGTAAAGTGTTAAAAAAGACGTACCTTGTGCAATAACGGTGCCTACTCAATTGATACTAGCATCGTCCACCAGATGGCGCATGCAATACCAATTTTGTCTCGTTACAAGCTGGTGATCATATTGTTGTTTGTTGACGTTTGTAACTGCTGAGAAATCATTTCGACACTGGCGATGCAATGTTCAGTTATTGACCTCGAACAGTCTTGAGGTGAGATATACAAGGTAAAGAGAGCACTCATACGATTGATTGCATCATCAGGTGATTTGGAAAATGGTATATTAATGTTCCAACGGGTGAGACGTACAAACCGTTCAGATTAGTCTAAACACACTTTGTTCTGAGTCAACCAGTCATCTCCTAGGATAATAGAGGTTGCCAGATGTAGGTAGTCTGTCCAAAAATAGAGAATGGTATGAGTACTTGAGTAGTGACTTTCCGGCTACGACCTTTTACAGCGGTTGATATGGTGACCCCCGTAACGGGTAAAATTGATAGTTGCTGTCCCTCCGGAATGTTTCGCTTGATAGATGCAAATATCTTTTCTGAAATAGCCTAGACAGAAGCACCTGAATCAAGTAATGCGTTGAAAGGTTTATTATAAATTACAATTGACAACTCTGGGTGTTTACATTTTGGTGAGACCCCCTCTGCGACAGTCTGTGTGGATAGTGTATGCAGGCTTTATTGTAAGGATTTTTTCCAACTGCACAAATAAAATATATATTACAGTAATAAGTGGGGGACTCCACACTAAATACACTAGGTATTTAAATTATATAAAAAACTTTACACGAAAAATTGTCAAACTAATTTTATTATGAATTATTGAGTAAACAATTGGTTATTAAACATAATAATAATAATATTTTTAAACATTTATGGCTGAAATTATTTTTTAAAATTGTCTGTTTTTGGAATGCTTTTCCGCTTTATTATTTTCAATATCTTGTAAATCCCTTTTTAGACCTTGGTAAATTCGATACCAATTTCTGTATTAAAATATTTTTTATTTTTTATTTAATTAATTTGTTTATAATATTATCTGTGTATTTATTATCTATATTTACGTGTGCATTTAAATAACAGTACAAGCACAACATTTAAGGACTTATCCTAAATGAACTTAGAGTCGAGGACTTAATATATTAGAACAAAATTATTCAATTTTCTATCGATTAGTATCAAAAAGTGTTTTTCAGAAACAATGGAGTTACAACAAGTGTGCATTAAGCCATCGAGTACCTATCTACTTATTAATATTAATTAATAATTTTACCTTGATGACGATCCGACGATGATAAGCCTATGAATAATGCAAAGTAAATGAAAAAAATTAAAGCATGTATGGTATACACAAGTGTCACGTACAGTTTCAAGAAATAACATGTTAGGTCGTAGATAATCGGCAACGATCGGTGATAATGGCGATAATGCGATATTATGGGAAAAATGGAAGCGCCTGCTGTCAATATCTATTTTTAACACGTTCGACGCCGATAGCGAGCCCGTAGTCGTCATTCGTTGTCTGGCGTGACTGATTTCACGTACTACGTTACAAAACAACACAATAATACGTCATGCATAATTTAAATAATTTTGGCAAAGTAATTTTTGTTGTATTTCTCAAGTGCACATATTCGCTAAGCCAACTGCACATTTTATATTTTCTAATGCACAATTAGTGTCCTACTGCACCTTACAATAAAGCCTGGGTGTATGTTCGTTTAAATTAGAGACTTCGTGACATGACATACTCACGTACGAGCCTCGTCGTCGTTTCCCGACATATCAATTTGCGCTACGGGACGAGGACCCGCGTTATCCGGTGTTGGGACTCGGGGCTGGAAACGGTAATTATCTCGACGGGGAGTATTACAACGAGGTTGTTGGTTTCCATTATTTTGGTGTTGGAATGGTGGTCGAACCTGATTGTCTTCACGACGTCGTTCACAAAATGATGCTGATTCTTCAAATTCTATCAACACGGATAATAGTTCGTTGGTATCGCGGGGTCCTCGACCTCGAATTGCCATTCCAAGTGATGTGGGATAGTGTTGAATAATAGTGGACACGAGATCAGATTGTTCAATCGGTGGGTTGAGATACTTAGCCCCAGCAATCCATTTCATGGCATGTGTAGCCAAACCATCGGATCTAGTGTATTGATAATGCCGAAAAATCTCATTTCGGGCTTTACGTTGAGTCGCCGGAGACCAAAAATGCTGAAGGAATATCTGATGAAATTCAGAGTATGACCGAGGTGATGGTATTAATGACTCGTACCAAACTTGAGCATCTCCAACTAAACGTCGATGTGTGGATATAAGTTGTTGGGCAGGTGACACATGGACGCTGTTAAAATAAGCGTCAACTTGTCCAATAAATTTCTGTGGATGGATAACTTTAATTTGCCTGGAAAATTCAGATACAGAATCCTGGAAACGTTCTTGAGCTCCCAAAAAAGATGATCTTTGTGAGTCAAAAGTATTCACGAGGTTATTGGTTGGAACTGTCGAGGGCATCGGAGACACATTGCTGCGGTTGGGCAGATTGGTTGGAACAGCAGTTGAAGACAAGACACTGGGTTTTAGAATTTGTGATAGATCATGGTTCGCAGATACTGGGTGTTTATCTGATATCTGGGATATCTCCTTCCTCATCTGCACCACGTCACTCTCCAGTGTGCTGAGGTGATTCTCAATGATCTGACCGTTCGTGGTTTGTTGGTCTAACTGAGTTTTTATGACCACATTTTCATCTTCCACTCTTGTTAGCCGAGTGTCCGTCAGTTGGTATCGCTGGACACATTGACTAAGTCCTTCTTCCGTCTTTCGATGTAGGGCTTCAAACTGTTCTTCAGTTCTGGTATGATTGGCATTCATTTTGGCCATCATTTGTTGGAGCATTGATTGGATACTCGGTTCTGTTTTGGGTTGTGTGGTGACTGATGGTTTTGACTGAGTAACAGAAGTCGTTGCCTCAGTCATCGAAGAAACCATGGTTGTACTCGTTGTCGGGGTAGTGGGTGTCGAATTTGACGTAGTAGCATTCGTAGTTTCGTATGTTGGTTTTATCTTGCTGGAATAAACTATCGATCAAACGGTCGGGGGGGGGGGGGGGGGGCGAGTCTCTCGCTTGCCAGCCGCATACATCAACGACGAACAACAAAAACCAGGCAGCCGACACGGAAAACGATTGGTTATTTTTTAATGAAAGAAATCACAAATGACTATGAATAGGATCACAATTTCAGACAAATATAGATTACAGGTTGTCAAACGTGAGACGACCTCGGACAAACGTAACTCGAATACGAATAACGAGGAAATAAAAAACAATATAAAAAACGGATATCGTTTTCGATAATAATAAAAATTAATGAAATATTATGAATGAATATCATCACCGGTACGTCGGGACGACACTCAAAACACACAGCGAATTGGTAACAAATTCGAAAATCACCTTGGCCGGTGGGTATAATATTCTGATGCAAATAGACAGAGACTATCTTATCAAGAAATAATTATGGAGCAACAAGCAGAAAGTCTCTGAACGACTTTCATTGAAATATAATAAGTAAAAAAGAAAACAAAACAAAATGTATAAAATGATTCCATACACATAGACATGGTGGCGAATGCTCAAACATTTCCGAAAAATTATGTATATGACGGAAGAAAAAAATATATATATAAATTGTTCACCCCACCAAACATCAACACTATCACCCTGGTATACCACACTCGTATCACGACGAGGACCTAACAGTACGTATGCGAAACGTACTCACGGAATTGCACAGACGTGCGACACCCTATAACGTGAGCGATATACGTGCGCTCCGGTCACCGCGGGATATACAGCTTATGGGCAACTTAAAACTAATCGTCAATGTGTGCACGGACCTAACGTGGGTAAAACAATTTTAAGCCTCGGTCTACCATTCGTGATCAAATAATATCAGAGATTACCAGTGTTATTAAACGAGAAGCGGAAATAAATACGGCCGACGGAAAAATCGTCGTTATAGCACATAATATATTACGCGAGTAAAATAGACGTACCAGCTGATCAGTGATTACATAAATCAGCAATAATAACAAAAACAATTTGGAACGTTAACAACGATAAGCAAAACGTTGTGATAATTTAAATTAGACATCGGGAAACGATCGCACAGACGTACTGGAACGGTACGCACCCAATTATAAATAATCACTATCATACAACGCCGGTAGACCGATAAAGTTAATTACTGGTGGTTACGTAATCGAACCAAATAAAAAGGATGAGACATATATACAGGTGCACACAAAGACGTGTACAAACAACATACTTAAATTTAAACCCTATAGCTAGCCGTCGATTCTGCCCACACCGCGATGATGACATACACCTCCTCATGATGTCGATGTTACCTCCAAGACATGGTTCTGTGGTACCGGTGACAACGGCAACGGATAGTGGTGGAAAATGTCCAAGTCAAACTAATCGTCTGGACGGCCGCGGTACACACACCTGCACTATCTACCTCCGATCCCAGCATGGGGGAGATCCGGATTTCACGACACCGTCATATCAAAAGTACACTTGATCACCGGATCATTTCTGAAAATCACGCAGGCAGTACTGGTTCTACGTAACCTTACATATATAACCTATGGCCGGTATTTTACACTAACTTGGTGCTTGTTGCACGTAACTTTTTTTTTTTTTTGTTTAATAAACACACGACGTATAGATCAGCAGGTCCCTAGCGTATGTCATGTACACTTAATTATAATCCTGGCAAGGTCGCCAACTGTAACGTCTCACACGGTGGCTTGCCCAGATTCGGCGTGGAGCGTACGTTGACGAGAAACTTCAGTGGTAATAAGGTCGCCAACCCACAGCCGAGATTCGGAAATCGGAGCGTGTGGGATTTGTAAAATAAAATGAAATTGGGAAAAACAATAATAAAGGTATTTGATGGGGATCTACAGGTATATTTATTTTAATATTTATGGTAAAAACAAAAACAATAATTAAATTATGGCCAAGAAAAGCAATACCGGCATAAAAACTTTGCCGCAAATAAAAATGTCCCCTTAAAAAAAAACACATACATAATAATCATAACAACTGCATTTTCGCAGGGTACTTGCACGGTACCTATGCGGTTACCGGCGTACATAAATAATAATACCAATAATAATAATAATACACGTAGTACACTACCGTAGGTACTATACACGTAACAAAACACAAAATACCGGCCAAGGTGTAGTATAAATCATCAAAAAATCATTATAATAATAATGTTACCGAATTCTGGGCGTGTGTGTGTGTCCGAGCATCATCACCAGGACGTCCTCGGTGAAGCGGTGTATCTACTCGCTCGTCATGTTGTCCGGCAGAGAGGCAAAATTAAAGTAAAAGCATAGATACGAGCGTCGGACGCGTCGCACATCACACGGGAAAAAAAACAATATTAGGTAATCATTTGGTAATGAGTTGTAATTGGCCGGTATTTGTATTACATTGGAATAGTACAAATAATGACATAGTGCCGGCCGGTCAAACTCGACCAGCGGTGATAATGATAATGTATTTTGTTAATATGGGCAGATCTTCTTTTTCTACGGCGGAACATGCTAAGTCGCATGCCTTAATGAACTGGTATACATCTCTCTCACCAGTACAGGTGGGGATCATTAGGGTGGCTTTGTCTAATGGAATTTTGCTAGTCATTTTGGGTTTCCTAACTCGTTTAGTTTCTTCCAACTGAGTATGTACTATCCCTTTCTGAGTCCGGGTACCTATTTTTCGTAATTCCGTTTCACTAACTAATATCGGTCTTATACTTGTATTCAACAAATTCTTTTCCCTGATAGCGGTTAAATATTTTTCCCTATCGAAATCTACAGAATATTGATACCCTTCGTCTGTACTTAAGTCGATTAATAAATCCTTAATATCGCTATTTGTTGTATCTAAGTTTTCTTTGTCAGTTCCCTTATTTAATTCACTATCACTTGTTACTTCAGTGCTTGCGGAAACTTTAACCTGATCTACTAATTGAACACTTTCGGTTTCGCTTTCAGTTAGGTTAACATTAATTTCTTTTTGACTCATTAATTAATAGTCATAATAATCTTAATTAATTAAATATAGGATTCTATTTAAAATAATAGTAATAATTTATATTAATTTTTAAACTTAATCAAAATATAAGTGACACACTAGCGTAAAATAAATTAAATCGTTTATAATAATTAAATATACAATTAATAGCAGCTATGAATAAATACTAAACAAAATATTAAATTCGTAATACTAACGAATGGACAATTAAATAATAACACCGTTATTATATTCCCTATTAAAAACCTTTTTTTTTTTTCAATTTTTTTTTTCTAACTTAATTAATCAATCCTAGGACATCTATACTTAAATAGTGACTCCTACCAATTGTATTAATTAAATTAATTCAATTTTATAATCAACTCAACACTTAAGTACTTATCCCGGCCTTAATAAAATTAATCTCAAAATATAGACTCACTGTCTTCAAATAAATTCACAAATATCAGGACTTACAACTTGGCCTATAAAATTCAATAAAACTCGACCCCAATTGTCGTAAAAATTCAAAATTCAATAAAACTCGACTTCAACTGTCGTAAAAATTCAAAATTCAATAAAACTCGACCTCAACTGTCGTAAAAATTTAATATAACTCGACCTCAACTGTCGTAAAATTCAAAATCCAATATAACTCGACTTCAATTGTCGTAAAATACACATAAACGAAAGGACTTACTACACGGCCTATAAAATTCAATAAAACACGACTTCAATAATTGTCGTAATAATTCACAAAAACATAAGGACTTACTTCACGGCCTTCAAATAAATTCTCCCAATATGGACAACAATGTTCCAAAATAATTCACAAAACGTAAGGACTACTACATGGCCTTAATAAAATTCTCAAATAAATTCACAAAAACATAAGGACTTACTTCACGGCCTTCAAATAAATTCCCCCAATATGGACAACTATGTTCCAAAATAATTCACAAAACGTAAGGACTTACTACACGGCCTTAATAAAATTCTCAAATAAATTCACAAAACGTAAGGACTTACTACACAGCCTTAATAAATTCCCCCAATATGGACAACAATGTTCCAAAATAATTCACAAAACATAAGGACTTACTACACGGCCTTAATAAAATTCTCAAATAAATTCACAAAACGTAAGGACTTACTACACAGCCTTAATAAATTCCCCCAATATGGACAACAATGTTCCAAAATAATTCACAAAACGTAAAGACTTACTTCCCGGCCTTCATAAAATGTTGTTTCAAAATAAATTCCTAATTTTTTTTATTTTTTTTTTTATATATAGATTGTGGCTATATTCAACAATAAGGACTTAACTGCCTTTCAATAATTAAAATATCAAATAATAATTCTCAAAATTATTATAAATAATAAGCACGGTTTAATTCAATTAATTGTTACGTAAAATCTGGATTTTTGTTCAACCTAAATAATTTAATTTATTTATTAATCAATCGTAAAAGTTTTATTTAAATTTCTAAAATAATTAATTCAATTTTATATTTATTTCAATAACTTATTTTTATTTAAAAATAATTATTAATTTATTTATTTACGCAATGTATTTTTTTTATTAAAGAAAATTATTATTTATTTAAGTTACATTAGTTTAAATTCTGAATAATTATTTATTTATTTTATTTAAAATTATTATTAATTTATTTATTTAAAATGATTGAATTACAAATAATTTATTATTTTATTTTAGTTAAATGACTGAAAATTTATTTTAGTTTATTTTAAAAATTTATTTAATTATAGCAATAATGTTTCAATAATAATATTTTATTTTATTTAAATGTTTTAAAATTTATTTTAGTTTAATTCAAAATTATTTAATTATATTGATAATAATATAATAATAATACTTTATTTTATTTTATTTAAATGACTGTAAAATGTTTTTAATTAAAAAAAAAATAAAAAAAATTTAAAGTATTATTTTAATTTTATTAAATTGCTCTAAGTTTTATTTTAATATTAATTTATTTAATTTATTCAAATGTTTGGAAAATTTTATTTTATTTAATTATTTATTAAATTATTAAATTAATGAACTATTATTCGTTTTAAAATATTCGAACTACAATTTAATTTAATTCAGTTTGATTCTAAATTATTATTTAATTTAAGTAAAAGGTTGAACAATTTTATAATATGTTTTTTTTTTTTAATTAAATCGAAAATTCATGTTCCACAATCTTAATTAACACAACTATATTTTTTTTTTTAAATAATATACTATGGTCATACACTATACCATAGGAGACGAACAATGACGGAACTTAATTAGATACTTACAACAACGCAGCTGGTATGATTGTTGACTTTCTCGCTGGCAGCGCATATGCTAGTTTTATTATTAACGTAATTATTACGCGGTTCTTACTATATACGATTACTTAGATCTACCGCCCTTTTAGGTTTTATTTTTAGATAAATAGTTAAAATGTCACAGCTCGCTACACATACTTGGTTTATTAGATTGATTTCACCACAAAATATAGATAGGTTCCTACTAAGTTAATTATAAATTATAATCTAAATATATCAAACTGATAACAAAAAAGTCACATAGTGTATTAATTGACAATCAATTAATTATTTGTCAACACTTCAACAAGAATGTTGTATTGAATTGTTGTCATATTAAACTAAAATGTTATGTTTCTGTTCTCTCTGTAACTTAAACTTTAAGTTGATACTTGTTAGTGTTTATAGCATCTTAATATTTTCATTAGGTAGGTATTTTTAAGTTGTGGTTGTTTGCATTCTTGTTAGGCAGGTATTTAACTTGGTAGTTTTTGTCTGTTTCTGCTTTTCTACTTTTCTGAATAATCAATTCTATTGTATTGAGTATTCATAATGGACGAATTCATCAAGTTTTTAAAAAATAATAACATCATTGCGGTTCTATCAAATAAAATATCTAATATACATGAAAAGACCTCGATTCTTAGAGCAAATATTAATGATGTAAATGAAGTTGAGAATTTCATAATGCTTTACCAAGAGTTTTCGAAAATTGGTCAGCTTGACAATCCATCAAGGTAAGTAAAAATAGTTCTCATTATTTGGTTAATATTAATATATTAGAAATATATTTATTTATTTTTTCAGAGTTATGTTTCATAAATATTGGGTATGTCAGTACAGTAAAGTTAACAAAGTAAAATGTAAAGAAACAATTAGAAACACATTATGTGAAGCAAAAATAGATATACTAATAAAAAAAAACAACCGTAACACCAGAAAAAATTATGCGTTTTTGTTAAGAGACCCCCCACTTTGTGCTAAAAATATCCATGAATGAAAACCATAATCATTCTGTCAATACTAGTGGTTCAATGAAATTTTTACGGATATCACCTGAGGTAATCAACTAGTTTGTTATAATAAATTAATATATTTAATAATGTGTTTGTACATCAATACGTGTAATAGATTGTAGAAGCTATCGAGGTATATATTAGATGGTTATACTAATATATTATGTATAACAAAGCCAATATATAGCATTATAGCAATAACCTATTAACTATTATTTTAGAATTTTAAATATAAAATTATATTGGCACATATTATTATTTTAAAGGTTAAATTATTATATTTTTTTTAAATATTATTTTTAATAAGACATTTTCATCTCATAATATGGCATATTTTATTAATAATTCAAAATAAATGTTAAATGAAATAATTTTGATTATTATTTAAAGTGATGCGGACCTATTGGGTGCCGCGTGGGTGAGGTGATGTTGAAGTGAAAAGGTTTACACGACAAAAAAAAAAGAATAAAAACAACTTTTGCACTATGAGGGTTGACTTTAATGCATGGGTGAACAAAAAAAAAAACAGCGTGATTATGGCCTCGGGTTATTCTGGTTATGCGAGTACGAGAACGAGTCCAGAAAAACGAGAGAAATCAAAAAAAAGAAAAAGACGATTGGCCGGGGACGTGTGTGTGTCCGTCTTGTGCGGGTCGTCGATGGTAAACTAGTGACATTACAGTCCGGTTCACCCAACGGCCGGCCGACGGTTCACAGCGCGGGTGTCGCGCGCCGGCGTCGTCCGTCGTCGATTGGCGGTTTGTTTGAGAAGCGTTGCGCGGTTTTCCGCGTAAAAGGCTATTTGAATTCAAACAGCTATTACGCGGGACCGCGTCAAAAGGTGGAGCAAGTGTTTGATATGTATTTTGAGGATGGAATGGGTGCTGCTGAAGCGATCCGCTTACATGAAAGCAAAATATTATTGAGTGAAAATTGCTGGGAGATTTTAGCAAATGGCTCAAAAAACCCAAATAAAGAAACTGTGGCATATTTACACAAAAAATGGCGCAAAAAAAGAACTTTGGTTGTGTAAATAACCCATTGGAAAAATTAAAAGAAAATACTCAATCATATGCTGAAAAAGGTAAAATATTTTTTCATGGTATATAGATAAATTTAATTATTTTAAAATATTAATATTAACTTCAAGTATTAACTAATACTCTGGTGAAATTTGGAGACTACTCTTACAACAGTGCTTGCAGTGTCAAACGCTGGAGCAGTTCCCATAGCAATGCTTATGCATGAGGGCCAATCAAGTGATAGCTACAAAAAAGCATTACCCATTATGTTTTGGTGGTAATGAGGTAGGTACTGCAAATAAACAAATATTAGTTTTTATTACATTTTATATTGAATTATATTCGTTTAAAAAGTGTCTAAAAATATTGTTAAAATGTTTAGTTATTCATATTATAGACACCTATTGGTTTTATGACTGATGACTGTGCTGCAAAACGATCAGCATTAAAAACACTTTGGCCATCATCTAGATTCTAGATTGCTCCTGTATTCGTTTCATGTACTGCAAAAAGAATGGGGTTGGCTACATGAAACTAAAAATATGGTTTGAAGGAGAAACGTTTGCCTTTAATGCGGATGTTCCAAAAAGTAAGTAGTTACTTATTAATTCGCATATCGCATATCTTTTAAGTGTCATTTATTTATTATTTATTTATTGCCATTTAAACAATTGACACAAAAATAATAAAAATGTTTTGTAATACCTACTATTTTAAAATGTAAATATTATAAAACTCATCATCCATAGTCCCATGCATAAAATTTTAAATTTTCTAATAACCAATAGATAAATACATTCATTAATAGATATTGTCCAGGAAATATGGGCTTGTATAATTTATATTATATAGGTATTTATTTTAGGTATTGTATGCTGCAGATGAAGTAAATTTAAATGAAGCTACTTCAGATATTCTGAACTTAAAGGATGAATTTCCTAATTTTGTTAAACGCTTTGAAAATTATTTCAAGAGAAAAAATGAGTGGGTTTTAATGTTTATACGTGATATTATAACAAGAGGAAACAATACAAACAACTATGCTGAAGCATACGAATATTAAATACGAATAAGAAATTATTTTAAACAGAACTAAGGCATATAATGTAGTGTAGTGGCTCTTGTTGAATTCATTTGTTATGTGTGGGAAGACTATTTGATTCTTAGAATACTAGATCATGCTCATACTCGTCGGGATAATATTCAACGAAATTATACTAAACTTTGTTCTCGGACATTACATTTTAATGTTGATCAAGTAACTTTAATAATCCGCATTCGTATTAGCTGAATACGTATTAGACGTGTAAGTCCGTTAGCCGTTTCGGCGCGTTGCTGCCATTGCGGACACGTGTTTTTCAGTTAATTCATAATTGTGCTACTACGAGCTGGCTATGTCATTTTTCATATTTTTCTATTTTTTATGTGCATCATGTAAGTCGGTGTGTACCTATTAATTCTAAAAATAACACACGAGTCGCCCAAGTCTCATACATCACCACTGATGACAAACTGTATCAGTCATTTTTTTTTTAGGACGAGTTTTTCATATTCAGTATTTACTTTTCACTTATTATTATTCCTATTATTATATATTCGCTCGTGATGTTTTTAGGCTATTCAAAATGGTCAAACGCTATGCGCTATGCGGAGTTGTGGACAACATCGATGACGTTTCCGTACACAGGTATTTCACACAACACGTTAATACATATCGATATATATTATAATAAATAATGTGTCGCCTCTTAGATTTTCAACTGCCGTACATCGTCGTATTGAGTGGGTGGCATTTGTGGTGGACCAAGGTCTTCCCGTGAACCAAACATCTCAGCTATGTTCGAGGCATTTCGTCCCCGGTGTCGATTACGCTGTGGGAAACGCGCGGCGCCGCCGTCTGTGGCCCACGGCAGTGCTGTCTTTGGTGAGTGTGCTCAATAAATTTCATTGCAGTACACCATGACTGTATGCCCGTCTGACTGGACTTCTAATACTAATACTGTTGTATACTCTCGTGAGTTTGATGTACCTACTGTGTATTTCAAACCTAACTTAATTTAATAACTTAACTCAATGACATTCAAGGTTTTTGTTGCAACATAATACATATGACCTCACAAAAGTATACTTCTAAACCTTATAAATAGGCACGTGCTACGGTTTAATACACGATATCAAGTGAATGACATATAACAAAATTCATGATATTACACTCATTTGGATCACATATCTTTATTATTTCAAGTTTGATCAATTTTCACATTTACAATTTCTGCAGTGCTAATTTCATTTCATTTGTTTACGTTTATTCCATAGTATGTAATTTTTAAAGTTAAGCTAATGACAATGAGTGGTGCCCAACCTACGGTTAAAATTCCTTACATGCTTAATTATTCACTGTGCTCTTAGATACATATTATTGTTTCTGTACTTTACTATACTACTAGACTATACTGGCTCGGTACAACATTCTTGAAAACTAAATGTCTATTTTATCATAAAACTTTCATTCAACTTATTATATTATAATTAAATTGTAAATTAAATTGTAGAATAACTTGAACGACATTCAATTGTGCTACTGCTGTTTCAGATTTCAAACACTGGGTCAAGCTTATTTTCATACATTGATTAAAATTTGATACCTAGATTAACTTATAACAATACTTATATATCAACTTTTACTATGGTTATTTTGACCTAAACAGAACACTTAACATTTTCTTACATAAATTTACATTTTCTTATTACTACTACTCAAAGTAGGTATACCTAGACTATTTACTAACCTCTCCTTTTTTTGTGCATTGTTAACTGGATGAGTATTTTATCATTTCACATATTGCCGTACTGTTAGCAATGTTAAGATTATTTTAATAATTTCTTTCCTTTAGTTTGCACAACTAACTTTGTTTGTACTACAGTGTAACATATTTACTACTGATGTGCGTTATATCAATACATAGTGGTGATGAATATAGGTGTACTTGATTTTATCACATTGAAGACTTCAAAAAATAATTTTAATCACACCATGTATGGTTTTATTAGTGGAACATAACCCTTACATTCAACTTTTCATATAAACGCACTTATTGCATATGAGTACTTACTGATATAGAGTGCAATACATTTTTTAAATGTGAGTCATTATTGTTATTGTTACGGTAATACCTAACCAACACAAGATTATATTAAATATGTATGAACAACACACAATCATTAAATTTTTTTCTTTTTATTGTTGTAAGTTAAAATTCTGTACTACTACTACTACTACTACTACTACTACTACTACTACTACTACTACTACTACTACTACTACTACTACTACTACTACTACTACTACTACTACTACTACTACTACTACTACTACTACTATTTCACATGTAGTACTCTTAGAAATGTTTATATTATTTTAATACTTAATACAATAGATTGTATTGATGTTGGGTTGGACAGAGCTTAAATTTAGGTGTAGTCACACAAAATTGAACATTATTTTGTACAAATCTTTGAAAAATGATTTGGACTACAACATGTATACTTTTATTGGTATATCATAAACCTTAAATTATCATATGATTTCACTATAACACCTACTGTTGTACAGTGCAATACAGTTTTATAACGCTTCAAAGTTATTGTTGTTAGAAAGATTATTAGTATGTATAAAACAACTTAAACATTCTTCTGTGGATTTCTTTGTTCTATGATTGGTACTTGTTAATACAACAGTTATCTTAACCTAGAGCATTGTACTGATATTATTTAGGTAGACCTTTTTCTCTTGGAAATCTCTAAACAACATTTATCTTATACTATCTATATCGTTGTACTGATGTTATTTGGGTAGACTTTTTTCAGTGCTCACACACCTTCAATGACATTTAGTAGTATTATACATGTTCTATGGTTACAGTTAGTTATTATATTGTTATTGTAATGTTTACTTACACAGTTCAAAATTGTCAAAAAAAACAATATTTCACTGTTCATCGGGTCCACTGCGATTTATATTAACACATACATATGTGCGTACTTACTTTGCTACATTACCCACAAACTATATATTGTATACATTCGTAATTGAACAATGATTACAGTAACCATGCAATATGTTCACATATCTGATATTGTATACTTAATATTGTGTTTATACAGTTGAGTGACAGTAATAATATACATACTACTATCGGTTGTTATTTACATTGTTACTAATACTTTAGTGCAGCAGTTCTCTTTGAGTATGGATTATATATTTAATTATTTAGAATACCTCAATACCTTAATATTGTACCTACTCTAAACTCTACCTAACTTTTAGGTACTTGGGGACGTCCAGGGGGATGAAGAGAATGGAGAGGAGGACGTGGAGGTCCAGAAAGAGGATGTGGATGGAATGGAGGCCATGGAAGTGGTCAACGTTCAGGTGGAGGGGATGGAGGACATGGGAGTGGTCGACTTCCAGGTGGAGGAGATTAAGGACATGGAAGTGGTCGGCGTCGGGGTGGTGGACGTGTAAGTGGTGGACTTCCAGGTAGAGGAGATTGAGGACGTGGATGTGGTCGACTTCCAGGTAGAGGAGCTTGAGGACGTGGAAATGACCGACTTCCAGGTAGAGGAGATTGAGGAAGTAGTCGAACAACCCAGAGTGCGTGTGCTAATGATTGACCGGCGGGCGGGAGTGACACACCCGCTTCCAGAGCGTCACAACGCGGGCGCGTTGGACAGAGTGTGCAGACATTGTAACGCCCACCACTTCCGATACGAGGAAGTGGGCCTAGGTGTCAATGTACACTTCTCCACGTGTTGTAACAACGGCCAAGTGACTGCCGCAGGACAACGCGCGTTGTTGCCCGTCCCCTACCTACTAATGAATTTGTTTATAGATGATTCACAGGATGGTCGTAGATTCCGAGCGGACATTCGGCGGTACAACAACGTTCTTGCATTCGCTGCGTTTACCTGCGACGTAAACGACAGGCGTGTGCCAGGGCGGGGACCGCCGGTGTGGATTGTCCACTGTCAGACCTATCGGAAGACCAATAATGAGGTGGCCGTTGCCCCGGGAGTCGCGAACAACTGTCAGTTGTATTTCTTGGAGTCCGGAGAGGCCAACCACCGACGCCTCGATATTGCACGACATGGGAATCGTGAAATGTCCGAAATTGTGATAGGATTATTGGACGGTTTGCTGCGGGGCATCAATCCGTACGCAATGGCTTTTATGTAAGAAAACTTAAACTATTGTATTTATTAACACTAGGAATGTGAATTGCCCCTTAGAGTAAATACTTTTTACTCATACCTTTCTTAATAAAGTAAATAAAAAAAAAACATTCACCAATAGGGAGGCCTTCAAAACATTGAATGTCAAACAATTGAACGTCAAAATCTTGAACGTCAAAATATTGAACGATAAAATCTTGAACATAAATTTATGTCAACATCTTGAACATTCAAAAACTTGAATATCAAAACCTTGACCGTCGAAATTTTGAACAAAAAAATAGTTTTCGTCAAACCTTTGAACGTCAAAATCTTGAACAAAAAAATAGTTTCCGTCAAAACTTTGAACGTCAAAATCTTGAACAAAAAAATAGTTTTCGTCAAACCTTTGAACGTCAAAATCTTGAACAAAAAAATAGTTTCCGTCAAAGCTTTGAACATCAAAATCTTGAACAAAAAAATTGTTACCGTCAAAACCTTGAACACAAAAATTGTTTCGGTCAAAACCTTTCGTGCTGTTCTAGATATCACATTAGTTTTAATTGTAAAATATTATATTTGCAATATTGGAAATTAACTGCTATTCCTTGTAAATATTCATTGGTTGTTCTATTTTTATAATCAAATCCAATATTTTTCAAACGCTGCATTTTGTCTAACTATTTTTTTTCGCAGGTGGATATTCGCCAGCTGTACCTATATTGTTTAAGTTTTACTACTATTTGAAGTAAAACAATAAATTATGCCATCCCTATATACCTTATTAGTCCTAGGTAAATCTTCCGAAATAAATCAATAACAATTCCAAATTGAAAAGTTAAATTTAGGTCCTTGTTATTTTTGTCTTGCGGTACCATAATGAGCAATATTGATTACATACCTACCTTGAGTTGTTAATATAATTTAAAATATATTTTAATAAACTTAAAAAAGCATATCACTTGTTTTAAATTTGTTTTATCCATTATCCCTAATGAATTGTCCTACAGTAGGTAGGTATATATTTTATTATTTTAAATAAAAAAATTATTTAATGTAATGGATACCATGTTATTTGTAAGTTAATTTTACTCAGTTGCCTGTAATGATATGCTTATTACAATTTAAAAATATTTTAGTATAAGTGCAATTAAGTTATCAGAAAATCAAATTAAAGTTGAAAGTAATAAAGTAAAATAGTTAGTGGGGTACTAGAGACCCGAAAACAAACTAAATTCTTAGATAGATATAAAATAATTATGCATGAATTGATAACATTATTGAATTATTGTTTCATCAGACATATAGTTGCTATATTAGTAAAGCATATTATTTTAATTAGAAAATGGTTATTAAAGTAAGTAAGAAAATGTATCAAAACGTTAAACCACAGAAATTTCAAATAAATTAAATAAATGTATATTTTATTTTGTCTAGGTAGGTATACGATTAGGTACTGTAACTATTAGATATTTTACGTACCACTATATTCACTAGTAAAGGCTGATAAAAAATATTTTGCACTGTACTAATTAATTATTTAGGTAAGTTATTATTTATTTTAATTATATTTTTAAAATTGAATTACTCATAAGAGCCTAATTCAATTTCCTAAAAAGAAGAACTGACCCCTTGATGTCCTTAAAATTACCAATTTATCAATCAACTATTGTTGTCATTCGTTAATTGTGTAATTTACTGTAATGTTTAAGACAGAATGTTTGCCCATTGTTGGACCATTTTCCCATCACTGTCGGTAACTAATATGTATAATGTACCTGTATCGGTATATCACATGACATATCTATAATACATCTATTTGACTGTTTATGTATTATAAGTTTATAACTGTGTCTACAATAAATTTTGAATGACAAATGCAGGTCTGTAGTTCTGTACCTACATCGCTCACTGCCCTGTGCCCGGGGACAAAATATAATAAATTACAATATTCCAATGTATTTTCTTTTTTTCTCAATAATTACTAATAAATATTATAATATTGTAATACAATATAATCAACCCAATTAGTAATTTGTACTATATCAAACAAGAGCTTAATGTTAAAATATCTTAGAATATCCAATACAAATTGTAATATTTATTATTTATTTTATAATTAGTTTATGGAATAAAATGAATTGTTATTTCTAGTTAATACGGCATAATTTATAAGCTGTTTTTATTATGTATTGGACTAAAATAGTCACAACACTCCGTATATCGCCTAAACAGTTAGTTTTAAAATGGTTTTGAATAGACACATTTAGAATTCCCAACACGTGTAATAACTTTTTATCCTAAAACTTGAATTTTAATTTTGGTTTTGAAAAATCTAACGAAAACCTAAATCCTATAATAGTACAATGTAAGTCCTACTCCTATAAAACCTACAAGGATCAAAGCAGAATCGTACCTACATAATTTCCCAGATGGTAAAAGTTGTTTAACACATTACTAAGGAGGTAAATTACGTGTTTAAAATTTAAATTATTCAAAAAAAAAATTGGCGGGTAATTTTGTTTTGTCAATTTGTCAATCTTTAGATCGATACGCGGCTTTTTTGAGAGCAGAAATTTGATCTAGAGGTGTCACTGCGTTGAACCTTGAAGATTTCAAGACGATACGACCAATATTGAAGGAGCTAGTACTTCAAAATGTACATCCAGCCGTTCCAATTTTGTGTTGTCGGCTCAAATATATATATATATATATATTAGAGTGAATTGGCCTATTATTTTATAGGTTTTAATATTTTATTCTTTTTTTTTTTTTTTTTTTTTTTATTGATCTTGAGCCCGGCAGCTGAGGCCATTAGCTATTTTTAGTTTTTACTGTAGGTTATTAAAGTCGGTAGGGGGAGGAACACGTATGTGTTTAGTTTGGCAGAATTTTTGATTGGGCACCCGTAGGTATCTGCCATGCCCGGGTGGGGGATGGCGACACTTGTTCTCCGGACACCGTGACTTGTCCGAAGAAAAATGCCGCCCATGGCCTAGGAATCGAACTCGGGTCGACTGCGTCGCAGCCGACGCCTTAGTCCGCTCGGCCACTCCATCCCCCTATTTTATTCTTATATACCTATCGATTTACATTAATAAATAATGAGATACACGCCTACTAAAATAAATGTAAAAAAAAGTTCAAAATAATTATTACTTAAAACGTTTAACAGACGTATACCATAATGAAACGTCTGGTTATACGAATAATCACGTAATGCGTTTTTAAACTTTTTGCTACTCCGATTACAGACGAAATAATGGTCGTACGTACTTCGAACATAAACCATTTTTGAATCCTTGTATACCAAAGACTAGAATCTCGAGTTTTGTAGTGATCGAATGAAAATCCAAAATACAAGTTACAACGTAATTTTTTAAGTACAAAAAACACACGAAAAATCATAACTCTCGAACCAAAAGTTGGATAATCTCGATCCTGGTATCCATCGATACGGCTCAAAGTCCTCTATAACATCCAAAAACAATAACGGCTCTGCGCGCCAAAAATCTAAGTGCCCGTGCTGAAAACCCTGAAAAACGCAAATTTTGAACTTTTAAAGTACCAAAGACGTAGGAAAACAGCTCCTATGGTCTCGGCACAAAACGCCAAATTTGATCACCAACCTCTAAACAATACAAATCTCGAGTTTCAGAAACGTCGAAACAAAACCTTTTTCAAAATACACCTAGGAGGGGTGGGGTTGAGCTGTTGAGGACCCCCGACTCCGGGAGTACGTTTTAAAAGGGCCTAAACCGAAACGTTTGGGAACTTAAGAGTACAATATTATCTTATGTGAACGTCATCTACAAATACTAATAAATGATTTATTGAACTTAAAAAACTATTACATATTTACCAGTGGCGTATATACAAATTATTTTCACTACGAGCCAATTTTGTCAATTTATCAATATTCAAGCGTAGCACGACTAACATAGCCATAATACTATAAATATATTTTAGGGAGCTGGGTGGTTATAATTATGACATAAAATAAAAATAAAAATTGTGCATTTAATTTTATAATTATGTAAAATTAATTTTTTAATTCTTCTTCAAAAAATATTGACAATTTCATATATTATGTATATTTTAATGCTATCTAACTATGAATTTAACATCAAAGCCATCAAAGCAAGTCCTGACAATCATTTCCTTGTTGATTCCTCAAAAATGATTTTAATCAACCGGCTGTGTAAGTATACATGAAATGCTTTAATTGAAACTGCAATTTCACTATGGGCCCTGGCCTAGGGGGCCTCCCCCCTATATACGCCACTGATATTTACATACGTTTATTCGAATTTGGTAATTACGCTATCAGCATCGTACAACATTCTATGCCAGTAGTTTTTCTAGAAGTAGTTACCTATTCAATATTCATATAATCACATCGATAATAAATCTATTTAAGAGTGTTAAATATGAATACATGATCAATTGCTTATATAGGTAATTGATGAAGTTTAAATTTCAATCATAGTGTTTTAGTTCTAGTCAACAAGGAACAATAGTTGTAGGTGATGTAGGAATGTTCCCGAGCCTCAAGGAGATAATCTAATTGGAAAAATTCAGTGTGAACAATATTTAGTGTAAGTTGCTATTTTAGATAAATACTTTGCCATTGCGTATGCTGTTTGGTAAATATTGTAAGCATAACTTCAAAGAATATAATATTGTGCACGAAATATAATTTATTATGTACAAAGATTATAAGAATGACATTTGATATCAAGTTTTTTTCTTACTCGAGCCTAAATACATTTTTGATAATGCTTTTTATTTATTATATTCATTATTTAAGTTCCTTACATAATACTTCAGTGGATAAAGTTATATACTTATGTTACACTCATAATATATGTGTAAACAATACTAATATTAATTTGTTTTTTTTTTTTTTTGTTTGTTTTAGCCAATAAATAAGAGCTTAGTTTTGGATAAACTAGGTAAAGAATAATAAGAATATCTTACATTAACAAACATTGACTACTCAACTTTGATTCAGCTCATTTAGATCAAATAATCTTCTATGGACCATCACTAGTTTTTCTTTTCACTCTTATTCTTACTGTTAATTTTTGAATGTTTAAATGTTATCATGTTTTATATAATAAAGTGCTCTTTACCAAAAACTTATTATGGATATTATTTATTGATAAAATGTTAACCATTATAATATACTATACAGGTATAAATATCCTAAACTTAAAGGCACAATTTATAAGATATAATTTAAAATCATATTGTTTTTTATTTTTTTGAACACTACTAATTACATGTTGAAATTTGGTATGGTTAAAATTATTAGTTAATTTAATATATTTTTGTTTAATCACAATGTAAAATATTATAATGATTTAAAAATAAACTAAACAAATAATTATTTCTTAATTCAATTAGCAAAAACATAGGTACCTACTTAAATATTGAATTATGCCCGTATGTATAATCAAGTATGTGACACATAAGACATTTACACATGTATATGCCTTATGTGACACATACATTTAGTATTTACTATTTACTGTGCAAATGGACATAGCTACATAAGATATAATAGTGTTAAAAAAAATGAATAATAATAATAATTAGTACAGAATGGTAAGTTATTTAAATAATTTTAAATTTGCTAACTACTACTCAACTCACTAATAAGTTATGTGGCTGATAATTAAAAAAAATGGATGAACTTGTTTTTAACTGAGTTAAGTTTGTAATTTTTTTTATTAACTTTAAAATGTTCATGAGCAACTCCACTTAAAGGCAAGTTATATAGCAGTCCATGTGACACCTCCACCACACAACTTACAATTTTTGATGAAATATTTTCATTTACATTTTTTACACACTTACAGAGCCACAAATTAAATATTCAATAAACAACAGTAAACAAACATTTTTTAACAGTTATTTATTTGCTAGACTTAATTTGAAAATGTTGTAAGTATATTTTTGAAGAAAATGAGTTTAGACTAGTGGATATTGTCTGTGTAGTGTGTATAGACAATAATATTGTATTATTATAAATATTAATATATATATTATATATTACATATTTAAACAAATAGATACAGTAGTATAACTCTGATCATATACTTTTAACATCAACTTTTAAAAATTGTGTTTTGCAATTATGTGCTAAGTGCCGATATGTGCACTTATACATTTTTATCCACTTAGATCTAAACTTGGATCATGGTAACCATTGACTCAATTTGGGGAGACTAGGGAGGGTTTAGACTCCTAGTTTTATTTAAGCCTTCCTAATTTTTTTCTATAATATATTATTATAATTACCTAAAAAAAAAATGGTCAAATTAAAAAAAGTAACTTAACTATGGGATTTTGTAGCCAACTTAATAATCAGTGTACAAACATGTAGTCTAATAACTTATGTATATATTATAGTCAATTATTAGTTTTATTATTGTTAGTATATTTTAAAAACAATGATATGATAAAATTAAAAACGTTGTGTATGTTACTTTATTTCTTGGAATAAAGAATCATACCACCAAATTATAAACAATACTAGGTCTAATGAGGAATGTTTTATTACATTTTCAAGTTTTTGACTGACCGAAAAATTGTCGGTGACAATAGTTAAAAAACGCTAATAAAACTAGAAATTTTCTTATGTCTATAAATATCTCAAACAAATCACAATACTTCGAAAATCTTATGGTGTATAGTCATTGCTAATATGTACATTCAGTGAAAATGTCATCTATATTCAGTTATATTTTTAAGAGTTACATTAAAAAACAAAATCAATTTTTTTCAAAAGCTGGGTTTGGGTAAAAATCTCAATTTCTAGGTTTGTTTTTCTAGATGCTTTTGAAAACTACTGGGAATTTTTTACTTTAGACTTCCAAAGTACCAACTAGATTCACTTTTTTCAAATTTTCGTTCACCTATTCACCACGAATTGGTTTTAATACTTTGAATTTTGTATAAACCATGGACAAAATATGTACATACAATGGACATACTTATCAATATATACAATAATATTTTCCTATTATATTATTGATTATTGAATAAGTATTGATGAAAAAAAAAAACAGGAAATTAACTATTCTCTGCTCAGCGACAGACCGCCGCGCACCGACGAAAACTGGTTCCCCCACGTACACTCTGCCATTGGTGAACCGGGTTCGATAGCATGGTGCCGCGGAGAGATACGCAGAATTGGAATATAAGTGAAGATATCTATTTTTAACATTACTGGACGTAATTTATAAATTTAATATCGATAAAAATAAAACAGCCAGAATTAAACAGTGTATTATTATATTATATTATTATACACTGGACAATCTGCGTAAATTATAACCGTTGGCGTCCGAGTCGATCACGCTTGTTTACTTTTGGATAACATGAAATCCAAGCACGCATTATGATTATACATTTTGTACTCTGCGTCTACGCCAGTTAGAAACACACCATAGCCGTCATTAAAAGAATATTTTTTTAATTGTTGATTCTGTTAGTGTTCTGTGTTTTAAGTGTTAAAATGGAATTTGAAGAATATTATTACGTGAAGAATGGCCAAGGAAGGCATAACGGTGTAACGTAAGTATACTGTATAGATACTTTTTTATTCATAAATTATTAATTAATTTAATATTTTATCAACTGCAGTGATGTATTTAGAATGTAACGAAACTGTGTAGAGTTTTAGAAATTTACCTGACCCCATTAATCAAAAACATATCATTATTACTTATTATTAGTTATTACAAAAAAGTAATAATATTTTTTTAATGACCTTATAGGTACTACAAATGTAAATTTGCAAAAAAGTTTTTTTGTAATGCAACTTTGAAGGAACTTCCTAATGGACAAAAGATTCCAAATCGAACTCATAACCACGACGTGGATTTAAATGTGATTCATATGGCACAATTTAAAAAGCGTTTGGAAATGAGATCTGCTACGGATTTAATTCCACTGACTCAAATTTATGACGAGGAAGCACGCAAGTAAGAACTCTGATCTAATTTGTTTATTATAAAATCGTTAGATTATCTGAAAAACTATATGTAGGTATGTCCGTTCTATCACTTAGTAGCCTAGATTAAAAATTATTTTGAGGACGAATGTCGTGTCAATACGACAGTACGACCGTCGACCTACGTGCCTATATCTTATGCACAATGCAGGTATTCGTTTCTATATCATTATTCTGCCTAACACTGAGGGTCAACCTTAGCTGTAGGTTAATTTCTTATTTATCATAAATTAAAATTTAATTTATATTTAATTTATTTATTATACATTTTTTAGATTCTGAGCTGAGCGATGAATGTATTGATTTTACAATGATGTGTGTATTTATATTTATTTATTTATTTATTTATTTTTGTGTCTATGTACACGATAAGTAGTCGAAACAATGCTCCGATTTTCAACTTCAGTATCTTGTTCGATTGGAAAGTGAATATCGTTGGTGCATTGGGGAGGTCAAAATTTAAAATTCCCTATAGTTTTCACAAGCGCCGGGAAAAACAACATAAAAATTAAGGAAAAACGGGAATTTTTACGCAAAATCGGTTTTTGATAAAATCGAATTTGGTTTTTGGTGTAACTTTAAAACAAATGACTGTAGGAACATGAAATTTTGACTGGTTGTTTATATTTGCCTTTTCTATACACGATAACATGTTCAAAATATTTTGATTTATTTTGAACTGTTTAGGGACATTTTCATTTTCCATTTGTTTTTAGTTTTTTTTCTAAAAATATCAATAAAATTTTATTTGTAGGGTAAAAAAGCTTGAAAATTTAATAGAAGGCTCCTAGTATATTGTTTCAAAGGCAGATGAAAAATATTAAAAATCCTTAGTCACAGTTTTTTTTATAAGCATTTAAATTTCAAAAATTGACAAAATATGGAAAAATCACGAAAATTAGCAAATTATTTTGAGTTAAGAATTCGTAAAAATTTTTTTTTTAAATCGAAGATTTGAAAATGTAATACAAGATTACTCATAAGTTTGTCTACCTTTATCAATAAAAAAATCTCTAACGGAAAGTCAAATTAAATTTTTATGAGCGTTTAAAGTTAATAATTTTACAATATTGGATATTCACTCGATTTCTCATGTAGCGATTTTCTTATTTTGTTGTAATTCAAAAACGAATAACCGTAGATACATGAAAATTTCACTGAATGTTTATATTAGTATTTCCTATACACCATACAATTTAATATTTTGACTCTTTTTGAGCTGTTTACGGGCATTTACAGTTTTCAATATTTTTAGTTTTTTTTTTCTATAAATATCAATAAAGTTTTATCTGTTGGGCCAAACAATGTAAAAATTGAATACAAAACTCCTGATATATTTTTACAATAGCAGTTGAAAAATATTAAAAATACATGTGCACAGTTTTTTTTTATAAGCATTTAAAGATCAAATTTGGACAGAATTTATCAAAATCTCGAAAATTATCAATCATTGTAATTAATAAATTATAAAATGTTCAGTTTTTATAGCTAAGGATTGAAAATTTAAAACAAGATTCCATGTTAGTAGTTTAGTTACATATTAAAAACCTAGAATAACTATTTTAGTTATTTTGTTGTGATTAGAAATAATATTATTCGTGGGTACTTGAAACTTCTAAAGTACACTATTATATATCTATGATGGTATCAGGGTTTGTTGTTGATGTATAACGGGTGATAAGTATGGATATTGTGATATGATTAATTTGGAATTTATTATAGGACATATAGGTAGGTCCCTATTATGGGTATATTTTTTTTAATACCATAGATAAGTATATAATGTCTTATACCTAGACTGACATACCGTCTCCACTCAGAATCGTTTTTCTTATACAATGATATTATATCATTGAATTCAAATTTAATACCATCCATTATACAGTGACCCACTTGTAACCTACAGTACAGCAGACCGACATCCACTTGCCCACCTTTTTTAAGTTGAACCCTATTCAAAAATTATATACCTACAATCTACATATTGATTCACCAAGCAATATAGATTCTGAGGGGAGCGATAAATGCATTGATCTTACTTGTCGGCACAAATGTTCAATAGATTGTGCCCGAATTATATTTTTATTTGGGGATATTATCGGTCAAATTCAGGTCTTATCGTCTTATTATTTTTTTCATGTAAATACTAACACGTTTACATTTTTTTATTCTTTAAAATTCCTTATTCCAAAACAAAATATTTATGCAGTATTTTGATCTATAAAAATTGAATTTTTTGAATTTTGGATGAGTAGCTTTTATGAGTTATAGTTTAGATTTGAGGAGTTGAGTGGTTAGGGGTACACCCCATAAAATGTGGTCCACCAATTAACTACTTGTCGAAAATTTTATTTGTAGAGATCAAAATATTCTGAGTTATATTATGCTTAGGAATGTGAAATTAGAAATATATGTTGTCAATGAAAAGAAAACTAAAAAAAAAACCATAAGAAATATGATTATATTCCAAAAATATTTTTTTAAGAACTTAAAATTATATAAAAGAAATATTTTCAAAATAGTTAATTGTTTTCAAATAAGGAGACGTGTTTTAAATGATTAATAGAAAACCACGTATAGTATTATCTATTTTGTTTATATTAAAATATATTTAAATATTATTAAAAAAAAAAATAATTCAGTTTTCCAGAATCAGCCTCAAATTACACTAAACATTCAGCTGAGAGTTTTATGAGAAGGGCGAGGACATTGTCACTTCCAATGATTCCCGAGACCATACGTGATCTGGCCAATCAGTTTACAGCCGGAAATTTAAACAGATATAGTGTTGATGGGGAAGTAGTTTATAAAGGTAAACTCATATTATACATATTTGTTACATATCTGAAGAATATAAATTATTTTAAATTTGTAGGTTGTGTACAGGATACAAATGGCAAACATTCTATAGTATTTGCATCACAGTCTCTGATAACTAATGCTCTTACTATGTGTAAGCGAGAGTTACATGCTGATGCCACTTTTAGAATAGTTCCTTCGAAGCCTAAATGTTACCAACTTTTGACATTACACGGTAAAATAGAAAATCATGTAAGTTATTACCTACTTAATTTATTGTATAAGTATAAACTATCAATATGTAATTAAATACCTACTTACACTATATTGTTATATTTATTATTAACATTATTTGTTTTTTATAGAGTATACCACTAGTTTATGCTTTGATGGAGTCCAAGAAAAAATGTAGTTACCAAGCTGTGTTAAGTTACATTAAAACTCAACTTCTACCAAACTTTAGCCCCCGTAAAATACTAACTGATTTTGAAACTGGCTTGAGTAAAACATTGCAAGACAACTTTCCTTCTGCGAGACGGATTGGTTGCTGGTTTCATCACAACCAAGTAAATAAAATTATCTTACATTATATTTACTATTTACAATTATTGAGGACATTACACCAGCATTTGTTGTCTCCTACTTACAAATGCATGACATGGCAAATTGTACATTCTGAATAATTCATTTAACTCTGTTAGTTTTCATATTGGAGAAAATTAACCTATTATTAAATTTAGAAGTAAGAATATTATCTAGTGAATCTTTTAGGTTTTTGTATATTTTAATTTTGAAGCAATTTATTAGTAAGTATTGCAAGACGTACAAATAATTTTAAATTTAAGGTACTCATAACTCACTTTTAAATTAAAATATAAAATGAAACCTACGATATTCACAAGATAATATTCTTACTTTTAAATTTGATAATAGGTTAATTCACATAACAGAGTTAAATAGATTATTCAGAATTCAATTTCATATTATGTTATGCGTTTGTAAGACAGAGACAATGCATGCGGGTGTAGTGTTCTCTTAATAGTTCTTTAGTACCTACTTAAATATATTTACTACTTATATATTTCTTCTTTCTAGGCAGTGTGGAAGAAGATGAAAAGTCTTGGGTATTTAAATTTGGTGAACGAAAATCGACATGCTCTTAATACATTAAGACGCATTATGGTGCTACCCTTGTTACCTAGGGATAAAATCAATCAAGGCCTAAGATCTATAAAGAGATATGCACGAAGAAATGATATAAATATGAACCTACTATTTGATTATTATGAAAGGTTAGATTAGGAAAAATTATTTGTTTAAATTATGATGCTGATACATACATTTTAATAGGTTTTGGATTGCCAAAGTTGGATGTGATGTATTATCTGTTAATAATCAACCCAGGAGAACAAACAACCATCTAGAATCATTTCACAATAAATTAAGATATTCCTTTGGAGTGGTTCACCCAAATCTGTGGACATTTCTTAGTCAGTATCTATTTTAATTTTACTTTTTTTTTAATCAAATAAATATTTACAATTATACAGTTGAATAAAATAACTACTTTTTGATTAATTTTGAATAACTACTTCTTGATAAGCATTGCTTGTTGTGAGGCAAAAGAGGTTACAATAGAAAATTTAAATAAAAAATAAAAAATAAAAATATTCAAGCAAATAAATGTACATATGAAAATATAAAGTAAAAACGACATGATAATTTATGTGTGAATAAAAAATAATATACTTACATTAGTTCATTTAACTTTCTTTTAAGTATATAATATGTTTTTTACGTTTGTAATATATGTCACACACATTTATAAGTTATAACTATAATGCACTTTTATTAATTTTCACAGACTAAACTTATACATACAATGATATTATAATAGACACCCTCAATCCTCATAGGTACTGTACTCGGTGAAGCCTATTATCTTCTTGAAGAATAAAAGAAATTAATATAAAAAAAAATATATATATATTGTTTTAGTTATACATAAACATAATAATATATAAGCAGGATATTTGCTTTTAATTGTTACTAACATGACCTTGTTTGATTTATTTTGTTATAGATAAGTTGTGTAATTTAATGCAAGGTACACTGATCGTAGTAAACAAACTATCAAATGGGCTGAATCCCACAAGGAATACTAGAGGAAAATTTATTGCCAATAGTGTAAAAATAAAATATGCTACTCAACAACTACATCTTGGTCTCATTAACATTGAAGAATTTTTGAAACGTTGTTCGTATTCCGTGGCATCATATGAAGAACGATTAAGAAATTTTTCACTTAACGTAACATATGACAATGAAAATGAAGAATACTATGAAATTCAAGAACAAGAAGGTAATCCACCTTATACAAAAGATAATGTGCACTGTGTAATAGGAAGACCTGACAAATAAAATAACTTTTGTTCCAATTGATAATTTTTACAGACTCATTACAGCCTATATAATAATATATAGTATAACATATTTTTTTTCATTTAAAAAAAAAATAAAAAATTTTAAATCTTGTATGCATATTTTTGAAAAATTATAAATAGCCAATTTATAAATCAGGTAATATTTTTTAAAAGTTTGTACTTTTTGAATTTAAAAGTTCTTGATGACTAGATAAACTTTACAATAAACGTAATAAGATATAACATTATTTTTTAAAAATAAACAATATGACAAACTTGACACAAAAATTTTCTATTTTAAATTGTTCAAAAAAAATTTATCAGATTTAAAAATTGTACACTATTCATGTAGAGCAGGCGTCAGTAAATTATATAAAAATATTGATTAGAACAAAAGTTATTTCATTTGTCAGGTACTCCCGTTACAACTGTGTATACAAATTCAAAATCACCAATACATTATAGATAATAATCAAGAACCAGAAGATGGATTAATTGAAAGCGATAATGAAAGCTACAATAGACCTGTAAGTGACGATGAAACCGATGAATTAGAGACAATAGATGATGGTGACCACGAATTTGACAATATCCTGAACGTTAATGAACCAAATGATCTTAGAATTGAAGACAATATTCAGGCAGAAAATATAGATGATGGCCCTCTGTTGGAAAATATAGGTATTTACATAATATATTGTTTTATATTAAGCTATTGAAGTATTATAACAATTTTAATAAAGAAGATCCATCATTTTGATACATTGTTTACTTACCTAAAAAAAAAATCGCTTGCTTGTTGGAAATAACCTTGAATCAATTCTAGATGATCAAATGGTGAACATTCAACAAAATGAAAGTGGTAACCAACAGGACAATGATTGTAAGTTAATTTGTTAATAGTAATTCAACAAAAACCTAACTGTGAAAAAAGGGCATAGTCCACTTCAAAAACATTCTGCCTATCCAAATCCAAGTATTGATATCTACATTGTGGCCAAGTTTAATCTTTCTTTAATCAATATCCTTAATACATATATACATTTATATGCAACAGATTTCTTTTAACTTGATTGCTTATCACTTGGCCAGTTTATTTTGTCTCTTTGGTGTTGTCAACAACTGAAATATTTCAATCAACTACAGGTTATTTTTCTTTGAAACATATGATTATCCAGTCAGTCAGTAACAAAAATTCACACTTTGAAGTGCTCCCCAAAAGGCTTAGTATTATGGTCTCAAATATGTACAATGTCTTAAGTTCTTAAGCTTAATCTAAGTTTCAAATTTCAAAAGTCCGTCCTAAGAGAAAGCTGATATCTGAGTTAGAATAACCGGCTGAATCCATTTGTGAAAAGATACACTGGAGACTGGTATTGATAGGACTTGCCCGGCGCACTACCATGTGTTCAGATAAATAATAACTAATATTTTATATTTATATAAAATTCTTACACATTACAAAACCCAAATAATTATTTTACATTACAGGGAATGAAGAAGATTTTATTATTGAAGAGGAATTAGATCCTGATATGATACGGATGATGGAAACTGACCATAGAATAAGAATGTTGGAAATAGAAAACTTACCATTTGTTCAGGTTCCGCCTGTTCTTCCTCAAATTACCAACTCTGATCAAATGTGTGTAGTTTGCTCTGTTTCAGAGAAAACTCATGCGTTCATACCATGTGGACACATAGCTGTGTGTGGTGATTGCCTAATATTATTAGACCCACAACGCTGTCCATTATGTAACCAGGAATTTACAGGATTTTTAAGAATTTGGTCATAATAATTATATATTATATAGATAATAATAATAATTTATTAATTATTTAAATAAAAAGAGTATGCCTTATTAAAACAATAAAATTGTTATTTAATTGGTATTAAGTAGTACTACCAATCCCACATTTATAATGCCAATAGCCAATTCTATATACATTATACCTAGGTACATAGATACTTCAAATAACATTAATATCGACCCTTAAAAACTTGGGGGGGGGGGGATGTCCAGACTGAACCCAGTGGGTTTTATTTTCAATAAATATATAAATCATTTTTTTATTTGTTATATTTGAACTTTTTTATCAAATATAAAATATACCAGGTATTTAACTATTTAAGGATCTACTAAGTGTTTTATCAATTTAAATTTGTTTTTAGATATCACTAATATTGGATTCTTTAAGAATATGCTGTCACACATTACTCCAATACAGTCAGCCATTACTGTACAGTCTGTGCACACATATAAATAAAATATAATGATATTATAATATTTGATATAAAATACAATTTATATCAAATTATTTCATCATTTATACAACAATATTAAATTATTAGAATATTGTAATACAACTTTAATTGATAGGTATACTATAAAATATAAAATATATTCATTATTTCATTAAATTAGTATGGACCCTCAAAAAAAAAACAGATTGAGGCTTTTAAATAAAAAAATAATTGAGTGTAGGTACTTGTACTTACATAAGAAAGTAATACAATTAATGAGATTGAAATTTTTTATTTTATTACGGCTATGTAATTATTGTGTAGAATTGAAAAAAAACATTACCTACCTATAGTCTGTTCAGAATGAGATCGGTACACGGCGGCGACCAGTTTTCGTCGGGCGGCGGTCAGACGTTGTCCCCACTACGGCGACGCGTCGGGTACTGCCACGTAACAAAAACACGCCCATGAGCACTATTTGGCTGCCCGTACCGATCTCATTCTGAACAGACTATGAGTATGATTAAAATCTTTTAAATTATAAAATGTTAAAATATTACTTGTTAAGAATTTGAAATGGTTAATAAAGTTAATTTATATATCCATTTCCAAAACAAATTCTGTATATAATATTCTGTAGGTAATTTATTTATACATGAATGCATCAAAGTTAGTTCAGACAAATTGAATGGTTTTAATTTATTATGGTGGATTTCAATATTAAAATATAACAAATTATACTACATTAATAAGAAATGTAGATAAGGAAGATCAAATGGTTGATGTTTAATAACTACCCATTTCAATTCGTCATTTAGGTACAAGTAAATACGAAGTAATGCAATAATATAACGTACATAGGCGTGTTCAGACTTTGGTGGCCGAGAGGGCACAACAAATTTTTAAAATGTGACACCTATTTTTTTTTTAGACATTTAGAAACATTCATTTTTTATGTTACAAAATTCACAATGGTAGGAATATTTTTTAATTATGTTCAAAAAGTATAACCTTTGTCAAAACAATCAAAATACATTTAAAGCTAAATTAAAAACAGATACATAATGAAGTAAATTGTTGATAAAAATAAAGTGCTTATATTATATGATTATTACTTATTATTAGGTATAATATTATAGGGTGTTACCACTGGGTATCCTCCCTAATCATACGATTCATGATAACTTTTTATTATTAACTTATCAAACCTACTTATTGTACTAAAATTAATGTATAGATTGTAGATTAATAATTTCAATAAAAAAAAAAAATAGTACCTATATTATGATAATATAATCACTAAGTAATAAAATATGCGTAACTAAAAAAATTACAATTAATTAAAATCTATAGGTACTGCAGGGTATACACCGTGCGACTTTTTTTTTTGTCCTAGCTATTTTGTTGGTGGCACAGTCTGCCGGGGGGGGGGGGGCAGTGCCCACCCGGCCACTCCCGTAAACACGCCTATGATAACGTATTAAATCGTGCTTAGAAATTTGTAAATAAGTATCAATAATGTACTATAACGTACAAACATTTTAAAGTGCGAAATTGGTAACAACTATTTTGTGGCAATATTTACCTGTACATTATTTTAATAAGGTAATAAAAATACAATTGGTAATAACATTATTCATGGAATTATAAACAAAACACTCTTTATTATCATGTTTGTAAGTGAACTATTCACACTGTAGTACAGCAGAGTGCAGACGCTGACTGGCTATATATTTTTTATAGTAGGTAACCTATACATTGGTATAAATAAGAGCCCATAGGTAGGTACCATTTACCTATATTGGCTATATTCATACATAGTAGCAGATCTAGGATTTTTTTATGGGGGGTGCTAATTTTAAGACTTGTATTCTGTATACTCCATAGTAGTCCATACTGATGGCAAGACTTTTTTTAGTCCTCAAAATTAATGTTCTTAATATTTCAACATAAAAAACAACACTATTTCATATAGCATATATTCACATTAGCTATACCCCGCATTTTTTTTTTTAAACATACATATGGGTACGTATTTCAACGAGTTAAGAACGTTGGTAAAATCAGTGGTATAATTATTTTTACCTGACACACTTTTTTCAATTTGTTTGATTTAACGTATTTAGATAAGTATGTTGGAAATGATGGTGAAGTCAAAATTTGGCCGTCGGACTTAGTTCTGAAAATTTAGTTATTTGAAATCCGATGAGGTGTTCAAGGCCCTTCCAAAGTGGTTTTACATAAAATTCTGTCAAACACAACACACACGTGTAAAAACCCTACCATTACAAATTCTATTAGGATATATCACTATATATGTATCTTTAACTATTTATAGGTATCATACTTACCACTTATTAAGTTCTTGGCATTTTATAAGGTATTAAAGTCAAAGTATACCCTAGTATAAGTATATTGAGGTCTATAGTTCTTATTAAATTGTGAAAAAATGCTAAATTTAATAAAAAAAAAATTTGGGTGGTAAATTTTTAATGTTCAAGGTTTTGACGGAAATAATTTTTGTGTTCAAGATTTTGACATTCAAGGTTTTGACGGAAACAATATTTGTGTTCAATATTTTGACGTTCAAGGTTTTGACGGAAATAATTTTTGTGTTCAAAATTTTGAAATTCAAGGTTTTGACGGAAATAATTTCTGTGTTCAAGATTTTGCAATTCAAGGTTTTAACGTTCAAGGTTTTGAATGTTCAAGATATTGCCATAAATTTATGTTCAAGATTTTACCGTTCAATATATTAACGTTCAAGATTTTGACGTTCAACTATTTGACATTCAACCGTATAAATGGCGTCCCACCAATATAAGCTACCAATATAGACTTAATAATGATTTAAAATAGTATACATCAACAGTTTTCTTAACTCTTGAAATACCTATTATTGTTACCTATTCTATGTGATTCTCTAAACTTACTACACACACACACACACACACACACATTTATAATATACATTTGTATTTATTTTGTTAATAAGAATAATTAAAGATAGTTAAACAAAATAATAAACTTCAAAAACGGGTTAAATACAATAGAAAATGTTATCAATAAATATAAATTATTTCTTATAGCCTATAGCTTATTCCTACAAAGTTAAATACACTGAATGATATTTACATACTATTATATTACCTACATTAAAACTTAGGTTAGATAATACATTTACAAAAACCTATTTACTATTAGCTAATACTTATTAGTTATTTTAAATACTTAAGGTACTTAATTCTTTAAAATAATTCTTGTTGTTAATACTTGGAGTATGAATAACTCAACCTTGTGAGTCATTACTGGGTTCGGATGTTGATGACTTAACATATTTATGTAACTTTGAGTAAAACTATCTTGGGGTACATTTAATTGTACATTAATACATTTTATACACACAATTATTTTTACCTATTGAATGTGATTCTCTACGCGTATTACACCTACACACAGGAACACAACTATTTATAATATATATTTAGCATAGATTGTGGTAAATTCATTATACTCTCACCGCTTCCAATAGAGAGTTAAATGGACTGAATGATAGAACATCGGATGTTTTTATATTTTACAAACACACAAACACATTAATAATACACATTTTTATTTTAGATTATACAATTATTTCTAACAATATAGAGATAAATGCACTGAACGATATTTACATACTATTTGGTTACATACCTACATTATATTTTAGGCTAACTTCAAATACACCAATTGATAAATACACTATTGATTAATACATTTTAGGTAGGTAGGTAAGGCGTATAAATACACTGGCCCATGGCCATTATAGTATAGAGTAAGTTATTACAAAATATATATTTAAATTATTTTACTAACATTTTCTCTTAATTTTACAGAGAAGATGACATATGATCAGAACTTGAGGAAGATGGAGGGAACTGGAACGAGGAAGAGAAAGGATTAATGAGAGGCCTTCTACATTACATAATCTGATTTTATATATTGTATATATTTTTTTTTTCTGTTAATTAGTTTTATTGTAAATATTTATTTATTTATTTATTTATTTATTAATTAATTCACGGAATAAAAAATTCCTTATTTAGTACAGTACATAACAATAATTCAGTAAAATAAGATAGCTAACATATACAAGGGATGATGACCTAAAAAATACAGCAGAATTACAGGCACAGTAAATATAAACTAAAACAATTAGGACACAAGTAAAATTACATACAACAAATGTACAAAAATAACAGAATATTAAGGTAAACTGAGAAAGGAGGGGTCCTCGTTAGCCAACCGCATCATGCGGTCAATTGGTTTGTTTTTACCGTAATTGGTACAGTGGAGAAGTACAGCAAAAGGAACTCGAGACCTTGTGGCCCGATGAGGAACTTTAAAGTTTACTTGGACGAGCAGTGAAGGGGCGTTTAAGGAACCATCGATTAATTTTTTTAAAAAGGCCAGATTAGCTTTAACGTGCCTATCTGCTAAAGATGTAAGGCCAAGTGCGCGCAATACTGGAGTATAGTCATGAGGAGGATGGACAATTTTTAGCATGTAAGCTGCAGACGACAGAAAGCGCCTTTGTACTCGCTCTAAGTGGCAAGAATCAGTTACCACAAACGGGTCCCAGAGCACAGACGCATACTCTAGCATGCTTCGGACTAAAGTGCAGTAGACAGTCTTGAGAGATCCAGACAGCTTGAACTCATTCATGGTGCGCATTACGAAGCCAAGCGATTTGAGGGCTCGGCAGCAGATGGAGTCAATGTGAAGGCGGAAGTTCAGATCAGCAGTGAAAATAACGCCCAAGTCGCTATTGCTTGCAACTCTATCAATCACTGAACCATTGATAGTGTAAGAATAATCGAATACCAACCGGCGCCTGGTGAAGGACATAGCTTTGCATTTATTAGTATTAAATTGGAGGCCAAGAGTGCTAAACCATAAGCTAATGGAATCTAACTCGTTCTGAAGGGCGAGACAGTCAGCTTCAGATTCGATTTTTCGGAAAAGTTTCAGGTCGTCAGCGAACATAAGGAATCTACACTTAGGAACAGCCTTCGTAATTCCATTTATAAATAACGAAAAAAGCAGGGGAGACAAGTGACCACCTTGGGGAACACCAGATGGAACAGGGACGACAGCAGATTTTGATCCAAGCACTTTGACCCACTGGACACGATCGGACAGGTATGATTTAAACCAGGACAAAATAGGTTCGCCAAAACCGGACTTATATAGGATGTCAATGAGGATAGCGTGGTCGGCACGGTCAAATGCTTTCACAAAATCAGTGTAAACCACGTCTACCTGGGAGCGATTTTCAAATGCCTCAAGGACAAAATTATTAAACACAATTAGGTTCGAAGTGGAAGAACGTCCGGGTCGGAAACCATATTGTTCGTCGACTAGTACAGAGTTAACCGAGGGCTGAATGGATTGCAGTACTAAGTGTTCGAAAAGCTTGGCAATATGACTTAGAATCGAGATGGGTCGATAATTCGTGACGTTAGATTTGTCGCCATATTTGAACACAGGGGTGACTGAGCTGATTTTAAGCATTGATGGAAAAATTCCATCATCCATTGAACGCCTGAAGAGTAACCATAAAGGAAAACAGAGGACAGATCTGATGTTATACAAAAAGGTCCCAGATAGACCATCAGGGCCAACGGAGTGTACATTTTTTTAGAGCAGCTAACCCGTTCTCGACATCATCGACACTGAAGATGCAGTCAGAAGGTAAAGTATGCTGCGCAAATGGAATAACAGGTAAGCTACTTGCTGGGGAAGGCACATAGACTGTGTTAAAGTAGGATGAGAAAAGACTGGAGATGGATTCAGGACCAGTGGTAGTTAGATCATTGAGGTGAACAGAGTTGGGAATACCATTGCTAGATCTACGCTTACGTACAAAGTCCCAGAATAAACGAGGATGAACTTTAAGCTTGTTTTCGGTGTTATCCAGAAATGTTTTATAGCACTTTTTATAATAATACTTATACTGAGCGCGCAGGTTAGAGAACTTGTTATAGTCAGCAGGGTTACGTGATGCTTTGTATTTAGCGTGCATTTCTTTCTTGGCAAAAACAATGTTTTTTAGATTTTTAGAGAACCAGGATGGAAATTTAGAAGGTTTGAAAACAACTAAAGGTACAAAACTTGTGACACAGTAATGCAATGCATCGTACAATGCACACGTAGCAGAATCAATATCGGTTGTTGCTAAGGTTTCTAACCAGTTAAACGATGATAAGAAGACACTAATACGAGGATAACAGGCTTTACGAAAATTATAATATTTATGACATCTATCAATAGATGGTAAGTCATCTACAAAAGTAAGCATAAAAACTAAGGCTGGGTGGTAAGGATCACAAGGAACCACCCCAGTAACGGATTTCTCTATATTGATCCGAGAATCATTTGAAAAAACTAGATCAAGGAAATTGCCATTGGAGTTGGGTATGTGATTTAGCTGGAAAAAATTATTATATGCGAAAACGTCAGGAACGCAGTGGATTGCAGGGCCAGAGGAAGAATAAATTAAGCCGAAATCGTCATTAGACCAGGATAGGTCAGGAAGGTTAAAATCACCAGAGAAAATAAATACGGAGCCAGGATTGACGTCGATAATATATTGAGCAGCAGACATAAAGGATTCATATACCGGGATAGGGCTACTAGGAGGAATGTATACGGAACAAACAATATAAGCAGTATTATTTACATAAAATTTAACGAATAAATATTCAACATTGTTTATGAGTGCAGGTAACAAGTTATGGACCACATCGTTACGAATGGCAACGAGAACTCCTCCTCCTCTACTAAAACTACTGGATTGACTACTTCTATCACACCTAAATACAACATAGTTGTGTAAACCTAATTCCGTGTCTTGGAAGCTATTAGTAAGCCACGTTTCAGTTAAACAAATGAAAATATAATTAAACACAGCAACATTACATTTAAAAAGACAAAGTTTGGTTCTTAGACCTCTACAGTTTTGATAGTAGCCCATGGGTAGCTTCACTCCTTGGCTGATAAGTTTTTCGGGGTGTTTCACAACACCAGATCTGGAAGTGGGTGGAGCGTATGCCACACTAAGAGGAGGACAGGTAGACGAACTTGAAGATATCAGTTTTTTGGAGTGGCGTCTTGAATCATCTTAGGAGCAAGACGACCCCAAAAACGTTTGACCATTACACCATCGGGCCAGAATACAGGATCGAGGACAATATCCAGCTTATCCGCAGGCAGACGAATATGGAACGAAGAGTATGATGGATGCCTTGTAACCATTTTGCTGATGGTCACGTCTGGGTAACCATTGAACAACTCAGATTCTAGCAGATTCTAAATATTATACGTTATATAGTTTTTTATATATTGTAAATATTATCATGTTATATAATTATACTTGAGATAGATTAATGTATATATTTTTGTAAATGCAGCACATAAAATTGAAATTATTGTAAATAATATGTATGTTTTAATAGTTTTAAGTTAGATTAGTATATGTCTTGTAAATATTCATGCCATTGTATATATTTTTGTAAACACAACACATAAAATTGAAATTATTGTAAATAATATGTATGTTTTAATAGTTTTAAGTTAGATTAGTATATTTCTTGTAAATATTCATGCCATTGTATATATTTTTGTAAACGCAACACATAAAATTGAAATTATTATAAATACTGTATAACAGTATGTTTTTAAGTTAGATTAGGGTATAAACTTATAGTTTTTTCATGTTTATAATGTATAATTGTTAGATGTTTATAATCATGTTTTTCTGTTTCAGGTAGATGGAAGCCAATATATTTAATTAAAAAACCTTGTAAATGATAACATAAATATGTTGACATATAAATCAAAAAACAATGTTAGAATATAATTATGTTTATTAAATAAAATGCATACAATCACAATTTTTTTTAAGAATTATTTATAAACCATTTCTTTATAGCAAATACTTTATGGAATGTACATTGCTTAGGATTAAATTCCATATGAAAAATACAACAAGGTAGAGTTTCATCGTCACATATTTGATCCAAACGTGGACATCCAAGGTCTTCGATGTTGATGAGAGCGACCTGAGGTATAAATTCTGCAAGCAGCTGTTTTTTCTGTTCACCTTTGACGTAAATACATGTGAACTTTAAAGAGTTCAATATTCTACTTAGTTCTTCATACTCAATATCACCATATTCTATAGTTAGTTTATGATAGTTATGTTCTAACCACTTATTAGTTTTACGAGATTTATTGTCCTGCTTAGATTTAGAATTTTTAAAAATCCAGTGCTGATTTGCCCATGTTTCTGTGTCGACTATAGACAATTCTTTAATAAAATAATTATTGTTTGCTCCAAGAACGCATTGCATGTCTGCGATGGCCGATGGCAGAATTTCAGGTTTATTAAATGTACATAAAAATTATTATAATATTTTATAACACGTAAATATTAATTATAACACTGACGTAGGACTACCAAACACTATGGTGTTTACAGGTCGACTGAAATTATTTTTCAATACTGTATGAATCTATCCAAAATGTGAAAAATTAAGTTTTCGTAATATTTTTGCCTTCCATGATTACCAAATGGGAATTTAAATCTGAAATATATGTTACATGATTCGGTAATGAATTTTCATCAAATAATCCGGTTATTCGATTTATTTCAGCTTATAATCGGGCCACGTCGAGTCCCTGGATAGCGATTGCTGTACTAGTTTCAGCACATTCATTAAATAGCTCTGACATACGATTTTCACAATTTAATAAAGACTTATTACTTGATTGAATATTATTTTCAAGCAATTGTATTTTTACATGAACATTATCAATATTACTTTTTAAAGTTTCAATTTCTTTCTGTTGAAGTTTTACATCATTTAGAATCGTTTTGTTACTTGACTGAATATCTGATATAATTCTTTTAGTATCACTCGCCTGAGAACTACCGAACACGTTCATAGAAATAAAACGACTGACACTATTTTTTAACATCGCTTGTATTTATCCAACTATTATGCGTATTATCAAATCCCAACCACTTGACGTACATTTGATTCTGTTTTTTACGTATAATTTCTTCAATTAAATATTCGTTTGGGAAATTAGTTTTGTATATTTCTTCAGAGCAAAAACAACCTGCAATAGGTTTGCCCATATAATCTTGTAGTTGATAAGTAACGGGTAATGTTTTATTTATTTTGATAATCTCGAATATTTCTGTAGACCAGTTTGGTAGATAACCTTTTGTGAACACGCCCTTTTGTGTACTGATACGAACGTTATCGCCAACTTTGAATTTGATTTTTACAGTATTAATTTCACGATGTTTTATTACCACCGAAGCGGGGTTGGAATCTGCTTGTATCGATGTCATTCCTATAGTCCTATGTCGTGAATTATTGTATTCATGGAGCAACTTTGATAAAATTGAAACCCATTCGTGTGACCCACGTGCAGTGAACTCCTTATACATTTTCCCTTTCAAAGTACGATTCATCCTTTCCGCTATACTCGCTTTTAGAATACTGAAAGTTGAATATTTATGTATGCCATACTTGATCATCAAAGTGTCGAAAGTGGTGTTGTAAAATTCTTTTCCGTTATCGACTTGTAAAAGTTTTGGTGAACGATCGAGTAATATTTTTGACATAGTGCTAGTGACTTCTTTACCCGATTTAGACTTTAATGGTATCGCCCAAGAAAATTTTGTAAAACAGTCAATCACAACCAAGATGTATTTGTAACCACCATTTACTTTTGAATATGTTATCATTTCAACCAAGTCAGCTTGCATTAAATCATTTTTCCCATAGACGTTAACTCGACGCCTAGTGAAATTTTTCTTTGCTGGTTTGTGAAGTTCGTTAGCTATTTCCCGTTTAGACATCTAGAACTCGCTTTATTAGTCCGGCCTCGTGTAATTCGTCAAAAGTCGATATTATTTCGTTTGAAACGCTTGTATTGCCGGCTGTTTTTGACGCGAGAAACAGACGTAATCGATCAACCAACTCGTTTGGAATGTCCTAATACACTATGTTATTTTTCTGTAATTTCATAGACAGCTCGCCACCCGAGGGGAATAATTTACTAATAATTGTTGAATATTTAGTGCCACCATTTTTTATTTTATTTCCAACTGTAGATAAATGTACCGATGTTTGAGTTAATATAGGTTTATATACCTCTAAATCGCTATCAGTAAAAATAAGTGGAATTTTTAAAAATAATAACTGATTAAGACCCGGCGTAGATGGGTAAACAGTACCGTCAGTAAGTATAGTATTTTCTAAGAATTTTACTTCTTTTTTACCCAAGATAATATGTCCGTTTGGAAGATTTTTCGGGCCATAGATTTTATCCAAGCCTGTAGACTGAAACCAATTTTTAATTTCTTGCTGATTGTAGTCCGATATCGAGTTTTTTGATTTATTGTCAGTATTTTCTTTGTTCAATCGAGGTTTATTCGATATTTTAGTTAAAGGATCGATAATTGGTTTTGTCTGTGTCATTAATTGTTGAACATTATCTGAACCTGTTTTTAATTCGATATATTTACGTTTAATACTTTCTTTAGCTTTAACTATAGTCTATTCAAAATGAGATGATGACTCGGCGGCGACCAGTTTTGGTCAGCCGCCGGTCATACTCCCTCCACAAGCATCGATAACGTGACCAAAGCAACGGGGAAGTGTCACGCGAGACGTGGATGTGCGTGTGTGCGTCCGCGACCGACAGACATACAAAAAATACGCGCAATGTATTTTAAATTATCCACACACATCGGCAGTCGATACTAGACTAATTAAAGCTCCCGTCCGCGGCGGTGCCTTAAGCGCTACTACGAAACAAAAGCCACGCCCATGCGCACAACTTGGCCGCCGAGTCATCATCTCATTTTGAATAGACTATAGCTCATCTAAAACAGTAGTTGCCTTGTAGCCGAGAACGTGGTGCGCGGCGAGGTGAGAAAAATGAGTGTCGACGGCGGCGGCAGGTGCTCTGCTCGCTCTGTCCCGTATGACGCGGAGGTGTCACTGTGTGAAGGTTAGCTCCGAGTAGTCTAGGCCGAACGCATCAGTGGTTCTAGCCTTCCCAAGGGTGGCCGAGAACCGCTTTAGCATTAGCCAGTGGCTACTGGAGCTAACGATAGTCCGTTTCGGTGTTGGCCGGGCTCTCTTATATGTATTTAGACAGCCGACCGTGCGTGTTGAATTAACGAGATTTCTTATGCTCGCCAATGCGTTCGTTATTGGTACGCAATTGTTTCGTTGAAAAGGGCGCGCTCTACGGGCAACGGTGAGCGGCTAGCTATATATGTGTACTGCGGTCAATGGTTAGGTAGCGCGTCGTTAGTCTTTTATGTAGGTATTCCGTGTTCGTAACAAGCTTTTGCTTTATTTTTTTTTTCTATTTCGTTCTTTTTTGGTGTATCAGTCAACACAGCACTTTTTCCTTTTTGTCTACCTTTTTTATTTAATTTTTGTTCTCTTACTGCCTTGGGATATGGGCGAATACTTTCTGGTGAAATCACATTGGAACTTGTTGAAGGTATTGGATTATCAGCCTGTTCGCGCCAAGCAATTAACGCTTATCGCGGGACGCAAATCTGCGCTGCGGCGACATCGTCCCTCCTCTTCCGACCACTCATCCTCACTCCTTCATGCCGTTATTGAAATGTAAAAACGATTATGATAATTGGATTATTGTTATAATTTTTGATATATCTATTCTCTTTGTGTTTTGTCTTATAAATTATCTGTCGGCCTTTTGCCTCAGATAGTATTATAATATTATCAATAGTAGATTAGTACCTTTTTTGTTTACATTCAGCGGCCAACGCCCTTATTATCATTATTGTTTTTATTTATTATTATTATTCGTGTTCTTTTGTTCCGTTGTTACAGCGTCCATACTTTTAAATATATATTAGTAGTATAAGTGTGCCATTCCTGGCGCAGTGTGCCTTATATATCAATAAAAGATCACAAAGAAAACAATATGCAAAAAGATCAGAAAATTGAAATGCAATAATAATTAAAATATTTTCCGCAAAACTTATTAAATACAATAATAATTAAAATATTTTTCGCAAAATGTATGATATTAATAATTAAAAAAATATTTTTTCTCAAAACATATGAAATGCAATAATAATTAAAATATTTTTTAATAGAATTGTTCTATTAAAAATAAAAATCTAAATGCAAAAATGTATTAAAAAGAAATTGAATACCTGAGTTAAAGGAAATGAAATGTATAATAAAATAATGGAAACAACTATCAAAGATTTTAATAAATTACAAGAAAAAGAAATGCAAAACAAAATAGAGAACTCAATATTAAATAATGAAATCTTTGTTAAGTTTTGTAAATACGAATACTATAATACTAATAATAATAAAAATATTAAAATTATGAAATATAATCTAAATAAAATTCCAACTAAAGGAAATATTTTAATTGTCGATCATGGACACAATATTTCTGGAAATGGAAAACCTTATGCTTCTAAAATACTAGAATCGCCAACATGGCTTGAAATTTGTAAAATAGCTAATGATTTAATAAATACAACCGGTACTTATTTTTTCAAATATCTCCATGATATTTGTGTTGTTCAAAATTTCGGAAATATTAAAATATGTTGTCTTAGCATGGGAGGTACAGATTCCGATCACAAAATGCTTAGAATATAATAATATAATTAATTAAATTTTTAATAGAATTGTTCTATTAAATTTTTAATAGAATTGTTCTATTAAAAAAATGTTCAATATTTAACACTCACCCAAATGGGGCGCGTGTTATTAAATTCCAATATAAGTGGATATTCATATAAGTGGATCAGGAGTTTATTCACTTATATTAATCCTTCAAGAATATTTTTCGTAAAACTTATGAAATTAATTAATTAAAATCAAAAATCTTTAAAAACGATTTTACACTATGATACTTTGAGGGGGACTTATAAAGAATTAAAAACAAAAATGTTTGATGTAAAAATAAACATTCTAACATAAATAGCAACGGAGTTATACTTAAATGAAAAATATGAAGCGGGGGGTAAACTTTTAATATGTAGTGTAGATAAGCATATAAAACATATCTGTGTTGATCCGCCTTGATTTTATAAAATATTAAATGAAATATAGGACTTGTAATATTTAACTCTGTATAATTATACGAACTCATTATTAATAAAAAAATGCAAAAAATTTGCAAAATATCTGTGTTGTACAGACATCCAGAATGGTGGCCACCTCTCACTTTTTTTTTTTTTTATTTTTTATTTTTTTTAACTGGTTGTCTGTACAACAGAGATATTTTTTTTTTACCTAAGCACTGTGAAATGGTGGGTTAGACATGTATTTATTTGTAGAATTTAAAGTCAGAGGTGGACATTATATACGTCAGCCTTGGAACAAGACTGAGGTAGACACAAATCAAGGTGACAACGTAGGCCGCACCACGTGACAACCTACATTCGCATGTAAATCACCAATCGCCCGAAGCGCTACAATTGCCGGCTTTATAATGCCCCCCACCTAATTTCAAATCCCACTACGAGAACAAACACAGTAGGAACAAATCTGCTGCAGTCAGATTCGAACCTAATATGTTCAGTCTCAAAACACACGCCTTAACCCACCGCGCCACAATGCTTAGGCATGTAATGTATACTATGTAACACTATTTAAATAAAATTAAACTAGTATAATTATACCACGCTGTATACTTCACACTGTATACATCACACTGTATACTTCACATTGTATAGTAGTCAGCAGATAACATTCCACAACAGGATGTTAAAAAATAATCAGTCGAGTTACCTACATATTATTATTAAAACTAGGTCATTACACTTTAATTATTATTATTCGAATCATGTAATTCCTCTTGTATTAATTTACGTAGTTTGTTTGTGAAAGTTTAATTTCATTATAATATAAATATATTTTTTTTAACATCGAATTATTAAAACATACATATGTGTACATCAACGACTCGTTAACGTAAAAAAAACGACTCGTTAACGTAAAAAAAACGACTCGTTAACGTAAAAAACCGACTCGTTAACATAAAAAACGACTCGTTAACATAAAAAACGACTCGTTAACGTAAAAAAAACGACTCGTTAACATAAAAAAAACGACTCGTTAACATAAAAAAAACGACTCGTTAACTCGTTATTTTTTAATAGAAATATTTCTATTAAAAAAAATTATGATATTTAAATAAATTTTTTATAATTTTCAATAAATTCTAAACATAAATGACCACATATAGGTGGATCATTATAGTATTGAAATTGGGAAACAGTATAAAAAAGATTATCTTTACCCAAATATTTTAAAATTTCTTTTGGTGGCTCACCAACTATATGACCAAATGGGTCAAAATATATTTTAAATGTATTGTTTATTTTTTTCCATGCAACCCAATGTTAACCATTTTGAGTGGAATCATTTAAATTAAATACTCCACATTCATTTTCCCATGGTGTTATAGGTAATTCATTTAACATAAAACACCCTCTATAATTTTTTATTTTATTTCTAAAGTAATTTATATCTATATTACTCAATGGGTCAATTTTTATATTATTTTCTTTAATCCAAAACCGTGTATAAATACCTTCAAATTTTTCAATATTATTTCTAAATGTTTTTATTTCAAATTTATTCATTTTTTTAATTTTTTTTTCAATATTTTTTTTTTTTTTTTCAAACCAGAACCTTGTGATCTAATTTTTTCCATCTCTTTATTATGTCGAATTGTTTCTTCTTCCAATTTTTTTTTATGTTTAGCATCAGTTATTGCTGTATAAACTGCACTTGCACCTGCAGCCAAAGCACTTACGCCTTCAATCACAGCAATAGCTATTGGTAAAAATCCACCTTTTTTAATTTGAACATGTTTAAGTTCTAATCTTGATCTGGTATTATTTTTTTTAGCGTTTTTTAATTTTCTTATTTGTTCTGGCTCAAGAATAAATTTATGTTTTCCACTATCAATTTGATTATTTTCAATTAGAATTGATACATCTTTATTATTTTTATGAGCTTCCAATATTTTATTAAATTGTTTTTTATTTAAATTTAGATTCATTTTATAATACAAAAAAAATAAATTAAATTAAATTCATTCCAAATTGTCTTTTAACATTCATTCCAAATTGTCTTTTAACATTCATTACATTTGCTGTAAAATAGGCTGCAGTTTTTTCACCTATAGAACTATGAGGATCATAAAATCTTTCCATTGCTTTTTGTTCTAAAATTTTATCAGCAATATGTCTTGTTTTAGTATCTTTATTATCTTTATAAAAATAATCATGTTCTCTCGCAGCTTCATCTAATTTGTTTATAGGTTTTTTATTTTTTTCTAACTTTGTTCCCGGTCCTAAATAATTATAACCAGGCCAATGTATTTGAGGTAAACTTGAACAATTCAAAAGAAAATTAACAATTCCTGAACCTGTAATAATTTTCTTTGGTAAACATGAAACATATGATGATAAATAATCTGCACCAATAATAGGTATATCAATTAATTTTTCCATTTCTCTAATACAAATATTAAGAATATCAAGTTTTTCATCACGGTAAATATTATTTCCTGTACTTTCTTCAATTGATATATAATGTATACGTTTAATTATTTTTTCTTTTGATATTTTAACTTCCTTTGGTAAACAAGTTACATATTTTAGTAAATATTCAATACCTTCAGGAGTATCAATATGGTTTTCCATAATTATTTTAAACAAATGAAGAATACCAAGTTTTTCGTTTTTAAAATTATTATTTCCAGCTCTTTCCTCTGCAGAAATAAACTGTAAATTATCTATAACTTGGTTTACATTACTAATATAACGATATTCAATACGATTTTCTGTGTATTTCTTTAAACCCTCCCCTATTTGATTATCTTCAGCTAATATTTCATTATTTTCTTTCTTTTCCATAATTTCATTATCATCATTATTTTCTTTCTTTTTATTAATTTTTTTATTATTTTTTTTATTATCAGTAGTTTCTTTCTTTTTATTATCCATAGTTTCTTCATCATTTTCATTCGTTTTAATTCCATTCATTTCTCTCCAAATGTTTTTAATCATATCATTATATTTTTCACCACGACTTGATTTAGCTCTTTTCGTTGAAGGATCATTGTTTTGATATATAGAATTAGTTTCAATTAATATATTTTTATAAATATTAAAATCATCATCTGTATAAAATTTCGGATTGGTAGTATCTACATGAGTTAATAATCTCCACAAACCTAGAGTTCCTGTATATGTTTTTCCATTTAAAATTATATTATCATTTTCAAAATTTATTTTATCTTTTCCAATCATATGAATATCATCTTCTTTATTATAATATATTCCAAAAGAATTAGTATCTTTTACAGTTGGTAAATATCTTGTCGCAATAGCACTTAAGTTTATAACATTTTTAGGTAATGGAGAATTACTTGTTGATTTTTGACTAGAATATTTTGGAGTTCCAAAAGTCTCTTCTAAACTTGTTAATCTTTTTAATTCTGGATTTCTAGGTTGATAATAATTGGGTTTATTTAATTTTTGAATGTCTCCTTCAGTTTTAATAGCAACATCTTTAACTGCATTCATTGTTGTATTAACATTTGTTAATGCGTTTATTATTGGTCCATACTTTTTTTGTTGTTCTTCAATTACATGTTTTTGTTTTACAATTGTATTTCTAAATCTATCCTGTACATTTTTTTGAATATTAATTATTTTATTTACATCTGTAGATTTATGTTGTTTTTTTTCTTTTTTAATATTATCTTCATCTTCATCATCTTTTTTTATAATAACAGTCTCTTTTTCATTAGGTTTAAAAAATTTATCTTTAAACCTATTTTGTAATTTTTTTTTAGTATTAATTATTGTCTGAATCTTTACATCTGATGTGTTTTTTAAACTATTTCCTACCTTGGAATTGTTTTGTGTTTGATCTTCAAATGTAACATTTTTTTTAATTTTTTTTTTTAATTCTTTTTGAATTTGTTTAATATCCATTTATTAAACAAAATAAAAATAAAACATAATCATTCATCGATATATAAAATCTTATTACATTTATTGTCATAGATTAAATTTTTTATCAAGTCTATTGTTATGAAACCATATGATTTTATTTTAGTTTTTTTATCATATTTTTTACAATAAGTTCTATTAATTTCTTTAAATTTTTCTAAAGCTACATCTTCACTAATCAAATCGGACCATATTTTTTCAATATAATAATTTGATTGATTAAAAACAATTAAAACATTCAAATTATTTCTTATTGTTTTTATATCTACTGAAGTATAACTTTGTGTTAAGTAAATAACACTAATATTCTTTGATCTTGATCTTATAAAATATTCAATTATCATGTCTTGTTTTTCTTTTAGAAAATCATCAAAAATCACTCAACTATTTTCTTCACAATCATCTACAGATATTATTTCATCATTAGAAAAATGTGTGTTTATAGAAGGTATATCATCAAATATTTTTTTAATATATTTATAGACTGGTTGATCAATATTTTTAGTAAAAATATATAGATTTAAATAAGGAATCCAATAATTTATAATCAGATTATACAACAAGTTTGTTTTACCACAACCAGATGGTCCTATAATTAAAACACGTGAAGGTAATTCAAATAAAGATTTTTTTTTATTTTCATCTTCAATAAAAAATTTTACTTTTACTTTATCCATTTATTTAAAAAAATATATATATTTGGTAATATAAATAAGAAAATGGAAAATATTTTAAATAAATATGATAATTATATAATAAATAGCCAATATGAAAGTTATATACCTCAAATCACAACAGAATTAAATAAACCAAACCGAAATACAATAGTTATAATGGATGGTAAAGATAAATTTCTGAATGTTAAAAATTCAAAACTTTATTTATTACTTGAATATGTACAAGAAGATGGTACTAAATATCCAGCAAAATCTAATGTTATGTTATCTGATAATGGTGGAGCATTTTCGTTTCAAAAAATTACAATTAAATTAAATAGTAAAATTATAGATGAAAGTGAGAATACTGGAAGACTAAGTACAGTAAAAGGTTATATGAGTTATGCTGTTGATGGAAATGGTCCTACACAAAATTCAGGATTTCAATCTACATCTGAAGGAGGAGGAAGTGTTGAGCTCATCATTCCTTTATCACACTTAGGTTTAGGGTCAATGAAAGATATAAAACAAATTTACAATGCTAGATTTGAAATAATTTTTACAAGAAATACTGATGATGATGCATTGATTCTAGAAACAAACACTGAAGCTACAGCAGAGTCAAAAAATGTTAAAGCAAAACGTAGTAAAGTTAATATTTTAGAATTAAAAGTTCAAATGCAAAATATAGAATATGATGAAATAACAAAAATTCAAATAGTTGATGAATTAATTAAGAAACCGTTTATTTTAGATTTTAAAAAATGGCAATGTATTGAAATCAGAAATCTTACTGGAAAAAATATAAGATGCGATTTATCACCTAATTATCGAAATAATGAACATCCATTGTTTGGTGTTGTTTTTTTTCAAAAAAAACAGATTAGACAATCAAGATAGTAATGCTGCTTTTTTTGATGATTGTAATGTTGTAAATTATTCTTTTAAAGTTAATGGAAAAAAATATCCTAATGAATTGCAAAATCTTGATTTTAATGATATGAAATTTTGTCAAGCATATGAAGATCATATGAGTTATAAAAAAAACCTATTATAAATCACATGAAGAAAATCAAAATGTATTTAGATAAAAAAATGTTTAGAAAGAGACCATTTTTTGTTGTTAACATGAGTAGACACCAAAGTCAAATTGCGATCTCCAACTGTACAGTAATTTTAAACGTAGATTTCAGTCAAAATTTACCTGATAAAACAATTTGTTATATTTGTTTAATTTCTAGGTCAGTGTATTCGTTTGATATTGAAAGAGGAATAGTTGATGAAAGTTTTTAAAAAAAAATCGTTCCATACTTTAATTTTTCAAGATATTTTATCTTGAAAAAAAAGTTGCCCTCGGAATTCCAAGGGCAACTTTTCATATTTATTTTTTGATTAGATCAAAAACACCAATAAATTCTTCATCAAAATTAACAATATTACCTTTCAAATCTAAAACATGAATTTTTATCTTTTGAAATCGATTTTTACTCACTGGTCTATATATCATTTTATGAGGTTTAATCAAAGCACTATTAAAATTATATTGAAATAAAAATAAAACTTCATCATAATGAGATAGCTCATCAATATGATGTGTAATAGATTCTTCAATTATATTACAATGTACTTCTAATATTTTGTTGTAATTATTTAATGATGAATTTTCTCCATAATGTGTATGTATTGTATCATTCAATCCTAAACTTAAATTTAAATCTTTATCAAATGAAAAATAATCTTTTGTTGTTATTTTAATGTAATCACCATTATTTTCCAACTTCATAATCAAATTGAATAAGATATTTAAATGCTCAATTGAATAATTTCCTTTTAATTCAGTTTTACTATTTTTAGTAGAAATAATACCTTTAATATTTTTTATAAAACCTTGTGTATAAATCATTACTTTCTTTGTACCTATTATTTTATAAAAAATATCTGGTGCTACTTCGAATGAAGCAGGCCATCTTTTATTTATAGGGATTGCATTTGTTATAAAATCTCCAATATAATCAATACCTAAACATTTTGATAAATAATCATCAAAACATAGACCGATTGAGGCTGAAATATTTATAAAACCATCAATTAATTCAAGAGTTATTTTAGGAAAATCGTAACAATTCATTAAATTTTCAATTTCATTTATTGTGTATATTCCTTTAAAAATTGTGTCCATTGGTATTTCACCATTTCTACCTAATCTAAATCTACAATCTTGTTCTATATTTATATAATTTTCATTAGAATTAGGATGATAAATTATTGGTTTACTACTAACCATTGAAAAATCAAATTCACTGTTTTCGAAACCTAAATATTTTTTTAATTTTTCATCTAAATTATAATAACAAGGAGATTTAATTGTAATTCTATTAGTTTCATCAGAGAATGATATAATAAGTGGTTCTATTTCTTTGTTCAATTGTTCAATACTATATCTACCTGTTTTTATATCTATTATATTCTGTTTAATTGTTATACAACACTCTGATTCAATATTAATAAAATTGTTGCCTTTCAAAACTAATGAATAGAGACCTAAAAAATGATCACTATCATTATTGTGAATAGGTTTGTTTAAATGAATACAACCCTTTTTAACTTTTATAAATACCATTTATAAAAGTAAATTTATTTTTTTATTTAAAATCAAAATCATGTCTTGTTTTCCCATTCTTTAAAATTTTTTCACAATTATAAATAAGATTCAATTTTGTTTCCGAACATGTATTATACCATGTTATTTTGTTTTCTGTAAATTCTTTTGTATATCTTTCTGGTAAATTTAACATATATTCATCGTTTAATACAACACTTATTCTTTTTCCAAACTTTATATCAATCATTATGAACTTATTTACTTTGTATGGTTTTCCTTGTTCCAAATCATTAAATTTTATAAATGTATATCCATTGTTCATTTTATTTAAAGCATCTTTAAAGTTTTCCATTTCCATTTCTTATTTATATTAGAAAATATAAATTTTTTTTATTTTCAATAATTTTTTTAAAAATTTTCTATTTAAAAAATTTTTTTCAATATAAATATAAAAAATGAACGAAACTATATATTGTATTAAATGTAAAATTCAAACAAAAAATATTAATGCAAATAAAATTCAAACAGTTAATGGTAGATGGAGAATTTCATCAATATGTTTTAAATGTAACACAAATAAAAGTAAATTTATAAAAAATCCTACAATTGGACATAATATTTCCAATAAAAAATTAAATGACCCAGATAAAATGATATTAGCTAAAGAACTTCATAAACCAGTTAGAAAAAAATTTCCTAAACGAAGAATAATTACTAAAGGTATTGATGATTTATGGGCTGCTGATTTAGTTATAATGAGAAATTATTCTGATGAAAATGAGGGTTATTCTTATATAATAACTGTTATAGATACGTTTTCAAAATTTTCTTGGGCTTTAGAACTCAAAAAGAAAGATGGAATTAATGTTTCAGAAACATTTCAAAAAATAATAAAACAAGCTATATCACAAAATCATCAAGCACCAAAATTACTCCACGCAGATAAAGGTTTGGAATTTGAAAATAAACATTTTAAAAAAGTTTTGCAAGAATATGGAATTAAAATGTATCACACCCAAAATGAAGAAAAATCGTCAATTATTGAAAGATTTAACAGAACATTAAACAGTAAAATGAGATTACATTTTGAAGTTACAAATTCTAAAAAATGGATTAAAATTTTAAAAAGTTTAATATATGAATATAATTTCAAAGACATACATCGATCTATTGATATGAGACCTTGTGAAGTAAATAAATCTAACGAAGATGATGTTTTTCATAAATTATTTTCTACAAAAAACAAACCTAAACCAAAAATTAAATTTAGTGTAGGTGATAGAGTAAGAATAACAGCTTCTAAAAAAACATTTGGTAATAAATATAGTAATAATTGGACAAAAGAAATATTTATAGTTAATGAAATTTTATACACAAATCCTATTACTTATAAAATTATAGATTTAAACAATGAAGAGATTATAGGGAGTTTTTATAACCAAGAGTTACAAAAAACAAAATTTTAAATGATATTTTATAATAGAAATTATTCTATTAAAAAATTGAATGTAAAAAAAAAAAAAATATTTTATATAATAAAGAATGGATGGATTAAATAAAATTGAACCTTTAGTTAAAGAAATTGATATCAATAATAAAATGGATGTATTAAATAAAATTGAATCTTTAGTTAAAGAAAATGATAACAATAATAAAAAAATATATCCTGCTAAAACTTGTGATAAATGTAATTTAACAGTTAAATACAGCAGTTGGTCTACTCATTTAAAATCTTATAATCATCAAAAAAATGATATAGATCAAACAGTTTTACCTTTTAGATTTAATAAAACATACAAGGGTATATCAATTAATCAATATAGACTAAAAAATTTTAATTATTTGAAATTAATGCGAAATAATATAAAAAGAAGTATAACAAAAAATAAATGTTGTGCTAATAGTTAAAAAAATGTGAAATTTTGTGCTTTTGAATACTATGAAAATTCTGTGAATGTTAAATATAATCTAAATAAAATTCCAATTGATGGAAATATTTTCATTATAAGTCAAGGAGATGTTGATTTTGGAAATGGAAAGCCTTATGTTTCTAAACTATTACATTCACCAACTTGGTTAGAACTTTGTAAAATAGCTAATGAGCAAATTATTACAACAGGTGATTATACTCACCTTTTTCTAGATGATATTAAGTTTATTCAAGATTTAGGAAATATTAAAATATGTGAATTTAGTATGGGATCTTAATATTATTTAAATGTTATTTTTAATAAAAATTATTTTTATTAAAATATTGAATGTAAAAAAAAATAATATTCTATATAATAAATGGAATATATAAATAAAATTGAACCTTTAGTTAAAAGAAATGTTAACAATAATAAAATGGTTAACAAAACTTGTGAAAAATGTAACTTAACAGTTAGTTACAAAAATTGGTCTTGACATTTGAAATCTATTCGTCATCAAAACAATGATCCAGATCAAACAATTATACCTCGATTTAGGGGTACAACAACAAAAAATGTAAGAACAAAACAAGAGAGAATACCAAAAACAGATAAAACTTGTGATATTTGTAAGCTAACAGTTAAATACAACAGTTGGTCTAAACATTTACAGTCTATTCGTCATCAAAATAATGGTATAAGACCAAGAATATCAAGAGAAATAATACCTAAATCACATAGAGTTTTCAATTTTAATGCAGAAATGTTTGAAAATAACAACACGATTAGACCTGTTTTAAAAACTAAAGAAACAGCATTTCAAAGTAGATTAAGAACTTATATTGTTGAAAATAAGATGGGTATAAAAGATGTACAAGTGTTTTTAAATCGCTTAGATAAAGTAGTTAAAGGACGAGTTAAAGAAGCATTAGAAAATAAAAATTTAAAAGTTAATATTGTGTTTTATGCAAAATATAAAAGAGGTAATGATGAAAAAAATATGGAATATAAAGAATGTAATTTTAAATCCAAAAATAAAATTTTAACAAAAAATTCTGACTTAAGGGAATTTTATACAAATGCAAAAATTAAAATTGTAAACGAAATAGAAGATTTTGTAATGAAACATTCACAATGGAGACTTCATGAAATTTTAAGTTTGGAAATACATATAAATAAATACAATCCTTTAAGAGGTTCTTCGTATATTAAATTACCTAAAGACATTGGAGATAAACATGCTGTTATAAATGTTCAAAATCAAGACAACAAATGTTTTCTTTGGGCAATACTCTCTGCCTTACATCCTGCTGAAAAAGATGGACAAAGAGTAAGTAAATATAGAAAATGGGAACATGATTATGATGAAGTATTTAAAAAATCTAAAATACAATTCCCAGTAAGTACCAAAGATGTTTCAAAATTTGTTAAATTAATTGACAATTTATCTGTTAATATTTACTGTCTAGAACAAAAAAGTGAAGATTACCATGAAGTTGTACCATTAGAAATAAGTCCAAACGAAAAAACAAATCATATAGATTTGTTGTATTTAAGTGAGGATAAAGAGAATAAAGAGAATAAAGGTCATTATTGTTGGATTAAGGATTTATGGACACTTTGTGGAAGACAAATGACAAAAAATGGGCATCATAGATTTTTATGTAAAATGTGTTTAAGTAGTTTCGATGAAGAAAAAAAATTAAATGAACATAAACATTATTGTTCTAATAATAAAGCAGCGAAAATAGTTCTGCCCAAACCTTATAATAAAACTTTAGAATTTAAAAAATATAATAATTCGTTAAGAGTCCCTTTTACAATTTATGCTGACTTTGAAACTACACTACAACCAATCTACACATGTGAACCAAGTGATGTAGAGTCATTTACTAATTGTTACCAGAAACATATACCCAATAATTTTTGTTATTATGTTAAATATAGTAATGGAGATTATAAACCACCTGTAGAATATTCTGGTCCAAACGTAGCTCATGAATTTTATAAATGTATGTTAAATGAAGAAGCATGTATTTCTGAAATATATGACGAAAAAATTCGTATGAAAAAATTGAATGCAGAACAAAAAATTAATTATAATAAATCTGTCAAATGTCATATTTGTGAAAGATTTTTAACTGAATTACCTCCAATGTTAGAGAAAAGAATTAATTTAATTAAAGATGAAATTACATATTATGAACAGGAGGGTGATGAAGCTGTTGTTAAAGGTTGTAAAATAAGTCTTGAAGTTCAATTAAATTATGAAAATCTAAATAAAAACATGAGGAAAGTTCAGGATCATGACCATTTAACTGGGGAATATAGAGGAGCAGCACATTCTTTATGTAATCTTAATTACAAAAATCCACGTTTTATACCAATTGTTTTTCACAATCTTTCAGGTTATGATGCCCATTTATTTATAAAAGAATTTGGAAACGATGATGAAAAAATAAATTTAATCCCAAATAATGAGGAAAAATACATTTCTTTTTCAAAAACAATACCCCGTGTAGTAACTGTAAATGGTGAAGAAAAAATATATAAAACAGAATTAAGATTTATAGATTCATTTAAATTTTTACCTAGTTCTTTAGAGAAGTTAACAAATAATTTGAGAAATGATCCAAATGAAAATTTAAAAAATAAATTTAAAGAACTTAGTTAACACGTTCCTGAAGAACATTTAGATTTAGTTACTAGAAAGTTGGCTTACCCCTATGAGTATATGGATTGTGAAGAAAAGTTTAATGAAACATGTTTACCTCCTATAGAAAAATTTTATAGTTCTCTCACTGACAAAAATATAACATTGGAGGAATATGAAAACTCACAACAAATTTGGGAAGTGTTTAATATACAAAATCTTCGTGAATTCACAAGTTTATATAATAAGATTGACGTTTTATTGTTAACAGACATATTGGAAAATTTTAGAGACATTTCTTTAGAAAATTATAAATTAGATCCAATGTATTATTACACTACACCGGGATTTGCATGGGATTGTATGTTAAGAATGACAAAAGTGAAATTACATTTATTAACAGATGTCGACCAAATATTGATGTTTGAAAATGCAATCAGAGGTGGTTTGTCTCAATGTAGTCAAAGGTATTCAAAAGCAAACAATAAACATATGGGTAATGAATTTAAAAAAGAGGATGAGTCAATATTTTTACAATACTTGGATGCAAATAATCTTTATGGGTGGGCAATGAGTAAATATTTACCTACTGGAGATTTCAAATGGATTGACAATCTGGAGGATTTTAATGTAATGAATATTTCTGATGAATCACCTAAAGGTTATATTTTAGAAGTCGATTTAACTTACCCTAAAGAACTTCATGATCTACATTCAGATTTCCCTTTAGCACCGGAAAGACATTTTGATGGTAAACAACTCCCAAAATTATTAACAACTTTGTATGACAAGAAAAAATACATAATACATTATGAAACATTAAAATTATACATTAAATTAGGTTTAAAAATAGAGAAAATTCACAGAGTTTTAGAATTTAGTCAATCCCCTTAGTTAAAAGTGTATATAGATTTTAATACTAATCTCAGAGCACAAGCTAAGAATGAGTTTGAAAAAGAGTATTTCAAATTAATGAACAACAGTGTTTATGGACGTACCATGATGAATGTTCGATCTCATGTTGACATAAGATTATGTAATAATGCAAATCAATTAGAACTTTTAATTTCAAAACCAAATTTTGACAAAAGAACCATTTTTACAGAGAATTTAGTTGCAGTCCATATGAAAAGATGTACAATAAAATTCAAACAACCAATATATATAGGAATGTGTGTTTTAGATTTGTCTAAATTGTTAATGTACGATTTTTACTATAATACAATAAAGGAAAAATACAGAAATAGAGTTAGATTGATGTATACAGATACAGACTCACTAATATTAGAAATAAAAACTGACGATTTCTACCTGGATATGAAAACTATGTTAGGTCATTTTGACACGTCAGATTATTCACAAGAGAATAAATATGGTTTACCTTTAGTTAACAAAAAAGTCTTAGGTAAATTTAAAGATGAGTTAAATGGAAAAATTATGTCTGAATTTATAGGTTTAAGATCCAAATTATATTCACATAGAACCTTCAATAGTGAAAAAGAAATTAAAAAAGCCAAAGGTGTTAAAAAAAATGTTGTGGAAAACAAAATATGTTTTAACGATTTTGAAAATTGTTTACAAACAAAAGAACCAAAATATGTTAAACAAATTATGTTTAGAACTAAGAAACATGATGTCTTTACTGTAAAACAAAACAAAAAAGCTTTGAGTGTTTATGATGATAAAAGGTTTATTTTAGAAAATGGTATTGACACATTAGCTTGGGGACATTATAAAACAAATATATGTAGAAATGACTTTGTAAACCACCTCAATAAACTAATTATAGATCAAAACCAAAAAGATTAGAAAAATATTTCAATTATAATTACAATTAGATTTGTGAAAAAATATTTTGGGGGGATTTTTGCAAAAAATATTTTAATTATTATTACATTTCGATTTGTGAAAAAATATTTTAATTATTATTGCAATTAGATTTGTGAAAAAATATTTTAATTATTATTACATTTCAATTTGTGAAAAAATATTTTAATTATTATTGCAATTAGATTTTTTCTGAACTTTTATTGTTATATAAGGCACACTGCTCCAAGAATGGCACACTTATACTACTTATATTTTTTTTATGATCCGCTCATATAGCGATCTATAATATTGCTATTATAAAAATTTATACTTTGTGATCCGCTAATACAGCGATCCGTGATTTTTATGTGTGGTCCGCTATTAAAGCGAGTACCACAAAATATTCATTTATTTATTGTATATTTTATAGTGCACACGGTTGCCCAATTAGTATTATTTTTATTATTATATTGTATGGTGCTATAAAATATCTGAGCTGCTGAATAAAGATACGCTCTCCAACAAATCGTAAGTCTTCACTTTTCTTGTTATTCTCGTCGTCATCCTTGGGAGGTCGTTGTTGCCAACGTCGGTGCCGTCAGATTCCGCGCGTAAGTCCGCCAGCAACGTAGGTACATACGTTGTGTGAGAGGCCGCCCCAGGTCGTCCAGGTCGATGTATGCCAACAGCGTCAATCAGTGGGTCGTCTCAAGACTGCAATAGGGTTAAGGTAGTTGTTAAGAATCATCCCTATTATTGTGAGCTCTGTGGTCATTGCACCAAACCGAATCGGCCACAGAGACCCCCTCCCCATAACTAGCCTGCACCTTCCTCACTCCTTCGATAGTTCCTTTCCGTCGTCGTCGGTGTCGTCGTGGTGCGTAGAATTGCCTACCCACCAAACATTAGCACATATGGTTGCCTACCTATGACAATAGTAGGCGGTAGGGGTGACATAGGCCAAACTCATTAACCACCTCATACCAAAATCGTTTCTCGGGCATCACCGAGTGGTCCTTCGGGTGTTACGGTCAAATTCTAGGGCGTAAACACAGCCATTAAAGCTGATATTGAAGTTGAAGGTATTGGATTACCATTTGACACTTGAATAGCAACATTTGAACTTACATTAATTTGATCAGGACTGATGTGTAATTCTGGTTCAAGATTGCTATGTTCAGGACTTGTTCAAGACTGTTGAATAATTCTTGTTCAGGATGAGTATCTTGATTTATTTGATTTGATTCCAATTCATCTATATCAGTCACTGTGGATGGTGCAAATTCGTCTTCTCGAAAAATATTTCTATCAAATGGCCAAATACCAGAAACTTTAAAACCACTCATTATATTTCGAGGTGATACTGCATCAGGCAATGCACCAGCCACAATTTGAGGAATATCATCGATTGTCATTCTAGACCCTGGGTGCATGGTCATCCACTGATCCATTTCCCTATTAACAATTTTTTTAAAAGGACCATACACACTACGGTCTAGTGGTTGGAGCTTATGTGAGCAGTGTGGTGGAAATGATAATAAAACAATGCCATTATATTTGCAAAAATCAATCACAGGCAGATATAAGTGCGACTCATGATTATCTAAAAGCACCAACACTTTTTTTTCAAGGCTTGGTCGAACATGATTTACAAAATGCTCCATAAATGTTAAGAACTCTGGACCTTTCATCCACCCAGATTTGTTGGCTGTACCAACACATCCAGCAGGTCCTCCCCTTAAAAAATGTTGATGAAATTTGAATCTTGGAAAAACAAACATTGGTGGTATAGCACAACCAGTTCCATTAACTGCTATACACATAGTAACTAAAACACCCCGTTCAGCTGATGTTATAGCACTTATTTGCTTTTTCCCCTTAGTAGCAACAATTTTGGATGGTGTTTGAACTGTTGTTACACCTGTTTCATCAATATTGTATATGTGTTGAGCTTCAAATTTATATTTTAATAACACTTGTTGAAACTTATCCATAAATAAATTTACATTAGCTTTATTCATGGCCCTGGATAAACTGGTTGTTTCTGGTTGCCTGAGAGAAAGACTAGAATTTCTTTTTAAACATTTTGTAAACCAATCAGGCCCAGCCATAAGGTTTTTTCCCCATACCTCAGGATACTTCAGGCCCAGTTTGTGTGCAAATTGGTATGCTAGTTGTTTAATGTCACGGGGGGTGAGTCCAAAATACATATCTGCCGAATTTTTAATACATTGAGATAGTATTTGTTCTTGGTCTACACTGAATACTTATTTAGGCCCCTTATATCCTACATTTAGTGTACTATCGTCACCATTATTCTTACTTGTTTTAAATTTTGCCACATACCGCGACAGACTGACATGACACAAATTAAATTTTTTTGCAGTACTTCTAACTGATTTATTCTCAATGATGACTTCATCTGCAGCAGCTTTAATCAACTCTGATGTGAATCCTCTATTAGTTTTCCTTATATAGTGTCTAGGCATATTGAATGTTCTATAAAAGTATAAATGTATAATAACAAATTAATATGTTAATTAAATACTATTCATGTGTGACATAATTACATGTTGAATTTGTTTAAAATAAATACTATGATAAAAAATGTGTTACAACTAGCCCCAAACAGTTTGTTACATTGTACCCCAACATGACTTTTTTTAATATTTATTATTACGTATGTTTGGCCGTCGATGCATGATATGTGCATCGCTTGATAGCATCCACGACTTATCGTAAAAGCCGTGATAACACGTCCCCAGTTGTCATCATGGTACGAAGTCGGCGGCCGTACTCATAAACTGTAGACCAGTTGCTTGCGTCACCTTACGCGATAAAGTGCTCTGGTGTACTGCCATCACCCATTGAACGCATCAGCCGTTCTCAAATATACGCTTGCGCCATCATACGCCTATGAGCGATCAGTTTTGTGCCGTCATCTCCACATAATCATCATTTGGATGTTTGATTGATGCACCCGTCCGCCGATTCATACAACAACTCTGCCAGGTTATCTCCCATACCTGGTTACGTGAGTCGGCTATACGTCCGAATTACATTTTTGTTTTGTTTATTGTCAACATTAGTTGTCATATATTGTTACTATTACCACATTACTGTTACCATATTATACAACTAACACTAAATATAAGCGTTCTGTATATCCTTGTTAAAGTGTTAGTATGAATTGAAAATATCAACTATTATTACCATACACAAGTGTCAGAATTTATTTTATGTATTTTTACTTCTCAGTCCTATCATAAGGTTCATCATACCATTATAATATATACATAACGTGGCCAAAAATCTCTTTAATTTTATTGAGATTTGGTACGTAACAATTATAAATAAAAAGGTAATATAATACTTACATTAATGAGTGTTGTTGCAATTAAATCTGCACAACATTTGGATTTAAGTATGACTAAAACTTGTGATTGAGTTTTAAAACTGTGATAACAAACTGAATAGTAAGATATCAAAATATTTTCACTATTTACTGATAAAATCAGTTTTATGATTGTTATCGCTTTAATAATTACAACATGATTCTGATAACAACAAAACATATGATAATATTTATTTAAGAATCTAACGCTATCTATTAGAATTCTATAGAAGCAATCTACAAGTACTTTACGCCTATGTTACATCTTACCCCATGTTACAACTAGATCCGGTCACCCCTACCAAAACAAACTGTATATAATATATCGATTCAAACCTAGTTATGGGTTCATTCGTCAACGGTAAGCTGTGCCATACAATACACGAGTTTTATCCGAATGTACCTCCAGGCTATAAAATAATAGAGGTACCAAGACATTTGGTTTTTTACCCACTTAATTCTACATCTATAACACACGCGAGTATAATTTTAAAAAATCAGGACAACGAGTTGATTGATCTACGAGGTGAGCCGGTATCGATACGATTATAAGACTCGTGATGGGTCTTCAATTTTACAATATAAATAGGCCTGTATATGAAAAACCCGTTAGTCGTGTTAAAAACACTAACAAGGTAACAACTCCGAAGAAGAAAAAATATTCGATACGAAAACAGACTAGACATAGCCTAACACCCGACAATTTGCCTTTTCTACGCTCTATAAACGTCATTTAATATGGACGACACATATATAAATGTCATGGCTGGATACATCGACGATTGTAAAATAACTCAAATTGATTATCATTCTTTTTGCCTTATTCAACATCAGCTCTTTCTAATAATGATGAGGTGCGTATTGCTTTACATAACACAAGAGTCTTATACACTACCGTGCGAGAGTTATATTTACATCGAGGGGACAATGGGCGTAGGTAAATTGAGTCCCAAACAAAATTACTGTTTTTCAAAAGCAGTGAATTGAGTCCCTTGTATAAAAGTTAAAGCGGTGAATTGAGTCCCCTGTAAAAAAATGAAAGCGGTGAATTGAGTCCCTCGTATATTATTAGACTAGTTTTCAAAATTACCTATACGTATAATCGCGCGTGCACCATTAGTTATTGCGAGCATATAAGCACACCAATGTCATGTATTAATAAGATACTTATCTTATCGTATTTAGATGCGATTACTGTAGACTAGTTTTCAAAATTACCTATGCATAGTGTCGACAGTCGTGCACCATTAGTTATTTCGAGTATAAAGCACATCTATGTCAACATTAATAATGGACGTAATGAAAAGTGAACGTAATAAAACAATTTTTATTTCTAATGGTTACAAATTATACTTTTATACTTCACATCCAAATATTTATATTTTTATTGATGCACTCAAAGAAATCCAATCTAATACATATATTCAAATAAGAAGTAAAGAGCTATGCAAAAAATCAAAACACAACATAGAAAAGGAGAATATATTAAGAGAACAAATTACGAAGTACAAAAATAATGAAATTAGTAGACTTCAATTTATTAAGCTCGTATCATTAAAATATTTACCCGTTTAATATCAAGAGTATTATTTATTATTATTATATGTATTATGTATTATGCATTTAAAAGTTGACATTGATTACCTATTATTATTATTATTATTATTGAAAATATTAATTATTATATGTATTATGTATTATTCATTTAAGAGTTGACATTGATTACCTATTTAATAAGCATTATTAATTTACTAGAAAAAATATTTTATAAGGGACTCAATTCACCGCTTTAACTTTTTTACAGGGGACTCAATTCACCGCTTTAATTTTTTTACGGGGGACTCAGTTTACCTAAAAATAATAATATAGGACTCAATTTACCAAATCCGGGGACAATAACCAAACCTACAGAAATAACTGACGAGATTAGATTTATAAACAACGGGCTGTCATTTCTTTTCTCCGAAATGAAATATGAAATAAACGGTACTCAAATTCAAAAACTTGTCAATCCAGGAATAACGACAACATTAAAAGGATATTGTTCGTACAATAAAACAAATATTTCTTCACATCAAAACGCTGTCTGGGATAGTGATTTTAAAAATGTTAATAAAGATTTGTTTGGTTTTTGTGAAGATTATAAACGTATTTTAATAAACTGTAACTAGCAACTCATATTGAATAGAGCATCGATAGATTTAAATGTTATAAAACAGTATAAAAATAATGAGGTAGTGGACGCTCCTAAACTAAAAGATGTTAAAATAAACATAACAAAAATATTGTGGCGGATGCCTATAGTGAAAGTGAGTGATAGAGAAAAAATCCGACTGTTGAAAGTAGTCAACAATCAGAAACCCCTAACGTGTGCGTTTAGAATGGTTAGATCTGGGGAATTGTGTGAATATCCGTTTTTACCTCAAAACACTTCACATTCTTGGAAAGTAAAGACTTCCAACAAGTTAGAAAAACCTAGATATGTCATAATCGGTTTTCAAACTGACAGAAAAAATAGTTCAAGTAAACCAATGTCATATTTCGATCATTGTAAAATTAAAAACTTGAAAGTCTATTTAAACTCCGAAAACCTAATGAAGATTTTCAAAGTGACTTTAACAAAAATAAGATGGCGACATTATACCGCGCGTATGCCAAGTTTCAAAAATCTTACTATGGTCACGACGATGAAACACCTCTATTGAACCGATCAGAATTCAAAAGTATCTCTCCAATCATAGTTGTTGACATGAGCCAACAGAACGACAACGTGAAAATGTCGACAGTGGACCTCAGAATTGAATTAGAAGCTGATGAAGCGTTCCCGGCTTCAACTTCAGCATATTGTTTAATATTACATGACCAAATTATAACTTATAATCCATTTAATGGAGAAATAAGAACCTTGTAAATATTTATTGTAAACCTTAATGTGTAAACCTTAATATTAATAAATGAAAAAACTTTTTTTTATTTATCACGTTTTTTTTTTATTTTTTACATACATTATTAGAATAGTCTACGTTTTACTTTACGTAGCGGCGTGGGGTGAAGAGCATAAGTTGCTCGATCAGATGGTTCGAGGGTAGTAAATTGAGACTGTGTATGGACTAGATTGAAAAAATCAGGCCCATCATTTTCACCCATATTTTTCAGGCGTGTTTAATATAAACGATAGGATGTTGCCCATCATTGAAAATATACGTTTTGAAATATAATACGTTTTATGTACGTACCGGGATGAAGTTAATATACGTATAATGACATCAAACTATCAAAGTCTTCTGTAGGATCAAGTGCGATGTGTATTAATTTTCTAGCCGTGAAATCTAGTGTAATGCTCGTAGATTCAATTAGATCTGAAGGTGTATTTGGAGGTACATATACGAAGGATTTTTTCTTGTATAAGGCAATATTATCTGTAATCGAACCGGCCATCTTATGGGTAATATTAAAAACTTATAAAACTTATAAAAATAAACACTGGAAATTTATTAAGACTTGAAAAAAACACTAACAAGAAATAAAAATGTACGTGTAATATAGCATAAGACTCTGGACACACTGAATAAATGTCCGCTCTTGTAGGGGTCAAGCGTCTGACGATATGAGTCATTATTCGGTGGGGGAAACATTATTAGGTGGGAGGTAAATTCCTCAATCACAACAGATGAGAAATTGAATAACAACACCTGCCGTAAAAGGTGCAGGTGGACAAATTCAAGGTTTAAAATATACAAAGGGGGTATACATGAATGTTAACAATAGATAGGGTATGTCCAACACATGTCTCGCTATAGAACTTTATGGCGACAGAAATTTAAGGTTAAAAATATACAAAGGGGTGAACATGTTTAGTCTCGACCCTTGTTGAAGAATGTCATTGTTAACAATAACTAGAGTATGTCGGGACACACATGTCGTTTGCTTGTATAAAATACACAAAGGGGTATAGTCACAACCCTTTTTGAAGAATGTTAACAATAGTTAGGGTATGTCGGCACACACAAGACGTTTTTATTCCTGTAGAATGTAATTGTGCAAGTATATTATTCTTAAATGTATTACAAATAAAAACGTGTGACACAAGTCCTTGATACATAAATGTATCAATCAATTATTATATCGAGATGTGTACAATAATATTCACACAGCTTAGTTGGTTTAAAGCGCCAGAATGTAAGACGGAGATCGAGAGTTCGAATCTCTCCAGAGCCTTTTTTGCAATATTTATTTATAGAAACAATAAATGCGCTATGCGCGGAAAAATGGGGGGGGGGGGGTGAATAAAATATATGTCGCGTACGTGTGAGAGTTTGAATATATTGTGGATAAGTATAATAAATATATGATAAATGTAAAATAATATGATAACATATCTGATAACCAGATGACTGCTGCGCTGATAATATATTGATTATAGTCCACGCAACGAAAACTGGCCGGTGACTGGTGCGACTCTAAGTGGCAATTGTCAATAAGTGGTTATTAAACTAATTGCCGCGTTTTTTTTAAGATTATTTGTTCACATGGTATATATTAATTAATTATTATACCAATCATGAGAGAAAATGGTTTAAAAAATTATCAGTATAAAACATAATTTCAATACGTGATATAATATATATACAGTGTATTGATTGTTAATAATAATTGCAAATCAGTAAAAAAAAAAAAAATAATATTTTTTACACATACAATAAAAATAAAATAATATTTTATACCTATACTGGCTATACTTAATATTTTACATCTTATTAATAATTGTCAATAATATTGACAAAACAGTCTACAAATACATAAATACATAAAATTATTATCAATATCAGTTATTCCAATTGCTCTATATCTGATTCCTCATCACTGCAATCGCTGTCATCGGGCAATATGGTCAAAACTACTGGTTCCATTAAGGTGTCCCTAAGAATTTCCTTTCGGTTATCTGAATCTTGTATTTTTTCGGCATGCCTTACACAATTTTCCCAATCCTCTTTGGTTACCGCATCCAACGCTTCATGGGTAAGACGCTCGATATCAACCCATCTTGAATGTATTATTATTTTTTGCTACTTGACCCTTAAACTTGGGCCCATATAAGTTCAATTGCATTGTATTGGCAATGATATGGAGGTAGGCGTATTACTTCGTGACCTTTTTCTAATGCAATTTGGTCAAGCAAGTATTTTTTTTTGGCGCGGAATTAAGGCTTTAAACTTTTTGATGAAGTTCTGCTAAAGTTTCAAGAGGATGAAATTCAATATTTTTTTCATTCAACCATTTTTGTACGTCCGATTTTTATCCAATTACTTTTTGGGTGACTTTTCTACTATTGTGGAATGATATGACGCATTATCCCATCACCAAAACAGATGGCTCTTCTAAATTGTTTAATAATTCAATAAACCACTCTTTAAAAACTTCGGCATTCATTTGACTGTGGTAGTCGGGCGGTATTGCCTGTATTGCTACGGAATACTAGTTTGGACCCTTGAATAAAGCCATAACGAGCACATCCAGCATGGCACACGATAAGCCGACCTCCTTTTCCTGTTGGAACTTTCAATCCTTCAGTGCCGTGGTTCATTTTGCTAAATCATCGACCTCGAATGATTTTGATTAACCCATGTCTCGTCAATATAAACAACAGGGCGATCATCCTTCATCTCGCGCAACGTACAAATTTCTCGAAGAGAAATTTACATCGAAGTGCAACGATGTCATTTCTCTCCATCAAAAATTTACGGCCATCATTACACTTCTTATAAGAAAATTTCAAATTCTTCAATAAATATTGCATGGAGCGTAAGCATCCGGAATAATTGATTTTTTGTCTTAAAGCATTTAGTATCAATTGTGCAGTTGGATACTCACCTCGATCGTAGAACTCGTGCACAGTTCTCCTAACGACATCAGAATCAAAATCGTCGATCTCCGACACAGTTTTTTGCACGTTTGTAACCTTTGCGTGGAGACTTAAATAACATAACTGACGTTGATTCTTCGGTTTTTTTCTTTTGCTTCGGAGCAAATACGTCAGACAGTGCGCTCTGACAATCCACATGCTTCGGCAGTACGTATTTGTGTGTTTTTAAAAAAATCGGCGGTTAAATTTGGTTGTGTTTGACAGTTGTTTTAGAAACGTATACACTTTATAAACAATTTGTTTAGTCTGGCTACGAGTATCACTATTGGTAAGAGACATTTTTAATAAATCTAAGAACAACAATTTATTCAAACAGAAACACAAAAGAATACACAAAACACTGGTACAGCACACTGTCGGTTACAAATGTCCTGTAGCATAATGCACAAAATCAACAGTATACACTACCCACTACCCTCCTGTTAAGACCCCTCCGTGTTACGACCCCTCTATACAACACATTCCAGTAATACAGCCAAAACTGGTTTTCAACATCGCATAACAAACACACCGACGGCCGTGCGCCTATTGTATAACATCGCAGCGGCGACGCGTAGTTTGAGAACCCGCGGCTAGTGGCACGTTCATGGCGGGCGGGTTTCGGGGTGTGACCGGCCAGTTTTCGTTGCGCGGACTATAGTAGTGTGCACAATAATATGTTGTGTGTATGATAATAATGTACGGTAATATGGTATGCATACGATAATATGTGTTGGTCAGCGGAATATAAAGGTAGGGACACACTATTATCACGTCACGTGAGGTCACGTCGTTATTTCGCTGACTCACGTCACGTCACATCACGTAGGTATGTTTGAAAATGATCACACTATAGTCACACACCTATCACGCTATCACATCACTCAGAAGATAGAGAAGCTGTTTGGTTACTCGTATTTCTTATTTCCGCTTGGAGAACAGAATTACTTAATAATAATTTAATTTTAGCCTGTTCTACTGGTGGTAATAGTTTTGTCATTTTAGACATACTCAGAAAGAAAATATCTGTTTCGTCCATATTTTCAAACACAGTAGGAAGTTTTTGGTTTCGTGATTTTCTCTTCCTGTTTCGCTTTTCTTGAAGCTGCATTTTCTTTCATTATCTCCAATATTTGATGTGTCGGATTATTATTATTGCTGTTGATTTTTTTTGATTTTTTTTAAGGTTGCTTAAAAAGTTTGCCCCCAGCTTTTTCAAGGTGTTTTATTTAAATATCCTGGACCTGATTCTCTATTCCATCTACATTTCCCTCTTCTGTTAAGATTTTTTCAGTTTCATCATTATCTACATTTAAATCCTGTGTTTTATAATCTGAATTGATATTTACATTTGTACCATGTTCTTCATTTACAAATGAATTATTCAAATTACTTGTAATCCTAAATTAGTAATTATTAACTTATTAAAATTAAATTAAAAAACTAAGAAAAAAATATGAATTTATTTCGTACATACTTTTTATTTTCTAAGTATGGTAAAACAAAAGACATTTGCTGATCAAATTTCCAAGGAACAATTTTTTTTGCAGCCAGTCTACTTTTTTTTCACGGCGTCTACTCACTGCGTTACAAAAACACCTTCTTAATTTATCCCATTGATCTTTTGCTTTTTCCGCTAAAAATATATTTTTAAATTATTCAAACTTGTTTTAACAAATATTTTTTCACATTTTACATTTTTATTTTGTATTAGATTTTTGGCAACGGGGAATTTCTTTAGAATCATTGCATTTAGTTATAGGATGGGATTTAGCACCGTCAGACAAATAGTCGTTGAAGTTTGTGACGCTATATGGACAAAATTAGGACCCATTGTCATGCCTCAACCCACAGAAATGTTTTGGAAACGTGTCGCAGAAAGGTATAATACGTTATGGAATTTTCCCAATTGCATCGGGGCGATAGACGGAAAACATATTAATATTCAGTGCCCAATTAATGCCGGGTCTACATTTTATAACTATAAAGGCTCCCATTCGATAGTACTACTAGCACTTGTTGATGCTGACTATAAATTTACAGCTATTGACGTAGGTTCTTATGGGAGGAATAGTGACGGTGGAATTTTTTCAATATCAACCATTGGAAAAATGTTGGAAAATAAAACATTGAATGTGCCAGAAGACGTTCCTTTAGTTATGAATGGAGTGCCACAGCCATACGTCACACTCGGCGACGAAGCATTTCCTCTCAAAAGATATTTGCTTCGTCCCTATAGTAGATGTCATTTAGGAGAAAATGAACCAAACAAAATTTTCAATTATAGGCTTTCTAGGGGTAGAAGAGTGGTGGAAAATGCGTTTGGGATACTGGCAGTTTGTTGGAGATGTTTTCGAAAATCTTTAGAGGTCCAACCAGAACTGACTGAAAAAAATCGTACTAGCTGCCTGTTGTCTCCATAATATGTTATGTACAGAAAATATAGTTCCTGATATAGACATATCACAAAATGAAGAATTAGGCATGCAAAATATAAGAGGTATAAGAAGAAATTGTACACGTGAAGCTTTTGACATACGAGAAAATTTTAAAAACTATTTTAACTCCACTGCTGGTAGTGTACCTTGGCAACTTAATTATGTACGTAGAGGACGACTTCTAAATGATAATGACTAGTACAATTTAATATTTTCTTTTTTATAATTTAAATACTTAATTTAATAATTAATTATTTCGTAATTATATATAATTATAATAATTATATATATATAATAATTACGTACGATTTTTGTGCCTGCGAATCTAATAGGGCTGTTACGAAACCTGACGGAAATTCGAGTTCGACCGCGGGGGTCGGAATTTTGTCTTGGCATGTTCGCGTACCGTTATTAGTCGTATTGCAATTGGTCGAGCGGGACAACTGGTTCTGAACCGCGATGGAGACTGTCTGGTCA